>NC_000069.6:94998725-96388725 GCF_000001635.26 Mus musculus | reverse complement strand
CTGAAGGACTGCAACCACAGTGACACTTTGACTCCGTCAGAAGCCACCGCTACCCAGGGTGCAACTTAGTGTCATGGATGAATCTTCAAGGCATGGTGTAAGCTTTTTCTCCCGGCCTCATCAGCATCATTGCTAACATTTGTAAGATCCCTGAAAGGGGACATGTTTGCTTTCCTAAAACACATATATTTACATCACAATTTATACAGTAGTAAAGTTACAGTTGCGAAGTAGCAATGATAATAATTTTATGGGTGGGGGTCACCACCGCATGAGGAACTGAATGAAGGGGATCTCAGCACTCGGAGGTTGGTTGAGGACTATGTTCAAAATAAGGAGACATAGGGGAAAGAGGGTGAAGTGGAGGCAAAAATGACAGAACCTAGGTGGCTGTATTTGAGGCAGAGGTGGAAAGGGAATGCCTAGGAGTCCCCCACCCACCGCAGGCAGCCCTGTGAACACCAGGATTGACCTCCATCCCCTGCTGAGACTGGGTTGAGCATTGGGGCGCAGAGGCAAGCTAACTTCCCTTAGCATTAGATCCGGGAATCTGCAACTTTCGTCTTCCGAAATCTCTACAGGTTGACAGTGTTTAGTGTCTAAAAACCAGAAAGGTTTTGTTTTTCTTTTTTGCTTGTTTTCGTTTTTTTGTTTGTTTTTCCTGAAAGCCATTTGCTTTCCTCCTTCCCTAAGCACAGCTGCAGAGCACAGCATCTAGTCAGGCAAGTCTCCACTAAGTCTTCCTGCTAAGTCTTCCTCTCGAAAGACCGTTAGGATGCTCGAGATGGTCGGGGAAGAAACGGAACCAGCATGCCAATTGCTCCCTTGAGCCAATTATCATGTAAGGGACCTGGAAAAGGATGCTCGACACACACTGAGACCTGTCCTCACTTAAACCACCACGAACCCGAAAAAGTGTTTCTGCACAAGGCTAGACTGGTCTGGAATCCAGGTGAGTTTCCTTATGGCCTGGCCTCAGAGCCCAGTGCACCACCTGGCCCCGGGAAACATGAGAGGTGGAACAGAGGCTGTAGGACGCTGGGGGGTGGATGTGAGCACACTTGATACCTGCTAGTCTTCAGTTTCTGGTCCTGCCGGCATTTATTGGTAAATACCCTACTACATGACATGCCATTCAAATTCTGTTATTCCCTGGTAGTCTTGTGACTAGGATTCGGCACTTTTACGATTCCGACCCGAGTTCACCTTAAGTGCGATTACAACCCAGGTTCACCTTATGTTCTGTCCGTCCCTGGTGGTCTAGTGGCTAGGATTCGGCGCTTTCACCGCCGCGGCCCGGGTTCGATTCCCGGTCAGGGAAGGCTTTTGACCACAAGAATCCTTCAAGGTTTGTGAGCTGTCCTGGAAAAGTCAGTTTCAAGGTTGACAACTCAAAGTTGAAACTGTCAACTCAAAGTTTCCAAATAAATAGCAATTCCCAGGCGACAAACACGCACGTTGTTGGCCATGTACCTCTAGACATATTTTGTTTTCTTTTTTAAATGTCTTGTTTTTTTCCTCGTTTCAGGATAATTCAGTAAAAATTACCAGACATAAAAATAAGCAAGTACTTTGACCTTGAAATTGCTTTTTAGAATTAATTCTTATTATATGTGTAATATAGCCTTGTTATATTATTATATAAATATCCTATATAGAGAATCCAGTTCATGTGCATGAATTAGGAAAATTTTAAATATATACTACTCCACTCACAACACAAAGAACATGCAATTTTTGAAGGGCTGGTACTGGTGATGGAACCGGTGTTTCAGACAAGTTTTTGTTTTGTTTTGTTTTGTTTTGTTTTGTTTTAAAGAAGTTATGTGTAAAGGTGTCTCGATGGCATGTATGTCGGGAAACCACGAGTGTGTGGCTGATACTCTGGATGGCCAGAATAGGGTAGTGGATCTTCTGGATACTAGAGTTAGAGCTGTTATGTGAGTGTGATCTTCTCAAATAGCAGAAACCATCTCTACAGTTCCCTAGCACCAGTTCTACACTATTACTCTATGTAAGGAACCCTGTTATAGCTGAGTGTGGGGTGGTGGTACCTAACTTTAGTCCCAATCCTCTGGAGGAAAAGGGAGGTGATGTTGAGGCTAGCATTCTAGAACAGTTAGGGCTATGCAGAGAAACCCTGTCTCAAAAAATTAAACAAAATTAAATAAAAAAATTTAAATAAAAACAAGTAAGTAAATAAATAGAAAACCCGTTCCAATATTTATGTGTTGATTAATGTTCACTTTTATCTTGACTGGTGTGTCAAGATATGTGTTAAAAATCACCATGGATACAATCTCTAGGTGTGTCTATGAATGTATTAGCAGAAAGGCTTAACTGAGGAGAGAAGAGCCATCCTAAATGTAGGCAGACCAAGCTGTCAGCAAGGGTCTCAATTGAATACAGAAGAGAAAATTGCTAGTTGTCTCTTCACGCTTGTAATGGCTTCACTGGATGCCATATGGTCCTGCTACTATGCATGTCCCACAGTGACAAACTATACCCTCAAATTATGAACCAAATTAAGCCCTACCTTCTTTAAATTGCTGTTCTCAGATTTTTTTTCAGAGATTGATTTATTTTATGTATATGAGTACACTGTAGCTGTACTGATGGTTGTGAACCACCATGTCGTTGTTGGGAATTGAACTCGACCTCTGCTCGCTCTGGCCCCACTCCCTCCGGTCCAAAGATTTATTATTATATGTAACTACGCTGTAGCTGTCTTTAGACACACCAGAAGAGGGCATCAGATCTCATTACAGATGGTTGTGAGTCACCATGTGGTTGCTGGGATTTGAACTCAGGATCTCTGGAAGAAGGTCAGTGCTCTTAACCGCTGAGCCATCTCAGATATTTGATCACAGAAAGTAAATACAAGGAGCCATTTAATTTGGGGGGCAGCCCATGAAGAACCCCCCCCTCCTAGCCTGCTTCAAAATGCAGAAATTTAGGTATAGAAAACCTCAATGACTTATTTAAGGTCCCACCCCAGTCTCTGAGGTTCCCCTCAAGTCTGAAGCGTCCTGTTAGAATGCTGCGAGTTTCCCCTTCTCCTCAGTTACTGGCAGCTCCCCAGAGGCCCACAGCTTTAAAAACGAAGTCTGTAGAGGTGAGCAGGAGTGGGTTGAGTTTATGTGTCTAGAAAGTGAGACTCTGGAGCTCTGGAACCAATAATTGTGGGGAGGAAAATTTTTTTCCAGAATTTTAATGTTCTGAATAAGATTTTTAAATCTTTAGCTGCAGATGAGACTTTCTCAATGCACTTACAGAAAAGTGCGATATGGATATGGACGAGGGATGGGCAGAAAAGAATAGTTATGGGGTCAGCATGTGTCTTAGAGATGCCTAAGAACCAATCACACCTCGAAAGAGATTTGTGGAGTAGGATTTACAGATGGTTGTGAGTCACCTGGGCACTGGGAGCAGAACTGGAGTCTTCTTCAACCTTTAAAACAATATTTTTTTGTTCACTTTATATCCCAATCTCTGCCTCCGAGAGGGTGGAGCCCCCTCCCTATCCCCCAACCTGGCACATCAAGTCTCTTCAGGACGAGGCACATCCTCTCCCACGCAGGCCAGACAAAGCAGGCCAGTTAGGAGAACATTCCACAGACAGACAACAGATTTAGCGATAGCCCCCACTCCAGTTGTTGGGGGATCCACATAGAGACTTTGCTACATATGTGGGGGTTGTGGGGACGATTCAGTTCAGCCCGTGTACTCTCTTTGGCTGGTGGTTCAGTCTCGGAGAGCCAAGGGTCCAGGTTAGTTGACTGTAGTGGAATCCTATCCACTTTGTGGGCTTCAATCCTCCCCCCATCTCTTCCACAAGACTCCCCCAGCTCCACCCAATGTCTGGCTCTGGGTCTCTGCATCTGTTTCAGTCCGCTGCTGTGTGGAACCTCTCAGAGGACAGTTATGCTAGGCTGACTGCGAATATAACAGAGTATCATTAGTAGTGTCTGAGATTGGTGCATGCCCATGGGATGGGTCTCAAGTTGGGTTGGTTATTGCTTAGCCATTGCCTCCATCTCTGGCAACATTCTTAACAGCCAAGCCATATCTCTCTCCAGTCTCCTGCTGTCTCCTTTCTAGGTGAATTTCGCTGCCCTTCTGGGTCCCTTGAGACATGGAAGAAACAAGGTGCAATGAAGAATTCACCTAAGAGGCAGGAGAATTTCATTTAAACACAGCTGTAGGAACAGCAAACGGTAAAGCAGTTTTGAAACCGGTTAATGTTAATAAGCCTACAGAGGGAAATGAAATGCTAATTGACAGCAGGAGGGCAGGTCCAGAAGCCGGGTGTTTTCTTGAGAACCTGAGCTGTCTGTGGTGTTAGAGTGGGGAGTGATCTATGTACATAAAGGGTGCTTAGGGCTTCGGTGTCCGTGCCCGCTTTGGAATCGCGGGGAATTTCACGGCGTGGGAGAGAGCGCAGGTCTCGCGGGGCGGAGCAGAGGAACAACGTAAAAGCGTGTCCGGTTAGGCTCTCCAGCGTGCATTGTAAAGTGGCGGTGCGTTCAGAGCGCGGGGCTAAAGAGGCTGAAGGTAAAAAAAACAAAAACAAAAACATAAGTACTCGGCGGGAAAACACTGTTATACGGTGGGGGGTGGGGATCTTCTAGGAAGAGACTCATTTATTGCATCTGGGATGTGCTGATTCCTGCAACTTCCACAAAAGCGAGGAAATCGGTTCCCTGACTTTGTATTATTTAGAGCTGCGTTCGCACTTTTTCCTTATAATTTGTTACCAAAAAATACCCAAGAGGGAAATCATTGGTAAGAGTTTGTAAGGGTTTTGTTTATCTCCCCTGCCTCTGTTTGGGACGCTGCGCGGACCCACCGGGAGCAAAGATCGGAAGACAGTTCTTGTGTGGTTGTTGGGAGTCACACCTGGATTCTTCGAAGAGCTCTCATTCTGAGCCGTCTCTTTTGCTCCTTATTAGAGAATTTCTTGATGAAACCTAGTCTTCGCAGAAGCCTCAAATTAAGTAAGCAGTGGTCTTCCCACAAAAGGAATGTTCGCTGGTGAGTCGTTGGAAACCTGACTTCTTACTCAAATGCTGCAGTGCAGCGATACTGAGAAACCTCAGGCAGGATCCCTAGGGGTGAAAACCGTTTTTTGATTGCTTTTTTTTTTTTCTTTTTCTTTTTTTCTTTTTCTTTTTTTTTTTTTTTTTTAAGACAGGGTCTCACTATTTATATAGCTGGGCTAGAGATCGCTATATAAATTAGGCTGACCTCCTCCTTATATAAGTTAGGCTGACCAGGAATTCACAGAGATCCTCCTGCCTGACTGCGGAATGCCCCAACAAACCTGAAAGTCACTCCCTTCTATCTTCCAGCCAGAAGTCACCACATAACTCAGTTACAGTCTAAAGCAGCCAGGCAGAAACTTTCGGCTGTCATTCTTCCCTGAACACCTTCTGCCTGCCCATCATATCTTTTCCTGGCCTAGAATATTGGTGTGAAGCTATCTCTTGCCATGAGAATAAAATCCTCAAGGGAAGGTGTCTGAACGGAAACAAAACCTTGCAAATAACTGAGCAGCTGTAGTAGCAATATTCGATATTCTTAAGTTTGTCCCTGGTTTCCTTGATACATAAGACAGTACTTTCCTGCTTGTGCCACCGCAAATCAAGTAGTTGTTACCAAAAAGAGCCGGAAAAGATGGACTTGGGTCCTGGTCCCAAAAGAGTACACTGAAGGCAGAGAGGGGGGCCAAAACAGAGAGGTACTGCATTGGCCGGGAATCGAACCCGGGTCACCCGCGTGGGAGGCGAGAATTCTACCATTGAACTACCAATGCTCCCGTAGATGAGGTTTGTGACAACACTTTAGGAAAAGGTAAGAGAGCCATGCCTCTACTGAAAAGTAATCCGGTAAATCAGTGAATCTTCACGGTGTTCAGGATTTTCTAGGATTGATAAGGAAATGCCCTCCTACGCTAGGCTGTGAAAGGGCCAAGTCCTCTCACCTGACTCAGTCTGAATCAGATTTGCTGCTGAAGAAGTTTCCGAGCATGGCCTGCAGAATTCCTTCTATGTCTCCTGGCCACGATCGGGGAGTTTCAGCCTATTAAAAGGAAAATGCTAGCTTCAGTTCAAACTCGTTGTTCGAAGAGCCTTCCTTGTGCTTTACCAGTGCCCAAAGCACGCTCAATTCAGAAGTAGTCAAATCCACATAGGTCCTGGAAACAAGTGCACAACAACACCCCATCTGTGTGACACAGATGGCACAACCCTTCTCTGAGGGGCTGCACATCCCATTCCCTCTAGTTTGGACAGGAAGAAGCTAGAGGTGGGAAGAAAAGCCGGCCATTGTTCCCCAGGTTTGTGAGTTGTTTACTTTGCAGGGCAGGTGGTCTCCTAACGCACTACAGCTGCTCTTCTGGGATGTTGCATAGCAACGGCTGGGAAAAGTAGCTAGTAAACTAACTGAGTACCATCTGTGTGGAAAACCCAGCCATCCTTAAAACCACCCAGGAGATGATGGACAAGAGCAAGAGAAGAGGCCTAAATCTGCTCACATGAACAACGCCCCTGCCCCCCTCTCCCTCCCCTCCCCCCTCCCCCGCCGCCACCATCCCCCCTCTAGAAACCTTACTGATGCTTAAACCTGACCACTGGGTGGATAGAGAAGGAAAGAGAAATGAGAACGGTGGTTGTGTATGTGGAGTGGGTGGTGACTAACCTGTTACCTGCACAGTGCGGGCAGATGGAGATCAACGCTCTCTCTGTCCTTTCACTCAGGTGATGGCTCATTTGTCAGCCACACACAGTCATGAAAAATAATTGAAGAAAGTCATCGTGTTTAATTTTATTCTATCAACTAGGATTTACTTAAAATACTGGAACAGTGGAATGAGAACTGTGAGGTCATGCCACACTTGGCTGGCAATGCCCAGGCAAATAGGAAAAGGAGGAGGAGGAAGGGGGAGGAGGAGGAGAAAGGTGAAGAGGAGGAGAGGGGGAAAGAGGAGGAGGAGAAGGAGGGAGAGGAGGAAGAAGAGAAGGAGGAGGAGAGAGAGGAGGAGGAGGAAAAAGAAGAGGAGAGAGGAGGAGGAGGTAGAAGAGAAAGACAAAATTGTGACACATTAAGAACAGATCTGGCCAGGCCGGGGTGGCACACGCCTTTAATCCCAACACTTGGGAGGCAGAGGCGGGCAGATCTCTGAGTTCGAGGCCAGCCTGGTCTAAAAAGTGAGTTCCAGGACAGCAAGGACTATATAGAGAAGCCCTGTCTCGGAAAAAAACAAACAAACAAACAAAAAAGATCTGTAAACAATTCCATTACCTAAGCTCCACAGGAGACAGACTAATACAGCCCTTGGGTTTTTTGGTTTGTTTGTTTTTGCTTTTGTTTTGTTGTTTTCTGTACTTGACTCAGACAGGAAAGCCAATCACAGTTCTTGTGTTTGCCAGGCCTGTGCCAACTGGTGTCCTTTCTCACTCTGTCCTGCCCCAATGGTGCAGTGATATGACAACTGTACCAAGAGCATAGAGGTCAGCGGCTGAGGCTAGAACCTGAACAGAGGCTGCTGGGTCTCCACGCAGGCCGGAAATTACTGTGCGATCACAGGCCACAGAGAGGGCAGTGTCCAGAGAGACGTTTCTCTCTCTCTCTCTCTCTCTGCCCTCCCTCGACAGGGTATCACAGTGTAGTTCTGGCTATCTTTGAACTCATTATGTAGTCTAGGATAGCCTTAAATTCACAGAGGTCTACCTGCCTCTGCCTCCCAAATGCTGGGATTAAAGGCACACCCCACCACACAAGTTCTTTTCTTCTATCTGAATAACAATATGTGATTAATAACTTCAATACTTCAATAACAATTCACATCCATGGATTTGGTCCTAGATATTTTGCTAGCACCAAAATCAAACAAACAACATTACACCCTACTGCACTGGTGGGGACTGGAACCCTGTTCTTCTGCATGGGAGGTGAGACTTCTACCACTGAGCCACCAATATAGTTATGACAGTTATGATGGCACATTGAGAAAACATGAAAGTCCATCCATCTCATTTTACTGAATGACACACAGCAATGTACCTCAGTATCTCCACAGGACACCTTTGTATTTCCCAGTACTGAGGAGGAAATATTCTCCTACCTGCTACTCTGTGAAAAGGCCCAAGTCCTCTTACCCCTCAATCTGGGCCAGGTTTGTATCTCAAGGAGTTTCAGGACATGGTCTACAGAATTCCTTCTACTGCCTGTCATGACCTTGAAGTTTCATTCATTAGAAGAAAAATGCCAATGCCACTTCAAACTCCTGGTTCTGAAAAGTCTCCCGTGAAGTTCACCAGACCAAAGAAAGAATACCATCAAAGTCCTACTTGGAGAACCCATAAGTCTGTCCATTTTACAGGAATGTGGGCGAGGGAAGACAGCTCTCGAAAGCTAGAGTCCTGGAGTTCACTCCCTTTAGAACTGTTTGTGTCCAGTGGAGTCCCCACCCCACCCCACCCCACCCCAGAATGTTTCCACCAGAAGGAGATTGCTACATCACTCAAAGTGCAGTTCAGGGACTGGGGAGATGGCTGAGTGACTAAGAACACTGACTGTTCTACCAGAGGTCCTGAGTTCAAAATCCCAGCAACCACATGGTGGTTTGATGGCATCCATTGCCCTCTTCTGGTGTTCCTGAAGACAGCTACAATGTACTCATATAAAAATAAATAATTTTTTTCAAAATGCAGTCGGGGCACAGTGTACTGGTGCACAGATATTAATGCTGCACTTTTTGGGTTTTTTGTTGTTGTTGTTGTTTTGTTTTTCGAGACATGGTTTCTCTGTATAGTCCTGGCTGTCCTGGAACTCACTTTGTAGACCAGGCTGGCCTCGAACTCAGAGATCTGCCTGCCTCTGCCTCTGCCTCCCAAGTGCTGGGATCAAAGGTGTGCACCTCCACGCCCGGCATAATTTTTTAAAACAGAAACTTTTAGGCACTTCAAAGCCTTCCAATAACTGCAGTTGTTTCCTGCACAACCTATTCACTCCGTTCCAAGGAGGACTTGCTAGAGACCTCTTAGGTTTCTGCTATGCTGCTCGTTAAAGGGGAAGGAAGTCTTGATAGTTCCAGTGATTTCCTCTCTCCTTGCCTCTCCTCCCGTCTTTACAAAGCCTGCTTTCCTTGTAGCAGTCGATAAAAATAATCTTAAGACTGGAGTTTGCTTCCCCACTGTGAGAGGAATGCTGTGATGGTTTATATATGCTCAACCCAGGGCGAGGCGCTATTAGAAGGTGTGGCCCTGTTGGAGTAGGTGTGTCACTGTGGGTGTGGGCTTTAAGACTTTCATCCTAACTTTCTGGAAGCCAGTATTCTGCTAGCAGCTTTCAGACGAAGATGTAGAACTCTCAGCTCCTCCTGCACCAGGCCTGCTTGGATGCTCCCATGTTTCCCCCTTTATGATAATGGACTAAACCTCTGAAGCCAGCTCCAATTAAATGTTTTCCTTATAAGAGTTGCCTTGGTCACGGTGTCTGTTTACATCAGGAAACCCTAAGACAGATGGAAATCGGGAGGTAGCAGTGGGAGAACCTTCAGTTAGAGTTACCTCCAGCACTCCTCTAGAAATACCCAGTGCTCCTCCAGAAGTACCCAGTGCTCCTCTAGAAGTACCCAGTGCTCCTCTAGAAGTACCCAGTGTTCCTCTTCTGCAGGTTAACAGGTGCCCAGGTGACAGAACCAAAGAGTTCCTCCTGATGCCCACATTTAACTCGGTCTCACCCAAAGCCCTGCTGCAGGGCAGGGTTGACCAGAGCTGCAGTGAAACCAAACAGAAACTGTCAAGGAAAGGGAAAGGACCCTAGTTCTACACCTGGACCCACGGAAGACTCGGGAGTCATTGTGTTGTGGGGGACCATGTTGGCTCTCTCCCCTGGTTTTCTGATTTACCAAAAGCAGAATAAGGATGGAGGAGGAGAATCGTGGCCTACTACTTTCTCATTTTATTAAACGTTTTAATTGTACATTCTCTTGTACTACAGAGAGAAACAAAATGATTGTAAGAGCAAGTCTTCCGTGTATAGCACCCTCTTCACCCACAGATACAGGTAACTGCTGGGAAGCTCTAAGTCAGAAAACTGTACAAGAGTCCCAGGTCTCTGTCCACCAGGGAATTACAATGCATAGTAGCACCCTCTGAAAAAGCTTTAAAGGCCTGTACTTGAGTTCCAAACATTTTCTCTTTGGTTGTAACTAAGCAAAAATATGTTGCTAACTTGGTGTAGAGCCAGCTCTCCATTTGATACCTTTTTAGGTATCACTCTTTGTTGTTGTTGTTATTGTTGTTTGTTTGTTTGTTTGAGACTGGTTTTCTCTGTGTAGCCATGGCTGTCCTGGAACTTTGTAGACCAGGCTGACCTTGAACACAGAAATCCATCTGCCTCTGCTTCCCAAGTGCTGGGATTAAAGGCGTGAGCCATCACCACCCAGTTTAGGCAACACTCTTGTTACTTTTAGGAATAAAGTGTGCCTCATGTGTGGTGTTCGGGGAATGATGATGTTTTCCTGTTAGTATGATATAGACTTTTGGATAGCTTGCTTTTTGTTTTAAAATAGACTCCTATGTAGGCCAAGCTGGCCCCATTTCACCTGAGCTCTGCCTGCCTCAGAGTGCTAAGAGTAATGGTGTATACCACCCACCCTTCCCCGGTTATTTCTTAGCACATGGGATACAGAGCAAAATGGCTTCATTTAAAGTTTTGTGGGTTTTGCCAGCTACCTGTTAATGTTGCCAGCCTTTAATACAGTTCCTCGTGCTGTGATGAAAAGTTATCTTCATTATTTCATAACTGTAATCTTGCTTGTTATGAATCATAATGTAAATATGTGTTTTCTGATGGTCTTTAGGCAACCACTCTGAAAATCCTTCGACGACCCTCCAAAAGGATTCGCGACCCACGGTTTGAGTGTTCTAAAGGCTAATACAGGGTGTTACAGATTCTTTACCACCTGTCTGATACAGGTGAATACTTAGGGGTTTTGGATAATTCAATGGTTTTTTTCTCTGGGTCTTCAGCATTCCAGCTCTCCTGCAAACAAAAAAGTTCAACAAGCCAACCCTTCTAAAGAGAAGGGCGTGGCATCTCCTCTGGATCTGGGAGTCTGAGTTTTTTCTATGCAAATGAGTTACAGGAAAAGGTGACAAAGAGTGACATCTCCTCCCAGGTAGCAGGTGACAGGTGCGCTGGTTGGCTGGAAACCAGTAGAAGGGTAGAGAACAGCGACATCATCCTTGATGTCACTGGCGTTTCTGAGACATATGCAGATGAGGGGAGTGAAGGGGTTGCCCAGTCCTCAATTCATTGGGAAACTCAAGGGATTTTGCAAAAGCACGTGACGTGGGACGGAGCGGCGGTAGGGGGAGAGGGGGGGTGGGGGTTCTGGGGATGGTTCATTTTTGTGGCCTAACTCCCAACATCCCAGAAACTGAATCCTGACACCGAGAACAGTAGCCGTCAATTTGGCAAATTTGCATATTAATCCCTCCCAACATGGGGTTCCAGTTTCTCAGTCCTAAGAGTCGCCTGCCTTCTACTGGTCACCACCGCCACTCACCTGCCCACTCAGGTAGCGTCCCCAACGTCCCCAACTACCCCGGGACCCGCGGGCCGGCAAGCAGGTGAGTCGAGCCGCTGTACCCGCCACATTCCCTGAGGCTTCTTCACCTTTCCAGTGCACGCGGAGCACGTGGGGACAACTCTTGCGTGCGTTCCGAGAGAGAGAAAGATTCCACCACATGGCTTCCAAAGAAAAAATGACCGGGAGGGCTGTTAGTCCCACGAGGATTCCAGAATGTGAAAAGCAGGCCTGTTTTTGTTGTTGTTGTTGTTGTTGTTGTTTTGTTTTGTTTTAGGAGTGCTTCCTGCATTCCTGAGCCGTTAGAATCTGTCAAAGGTCCTCCCTTGAGAACTCCATGTGCACTATAACCAAACCGAATTCCCCGCCTCTCAGGGAAAAGTGACCTCATCCTTGGGTCTCCTCAAGTGGCTGTGTGAACTACAAAAGCCTCGTCTGTTTATCCTGACCAGTAATCCACAGACTCTGGCAAGAGGATCACAAACGCCAAATCCAGCCTGGACTACAATCACCTTGTGCAATTTAGTAACAAACCACCACAAATCAAAGGTTACAAAGTAGGATTGCAGACAGCTCAGTGGAAGACTGCTCACAGCCTAATGGAGGACGGCATAGTAAAACCTAGGAACCAGACCCGGACCACTCCATGGGAGAAAGCACAGTTTATTCGTCAGTTTTTAAATTACATGGCAATCTCTCGGGCGCAGAGAGAACAGGAAAGGTGGAGAAAGCCTTGCTAGTTTAAAGGGGAACAGACAGCTGCAGCAGAGAAGTGTGCAAGCCAAAACAGCCTGGGGACTAGTGTGGAACTTGGATGTTACAGGTGTGCGTTAATGGGGCCCTATGAGCCTGGGAAGTAGTGTGGGGACTATGGTGAGTGTCGTGGGTCTATAGTACGGAACTAAATGCCCGGTTGTTGGAGGTAGTTGGCTGTAAATGCAGATAATGGATTTACTGGCTTTCTGACAAAAACCGATAACATGGATTCTATCCCAAGTACTGAGAGAAATAGTAGAAAGAGGGCAGAATTTGCTATCTCAGGGTAATACAGTGCTTAGCAGGGGACTGGGGAAAATCAAGAGGGATGTGAGAACACTGGGGACAGAGATAGCCACATCTACTGACATGAAATTTCAACCTTGGGATTTGAAACCAGGGTAGCATGGCTCCTGAAACATGCCCCAAATCATTTTTGTCACTATACCACTATGAAGAAAGTCAACTGTGTATTTTTTTAAAACCAGAAGAGAGATCATGTGATAGGCAGAAGACTGACACAATGTCCCCATGATCTGCTGCCTGCAAACAGTCATCTTAACACAGAACAAAACTCCTCTTATTCCTTTTGTGGTGCTGTGTGCCTTCAGTCCAGTCTTGGAGAGGAAGAGGCAAGTGAGTGGACCACCGTGAGTTCTAGGACAGCTTAATTTACCTAGATAGAATTCTAGGCCAGGCTCAGCTACTTAGTGAGCTCCCATCTCAAAAAACAAAAAACAAAAAAAAAAAACAAAAAAAAACCAAAAACCCTACAGAAATAAAAGTAAACATTTTTATTACATTTTCGTTTATTTATCTTCATTGTGTGTGTCTGCAAGTATCCCAGATATCCCAGCTATCCAACTCTGCCACCATTGCTTTCTACTCTGGGATGTTTTGGGTTTTTATCCTTTTATACTTTACTCTACTTGGGCCACATCCCTTCCAAAGCCTGTTCTTAAGTAGCAGGTCGTCAACATTTTGAATTACAAAATTGGGAAAAAGAACAAGAGACGGTCCAGTGGCTAAGAGGCACATATGCCAGCTCACAAAGTGCCTGTTTAACACCAGCGCTGGGAGAATCTGACCTCCGGCCTCTAAGAACATCCACACAGACACAAGAGAATTAAAATAAATCTGAGAAAATTTTAGAAACGATCCCTTTAGCCTTCCAGCACTTGAAAGTACCTTTCTAATCCGGGCAGTGGTGGTGCACACCCTTAATCCCAGCATTTGGGAGACACAGGCAGGTAGATCTCGGAGTTCGAGGCCAGCCTGGTCTACAGAGTGAGTTCCAGGACAGCCAGGGCTACACAGAGGTTACAATGTATATAAAAGCTAATGGTCATCTTTGGACAAAGTGTACGCATTTATCGAGTGCATTGAAACCAATCAGGAAAGGCATACACGTCGCAAGGTTTTTCCTCTGTAGCACCTCACGTTGAGAAACGACCTTTATTAACAGACAGCCCGAGGAAAGTAGTTTTCCAAAGAACGCACAAAGCGGGTTCGGTTGGATTGTGGAGAAGGAAGCTGAGGCCAGTTACCCTGCAGATTGAGCCTTATTTGGAGGGAGAATCTGAAGCCTGAGGGGGCCTTGAGCCGGTAGAACAATTCAGGATTGTGGGAGAGCCAGCCTCAAGCGGAGGAGCTGGAGAGGCAGTTGTCATGGACAGGACATGGACGGGAACACGGCGTCTAAGAAACCCTGAGGCCAAAGGGAACGAGCTTCCTTTGATCGTGTTTGTTTGTTTGTTTGTTTTTTCCATGAACGAAATTTCTGCCCCAGACCCCAAGATCTGTGTGTGCTCTGATTTGGGGGGGGGGGGGGGGGAAAGAGGGCCTGTCCTTTCATTTGTCCCAGGGGACAAACTGTAGGTGCAGGTTGCAGGAGCTGGCCTGATTTGAGAGGGTGTGTCTGTGTAGTAGTCTAGTCTATTCTGGCAATCGATAGAAGGGCCTGGGACTAGTTTAACATTGTTAGATCGGAAGGTAATATTTTCATTTGGACCGCAAAGGACAATAGCTAAATTTGGAAGTGTAGCTACATTCTTACTCACAGAGCAAAGGTAAGCTTATCTGAGGTAAAAGGAGACCATTTACCTCCGAGGCCACGCCTCGCAAACAACACGTAAAGAGACGTGAGAAGGGCGGAATGCAATCTAACTTTTAGCACCACAAAAATCAGGGGAGAGCGCGAACGCAGTCCCCCACTACCACAAATTATGCAGTCGAGTTTCCCGCATTTGGGGAAATCGCAGGGGTCAGCACACCCCAAAGTGCAATGGGTGAGCCTCGCCCTGGGAAAACCACCTTCATGATCATGGTATCTCCCCTGCCAGGTAAGTATGCTTTCCCACTGCCCGGCCCCGGCTCACACCCGTCGCCTCTACACTCTTAACACACGGTCACTTAGCCCTGGCCGATCTCGGGTCTCCCTCGTCGCACACGACATTCTTGCGCTCTGCTGACACCCGCGTATCCGCGCTCCCTCCCTCGCCGCGGGAGAAACCCCTCACATTTCTGCACGGAGCGCGGACCCGGCAGACCCTGCGCGCTTATCTGCATACACCACGCCCATACCCGTGACATCAGGGATGACGCCTGGTCATCTACCTTTCTACCCCTTCATGGCCGCCTTCATATTCTTTCTTTATATTCTACTATTGTAATTTCCAAACATTTTCACCTGATCCTTATTTTCCCCTTTGGGAGGAGGGGGGGTAACCGTGTAGCTCGCTCCAGCTGGCCTGGATCTGATGCAGGAGAAACTTGAAGTAGAATAGATTAGTGCTCTGAAGATTTACTTATAGGACGGGAGAGTTGGTTCAGTAGTTAAGAGCAAGGACTCCATTGCAAAAGACTCGATTCCCAGCATCCACATGGAGGGTTACCACTTTCTTTAGCACTAGCATGTGTGGTGCAGACACACATGAAGGAAAACACTCATGCACACAGAGTAATAATAATAATTTTTTAAAAAGATGTGAGAGAGAGAGACAGAGAGTTAGTTGCGGGATTGGAGAGATGGCTCAGCACCGACTGATCTTCCAGAGGTCCTGAACCCACGTGGTGGCTCACAACCATATAATATAATGGTGTGCCTGTGAAAAAATATAAAAGCAAAATTCTACGCCTTTAGGCCCAGGCTCGGGAATGTGACCTCTGTGACTCAATGTGAAGAAAAATAAAATATTGTAATTTGTGTGTTTAAGAGCCCACTGCCCCGGCCTGAGACTGAGAACAAAGCAGAACAGCCCCCAGGCATGCCAGGGCAGGGCTGTTGTTAAGGCATTCCTAAGAACATCTTGACTGTAAAGGTAAAAAGGTATGCAAGGACCAGCAGGGCTATATTATCTGAGTCAACACCATCTGGCTGCAACCTCCCCTCTGTCTATTGCCCCTTGACGCCAGATAAAGTCTTACATCAACTGGTTGCTATGTGAACAAAGATAAGCCCCCAGCCCACAGGAACAAAGTCCTGATGCCCTGTGTTCTCTCTGTTAATGTTTGAATAAGCCAATAGTGTGTCGCTGAAGAATAAAAAATTACTGAACTCTTCCTCACCCCAGAGCCCGACCCCTCCCATCTAGAGAGTGTTCCCAGAACACTCCTGAACTCTTCACCCCAGAATGCATTCCTGAACTCCTCACCCTAGAGTTCGAACCCTCCCAACTAAAGACTGTTCCAAGAACATTTTTGAGATAAGGGCCTCCTGGAACAACCTCAGAATGAACCAGGTACATTGCCAAATAATAGGACATGACCCCTTAGTTACATAGAAACCCTTGGCAGAACCCCTTGGTTATGCAAACTTGTACTTTCCCTGCCCCGCTCTCCCCCCTTGAGTTTTTCCTATATACGCCTGTGAAAAATTTTGGCTGGTCGTCGATTCTCCTCTACACCACTAGGTGTATGAGTTTCGACCCCAGAGCTCTGGTCTATGTGCTTTCATGCTGTTGCTTTATTAAATCTTGCCTTCAACATTTTGAGTTTGGTCTTGGTGTCTTCTTGGGTCCGCGGCTGTCCCGAGGCTTGAGTGAGGGTCTCCCTGAGGGGGTCTTTTATTTGGGGGCTCGGTCTGGGATCAGCGCGACCACCCAGAGACCCTAGACCCACTTTAAGGTAAGATTCTTTGACCTGTCTTGGTCTGGTGTCTGTGTTCTGTTTCTAAGTTTGGTGCGATCACAGTTTCGGTTTTGCAGACGCTCAGTGAGACCGCGCTCCGAGAGGGATCGCGGGGTGGATAAGGATAGACGTGTCCAGGTGTCCACCGTCCGTTCGCCCTGGGAGACGTCCCAGGAGGAACAGGGGAGGACCAGGGACGCCTGGTGGACCCCTTTGGAGGCCAAGAGACCATCTGGGGTTGCGAGATCGTGGGTTCGAGTCCCACCTCGTGCCTTGTTGCGAGATCGTGGGTTCGAGTCCCACCTCGTGTTTTGTTGCGAGATCGTGGGTTCGAGTCCCGCCTCGCGCCTTGTTGCGAGACCGTGGGTTCGAGTCCCACCTCGTGTTTTGTTACGGGATCGTGGGTTCGAGTCCCACCTCGTGCAGAGGGTCTCAATCGGCCAGCCTTGGAAAAGCCATCTGATTCTTTGAGTTGCTTGTGGTCAACGCGAAGTCGCCGCTGCTTTTGGTTTCTTTTTTGTCTTAGTCTCGTGTTCGCTCTTGTTGTGTCTACTATTATTCTGGAAATGGGACAATCTGTGTCCACTCCCCTTTCTTTAACTCTGGAGCATTGGAAGGAGGTGCAGGTCAGAGCCCACAACCAGTCGGTGGAGGTCAGAAAGGGTCCGTGGCAGACCTTTTGCGCCTCCGAGTGGCCGACGTTTGGAGTGGGCTGGCCACCAGAAGGTGCTTTTGACTTGTCACTAATCGCCGCCGTCAGGCGAATTGTTTTTCAGGAGGAAGGGGGTCACCCTATTCAGATCCCCTACATTGTGACCTGGCAGAATCTCGTCCAATTCCCACCTCCGTGGGTCAAGCCTTGGACCCCAAATTCTTCTAAACTGACGGTCGTGGTTGCCCAGTCTGATGCAGCCAGAAAGTCCGGCCCGTCAGCACCCCCCAAGATCTATCCAGAGATTGACGACCTCCTCTGGATGGACTCCCAACCTCCCCCTTACCCCCTGCCCCAGCAGCCACCTGCAGCCGCCCCACCACCGGAACCAATAGCGAGAGGGGCTCAGGGACCGGCGGGGGGGACTCGGAGCCGCCGAGGCCGAAGCCCCGGGGAGGAAGGGGGGCCGGATTCAACAGTTGCCTTGCCACTTAGAGCACATGTGGGGGGGCCAGCGCCAGGACCTAATGATCTCATTCCTTTACAATACTGGCCCTTTTCCTCTTCTGATTTATATAATTGGAAAACTAACCACCCTCCCTTCTCAGAGAACCACTCTGGGCTTACTGGGCTCCTTGAGTCACTTATGTTCTCCCATCAACCCACTTGGGATGATTGTCAGCAGCTTTTGCAGGTTCTTTTTACCATAGAAGAAAGAGAAAGAATCCTGATGGAGGCGAGAAAAATGTTCTGGGAGAGGACGGCACACCCACTGCCCTCCCTAACCTCGTGGACGAGGCTTTCCCCTTGAACCGCCCCAACTGGGACTACAACACCGCGGAAGGTAGGGGACGCCTCCTTGTCTATCGCCGGACTCTAGTGGCAGGTCTCAGAGGAGCCGCTAGACGGCCCACCAATTTGGCTAAGGTAAGAGAGGTCTTGCAGGGGCAGATTGAACCACCCTCAGTCTTCCTTGAGCGTCTCATGGAGGCATATAGGAGGTACACCCCTTTTGACCCCTCGTCAGAGGGGCAGAGAGCCGCCGTAGCCATGGCCTTCATTGGTCAGTCCGCTCCCGACATTAAGAAAAAGCTGCAAAGGCTGGAGGGGCTCCAAGATCATACGCTCCAAGATTTAGTAAAAGAAGCAGAGAAAGTCTATCATAAGAGGGAAACAGAAGAAGAGAGGCAGGAGAGAGAGAAGAAAGAAATGGAGGAGAGGGAAAATAGACGGGATCGCCGTCAGGAGAGAAATTTGAGTAAAATTTTGGCCGCAGTTGTAAATGATAGACAGTCAGGAAAAGGTAAAACAGGGCTCCTGGGCAACAGGGCAGTGAAACCGCCAGGTGGCAGAAAGATACCACTGGAAAAAGACCAATGCGCTTATTGCAAAGAGAAAGGACACTGGGCTAGAGATTGCCCTAAAAACCGGGAGCGATCCAAGGTCCTGACCCTAGAAGATGATTAGGGAAGTCGGGGCTCAGATCCCCTCCCTGAGCCTAGGGTAACTTTGTCCGTGGAGGGGACCCCCGTCAACTTCCTGATAGACACCGGAGCAGAGCATTCAGTACTCACTAGCCCCCTAGGCAAGCTAGGCTCTAAAAAGACCATGGTGATTGGAGCCACTGGTAGTAAATTTTACCCCTGGACGACCGAACGAGCCCTACAGATAAACAAGAACATAGTGACCCATTCCTTCCTGGTGATACCTGAGTGTCCTGCTCCCCTCTTGGGGCGTGATCTGCTAACCAAACTAAAGGCTCAAGTCCAATTTACTTCAGAAGGCCCACAAGTAAGCTGGGGAAAAGCCCCCGTTGCCTGCCTTGTCCTCAACACAGAGGAAGAATATCGGTTGCATGAAGAGCAACCCAAAAATGCAGTCTCTTCAGGCTGGCTAACTGCGTTCCCCAATGTCTGGGCAGAACAAGCAGGAATGGGGTTGGCTAAACAAGTGCCTCCGGTTGTGGTAGAACTTAAAGCTGATGCCACCCCCATCTCGGTAAGACAATACCCCATGAGCAAGGAAGCTAGGGAGGGCATCCGGCCTCATATCCAGAGGTTGCTAGACCAAGGAGTTTTAGTGGCCTGTCAGTCCCCCTGGAATACACCACTTCTGCCGGTTCGAAAACCAGGGACTAATGACTATCGCCCGGTGCAAGACCTCCGGGAAGTTAACAAAAGGGTCCTGGACATTCACCCCACAGTCCCGAACCCGTACAATTTATTAAGCTCTCTCCCACCTGAGAGAACATGGTATACAGTCCTAGACTTAAAAGATGCCTTCTTCTGCCTGCGCTTGCACCCTAAGAGTCAGCTCCTGTTTGCATTTGAATGGAGGGACCCAGAGGGCGGACAGACTGGTCAACTAACCTGGACTAGGCTACCACAGGGGTTCAAAAATTCCCCCACCCCGTTTGACGAGGCCCTCCATCGGGATCTCGCACCTTTTCGCGCTCGAAACCCTCAGCTTACCCTACTACAGTATGTGGATGATCTCTTGGTCGCAGCGGCCTCGAAGGAGCTGTGTCACCAGGGAACTGAGAGGCTCCTCGCAGAACTGAGTGACTTGGGGTATCGAGTTTCGGCTAAAAAGGCACAAATTTGTCAAACTGAGGTAACCTACTTGGGGTATACCCTCCGAGGGGGTAAAAGATGGCTCACAGAAGCCCGGAAGAAGACTGTTATGATGATCCCCTCGCCAACCACCCCACGGCAGGTACGTGAGTTTCTGGGGACTGCTGGCTTTTGTAGACTCTGGATTCCAGGCTTTGCAACCCTAGCGGCACCTCTATATCCTTTGACTAAGGAAGGGGTTCCTTTTGAGTGGAAAGAAGAGCACCAAAGAGCTTTTGAGGCTATCAAGTCGTCTCTAATGACTGCCCCCGCGATAGCATTACCAGACTTGACTAAGCCTTTCGTCCTATATGTGGACGAGAGAGCGGGTGTAGCCAGGGGAGTGTTGACACAAGCACTGGGACCCTGGAAGAGACCTGTAGCCTATTTGTCAAAAAAATTAGATCCCGTTGCTAGTGGATGGCCCACATGTCTGAAAGCTATTGCGGCAGTAGCCCTGCTGATCAAAGATGCTGACAAATTGACAATGGGACAACAGGTGACTGTTGTAGCCCCTCATGCCTTGGAAAGTATCGTGCGGCAGCCACCTGACAGATGGATGACAAATGCCCGAATGACACACTATCAGAGCCTGCTGCTAAATGAGCGTGTAACCTTTGCGCCCCCTGCCATCCTCAACCCAGCTACCCTTCTCCCTCTAACAAATGATTCCGTCCCAGTACATCAATGTATGGACATCCTCGCTGAAGAAACTGGGACCAGAAGGGACCTGACTGACCAACCCTGGCCTGGAGCTCCCAGTTGGTATACGGACGGCAGCAGTTTCCTGATAGAGGGGAAGCGAAAGGCTGGAGCTGCGGTGGTGGACGGGAAAAAGGTAATTTGGGCAAGCGCTTTGCCTGAAGGAACATCGGCACAAAAGGCTGAACTTATAGCGCTTATACAAGCCCTCCGAGAGGCTAAAGGTAAGATCGTTAACATCTATACTGACAGCCGCTATGCTTTTGCTACCGCACACATCCATGGGGCCATCTACAGGCAGCGAGGGCTATTGACTTCGGCTGGTAAAGACATTAAAAACAAAGAAGAAATTCTGGCCCTGTTGGAAGCCATACATGCACCTAAGAAGGTAGCCATCATCCACTGCCCCGGCCACCAAAGAGGAGAAGACTTGGTGGCCAAGGGCAACCGAATGGCAGACTCAGTGGCAAAACAAGTTGCTCAAGGGGCCATGATCTTAACTGAAAAAGGTGATCCGCCCAAAAGCCCTGAGGATGAGAGGTATAACATAAAAGAGCTATTGTGGACCAGTGATCCCCTCCCATACTTTTTTGAAGGAAAAATAGAATTAACTCCCGAAGAAGGAATAAAATTTGTGAAAGGACTACACCAATTCACCCACCTGGGAGTTGAAAAAATGATGAGACTAATTAAAAATTCCTGATACCAAGTCCCCAACCTGAAGTCAGTGGCTCAAAAGATTATAGACTCCTGCAAACCATGTGCATTCACTAATGCGACTAGAGCCTACAAAGAACCTGGAAAAAGACAACGGGGAGACCGTCCTGGAGTGTATTGGGAGGTAGATTTTACTGAAGTTAAACCTGGAATGTATGGTAACAAGTATCTGTTAGTATTTGTAGACACTTTTTCAGGATGGGTTGAGGTGTTTCCCACTAAAACTGAGACTGCCCAGATTGTGGCCAAGAAGATCCTTGAAGAAATCCTGCCAAGATTTGGAATCCCTAAGGTAATCGGGTCCGACAATGGACCAGCCTTTGTTGCCCAGGTAAGTCAGGGCTTGGCCACTCAGTTGGGCATCGATTGGAAATTACACTGTGCTTACCGCCCTCAAAGCTCAGGACAGGTAGAGAGGATGAATAGGACCTTAAAAGAGACCTTGACTAAATTAGCCATTGAGACCGGCGGGAAAGACTGGGTGGCTCTCCTCCCTCTTGCGCTCTTCCGAGCCCGAAACACCCCTGGACGTTTCGGGCTCACTCCTTTTGAAGTTCTGTATGGAGGACCTCCCCCCTTAATGGAAGCTGGTGGAACATTGGTTTCCGACTCTGACCCTGTCTTACCCTCCTCTTTGCTTATTCATTTAAAGGCCCTAGAAGTGATTAGGACCCAGATTTGGGACCAACTGAAGGCAGCCTATACCCCAGGGACCACCACAGTACCCCACGGGTTCCGAGTTGGAGACAAAGTCTTGGTCAGACGGCATCGAACCGGCAGCCTCGAACCACGGTGGAAGGGACCCTATTTGGTGTTACTGACAACCCCTACTGCGGTAAAAGTTGACGGGATTGCCTCCTGGATCCACGCCTCCCACGTCAAGAGGGCTGCCAGTCAAGATGAAGAAAACCACGAAGACAATTGGACAGTGGCAGCCACTGACAATCCTCTTAAGCTTCGTTTGCGCCGCAGGCGCCACCCTGAGCCTAGGGAACCATAACCCTCATGCTCCAATTCAACAGTCTTGGGAAGTGCTTAATGAGGAGGGAAACATTGTGTGGGCAACCACTGCAGTCCATCCCCTCTGGACTTGGTGGCCTGATCTCACACCTGACATCTGTAAGTTAGTGGCAGGATCCCCCAAATGGGACCTCCCTGATCATACCGATCTTAGTAACCCACCCCCTGAAGAGCGGTGTGTCCCAAACGGGATAGGGAGCACATATGGGTGTTCGGGGCAGTTTTACCGAGCTAATCTTAGAGCTGCACAATTTTATGTTTGCCCTGGTCAGGGTCAGAGCAAAAGGCTTCAACGAGAATGTGGAGGGGCATCAGATTACTTTTGTGGTAAATGGACATGTGAAACGACAGGGGAAGCTTACTGGAAGCCCTCCTCTGACTGGGACCTAATCACGGTAAAACGAGGAAGTGGCTATGATAAGTCAAACCAAGGAGAAAGAAACCCCTATAAATATCCAGAGAATGGGTGCGCTTTTAAAAACAGCCCCCAGGACCATGCAAAGGTAAATACTGCAACCCCCTACTTATAAAGTTCACCGAGAAAGGGAAACAACACCGTCTAAGTTGGCTTAAAGGAAATAGGTGGGGTTGGCGAGTATACATTCCACTAAGAGATCCTGGGTTCATTTTCACGATCAGACTGACAGTGAGAGACCCGGCGGTGACACTCGTAGGGCCCAACAAGGTCCTTATAGAACAGGGCCCCCCAGTCGTACCAGCTCCCCCAAAGGTCCCGGCCGTACCAGCTCCACCAACTCCACAGCCCAACACAGTGGTACCCTCCCTAGGGACTAATACTCCCCTCGTAAAGCCTACCTTGGCTTCCCCACCGCCCCTAGGTACAGAGAACCGTCTGGTCAGTCTAGTCCAGGGAGCTTTTTTAGCTTTAAATAGAACTAACCCTAATATGACTCAATCATGCTGGTTATGCTATACCTCTAGCCCCCCTTATTATGAAGGAATAGCTCAGATCAGGGCTTATAATATTACTTCAGATCATTCTCAATGTCTTTGGGGAGAAAACAGAAAGTTGACTCTAGCAGCAGTTTCAGGAAGAGGGCTTTGTTTGGGCCAGGTACCTCAGGATAAAGGGCACCTCTGTAATCAGACCCAGAACATCCAGTCTAGCAAAAGTGGTCAGTATCTGGTGCCTCCCCTAGACACAGTGTGGGCTTGCAATACCGGTCTCACTCCTTGTGTGTCTATGTCTGTTTTTAATAGTTCCAAAGATTTCTGCATTTTGGTTCAGCTTATTCCTAGACTCCTGTATCATGATGATAGCTCCTTTTTAGACAAATTTGAGCATCGGGTCCGCTGGAGAAGAGAGCCCGTTACCTTAACTTTGGCAGTTCTATTAGGATTAGGAGTAGCGGCTGGAGTAGGTACAGGAACCGCTGCCTTAATTAAGACCCCCCAATACTATGAAGAACTACGAGCAGCTATGGATGTTGATCTTAGAACTATAGAACAGTCTATAACCAAATTAGAAGAATCTTTAACTTCCCTGTCCGAAGTGTTGCTACAGAATAGAAGGGGATTAGACTTATTATTCCTTAAAGAAGGAGGACTCTGTGCTGCCCTAAAAGAAGAATGTTGTTTTTATGTTGACCATTCAGGAGTAATCAAAGATTCTATGGCCAAACTTAGAGAACGCCTAGATATACGTAAAAGAGAAAGAGAAAGCCAACAAGGATGGTTTGAAAGCTGGTTTAATAAGTCCCCTTGGCTCACCACTCTCCTCTCCACCATAGCAGGACCTTTAATTACACTTATGCTTTTGCTTACTTTTGGCCCCTGCATCCTTAATAAGTTAGTAGCTTTTATTAGAGAAAGGATAAATGCAGTACAAGTTATGGTACTAAGGCAACAATATCGGGTCCTTCAGGAGGTTGAAAACTCGCTCTAAGATTAGAGCTATTTTCTAAAAGGAGTGGGGAATGAAGAATAAAAAATTACTGAACTCTTCCTCACCCCAGAGCCCGACCCCTCCCATCTAGAGAGTGTTCCCAGAACACTCCTGAACTCTTCACCCCAGAATGCATTCCTGAACTCCTCACCCTAGAGTTCGAACCCTCCCAACTAAAGACTGTTCCAAGAACATTTTTGAGATAAGGGCCTCCTGGAACAACCTCAGAATGAACCAGGTACATTGCCAAATAATAGGACATGACCCCTTAGTTACATAGAAACCCTTGGCAGAACCCCTTGGTTATGCAAACTTGTACTTTCCCTGCCCCGCTCTCCCCCCTTGAGTTTTTCCTATATAAGCCTGTGAAAAATTTTGGCTGGTCGTCGATTCTCCTCTACACCACTAGGTGTATGAGTTTCGACCCCAGAGCTCTGGTCTATGTGCTTTCATGCTGTTGCTTTATTAAATCTTGCCTTCAACATTTTGAGTTTGGTCTCGGTGTCTTCTTGGGTCCGCAGCTGTCCCGAGGCTTGAGTGAGGGTCTCCCTGAGGGGGTCTTTCATCGCTATGCTCAATTCCACACCCCTGAGCCCCTTACCCCATAAAAACCTCTAACTTTCAAGCCTTGTGGCCGACATCCGTTATCTCCTGTGTGGGATACATGTTGGTCTGGAGCTCCGTAATTAAACGTCCTCATGTAATTACATCAAGATGTCTGTTCGTGATTCTTGGGTGCACGCCGAATCGGGAATTGGGTGGGAGTTTCCCCACTAGGTTCTTTCAAATGCTCCAAGGTATGCTAATCATAAAACAGATAGCGACATTCCTCCATCCACCAGCTTCCTGGGTTCAAAGAGTGTTCATTCAAAGAATGTGCTATTTTATTTTTTTTTTTATTTTTAGGGGCTCTTAGAAACTGTCTTGAGAGATAACCCGAACAATTACCAGGTATTCCTTGTGACTCTTGTGACTTTGCACCTCCTTGTGACTCTTAACTTGTATCTTTGGTATTTTCCAACAATGCCCTCCCCACTTCCTTGAGTTGTGCTTTCTTCCTTTAAATACCCCCTTACCCAGCTACTTGGGGTGCCACGGTCCTCTACCCCTGCTTGGTGTATGACCGTGGGCCTGAGAGTGCTCTTGAATAAAAGTCCTCTTGCAGTTTGCAGCAAGACCGTTTCTTGTGAGTGATTTGGGGTGTCGCCTCTCCTGAGTCAGAATGTGGGGGAGTCCTCACGTTGTGGGTCTTTCACCTGAAGAGAGCTACAGTGTAGACATATACATAAAACAAATACATAATTCCTTTATAAAAAGGAGTTACTAATGCAAATGCTGAGAAAAATCTGAATTTAGCTGAAGAATGGCTACTTCCAGTATTACTAGAGACAATTAGGGCACTAAGTAGGCTGGTTAGAAAGAATGAGAAACAAATTTTACTGAGAAGGTTTCTTCATGGTGGATGTTTGGACATGGAAGATGGGTGTTATTACTAATGCTTAAAGTATTCTTAAAGTCTGCAAACTCTTCTATGCCCACAAAGTGTGTTTTTGGAGGAGTTAAAGCAGTCTCTGACACCAAAGAGAGAGATGTGGGAAAGATGAGGTGTTGTGTCTGGCCAGCAGATCACAGCCTGGGTTCTAGCCTGGAAAGGCATTTTGGAAACCTGGAAGAGAAGAGGGGCTGGGCTGCACGAGATAAGGAAGGAACCAAGACAAAGGTCTCTGCTCAAGGTTCAATTTTTACTATTCTGGCACTCCGTTATGAAGGAAGTGGGAGGGGCCTGATTCCCGCCAAATAATCTTGGAATCCAGTAGCAGGGTGACCACGTGTACGCTCCGAACAGCAAAGGGGCAGGTTCCAGCAGAGGGCGTGGCAGAACGATTGAGCCAGCAAGCTCCATCCAGGTGTAAACAGTGGAACCGTTAAGGCTGGGGGAGGGGAGGCTACAATGAGGGGTGGTAGAGGTATTTGATTTAGAGCAATTAAAAAACCAGCAAAGTGAAGGAATCTCGTAAGCAGTGGGCAAGGCTACAAAAGGTGGTAGTCACTTTGACCCAGGAAGAGCACACAAGCAACATTCTCGAAGCAGTCAGATAGAGCTGAGATGCAGAGGCTATGGTCTGAAACAAGAGATCTGTGACAGGGAAGTGGGATCTTGATTATCTAAAAGGGATGCTATTAGGGATGTGAAAACCTTTGAGAAACTTTGGACAGCTTCTTGTACCAATTTATATCTAGGGATTGAGAGAGTGGGATGTGTACCCTGTATTTTGACTGTGCCTGATGGGCAGTTTTGATGAATGCTATAGTAACATTTACCAATTGACCCATCTGGAATGCTGTGACTCCTTAATTAGAACATAATTTTTTGAGCATTTGTTTGTGCAAAAATAGAAGTCGCCATCATTGAAAATCAAGCATGACAAGTATGGCCATTTGAACTGTACTGACAAAAAGCTGTGTAACAGTGTGAGGTTTTAATAAAATTTGAGTCTCTAGCGGAAGAGAGAAAGGGTCACAAAATTAACTCTGCTGGAGGGAATTTCTCTAAGCTCCCGGTGGGAGCTGAGAGACAAAGTAACCCAGGAGGGCATAGAGAAGCTGTGAGACTCCTGGGACAGAGCTGAGAGACAGGAGAACAAGGTCATAGATGCCCAGAAGGGCTTAAGGAGGCTGTGGGGCTCAACAGGCAGCTCCTAGTGGGAGGAGAGGAAAACAGGGACGGTTCCAATAGATAAAGGAGCAAATCTTAACGAAAGAGGGGCCCACATGATGGGGCCCTGGAAAGTATAGCAGGCTCCAGGAGCCAGAGAGAAAAGCTCCTTAACAAGTAGGCCAGAAGAAAGGACTGGTTAGGGCAGGTAGACATAAGAAATTGCTGTAGAGTCAATCTGGAACCCAATGTGATACCTAGCAGAAGCCAGCAGAAAGAAATGATCTGTACATATTGTGATGCTTTGTATATCCGCCCAGGGAGTGGCAGGATAAGAAGGTGTGGTTCTGTTGGAGTAGGTATGTCATTGTGGGTGTAGAATATAAGTCTCTCATTATAGCAGTCTGGAAGTCAGTATTCTGCTAGCAGCCTCCAAATGAAAATGTAGAACTCTCAGCTTCTCCTGCACCTTGCCTGCCTGGATGCTGCCATGCTCCTTGCCTTGATGACAATTGACTGGACCTCTGAACCTGTAAGCCAGCCCCAATTAAATGCTCTTTTAAAGAGTTGCTTTGTTCATGGTGTCTGTTCACAGCAGTATAACCCTAACTAAGACACATACTTTAATATAGTCAAGTCAGTATGAAATCTTGAGGGGTGGGCCTAGCCAAAAGGTAAGTATAGCATCTTCTACCAAAGTGTTTGGAGACACTCGTTGGTTAGGAGATGATACAGATGGCAAAAACAGAAGACTCTAGCAGTGTCTTGAAGGTTAACCTGTTGATTTGCTTAAAAGTTAAACTGCAACCAGAGCAGAGAGACAAGGAGCCCTCCGTGAATAGGCTGAGATTTAAGACAGATCTAAGACAGATTTAAGGATGACAGAAAACAAACTTCAACAAGTCAAACCTATGGGGGGGGGGGGCAGGAAACAGGAGAAAGGAGAAGTGGGCATGCCCAAGATCACGGATGGGGCCTGGTCTATACAGATGAAATACTGAAACAAAGACTGCAAAGTGACATCACCCTCCTCCTCCTCCTCCTCCTCCTCCTCCTCCTCCTCCTCTTCCTCTTCCTCAAGTCCCCTGTGTCTGAAGAGAGTGTAGCTCTCTCATTATATTATATGGTTGTGAGCCACCACGTGGGTTCAGGACCTCTGGAAGATCAGTCGGTGCTGAGCCATCTCTCCAATCCCGCAACTAACTCTCTGTCTCTCTCTCTCACATCTTTTTAAAAAATTATTATTATTACTCTGTGTGCATGAGTGTTTTCCTTCATGTGTGTCTGCACCACACATGCTAGTGCTAAAGAAAGTGGTAACCCTCCATGTGGATGCTGGGAATCGAGTCTTTTGCAATGGAGTCCTTGCTCTTAACTACTGAACCAACTCTCCCGTCCTATAAGTAAATTTTCAGAGCACTAATCTATTCTACTTCAAGTTTCTCCTGCATCAGATCCAGGCCAGCTGGAGCGAGCTACACGGTTACCCCCCCTCCTCCCAAAGGGGAAAATAAGGATCAGGTGAAAATGTTTGGAAATTACAATAGTAGAATATAAAGAAAGAATATGAAGGCGGCCATGAAGGGGTAGAAAGGTAGATGACCAGGCGTCATCCCTGATGTCACGGGTATGGGCGTGGTGTATGCAGATAAGCGCGCAGGGTCTGCCGGGTCCGCGCTCCGTGCAGAAATGTGAGGGGTTTCTCCCGCGGCGAGGGAGGGAGCGCGGATACGCGGGTGTCAGCAGAGCGCAAGAATGTCGTGTGCGACGAGGGAGACCCGAGATCGGCCAGGGCTAAGTGACCGTGTGTTAAGAGTGTAGAGGCGACGGGTGTGAGCCGGGGCCGGGCAGTGGGAAAGCATACTTACCTGGCAGGGGAGATACCATGATCATGAAGGTGGTTTTCCCAGGGCGAGGCTCACCCATTGCACTTTGGGGTGTGCTGACCCCTGCGATTTCCCCAAATGCGGGAAACTCGACTGCATAATTTGTGGTAGTGGGGGACTGCGTTCGCGCTCTCCCCTGATTTTTGTGGTGCTAAAAGTTAGATTGCATTCCGCCCTTCTCACGTCTCTTTACGTGTTGTTTGCGAGGCGTGGCCTCGGAGGTAAATGGTCTCCTTTTACCTCAGATAAGCTTACCTTTGCTCTGTGAGTAAGAATGTAGCTACACTTCCAAATTTAGCTATTGTCCTTTGCGGTCCAAATGAAAATATTACCTTCCGATCTAACAATGTTAAACTAGTCCCAGGCCCTTCTATCGATTGCCAGAATAGACTAGACTACTACACAGACACACCCTCTCAAATCAGGCCAGCTCCTGCAACCTGCACCTACAGTTTGTCCCCTGGGACAAATGAAAGGACAGGCCCTCTTTCCCCCCCCCCCCCCCCCCCAAATCAGAGCACACACAGATCTTGGGGTCTGGGGCAGAAATTTCGTTCATGGAAAAAACAAACAAACAAACAAACACGATCAAAGGAAGCTCGTTCCCTTTGGCCTCAGGGTTTCTTAGACGCCGTGTTCCCGTCCATGTCCTGTCCATGACAACTGCCTCTCCAGCTCCTCCGCTTGAGGCTGGCTCTCCCACAATCCTGAATTGTTCTACCGGCTCAAGGCCCCCTCAGGCTTCAGATTCTCCCTCCAAATAAGGCTCAATCTGCAGGGTAACTGGCCTCAGCTTCCTTCTCCACAATCCAACCGAACCCGCTTTGTGCGTTCTTTGGAAAACTACTTTCCTCGGGCTGTCTGTTAATAAAGGTCGTTTCTCAACGTGAGGTGCTACAGAGGAAAAACCTTGCGACGTGTATGCCTTTCCTGATTGGTTTCAATGCACTCGATAAATGCGTACACTTTGTCCAAAGATGACCATTAGCTTTTATATACATTGTAACCTCTGTGTAGCCCTGGCTGTCCTGGAACTCACTCTGTAGACCAGGCTGGCCTCGAACTCCGAGATCTACCTGCCTGTGTCTCCCAAATGCTGGGATTAAGGGTGTGCACCACCACTGCCCGGATTAGAAAGGTACTTTCAAGTGCTGGAAGGCTAAAGGGATCGTTTCTAAAATTTTCTCAGATTTATTTTAATTCTCTTGTGTCTGTGTGGATGTTCTTAGAGGCCGGAGGTCAGATTCTCCCAGCGCTGGTGTTAAACAGGCACTTTGTGAGCTGGCATATGTGCCTCTTAGCCACTGGACCGTCTCTTGTTCTTTTTCCCAATTTTGTAATTCAAAATGTTGACGACCTGCTACTTAAGAACAGGCTTTGGAAGGGATGTGGCCCAAGTAGAGTAAAGTATAAAAGGATAAAAACCCAAAACATCCCAGAGTAGAAAGCAATGGTGGCAGAGTTGGATAGCTGGGATATCTGGGATACTTGCAGACACACACAATGAAGATAAATAAACGAAAATGTAATAAAAATGTTTACTTTTATTTCTGTAGGGTTTTTGGGTTTTTTTTGTTTTTTTTTTTGTTTTTTTTTGTTTTTTGTTTTTTGAGATGGGAGCTCACTAAGTAGCTGAGCCTGGCCTAGAATTCTATCTAGGTAAATTAAGCTGTCCTAGAACTCACGGTGGTCCACTCACTTGCCTCTTCCTCTCCAAGACTGGACTGAAGGCACACAGCACCACAAAAGGAATAAGAGGAGTTTTGTTCTGTGTTAAGATGACTGTTTGCAGGCAGCAGATCATGGGGACATTGTGTCAGTCTTCTGCCTATCACATGATCTCTCTTCTGGTTTTAAAAAAATACACAGTTGACTTTCTTCATAGTGGTATAGTGACAAAAATGATTTGGGGCATGTTTCAGGAGCCATGCTACCCTGGTTTCAAATCCCAAGGTTGAAATTTCATGTCAGTAGATGTGGCTATCTCTGTCCCCAGTGTTCTCACATCCCTCTTGATTTTCCCCAGTCCCCTGCTAAGCACTGTATTACCCTGAGATAGCAAATTCTGCCCTCTTTCTACTATTTCTCTCAGTACTTGGGATAGAATCCATGTTATCGGTTTTTGTCAGAAAGCCAGTAAATCCATTATCTGCATTTACAGCCAACTACCTCCAACAACCGGGCATTTAGTTCCGTACTATAGACCCACGACACTCACCATAGTCCCCACACTACTTCCCAGGCTCATAGGGCCCCATTAACGCACACCTGTAACATCCAAGTTCCACACTAGTCCCCAGGCTGTTTTGGCTTGCACACTTCTCTGCTGCAGCTGTCTGTTCCCCTTTAAACTAGCAAGGCTTTCTCCACCTTTCCTGTTCTCTCTGCGCCCGAGAGATTGCCATGTAATTTAAAAACTGACGAATAAACTGTGCTTTCTCCCATGGAGTGGTCCGGGTCTGGTTCCTAGGTTTTACTATGCCGTCCTCCATTAGGCTGTGAGCAGTCTTCCACTGAGCTGTCTGCAATCCTACTTTGTAACCTTTGATTTGTGGTGGTTTGTTACTAAATTGCACAAGGTGATTGTAGTCCAGGCTGGATTTGGCGTTTGTGATCCTCTTGCCAGAGTCTGTGGATTACTGGTCAGGATAAACAGACGAGGCTTTTGTAGTTCACACAGCCACTTGAGGAGACCCAAGGATGAGGTCACTTTTCCCTGAGAGGCGGGGAATTCGGTTTGGTTATAGTGCACATGGAGTTCTCAAGGGAGGACCTTTGACAGATTCTAACGGCTCAGGAATGCAGGAAGCACTCCTAAAACAAAACAAAACAACAACAACAACAACAACAACAAAAACAGGCCTGCTTTTCACATTCTGGAATCCTCGTGGGACTAACAGCCCTCCCGGTCATTTTTTCTTTGGAAGCCATGTGGTGGAATCTTTCTCTCTCTCGGAACGCACGCAAGAGTTGTCCCCACGTGCTCCGCGTGCACTGGAAAGGTGAAGAAGCCTCAGGGAATGTGGCGGGTACAGCGGCTCGACTCACCTGCTTGCCGGCCCGCGGGTCCCGGGGTAGTTGGGGACGTTGGGGACGCTACCTGAGTGGGCAGGTGAGTGGCGGTGGTGACCAGTAGAAGGCAGGCGACTCTTAGGACTGAGAAACTGGAACCCCATGTTGGGAGGGATTAATATGCAAATTTGCCAAATTGACGGCTACTGTTCTCGGTGTCAGGATTCAGTTTCTGGGATGTTGGGAGTTAGGCCACAAAAATGAACCATCCCCAGAACCCCCACCCCCCCTCTCCCCCTACCGCCGCTCCGTCCCACGTCACGTGCTTTTGCAAAATCCCTTGAGTTTCCCAATGAATTGAGGACTGGGCAACCCCTTCACTCCCCTCATCTGCATATGTCTCAGAAACGCCAGTGACATCAAGGATGATGTCGCTGTTCTCTACCCTTCTACTGGTTTCCAGCCAACCAGCGCACCTGTCACCTGCTACCTGGGAGGAGATGTCACTCTTTGTCACCTTTTCCTGTAACTCATTTGCATAGAAAAAACTCAGACTCCCAGATCCAGAGGAGATGCCACGCCCTTCTCTTTAGAAGGGTTGGCTTGTTGAACTTTTTTGTTTGCAGGAGAGCTGGAATGCTGAAGACCCAGAGAAAAAAACCATTGAATTATCCAAAACCCCTAAGTATTCACCTGTATCAGACAGGTGGTAAAGAATCTGTAACACCCTGTATTAGCCTTTAGAACACTCAAACCGTGGGTCGCGAATCCTTTTGGAGGGTCGTCGAAGGATTTTCAGAGTGGTTGCCTAAAGACCATCAGAAAACACATATTTACATTATGATTCATAACAAGCAAGATTACAGTTATGAAATAATGAAGATAACTTTTCATCACAGCACGAGGAACTGTATTAAAGGCTGGCAACATTAACAGGTAGCTGGCAAAACCCACAAAACTTTAAATGAAGCCATTTTGCTCTGTATCCCATGTGCTAAGAAATAACCGGGGAAGGGTGGGTGGTATACACCATTACTCTTAGCACTCTGAGGCAGGCAGAGCTCAGGTGAAATGGGGCCAGCTTGGCCTACATAGGAGTCTATTTTAAAACAAAAAGCAAGCTATCCAAAAGTCTATATCATACTAACAGGAAAACATCATCATTCCCCGAACACCACACATGAGGCACACTTTATTCCTAAAAGTAACAAGAGTGTTGCCTAAACTGGGTGGTGATGGCTCACGCCTTTAATCCCAGCACTTGGGAAGCAGAGGCAGATGGATTTCTGTGTTCAAGGTCAGCCTGGTCTACAAAGTTCCAGGACAGCCATGGCTACACAGAGAAAACCAGTCTCAAACAAACAAACAAACAACAATAACAACAACAACAAAGAGTGATACCTAAAAAGGTATCAAATGGAGAGCTGGCTCTACACCAAGTTAGCAACATATTTTTGCTTAGTTACAACCAAAGAGAAAATGTTTGGAACTCAAGTACAGGCCTTTAAAGCTTTTTCAGAGGGTGCTACTATGCATTGTAATTCCCTGGTGGACAGAGACCTGGGACTCTTGTACAGTTTTCTGACTTAGAGCTTCCCAGCAGTTACCTGTATCTGTGGGTGAAGAGGGTGCTATACACGGAAGACTTGCTCTTACAATCATTTTGTTTCTCTCTGTAGTACAAGAGAATGTACAATTAAAACGTTTAATAAAATGAGAAAGTAGTAGGCCACGATTCTCCTCCTCCATCCTTATTCTGCTTTTGGTAAATCAGAAAACCAGGGGAGAGAGCCAACATGGTCCCCCACAACACAATGACTCCCGAGTCTTCCGTGGGTCCAGGTGTAGAACTAGGGTCCTTTCCCTTTCCTTGACAGTTTCTGTTTGGTTTCACTGCAGCTCTGGTCAACCCTGCCCTGCAGCAGGGCTTTGGGTGAGACCGAGTTAAATGTGGGCATCAGGAGGAACTCTTTGGTTCTGTCACCTGGGCACCTGTTAACCTGCAGAAGAGGAGCACTGGGTACTTCTAGAGGAGCACTGGGTACTTCTGGAGGAGCACTGGGTATTTCTAGAGGAGTGCTGGAGGTAACTCTAACTGAAGGTTCTCCCACTGCTACCTCCCGATTTCCATCTGTCTTAGGGTTTCCTGATGTAAACAGACACCGTGACCAAGGCAACTCTTATAAGGAAAACATTTAATTGGAGCTGGCTTCAGAGGTTTAGTCCATTATCATAAAGGGGGAAACATGGGAGCATCCAAGCAGGCCTGGTGCAGGAGGAGCTGAGAGTTCTACATCTTCGTCTGAAAGCTGCTAGCAGAATACTGGCTTCCAGAAAGTTAGGATGAAAGTCTTAAAGCCCACACCCACAGTGACACACCTACTCCAACAGGGCCACACCTTCTAATAGCGCCTCGCCCTGGGTTGAGCATATATAAACCATCACAGCATTCCTCTCACAGTGGGGAAGCAAACTCCAGTCTTAAGATTATTTTTATCGACTGCTACAAGGAAAGCAGGCTTTGTAAAGACGGGAGGAGAGGCAAGGAGAGAGGAAATCACTGGAACTATCAAGACTTCCTTCCCCTTTAACGAGCAGCATAGCAGAAACCTAAGAGGTCTCTAGCAAGTCCTCCTTGGAACGGAGTGAATAAGTTGTGCAGGAAACAACTGCAGTTATTGGAAGGCTTTGAAGTGCCTAAAAGTTTCTGTTTTAAAAAATTATGCCGGGCGTGGAGGTGCACACCTTTGATCCCAGCACTTGGGAGGCAGAGGCAGAGGCAGGCAGATCTCTGAGTTCGAGGCCAGCCTGGTCTACAAAGTGAGTTCCAGGACAGCCAGGACTATACAGAGAAACCATGTCTCGAAAAACAAAACAACAACAACAACAAAAAACCCAAAAAGTGCAGCATTAATATCTGTGCACCAGTACACTGTGCCCCGACTGCATTTTGAAAAAAATTATTTATTTTTATATGAGTACATTGTAGCTGTCTTCAGGAACACCAGAAGAGGGCAATGGATGCCATCAAACCACCATGTGGTTGCTGGGATTTTGAACTCAGGACCTCTGGTAGAACAGTCAGTGTTCTTAGTCACTCAGCCATCTCCCCAGTCCCTGAACTGCACTTTGAGTGATGTAGCAATCTCCTTCTGGTGGAAACATTCTGGGGTGGGGTGGGGTGGGGTGGGGACTCCACTGGACACAAACAGTTCTAAAGGGAGTGAACTCCAGGACTCTAGCTTTCGAGAGCTGTCTTCCCTCGCCCACATTCCTGTAAAATGGACAGACTTATGGGTTCTCCAAGTAGGACTTTGATGGTATTCTTTCTTTGGTCTGGTGAACTTCACGGGAGACTTTTCAGAACCAGGAGTTTGAAGTGGCATTGGCATTTTTCTTCTAATGAATGAAACTTCAAGGTCATGACAGGCAGTAGAAGGAATTCTGTAGACCATGTCCTGAAACTCCTTGAGATACAAACCTGGCCCAGATTGAGGGGTAAGAGGACTTGGGCCTTTTCACAGAGTAGCAGGTAGGAGAATATTTCCTCCTCAGTACTGGGAAATACAAAGGTGTCCTGTGGAGATACTGAGGTACATTGCTGTGTGTCATTCAGTAAAATGAGATGGATGGACTTTCATGTTTTCTCAATGTGCCATCATAACTGTCATAACTATATTGGTGGCTCAGTGGTAGAAGTCTCACCTCCCATGCAGAAGAACAGGGTTCCAGTCCCCACCAGTGCAGTAGGGTGTAATGTTGTTTGTTTGATTTTGGTGCTAGCAAAATATCTAGGACCAAATCCATGGATGTGAATTGTTATTGAAGTATTGAAGTTATTAATCACATATTGTTATTCAGATAGAAGAAAAGAACTTGTGTGGTGGGGTGTGCCTTTAATCCCAGCATTTGGGAGGCAGAGGCAGGTAGACCTCTGTGAATTTAAGGCTATCCTAGACTACATAATGAGTTCAAAGATAGCCAGAACTACACTGTGATACCCTGTCGAGGGAGGGCAGAGAGAGAGAGAGAGAGAGAAACGTCTCTCTGGACACTGCCCTCTCTGTGGCCTGTGATCGCACAGTAATTTCCGGCCTGCGTGGAGACCCAGCAGCCTCTGTTCAGGTTCTAGCCTCAGCCGCTGACCTCTATGCTCTTGGTACAGTTGTCATATCACTGCACCATTGGGGCAGGACAGAGTGAGAAAGGACACCAGTTGGCACAGGCCTGGCAAACACAAGAACTGTGATTGGCTTTCCTGTCTGAGTCAAGTACAGAAAACAACAAAACAAAAGCAAAAACAAACAAACCAAAAAACCCAAGGGCTGTATTAGTCTGTCTCCTGTGGAGCTTAGGTAATGGAATTGTTTACAGATCTTTTTTGTTTGTTTGTTTGTTTTTTTCCGAGACAGGGCTTCTCTATATAGTCCTTGCTGTCCTGGAACTCACTTTTTAGACCAGGCTGGCCTCGAACTCAGAGATCTGCCCGCCTCTGCCTCCCAAGTGTTGGGATTAAAGGCGTGTGCCACCCCGGCCTGGCCAGATCTGTTCTTAATGTGTCACAATTTTGTCTTTCTCTTCTACCTCCTCCTCCTCTCTCCTCTTCTTTTTCCTCCTCCTCCTCTCTCTCCTCCTCCTTCTCTTCTTCCTCCTCTCCCTCCTTCTCCTCCTCCTCTTTCCCCCTCTCCTCCTCTTCACCTTTCTCCTCCTCCTCCCCCTTCCTCCTCCTCCTTTTCCTATTTGCCTGGGCATTGCCAGCCAAGTGTGGCATGACCTCACAGTTCTCATTCCACTGTTCCAGTATTTTAAGTAAATCCTAGTTGATAGAATAAAATTAAACACGATGACTTTCTTCAATTATTTTTCATGACTGTGTGTGGCTGACAAATGAGCCATCACCTGAGTGAAAGGACAGAGAGAGCGTTGATCTCCATCTGCCCGCACTGTGCAGGTAACAGGTTAGTCACCACCCACTCCACATACACAACCACCGTTCTCATTTCTCTTTCCTTCTCTATCCACCCAGTGGTCAGGTTTAAGCATCAGTAAGGTTTCTAGAGGGGGGATGGTGGCGGCGGGGGAGGGGGGAGGGGAGGGAGAGGGGGGCAGGGGCGTTGTTCATGTGAGCAGATTTAGGCCTCTTCTCTTGCTCTTGTCCATCATCTCCTGGGTGGTTTTAAGGATGGCTGGGTTTTCCACACAGATGGTACTCAGTTAGTTTACTAGCTACTTTTCCCAGCCGTTGCTATGCAACATCCCAGAAGAGCAGCTGTAGTGCGTTAGGAGACCACCTGCCCTGCAAAGTAAACAACTCACAAACCTGGGGAACAATGGCCGGCTTTTCTTCCCACCTCTAGCTTCTTCCTGTCCAAACTAGAGGGAATGGGATGTGCAGCCCCTCAGAGAAGGGTTGTGCCATCTGTGTCACACAGATGGGGTGTTGTTGTGCACTTGTTTCCAGGACCTATGTGGATTTGACTACTTCTGAATTGAGCGTGCTTTGGGCACTGGTAAAGCACAAGGAAGGCTCTTCGAACAACGAGTTTGAACTGAAGCTAGCATTTTCCTTTTAATAGGCTGAAACTCCCCGATCGTGGCCAGGAGACATAGAAGGAATTCTGCAGGCCATGCTCGGAAACTTCTTCAGCAGCAAATCTGATTCAGACTGAGTCAGGTGAGAGGACTTGGCCCTTTCACAGCCTAGCGTAGGAGGGCATTTCCTTATCAATCCTAGAAAATCCTGAACACCGTGAAGATTCACTGATTTACCGGATTACTTTTCAGTAGAGGCATGGCTCTCTTACCTTTTCCTAAAGTGTTGTCACAAACCTCATCTACGGGAGCATTGGTAGTTCAATGGTAGAATTCTCGCCTCCCACGCGGGTGACCCGGGTTCGATTCCCGGCCAATGCAGTACCTCTCTGTTTTGGCCCCCCTCTCTGCCTTCAGTGTACTCTTTTGGGACCAGGACCCAAGTCCATCTTTTCCGGCTCTTTTTGGTAACAACTACTTGATTTGCGGTGGCACAAGCAGGAAAGTACTGTCTTATGTATCAAGGAAACCAGGGACAAACTTAAGAATATCGAATATTGCTACTACAGCTGCTCAGTTATTTGCAAGGTTTTGTTTCCGTTCAGACACCTTCCCTTGAGGATTTTATTCTCATGGCAAGAGATAGCTTCACACCAATATTCTAGGCCAGGAAAAGATATGATGGGCAGGCAGAAGGTGTTCAGGGAAGAATGACAGCCGAAAGTTTCTGCCTGGCTGCTTTAGACTGTAACTGAGTTATGTGGTGACTTCTGGCTGGAAGATAGAAGGGAGTGACTTTCAGGTTTGTTGGGGCATTCCGCAGTCAGGCAGGAGGATCTCTGTGAATTCCTGGTCAGCCTAACTTATATAAGGAGGAGGTCAGCCTAATTTATATAGCGATCTCTAGCCCAGCTATATAAATAGTGAGACCCTGTCTTAAAAAAAAAAAAAAAAGAAAAAGAAAAAAAGAAAAAGAAAAAAAAAAAAGCAATCAAAAAACGGTTTTCACCCCTAGGGATCCTGCCTGAGGTTTCTCAGTATCGCTGCACTGCAGCATTTGAGTAAGAAGTCAGGTTTCCAACGACTCACCAGCGAACATTCCTTTTGTGGGAAGACCACTGCTTACTTAATTTGAGGCTTCTGCGAAGACTAGGTTTCATCAAGAAATTCTCTAATAAGGAGCAAAAGAGACGGCTCAGAATGAGAGCTCTTCGAAGAATCCAGGTGTGACTCCCAACAACCACACAAGAACTGTCTTCCGATCTTTGCTCCCGGTGGGTCCGCGCAGCGTCCCAAACAGAGGCAGGGGAGATAAACAAAACCCTTACAAACTCTTACCAATGATTTCCCTCTTGGGTATTTTTTGGTAACAAATTATAAGGAAAAAGTGCGAACGCAGCTCTAAATAATACAAAGTCAGGGAACCGATTTCCTCGCTTTTGTGGAAGTTGCAGGAATCAGCACATCCCAGATGCAATAAATGAGTCTCTTCCTAGAAGATCCCCACCCCCCACCGTATAACAGTGTTTTCCCGCCGAGTACTTATGTTTTTGTTTTTGTTTTTTTTACCTTCAGCCTCTTTAGCCCCGCGCTCTGAACGCACCGCCACTTTACAATGCACGCTGGAGAGCCTAACCGGACACGCTTTTACGTTGTTCCTCTGCTCCGCCCCGCGAGACCTGCGCTCTCTCCCACGCCGTGAAATTCCCCGCGATTCCAAAGCGGGCACGGACACCGAAGCCCTAAGCACCCTTTATGTACATAGATCACTCCCCACTCTAACACCACAGACAGCTCAGGTTCTCAAGAAAACACCCGGCTTCTGGACCTGCCCTCCTGCTGTCAATTAGCATTTCATTTCCCTCTGTAGGCTTATTAACATTAACCGGTTTCAAAACTGCTTTACCGTTTGCTGTTCCTACAGCTGTGTTTAAATGAAATTCTCCTGCCTCTTAGGTGAATTCTTCATTGCACCTTGTTTCTTCCATGTCTCAAGGGACCCAGAAGGGCAGCGAAATTCACCTAGAAAGGAGACAGCAGGAGACTGGAGAGAGATATGGCTTGGCTGTTAAGAATGTTGCCAGAGATGGAGGCAATGGCTAAGCAATAACCAACCCAACTTGAGACCCATCCCATGGGCATGCACCAATCTCAGACACTACTAATGATACTCTGTTATATTCGCAGTCAGCCTAGCATAACTGTCCTCTGAGAGGTTCCACACAGCAGCGGACTGAAACAGATGCAGAGACCCAGAGCCAGACATTGGGTGGAGCTGGGGGAGTCTTGTGGAAGAGATGGGGGGAGGATTGAAGCCCACAAAGTGGATAGGATTCCACTACAGTCAACTAACCTGGACCCTTGGCTCTCCGAGACTGAACCACCAGCCAAAGAGAGTACACGGGCTGAACTGAATCGTCCCCACAACCCCCACATATGTAGCAAAGTCTCTATGTGGATCCCCCAACAACTGGAGTGGGGGCTATCGCTAAATCTGTTGTCTGTCTGTGGAATGTTCTCCTAACTGGCCTGCTTTGTCTGGCCTGCGTGGGAGAGGATGTGCCTCGTCCTGAAGAGACTTGATGTGCCAGGTTGGGGGATAGGGAGGGGGCTCCACCCTCTCGGAGGCAGAGATTGGGATATAAAGTGAACAAAAAAATATTGTTTTAAAGGTTGAAGAAGACTCCAGTTCTGCTCCCAGTGCCCAGGTGACTCACAACCATCTGTAAATCCTACTCCACAAATCTCTTTCGAGGTGTGATTGGTTCTTAGGCATCTCTAAGACACATGCTGACCCCATAACTATTCTTTTCTGCCCATCCCTCGTCCATATCCATATCGCACTTTTCTGTAAGTGCATTGAGAAAGTCTCATCTGCAGCTAAAGATTTAAAAATCTTATTCAGAACATTAAAATTCTGGAAAAAAATTTTCCTCCCCACAATTATTGGTTCCAGAGCTCCAGAGTCTCACTTTCTAGACACATAAACTCAACCCACTCCTGCTCACCTCTACAGACTTCGTTTTTAAAGCTGTGGGCCTCTGGGGAGCTGCCAGTAACTGAGGAGAAGGGGAAACTCGCAGCATTCTAACAGGACGCTTCAGACTTGAGGGGAACCTCAGAGACTGGGGTGGGACCTTAAATAAGTCATTGAGGTTTTCTATACCTAAATTTCTCCATTTTGAAGCAGGCTAGGAGGGGGGGTTCTTCATGGGCTGCCCCCCAAATTAAATGGCTCCTTGTATTTACTTTCTGTGATCAAATATCTGAGATGGCTCAGCGGTTAAGAGCACTGACCTTCTTCCAGAGATCCTGAGTTCAAATCCCAGCAACCACATGGTGACTCACAACCATCTGTAATGAGATCTGATGCCCTCTTCTGGTGTGTCTAAAGACAGCTACAGCGTAGTTACATATAATAATAAATCTTTGGACCGGAGGGAGTGGGGCCAGAGCGAGCAGAGGTCGAGTTCAATTCCCAACAACGACATGGTGGTTCACAACCATCAGTACAGCTACAGTGTACTCATATACATAAAATAAATCAATCTCTGAAAAAAAATCTGAGAACAGCAATTTAAAGAAGGTAGGGCTTAATTTGGTTCATAATTTGAGGGTATAGTTTGTCACTGTGGGACATGCATAGTAGCAGGACCATATGGCATCCAGTGAAGCCATTACAAGCGTGAAGAGACAACTAGCAATTTTCTCTTCTGTATTCAATTGAGACCCTTGCTGACAGCTTGGTCTGCCTACATTTAGGATGGCTCTTCTCTCCTCAGTTAAGCCTTTCTGCTAATACATTCATAGACACACCTAGAGATTGTATCCATGGTGATTTTTAACACATATCTTGACACACCAGTCAAGATAAAAGTGAACATTAATCAACACATAAATATTGGAACGGGTTTTCTATTTATTTACTTACTTGTTTTTATTTAAATTTTTTTATTTAATTTTGTTTAATTTTTTGAGACAGGGTTTCTCTGCATAGCCCTAACTGTTCTAGAATGCTAGCCTCAACATCACCTCCCTTTTCCTCCAGAGGATTGGGACTAAAGTTAGGTACCACCACCCCACACTCAGCTATAACAGGGTTCCTTACATAGAGTAATAGTGTAGAACTGGTGCTAGGGAACTGTAGAGATGGTTTCTGCTATTTGAGAAGATCACACTCACATAACAGCTCTAACTCTAGTATCCAGAAGATCCAATACCCTATTCTGGCCATCCAGAGTATCAGCCACACACTCGTGGTTTCCCGACATACATGCCATCGAGACACCTTTACACATAACTTCTTTAAAACAAAACAAAACAAAACAAAACAAAACAAAAACTTGTCTGAAACACCGGTTCCATCACCAGTACCAGCCCTTCAAAAATTGCATGTTCTTTGTGTTGTGAGTGGAGTAGTATATATTTAAAATTTTCCTAATTCATGCACATGAACTGGATTCTCTATATAGGATATTTATATAATAATATAACAAGGCTATATTACACATATAATAAGAATTAATTCTAAAAAGCAATTTCAAGGTCAAAGTACTTGCTTATTTTTATGTCTGGTAATTTTTACTGAATTATCCTGAAACGAGGAAAAAAACAAGACATTTAAAAAAGAAAACAAAATATGTCTAGAGGTACATGGCCAACAACGTGCGTGTTTGTCGCCTGGGAATTGCTATTTATTTGGAAACTTTGAGTTGACAGTTTCAACTTTGAGTTGTCAACCTTGAAACTGACTTTTCCAGGACAGCTCACAAACCTTGAAGGATTCTTGTGGTCAAAAGCCTTCCCTGACCGGGAATCGAACCCGGGCCGCGGCGGTGAAAGCGCCGAATCCTAGCCACTAGACCACCAGGGACGGACAGAACATAAGGTGAACCTGGGTTGTAATCGCACTTAAGGTGAACTCGGGTCGGAATCGTAAAAGTGCCGAATCCTAGTCACAAGACTACCAGGGAATAACAGAATTTGAATGGCATGTCATGTAGTAGGGTATTTACCAATAAATGCCGGCAGGACCAGAAACTGAAGACTAGCAGGTATCAAGTGTGCTCACATCCACCCCCCAGCGTCCTACAGCCTCTGTTCCACCTCTCATGTTTCCCGGGGCCAGGTGGTGCACTGGGCTCTGAGGCCAGGCCATAAGGAAACTCACCTGGATTCCAGACCAGTCTAGCCTTGTGCAGAAACACTTTTTCGGGTTCGTGGTGGTTTAAGTGAGGACAGGTCTCAGTGTGTGTCGAGCATCCTTTTCCAGGTCCCTTACATGATAATTGGCTCAAGGGAGCAATTGGCATGCTGGTTCCGTTTCTTCCCCGACCATCTCGAGCATCCTAACGGTCTTTCGAGAGGAAGACTTAGCAGGAAGACTTAGTGGAGACTTGCCTGACTAGATGCTGTGCTCTGCAGCTGTGCTTAGGGAAGGAGGAAAGCAAATGGCTTTCAGGAAAAACAAACAAAAAAACGAAAACAAGCAAAAAAGAAAAACAAAACCTTTCTGGTTTTTAGACACTAAACACTGTCAACCTGTAGAGATTTCGGAAGACGAAAGTTGCAGATTCCCGGATCTAATGCTAAGGGAAGTTAGCTTGCCTCTGCGCCCCAATGCTCAACCCAGTCTCAGCAGGGGATGGAGGTCAATCCTGGTGTTCACAGGGCTGCCTGCGGTGGGTGGGGGACTCCTAGGCATTCCCTTTCCACCTCTGCCTCAAATACAGCCACCTAGGTTCTGTCATTTTTGCCTCCACTTCACCCTCTTTCCCCTATGTCTCCTTATTTTGAACATAGTCCTCAACCAACCTCCGAGTGCTGAGATCCCCTTCATTCAGTTCCTCATGCGGTGGTGACCCCCACCCATAAAATTATTATCATTGCTACTTCGTAACTGTAACTTTACTACTGTATAAATTGTGATGTAAATATATGTGTTTTAGGAAAGCAAACATGTCCCCTTTCAGGGATCTTACAAATGTTAGCAATGATGCTGATGAGGCCGGGAGAAAAAGCTTACACCATGCCTTGAAGATTCATCCATGACACTAAGTTGCACCCTGTGTAGTGGTGGCTTCTGACGGAGTCAAAGTGTCACTGTGGTTGCAGTCCTTCAGGCAGTGCCAACGTGCTTAATAGTGGAAGAGTGTGCCAGAGACTGACAATTACTCTGGACCAGGAGACCGCATCTCCAGGAAGAGCACAAAGCATTATCGGCAGGGAGTTCAGACCAGCAGCCTAGTGGGATGGGCATTTACACCAGCAAGCCCTTGGAGAATTTTCACCTGTGCTGACCCTTCTCTGACTTGACCTCTGATGCCCCACTCCCCTTTAGAATACCCAGGTACTCATTCATTTACAGGTCTCAGTGGCAGCATCTGTGCTTTGTACTTACTGAATAGTTTGTTTTCACAGTTTCAGCTAAGGTCTGGCTTTATCTTTGTCAAAGCAATTCAAGTAGTAGCTTTAGGCGAAAGAAAACTGACCCAAATCATGGCTACATAAATTTAAGTGTGTGTGTGGGGTGGTGGTGGTGGTGGAGTGGGTATATGTGGTGGTGGTGGTGTTGGTATGTGTGGTGTGTGTGGGGTGTGTACGGGCTAAAAGTGGGGTACAAGAGATCATCAACATTGGACATGGGGAAGATGAGAGTTTTTATAGCTCAGGAGTAGGGGGTTTCCAAGCGGGGTTCGGCTGGCAAATAGGCAGAGTGACAGAAACATAACAAAGTGCTGATAATACTCTCCAGAAACAAAGACATGGCTGTACGGTGGTCATACCAACTTTTTGAAACAAAGGTATAGTTTTTTTCCTGGGACAGGCAGTACAGAGCCATATGTAGTTAAGGTTACAGGTAGAGCATAGCCCAGTCCTTGAGAAACAGAGGTTTAATCACAAACAGGAGTTAACCTGGTGTGTTCTTACTAGGTGGCTTCCAAGCCTAAGATGGATAAACCAAGCATGCTGGTTTATCAGTAGCAGCTGTGATGGCAGGAACAGCTAAGACAGGGGCTACCTGGCCCTGGCCATTTCTCAGGTGTTGTCTCCTGCACCTTCTCTCCATTGGCTCTTCTTTAACAGTCTTCCATAACAGCCTTCAAGTGAGCACAGGCAAGGCACAACATACACTATGTGGCCATGATACACACATCTCCTCTACAGAAAAAACGTGTAGAGGTCACTAAATAACCAGGAAAACGATCGGCTTTAGAAATAAAATCTGGAATGGGTAAGCCACATAGTGCACAAACTAAGATATGCTCTTTTCAAAAATAATAGTCATGGTGTTTGGTACAAGGGTGGCCCACCACCCTTGTACCGCAGCACTCTGGAGGACCAGTTGAAAAGAGAGTGCTAGGGCAGCGTGAGATTCATAAAACCTTCTCTCAAACATAAATGGTAGCAGTACTAGCTGTGTGCTGCAGAGTGGCTATGTTGATGTTCTCTGTGGTGGTGACCTTGTTACTAGAGCAATCACTTGAACTTCAGGTTTCCTGCCACTCACCGGATACCCAGACCACCTTAATTTGCAGGTGAAAAGAGTAGGGGGCGCATGCCTTAGCTGTTTAAGGGTTGGCAAAGGCATCAGGATCTTTTTATCTCGAAGGGGAGTCGGGGTGGGGTGTGGTGGGAGAGCGCATTCCTTTCAGGAATTTGAGTCTCACGGTTTAGCATTGATATCCCATCAGCAGGGTTAGGGTGTCCAGACCCTAGAAGGGTGCCGGTTTGGGCGTGTTTGTCCATCTGCCACTGATAATGTTGTTTAGCTGTCCGCCGGGGAGAGAGAGGACAAAAAGCTGTTTAAAATGACAACAGGAGTCCCAGGGTAGGTGTGAACTTGGAACCTTTAGGTTAACATTCCTTGGCTGGGCTGTGTTCGCGAAGTGAGTGGGCGCTACGCACCCGCCAGCGTCTCCCGGATGCTGGAATTCCGCTGCCACACATGAGAACCCCACGCTGACCAGGCTACGGCCCGGGTGACCAACAGGACCCAGAGAAGGAGCCCATGTGCGCTTTAGGATCCGGGTTTAGCGGTAGTGGGTTAATCCGCTCTAATTGCCCGGTGGCGGCAGCGCGAGTTCCTCGCTAGACGCCACCAAATAAAGGACGCTGTGTGTGTGTGTGTGTGTGTGTGTGTGTGTGTGTGTGTGTGTGTGTGTGTGTGTGTGTGTTTTATTCGGGAATATTTTGCCCGGTGGCGGCAGCGCGAGTTCCTCGCTAGACGCCACCAAATAAAGGACGCTGTGTGTGTGTGTGTGTGTGTGTGTGTGTGTGTGTGTGTGTGTGTGTGTTTTATTCGGGAATATTTTGACCAACTTGCTACCCCCAAATGGGGGAGGGGAGACTGGAGAGCCAGTTCAATGGTTAAGAGTTCTATTGGCTGTTGGATTCCCAGCGTTTATGTTGGCTGCTCACAACTTTTAATAATTCTAGCTCTAAGCAGGGCGTGGTGGCGCATGCCTTTAATCTCAGCACTTGGGAGGCAGAGGCAGGCGGATTTCTGAGTTCAAGGCCAGCCTGGTCTACAGAGTGAGTTCCAGGACAGTCAGGCTACACAGAGAAACCCTGTCTCGGAAAAACAAAACAAAACAAAACAAACAAACAAACAAACAAAAATCCGGCTCTAGGGAATGCCAATGCCTTCTGTGGGCAACTGCGCGCGCGTGCGCGCACACACACACACACACACACACGCACACGCACATTTTAGGAAGTGAGTGGGCTGTAATTGAGAGGTGCTATCTCGCTGAGATGCTGTCAGGCTGAGAAAGCCTAGAGAAGTGGGGTCCCAGGCAAACTCACCAAAGGCCCCCGTGTAAACAGTGCACCTGGTTCTGCATACAGTGACCTCAGTACACTCAGTACAGAATTTGAAGCAGGCTTGGGTTAGAGAGTTAGATGTTGTGTGTTTGCCTAGCTCCAAAATAAACAGTCCAGGCTATAAACCAAAGCAGAGACTTCGCCGATCAGAAAGGTAATTTCCAGTTAGGTAGATTCCATTCTGAAAAATCAAACATAACTCTGTTTTTTTTTTTTTTTTTAAGATTTATTTATTGATTACATGTAAGTACACTGTAGCTGTCTTCAGACACTCCAGAAGAGGGAGTCAGATCTTGTTATGGATGGTTGTGAGCCACCATGTGGTTGCTGAGATTTGAACTCCTGACCTTCGGAAGAGCAGTCGAGTGCTCTTACCCACTGAGCCATCTCACCAGCCCCATAACTCTGTTTTGTTCGTATGATCACTTTATAGATTTTTCTCTTGCCCTTCCCTGCAAAGTGCAAAATTCCCTTCATTTTCCCACAATTATAAATGAGTGATCAAAGAAATTTTAATTAAAACCTTAATGAACACAGGCTTATCTTTAACAGTCCAAGGCTGACTGTATATGCACACATTACTATTTTGAGATATAATGTTGAATTTTATCTATGTGCTTTATGAGGTCTTGGATACATATATCCTATGGCCCTGCAGTGCGTAGTTTGGGTACCTTTGGATAATATCTACTTTAAAAATAAAAAATTTCAGTTGTGATAAGGAAATTAAAAAGGAATAAATAACCAACTTTCAGAAAACAGTGTGTTTAAATGTCAGAGCCAGGTCTCTGACTTGCCAGCACAGATGGATTTCAGGAAGTGTGATCTAGGTTAATAATTTTATAACCTTAAAGATCACTCATTCTTATTTTGTTCGATAAACATGTGTGTATTTTTTGAAGGAAAAAACTTAACCTAAATGATACACACATGCATATATATATATACACATATATATACACACACATATATGTATATACACATACATATATGTATACATATACATACATATATGTATATATATGTGTGTGAGTGTGTGTGTGTTTGTATATACACACATACACACACACACATACAAACAGGAAGGTCCCTCCAGTCCTTCCTATTGTAGAGTTATATTTGTATGTTAGCGGTGGGTTGTGTGAACCATCATGGGTTCCAGTTGTCCAAGGAAGAGGATGGGATGTCCCAGATCACACCCTTTCATCAATGAGACTCCATAGAGGAGGAATAGAATATCAGGCCAAAGAAATAATTTTTTATTTTTGAGGGGGAAATGTCTTCTCAGGACAGAGAAGTGTAGTAAATGAAGGAAGACCATGTCGCTCTTGATGGGGGCTCTTGTCTAGTTTTACGACCATAGAGGATTTGCCTTCAGTTTCTCATGTCCTGAGTTACAGATCATATAAAAACGCACAAAACTAATAACTAAGAAAAATGGATGATAAAGTTTCTTATACAACTAAGGACTAATGTAGAGCAATTTTATGTGTAGGTTCCATGGTGTAATGGTTAGCACTCTGGACTCTGAATCCAGCGATCCGAGTTCAAATCTCGGTGGGACCTCTCTATTTACTCGAAGTAGAAGAGCGCTTTTCTTTCACTTTGTTCCTGACCTTATAAAAGGTTTAAGTTCGCGTTCCTTTCCCAGGCTTCCTTTGTCTTCAGGTGAGCTGGAGCTGCGTGGCCCCCAGGTCAGTCTCTGATTTAGCTGATGTTAGCTGGACACGGAGACCTTACCTTGGTGTCTGCTCTGGTACAAGCTACAATGGAGCTTTTAGTGCCTCGACAATATTGAACTTTGGTTCACCGTTTTGCATTCAGGTCGTGTCGGAATTTCCACAACAGTGGACTCAGCTCCACGCATGGGATTCAAGCGTGGTCTGGCTTTTGTGGCTTGAAGACTGGGAGGGCGATTTTGCTTGGCAGCGCGTTGGCAGAAAGGGAAACTCCGAGTTCTGCTGGTGGATCTGTAGGAGCTTGTATGGAAAACGGGAAACTGGATAAGGACAGCTAACGATTGCATGAGCAGGATGAAATTTGAAAAGAATTAGAACCGAAGGAATGCAGGCAGCTTGGCTCCAGAAAACAGACTCAAAAGCATCGGGACAGAAGTTAAAAATTGTAAAAATCTATGTAAAGAAATGGAAATCGTTTTTAAAACTCCGATTAAAAAAAAAAAAAAAAACAAACAGACAAGCTTTTCTTTCTTTCTTTCTTTCTTTTTTTTTTTCTTTTTACCCCCTCTTGCTCCGGTTCTTTGTTTCTCATTATGGATCGATGTGAGCCACCAAATGGCTACTGGATTTGAACCTGGATTTAAAGCAATCTGTGCTCTGAGCCGCCAAGCCATTTCATCAACCCCAAGGACAAGTTTAAAACTGTCCCAAATCCCCTCCGTGATCCACCTGCCTTCCCAGTAGTATTTATTCCAACAACTGCTCCCCCAACATTTTATTACAAACATTTGTTTCTAGATCTGTGTTCTCAACAAGCGCTCTTCTCTCGTGTCCCACATACACTCCATACCCTGTGCTTTCACCCACGGGCTACCAAAACAAAACAAAAACAAACAAACAAACAAACAAAATAAAAAAAAAAACCCACAACTTTTAAAAACAAATACATTTGGCAAACACATAAAGAACACCTGTATTCCCACAGCCTAGAATTTCCTAGGGCTACCTTGACGTCTTTTCTGTGCAATTTCTTTTTAAGCTGCTGTGAGAGTTGATTTTAGTCGTCACTTTGGCTGGGATTATTAGATATCCAGAAGTACATCAGGGTGTCTATCCTATCCGTGGGACCTTTTCCAGAAAAGATTGTATCTTAGTGTGGTCCCGAACAAAAATATAAGTATCCAGAAATCACATTTATGAAACGAATCTGACATACTAGAAAAACAGTCACCCTTACTGTTTTTGCTTATATGATTTATTTTTATAGACACAGACATTTTCTAATATCTCAAATTTCACAAGGGTTCCTTTGGCTGTTTCTACTTTTTAAATATGAAAGTATGTTGTCCTAGCAGAATGGACAACCATCCTTGGTGCTGATGGACTTTGTCACTCTGGTCACCTCTTCAACCACCACCATCAGACTTCCATGATCAACGTGTTTTGTTTTGTATTCTGCAAAGACAGTCTTCAGATTTGGCAGAAATACCTAATTCACACTGTCCTTGAACTGTTTACTAGATCGCTTTTAGAGAACAGAAGACAGCTTTGATGTAGTGCTCCAGGAAGAGGTGACTTCTTTCGTGGTGACTCACCTGGGGCTGGGCGAGAGCAGCCCTGGAGGAAGGCTGAGTTAGGGGTGGAGGGTAGACGATCGGTTTTTGGTAAGGCCCTCCGGCTCTCCTTTTAGAGATGGAAGCAGGCAGATGACTTTCTAGATTGCAAGTGTCTTGACGCCCATTTGGAACTGAGCTCCTACTTTCTCGGATACTCTGTTCGAACCCTGGAATTCGTGTATTCTCAGACCAGTTTTTGCGAAGTCAGGTCACCACAGCCTCCTGGCGCTGCTATTCTGGCTCCATTGCTCTCGGTTACAAATCCCCTGTCATGCGCAGACTGGAGCTTTAGATTCAAACTCCCCCTCATCAGCTTTTGCTTGTAGATTGTTTAACCTTAAGGAGCATTGTAAGCTGTGGCTGAAGGCGATCCCTGAGACACCGAAAGGGTAGAGAGCCACAAAGCATGGTACTCACTGTGTGACAGCTGCGGTTATCTGCAGGTTGTACCCTCTCCTGGAACATTCTCTAAGGCTGCCTGCCAACAGTTTGTCTTTATGTGTTAGAAACACATGTCTCAACTAATCTAGTAGTAAGCACATTTCCCCCTGACATGCTGGGATTAAAGGCAAATGACAGTACGGCCCCGATGCTTTCCCTCTTAAACTCCAACAAAATTGTCCTCAAGTTATCCTCTGGAAATATTTAAAAAAAAATTTTTTTTTAACCTAAAACCAAGAAACAGCAATAGGCCATTGTGTTCCCTAGTGACAGTTGGGGTGCATTCTCTTGCAAGTTTTTATACTCTAATTTTTTAAAAATAGCCTCTTTGGCAATATTTTCCAGCGTAATATTTTTATTAATTATTTAGGAATTTCACATCATGCATCCTGATCACGATCACTTCCCAGTGCTCCCAAGTCCACTCCCCTTCCCTTGTGACATCGCCCCCACAAAGAAAGAGAAGAAAGGGGAAGAAAAGAAAAAAAAGGAAAAACCAAACCAAGTCCATTTTGTGTTGTCCATATACTCACTGGGGCACAGACAGACTCCCAGTGGCCAGCTGCCCAAGGGAAGATGAACACTTCTCCAACTGCACCCCGCCAGAAGCCATCAAAGTGGAAAGCCACACTTCAACATCCTTGTTACAGTTTTTAAGAGTTCTCTGATGGCTTCCTTTCTAGGCTCTTATCTTTTTCAGTGGTGGGGTGGGGGTGGGGTTTGTGGTGAAGGTAGGGGTTGTCACTGAAGCCTTCTGCAGTCCTCTTTTTGAACTGCGAGTCTGCAGACATCGATACTACTTCCAAAGTAGCTTTCTTGCCCTTTACAGTCAGCGGGTGCACAAATCCTGGTTTCGGGCAACAGCATGGACTATGAACACCCGCTTGGTTTCCGATGGCAGTATTGCCTGCGGATATCAACATGGCTGTCAAGCAAGGGTCAAGGGCCAGCATGGTCTCTGGAAGAAGTATGGACCACAGAGGTCTTTCTTTCGAGGAAGTCCAATCTAGTAAATGGACCATTCTTCATCTTGAACATCCTGTCGCTGTTCAGAACCAGGGCAGTCGTGCGGTTGGGCAGCTTGCTCCAAGTTCTGAGGCCGAGTGTGCACACGCTCCAGGCTGCACACCACCTCAACAGCCCTACAGCTGATGACTGTTCCTCCATCACCTCAGCAACCTTCTCTCCCGCCCATCACAGCCGTCGCATCTCTAGTTCTACCCCCAGACACTGCTCCACTCCTCCATCTTTTTCCAGCTCTCCATTACATATTCTTTTGTCACAGTGGCAACGGAAGCTGCAGGGTGTCACACACCATACCTGTTTATTTTAATAGCTTCTCATGCAGTGAGTCATGGTCTGGTTCGAGGCCTATGCCTTCTGCCACACAATCAGTACTGGACCCTCATTAAGACTCCTCTTGGTTATCCTGCTGTTGTCCAAAGTCATGGAGATCCCGTGGCTCTGGTTCTGCAGGACCAGCTTCATCATGTGCTCCAGCAGCTCACAGATGGAGCAGATGTTGGGGTGGACTCACTCAATGCCCTGGACGTGGGCTGAGTGGTAGCTGAGTTAGTCAGCCCAAGCCTCCATTGGGTCAACGAGGGGCCTTCTTTGGCAATTTTTAAATATACGGCCCTGCCTACTCATCTATAAAGGAGTACTTTCTAGGGACTTTAAAGACATCGTATGCTCTTAATGCTTAGGCATCAAGGCAAATCCTGAAAGACTGGAAATGGCAATGGGAACCCCGATGGTACCTGCTTACATTTGAGGCAAACTCCCAGTCTGCCTGGGAGAAATTTCACATCATGCACCCCAGTCACTATCACCCTTACTTCCCAGTCTTCCTGTGTCCACCCCCCTTCCCTTGTGACACCCCCCCCCATCCCCAAATCTGCTTGTGAATTTATCATTCACACACGTCTATTTTAGCTTAGGGATAGCTAGAATTCATAGGCTTGTGATATATTTCAAAGAGAACTGGGAAGAGGGAAGGTAGCGGTTCTTCCCCTCCCTGTTCATCAGAACACTAATCTGGGCATGCCTGTGAGGAGACTGAGAGCAGGAGCTGGAGAGAAGGCTCAGGGCATGTGGTGGTTTGAATAAGCTTGGCTCTTAGGGAGTGGCACTGTTAGGAGGTGTGGCCTTCCTTGTTAGAGGACTATGTTACTGTGGGGGCAGGCTTTGAGGTCTTCTGTGCTCAAGCTACTCCCAGTGTGACACAATCTCCTGCTGTATTTAGTCAAGATGTAGAACTCTCAGCCACTTCTCCAGCACCATGTCTGGCTGCATGCTGCCATGCTCCCCACTATGATGATAATGGACTGAACCTCTGAAACTGTAAGCCAGCCCCAATTACATGTTGCCCTTTATAAGAATTGCTGTGATCATGGTGTCTCTTCACAGCAATAAAACCCAACCTAAGATACTAGGCATGCACAAAAGCAAGAAACATGGCCCATAGTGAGGAGAATAAATAAATCCTGGGCCAGAACTAATAAGTTAGAATGAGTTGAGAAAAACCTGAAGCTGTAATTTAATTGTTTTACAGGTCCAAAGACATAGAGCATATAGATATTGGAATGGCCAGAATTAACCTTCAGAGCCTAAAATAACATCCAAGATAATAAATTTACCAGATGGAATTAACAGAGTGAGGAAATTAATTAATTAAGTGAGGAAAGGTTAGGATTGCAAAGCTACAGGAAGCCATTACAAAGTAAAATAATAAAAAATGTTTGCCCAGGCATGAGGGCATACGCCTTTGACCCCAGTGCTTGCAGGCTGGTGGGTCTCTGAGTTCGAGGCCAGCCTGGTGTACAAAGAGAGTTTCAACACAGCTAGGGTCACAAAGAAGGGCCACAGAGAAACCCTGCCTCAGAAAACCAGAAGAAAAAAGATCGATGAAAGAAAGCGTCAGTAAGCGGTAGAGCGACTGTAAGAAGCCCAACCAGCAATTGAGGATCCTGAATGGACTGAAGGAAAAGAAAAAAAAATTTTTTTTTAAGGAACAGTGACTGAAAAATTTCCAGTTGTAATGAGATTAGCCCACCAACCTAAGGAAAAACCACACCTACGCACAGAGAATTAAACTTCAACAGTAATTGGAGGAATAAGTAATGGCGCATACACAAAATACAGAGATCCGTGGTGTACCTTTAAAGGACCCAGGGGGTGGGGGTGGGGATGCGGGTAGGGAGGGGAAGGAGGAGTGTCAAGAGTCAAGGAGGAAGAGCCAGCTCTCTGTCCCTGCACACTACAATAACCTGTGAAAGCAGCTGCCAGCCCGAGGGAATCCTTATGGACACTAAGATCTAGGAGCATTGTAAATACCAATGTAGATAAGACGGCAAGCACAGCGTCACTGTTCCTGTTATTTCCATCTTCTTAAAAAAAAAAAAATCAGACTTTAAACAAAAGTAGTAAAGATGAATTATTCCGCATCTTTAAGGGGAAAAAAATGTGTAATGCAAGGACATGAAGGACAGCACTTGAAGATAGACTATGATAAGTTAAAACTGACTAAACCAGAAGTTAACGACTCAATAAGACCAGGGAAAGAATTACAGCTAATAAGCCAACAAGAGACAAGATTTTTCAACCTAAACACTAGCGTTGAAAACTTGCTCTCCAGGACTCTACAGAAGCCATTGCACAAGCGACCACAGATGTGTGCACAGAAATGGATGTTATTGTTTGTAATAATGAAACACGTGATCAAAAGTCAGAAGTATTTGGGAAAGGGACAGATATTAGTTGTTAAAGAAAAAAAAAAGGAAGGAAACCTTACCAAATAATAGTTTTGGTCCCATCGGCCATATCCTTACAACTTTGAGAGTCTGAATTTCGTTTTGCCTTATTATGTAGAATTTGGTTAATTTAAAAAAAAAAAAAAAAGGGAGACAAGATCTGGGAGTGGAATAAAACAAGCAAACACACGTCCCCGGGTGGGCTCAAACCACCAACCTTCCAGTTAACAGCCAAACGCGCTGACCGATTGCACCACAGAGACACATAGGAGAAGAGCCTCCCCATCTTTGTAAGAAACAAGGCTGGACTTAAAAGAATGACCCATTGCATTCGGACTAGAATGTGACTTTCCTTCTGGTCCCAGCAGCCAGAGCCCGCAGAGAGGAGACCCCCACAGTCGGTGAGTGCCTCAGTTTGGTGCACTGGGTCATGGGCCAGTCTACAGAGGTCATCCTCTGAATAGACACTTGGGACTAAACTCATTCGCAGTGTGGTGTCTCCCCTGCCAGGTAAATAGGAACGTTGGGAGGTTTGCACCTTATGTGTCTCCGTGGCGCAATCGGTCAGCGCGTTCGGCTGTTAACCGAAAGGTTGGTGGTTCGAGCCCACCCGGGGACGTGTGTTTCATGAGGGGTGTTTGCTTGTTTCATTCTGCTCCCTGGTCTTGTCTCCTTTTTTTTAAAAAAATTAACCAAATTCTACATAATAAGGCAAAACAAAATTCAGACTCTCAAAGTTGTAAGGATATGGCCGATGGGACCAAAACTATTATTTGGTAAGGTTTCCTTCCTTTTTTTTTTTTTTTTTTTTTAACATCTTCGCTTGGCTCCTGGTTTGTCCCCTTGCATCCGCTGCGCTTCTCTCACCAGGATCGCCGCGGCCGGAGGTAAAGCTTGCTCTCCGACCGGGTGAGTGAATTAGAAGGAAATCGGAAACCAAAAGACGCACGAGTTAGTTCCAGTGGGCCCAAAAGTGGGCACAAAATTGGGCAGTAAACAGTAGATGGCTTTGCTGTTCAGCTAAGCAGCCTCGTTTTTCTCTGCCGTCTTCCTGTTTTTCTTCCCCTCCGAACACATGTTTCTTTTCTGACTGACCTTTTCTTTCCTCCCTTACTTCCGCGACTCTCTCTTAACTCTCTCGCCTTTTCCTAGCTCTCGCTACCCTACCGGCCGCAGCCAAGTAGGGCTGGAGTACGAGGGAGGTCCCATGCCACGGGTGCTGGTCAGGAGAAACATTGGATTTTCTGTGTGCGTCTCCATAAAGCAGAAAATAGCAACATTAACCGCACCAGCTCTCTTGTTCCGGCTTTTGAATAGAGAGCAGTGAGAAGGGCGAGCGCTTGAGGACTGCGGACGCTTTGCTCCCCTTGCGTGTCAAAAGGAAGGGGTTGAGGGTGACAGAAAAGAAGAAAGGAATATCATTAAATGGAATCAGCCTTGAAGTGCGAAGTCTAAGAGAAAGTGAAAGAGACCATGGGAGAAAGCTAATGTGCCCAGCATAGCTGCCTTTTTTAGGTTGACTTCAAACTCAGACTCAGCTTTCCCAAGTGCTGGACTTAAAAGAATGACCAATTGCATTCAGACTAGAATGTGACTTTCCTTCTGGTCCCAGCAGCCAGAGCCCGCAGAGAGGAGACCCCCACAGTCGGTGAGTGCCTCAGTTTGGTGCACTGGGTCATGGGCCAGTCTACAGAGGTCATCCTTTGAATAGACACACTTGGGACTAAACTCATTCGCACAATGTGGTATCTCCCCTGCCAGGTAAATAGGAACGTTGTTGTGGATGCAGTAAAAGCCTCGTCTATCTTCACATCGGCTGAAGATTACGACCTTCCCTCCTACTCAAACGCCATTCTAATTCTCAGTTGCTCTGTGTAAGAGACTGAAGCGACTTTCATATGACGACACACTGCTCGAGACATTCACACGACGCTGTAACGTCTAGTCAAGCAGACCATCTTTTAGTTGACACTCGGCACCCAAAGCTCTGCGCCGTTTCATCTGCACACTCCGGCTGCTGACTATGCACTAACAGGGCACCCTTCTTTCTAAGCTCACTCTTAGTCCTCTCACCAGTACTAAAATCCACTAGAGAAGCGAACTTTCCCTAGTGCCAAAGCAGAGGATTTTAATCAGCTCAGGCTATCGTGCTTACGCTTTAAACAGTTGGAGTGGCTTCTTTTATACCAGCTGTGGTTCCTATTTCCAACAAAGCAGACCTCCCAGAGTGGGAGGGACCTCTCTCTAGGATTTTCTCCGTCTAAGGACACTGTGCTGGACTCTAATCGTGAGGGTGGATCCCTCATGACCCCTTCTAAGTTTCCAAAAGCTCCAAAGACTTTGGGGATCAGGCCTTTCACTCTTGTACTTGGAGCACCAAATATCTAGTATCTTCCCTCCACTGGATAAGAAAAGACTGCTTGTTTCCGCCCGGTTTCGAACCGGGGACCTTTCGCGTGTGAGGCGAACGTGATAACCACTACACTACGGAAACCACCTGGGAGGCTTTCTCTGAGAGATTGCATGAGACTCGTGTACCTGCTATCACTACCAAGTTCTATTATGAATTCTAAAGGTATTTTAAATTTTAAACAGCACGCCAGTGATCCCTCAGACAAGCAGACAGCCGCGTCTGAGTGGCCCTGTCTTAGAAGTTTGCGCCCATGAGGACGCACAGGTCCCTGGGTCAGAATCCTGCTCCTAACCAGGGTTCAAGTTCATGAACTGCGCATAGGTGTTGTCCTCCGAGGGGCCCCGAGTGCTCTTGGAAGCTAAGGACCCCGGGCATTTGGGTATGTCCCAGATTCTGGGCACGTAAATCCTGCTTCTGGGAAGCGGAGGGCCGCAGCGTGGCTTTTTTTTTTCCCTTTTCCTTTCTTTCTCTTTCTTTCCTGGTGCCAGCAACCGTCACTATTCTTATCCCTTGAACGATATGTGTATTCTACTCAGAAGTGTAGGGCTCTTCCTCTGCCCCTGCGCTCTACGTTTCCTGTGTTGCTGCTTCCTCCCCAGACTTCGAGTGGCTTGCCCTCACAGGCCCTGATTTAGCCTTCAGTGTCTCCGACCCAGGACCCAGAGGGGCCCCTCGGGTCCCGGCTGTTGTGCAACTCAAAGTCCAGTACTTAATCACCTTACAAGTTAAGATCTTTGTTTTTTGTTTGTTTGCTTGTTTTTGTTTTTAACCAAATATCAACCCAAGCCAAGCCCGTGGATTGCATTCGTTTGCGGCCTACCTCCCCCCCCCCCCCCCCCCAATGGACAGGTCAAGTATAAATCACTGGAGACTCTGGGCATCGCTAACTCAGAATTGGGAACTTCTTTGGTCTTGAGGTACTTTTTCGAACCACACAGCTTTAGTTTATTCTTTACATTTTTTAAAAAAAATTTTACTTATTTATTTTAGTACACTGTAGCTGTCTTCAGACACACCAGAAAGAGGGCAACAGATCTTATTACAGATGGTTGTGAGCCAGCATGTGGTTGCTGGGAATTGAACTCAGGACCTCAGGAGCAGTCAGTGCTCTTAACCATCTCTCCAGCTCCCCCTATTCTTTACACTTTTGGAAGCATCTTGTTGTTGTGGTTGTGGTTGTTGCTGCTGTTGTGATTTCCCTGTTCAACTAGTTATGAAGTGCGATTCTTGACCCAGTACAATTCATCTTACAGCAAATTGCCGGAAGGGTGGAGATAAGCTGAGTCTGAACGATCTCAATCAGTCTGTTCATTTTCTCCTGTTAGGAGCGGGTGTGGCGGCAGTCCCAAAGGCGCCAGGGACTGTAGCTAAGTCGTATGACTTGCACCTGACTTCCTCATATAAGCCACAAACATCTTGAGAGCTGTGCAGGTGCACCAGGATACCGGTGAATCCAGTTTGATGGAGATATGCCCCTGCTGCCCTGATTAGCTGAAGCTGCGTGCCTGGTGAGGCGGCGTGGCCTGCTGTGCGTGGATGAGAGAGAGTATAAAAGGAGTGAGAGGCCCAGGGTTCGGGGGAGATATAAACAAGAAGAATCAGGACTGAATAAACTACTGTTAGAAGGACTGGTGGTCATGTCGTTCTTGCTGGTCGAGAGCGGACGCGACATTCTCCAATCCTGTTTTCCTTGGGAGAGACCCCACCTGTCATCCTCCGTAGCCAGAGACTTCCTGGTAGCTTTAAATGGTGAAATGTTGACTTTTCTCTCCCATCTTTCACAGTCTATCTTCCCACACCCATCTAGACCATCAGTCGCATCTAGATCTTTTGGGGAGTACAAGAAAGACAAGACAAAGGGGGCAGATGTCCATTCTGGTACAGAAGCAGGAAGGGCAATGGGCGCCCAAAGACCACAGAGTCAGGTGCGCCTACTTGCCTCGGCCACCCTGCAGATTCCATAGAGACTTGGCAAGAGGCCCTGCAGGCTGGAATGGCGGCAGTCTGCAGTTCTGCCTCAGACAGGAGCCGCTCAAATGGTACCCCATCCAACCTCTGCCTGGTTCTAGACAACAGACCCACAAGATCAAAGGAAACAGGTAACAATAGGACAATTCAGCGACCTCCAGGGTAAATCTAGAGTCTGGTGTTAAACAGATCTCCAGTGCCTCTTCCAGCCTTTGCTCAAAATTAAAGAGTTCACGAAAGGGGGCATTGTGTAGACAAAAGTTGATAGACAATTGAAAGAAAAGGATTGGAGGAAAACAGAGGTGTCTTCTTGGATTTTTCACAGGACCGCAAGAAAAATGAGTGGCCAGGACTGGAAGAGTGCAGGTGCATCGTGCATAAGGCTTGGAGATCAGTCAGGCTCTCGGAGTCAAACCTTGCTGCACCTATCCAGGTTGTCTAAGATCCTTCATCCTTCAGACTCCTTTAAGGGTTTCTGAGGTCTCCAAGGTCTCCCCTCCTCCTCACCCAGGTCTCTCCCTGCATTGTTAGTGTCTCTTCTGTGTTGTGACCTTAGAGGTCAGTTGTGAGATGTGTCCCTGACAAAGTAACAACCTCTGCCACTTGTGGACACTCTAGACATAGTAATGTTCTTTGTTAAGGGCGTGTGTCTGGTTGGTGTGCCTGTGAGATCGATTCTGAGCTTTGGTGCACTTAGCCATTATCCTGGATATCATTATTTGGGTTTATTATTTAGTCTTAGTTTTCAGGTAATGAATAACACATACCAATTTCAAATGCTCTTTTTTGTTTTTTCGAGACAGGGTTTCTCTGTATATCCCTGGCTGTCCTGGAACTCACTTTGAGGACCAGGCTGGCCTCGGACTCAGAAATCCACCTGCCTCTGCCTCCCGAGTGCTGGGATTAAAGGCGTGCGCCACCACACCCGGAGACAAATGCTCTTAAGTGAGATGTTTACATAGTGTTGAGTATCTTTGCTTGAAAAGGATCGCCTTATTTACCTATAAATGACTACACATGTCTGCCACATAAAACATTCCACATGTATTTATATGTATTTGTTGAAAAAACGAAAACTAATTTAATGGATTTTACTCGCTAAGCCCTTTCCTAGAGATAGAAATAAATGCCAATCTTAAAGCTGGATGTGGTGGTGTTCTTCTGAATCAGGATATCAGGAGATCAATCCATCCTTGGGCTACAAGGCCAGTGGGGGGATATGGGAGGGGTCAGGGATACAGTTCTGGACCTAAATCTTGATTCTGCACTAACAAACTACACAGTAGCTGGCAATTTACTTAAGCTGTTTATATTCTGTTATCATTAGTAAAATGTCAGCTACAGAATTAAATTACTCGAAGTTGTGATATGAAAATTTGCTTTAAGTTTGATGGAAATATAGCACTCAATAAATGTGTGTGTCCACCTCCATTCCCACCAGTCTCTGAGAGATCATCTTCCTCTTTGCCGCACATAATACTTACTAAAAATGGAAGAAGTTGCCAAGAGTACATGTGATATACAGCTCACCCTGTTAACTTAGAGAAAACACAGAGCGAGTTGTGGGATCAGAGGAAACTCTGAATGAGTGAAGTCCTGACGTTCGGCCTTCCCTCCTCAGGGAATCGAGTGCACATGTTATAGTGGGTGCAGAAAATGCCCATCATAGCGTTCTTCCCCCTCACCTCCAGATAGTCACAGCCTAAAGTTAGCAAACCCTCTGTGAGTTTGAGGACAGAAGGTCTACAGAGTTTCGGGATAGCCAAGGCTACACAGAGAAACCCTGTTTCCAAAAAACAAAAAACAAGTGTGCGACCGCCATCTTGCCTGTTATAAGAAAAACATGGGAGAAACTCCTTCCTCAGACTGAGTCGCAGACTCCGTCATTCCCCTTTTCTAGTCCCTCCTCTAAGATCTGATATAGCCTGGTCGGCAGGTGAGGCATTTTGTTAACAAAAGCTTGCTTGAAAAGAAGGATGCATGCAGGTAAGGTGGCTCGGCGGTTAAGAACACTGACGGCAAGCTCCTGAGTTCAAATCTCAGCAAGTTCTTAATGAGATCTGACTCAGCTACAGTATACTTATGTATATCAAGAGCTGAGAGGAGGAAGTATCTAGGATTGCGTGTTTCTTTTAAGTTGAAATAAGTATAAACAAAATTACTCAAGTTGCAAGCCAAGCCCCAGAGTTCTCAAAACACAAGGGACATAGTATATGTATGCAAAAGGAGAATTAAGTACCTTACTTTTAGACTACCAAATACCAGGGGAGCGCGCGAACGCAGCTCCCCCACTACCACAAATTATGCAGTCGAGTTTCCCGCATTTGGGGAAATCGCAGGGGTCAGCACACCCCAAAGTGCAATGGGTGAGCCTCGCCCTGGGAAAACCACCTTCGTGATCATGGTATCTCCCCTGCCAGGTAAGTATGCTCTCCTAGCGCCCGGCCCCGGCTCACACCCGCCGCCCCTGCACTCTTAACACACGGTCACTTAGCCCCGCCCTATCTCGGGTCTCCCTCGTCGCACATGCCGTCTCGGCGCTCCGCTGATATCTGGCGACCCGCGTTCTCTCCTACGCCGCGCGAGAAATCTCTCGCGTTTCCCCGGCCGCTGCGGACGCCGCAGCCCCTGCGCGACCCTCATCTGCATACACCCCGCCCCGTCAGCCACCCAGGAGTGACATCACGCCCCTTCCTTTCGCCGCCCGATCCCGGGGCCTGTTGGACTTTCTCACTTGCGCAGTGCTGGAGCGGTGAAGGACCAGGGACAAGTCACCTTGCACCGTCTCTTACCCCTAACTGGCCGCTCGTGGCCCACCCCCAGGTGCCAACATCCTTGTGGCCGACTCTTTTGGGTATGGACGAACGGACGCCCGTCTTCTCCAAGTCGGAGCACAGGAGTCGGGCAGCACAGGAGCCAGCCCTACCGCAGGGGTCTCCCTGCGCCGCTCCAACCTGCCTGCCTGCCGCGGGTCTCCGCCGCTGTACTTTAAAAGGCTCTTGATGTATTTACCTGTTATTTTCTGGGTTTTCTTCTACAGAAACATCACGATACTGACACTGGGTAGGGACATTGGTATGTGGGGTTACCCAAGTCTGGGTTCCTGGACCTGGGCACCCAATAAGCCCTCTCTGGAGCGCCTCCCTCTCCCCCTCCCCCTCCCCCTCCCCCAGGGTCTCTCAACATCCCCCCCCCCCCCGCCCCCCATGCTGGAGTTCATTATATAGACCAGTCTGGCCTTGAACTCTGGCCTTGATTCTCCTGCCTCTGCTTCTCCAGTGGTGCAATTAAAGGTGTGCGCCTCCACACCAGGCTTTTGTTTATTTGTTTGTTTTGTTTTTGAAGTCAAGGTTTCTCTAGGTAGCCCTGGCTGTCCTGGAACTGCCTCTGTAGACCAGGCTGCTCTCTCTAACTCAAAAGATTCTCTTCCCTCTGCCCGCCTAGTTCTGGGATTAAAGGCATGGGAGACCACGTCCGTGCCCAAGGAGCTTTTGATTAACTAGTTGATCCAATTAAGTCCTTTCGTTTGCACAGTTAACTACTAAACAAATGCTGGTGGGATGGCAAAGCGGTTATAGAACATCTGCTCAGAGAACCAGCAAAGACATGCTCCTGACAAATGGATCTGATGCCCTCTTCTGGCATGCATGGGTACCTGCCGACAGAGCACTCTTGCTTTTTTTATTTTATTTTATTTTATTTTATTTTATTTTATTTTATTTTATTTTATTTTATAAACCATCTAAATAGAATTAGCATTCAGTTAACCAGTAAAGGGCAACTTCACTTAGACAATTTTACTATTGCTTGATGAGATAACCTGTGGAGTGTCTTAATACTTGAGCTGTTTTGTTATTTAGGGGAAAAGAGCGAGAGATCTATTACGTTCTTTCAGAATAAGCTGGGGCCAAACAGGTGGCACAGTTGTTAAGAGTGCTTGCTGCTCTTGCAGAGGACCAGAGTTTAGTTCAGTGCCCAGCACTTACACCCACAGCTCCAGAGGACCCAGCACCAGTCCTCCGTGGGAACTTGCAGGCATGTGCACCTAACAGACACTCACAAATAAATAGTAAAAATAAATATGAAAAAGAATTATGAACCAGAGCAGAAATTCTAGTACACTAAAAACTGGTGAAATGAAGAGTTATGGATAGAGCTGAGTGTGGTGGTGCAGGTCTTCCCAGCACTCGGGAGGCAGAGGCATACAGATCTTTGAGTTTGAGGTCAGCCTGGCCCACTACTGCAATCAGCACAGCTTTGGGATCAAAGAAATGACAGACAGGCATACAGAAGAGCTGGGATCAGATGGGCAGGGTGCTGGTGGAGACATGCCAGAAGCCTGGAAACTTAGCCCGTTTATTGTACACGGTTGAAGGGGGACTGGCCCACATTAGGTTCTGAAGAGAAGCTAAGCATCGAGGTGCACACTCTAATCTCAGCCTTCTGAAGTGAAGGCAGTAAGTCTATGAGTTTGAGGTTGCTTGGATTCCAGAGTGAGATGGTGGGTAGGGTATGCCTTAGGGTTTCCATTGCCATGATGAGACATCCTGACCACAGAGACTCTGATAAAAGAAAGCACTTAATTAAGGCTGGCTCACAATTTCAGAGGTTTAGTCCATTATCATCATGGCAGGAAGCATGCTGGTGTGCAGGCAGACATGGTGCTGGAGAAGGAGCTGAGAGCTCTACGTCTTGATCCACAGGCAGCAGAAGGAGACTGTGTGTCACACTGGGCAGAGCTTGACCAAAGATCTCAAAGCCTACCTCCACAGTGACACACTTCCTCCAACAAGGCCACACCTACTCCAATGAGACCTCTCCCTATGGGCCAAGCATTCAAACACGTGAAACTATGGGGGCCATACCCATTCAAACCACCACAGGCTACTTGTTAAGTACAAAGCTCTGGGTTTTATTCTCAGCATAGCAAGAAAGAGAAACTACTTTCTATTTTAGACATTAGACTGCTGCCTAGGTGGCTGTGTCCATGGTCCAGGCGGCTACTGATTCTGTGATCATCAGAAAGTGGTTTGATTACTCATGGTAGTTCAAACCTTAAGTGTCTCTCAAAGGCTCCATGTTAAAAAGTCTTAGTCTCAGGCAGGCATGGTGATATGAGTTCCAGGACAGACAGAGGTACATAGAGAAGCCCTACCTCCAAAATCAGTCTTGGTCTTAGTCTCTAGCTTTGGTTTATGGGAGAGGTAAATGGAGATGAGGCCACTGGAGATCCACCCCTTGATGGGAACACTGGATCTCAACCTCATTCTTTTTCTCTCTTTTTTGCTTCCACATCATGGAATAAAGTCTTGTTCTGACACACCTCCCCTCTAAGCAGTGCCTCTGCCCCGCTATGAAAAACCTGGAAGCAATAGGTCTGCCAGGTCATGAAAAAACTTTTAAAAGTAAGCTATCTTCACTCAGAAACTAATTTATATTCCTCCAACAAAACCCCTTAAAATTAATAAGTACTTTGAGAGAACTAATTGTACTAGTAACTAAACCTTTGCTCAAATTGTAATTAATTAACAAATTAACGAATTGTAATTAAATAACAAATGCTTGTTAATTCTTTGCTCCTTCCATAGCTGCCAGAAGCTCTCATTTTATTCTCTGGGGAATGCCTGAGGCAGACCTTATATTCACTCACTGCCATATAGTGACAGAGTCTCTCTTCCCTCCTTCCTGCAGCCCACTTTAAACTATTGTAAAGTTATTCAAACACTTGGGAACTTCACTGTACTAGTGTAGTAGCTATTGGAAGCCAGGGGCACTCTCCCCTCTAAGATCACCTTCAGGTAGAGGGCTGTATTGAAGCTAGTCTTCTTAAGGGAGAAGAGTGTGACTGGAGAGTGTTCGTGTTATATATATATATATGAATGACACCTAATGGGCCCCTAGAATTTTTATCAGATAAAATGTGAATCACTTTTCTTTCTACACAACAGAGTCAAATACCAGGAAATACCAAAATCAAAACTTAACAAATACCTCAGAACAAATCAACTGCCAATCCAAACAGACCCATAGATTGCCTTTAGCTGTCATGTGTCACCTAACAGAGAAAGGAACACTGCTAGCCACTGCTCAGCAGAAAGAGCATCCCTAGATGTTCATTTCATAAAATCAAACCAGAAATCCGTATGTACACCACTGATGGGAGAAAAAGAATCTGCAGTATACAGGTAGAGATAAAAAGTCATTGTCTAATAACTGCTCTTAGAGTTGAAAACCCAAAGGCTTGGGGAGAGGGGTGGTGCACACCTTTGATCCCAGCACTCAGGAGGCAGAGACAGGAGAATCTCTTCGTTTAAGACCAGTCTGGTCTATAGAGTGAGTTTTAGGACAGTCAGGGTTACAAAGAGAAACCTTGACTCCAAAAAAAAAAGTAATGAAAATGAACTCAAATAATCAACAGATAAAGGAATAAATTTGGTGTGGCTGTTTCTGCACAGGGTGTCAAAAGGTGTGGGAGTCTATTGACTATCATCTGTCTCAGATAGAGAATTCATATAGAAACAGCACTCCCTCCAATTGAGGGATAACATAAAGACAATATCATAGCCAGCTAGACTGTCTAGGTCATCGTATAAACATTTTTGGTCCAGCATGATGCTAGATGTTTTGGCAAAGGTATATTCAATTAAATTACTTCCTTAGGTTTGTTTGTTTTTTGTTTTGTTTTTGTTTGTTTGTTTGTTTTTTCGAGACAGGGTTTCTCTGTATAGCCCTGGCTGTCCTGGAACTCACTTTGTAGACCAGGCTGGCCTCGAACTCAGAGATCCACATTCCTCTGCCTCCCAAGTGCTGGGATTAAAGGCGTGCGCCACCACGCCCGGCTCTTGTTTGTTTTTAAGACAGGGGTCCTCTACATAGTCCTGGCCATCCTGAACTTACTATGTAGACTAGGCAAGAGTGTATTTGAAATGAGATCAGCTTTTACATTGGTAAATGCTAAGTGAAGCAGAATGTGAATGGGTTTTATCCAATCAGCTGAAGGACTTAATAAAAACAGGTGGACCTTCCCAAAGAGGGAGTCAATTGTATTTATTATATAAGATAATTATAACACTACGTTACTTGTTCTAGAAGACCTACCTAAACCAAAATTCTTACAGGACTCATTTGCTGGGATTCATACCTTTAACTTTTGATTTGCCACAATGATGTGAACCAATATCTTAAATTACATATTGATTGATCAACATGTAGCTAGGTGGAAGTCTGCTCCATCCTTCTGGAAAATACTGAAGAACAGGGTACATTCTACTAATTCTCTCCTGTTGCCCACAGCAGACAGAGAGGAGGCACAAACATCAGGGGTCAGCGAGCGAGGTTTTTCTCCTTGGGGGAAGATGCTGGGCACAGAGCTCTTTAAGAAGTCATTCTGACCGGCCCCTCTAGCCCTGGTTGACCAGGTCACCAGAGAAATAATCACAAATGTACAAAATGTCTTGGAGATGTCATCTGATGACCAGACAGGGAGAGGTCCTTCTCACTTCACAGAAAAACAACCACGCCATTCCTGGATGTATTTCTATAGTTTGTAGTTTACCACACTATCAGGAGTGTGAAGATTTTTTTTTTATTTAATAAAATAAATCGGTTTCACATTTATGGAAAGTTATGTTATAAGGTTGATTGCTTAGAAGCACATATACTATAGTCTCTGATGCATAGCATTTGTAAGCCTAGGGCTCAGACTCTCAGAAATACTTCTACAACTGGCAGAGTATTTGTTTTTTTTTTTTTTTTTTTTTAAAGAAATTATTTATTTAATATACATGAGTACACTGTAGCTGACTTAAGACACACCAGAAGAGGGCATCAAATCTCATTACAGATGGTTGTGAGCCACCATGTGGTTGCTGGGAATTGAACTCAGGACCTCTGGAAGTGGAGTCAGTGTCCTTAACCGCTGAGCCATCTCTCCAGCCCCCTGGCAGAGTATTTGTAAGAGAACGTCTGTGGCGGCACTGTGTGTGAGCAAAAGGAGCGCAGGAACAGCTGAATTTTAAAAGCAACACGAATAGGGATAAATAATACGACAACGGAGGAAGAGAAGCGGAGTCACTAGACTTTTAAAAAGGGATTTGCATATGTGACCACAGATGCTACAGGTGACAGGCTGGTAAATTTTCCTGACTACAGTGACAAACTGTTTGACATAGGTGCTGGGAACCGAACTTGGTTCCTCTGCAATAGCAACACACGTCCCTATCCTCTCAGCCATAACTCCAGTCTTGCAGTAACTCTCCAGGGATCAGGAGGGAATTTAAAAGGAAAAAAATATTTACTGATTTAATGAGTTCTATTGGGGCTCCTTGGGTGCTAGCTTGACCTAGGTTCTACCTGCGCAGAGCCGCGTGGCAGACCTGTCCCAGGGAGGGGCGGGGGAATCAACCTAGGGCTCAGGAATATTAAGCAAGCATCATAATGATGAATTTTGCCTTTCCTGGTAGCATGGAATGGAGAAGTTACTAAAGCCAGTGTGTCCTGTGGATAATATAGTACGTATTATTATCCTCGCTTTACAGTTGACAAACAAAACCAAAACAGTATCGGTACTCTTGTCTCTGGTCCCCCGCTCCAGATTACAGTTGGCTTCTCAAATTCCCTAGAACATTTTTTTTTTGTTAGGATAAAAGACCATAGGAATGACTCGTCGTGGAGAAAACAGCCTCTGACATATAAAAGTCACACGACGTCCCTGGGTGGGCTTGAACCACCAACCTTTCGGTTAACAGCCGAACGCGCTAACCAATTGCGCCACAGAGACACGAGCATTCTGCTAACTGTATGCTCATGGAGAGTGAGTTGTTCCACTAGCCAGTACCGGCCGTTGCAAAACTCCTGGGTCAGTTCCAGTGCCTTGAAAATCTGGAGTTTAGAGCGAAGAATACAATTGTTCTTCTCCTTTGATGCCTGTGCTTTGAGTCCATCCTACTGAAACCTGAACAACTGAACTAGCTCCCAGGCTCAGAAGCCTCGCGTCACCCTGTGACAGGTCCGCCACCTGCTCTGCGCATGTATGACCTAAATCAAGCTTGCCCTCTCTCTCTCTCTCTCTCTCCCTCTCCCTCTCCCTCTCCCTCTCCCTCTCCCTCTCCCTCTCCCTCTCCCTCTCCCTCTCCCTCTCTCTCTCTCTCTCTCTCTCTCTCTCTCTCTCAAACATTTTTTGTTGTTGCTGAGATTATCATGAAATTTCATCATTTTCCTATCCAAACTTTCCCATATACCTCCTTCTTACTCTCTTTTAAATTTATGGACTTTTAAAAAATTGTTGTTACAGATACATACACACGTGTATTGCATATGTATATATACTTCTAAATACATAAGGACAACCTGCTCATTTCTGGATAATGTTACTCGTATATATGTTTTCAGGGCTGACATTTGGCACGGGATAACCGATTGGCCTACTCTTCTCTGGGAAAGGACCTCAGAGCCCCAGAATTTCTTAGTTGCCTGTAGTTCTTTGTGTAGGGTGGAAGTCTTGTTAGCTCTCCTGTCCACTTTGGCATGTGTATTGGACTTGCTCAGCTCATGTTTGTGCAGTCATGTTGGTGAGATATTATGGGTCTAGCTTCTGACATTTCTAGGCGACACAATCTCACGGCAAGCTCCCTGATTCTCTGACTCTTCCAATCTTTCTGCTTTCTCTTCACAACGTTCCCTGAGCCTTAGATGTGAGAGTGTTTTGTGGATGTAGCCACTGGGACCGTATCCACTGGGCTCCACAACTTTGCATTTTGATTGGTTGTGATTCTTAATAATGGTCTTTGGCAATATTTTTATTACTTATTTTATTTTATTTTTTGAGATTATAATTGCATAAATTTTCCCTTTCCTCCCCCCCAAACCCTCCCATATAGTCCTGCTTGCTCTCTTTCATATTCATGGCCTATTTTTTCATTTATTGCTATAACATGCATTTGTGTGTTTGTGTACATATATACAGATGTATATGTGTATATACTTATATATTCCTAAATACAACCAGCTCAGTTTTACCTTAAGTTCTATCAATAACACACTTAAAAGGGGCCCTGCTTAAAGGGACTGCCCTGTGTGTAGTTTGTGTATGGGAAACTCAGCTTTTTCTGATGTGTTGCTATTCTTTCTACCTCGAATTCCTATAAAACCCATCAGAAATCATTTCTGTGTCCAAAAGAACTCACAGTATTTTTTTTCAAATAAAGATAATTTTAGACATCTGGAATTCATAGACCGCACACGGAGAGATGATTGCCATTTAAGTTTAGTGGCTGCCTGTGGGAAGCCACATGTGCCGTTGCAGAGTGGCACTGACTACTGCTAGGCACCACGCATAAGATTGGACAAACAACCAATGTGTACATATGCAGTAAAGTTTTTTTGCAAAGACACTGCCTGGCCCAGACATGATAATGAGGTTCTGTAAGGTACTGAGAGTATAACCAATCAGATGTGAGACATACAAATGAGGTATGATAATGAGGTTCTATAAGGTACTGAGAGAGAGTAGCCAATCAGATGAGGAACATGCAAATGAGGCTTAGTGCATAACCAATCCGGGTGTGAGACACGCCCCTCCTAGGCCTATAAAAGCAGCACCAGCTCTGGGCTCAAAGTCTTTTTGCCTCTACAATCAAGCTCTCCCAATAAACGTGTGCAGAAAAATCCTGTTGCAGCGTCGTTTTTCCTGGCCAGTCGAGCGTGCACAAGAAGTGGTGCCGAAAACCCGGGACAAGAAACATCTTCAGGCACGAGCGAAGACCCCCTGCTACAGGGAGGATTCAGAACTGCATCACGGGGAAGGAGCAGTTCATAAAGGTTCCCGCAAAACAGACTGCTGAAAAGGATCCAGCGTGAATTCAGAACTCTTCAGCTGGGGAACGGTGGTAATGAAGTGTTCCTGCAAAACAGACTGCTGAGAAAGATCCGGAGTGGATTCAAAACTCTTCAGCTGAGGAACGGCGGTACCGGTAAGTAAAAAGAAATTAATGTGAGAGGCATGCTCTCCTACGAAATAGATCTGATAATTGTTGCTGGGGTTGCTATCTTTCTTGCCTTGATCTTATATCATGGCTTTAATTGTCAACTCCCAAAATGTAAAGATACAAAAAATAGTATAAAAAATAGTAAAAAGCAGAAAATTAAGTCAATTTACCCTCCTCTCGAGGACTCTGAGTCGTTAGAATTGTCTAGCTCAGAGGATTCCAAATTATCAACAGGAGAGGAGGAAGATTTGAAGGAGGCTGCTGCAGAGTATGAGGCAGAAAGATCTGGTCCAATAGGGAGGAGTTTCAGTGCTCCCCCACCTACTCCGCCTTATGCAGATAAGAAAGCAATTGGCAATGGTCACTCTTTTTGCACTCCTAAAGGGTTGCAAAAAATATGTCAGGCTTTTCCTGTTTTTCAGGATCATGCTCAACAGCGATATTATGAGCCAATATCTCATAAACAAGTAAAAGAGCTAGCAGAGTCAGTAAGGACCTATGGAGTTAATGCCTCATTTACTCAGTCCCAAATTGATAGATTGGCTCACAATGCCATGACTCCTTTTGACTGGATGAGTGTGGTGAAGGCATGTCTTATGATGGGACAGTATCTAGATTGGAAGTCTATATGGCATGATCTGTGTTTGAGTCAGGCCCGTACTAATGCTACTGCAGGGCAACAAGCATGGAGCTTTGAAATGCTTACAGGTCAGGGTATATGGACAAACAATCAATTAAAATACCCAGTGCAGGTCTATGATCAAATTAATCAGGCAGCAGTGAAAGCTTGGAAAGCATTGCCTAATAGAGGAGAGGTATCTGGTAACTTGACAAAAATTACTCAGGGAACTAATGAGCCATTCTCTGAATTTGTGGCTCGCATGATGGAAGCGGCAAGACGTATATTTGGTGATGCTGAGGCCGCAATGCCATTAATTGAACAATTAGTTTATGAGCAATGTACCAAAGAATGTAGAAATGCTATCACACCATGGAAAGGGAAAGGGCTACAAGCATAGATAAAAGCCTATAGAAAAATAGGAGGACCTCTTTCAAATGCAGGGCTGGCTGCCGCAGTTTTGATGGCACAAGCAAAAGAAATAACCTGCTATAATTGTGGACAAACAGGTCATATACAAAAGCAGTGTACAAAGGGTAGAAAAAATAGATTTAAAAAGACAGAACCAGGTACTTGCCCAAAATGTGGGAAAGGAAGACATTGGGCAAATGAATGTAGATCAGTCAGAGATATAAAAGGAAGGCCAATACCTCAGTTTAAAGTGCAACAGCCAAAAAACGGGGTGAGGGGCCCCTGTCCCCAGGGCCCCCAAATGTATGGGGCATTTCAGACCACAGTGTCCATGAGGCCACCCAGAGACTGAGGAGAGCCACTCCGGGTTCAACAAGATTGGACATCTGTGCCACCTCCAGAGTAATTCTTACACCTCAAATGGGGTGCCAACCTATTTCATCAGACTTTAGAGGTCCCTTACCAAAGGATACAGTGGGCCTACTGTTGGGTAGGTCCTCTTCTGCTTTGAAAGGATTGATGATACATCCCAGAGTTATAGACTCAGATTATGAGGGACAAGTTAAGATTATGTGTTCTGCACCCTGAGGTATTGTAGCCATTTCTCCTAGAGATCGCATTGCTCAATTACTAATTCTTCCTAGTTTACATAACATGTTCCCTAGTAGCCAGGATTCCCGAGGAGATAAGAGACTCGGTTCTACAGGAACTAATGTGGCCTACATATCTTTAGATTTGGATAATCGTCCCACTTTACAATTACAAATAGAAGGAAAAACCTTTCAAGGTATAATGGATACAGGAGCAGATAAAAGCATTATATCCAGTAATTGGTGGCCCGCTTCTTGGCCTGTTAATCAATCGTCACATAGCTTACAAGGATTAGGATATGAGGCTACCCCAACTATAAGTGCAAAATCCTTACAATGGAAAGATAAAGAAAAAAGAACAGGGCTTTTTCAACCTTATGTACTCCCTTTACCTATAAACTTATGGGGAAGAGATGTGTTGTCAGCCATGAACTTTATATTGACTAATGATTACTCTCAGAAAAGCAAGGAAATGATGAAAGGAATGGGATATATACCTGGACTAGGTCTTAGAAAAAACTTACAAGGTAGAATTTCACCAGTTAAAGCCACAGAAAAAGTAGATAAAAAAGGGCTGAGTTTTTTCTAGGGGCCACTGAGGAGCCTTTGCCCATTCCATGGCGTACAGAGGACACGGTGTGGGTGCCTCAGTGGCCTTTACCCTCTGAGAAGTTAAAAGGAGCTAAAGAATTAGTACAAAAACAATTAGACCTGGGACATGTGGAACCCACTCAATCACCCTAGAACACCCCTATTTTCATTGTAAAGAAGAAGTCAGGTAAATGGAGATTGTTACATGACCTAAGAGCCATTAACGCACAAATGCAAGTTATGGGTCCTGTACAAAGAGGACTCCCCCTACTCTCAGCTCTACCTAAGGATTGGAGAATTATAGTAGTAGATATTAAAGATTGTTTCTTTTCCATTCCATTAAATAAGAAAGATAAACCTAGATTTACATTCACCTTGCCTTCTATTAATCATATGGAGCCTGATAAAAGGTACCAATGGCGGGTATTACCCAAAGGAATGGCAAATAGCCCTACAATGTCAGTTATATGTAGGAAAAGCTTTGCAACCGGTTAGAGATGGTTTCCCCTCCTTAAAAATTTGTCATTATATGGACGATATAGTGATTTGTGGACCTAAAGAAGAAAGTATACAGCAAGCTTATGGCTTGCTTAATGAAACTTTAAAAAATAATGGCTTGATTATTGCACCAGAAAAAGTACAGCAGTCTAATGTTAGTCATTTTTTAGGAGCCACTATTACTTTACGATGTGTCACCCCACAAAAGATTAGTATAAGAAAAGATCATCTAAAGACATTAAATGATTTTCAAAAATTATTAGGAGATATAAATTGGATTAGACCTTATTTAAGGATCCCTACTTCGGAATTAAAACCTTTATTTCAAATTGTAGAAGGAGACTCACATATTACCTCATTAAGACAATTAACACCTGAGGCTTCTGATGTTCTTAAGAAAGTGGAAAAGGCGATCCAAACAGCAGCACAGTTAACTCGTATAAATGAGCAAGAACCTTTGTGCCTATGCATATTACACACCATCAATTTGCCAACTGCTGTGCTATGGCAAGATGGTCCATTAGTATGGATACATCCACATATATCCCCTAATAAGACTATAGAGCATTATCCCACCATGGTAGCAAATATGGCCCACAAAGGGATAAAAACTTCAATTACTCACTTTAAAAAAATGCCTGATAGCATAATTGTCCCTTATACTGTCGCACAAATGCAAATACTGTGTGCTACTATAGATGAATGGGCCATTCTTAGATGCAGTTTTTCTGGTTTAATTGATAATCATTATCCTAAACATCCGTTATTACATTTTATGTTATTACATCCAGTAATATTTCCAAAGGTAACAGCTAATACCCCTATAAAGAGAGCCATTGATATTTATACAGATGGATCAAAAACAGGAATTGGAAGTTATATAATCAATGAAAAGGCTATAAGGTTGCAATTTACACCAAGAGCCCCTCAATTGGTAAAATGTTTGGTGGTTTTAGAAGTTTTTAAAAGATTTCCTATGCCCATAAATATTATCTCTGATTCTGTTTATGTAGTTAATGCGGTTCTAACATTAGAGACTGCCAAAAATTTTAAGCAGTCTAGTCCAGTATCTAAAATTTTGAGGAAAATACAAAATTGTATTTTGATGCGTGAGCATCCCTTTTATATTCAACATATTAGAGCACATACATCATTACCTGGACCTATGGTTAAGGGAAATGCAATTGCTGACTCAGCCACCAGAGACATGGTTTTCCTATCACAAAGTTCTATAAAAAGTGCTAAGAATTTTCATCAGCTTTATCATGTCCCTGCTTCTACATTAGGACAAAAATTTAAGCTCACACGAACAGAAGCCCGAGATATTGTCCTACAGTGTGGTAAATGTGTAGAATTTATTAATGCACCTTCCGTGGGTGTTAATCCTCGCAGATTGCGACCCCTAGATGTTTGGCAATTAGACGTCACGCATATCCCATCTTTTAGAAAATTACAATATGTACATGTATCTATCGATACCAGTTCTGGTGTCCTACATGCCTCTCCCTTGACAGGGAAAAAAGCAGTTCATTTCATATCTCACTGCTTAGAGGCTTGGGCTGCATGGGGCAAGCCCCTAGTGTTAAAGACAGATAATGGTCCTACATATACTTCTTCTAAATTTAGCCAATTTTGCAAACAAATGCAAGTAAAACATATTACTAGATTGCCCTATAATCCACAGGGCCAAGACATCATTGAGAGAGCCCACCGCACTCTAAAACAATATTTACAAAAACAGAAAGGGGAAATAGAGGCTATGACGCCAAAGATGGCTCTATCCCTTGCAATATTTACTCTTAATTTTCTAAAATTAGATGATGCTAAAAGATCACCAGCTGAAAGGCATGGACAATGGCCTCAATCGCCCAATGAAATGGTCAAATGAAAAAATGTCCTTGATAATAAATGGTATGGCCCGGATCCTATCTTAATCAGGTCCCGGGGAGCTATTTGTGTTTTTCCACAGGGTGAAGAAAATCCACTTTGGGTCCCGACGCGACTGACAAAGACCCTGAAAGAACAAGATAAACCCCAAGATGATTCTCCTGCTCCTGATGATTGAAACCAGGATAAGTATACCTTTATGGGCCATAGTAAGATCATGGCCAGTACCTTTACCGGTACATTCCAATTCTTCTACCTAGCCTTTGTTTTTTGCAAAGAAATGTTTTTTAGATGTGCCTTATGCACGACAAACTCCTCAAGAGCCACGGGTGTATAAGAGTACTAGTTTTCATTTAAATTATACATTATGCTTTGTGCATAATGTAGATAAACCTTTTACACCCTGTATATTTTTTAAGAAAAAGATTATCTCTAATTGGACAGATCAAATTAATACTGCTGACACTATAAGTCAAATAGCAGAAAAAACGTCTAAAACATTGCTTACCCTACAAAGGGTAGATTCTCATATCACCTCAGAGTTAATGTTAGTGAATCAGAGAGTAGATATTTTACAACATGACATGGAACAGATGATGGATGTCATACAAATGAGTTGTGTGGCATCCACTTTGCATGTGTGCATTACTCCCAATAGGTACATTAATAATTCTTTTATTAAAAGTACAGACCTATCAAATTACCTGAAGGGGAACTGATCGCAAGAGCTGGAAAGGTTGCAGACGAGGCTGCAGATACAAATCCTAAACCTTAATGGGACCAGAGTGGAACCAGTGACCCTTGGAGACTTTACCTCTTGGCTTACCTCTACTTTTTCTTACTTTAAGGAATGGGTGAGAGTGATTTTGTTTGGTGCTGCCATATGCTGTGGACTGGTGTTCATGCTCTGATTGGTATGCAAATTCAGAACTCAACAAAAACGTGACAAGGTGATTATAACTCAGGCACTTTTAGCTATTAAAAACGGCTCCTCCCCTAAAATTTGGTTATCTATGCTCAAGAATTAGTCAACATGAGATTAGATGAGAGAGACTCAACGATCATTGATCAGCCCTTGCTCATCAATAGGGTGATCATGATTACCCCACTAATTCATTTTTTGGCTGGCCTCTTTTGCAGAGTTCGCCCTAGGTCATTTAGCAGTTATTGTCACACAGCACTGCGATATCCAGAGACGGGCAACTTTCCTCATACACAGTCCAACCTAAGACATGGGGCCCGGTGGTGATAGGGTTACCCTATGACGGGTAAGGCTGTGACATTAGAAAAACGACCTAAAACAGGAGCCACGGCAGATGAGCATAATTACACAGGCCTAGTCCAGCCTCATTTTATTAAAACAAACAGGGGGAGATGTGGGAAGCCACATGTGCCGTTGCAGAGTGGCACTGACTACTGCTGGCCACCACGCATAAGATTGGACAAACAACCAATGTGTACATATGCAGTAAAGTTTTTTGCAAAAACACTGCCTGGCCCAGACATGATAATGAGGTTCTGTAAGGTACTGAGAGTATAACCAATCAGATGTGAGACATACAAATGAGGTATGATAATGAGGTTCTGTAAGGTACTGAGAGAGAGTAGCCAATCAGATGAGGAACATGCAAATGAGGCTTAGTGCATAACCAATCCGGGTGTGAGACACGCCCCTCCTAGGCCTATAAAAGCAGCACCAGTTCTGGGCTCAAAGTCTTTTCGCCTCTACAATCAAGCTCTCCCAATAAACGTGTGCAGAAAAATCCTGTTGCAGCGTCGTTCTTCCTGGCCAGTCAAGCGCGCACAAGAGCTGCCCACCTGCGACCATGCTCCTTGGAAGTAAGGCCTAAGAGACAGGATTTCTGCTCAACAGCAACTGGGCACTTCTGGTTTCCGAGGAGGCTGATTTTAGCTTCATGGTGCCTGTTCTTTAGGACACACCACGGATTCCTGCCCTTTTAAGCAAAACTGAAAGGAAAAGTAATGGCTTGGGACCCCCAAGACTATGTTCTCAGCACGGAGGAGACAGGGAAGCAGGAAATAAGACAGGAGACAGAGGAGGAGGGAGAAGGGAAGAGAACAAAGTAGAGGGGGCAGGGATATTTGTCCTGGACTGGGACACAGGACTGCCTCTGGATAGAGAGGAGACAGATGTGGCACATAGGCAAATGGCAGTTTATAAAGGCACAAGAGGAAACCCCTACGATGGGATGTTTAATTTTGATTGGGCATATGAATTAGGTGAGCCAAAGAGGGCTTTTGATTGCTGGACTTCAGTACTTTGATAGCAGGCCTTGGTAGTCAGCCTCAGGGGGAGGAAGTGGCCAAATAAGGGAATAGACCATGGTGGCCAGCTTCAGGAATGTAATCTAATGATTTTTAGCAAGGCGGAGAGAGTGGGGGAGAAAGACAAGGCCTGCCTGAGTCATGCTTACCACACTCAAGCTGGCCAGAGTCTCCTGAGAAACCACCATTCACTGTGGGGAGCAAGCCCATCATGTAGTCAAGCAACCCTGAGGAGGCAGCACTGGTCATATGTGCATTAAATGTTCTAGTACAGAGACAGTGAACTCAAACGCAGTGAGGGAATCTATACCCACAGCGCCAGATTCTCCTAACACCCACAGTCCCACAGATGACATCAGGATGGAGTAGGTAGCACAAGCGTGTCTGTCCTGCAGGAGCCAGCTTTACACTACAGCTCACTGGTTGTATCCTAGGAACACGAGGCAAGTGGGGCGTTTCCAAGGAACTAGACAGGCAGGCAAGAAACTGCTCAAAAAACAAGGGCTTCCCACAGCAGGCAGGGAAGAGCAACTTCTGCCTTGGCTGGCAAGGGTGCTGTCCAAGGTCTGGGTCAGATTGTGGCAACCGTGCCTCTGTGGCTTAGTGTGAAGTGTCAGAGTTCTAGGGCTCTCTGCCCTGGAACCTGCAAGAGGCCAGTCGGGTATAATATCCCTGGCTTGCAATCTCTGCATAATGTCTGAAAATGCTGTTCCAAACTAGAGACAGAGAAACTAAAGTGGATGCCTTTCCTTTATGGCCTTGACCTGGTGCAGGAAATTCTTTTGTAACTTCCCGGCATTGCCCAGAGGACTGGAGGCTGTTTTCTTTATCTTAAAAGCTGAATTTTACTGTATTGCCTTGAGGTTGGATTTCCTGTTAGTTTGCTTTCAGTTGCTGTGATGAAGGCTGGGATTAGGAGCCGGTCCAGGAGGGTTTATTTCATTCACATTACTTTGTTTGTTTGTTTGTTTAAATAAGAAAGCTTTTTTATCTTATTTGTTGTTTGTATATGCTTGTGCCTATTTGTTTAAAGGCAGGTGAGGGAAGGGCAGAGGTCAGGTTTTGCCTTCCACTGTGGAGTTCCCAGGACTGAACTCAGATCGTCAACATTTGGTGACAAGCTCCTCCACCCTACTGAGTCGTTTCACCCAGAACCTTATTTCTGTTGTTCACTTTTCATGAAGCCTCCCCAAGTTCTAAGAAGTATAAACAAAATTCAAAATCCATTTTTTTTCTCATTAAGAGTATAGTTCTCGGGTCAACTCTGTTGGCAGGTATTGCTAGGAATATAGACTATTTCCTTCTTCAAACTCCAAAGGGCTGGAGAGTACAGATGCTAACCGTGGTGAGTGGCTTCTTATGTCCAGGGTATGCCTCCTCCCCAACCCCCACCCTCGACCTCTTGTCTGGGTTTCCAGGGCTCTGGATCTGCCCAGGACATTCCTCCTGTAGCCGCTCTCCCATTGGCCAGCCCAAGGTCCAGCTGGAATCATGAACCTTCTAGCCAATGGAATTTCTTTGATCATTTGAGGTGTCTAAATCAAGTTCTACACATGTACACCATTTGGTCTGGTCCGAGAGCAAATCTAATGGACAGTTTCGTAAGTTCCAGACACAGTGCTACTAATTAGAAGCTTAAGAAATTTTGAAAAGGGAGATCTTGCATTGGCTGGGAATTGAGCCCAAGTCCCCCATGTGGGAGGCGAGAATTCTACCACTGAACCACCAATGCTCCCCATGCATCTAGTTTTGAAGGGCAGCAGGATCTAATTTAACAATTAATGTGCTTTCCTATGATCTAAAAGTAGCTAACACATGCAAAACAAATGCTTTTCTACAAGAACTGTACTAGAGAAAACCATAAGCGTCTGATTCTCCTGACCTTGTTCCACTCGGAAAACTGCTCTTCCAGGCTCTTACTCACCAGCCTCTTATTTCTCATCCCCAGTCTTTAATTTTTAACTTCGAATGGTTGCTTCGGTGTTTGTCTCCGGTTTATGAGATAATCAGTCTGTGGGTGACCGAGGTAAAAGTCTAATTATGGAAGAAATAAGAGGAATTAACATTAAAGACAATATAGGGGCAGAATCAAGACAGACACCATCGAATTTTGGCTTGAAGACTCAGTTTCTGGATGTTTCCATATATTAAAAACTCTAATTTCTGTCTAGTTGTTAGATTTATTGGACTCCTCTACAGACTCTCCACCTTGTCATCACAGCACTCCTCCAGACACTGTTTCTTATATCCACCCAAAAACTGGCTTCCTGAATCCAGTCTTTGCAACATTATCTTGCGCGCGCTCAACTGGCCAGGAAGAACGACGCTGCAACAGGATCTTTCTGCACACGTTTATTCAGTCCTGTTTCTTCTTGTTTATATCTCCCTTGTTTATATCTCCCCCGAACCCTGGGCCTCTCACTCCTTTTATACTCTCTCTCATCCACGCACCGCAGGCCACGCCCCCTCGCCAGTCACGAGGCTTCAGCTAATCAGGGCAGCAGGGGCAAATCTCCACCAAATTGGATTCACCTGTATCCTGGTACACCTGCGCAGCACTCAAGATGTTTGTGTCTTATATGAGGAAGTCAGGTGCAAGTCATATGACTTAGCTGCAGTCCCTGGCACCTTTGGGACTGCCGCCACACCCGCTCTTCACAACATTATATCTCTAGTGACCATTTTTCAATATAAACCTGGATACATGTATAGTCAAAACAAAACCAACCCTCATCTATTGATACAAGCATGTGTTACTCAGCTTCAAACCCTATAACAGACACTGGGGGTGGGGGAGATGAACGGAAAAAACAGTGTTATTTTAACTCATAGTTTTAAAAGTTGTCTCAGGTTTCTCTGACTCTGACACACACCCTGACCAAAAGGCAATCCTATTTTTTTTTTTAAGATTTATTTATTGTTATATGTAAGACACTGTAGCTGTCTTCAGACACACCAGAAGAGGGCATCAGATCTCATTATGGATGGTTATAAGCCACCATGTAGTTGCTGGGATTTGAACTCAGGACCTTAGGAAGAGCAGTCAGTGCTCTTAACCGCTGAGCCATCTCTCCAGCTCCCACAATCCTATTTTTATCACAGATAAAATCACAATCTTTTTTTCCCCAGCTAGTCTCACTCTGCATATATACTGTTATTATTTAGCATAGGTCCAAATATTTTTAGCCCTCCATAGTTTTGACTTTGAATATCTTCCCAAAGCCCATGTGTTAAGTAAGGACTTGATCCCCAGCCTGTGATGTTTTTGGTGGGCCCTTTAAGAGGTAGGACCTACTGGAAGGAAGTTCAAACACTGGGGTGTGCCCTTGATGTGGATACTAGCACCCTGGCCTCTGTTTCTTTGCTCCTCTGACACCGTGGTAGACAGGCTTCCTCCACCTGCCCACTCAGCGTAGTCATCATGTTGTTGCAGGCTGAAGCAGCCAGGCTAAGTGACTGGAGAGAAAAGCCGGAGATGGACAACTGATAAGGAAGAAAATTGGTTTTGGCTCACAGCATTTTGTCACAGTGACAAAAAGCTAACATACACAAGAAAATTATTCCTACATTTCTATATAGTTAATATGTGCTGGACAGTTTTATGTCAACTTGATTCAAGCTAAAGTCACCTGAGTGGGGGGAATCTCAATTAAGATAATGTCTCCCAAAAAATCAGGCTGTAGGCAAGCCTGTCAGACATTTTCTTAATTAGTGACTGATGGGACAGGGCCCAGCCCATTGTGGGTGGTGCCATCCCTGAGCAGGTGGTCCTGGGGTCTATTAGAAAGCAAGCTGAGCAAGCCAGTAAGCAGCCCCCCCCCCCTTGCATCAGCTCCTGCCTCCGAGTTCCTGCCCTGTTTGAGCTCCTGTCCTGACTTCTTTTTTTTTATTTTTTATTTTTTTATTACATATTTTCCTCAATTAACATTTCCAATGCTATCCCAAAAGTCCCCCATACCCTCCCCCCCACTTCCCTACCCACTCATTCCCATTTTTTTTTGTCCTGACTTCTATGATGAACTGTGCTGTATAAGTGTCCTCCCCAACTTGATTTTGGTCATGGTGTTTCATCACAGCAATAGTAACTCTAACTGAGACTTAATAGCAATTTAGATTTTTCCCCATGGATTTACTTCTATCCTGCCCTACACTTCATTTTGTATCTCTCTCTCTCTCTCTCTCTGAGTGAGACTATTTTCCCATTTTGTAAGAAGCAATATTACATTTTTTTTTTCTCTTCATGTTGGTCTGTTGTCTGCCAATGGTGAGTTGTTTCTGGTCTCCTTCTTCCCTGAAAGCATCATTTTTTTTTTTTTTTTTGCTTTGATTATTGAAAGCTATGTATATTCTCTCCTTCAGCCTTCACATGGGTTCCAGGGACTCACAGAGTTCTAAGAGACAGATAGTTACTTTCAGCATACTGAAGCACTTGCACTTGATGTTTGCGTTTAAGAAGTCAATAATTCTTTACCTGCTGATTGGGGGAGGGGGTTGGAATTATGAATTTCTCTCTATTTATGTTTGATGGGTTAGCCTTATCAAATCTGTTGACTTACATTTTTATTTATTTTTAACTTATTATTATAACGTGCAAATGCCTGCATGCATGCATGCGTGCGTGAGTGTGTGTGTATGTGTGTATGTGTGTGTGTGTAGAGGTGGACTCAGTCCGCCTTCAGCCTTTATATGGGTTGTAGGGATTAAACTCAGATCATCCTGCTTGCGGCAAGCATCTTTGAGCTATCTCATCAGTCTGACATGTACTTTCATATTGGTTAAGAACTGAGAAACACGTCTTCAATGGGCCTTCAGTCTCTTTGTCTCATTCTTGCCCTGTTTGCTCCTTGTTAGGAGCTGTCTAGGGCTGTCTTCTGTTTTATCTGTGTCTGGGATTTTTCTTTTTCTTACCACTTTACTGACTCTCAGGAATGGTTAGTTAAACTCTCCCATTGAGTTGTTGATTTTGTTACTTTTATTTCATTTAATAATTTCTATGTGACCCTATAAATCTGTTTTTATAGTTTCCAAGAATTTGTGTGCACAGTATTAAGAAAACCCTCTGACTTTCACAGTGTTAATCCCAAAGATTCAAGAAAGATGGCCCACTCAAATCATCATTGGCAAATTAGTTAAAGCACACTTTTTTATTCATGTAAACAGGCTGCCTCCCACTAAGGCAGGGTTCAAGAGATCAGCTTTGGACATGAGGGAGACAGGTGTTTATAGCTCAGAGGTTTCCAGATGGAGGATTTGGTGGGCAAAATCTGTGAGGCTACAGAAGCAGAACATAACAAGTTAGTTGTAACAACCTCCTGAAACAAAGACATGGTTGCAAGGTGTTTGGAAACGTGGTAGTCATAGCAACCTTCTGAAACAAAGAGGGAATACAAGATGGTTATAATAACTTTTGAAACAAAGGCACGATTGCTGTTTCCTGAAACAGGCAGTACAGAGCCATTTGTGGTTAAGGTTATAGGTGAAGCATAGCCCAATCCTTGAGAAACAGACAATTATTAACAGTCAGAACCTAGTTTGTATTTACTATAAGATGGCTTTCAAGCCCAGATGGAGGCAGCTGGCTCATCTTATTGAGACTTTACCTCATTTGACTATGGATTGCATCTGACTCGGGGAAAAAGGAGCAGCCTCTGCTATTAGAGTTTCTGACTCTGAGATTCAAATAACCTTGTATACACCTGTGTGGACATTGGAAGCTTCTTTGCTGTTAAGTCCCATCAAGAGATTATGGCTCCTGTGAAACCAGAGTACCCCCCTCAACCCCTAGAGCTCCCGATGCTGCCCCTCCCCCCTTTAAAAGCAAGCTGTGGTTCTTATGCTGTGTCTTTCTAATAGACTGGTATCATCTTATGGTCCATAAGACTCTTATGATCCTGAATGTTTAGTGGACACTTAGGAAAACCTCTTTCACGTCTGGTGATCCCAGCACTCAGGAGGCGGAGACGGGTGGATCTTTGGGAGTCTGAGGCCAACCTGGTCTACAAAGTGAGTGCAGGATAGCCAGGACTTGTAATATACACAGAGAAACTGACTCAAAAAGCCAAAAAGGAAACCTCTTTCTAGGCAAAATTCCTCCAGATCCTTATTGTTTCATTAGCAATTTTAGGTGGTATATTTTATGACTTTTCTGAAATTTCCAACACTGCTGACATATTGAGAATCAGTTCCTAGTACCTGTGTGCTTGTTTTTAATCTTTGAGTGTGCACTGCCGAGAACACATAAAGCGAAAGCACGGCTTTTCAGCAGGTGCTCGTCTCTCTCGGTGTCGGCTTTAGGAGCTGGATCAGCACAGGAAATTGCTGTGCTGTCAAAGTAACGGCAGCTTGTACAGAATGTGGTATGGGAAGAGTGCTTGCTGAACTTTACTGTGTTTGTGACTCCATAAACCGGCAGAATAATTTCCCCTTATATCCCGCAGATGCTGTGGGGATAGACCTGGGCCATGACCTAATCCTGGGATTGTTTCCAGGAAGATGTCAGACTATGACACATCAAGAGATCCATGCTTGGTCACCCCTGCCATCATGGAGCCTACACCACAGGGTCAGCCGTAATTTACCATTAGGTCTGGCAGTGATCATTGGGATTGTTTTCTCAGGGCTCACTATGTGGTCCCAGCTGACCTTGAACTTTCCACGTAGCCCACACTCTTGACCCTTTGGCCCTTCTGTTTTAGTCTGTTGAGTGCTGAGTGCCATGCCCAGCCATTGTTTCCTGGTTTGATGGTTTACACAGTTCCTGTCTCAAAATGACATTTATGAATGTGCTTGTGGACCACACTACCATTTAAAAGAAATAATTCTATTTTTAATTATGTGTCTGTGTGTTGGGGCATGCGCATATGAGTGCAGATGCCCAGCGAGGACAGGAGCACTGAATCCTTATGGAGCTACAGGTGGTGGTGGGCTGCCCAGTGTGGGTTCTGGGAACTGAGCCTGGGTCCTCTGTAAGAGCATGAAGCACTCTTAACCCTGAGCTGTCTCTCCAGCCCCCTGCATTTTCATCTTTTAAGAAGCAGGTTGTCTTCAAAGATACCAGATATTAAAGAATACTTGGGCATTTTTTTTTTCCAGAGTCTACAGTGTTTTAAGGTAAGCAGCGTCTATGAACTTGCAAGCTAAAGAAGAGTTCCTGGATGGTGAATTACGTCAACTGGAAACCAAACCATGAAGATGTTTTCTTGGGGCTTAGTGGGAGGACATTTTTTTAACTTATTTAACCAGAGAGCCCTTAGCAATGGAGTTATCAAAATGAAAAAATGAATTATAGCCTGTCTCAATTCCTTTTTAACCTATAGGCTCTTGAAACTAAAAGCAATTAGCTCTTTTTAAATTTTAGTGTGGATAATAGTTTTGAAAAGTCAAAATAGACCTAATGGCATTTTCTAGAGAAATGGTTCTCAACTTGTGGGTCACGACATCAGAAAACACAGATATTTACACTATGATTCATAACAGTAGCAACATCACGGGTATGGAGTAGCAACAAAAATAATTTTATGGTTGGGGTCACCACAACATGAGGAACTATATTAAAGGGCTTCACCATTGGAAAGGGTGAAAACTATTCACTTAGAGGCTAGGCAAATAGCCCAAGTTGAAATGTCAAGTTTTGCAGAGAAGGCAGGGTGAATCTATAGCAAACTCTGTTGTTCCACACTGTTTTGAGGCAGGGTTTTTGCTGCATCCTTGCTCAGCTCTAGTGATTTGACCTGACTTGAACCACAAGGGAGTGAAGAAAAGACAGACACACAGAAGAGCCGGGCACAGGAGGAAGGGACTCCGAGGGAGAAACCACAGCAGCCTGGAAGCTCTGTGTGTTCATCAGTTAGAGGGGAACAGGAGGACAGGGTTATTACAGGCGATAAACAAAGAGGAAGGTTTGTGGCATACAGCTGGATCAAGGAGACATTTAGCTAATCTCAGTGGATGCGGTCTCTGCAGGGAGCAACCTTCAGGCTATGAACATGGGGGCGAAAGCAGTGGTGAACATTTTCTTCGCACATTATGTGGTCCACACCCAGATCAGAAACAGGCTTTGCCAGCCCCCTCTGAGCCTCAGGGGAGGGCGTTTTGCTTCTCATCTGTGAGTCTGAGGCTTTGGGGTGCTTGTCATGGCCGTGCTTGTGTCAATAGGACATTCATTCAGGACTCCACACACTCAGGGCTTCCCAAGTAGCTCAGGCTGGCCTCAAGCTTATAACACCCCTGTATCAGTCTGCCGAGCACTGGGATTACAGGAATGGGCTGCCACACTAGTCTCATTGTAGCTGGCTTACAGGTTCAGAGGTTCAGTCCATTATCATCATGACAGGAATCATGGCGGCATGCAGGCAGACTTGGTGCTGGAGAAGGAGCAGAGGGTTCTACATCTGAATCTGCAGGCAGCAGGAAGAGAAATACTGGGCCTGGCTTTGGGCTTCTGAAACTCTAAAGCCTACCCCTCAGTGACTGTGCTTGCTCCAACAAGACCACACCCACTCCAACAAGACCACACCCACTCCAACAAGACCACACCCACTCCAACAAGACCACACCCACTCCAACAAGGATATACCTCCTTGTCCTTTCAAACAGTGCCACTCCCTAAGCATGTAAAACTATGAGCTCATGGAGCCATTCGTACACAGACCATCATGGTATCTTCATGTAAATGTATATGTTCACGTGTTTATGTGTTAATTATTTTAATGTCCCATTAAAAGCATTTCACGAAAGTACAAAGACATAAGTCTCATCTGCCACCAGATCTTCAGATTCTAGAACACTGGATGCAGCCATAGCTGGTAACTGTGTGAATGAATGGGTTGCAAAGACATTTATTATAATTGACATCAACTAAACTCCCAGAGATTTAGTTTTGTTTTTTTTTCTCCCAGTTTCCTACTTTTCTTGTCCTATAACTCTTGGAGGAAGAGGTTTTGTCTTTAAAAATATCTAGTTCAAATCCTGGGTTAGGCCAGTTTCTGTTCCCAGGTCTCAGGTCCCTTCTATTCCTTGATGATGGACCTGTGTGGTGGTTTGTATATGCTTGTTCCAGGGAGTAACACTGTCAGGAGGTGTGGCCTTGTTAGAGGAAGTGTGTCACTGTGGGGGTAGGTTTTGAGACCCTCCTTCTAGTGACATGGGAGCTGTCTGTCTTTGGATCAAGATGTAGAACTTTTAGCCCTTCCAGCCCCATGTCTCCCTGGACTCTGCCATGCTCCCACCTTGATGATAATGGACTGAACCTCTGAAAGCCCACCCCAATTAAGTGTTGTCCTTTATAAGAGTTGCACTGGTCATGGTGTCTCTTTACAGTAGTGGAAACCCTAACTAAGACAATCTAAGACTTCCTGTGAAATATCTATAGCGTGTTCAAGGCTGGCCTTGAACTCCTGCTCTTCCTGCCTCTCTCTCTCCAGTGCTGGGATTCCAGTCCTGAGCTTAGATGAGGTTCTGAACAACGTGCTTTGCATACATGGGCAAGTACAGGGATGGCAAGACCACATTGTCTCTGAGCCTCAATCTGGTATGTGTTATCATCTCAGCATTCTGGAAAGCCTTCTGCGTTTAGTTTTTATATGAGGAAATCTTAGGGAAGAGAAAAATGTTAATCACATTTAAATGTGATACCAAACACATGTGTCCCCCTATCACTCCTTCATGGACCACTGTCTACACAAAATTTTTTTCTTTCTCCTTGGTAAATATAAGAAACCTTTCTGTATAACAATTATACTTATTTGATTTTTGTTTGTTGCTTATATGAAGTAGTCTAGTCTGTCTGTTTTACTTGGTTTTGAGTTAATTGTTCTTACAAAAATAACAGAATCAAAATTACACTTAGCGTGTGTGAATCCAGAGGCAGTGTTTTCAAATGCAAATCATTAAGTAAATATTTCTATACAAGTTGCATTAACCAGAAACTGCCAAGAACCTCATATTTCTAATTTTGGCTCCAAAATATCCTCTGGTGATAGGACTGAAGGCTACTCTGCTAACCTGCTACATGCTTACCCCTGGACTCATCACCAATCACCAAGCCTTTTGCTGATGTTATCTGAGTGTCTGACTCAAATGAATCAGGACAATGACTCTTCCTCTACAAACGCTTAGACTCCAATACAGACCGTGAAATACATACGCTGAGTGTGTATCAAACACATGCATGACTCACTCAGAGGCCCAGCGTCAGTGCAAACACAGCAAAAAAGCAAGTGATCTTCATATGCTAAAAAGGGGTCAGAACATCTTCTTGAACCACATCATGAAGAAACATGAAAATGAGCTGGCAGGGGTTGGGGTGGGGGTGGGGTGGAGGGTGGGGGGTGCTGTGGGTAGGGAAATGTGATTGGATTGAGCAACAGAAGCAAACGCCCTTTTCCAACATCTTCAATGTTTCTCTAGACAACCCACCAACGAGGACGGCATTGTTTGTTGGGCTTTTACTCAAATCTGCAGGGGAATAAAGAAAGTTAGTATGGTTAGTCTCTCAGGACTCATCTCAGAAGGCTGGACCAAATAACAATCATTTGGTTCAGAGGAGAAAGAAGGGCTGGGACAAAGGGAATCTATCTGAGTATGAGACAGAAATTGCCCTTAAAGCCCAGGGGCTTGAAGGAGAGGGGTGTGGAACGTCTTACATTTGAAAAATAGTGTCTCCTAGGGAGGGTTCTGAGCTGAACCGATTGCCATAAGCAAGTGGGGAGCGTGAGGATCCAGGCAGTCCTTGCTCTCACAGACTTCCAGTTTGTCTAATGTGGCAGCTGCTGTTGACTTCTGAGTCAGGACAGATGTATGGAATGTGTTACAGCAATGCCTCCAAGGTAGAAAGACTTGGGTCTAACAGTGACTAGTGCCATGCGAAAGAGTTTGAACACAACCTAGGAACCACGTTAGCTCTCCCCATCCCCTCATATGTGCTACGGCTAGGGAGAAAGGGTCCCATGCAAGCCTTGGGTCCCAGCAGTGGGCATAGATGCAGTTACCCCCTTGCTTCCAGGCAGGGCCATTACTTTAGTTTACCTTGTGTTGCTGTGATCAAAAAGATGGCCAAAAGCAACTTGGGGAGGAAAGGGCTTATTTCACTTTACAGTTACAGTCCTTCATGAAGAGATGACAGGGCAGGGATGGAAGCAGAAGCCCTGGAGGAGTGCTGCTTACTGGCTTGGTCCTCATGGCTTGCTCTGCCTGCTTTCTTATACCACTCAGGTCCACATGCCCAGGGTGGCACTGCCCCTCAGCGAGCTGGCCCCTCCCACATCAATCAATTCATCCATCCATCCATCCATCCATCCATCCATCCATCCATCCATCCATCAGTCAAATGCCTTATAGGCTTCCTTACAGGCAATCCAATGGTGATATTTTCTCAATTGAGGTTTCTCTTCTCAGATAACTCTGGCTTGTGTCAAACTGAGAAAACACTCACCAGAGAGTGGTGTTTCACTTCAACATAAGCTGCGTCTTACATTATACCAATATCGTAGCATTTTCCTGGAAGCAAGAGAGAAGAAAAACCTGGAGTCCTAGCTGTATCTCAGTCACTAGTTTCACCTCGTTGTCTTAAGCTATAGCTATGAAGAAAATCCCCATTGGAGTACAAGACGGCCGTACTCAGTTCCTAAAAAGTCAGAAGACATACAACGTCGACTGTCCTTAAAGTGCTGAGCCAGCAAGAAGATAGAAATGTCTTATTTCTTGATCCTCTTCTGGTCCCTACTGCAGAGAGTGCCCAGCTCTGACTGAATTTGGCCCCCTTCTACTCTGCGTAACAAAGCTGCTGGTTGCCTGCGACCACCTTGCTGAAGCTCTGTATAGAAAGAAGCAGGCTCAGAGTTAATCAGCAGGGACGTCTCTAACATCTCACAGCCTCATTCGCTTTGGACCATGAGGAAGCTGCTTAACTTATTTGAGTTTTATTTATGTCACATACGACATTGGCGCAGTGAGAGGATTGTAGTAGACCAGAAATGTTAGCGCTCCGCTTCCTCAGGATGGATTTGCTTTCGTTTCGTTTCTGTATCCCTGACTCTCCGTTGAGATTCATTTTCACTTCCTGCTAAGTACCAGTCCAGAGGCTAGACTAGGGGAAGAGAAACTGAGCAGTGGCGGTAAGGAACAAGTCAGACCATGAGTAAGGGTCAACCTTATCCACACTCTTACAAAATAAAGCCACCGCGGAGACCGCAGGGTAGTGCTCCGCTGTGTGCATTCCTACTGACGCTCCGAGTACAAACTTCTCCCCAAATAACTATTTCACAGCAAAGTCTTGCCGAATGCTTTAGCCATCCTAGTTCTGTGAGCTGAGAGTGCTTTGAAGTTCAGAGACATTGGCCACAGGACGAAGGGTGCTTGTTGCCGGGATTGTTTGCTGGAGGGACTGTGATTGGGTTGTCAGCGGGCTCACTAATGGAAGCTTTGAAATAGTTCTGCACTGTAAATTTCGCTTCAAACAGCTGATTTCATTTACAGTGAAGTTCCCTCACGATTCCTCCAAGTCTCTTCCCATAGGTCGCTCTACAGAGAACATCATCAGCTTTATCCATTCGTAAAATCCTAAGAATATTATGAAGGACAGAACTCCATTGCCGGCAGAAAATGTCTTAGAGATTTTGGGCTATGGTGTCTTAAAGCAGGTTATTTTTCTTGTATATACCATCCAATGTTGAACAGTTTATAATCATTTTGAATATACACATATATGCTACACACACACACACACACCATAGCCGGCATTTTCACAGATGGGTTCTCTATAGTTGAGATCGTTTGAAGGAAAGATGATTCACAGAATAGTTCTCTATAGTTGAGATCGTTTGAAGGAAAGATGATTAAAAAAAAAGCCTCTAGTAAAACCAAACAACAAAAGCCCATACAATGACAACAAAAAACTATCCAGGCGTGGTGGCCACGCCTTTAATCCCAGCACTCGCGAGGCAAAGGCCAGCCTGATCTACAGAGTGAGTTCCAGGACAGCCAGGGCTACACAGAGAAACCCTGTCTCAAAAAACAAAACAAAACAAAACACCCAAATCCCACCCCCCCCCCCAAAAAAAAACAAAAAACCAATCCAGGGGGCTAAAGAGATTGCTCAGTGGAGGACCTGAGCTCAGCTTCCCACACACACTTCAGGTGGCCCACAGCAGCTGTAACTCCAGCTCTGGGGGCTCTGATGCCTTCTTTTGGCTTCTGTGGGTGCTGTACTCACACACACAAACCCACACACTTACACATAATTAAAATAAAGGATCAAACAGACATACTGAGTCAGGTATGATGGCGCTCACCGGTAATCCCTGGACTCAGAAGTTCAAGGCTAGCCTCAGCTACACAAGGAGCTTGAAGCCAGATTGGACTACCTGAAACTGTCTCAAAAGCAACAAAACCTACATTAGACTTCCATGGCCAGGGACTTTGGGTAATAATTCTGTTGCCAGTATCCAGAGCTTAAACATGGTGGTGGTGGGCTCCTCTCTGAGGGTTTCATCCTCAGGATTATCACCATTACTAATTCTTTTTTCTTCTTCTAATTCTTATATAAACCATCCCTGGTGCACTTTTGGCAAAATCACCATAGAATAGTGTGTAACATTCTGCATGTTTCAGGAAAGGGAAGGAAGAGGGAAATGGAAATAGAAACACAGCAGAAAGGGTAAGGTAGTCTTAAGTATTTATATATAAAATGGTAAGAGAGCCTATCTATAGGTTATAGAATGGGTATAACTCAAACAGAAATTAAAAGGAAACTCATCATATTAGAAATGAAAGAAGGTTAGAATTAACCCTGTAAGTAAAGGACTGAAGTAGAAATGAACCAGGTGGATCGGATTGCATACCTGTCATGCAAGCGTTTGAGGGGCTGGGGTGGGAAGACTGTAAATTTGAGGCTAACCTGGGTTTCATAGCAAGACCCTGTTGCAAACCAAACAAAACAAAAGGATGGGACAGAATCCCAAACAGAAGCAGGGACAGCACAAGAAAGATAAAAGCAAAGTTAATTAAAACAGGTCATAAAACTGGAAAGTGGAGGTGGGGAGGAGTCTTGACTAGGAGCTAGAAAGGGGCAGGGATTGCAGAGACAGAACGCTAGTAGCTGCAAGAGAAGCTGGTAAGGGAGCAAAGGGTCCAGCAGGAGGAGGCGGGAGGGAACCACAAGTAGTGAGGAAAAAGAAAATGTGTGTGAAGATTTAATGAAGCCTGTTTCTTTGTATGCTAATTAAATCCCCAAGTGCTCAGAAATAGCTTTGTGGGAATACCGAGTCCAAATGTGAGAAAATTATCAAAACCCCATAAAGAAAAGAAGAATTGACCAGATACAGATATAGACACAGCTCCACATACTTACTAACACAACCTACCACAAAGTCCACACTTCACAGCTCCTCGTACTTAACAACGCAACTTACTGCAAAGTCAGCATTTCACATTTTAAAACATTCTGAAGCTAAGCCAAGTGATATTTAATGGGCCTCCTAATTTCATAGAAATTCAATATGTAATAAAGATGGGCTCACAAATAGGAAAGTAAAACAGAAAAGCCAAGGTATAAAAAAATAGAACCTATTGAATCTAACGTTGATTCTTTGAAAAGGTATCATGAACAACATAGGTTGAAGTGTTTTCACTTACCTGATTTTATTTTATTTATTATTGTGCACACACACACATGTGTGTGTGTGGGTGTGTGATGATGTGTCTAGGGTAGAGGTTAGAGTTGACTTTGTGCACTTGGCTCCTCCTTACAGCTCTTCTTATCCTCAGATGGATCTTGGTGAAAAAATATAATTATGTGAGATTGACTTTCTTTTTCTTTTCTTTTCTTTTTTTCTTTTTCCTTTCCTTTTTTCCCCCCAAGACAGGGTTTCTCTCTGTGCAGCCCTGGCTGTTCTTGAACTCACTCTGTAAACCAGGCTGGCCTCGAATGCAGAAATCTGCCTGCCTCTGCCTCCCGAGTGCTGGGACTAAAGGCGTGCACCACCACTGCCCGGTTTGAGATTGACTTTTCTTTTTTTTTTTTTTTCCCTCCCCCGCCCCCGAGATTGACTTTTGAACCCCAGATTTAATAGCAGATGCTGTAGAGATGGTTGTGTTCCCTTTTCTGGGAAATACATCCTTAGTTTTTTTCCCCTCTGTTGACAGGTCTCCTGTAGCCCAGGTTGTCCTCAAATTTACTGTGTAGCCAAGGATGACCTTAACTCCGGATCCCCCTGCCTCTACCTCCCAAGGCAGTGCTAGGATTATAGCCGTATGCCACCAGAGCTGCCTATGTTCAATGCAGCGGTTCTCAACCTTCCTAATGCTGTGACCCTTTAATCCACTCCAACCATAAAATTACTTTCATTACTACTTCATAACTGTAATTTTGCTACTGTTATGAATTGTAATGTGAATATCTGTGTTTTCCAATGGTCTTAGGCGACCCCTGTGAAAGGGTCCTTTGATCCCACAAAGGGTAGAGACTCACAGGTTGAGAACCTCTGTTTTAGTGAACTTGGGAGTTAAAAATAATGCAGAGGCAGGGAGATCTCTGAGTTTTAGGCCAGCCTGGTCTACAGAAGGAGCTCTAGGATGGCCAGGGCTACACAGAGAAACCTTGTCTTGAACCTCCTGCCTCCAACCCCTCACAGGAAGGAAGGAAGAAAGAAAGGAAGAAAGAAAGAAGAAGGAAAGAAAGAAGAAACTAGTCTCTGTGAGCACCCCCCCCCCCAGACACCCTCAGTGCATGCTATACCAGTTTCCTAGCTCTCAGACCAATGGAGTAGACAGTCAAGAGAAACCGTCACAATCCGGTTTGTTGATACTGATTTTGTTTCTGAGCAGCCAAAGTCCTAGCCAATATATTAGAGCACTGCCCTGTTTTCTACCAAGAGTTTCAAAGTTTCAGGGCTTACATTATATATATGGTTGATTATTGTACAGAACGAGAGACCGGAGGCCCAGTTTAAATTCTACATGTGACTATCCAGTATCCAGTTTGGTCCACACAAATGAGTTGATTGAAGTTGTGCAGATTTATTTCCTGGATCTATATTCTTTTCCATTGGTTTATATGTCTGCTTTTGTGCAATGCTGGTTTTGTTATCATGATTTTGAAGCCAAGTACTGTAATGCCTCCGGGATTGGTCAGGGTTGCCTCGTCAGGATCTTTTCTTTCTCCATAAAAATTTTAGGACTTATTTTTTCTCATTCTATGAAAATTGTCATTGCTTTGAATCTGTAGATCACTTTGGATAGCTCTTCCAAATTAACAGATAGTAAATAGCATGGCCCATCAGCATGAGATAACATTCTGCTTGCCGGCGTCTTTAATGTCTTCTTCTTCTTCTTAAAAAATACTTATCTGTAGCCGGGTGTGGTGGCACATGCCTTTAATCCCAGCACTCGGGAGGCAGAGGCAGGCGGATTTCTGAGTTCGAGGCCAGCCTGGTCTACAAAATGAGTTCCAGGACAGCCAGGGCTACACAGAGAAACCCTGTCTCGGAAAAACCAAAAAAAAAAAAAAAAACCAAAAAAAACCAAACAAAAAAAAAACCCCACCTTATTTGTTCTTATTTTACATGTATTGGTGTTTTGTTTGCATGTACCTCTGTGTACTGTGTATGGGTCTGATGCCCACAGAGGCTGCAAGAGGGTGTTGGAGCGCCATGAAACTGGAGTTACAGGTAGTTATTAACTACCATGTGAGTGCTGGACGTCAAATACACAGCCTTAGGAAGAGCAGTCCGTGTACTTCCCTGCGGAGCCACCTCGTCAGCCCCTGCATTGTTTCACTGTAGAAACCTTCAACATTTTTAAGAGTCAGTGCTCTTAACAGCGGAGCCATCTCTCCAGTCCCTCATTTCTTTTTCTTGCCTGACTGCTCTGGCTTGAATTTCTAGTTCCATATTCATTGTTTCTGATCTTACAGGGAAAACTTTCTATTTCTCCTCGTGTTATTCAGAGCCCCCTCAAGGAGTAGAAATGATTAAATGTCCATTAAAAGAGGGCTTATTGGACTGACTTCCACGATGCAGTCTGCGTAGTCCAGCAATGGCTGTCTTACACTGGAAAGGCCAAGAGCTCACTAGCTGTTTCTCAGCCCGTGGAGCAGGCACCGAAGGCCTGTGGGTTCCTCCAGGGCAGATGTTCTTTCCTGCTTGATGGAAGTCTAAGCTGGGTTCTAATATAAGCAAATGAGTGAAGCCGGAGCAGCAGTGGAGTAACTAAACTTACTGAGGAGAGTGTAGGCAAGTGGACAAAAAGAAAAATATTTCCCTTCTCGTCTCTATTTAGGCTCTTCCCACTGTCAATAATCGGATCACGGACATTCCTCAGAGCTTGCCTTTACTCTGATTTTCAGATCCATCAGGTTGACAATCAAGGCTAACCACTACCTCCAACCACACACCCACCCAAACTCAGGATAATGTTGGCTGCAAGTCTGTCACATACAGACTTTATTATGTCGAGGTGTTATTTATTCAGGGATTTTTATCATCAAGGAAGAATTCCAAACATCCAACAGTCACAGAAACCATCTGCAGCTGGCAAAATCACACCCCTGCTAGAGCATGAGGCAAATCATAGTCAGCTGCTGTGGACGACCTGAAGCAGCCCCATGTCCAACACCTGGGAATTAAAATGAAAACATATTCTTATAGTATTTCTGTGTTTTTTTTTAAAGAAACCAAAATTCCAAAATTGCCACTACAGGCATTGGTGAAGTTTTATTTCTAAAGTTGCTCTCATTTTGAAAATGCCCAGAACAGAAAAGATTTGATAGATACCGTGATAAGAGTAGAGAATTCAGTGGTTTCTGACAGGGGACTTTTTATTAACATGAATGGTAGTCAAAGGAAAATATCATATCTGCTTCATGTGAATCTTCTGATAGAGTTCTTTTAACATTACATTCAAATTACATTTCAGATTTCAAATAGGTTAAAAACTTGTAAGACTGAGGGTATATAATTCAGCAGCAGATCACTGACCTTGTTTCAATTCTCAGCACTGTTAAATCAATCAAAATAAAACAAAACAAAGTTTACAAAGGGATTATCTGCCTAGGGCAGGGCCAACAGCCATCATTGAACTCACTTCACTTTCTGTTTAACTGTCTTTCTCTGCTGACAGAATCCCTGGAATTGTTAGCCTAAGTGCTATAAATCCATAATAATTTTCTGGACGATGGCTTATATGTTTTGACCCCACTTTTTCCTAAAATGGGAGGCTGATTCTTTCTGTGTGTCCAGAGGAGCAGAGGCTGGCTTCTGTTAGGGAGGACTCTTCATGACTCTCATACAGGCTGACATCAGAAATCTCTGGATTCAGATGAGAAAACTCTCCAATCCTTGAATCGATTTCTAAAATGCACTTTTGCCATAACCATTCCCTAAGAAACAGAAATAGTAGGAGAAAATAACCAGAATAAAAACACCACTAAAGCGTAGATTTGATTTTCCATTGGACTCTGAGCATTCACAACTCAAAACAAAGGAAGCAAACTAATACAGCATTTAAGAGAGAGAGAGAGAGAGAGAGAGAGAGAGAGGGAGGGAGAGAGAGGGAGAGAGAGAGGCTGAGGCTTTAAGAATGAGAAACCATGCTTTGGGAAGCAGGCATGTAAAGCTGGGAACCGTGCTGGATACTTGCATCGTATCCTTTGGGAGGCAGAGACAGCTGGATCTCTGTGAGGTCAAGGCTAGCCTGGTCTGCATTCAGGCTATCAGAGCTACAGTAAACCCTGAAAGAGTGAGGTGGGAGGGATATGTAGCTAGTCATGGTAGCACAAGACTATAATCCTAGCACTTGGGAGGTAGAGGCAGGGGGATCCGGAGTTAAGATCATCCTTGGCTACACAGTAAATCTGAGGATAACCTGGGCTACAGGAGACCTGTCAACAGAGGGGAAAAAACTAAGGATGTATTTCCCAGAAAAGGGAACAGTACCATAATGCAAGCAGGCAGAAATGGCAACTTCCTTCCTCTTTTCTAATCTTGGTCCCCAGCCCTGAGTAGAACCTTCCAGTGTCTTGCACATTACATGATTCTTACCAGCTTTGGAGATGACATGTGGCTTCTAACAACTCTGCTACTTTGGGGTAAGTAGGGCTCAAGGAGGCTTGCTAGGGGGATGTGGCTTCTGACCACGGCCAGTCAATACTTTTTGTCACGTTAGCCTAGAACTCTAGTTTAAAGGCTGTTCATCAACGATCCAATAGTTTATTGTTGCTTAATTTCCAAAGGATGGAAAGGGAGCCTCTGGTGGCATTAAGCCTGCGAGCCTCCATCAGAATAAAGAGAGCATCATGAATAACCATCCGTTCTGCTGCTGCTTGACTTTGGGAAAGAGGGACTGAGAGGACTCAGCTGGTCCTGGGAGGCGATGGGACCTCTCTTCCCAGCCTGCTCTTTGTCACCACCATCTTCTTTCACCACTAATCTCTGTCTCTCTGGTCTCTTGCAGTTCCAGTCGGTGGGGAAGTGGGTGAGTGACCTCTTTCTTAACCCCTCACCCTCCCCTCTACTTTCCTGCTTTCAAATGGTTGGTTCCCTTAGCCTGGAGGGAAGAGCACAGAGGAAGACAAGCCAGAGGAGGATTTCTCAGTTAGACTCTCTGTATTTAGAGTGGATTTTCGGCAAAAGTGGTTTTTCAGGTTCCTGTCCAAAGTTTTCTGAGCAAACCCCGGCTGCTCAACTCAATGCCTAGCACAGTGGTTCTCAACCTTCCCAACGCCAGGACCTCACTGACGCAGTTCCTCATGCTGTGGTGACCCCCAACCATAATGCTATTTGCTGCCTCATAACTGTAATTTTGCTACTGTTATGAATTATAATGTAAATGTCTGTATATTCTGATGGTCTTAGGTGACCCCTGTGAGAGGTCATTTGACATCCCCCCCCCCCCAGGGGTTTGCAACTCACAGGTTGAGAAACGCTGGCCTAGTGAGATTAGAAAAGCACAGAATTTTAGAAAACCAGAGGTAGCCCTATTGGGCTGGATTCTCAGTGCCCCCAAATCTGTCCCTTTCATAAGAAAGCAGACAAGTTTTTCTCCTCAGGAGCTAGGAAGGCTTCAAGGGCCTGAGTCTCAGTTTCCAATGGAGAAGTGGATGGAAGTGTTTTACCCTGCCCCCAGCCCAGAGGCAGTCTAGCGCTGAGTGGAGGGAAACTGGCTTGAGGCGGTTTGCTGTCGTTTGAGACCCACTTCATTAACTCTGGTGCTTCTGTCACTGGCAACCAAACCCTACCATCTGGATCCAAATCAAACAACCTAGAAAAGCTCCCAGGACAGTCTGGGTACCGAAAGGCGGGGCGGCTAGCTTCCTGGGTTCTCACTTGCTAATCTTTTAAAACTAATGTGAAAATACATTGCCCTTTTGTGCTCCCAATAAAACTTCACCAGTGGCTTAGGTTCTGCCTTTAACTCACTCAGGTTTTTCATCGTCGTCGTCGTTTGTTTGTTTGTTTGTTTGTTTTTCTCTCTTTTCTACAGTTAATGCCACCAAGGCTGTGATCACCTTGCAGCCTCCATGGGTCAGTATTTTCCAGAAGGAAAATGTCACTTTATGGTGTGAGGGGCCTCACCTGCCTGGAGACAGTTCCACACAATGGTTTATCAACGGAACAGCCGTTCAGATCTCCACGCCTAGTTATAGCATCCCAGAGGCCAGTTTTCAGGACAGTGGCGAATACAGGTGTCAGATAGGTTCCTCAATGCCAAGTGACCCTGTGCAGTTGCAAATCCACAATGGTAAGCATAGCATGGATGTGTGTGTGTGTGGGGGTGTGGGGGGAGGCGGCTCGAAGTCTTCCTCTGTGTGTGTGTTAGAGTCCCTTCCCCCCCTCCCAGAGTGTATGTGAGATGTAATCTGAATGAACATATCTGCACTAAGAACCTACCAAGTCAAATCAGGTCAGACAGCTAGAACACCACAGCAAGGCCCTATTTGCCTGCAGCATCCCCCGCTGGACCAGTTTGGGTGACAGTGTCACCCAAAAATCCCGGGCTCTGATATTTTTATCTTTGCTCAAAGTTTATGCCCCCGCTTCCCCAGCTTCACCCACAGCAGTTCTTTCCTGCAGTTTTAGTTGTGTTGTTCTGATTATGTACACTGGCATCACATTGTGGTTTTAATTTATATTTCTTTGCTGATTGTGTATTGACCACTTTTAGTGTGTTTATTGCATGTCTTTATAAAACCTTTACAAAGTACCCGATGAGTCTTTTGGGAACTGTTTCTTTCTTTCTTTTAAAAATATTTTGTGCCGGGCAGTGGTGGCGCACCCCTTTAATCCCAGCACTTGGGAGGCAGAGGCAGGCGGATTTCTGAGTTCGAGGCTAGCCTGGTCTACAAAGTGAGTTCCAGGACAGCCAGGGCTACACAGAGAAACCCTGTCTAAACCCCCCCCCCCAAATTTGTGCTGGGTAGTGATGATGTATGCTTTTAATCCCAACACTCAGGAGGCAGAGGCAGGCAGATCTCTGAGTTCAGGGCCAGCCTGATCTACATAGTGAGTTCCAGGACAGCCAGGGCTACACAGAGAAATCCTGTCTTAGAAAACAAAACAAAACAAAACAAAACAACAACAACAACAGATTTTGTTTTTTACTTTAGTGTGTGTGTGTGTGTGTGTGTGTGTGTATCTGTATGCTACCCATGCAGGTACATAATACCCTTGTGGCCAGAAGGGGGTGTTGGACCTCCTAGGACTGGAGTCTCTGGTAGTTGTGAGCTGCCAGTCCTGGGTTCTGGGGACTGAATGCAGGTCCACTAGAACAGTGGTTCTCTACCTTCTTAACACTATGACCCTTTAATGCAGTGCCTCACACTGTGGTGAGCTTCAACCACAAAATTATTTTCTTTTCTTTTTTTTTTAAAAATATTTATTTATTTATTATATGTAAGTACACTGCAGCTGTCTTCAGACACACCAGTCAGATCTCCTTAAGGATGGTTGTGAGCCACCATGTGGTTGCTGGGACTTGAACTCAGGACCTTCAGAAGAGCAGTCGGGTGCTCTTACCCGCTGAGCCATCTCACCAGCCCCCACAAAATTATTTTCATTGCTACTTCATAACTATAATTTTGCTACTGGTATGAATCATAACATCAAGATTTGATATGCAGGACATCTGATATTCAACCCTTGTGAAAATCTTTTGACCTTCAAAGGGGTCTCGACCCACAGGTTGAGAGCCCCTGCTCTAGCAGGTGTACATGCACTCTTAACTGCTGAGCCATCTCTCCAGCCCCTCCCCTCCCCATACACCTCATCAGTGCACAGGAATTCTTTATGTATTCTGGGCATTCTCAAGTGTTGGGGATTTCTCTGTGGCTTGCCTTTTCCATGTTGTAGTGTCAGGTCTTCTACCCCTCCCCCAGCCAAGGAACAAAAGTTCCCAACTGTCACCTAATACACCAGATTTTCTAGCTCTCCCTGTCCCATTTATAAAATGTTCTGCCATGGTTATGTAACAGTGGAAGATTCCATTGTGGTTACATTGATGCTCAGTCAGTTTCAGTCAGTCTGGGCATGCTAAGACACTAGAGTTAGACAATCCATGGTAGGCAGACAGAGAGAAGCCATTTATGTTATAAAGGTGGCAAACTTTCAAGATGGTTGGCTTATTCCTCATCCTCCTGGTCTGAGACAAAAGCCTTGAAGGTGAAAAAAAAATGTCTGGAGGACTTTATTCATTTTTTTCTCATCTGTGGGCCCTCTGCTGATGGACCAGCCTAGGAGTTCAACAGGATCTGTATAAGCTTACATAACAGTTGTGGGGCAATCAGCTGCCAGTCCTAAATTCGAGGAGAAAGACTCATCAAAGACTTAAAACCAAACAAAACCAACCAACCAAACAAACAACCCTCCAAAAACCAAATCCCAAAACAGCTTTTGAGTAGAGACTGAATTTTTTAGCTCCCAAGTCCTAATCTGTTTTGCAGAGAGAGTCTCTGGGTAGACTTATTGTGTGTGCAGAAGATCTCTCTGTGTATAGACAGAGGGTCTTTGTGTGTGCAGAGGCTCTCTCTCTGTGCTTGCTGTGTGTGCAGAGGCTCTCTCTCTGTCCTTGCTATATGTGCAGAGGCTGTGTGTGTGTGTGTGTATGTGTGCTTGCTGTATGTGCAGAGACTCTCTCTCTGTGCTTGCTGTATGTGCAGGGGCTCTCTCTCTGTATGCTTCTGTGTGTACATTTCCTTACCTGTAATAACATCTCCTCCCCAGCTGATGCTGTCTGCTGTGTTCACAAATTTCCGTGCTGCTATCTGTTTGTTGCACTCAAGCTACTGTAGCCGCCTGTGGCCACACTAATTGGGTTCCTGTGTAGGAGGCCGGAGCTGTAAAGGAGAGAATGGCGAGAGAAGTAAAGAGATCAAGACAAATTTTCTGATCATGGCCCAAAGGTTACCACAAATTTGTACTTATATAGAGGGAAAGCCCATCTCTCACAGATCCACTCTTGATGCCTGTGGCCAGCCTGTAAGCAATCTGTCTGATAGTACTGGTTTGGCAAGAAGGCGTCAATCACTGGGTTGCTTGCTGTCTTGGGAATCTCTCAGGAATCTCTCAGCCTCTCAGCAGGTAGCAGTATCTCAGAGAAGAACAGTGCTGGTGACAGAACAATAGAACCATCTAGGTGGGAAGGCTCCACCCCAAGTGGTCTCATTCTCAGTGGCAGCAAGGTCTGAGCCAGGGTACTCAAGGCTGGGGGAGGCTACACTATTTCCTGCCTTTTAAATCTGTAATGGGCAGAACCTCACAGAGACCCCAGGACCGAGAAAATGAAGCCGGTTGGTGGTTCCAGGTTCTAGTCATGTGACTCAGAATGAATGTCACTTTCCTACTCAGAGGCAGTGAGGACAAGGGACGGATGTTTGAATAGGAAATTAGCATGTGGGTTGGTGAGATGGCTCAGTGGTTAAGAGCATGGACTGCTCTTCTGAAGGTCCTGAGTTCAAATCCCAGCAACTACATGGTGGCTCACTCACAACCACCCGTAACGAGATCTGACGCCCTCTTCTGGAGTGTCTGAAGACAGCTACAGTCTACTTACATATAATAAAATAAATAAATCTTTCTAAAAAAGGGAAATTAGCATGCTATGTAGTACATATAGCTAAAAGCTGTATCTCGTGTGTTTTTGTATGCAATACTCTCATTTAAGGTTAAAAATCCCCACATTTCCCCTTAGATGTAGAATCTAGCAAAAAACATATGTAAACAAATGTACATTTGGGTGCAGTATAACATATAGAAGAGAAAACAAGAGAGGGTACATATTAGGATCCTGGAAGGACAGACTGCAGTTAAAGGACATGTTGCATGACAGAGGACAGAAAGCCTATTGCTTTTCTAGTTCTAGGTCTGTCATGATTTTTTTCACTCTTGTTGATGAATAGGTGCATAAAAAATACATCCCATAGTGCATAGTAGCAACCAAAATGTGATTCCCCACAGCTGCCATTCGGAATGGCTGTTCTTGCTGTATAAAAGTTCATTGAGATATTGAGACTTTGAGTCCAGCTAATTTCAGTGTGTATTTTTTTACTTGTGTTTTGGTAATTTCATATGGAGATATATAAAAACCTTCTACTGTGTTTCAGACATGAAGCAAAGACACGAGTGTGTCTAGACAGTGCAGGGTGGAGCTTCTTGGTTGGGGACAGGAATAGATACAAGTAGGAATTGCATTTAGAAGGAATGTAGCAGTGGCTGAGACCACAGAAACAGCCGCACACTGCCCACCGCTTTTCTTAGATGAGTTCTGTGGAGTGAAAAGCCCCCCTTCCCAGAACACCTCATCTTTACTAACAGGGGCTCAGCAGTTACAGCACACCACTTTCTACTTCATCATAACAGATTGCCACAACCATACACATTATTATGTTTCAGTTTCCATCGATTTGCTGTAGAGTGTTTACTGTGTTCCTTTTGGGTCTCTCTTCACATTTACAAAATCATTGGCAGAATTCAATTCCTCAGGATTACAGGTCTAGTGTCCTCGTTTTCTAATTGGCTGTCCACTGGGGGACCACATGACCAGAAGCCCTTGCCATGTAACCCTCACAGGTTATGTGTCACATTGTGGCAGCTTACTGCCTCAAGGTCACCAGGAACGTCTCCATCTAGCCTGCTGAGGAAGAGCCAGATAGAGCAAATGTGCACCTGGCCTTTGTCATAGTTTCTTGGCTATAGAAGCCAATCATAGGCATTCATCACAGTCAAGGGCCTAGGTATGATTCTCTGGGGGTCATCTAAGAATTCTTTCTATCATGCAAAGTAAACTTTGTACCAACCAACTTCTGAGCCCTGAGAAGGGACGATGTAAGAGGGGCCTAATGTGAACAGCTATTGAGAAGGGACGATAGAGGGCGCTAGTGTGCACAGCTGCTGAGAAGGGGCAATAGAGGGCGCTAGTGTGCACAGCTGCTGAGAAGGGGCAATAGAGGGCGCTAGTGTGCACAGCTGCTGAGAAGGGACAATAGAGGGCGCTAGTGTGCACAGCTGCTGAGAAGGGGCAATAGAGGGCGCTAGTGTGCACAGCTGCTGAGAAGGGACAATAGAGGGCGCTAGTGTGCACAGCTGCTGGCAAAAGTCGATTTTCTTTCACGGAAGAGGAGAGCTTTGAGAGCGAGACAGGTGTGGGCCATAGTGGAGATTGGGGTTGGGATGTTTCAAGTAAAAGATATAAAAATCTCCAGGGCCAAGATTTGGCGGCCTCATACTTCCTCATACTGTTGCAAACACTGTGGGCCCTCACTTTTCAGATTGGCTGCTACTCCAGGCCTCCCGCAGAGTCCTCACAGAAGGAGAACCCCTGGCCTTGAGGTGTCACGGATGGAAGAATAAACTGGTGTACAATGTGGTTTTCTATAGAAATGGAAAATCCTTTCAGTTTTCTTCAGATTCGGAGGTCGCCATTCTGAAAACCAACCTGAGTCACAGCGGCATCTACCACTGCTCAGGCACGGGAAGACACCGCTACACATCTGCAGGAGTGTCCATCACGGTGAAAGGTATCCAGTCTAGATAGCAAGAGTTACAGTTGTAAGGACCGGAAGAGCCACTACAAAAGCATCCACGGTCCTCACTTAAACTTACAAAGGAGGAAGCTGAGTCCTACGACGAGGCAAGCAGCCTCCCCAAAGACCACTCAATGACCATTGGCTGGGTTTAGTGTCGCAACCCATTGCTCTTTGCAGATCTACAATGGCCCAACAGTGTCACAGTCAGGGGATAGTGACTGTCCCTTCATCAACTTATTTTAGCCCTAAAGCCAGGGACTCAAATTAGTCAAGAGTTTGTTGTTTTTTGTTGTTGTTGTTTGTTTTTTTCTTTAATCCAGTTAAATCTCATGAAATTTCCATAGAAATAAAAACCAGAAAGGCATTAGGAACCAGTTATATTTTGTGTTTATATGTCAGGGACATGTGTCGTCTCTGGGCCCACTTCTCTTTAAGCATCTGTAAAGCAGTTTTCTCTGCTCAAGTTATTCAAGGTCTTTGTTCTCTCCACAGCTTACCTTTCTCATCCTCTTGTTCACTGGCGAGGTGTTCCCGTCCTAAAAATAGTTTATTTCTGTGGGGAGGAAACTCTTGTCCCAGATTCTCTTTTGAGTAGCACAAGTAATGAATGACCTACCTAGCTGGCAAGTGCATCTTAGTGCTGACTTGGGGTGGCTACTAACCTGAGGCTCTATGGCTTCGTAATAAATAGAGCCATGCAGCGAAGCTCGCTTTTGCAATGAGAAGCCCCTCTGCTGGAGGCCACAGTCACGGCTTTTAGAAATCATGCCTCTCTGCTGGCAATGGGGGAGACCCATTCTCTTGAGGAGAAAGGGGAGGGAGTCTCATGAAAAGAACAGTGACAGAGTGAATACCCTGTCCCTTGTCAACTTTCTCTTTAGAGCTGTTTACCACGCCAGTGCTGAGAGCATCCGTGTCATCTCCCTTCCCGGAGGGGAGTCTGGTCACCCTGAACTGTGAGACGAATTTGCTCCTGCAGAGACCCGGCTTACAGCTTCACTTCTCCTTCTACGTGGGCAGCAAGATCCTGGAGTACAGGAACACATCCTCAGAGTACCATATAGCAAGGGCGGAAAGAGAAGATGCTGGATTCTACTGGTGTGAGGTAGCCACGGAGGACAGCAGTGTCCTTAAGCGCAGCCCTGAGTTGGAGCTCCAAGTGCTTGGTGAGTACAAGGGAAGTGTTCTCCCAACCCCCAGGCTCACTCAGGGGTTTGTAGTCCAGCCTGGAAGAGGAACACTCTACGCCTCCTTCAGAACTGCAGTCACCCTCCAGCCTTCCCTGAATTTCTTCTCTCTTCTCCTTCCTCCCTGTCTCTCACGTTTTCCTTTCTTTATTCCTTTCCTTTATCTTATTTTCCCTCCTGATGGTTTCCTTCATTTTGTCCTGCATCCCTCTCTTTAATCTCCTTTGCTACCCCCACTCACTACAGAAGACACTAGGATTGTCTTAGGATCTCTATTGCTGTGATGAAACACCATGACCACAAGCAAGTTGGGGAGGAAAGGTTTTATTTGGCTTACACTTTTACAGCACAGTTCATCATAGAAGGAAGTCAGGACAGGAACTCAAATAGGACAGGAACTTGCAGGCAGGAGCTGACAGAGGTCATGGAGGAGTGCTGCTTACTGGCTTGCTCATCGTGACTTGTTCAGCCTGCTTTCTTACAGAACCCAGGACCGCCAGCCCACCTTACCCACAATGAGCTGGGCCTTTCCCTATCAGTCACTAATTAAGAAACTAGCTGGGAGCTGGACAGATGGCTCAGTGGTTAAGAGCGTTGACTGCTCTTCCAGAGGTTCTAATTTCAATTCCCAGGAAACACATGGTGGTTCACAACCATCTGTAATGGGACCTGATGCCCTCTTCTGGTGTGTCTGAAGACAGCTACAGTGTACTCGTCATATATATAAAATAAGTACAATAATAAAATAAACAAATCTTTAAAAGAAAAGAAACTAGCTGGGTTTTATGGAAGCATTTTCTCAATTGAGGGTCTCTCTTTTAAGATGACTCTGGCTCGTGTCAAGTTGACATGAAACAAGTCAGGACAAGGATGCACCTTTTGATTTGATGAACTTACATATGGCTTTACATTGTCCTTATACAACATAGTCTGCTGCCTATATCTGACTGGAGTGAAGGGTTCATAAGCCCAGAACCAAGACTCTGGCAGGGAAAAGTCCTCAAACCTGCTTCAAGCATTAAAGACACAGAACTAACCATGGTCTCTAAGTTCAGGAGTGACATTCCCAAGGCGCTTGCTCCACCTAGAGGGCTTATTGGCTCCTTTTCTTCCAAATGTAACTTGGCTGGGTCTCTCCGATGTCTAAAGGATTTTTTCTCTGTTTCAGGTCCCCAGTCATCAGCTCCTGTCTGGTTTCACATCCTGTTTTATCTGTCAGTGGGAATAATGTTTTCGTTGAACACGGTTCTCTATGTGAAAATACACAGGCTGCAGAGAGAGAAGAAATACAACTTAGAAGTCCCTTTGGTTTCTGAGCAGGGAAAGAAAGCAAATTCCTTTCAGCAAGTTAGAAGCGATGGCGTGTATGAAGAAGTAACAGCCACTGCGAGCCAGACCACACCAAAAGAAGCGCCCGATGGACCTCGAAGCTCAGTGGGTGACTGTGGACCCGAGCAGCCTGAACCCCTTCCTCCCAGTGACAGTACTGGGGCACAAACTTCCCAAAGTTGACCCTGAAACTGTGGGACCATGGCATGCAACTCTTAAATAAAGCAAATATACAGACTGGATCCGGCTGAGACAAGCTGGGTAATCAGACATTTGAAAGGAGACCTATACCAAAGGGATCTTGCAACACATGGAGTCAGGTCACAGCGGGGGTTGTCGAATGTTTGACCTTATGGAGCAGGGAAACAGGAAGTGAATCCCACAGGACTCCCCCCCCCCGCCCATCCCCCTCCAGGCCGCCCCGGACAGGACCCAGCTCTGGAAGACTCCAGTCTGAGACTTGCGGAACCAGAGCAGGGGTGAGATTCCTGCCCAGAAGGGACAGCTGTGCCATCCCCTCACAGGGTGGATGGGTTCAGGGAAAGGCCTCCCCAGGGACGGCCTGCGTGTCAGGGGAGCAGACGCTGATACAGACAGCTCCATAGCCTGGGCTAAAGCTGGCTAAGACCCGGTGGTCATCCTGAGAGCATCGGAATTTGTGCTCTCCTTCCTACCGTCTCTCTTCATGCACCCTCCCCAGATTTGCTGCCCACGACCCTCAAAGGACATAGTGGCGGCAGCTAAAGAGTGAAGTGTCAGCAGTAATCCATCCATCTAACCTCCCTCAGGTCCAGATACCCCCACCCCCAAACTCCCACACTCTAGGGGCCTTTTCAGGCAGCCTGCATGTGGTGTCTTAGCAGAGCTATGGTACAAAGGCTTTTAGCTCTATCATTATCTGACAAGCAGACAGCACCCTCAGGTGCTCTCATTGGGTGGTGAGAGCTTTCTCCAGCCTGTACCACCTGTAAGCTGGAGTGTGGGGCGGGAACACTGGCCCAAAGCGTCCCTATTGGAAGGCACGGCTTACATGGGTGTCACAAATGCCCTTAGACCACGCAGGAAGACCGAATTCTAGAAACAAGGAGTAGATCATGTCTCCACTTACTGTCACTCCTAAGGATCCCCTGAAGGTCTTGGAGCTTCACATCCCTGGAACTCTAGGGTCTGCCGTGCTAGAGGTCCCAGTCTGCAGAGTGGGTGTGGCATAGCCTGAGCCTCCCTGGATGTGAACATTAGCAAGGTATATTGGGACCTTTATAACCAGGGACCAATAGGCATGAGAGGGACCGGGATAATGGACCACAGTCACAGGAGGAGATACACTCTGTTGTACAATGCATGCAGAAACTGTCAAAAACAGTGTGGGAGCTGGAGAGATGATCAGGGGTTAAGAACACTTCCTGCTCTTCCAGAGGACCTGAGTTCACTTTTTGTAACTGCTTGTAAGTCCAGATGTCGTCTTCTGATCTCTTTCAAGCACCCACATGTGCAGGGCATGCAGACACAGACATATGAACAAGAACAATTAAAAAATAAATTATAACTGCAGTAGCTGAGAGTTTACATCTTATTGACAAATGGAGGCAGGGAGGGGGTAGGGGGAGAGACAAACATGGGCCTGGCCTGGGCTTTTGAAACCTCAAAGCCTGGTCCCCAGCGACACACCTCCTCCAACAAGACCACATCTCCTAATCCTTCCTAAACAATCCATCAACTGGAAACCAAACATTCAAACATATGAGCCTATGCGGGCTGTTTCCATTTGCACTGCTCTTCCAGAGGACCTGAATTCCCAGCACCCACGCTGGCAGCTCTTAACAATAACCACCTGTAGCTCCGATGAGCACACATTCGACACACGGACACATAGATAAGCATAAATCTTTTTTTTTTTTTTAAATAGCCTTACAAAACCACAGCTCTTGTCTCAAAAGGGATGAGAGGTAGTTTATCGTGGAACCAGTCTGGGTGAGCAGGGCCTGGGAATACAATCTTAGGACTCTCCAAATTCCATGATTCGATGCGGTGCCAGTTGGGTGAAGGGGCGGCAGATCACAGTGAAGTGAAGAGCTCTCTGCTATAGGTCTCATGCTGTGTGATGACGGGCATAGCCTTTGGATTTGTGGGAGCTAGGACTCTGTGCCTTTTGTATAAGTCAGGGTTCTCAAAGGTTACAGAATGTATGGATTGTCTCTATATTGAGGGAATTTCTTGTAATGACTTACAGTCTATAGTCCAAGTAACCTAACAATGGGCAGCTGTGAATGGGAAGTCTGAGAATCTAGTAGTTGCTTGGTCCCACCAGGCTAGCTGTTTCAGCTGGTCTTCTGTAGAAGTAGGTTCCAACAGGTGCTGGCAAGTAAGTGCAAGCTGGTGAAGAGTGAGTCTTCCTTCTTCCAATCTCCCTATGTGGGCCTCCAGCAGAAGGTGTGGCCCAGATTAAAGGTGTGTACCACCGCTTTTGGATCTGGGACTTGCTTTGTCCTTGGCTGACCTTGAACTCAGAGATCTGCTTGCTTCAGTCTTCTGGAATTAAAGGCATGTACTACTTTGCCTGGGTCTAAGATTTTCATGGCCTCAAGATCTCCATGTCAAGATCTAGGTCAGAAACTTGTGTCTTTCAGCCTCAAGATCTAGATCACAGGTGAGCCCTCCAATTCTGGATTGTAGTCCATTGCAGATGTAGTCAATTTGACAACCAGGAATAGCCACTGCACCCTTCTAAAGGATTTATGTATTTGTCACAGAGATGTTATGTCTAAGGTTTTACAGCTGTGAACAGACACTATGACCGAGGCAACTCTTATAAGAACAACATTTAATTGGGACTGGCTTATGAGTTCAGAGGTTTGGTCCATTATCATCAAGGCAGAAGCCTGGCAGCATCTGGGCAGGCATGGTCCAGGAGGAGTGGAGCGTTCTACTTCATCTGAGGGACGCTATAAGACTGACTTCCAAGCAGCTGGGATGAGGGAGTTGGATGGCACACCCACTCCAACAAGGCCACACTTCCAAATAATGCCACTCCCTGTTCCAGGCATATTCAAACCACCACAGTTAGATCACAGGCAATGGATGGCTAACAGGCCAAGAGCCCAAGATGATTTTGGCTCCCATCTAATGTTCTAGTTCTCCACAGCCAGCTAGTTTTGTAGACAGCTATCATGGGAGTGGCTTTTTTCCTAGGGACTTCAGTTAACAAAAGATCTTTCCCAAAGTAGTCTGAAGTTTGATCCCCCTGCGGTCCTGTCTTTCGTCTTTGCTGTGGTACACCGGTGTTCATTCCCATAAGTGGCTTTGCATCTCAAACACTCATAGCCCATTTTCAGAAAGTATGAGACAATTAAATGACTATTTATAAAGCCTTTGGAGTCTTACAAGATCCCTTTGCTCAAATAAAACTTTTAGGGACTGTTTATACATTTAGTGTAAGTGTGTGCACATATGTGTGTGTGTGTGCACAGGTGTGTTCATCTTTGTGTGTCAAAGACCAGAAGTTGCTTTCCAGTGTCATTTCCAATCACTCTCCACCTGATCTTTCTAGACCGCGGCTCCCACTCAACCTAGAGCTGGCCAGCAGCGCCTCCTCCAGGATAACCCCTGTCCTTGTACCACCGGGGTTACAGACATGGGTTACAGACAAGCCTTGCCATGCCAGTCTTTTAGGTGGAAGCATGAACTCAGTATAGCAAGCACTTTACCCATTGACCCTTCTCCCTGGACTGACAATTCCTTTCTTCAGTGAGTCTGTAAGGTGGATGTGTGTGTGGGTGTGAGTGTGGGCGTGCGCACACCCTTTGCTGCAGGTTCTCACAGGGTCTCTGTTGTTTGCCCCCACACACGTGAGGTATTCTGGAGACTCACTCTCTCCACTAATGCCTTAGTGTAGGAAGTGGGAAATATAGACGCTCACCTCTATGTCTGCCTCTCCATGGGTTCTAGGGATTCAAACTCCAGCCTTCATGCTTGTGTGGCAAGTGCTTTTATCCAATGAGCCATTTATTTTATTTTTTAAAATAATTTATTATTTTTATGTACGTTGGGATTTTGCCTGCATGTCTGTCTGTCTGTGTCTGTGTGAGAGTGTCAGATCCCCGAGGGCTGAGGTTACAGACAGTTGTAAGCTGCCATGAAGATCCAAAACCCAACAAAAAACCCACCCACCCACCCACCCACCCAGCCAACCAAAAACATTCACATCTGATGCTATTTTGTACCAGAAAGCAAGCTCGATATTTCTGAATGATCAAATCTAATAGCTCGCCATATCAGGGGCTATACATAACTTATAAAGCAAACTTACTTTTCCTCTAATGTGCAAGGGGACATCTTTGTTTCTGATTGTACTTCTGTGAACTAGTTATTGTTGAGGAGTTTGGATCAAATTGTTTTTCTGTCAATTAAAGAATTAAAAGGCACAAGAGATCTCCAGTACAACAGTTAGCAGCAAGGAGGATCCCAGACACAGCAGCAGAAGCAATGAGTGAAAACCACTTTTACTAGATGGGTTTTATTAAAACTTTTATTCAAGGCAAGGGAACTCACACCCACACACCCACATGCACCCACACCCACACACACCACATGCACACACACACACACACCCCATTGCACCACATGCATACACCCCCCCACATGTACCACATGCATATAACCCCCTCCCCCACCACATGCACACATACACACCACACACACATATAAACACACATGTACACATACCAGTAGGGCAGCAAAGGTTCACACAGTCTTTGGTGGGCTAGAACTTGGGGGGGGTCCCCTCCCCTGTTTAGAGTTGCTCAGTTTAGACAAAGAAATAAAACCAGATTCTGGAAGTGCAGGTCGGAGGATCAGAAGTTCAGGTTATCTTAGGCTACTCCGTGAGACTGGGGCCACCCTGGGCTAGATGCTAATAAGCTTTGGATAAATAGTCAGGGTCAGGCCTCTCGCTTACTTGAGCAGCACAGGGAGTGTGTGGGAACAGCTAGTGGGAGAGAGTAAACCTGCTGGCCTTTTGTTTCAAGCTGTCTGGCCTAGGCCTCTGGTCAGACGGAGGAAAAACAAGCCAGAAGTTCCCCTGCTTTTTTGTTTTTAATTTTAATTTAATTTTATTTTTAAAGTCTGTCTGTGGCTCCTATCTATCTGTCCATCTGTCCTCCATAAAGACTTTCATCTTTAAGGTCAGGACTTAGAATTTCTCTGGTTATCACTAGAAGAAAAAGCATGCTGGAAATGACAATTGGGTTAGCAGACACCTCATCTGCCCATCACTCCACCTAGTTGTCTGTTGCATGCAGGTGTGTTCAGCCTTTTGGACAACGTGACACCTCCCAATCAGGTTACAAAATAGAAAGGAAGAAAACGAAGAGCTAGGATTTAGATCGTTGATAGACATGTGTGGGAGGTAACAGACAGTATGGCAAACCACTTGCTTTTTTTTTTTTTTTTTTTTTTTTTATGCTCCTGACCTGAGGCAAAAACCGGGTGGACTTTTTCTCTTGCCAGCATGGGCAGGCAGCGCAGTCCAAGTTCAGGGCCAGGCTAGTACATGTTTATCCAGAAATGTGGGCCTATCAGTTTCTCTGTCTTTATTCAAACTGACAACTCGTAGACTAGGAGAAGATCCCCTAAAAGATCCTCAAGCCCCCCACCCCTCCAGAAAAGGCCAACTTCCTGAGATCACGCCCAATCTTTCTGTGTGCCGTACTCTGTGTGCGTGTGTTTTCTCAGCCTGATAATCTTTCTTCACGGGTTGATTCTGTCTGCTGTGTCTGAGATTTATCCCTTTGCTACCTGCTCCACAACATTTTTCCCCCTGCCGTTTATTCTTTAACTGGCAGAGAAAACAAACTCCAATCAAGGCCCCCTACCTAGATACATAGTAAAAGAAGAGAAAATAGGACTTTGGGGCGAAGTGACTCGCTGGCGCCATCTCGTGGTCATCTGTATACAATGCAGGCAGTGTGCGGCTGGGTCATCGTTGCCAAAGCTCGGAGACCCCCGTGACCCGAAACGCTCCTCGGCGTACTTTTTCAGTCTCCCTCAAACCTTACGATTAATTGCTTTCACCTAGCAGACAAGAGTGAATGATCTCTACTGAGTCTGCGGCAGCGTGTGGAAAAGGGTGGTGCGTGTCCGATTCCCTCCGGTATAGGGAAGGGCCCCATTCCAAAGCAGACTCAGCTCTTGGTAATGATGGTTCACTTTGCATCTGCGCGAGCGCAGCATCACGAGAGGCTGGCAGTCTCCGCGAATGCGCAGCTGCAGAACTACTCACCCCAGCCCGCCAGTCTGATCAGCGCGGTCGAGGACCCACATAGCGACTCCTGGTGGTCGCCTTTGGGGCTCGCAGCTGCTGCCGCTGCTGCCGGGGAGAAGATTCAAAGTCCCGCCTAACCCGAGGCTCTGGTGGGTAGACGCCAAAGAGCAAGCAGGAGGAGACTGCTACCTCTGCCTCCTTTGTGTCCAGCACACACGGCCTCTGTCCAGCACACACGGCCTCCGCGCAGGTTCCCGCATTGTCGGAGCTAGTTAGGGTGGGTCAGCCGAGCCAGAGAGCGGGCAGGCAGGTAGCTCAGTATATCCTTAGTGCAAAGTTTCCAGAGCTGAGAACGAGGCATCCCGAAGGGGTCTGATGCAGCTGGTGACGAGGAGCGTGTGTCCACATGCCTTTTGGGATAGGAGTGCTGTGGTCGTGGGGAGTCTTCATTCCTAGAGCAGTGCAAGAAGCTCTCAAAACTACTGAAAATGAGGCGGGTTTCCACGAGCTGATTTAATATGGAGAAGGACTGCACTAAACCTATAGATGTGTGTCTGGGGGCGGGAGGGGGCGCTAGGGAGAAAGGACAGGCCTGATGTTGACTTTCCTACACATGCCAAAGTATCTCTGCTTACTCACTTACTTATGTAAGTATCTCTGCTGACTGTTTATATCTTACAGTAGTGCTAGAACGTTCCTTCTAGAAGCATTGTTAGAACCGTTCCTACATCTCGCATTTGTGTAATGTGGCATAGGCAGAATCTTCAGAAGTCATGCCTCATAGCTGTAACAGTTTAAAGGCTAACCCTCAGAAAACTATGTTAAGGTTGGCAATGAGAAGGCCAGTCTTGCCCTGTCCTTTTCCATACCTCGCAGAACACTAGTACGTCTGTAGACAATTTGGGACTCCATAAGGTTTCAGGGTTGGGGAGTACTGAAGATGTAGTTCCCCTGGCAGCGTGCTTGCTCGGCACGCATGAACAGCATAAACCCAAGCATAGAGACACATGCCTGGGATTCCAGCACCAGGGAAGTGGAGGTAGGAGATCAGTAATTCAAGGTCCTCCTCAATACTTATGGAGTTTCAGGCCACTTGGGTAGACAAGACACATAATGTAGATTAGTGGGTCCAAAACTCATAGACAATAAAATTGCTCTTCCTCATCTTGCCCATTGGAAAGGCACAGAGTCAAAACCAAACCAAACCAAACCAAACCAACAATGAACCAGGCAGATGGCTCATTGATTGAGAACACTTGTTGCTCTTACCGAGGACCCAAATTCAGTTCCCAGCAACCACATGTGCGTTCACAACCATCTGTAGCTCCACTTCCAGGGGATCTGACATTTTCTTCTAAACTCCCTGGGCACTGGGTATGCATGTAGATACAAAACACTCATGCACAGAATCCCAAACAAAACAAAAACCCAAGCCCCAAGTTCATACCACTTACAAGCATCTCCTGCATCTAGCTCCACCAGCTATATGCCTTTTCTCTTTCAGTGTTGACTGTCAGGGAAGCCTTTGGTTTCATGGTTAATTCAGCCGTGGTGGACTGGGGAAGTCTGCTCTCCTGTTGATTTTCTGATTTATCCTTTCGACTTTCCTTTGGTTTTTATTCCGTTTTGTTTTGTTTTGTTTTGTTTTGTTTTTCGAGACAGGGTTTCTCTGTGCAGCCCTGGTTGTCCTGGAACTCACTCTGTAGACCAGGCTGGCCTCGAACTCAGAAATCCGCTTGCCTCTGCCTCCGGAGTGCTGGGATTAAAGGTGTGCACCACCACGCCCAGCTCTATTCCTTTTTTGTTTGTTAAAAGTTTAACCCATTCTAACTTTCCCTTAAATCTGTTCTTCTTGTCCGCCTGTGCCTTCCAGTTCAGTGATTAAAGGTATTCACCACACTGGCCTTTCTTCAGTTCAGACTCAGCACATACCATCCCCTGCTCACCTGTGGAGAGTCTGGCACACAGTGGTCTATCTTATTGTTATTCCCGACGAATGAGCAGGCTTTATTTTGGAATCCCCTCTAACCTGTGCACTTTTTGGAAGAAGAAGAAAAAAATCAGGTTGTGAAGAATTTGTGGTTGGTTTGTAATCACTGAATGGGTCCTTTAGGATTTTGGTCTCCCAAAAGTGGTGGTCATTTTTGATCAATGTTCCCTGTGAGTTTGAAAACAATGTAAACTTTTCATTTTGAACACAATATAGTGTAGGTATCAGTCTTGTGAGACATGTTTCTCAAAAATCCTTATGACAATGGCGGTTTCAGTCAACTTGGTCACTTCCTGAAGATTGTATAACTATTACTATTATTCTCAATTTGAAGATGAGAAAATGCATATTAAGAAACATATCCAGGGCTGGAGAGATGGCTCAGTGGTTCAGAGCACTGACTGCTCTTCCAGAGGTCCTGAGTTCAATTCCCAGCAACCACCAACCACCTGTAATGGGATCTGATGCCCTCCTCTGGTGTGTCTGACAGCTACAATGTACTCATGTACATAAAATAAATAGATCTTAAAAAAGAAACAATAACCAATCAGACCTCAGAGAAAGCCACACAGCAGCTGTTTTGTTGCAGTAGTGTCTGTATGGTACCCTGGCCCAAGCAGGTTTTAGGAATTACCCTTCCATATCTACACTATTTTTCTATAGTGTCAGGGATGGTCTATAATGTAGCTTTATTGATAACTGCAAGTTGTATGGGGCTACTCAATCCTATGGACTCAATCAATGCTTATAATCTCAAATACAACTTCTGGGTTGTTTGTGAGGTAGGGATCTGTCTTAGAACTCCAAATGTAGACCAGGCTGGCCTTGAACTCATGGAGATCTACCTACCTCTGTCCCCCCCCCCGAGTGCTTGGACTAATGGCTTGTGCTACCAGACTCAGCCAAATACCATTTCTTCCTGCTAGGAAGAATTGTTACAATCTGTTTTGGTTTGTGCAAACCTGGCTTTTCTCCTCAGAACAGAGCCAGAACTTCTCAGTTATGGTCCTCTTCTTTAACCGAACCCCCCGCCCCCACAAGATAGTCAAGGGAGCGGGGTGGGTATTCTTTTTCTTGAAAGCAAATGATTGGAAATCAAATTTTACTGTGATGAACTCTCCTAATTCTAAAAATCATATTTGCTTATTTATTGTGGTTTTGTGTGTGTGTGTGTGTTTGCCCCCAGGACCAAACTCAGGTCACTGGGCAAATACCTTTACATACTGGGTCATCTTGCCAGCCCTAAAATGGTATTAACATATTTTTGTTTTATTTTTCACTGGGGGATAAGGAATGGTCATTTAAGTACAATTTCTATCACGTAGTGCCTGGAAATCACTATCAAAATATGAGTCATTGTTTAGATACTTAAAATGACTCAGGAAACAAGTCCCCAACAAAGGGATTGACAAGCAAATCCTTCAGAGTTTCACAGTGTAGACACCGCAGAAGACAAGGAGCCCCTGAGTGATTTAACCCCAAACCTCATATGTATTAGCACATTATTCACCACACCCTTTTCTGCTTATTATTCATAAATCCTGACTAAATAAACAAGTCAAGCTAGATAGAATACAGACAGTATCAATCAGAAATAGCACAGATGAATTATAGGTAATTTCTTTTTGCTTGGCTCCCTTTTGTGTTAAATCATCAAGACTCAGAACTGTCAACTAAAAGCTGGGAAGGAGTGTTTAGGTGTACTTTTCCCCTAAGGGCACTGATGTGAACTGTTTTGGAGACAGGATTTCTTTGTGTTGTCTTAGTTAGGCCATAGCCCTGGAACTAGCTCTGCAAATGAGGCTTGTCTTGAACTCAGATGTCCATTAGCTTGCCTCCCTGGAGTGCTGGGCCACCATCATTTGATTGTAAGCTATAACCAAAAGTCATGCTGGCCTATCTCAATAAGAATCTGCTTCCTAGAGTGCTGGGATTAAAGACACCGGTCAAACCCACTTGAAGTGCCTACAGAATGACGCCCTACAGGTCTAGATGTCTCACCGCAAACATGTCTTATGCAGTAAGGAGGTAAATGCAAGACGCTTACGCTTAGATAACTAAATCTACGCACACTTGTTGGGAAAAGGGTGCCAGAACCGCAGAGGTGGCTGCATGGCTTCCTACCACAGGTTGCACTGGTAGCTGCTTGTTACAGCTGGTACCACTATCTCATCTAACCCTAACCAACCTAGAAAGGGTTCCACTATTTTCATTGGCCAGAAAAGAATCAGAAAATGTTTCAAGAGTATTCTGCCTTGAAGGGTAAGACTCCAAGCAAGGTGAGTCTCATTCCCGCTGCGTACACCTCACTTTTGGTGCTCAGAAGTTAAAAGTTTAGGAGAGCTAGTCAGTGCTATGAAAACTGCAACTAGAGCCGATGCTGAATAAAAGCACGGATGTGGTCAGGCAGCGAAATGGCGCAGCAAATAGGATTTACCGCCAAGCAGTCTTCACTCAGCAGGAAGTGGAACGTGAGTTTCCTGAAGATAACCCTGCTCAGCATTACTTGGGGATACTTAGGGTTGATGGCAGTAGCTGACCGGTTATGATCTAGGTAAAGCATAGATGCTCAGGGCAGTGAGACTAGTCCCAGCTTTGAAATCATGCGAAATGCTGAGGTAGGCTCAGATAAGTGGGAAAGATACCTTCCCAGCCATAAACAGACATACCACCCCATTGGTGATGCGACAACCCTCCACCGCGCCCTACCCGCCTGTACTGGCTAGTTTTGTGTCAACTTGACACAGCTGGGGTTATCACAGAGAAAGGAGCTTCAGTTGAGGAAATGCCTCCATGAGATTCAACTCTAAGGCATTTTCTCAATTAGTGATCAAGGGGGAAAGGCCCCTTGTGGGTGGGACCATCTCTGGGCTGGTAGTCTTGGGTTATATAAGAGAGCAGGCTGAGCAAGCCAAGAGAGGCAAGCCAGTAAAGAACATCCCTCCATGGCCTCTGCATCGGCTCCTGCTTTCTGACCTGCTTGAGTTCCAGTCCTGACTTCCTTGGTGATTAACAGCAGTATGGAAGTGTAAGCTGAATAAACCCTTTCCTCCCCAACTTGCTTCTTGGTCATGATGTTTATGCAGGAATAGAAACCCTGACTAAGACAAATTGGTACCAGCAGAGTGGGGTATTCCTGTGACAACCTGACCATGTTTTGGGGAGGACTGTGGATGGACTTTGGAACGTTGGGCTTGGAAAGTTTGTTAAGAGCTCTGTCGGATGTTGTGTAGGAGCTTGGAAGATAATGTTGAGAACAGTGCAGAAGATGGAGGCCTGGCTTGTGAAATTTCAGAGGGAAAATTAAAGACTCTTTTCAGGGCCATTGCTGTTTTGATTGTGAAGATTCTGTAGTTCTGGTTAGCTGGGGCTGAAGAATCAGCTGTGATTGACAAGATACCAGAACTACTAAAGCAAAAACTTTGCATTACTGGGACTATTGATGCTGGTTAGCTGGAGCTAAGAAATTAGCGGTGATTAAGAAGAGACCAGCATCATTGAGGTGACATCTTCTGGGAAGTGTTTTCTGAGAGCACAGTGGCTTTGTTCCAGATATAGCCAAAGTTGTACCTTGTGCTGTGGCTGGGCTTGGTAATGTGTAAGGGTCACCCAGGTGGTACTGGTTTTGAAGGCATGAAGGAGTTGAGCAGAGCAGCTGAGGCTTGGCACTGTGAGAGGCCATGGAAGGCCATTGGTGAAAGTGCAGCCTCAGTTGCAATTGATGGCCCAGGACTGAAGGGGTCATGCCGTGTTTTGGAGATGCCAGTACCATGAGATGACCACCAAGAGCAGCAGCAGCAGCAGTGGAGTACAGGCATCTGGAGCCTAGAGGATGACGCGTGTGCTACAAAGGGCATGGCTGGAGAAGTGACCCAAGGCCTTGGAGGAGCCCAGAAGATCGTAAGTTGGATCCCAGACATTGGACGGTTGGAGATTGACTTTTGCTTTTGATTGTGACTGTGCCCTGATAGTTTCCCTCTTGAAGGAAGAAACTGTTTTAGTGGAGCCCACAGTTAAGAGACTTTTAATTGTAAAAAGACTTCGGATTTTAAAAGAGATGGATATTTTAAAGAGATTGAAATTTTAAGAATATGTAAAGACTGTGGGACTTTTAAAGTTATTTAGACCTTGGGGATGAATAAGAATGTAAGGGTTGAGGCTTACTAGTGATGTGTTTGTGTGTCAAGTTGACAAGGGGTCAATTGTACTGGCTAGTTTTGTGTCAACTTGACACAGCTGGGGTTATCACAGAGAAAGGAGCTTCAGTTGAGGAAATGCCTCCATGAGATTCAACTCTAAGGCATTTTCTCAATTAGTGATCAAGGGGGAAAGGCCCCTTGTGGGTGGGACCATCTCTGGGCTGGTAGTCTTGGGTTATATAAGAGAGCAGGCTGAGCAAGCCAAGAGAGGCAAGCCAGTAAAGAACATCCCTCCATGGCCTCTGCATCGGCTCCTGCTTTCTGACCTGCTTGAGTTCCAGTCCTGACTTCCTTGGTGATTAACAGCAGTATGGAAGTGTAAGCTGAATAAACCCTTTCCTCCCCAACTTGCTTCTTGGTCATGATGTTTATGCAGGAATAGAAACCCTGACTAAGACAAATTGGTACCAGCAGAGTGGGGTATTCCTGTGACAACCTGACCATGTTTTGGGGAGGACTGTGGATGGACTTTGGAACGTTGGGCTTGGAAAGTTTGTTAAGAGCTCTGTCGGATGTTGTGTAGGAGCTTGGAAGATAATGTTGAGAACAGTGCAGAAGATGGAGGCCTGGCTTGTGAAATTTCAGAGGGAAAATTAAAGACTCTTTTCAGGGCCATTGCTGTTTTGATTGTGAAGATTCTGTAGTTCTGGTTAGCTGGGGCTGAAGAATCAGCTGTGATTGACAAGATACCAGAACTACTAAAGCAAAAACTTTGCATTACTGGGACTATTGATGCTGGTTAGCTGGAGCTAAGAAATTAGCGGTGATTAAGAAGAGACCAGCATCATTGAGGTGACATCTTCTGGGAAGTGTTTTCTGAGAGCACAGTGGCTTTGTTCCAGATATAGCCAAAGTTGTACCTTGTGCTGTGGCTGGGCTTGGTAATGTGTAAGGGTCACCCAGGTGGTACTGGTTTTGAAGGCATGAAGGAGTTGAGCAGAGCAGCTGAGGCTTGGCACTGTGAGAGGCCATGGAAGGCCATTGGTGAAAGTGCAGCCTCAGTTGCAATTGATGGCCCAGGACTGAAGGGGTCATGCCGTGTTTTGGAGATGCCAGTACCATGAGATGACCACCAAGAGCAGCAGCAGCAGCAGTGGAGTACAGGCATCTGGAGCCTAGAGGATGACGCGTGTGCTACAAAGGGCATGGCTGGAGAAGTGACCCAAGGCCTTGGAGGAGCCCAGAAGATCGTAAGTTGGATCCCAGACATTGGACGGTTGGAGATTGACTTTTGCTTTTGATTGTGACTGTGCCCTGATAGTTTCCCTCTTGAAGGAAGAAACTGTTTTAGTGGAGCCCACAGTTAAGAGACTTTTAATTGTAAAAAGACTTCGGATTTTAAAAGAGATGGATATTTTAAAGAGATTGAAATTTTAAGAATATGTAAAGACTGTGGGACTTTTAAAGTTATTTAGACCTTGGGGATGAATAAGAATGTAAGGGTTGAGGCTTACTAGTGATGTGTTTGTGTGTCAAGTTGACAAGGGGTCAATTGTACTGGCTAGTTTTGTGTCAACTTGACACAGCTGGGGTTATCACAGAGAAAGGAGCTTCAGTTGAGGAAATGCCTCCATGAGATTCAACTCTAAGGCATTTTCTCAATTAGTGATCAAGGGGGAAAGGCCCCTTGTGGGTGGGACCATCTCTGGGCTGGTAGTCTTGGGTTATATAAGAGAGCAGGCTGAGCAAGCCAAGACACCGCCCAACACTTTGAAACGCTCGATGTTGCACCAGAGCGCTGCAGGGTAACAGACTCATCATGGCTTAACCTTACCTGCTAGATCAGACCCTTAGTGCTTACAGTCTTTTTTTGAGAACTAAAGTGGCTCTGAAAAGAGCCTTTTGGGTAAAGCCGATCAATCACGTCTCTGCTGCACTTCACTTGGAGCTGGTGTACTTGGTGACGGCCTTGGTGCCTTCCGACACAGCGTGTTTAGCCAACTCTCCCGGCAGCAGCAGACGCACGGCTGTCTGGATCTCCCGGGAAGTGATGGTCGAGCGCTTGTTGTAATGCGCCAGACGGGAAGCCTCACCTGCGATGCGCTCGAAGATATCGTTCACGAAGGAATTCATGATTCCCATAGCCTTAGATGAGATGCCCGTGTCGGGGTGCACTTGCTTCAGGACCTTGTACACGTAAACAGAATAGCTCTCCTTGCGGCTGCGCTTGCGCTTCTTGCCATCTTTCTTCTGCACTTTCGTGACAGCTTTCTTAGAGCCCTTCTTTGGGGCAGGAGCAGACTTCGCTGGATCCGGCATTTTCCTCCGCGTCTAAAGATGCAACGTAAGGTAGACCGGGCAACTACGAACTGTTTCAGCGCGGCTTGCTATGCGGTACTTATAGAGCTTGTATGCAAATGAGGTTTCACACGGTATTCCATTTTTATTGGTTGATTTACAGCAGAGTCAGCGTCAAGGAGGCGGAGCCTACTCAAACCGATTCTGGTTGCGAGCCTTGGTGGTGCTTAGAGGAAATTCTTTCTAGCCAATCGCAGCCTTCCATTTCATGCTAGCCTGTTATTGAGAGCGGCAGTTTTGCCTCAGCTGTTCTTTATGTTCCCTTCGCTTACAGATCCTTAAAACACCAGGTTGAAATAAGTTAACTATCGCTCTTAGGTATCACGCTTGGAATTTTGGGGCTATTTTTCAGGTTCACAGTTCTGAGACCCTAATTAGAACTCCTTTTTTGGACTGGCCCATATTTGAGTAGTGAGCTCAAGACCAGCTCTAAATGGAATAAACCTGGGATAAGGAATGTGATTACTGGTAACTGTTAGGCCTGACACACTTGAGGGCGTATTTGAAACACTGAAAATCAATTTGCAAAGCTGACACAGCTACTTTCATCGACAACGTAGGTGGCTCTGAAAAGAGCCTTTGTGGGGGATGGAAGGGAAACAGGGCGCTTAAGCGCGCTCCCCACGGATGCGGCGGGCCAACTGGATGTCCTTGGGCATGATGGTGACGCGTTTGGCGTGGATGGCGCACAGGTTGGTGTCCTCGAACAGCCCCACCAGGTAGGCCTCGCTCGCCTCCTGCAGCGCCATGACGGCCGAGCTCTGGAAGCGCAGGTCCGTCTTGAAGTCCTGCGCGATCTCGCGCACCAGGCGCTGGAACGGCAGCTTGCGGATCAGCAGCTCGGTCGACTTCTGGTAGCGCCGGATCTCCCGCAGCGCCACGGTGCCGGGCCGGTAGCGGTGCGGCTTCTTCACGCCGCCCGTGGCCGGGGCGCTCTTGCGGGCGGCCTTGGTGGCCAGCTGCTTGCGCGGGGCCTTGCCGCCGGTGGACTTGCGGGCGGTCTGCTTCGTACGGGCCATATTTTTGCGACTTCGGCTTGCAGACGCCAAGTGGCCATACTTATAGACTTATCTTCGTCTTGATTGGGCCCAGAAAGCAGGAGTTTCTGGACTTGCAGTCTGATTGGGTAGAATTCGATCCTATTTGCTGAGTTTCAAGATGGTTACACTATTCCTTCTCTCCTGATACTTTTCCTTCCTGTATTTATGAACCGCAGAGGGTTTTAAAAAGATAGTGCTTTTCAGTTGATGTAACTTTCCTAAATGCAGTGTTTAAAGTGTTTCTCACGCAGTGTGCTCTTCTAACAGGTTTCTTTGGAAACAAACTTGCCCTTTTCATGTTCTGCGATTCACTTTGTAGCGAGTCACCAGATACTGTAGCTCTTCTCTGACAGTTAGCATTTATTTAACTTCAGGCTTTGTGCCCAGTGATTTGAACGCATTGTACCACGGCCGAAAGATGACAAAACGATGTATAGTGAAAGGAACCAAATGCAAACTTAAGTTTTACCTATTTCGAAACCCTACCAAAGCCGGTCTTACATTTACTGCACACTGACTATCGTTATGTATGGCGCTCCCGCCTTTCCTTCTGTCTAGAGTGCGTTCCTTCCACCTCCCTTCTACACTAACGGCCAATTAAGTCCTGCAGATGAAATGTTTATATAACAGAAGGATAAGACTAGAAGTATTAATACCGCCTTTCCAGTGGAGAACAGCTACTAAATAGTTAAACCTGTCATCTAGATGACAAGTCAAAATAACTTTCAAAGCAAATGAGCACTTATTTATTTGATTCTTTTTCCTTTTCTTTTCGAGACAGGGTTTCTCTGTGTAGCCCTGACTGTCTTGGACCTCACTCTGTAGACCAGGCCGGCCTCGAACTCAGAAATCCACCTGCCTCTGCTTCCCAAGTGCTGGGATTAAAGGCGTGGGCCACCACAGGATTTCTGTATGTAGCCTTGGGTTCCTGAAACTCCCATCTGTAGACCAGGCTGGCCTGTTTCTGCCTCCTGAGTGCTGAGATTAAAGGTGTGTGCTACTATGGCCTGGTTCAAAGTAAAGCTTTTAATAGCATGCCTGATTTTTTGGTAAAAAAGCATTGTATACCAACCTTCTTAAAATTCAAACCCAAAAGTAAAAATAGGCCCAAGATATTTAAAACTTTCCTAGAGCTGACAAAAATGTATTATCTTTTCGCTGAAATTCAAGTAAAATGAAATTGATTTTAAGGAGATTCCAAAATACTAAACACAGGTAGCAGTTTGGCAGTTTAATTAATTTAAGAATCCTTCAGGAGCAGAAGTAACCTCCAAAATATGGCACAAAAGTATCACTGATGGGAGCTGTTACCTTCCTGTGGTCATTTCTTAACAGCCGGCAATGCTTCCTATAAAAGTGGATCAGTAGGTAAAGCCTTGAAACACAGAAACATCTTCATATCGTACAATCAAACCATTCAGGGCTTCTCAAACGCTGCTGACCTTTCCCATTAGAAGGGGACCTGCCCTGTGGGGCTGGATGGTGCCCACACCAGGTATCGTGTTTCCTGGTAAGATTTTCTTTGTAATGTATGTACTGGAGCACAAAGCATGTGGTGTTTATTTAAATCAGAAAGAGATTCTCAAACTTCAGACTCTACTTCCCCCGTCTGAGATTTTTATTTCTGTCCTCATCAGTGTTTAGGTAATAATAAGTGAAAAATTCCAGAAAAGAAGTCAGGAGTCTTATTTTACATTGTAAGTCTATCCTCTCATGGCCTCTCACCCCGGACATAAATCATCCCCTTGCCCAGCGTATCCTTGCTACCCATGACTTATTTACTTAGTAGCAGCCTCCATTCAAAACACCTGCCAAGGCTTATGTTCAGGTAACCTTGATCTTATGCAATAAGGGCTCCAAAGTGCAAACAAATTTCACTAAAGGTGATTATTATTGTCTACTTTACTATAGTTTTGACCTATTTATTGAGCCAAATTCATAAGTTAAAATTTACCATACACATTTACACATATACTAAAGGAAACATACAGTGCTGTATATGTTTATGTAATGTACAGCATTGTCTGTATATTTAGCCATTGGCTGGGGATCTTGGACCACTTCCTCTAAGAGGAAGAGAAAGCGGCTGTATTCAGACACAGAGTCCAGGAGTTGTAGGGTTTATTTTAACAGACAGTAAGAAAGTCAAGAGTCTTCCTCTTGTCTAGCTTCTACAATTATACCTGTAAGAGGTTTATACTCTTCAGAAATGAGGATGCTATTGTAGATGTGAATTCTATGGCACGAAACTAGAAATCAAGAAGTAAACTTTGAAGGTTATCAGTGTCTCTTCCAAAAAAAGATAATCCTCGCTGCCCAGGCAAATTTAATCTGTATTCCTTCTGCTGCACATTGCCTTCGTCGACAACCCAGTCATGTCGCTCAGCTGTGCTTGGTGTCTACCCGACACTAGAGTGATATTCATGGGAAATTCTGGATCGAAACTTTGACCAGAACAGGGGTTATGATACAGAAGAAACTGCTTCTCTGCAGTTATTTCTCAGAAATGTCCTGAAGTTTTTCATTAAAAATTACCCCCCCCCAAAAAAAAAAAGGCCAAGCAGGGTATAATGGCACAGAGGCAAGTAGATCCAGGTGAGTTCCAGGACAGCCAGAGCTACAGAGTGAGACCCTGTTTCAGAGAAAACAAACCACATTGCCAGGGCCTAAAGTTTAGAGACAGAGAACTGGGATCTTATTAATTGGGGGTGGGTACAAGAAGCTCAACTTTTTCCATACAGTGAAAAGCAAACAAAAAAAATTAAATGAACTATTAGGCATGTAATATTTTATATGTACTTATATAAACAAATATATATGTATTTTATATATTTGTTTTTAATACAAAAGCATGGACTAAGTTTTGTGTTTGGGCTCAAGAAACCCCAGAGTTAGAGTCAAACACGAACTTGGACCAGGTGAATTTTGGTCTGTTGGCTACTCAGGCTATTTACCTGGTTTGCTTTGATTTTGAATAGTCTGCGACCTAGGACCAAACTAAGAAACCATGGGTATTTGGGACCTTTTTCTTACTCCTTTTTGAGGTGGGCCAGTACCTCCAGTATCCTGCCACTGGATAGAAATCAGTTCAAGTCTCCTTCCTACTGATCAGTCACCATTACTGCCTATACATGACAACTTAGTATAATTAATAGTTCACCGAATGTTCTCAAGTGTAAAAGTATAATACAATATTTCAGAGTTATATAAGGTGTTGTTTAATTCTCATGAGATCTGAAGAAATGTTATCAGTTTTTATTTTAAGGGCTTTTTTTTTTTTTTTTAAATTTAGGGGTTGGTTTTTTTGTTTGTTTTGTTTTTTGCTTTAACCTCCATATTTCTTAGTTGGAATTGAATCTGACAAGAAAAGATAGGCCAAACAGTTGTTTCCTTCTAAATATGTGTATTGAGCGTAAACATGGGAATTCTCAAAAACTGAGTAATTCAAAGAGGGTGGTTAGAATTTGGGGTCCACATACCTAAAGTAGGGGAAAGATGACGGAAGAAGGGACACTTATGGCAAAGTCAAATGACTTTGGGAAATAAATCACCCTTAGGAGAATAGACAGGGACAGGTTAGTCCTGAGACAGCGTCTGTCAGGAGTGGGCTCAGGTCTCACCCCTGAAAAGAGAACAACGTTATTGTTGCCCACCCCTGTCCACACCCCCTTCCCTACTCCCTTCCCACCCCCTTTCCCACTCAGGATTTTCTGCAAACAGGATAAAATATTGATATCTTTTGCAGGTTCCACTCTTAAACAAATCTCAACCCTTCTGCTCAAAATGATTCTCATGTCCGAAGTAGGAGAATATTCTTGATTCCCTTCACCTGAAAAGATGGTAGACTCTGAGTCTGCCTCAGGCCCTGGTACCAAAGCCCTGTCAGCCTGGCACGTGGTTGTTTTATTTTACAAGGAAAGAGGCAAAGGCAGGAGCTGTCCACCCATAAACAACTATTGAGCCTCTACTGCACTTCACCTTAAAAAGAAAGAAGACACAGAAATCACATCCCATTAGGGACATAGTCAAGGATGTGGAGAAGTCCGCACAATACAGAGATATGAAGCAACACAGCTTCCAGGGGTCGCCATGGGAATGAGAAAACAGCGGCTGCGGGATGGAGAGGCTCTGAATTCTAGGGTGCTAGTTTGGGCATGGAGGCATGTCTACAAACAGGATCTATCCATCAAGAGACGTGTATGACTGCCCAGGGTTACTGGGGTAGGAGGGAGCTCTCTTCCCTCTAAGATCTACAATTCACAGGTCTTAGGTTTAAAACATTTGAGTTGAGAGGGGAGTCTGAGCCCCCAGCCTAAGGTGACTCAAAACCTACATCTATCTACATGTCTGGAGCCAGAAAATCTGGATAGAAAAAAGGTGGTGGTGGTGGTGGTGGGGATTCATGAGCACATATAGATGTTAGAATAAAGGAACAGTCAGAACAAGGCCTATCAGATCACTTTAAAAACAAGTCCCAACCAACCCACTACCGTTCTTTCTGATGCAGAATGCTTTCTCAAGATTCTTCTATGGGTGGCCCTGGGAACGACGGACATACTAGAAGTACAGACTCCAGTTCATTTCCCAGGGCGTCACTGTATAAAGCAGACACACACTTGAAAAAGTGAATTTTAGTCTACTGCATAGTAGAGACAGTTTGGAATAACTGAAAACAAAGGGCGGGCCTCAAAGGACTTGTGGAAACGAGCGTAGCAGCATTCCCGGGCTGCTCGGCTAGTCAGCGGGCCTTTGGGTAGAAGAGCGTGGAAACCCACTGACCTCGGTGAAAAGGATCGGCGGCATCCTCAGTTTTCCTATGATCTAGTTTCTGCTTGATCTGAATAATGTGTCTCTATCAACGAAACAGGCGACTGTACGCAGAAACGCCCGCGACCTTTCCCTTCCACACACATTCCTGGGTCCTCTGCTTTCGATTGTCACGCTGGTTACTGGAACTTTTGCTGCGGTTTTTACCTAACAGGAGCTCCGGGCCCTTCAGTGCAGCGCACTCCCCCCTCATCTCTAACTTTCTCTTTCTCCGGTCTTTTGTCTTTTTAGCGTCAGTGCTTTCTAAAGTCTGTGTTATCTCTAAGTTTTATTTGGAGGAATCTGAATTCTCCGAGGGACTTCGGCACCATAATTAAGAAAATCGAAAATAAAAAAATAAAGGCTTGAGACTGTAAGGAACCGGTAGAGGGCAGAGAAGAGAAAAGAAAAACAGGAAGATGATGCAACATCCAGAGCCCGGATAATTTAGAAAGGTTCCCGCCCGCGCGCTTTCAGTTTTCAATCTGGTCCGATCCTCTCATATATTAGTGGCACTCCACCTCCAATGCCTCACCAGCTGGTGTTTCAGATTACATTAGCCATGTCTGGCAGAGGAAAGGGTGGAAAGGGTCTAGGCAAGGGTGGCGCCAAGCGCCATCGCAAAGTCTTGCGTGACAACATCCAGGGTATCACCAAGCCCGCCATCCGCCGCCTGGCTCGGCGCGGTGGGGTCAAGCGCATCTCCGGCCTCATCTACGAGGAGACCCGTGGTGTGCTGAAGGTGTTCCTGGAGAACGTCATCCGCGACGCAGTCACCTACACCGAGCACGCCAAGCGCAAGACCGTCACCGCTATGGATGTGGTGTACGCTCTCAAGCGCCAGGGCCGCACCCTCTACGGCTTCGGAGGCTAGACGCCGCCGCTTCAATTCCCCCCCCCCCCATCCCTAACGGCCCTTTTTAGGGCCAACCACAGTCTCTTCAGGAGAGCTGACACTGACTTGGGTTGTACAGGTAATAACCGTGGGTTTAGACTCGGTAAGGTAAAGACGCTAGTTTTCCTTGTGACTCAACGCTACTAGGTGTTCCGCTTTTAGAGCCATCCACTTAAGTTTCTATACCACGGCGGATAGATAGCATCCAGCAGGATAGCTCACACTGGGAATTTTAATTCCTACTTAGTGTGTGAGCTGGTTGTCAGGTCAAGAGACTGGCTAAGATTTTCTTTAGCTGTTTGGAGCAGAATTGCAATAAGGAGACCCTTTGGATGGGATGACCTATGTCCACACATCAAATGGCTATGTGGCTGTGTCCCTGTGTTTCCAATGAGTGGCTGTGCTTGACCGGATATTTGGTATTGTTTCTATGGCCCCACAACCCACCTTTTATCCTTCCTCATCTTCCCAAAAGATTTTCTTCAGGCCATGTTAGAAAGCTAGCTGCCTAGATGGAGGTCACGTAACCCTCTGCGCCAAAAGGCTACGTAAGAGAGACCGGGCGTTGTCCTGCTGCTGATTGGCTCAGTGGAAGAGTTAGGCGTATGGCCTCCTGCAGAATAAAGAGCTGGCAGCAGAAGCTTGGGCCGGACAGGCGGGAGACAAGCAGGGACAAGAACGGAACAGGGATTTAAAGAGACACGTGGTGGGACACAGTGGCAAGAAGTCGGTCGGGTTAGGTAGATGGGTTAGCTGAGGGACTGTCTCAGCAAACAGGCCAACAGCTTTATTGTATCCAGATGTCTCCGGTGTCTTTACAATTAAACACCAAGCAGGACCCCCAAAAGTCCTCGCAAAACTCCTCAGTTTAGGCATGGATCTAGGAAATAGTGGACTGGGATCGAAGCTCTGCTGGGATACAATTGCAACGACATTTTAATGTCCCATAACATAAGCAAGCCAGGTGGTGACAGCTATAATCCCAGCAAGTCAGGGAGGAAACAAGGGTTAGGGGTTCAAGGACCACTTCTGCATGGTTTGGGGGAAAGCCTGAACCACAAGACCCTGTCACAAACAAAACAACAAAACAAAGCAAGCAAGCAAACAAACAAAAAACCCCTTGAGGGTTGGAGAGGGGACTGAGAGGTCCTGAGCTCAAATCTCAGCAACCACATGGTGGCTCACCATCTCTAATAGGATCCGATGCCCTCTTCTGGTGTGACTGAAGAGAGAGGACCAGTGTATTCGTATACATAAAATAAAATCTTAAAAACAACAAAAAGAAAAGAATGTATAGTCAAACAAACAAACACAAAACCAAACCACCGTGAACAATAAGTGAGTGGAGGCACACTATATTATTTAGTGAAAGAAAATCTTAGAAGCCACTCAGGTGTGTGGTGTGTTGGGACCTGTTTAGAAAGAGACTTGCCAAAACATGTGTACCGTTGATCAGATGGTGCATTTTAATTTTGATAAGGCAAAAGCAAATTCTCAACATGGCCAAGAACGCAGTAAGCCATTCTCTATGTATGCATCTATATTCTGTAGCACGCTGATTTGGGTTGAACATGTTATTGGCTGTGGGCTTGTTTTTATTTTATTTTTGCTATTGCATATTAACCTTTTACTCAGGTGAGATGACGTGCAGCCTCTGCATTCCGTTTCACGATCACTTATGAAAATCCAACTTCCAATCGGAGAAGTTGGATTTTAGTGTATATCACCTCGGGTATACTGTGAGGATCACCATAGGAATATAGTTGTGTTGATCCACCTATAATTATTGTGGTTAAAGGAAATACATTTTAGATAACTATATGCAATTGTAAGAAGCATAACTCAGACCATGTTTAATGTGCTCTCCCCCAATGGTAATGTTTTACAAGACCGTATGAGGCAACCAGAAATTGTCTCTGGGAAGAGTCAAGATTCAGAAGCTGGCATCGGCCTTTGCTTATGAAGGAAGAGGGGAAACTGACTTACTAGAGAACACTAGAGTCCCTGGTGAGCCAAGCAACAACGTCCTGATTGGCTCTTTCAGCCAATGGGACCTTAATAGGGAAATTGGTGAAATGCAATGAGTTTCTCCTATTGTACCAATGTTCATTTATTTGGGTTAAAGGCAATGCGTTACATCAGGAGAATCTAAGGGAATGGGATAGAGAATCTCCTTTATTATTGGGATATTTTCTGTAGGCATAATTTTTTTGCAACCTACTTTTAATAAGGGTTCGATCTCTCTTCTAGCGACCACCCAGCAGAGGGAGTGGAAGAGAAAAGTTACTAGGATAAGTGGGAATGCTCAGCAATAGTTCTTTGGGGCAAGCTTGAACTTCTTGGGCAGCAGTTCAGTCCCATAGCAAACACCAAATAAGACTCAGCAGCTGTGGACCAGTCCTCTAGGCAGGCAGACACCAGGCACGAACCAGCAGCTACAGTCCAGTTCTCTCAGCAAGCAGACACCAGACAGCTGTAGTTCAATCCTGAAGAAACCACCAGGCTCTCCAACCTGCCTGAGGCGAGGCCGCTGAAGTGGCAAGCTGCCCAGGAACCTCATGAGCAGTGAGTGGGTGAGTTTCTCTCAATGTCTCACAAGGCGAACCAATATGTGTGTGTGTGTGTGTGTGTGTGTGTGTCTTTAGCGAAAAATACTGAGGCAGAGCAAACCAAACCAATGCTCAGTGCCTGTCTTCCACTGTTTGTGAGGTCACATTTATACTCCTTCATCAAGCATTCTTTCACATGTTCCCTGTATCCAAACATCCTTTCACCTCTGTCTGCTTCAGGAAAACAGTCTTTCATGTGTTTGCTTTAGCAAGACATTCTTTCACCTGTGTGCTCCCTCAAAACATCATTTGGCATAACTAACTTTCCAAAAAACTAGAAGTTTTCACTTCAACTTTTTTTCCCACTCTTTATTCTTTAAATTTTTCATGCATATATATATGTATATATATATATTATATGTATATGTATATATACATATACATATATATATATATATACATATATATATATATATATATATATATATATAGTATCTTGGCCATATCTACCCACTTCCCCTCAGACCAACCCCCATCTCCTCTCCCTCCCAACTTGATATCTTTTAATCATTCTTTCTTTTGAGGTGGGTGGTTGGGCAGCAGAAACGTTGACTAAGCTCTGGTTAGCAAATGGTTTGGGGCAGATGATCAAGGGAAGCTGGGTGTCTAGATCCCTGAGGAGGGATGGCATATGAAGAAGCGAACCTTGTCTGAGTTTGGAGATGGAAGATCTCAGAGGAGCAGGGTAGCCTTGGCAGCAAGTGAAAATAAGATCCCGAGAGAATCCATGAGACCTTTGAGGTGATGTAAAATTAACTTTTATTCTGATATAATTGTGGTTTGAGAGGTTTACTGCCTCTATCTGCTGACCTAGATCTACTCCTGGAAGCTTCTAGCTTCCATACAATCTAATCAAGGCCTAGAATGTTTTCAGTGTCTGAGACTTGCTGTTGAATAAGCTCACCTCTTCCTAATTCTTTCTGAACTTTGGCTGGCTAGTCCACTCAGCTGTTCTGGCTCTAACACCTCTCCAAGCTGACTGATTCAATCTGGATTCTCTCAGCCTCTGATTACTCTGCTTTGCCTCATATTAACTTTGGCAGTCTGTTCCAATCCTCTGGCTCCTCTCATTCTCTGGCTTGTTCTGTCTAGCTTGTTCTCTCTCTGCAACCTGTCTCTATACAATTATCCCAGTAAAACTGTCTCCTCTCTCTCTGCCCCACCCCTTAAGTAACTTCTCTCCCCTTTCTTCTCTCTTTCTGTAAGAGCTGGGCACATCCTATTCTGTCAAATCTTTCTCTCATTCACTACTTTGTCTGCCACATGACTTTCAAATTTAGCGTTTCCTTCTACAAACTAACTTTACCTATATTGTTTGAGATTAAAGGTATGTACTAAGGGTGTGTCTGTATTCCAGCCAGAGGGATTAAAGGTGTGTGCGAGGAAGGTCTAAGCCACACCATAACACAACCTCAGGGTTCACAGTGTGCTCAATTATCTTGCAACAGGGTGAAGCAGAGGATAGGTACCTACTGAGGGGGCTCACAGCCTCCAGATCACAGAGAAGCTGGAAAGTCTAAAGAGTACAGCCTGCCTGATGGGTGGGGAAGTTGAGTGGCTTTGGCATAGAAAGGAGTTTGACTGGAGGATTCTCTCAGGCTGTAGGGTAGGGAGGAGCAAGCCCTGCTTGGCAGCTTGGGAAACGAGGTCTCAGAGGAGTGGGCCTATGCACTGGAAAGGAGCGGACTGACCTGATTGGCTCAGGATGAGAAATTGTGGAGGAGTTTAGGGGTGGAAAGGAGTGAGGCTACGTCTTAAATACAGTTTTCAATTAAATTTGAGTGCAGGTTTGTTGTTGTTTGTTTGTTTGTATTTTATCTTTGCATTCTTTTGAGGCCTTCCTGCCTTAGCATAGCTGTAGTCCACCAGCTATTCATATTGTTACTGTAATGTGCCTGCCAGTCACTGACCCAGAAAAATAAGGACTCAGAGCAGGGCCATGCTGACCACATACCCCGTTATATCCTGTATGTTTTAAGGTTTGTTAATATCAAGAAATTCCACAACTATAAGCTTCCTGAAGGACTCATCAAACTAAAGGTCAACATAAAGTTATGTCTAAACTGACCCGAGTCGGGGCTGCCACCAGGCAGCACATCCTGCACCCGTGTTTGAGCTCATTGTGACTTTTGTGGTTTTAGCCTTTATAAGCTGACACAGAAAAATATTCCTGGTCATGGCCTCAGACCCTGAATTCTGAGCTATAGCCCTGATCGATCAGGGTTAGGGTGTGCATTTAATAAACCATCCCTGTTTGACTGAATCGGTGTTCATGTGGTTTGTGGGCGACTCCTGGACCCCAACACATTTTAGTTTTTATTTGCAAAATTTGGTGATATGTGTAGGTCGGAGGAAAAATACTAGGCCTTCTCCTCAAAAAAATGAACTATATTTTATTGGTCTTCACTTTCGGTGGCTCTCAACAGCATTAAGTACTACTATAGGGAGAAGTAGATTTAAGCATGATGCTTAATAGATAAATGCTGTCTTAGGAAGGGATCTTAATGCTGTCAAAGGAAGGGATCAAGACTTGATCTTGACCTCCAGAAGAAATAGATGGTGTACACACACACACACACACACACACACGGGGGGGGGGGGGGGGGCTCGGCAGTCCAAGGTACCAAATACTGAATATGATGAGGAATCTAGATACTTTTCTGAATCTCAAACTACAGAAATCAGTATGTTTTGGGGAATCAGGGGAGTCTGGGCAGAAGGAATGAGCTTGTGTCCGTTTTTGGGAAATCCAGAGTGCCTGCCATCCTAGTCAGTTAGGTATTCAGTAACCGAGAAGCAGGGACTGAGGGGAAATTGCAAGGACAGCATTTGTGACCCTTTGAGCTGAAAAAGAAATGGGCTTCCCTTTACAAACTCACCAACAGCTTGCTATCCTAGTTCATGTCATGCTGTAACTCTCACTGCTAAGGGCCTTGCAGATAAACACATCTGATCTTGCTTAAGTGCTCTCAAACACTGGCTCACAAAGGTTTAAAGAGAACTAAGCAAATAAAAGAAGCAGAGAACATTTCCAGACTCAAGTCGGTAGTTATGAAAGTGAGATTTTACATCTATCAGCATGGGGCACCTGAGTCTTGCTGCAGTCTTACTGAGACTGACTGATTTGGAAAATCTGGGTTTATGGCCCAGCGATTTGTGGTTTAAGTAAAAAATATAGATGGAAAGAGTTGCTTTATTTGCCAAGCATTTGAGGCAAATGTAGAGGATGTAGAAATTAGAAAAGTAAAGACTTTTTTTTTTTTTTTTTGGTTTCTTGAGACAGGGTTTCTCTGTGTAGCCCTGGCTGTCCTGGAACTCACTCTGTAGACCAGGCTGGCCTCGAACTCAGAAACCCGCCTGCCTCTGCCTTGCAAGTGCTGGGATTAAAGGTGTGCACCACCACACCCGGCAAGGTTTGTTTTATTAAATCTTTCTTTGTGCTTTTTATAACACAGTACTGAATTTAATAATCAATGAATATGTTTTCTTTTCTTCCCAAGTTTTTCCAATATCCTACCTTTAAACCATTACTATACCTTTTCTTTTCTTTTCTTTTCTTTTCTTTTCTTTTCTTTTCTTTTCTTTTCTTTTCTTTTCTTTTCTTTTGAGAGAGGGTCTCTGTATATTCCTGGCTGTCCTGGAACTGTAGGTATACCAGGCTGGCCTTGAGCGTACAGAGACCCACCTGGCACTGACTCTGGATTGCTGAGGTTAAAGGCAGTGCACTACAGAGCCCAGCTAAGTGACACCTTTAAACATCTTTCCAGAGAGATTCCTTTGGATGACCTTGATGGTGGCCTTTGCCCACATCTTGTCAGTCTCACTTGTACCATGCTATGGCATGACTGAAGCATTTAAGCTATGCTGAGTCTGTGAAGATCAAACCAGAGAATCAGGCTTCCCTTTGCACTAATACATTTCTTCTTTATCACCTCAGCTATCTGTAACAGGAAGGGCCATAAAACCCTGCTCAGCCACTATTAACAATGAAGACTGTAAGATGTAATCATACTTTGGAGGCGGGGGAGGGGCTTGCTAGCAAAATAGTTTCCTTTTCATTTCCAACCCTGAAAATTCTCCAAGAGGTAAACTCTAACGTCTCTTTCATCTCTAGAGTAGATTCAGAACATCCACTGGAGGTAAGTACAAAGGACTGTGGGTCTACTCTATGGTTCTGCTTCTAATATAATGGCGTCAGGGAGCTCTCCTGCCCCCCAATCATAAACATTTCCCGGAAAACCAGTTACAAGTCTGACTTCTCCTCTCTAGGCTCTCTCCTCTGACTTGCTGCAGCTTCCTCATGTATAGCCAGCTAGCCACCTTTGAGTCATTGTTCTCCTCCTTTGAAATTCTCTACTTTACGGTAGCTATTAATAATTTTTTTCTAGTTGAGCCAAAAGACCAGAGTTTATATTTATACAGAGACTAGTACACATTTGTATGGATATACAGAGAATTACTAGGAATAGTCACAAAAATCTAACAATGACTCACAGGTGTAAGTCTTCCCAGCTTTGATTGTCTGAGTTGTTTGATTTCCCTACACTGTGCACGAATGAGCTCCTTCCCCAGATAATAACATGACTGAGAGTCTGCTGAGAGCAGCCGTGGGGAATTCTGCTTGTCGAAGTTAAATGTCCTCATCTTTAGTGTTGCTGGAACTGTTTTCCTTTCCAATAGGAATACTTTAGAGAGCAAGTTAAAATCTATGCAAAGCCAAGGCTGAGGCCGTGAAATTGCTGGGTGGTGGTGGTTCATGCCTTTAATCCCATCACTTGGCCAGGAGGTGGGCAGACCTGAGTTTGAGCCAGCCTGGTCTATACAGCAAGATCCAGGACAGCCAAGGCTACACAAAGAAACCCTGTCTGGAGAGAGAGGGAAAGAGAGGGGAAGGGAGGGAGGGAGAGAGAGCAAAAAGTGATGAAGTGATGTTTATTTTCCATTTTGGTTTTCCCTTTGGTTTTAGGGTAAACATCTTCTCTAGTTTCCTGTCACCAGATACTTAGGTGGCACAAATGTCTGCAAGGCCATTTTGTGTCCTTGAGCCCCTCTGGCTCAACACTGCCTGAAGCCCATCTTCCAGGCCCTGAATAATTAAAGGCCATAAGCTCAGAGTTGGTTTTGATCAGTTTCTACCCATGCAGGTGAGTTTTATTTTAACTTGACACAAGCTAGAGTCCTCAGAGGTGGGAGCCTCAGTAGAAGAGATGCCTCTGTAAGATCAGGCTGTAGGCAAGCCTGTAGGGCATTTTCTTAATTAGTAATTTATGTAGGAGGCCCAGCCCATTGTGGGTGATGCCATCCTTGGGCTGGTGGTCCTGGGTTCTAGAAGAAATAAAACTCTTTCCCGCCTTGCTTTTGGTCATGGTGTTTCATCACAGCAGTACTCACCACAGCCTTTCCCTCTGCCAGGTTCAGGCAAGCGAAGGCATGCCTGAGGCAGCAGTCGCTGTGGCTGCTCCCCGATCTCATCGATCTCGTCGCCAGACCCTCATCTGCTATCGTCCCGAAGCCTGAGACTAGGCCTCCTATCTCGGAAGCTCCTCTGGCTCCTTCACACCACCATCTGCTTACTAATCTCCACAGACAGCTTGATTTCTCATCTGCTTAAGCAACTAGTTTTTTCTCTTCTCTTTACACTTAGTTCCTAAACTCCCACCCTTGTAAAAAGCAATTTTATGTTTAAAATGTCTTATCTCACTATATTATAATATATTAAATTAATAAAATCGGATTTTAAAATATTAGTCTCGTTCTTTTTTTTAATTATTATTATTTTTATTTTTTTTAGATAAGGTAGACTTCTTGAATGGTCCAAGCTGGCCTTGAATTTGTAATCCTCTTGCTTTAGCTTCCAGAGCACTGGGATTACAAGTGGGTACCACTTCACTTGGCCCAGAACTGTTTTTAAGGTCTACTTTTGTTGTTAGGTGTCGTTTTCTGAACATAGTATCCTCTTTCCCACACCACATACCTGGGTAAATGTGCATATTAAGACTTATTAGCCAATATGACAGTGGGGAGGGGGAGCTTTATAAGGTCTCTTAGCATTTCTATGTTGGGTTCTATAATAAATAAAACACCAAGACTGAAAGCAAGCTGAGAAGGAAAAGGTTTATTTCATCCTTGTAGTCCACCATCCAGGAAAGTCAGGGCAGGGACTTCAATAAGGCTGGCATCTGGAGGGAGTCACATAAGCAGAGGCCATAGAGGAGTACTGCTTACTGGGTAGTTCCCAAGGCTATCTCAGCTGCATCCTTATCCCAGGACCACCTGCCCAGGGACAGCATTACCTCTAACTGGTTGGGCCCTCCAAACAACTCATCAATTAAGAAAACACTCTACAGACTTGCCTACAGGTTGGTCTCACGAAGGCATTTCCTCAATTAAGATTCCTCCTTCCGAGATGACTACCTTATGTCAAGTTGGCATAAAAGCTAGCCAGTACCAGAGACAGTTAAGTCATGAGAGTGGATCCTTCATCGATGGCATTAGTGAGTCAACTGTTTACCCCTCACTCCATGCTGAGGACTTTTTAAAGCACCATCCATGACAAATTCCCTCACCAGACACAAATCTGCTTGCTCCTGCTCTTCTGAGCCTCTGCAGCTACCCACAATGCACTTCTGTTTATAAATTACCAAAACATTTTATCATTGCAGCCCAAATAGAAGATAGTGTATCTATATTTTGTTGGGGTCTAGGAACCACCCCACAAACCACACAGACATGGATCTCAGTCAGACAGGGATGGTTTGCTGAGCATACACCCCAGGACTGAGCAAGCAGGCTCAGGGTTCAGATTCAGAAACTAAACCATGACACTGAGTTAAGGTCCAACAGGCTTTTAAGCCTGATATCTACAACATCTGTGCCAAGTTATACCATCAATCAGATCTAGAGATGGGGGATCTCCTTAGGAACGTGTCTTTCTCTATACGTATCCTCCCACTGGGGTATTCAACTGTGGTAGGGGACTTGCCCTTGTCTAATATTTATGCCTTGTCTACCAGGATAGGACTTGTAACATTCATGTCTTAACTCGCCAACTGGGATGTCAGTTACCCACATAGATGTCTCTTTCTGCCAGGTAGGATGTTAGCTCCCAGGGAGGTTTTGGGAACTTAAACTTTCCTTGACCATCACTCAAAATGGAAGTCTTATTCCAAAAAGTTTCTTAAATTCGTGCAGGTATCTCTCTTATGTTTGAGTCTATCCCAGGGACGGCTTATACCATAAAAGCTTATACACAGGTGCAGGAAGTGCTCCTGGTTGTTTGGTTCGGGTCCGAGATTATTGTGGGTAACTATATAAATCAGTTCTACTGACTTCTATAGTGACTGGGTTCTAAGGGCACAGAACATAACAGAATATGCAATCAACTTGGTATTAGAAAGTTTCCTAGCAACACCGGAAACATGAGCATGAGAAATTTTTCTTATAATGGCAGGCTATCCAGACAACAGTTACTTACGCCTTAACCTAACATATATGTCTTTCCTCCTGATGAGGAATGCCCACATGGTTTCCAGTATCTTACCATGCTTTCTGATAAACTTGCATGATAATTTCTTTTGAATAAATATCAAGGAACAGAACTTCTGGATCGATGTAAATTTGTCTTAAGCAGCAGTGGCTGCCTTGCATGATAGCTGCCTTAGGTCTACATGCTGCCAGGGCAGCCTCAAGCACACACACCCTCCATCATGGCCATCCCTGCACATGACTCAACTTTGCAAACTTCGAGTGATATCTGTTACTGGTTTAACTTGCCTTTGTCTGAGTTCCAGTTTTATTTTATTTTTTTATTTTTATTTTTTAAGATTAAATATATTATTTATGTCTGTGAGGGTGGTGTGGGAGGTTCCTATGGAGGCCAGAAGAGGGTGTCAGGTGTATATGAGCATATCTTTCCTGTGTGTGTTTGTTATAATTTGCACTTTTTGTATTCAATCTTCCATTCATAATTCTCTTATCCTATTGACAGAAGAAAGCCAGTCCTAGTTAGCATTTAGGATCTTAAAGAATCCGGCCTACAAGCCCCCACCACCGAGAGTTCATCTCTTAGTACTGCCTCTGCCACACACTGTGCCCTGGTCACCAGTTACAGTCTCTCCTTTTATCCTACTGAATGAAACAGTAACAAGTTCTTATATGCAGGCTGATTTTACAGTGTTCTTGGTGATTTTCTCTGTTAATCCTTTAAAAAACTTAAAAAAAAACTCTTTTAAAAATACATTTTTATTTTCTGTGTGTGTATACATGCTGTACCCAGTGCAAGACTGGAGGCGAGAGGACAGCTTGCTGGAGTTGTTTTTCTCTTTCCATCGCATGGGCTGAGGGTTAGAACTCAGGTCACCAGGCCTGGCGGAAGCACCTTTAACCACTATACCATACTACTACATGTGAAACTCTTAAGTATTTAGTCTAAAATGTAATTATAGCTCTGGGATGTTGTAACCTATTAGCTCATGGTAACTTCCTCTTAGAAAATGAAAAGCAGTGTTGTTTTAAAATTTCTCTTCCATGAAATAGACTAGGATTAAAAATAAGCACTTTGTGCAATTTGTTTCCATTTTAGATCTATCTATCTATCTATCTATCTATCAGGTTATAAATGAATATTTTGCTATAGTTTTATGTCAGCAGAAATCAGTATGGCTGATTCCAAGTTGCACTAAGATATACCGTAGCTCATGTAATATTTCATGTCCAGTTCTCTGAATCAATGCAAAAGAAAAGCAAAACATGAGACCCCGGCTTCATTGGCACACACAGTTTCTGCACATGTTCAACAAAAATAAAACAGTCTTCCCCTGTCTAGAAACTGGCATATTTCAAATTATCCATCGATTATTTTGTTACCATTGTTTTTCATGATCTAGTTATAATTAAGATTTACAGTAATACTTGTGGTGGTTCCGTGAAACAAAACAGGAACCACATTATTGGTAAGAAGCCACATTAAGTCTCCATATCTTCTTGAATAAGTTTCTGCTTCCTAAGCCATATTTACCTCAAAACATGTTTTTCAACCTACCCTGAACTTGTAACCCCATGATGTTTGCGCAGCCCATTTGCCTTGCTCAGCTCCTGAGCCTGTGATACATGATTGCCCTTTTGCCTTATGAAGTTGTGTCTTCCCAGATCCCTTGCTGGCTCCCCTTCCACATGATGTAGTCTTCAACTTATTTTATTGCCTCCTCTCTAATTGGCTAATTATCCCGACAGCTGTTTTCTATCCAGTTATCTACCCCACAGGCAGCTGTGAGCCCTTAGTCCCCCACCCTTCTGCCCAGGTGCTAACAGCCAATTATCTCAACAGCTGTTTTCTATAAACCCCAGTCCTTCCCCATAAAAGGGACCCCAAAAGCCAATGAGGGGCTCTTCGCTGAAACCCTGTTTTAGGGCGAGGCAGTGGTCTGGTCAGCCCCTTGTGAGTAACACTTGCTTATTCAGACAGTCATGGAGATGTGTTTTTCTCAGGTCTAACGGTCTTTCTTGTCAAGTTGACTGGATTTGGAATCATCTGGGAGACACACTTCTAAGGTGTTTGCGAGCATGTTTCTAGACAAGCTTAAGTGAGGCGGGGAGGTAGGCAGGACCATCACTGGGTCCCAGACTGAATAAAAAAAAGCAAGCTGAGCACCAACTGCTGTCTCTTGACTGCAATGCGATCAGCTCCCGCCCCCCCCCCCCCCATCCCAGTCCTCTGCCATTTCCCCACAGTATCACCTGCCCTTCTTTTTTGAGACAGGGTCTGTGTTGCCCTGGCATTCTTTGAATTCACTATGTAAATCAGGCTGGCCTCAAGTTCAGAGATTCTCCTGAGTGCTAGGATTAAGGGTGTGTATCACCATGCCTGGCTTCCTTGTCCCTCCTTAAACCAAAGTTACTCCATCTTCACTTGAATTGCTCCTGAAAGAAAGATGAAATTTCAAAACCTGTAAGTCATATAAAGTACTCATAAATTGCTGGTTGTTTGTGAGCCTAGAGGCTGCCTGGGGCTGAGAACAAAGAAAAACAAACCTGGGTAGGCCCCGTAGTTAAAACATTCCTGGGAACAGCTTGACCATAAGATAAAGAGGAATGTGAGGACATAACAGGGCTGTCTGAACTGAGTCAACTACTCACAGAACTCTGACACCCTGCACGTACATGTAATTTTTCTGCTGATGTTTGAATAAGCCAATAGTGTGTCGCTATGCTGAATTCTACACCCCTAAACCCCTAACTCCATAAAAACCCCTAGCTTTCCAGCCTCGTGGCCGACATCCGTTATCTCCTGTGTGGGATGCATGTTGGTCTGGAGCTCTGTCATTAAACTGCTTCATGTGATTACAGAAAGATGGATTCTCGTGTTTCTTTGGGTGCTCTCTCACTCCTGAGACTAGAGTGGGGGTCCCCGAAAGGGGGTCTTACACTTCTGTTGGTTATTTCGCACAGCAAGAATGCTGATGTTATTAGTACTAGTGATATCATTAGCACCTGTTATTGTAACCAAGATGCAATGAAATCACCATACTGGCTCACTCCTGGGCCAGAGAGGTTTACTGGGGACCAAACTTCAAAACTATCTCTCATGGGGTGGGGGGCAGAGAAAAGAGCAAAAGGGTGGAAAAACAAGCAGATTTTATGACTGTCAGCGGGGTGGGTCTCTGTGCTAATACAAACAGGATTGATTGGGAAGTAGATGCCATTGCCTGAGGTACCTGGCCTTTGGGGTGGATTAAGGGAGGCTCTTGACAGATTAAGAGATTCCTAGCAAACTACTTTTAGGCCTGTTTATCTACCAACAATCCTGTTTACCTGGCCAAAGTTCTGTTTAGGACACTGTCACCAGCACTGCCATTTTGGGGAGTTAACTTTGGACCTAACAGTTATGTTCTATCCATGTTGTGTAAATTGTAACTATCTACATCCTTACCCCAAGTTATGTGGGTACAATTCTATTCAGGTCAAAGAAACTATGGGTCCCTGTCTTTTCTTGTGGCCCCTTCCCCAGTTAAGAGTCTGGAGTTGGGTCCTGCCTCTCCATGAGCCTTATGTTCCAATTCATAGCACGAGGTTCTTACTCCCTTCTGACCACCTTCCCTCCTCTCTGCCACTCTTTAGATTGATTTCATTTGTTGATACTTTGGGGAGGTCCCATCCTGAGCTCGCACCCACATCCCAAAGAAATGTCTCTGCAGTGCCGACTCCTCAGTGATACAAAGAGGGGCCTTTTCCTTGGCCACCAGCCCCCTGGTGCTCACGGGGTGGGGGTGGGGTGCCAATGGGGGTACCCCTGCTGAATTCCCTTCACAGTTATTGTTACCAGAAGCAAGCTTAAGTCAGAAACGAGGTCACTGTCAAAGAGCACCTGTGCTTCTCAGGCATTGCTTCTGAGCCATTTACTGCTTCCTCCCCTGATTTGTGACCTCAGAAGTTCTTCCCAGAACTCCAGCACAGAGCTGTTCGTGCGCTGTAAGTTCAAAAACTCCAAGAGATCTGGCTCCTTGAACCCAACAGCACACTATGAAGCAAAGATGGATCAGGACATCAGGTCCATCAGTAAATATTTCCTGCCCAATGTGGTGTCTCAGACACTGCTCGGATGTTAATACTATGAATATTGCTGGCCCCGTGCTGAGGGTGGGTAGAGTACAGGAGAGGAGAGGAACCCAAAGAAAGGAAAGGGAAGACTTCAAGATAAACCTTGAAGCATGAGGAATTCTGGGAATTTGCAAAGGGGAGGCTATTTTGGACAGAAGAAACAGAATGTAAAGACACTTTACTCACAGGTGTCGCATGCTGCTATTTATTCTGCTGGGAGAACATCTAAACCTAGGAAGCCATAAAAAACCCAGAAACTAGCAGTGTGTTAAATTTTTATTGGGATTAAAAAATAATTAAAATGGCTGAAGAGATGGCTCAGCAAATAGCATCTTTGGTGAGGATCAGGTTTCAATTCCCAGAACCCACATGGCATCTATAACTCCAGTTCCAGGGGATCCATCAGCCTCTTTTGGCCTCCTCAGGTACCAGGTAGCCATATGATACATACATATATACATATGTGCAAAATGCATTCATACATATAAATCTAAATTTTTTAAAATTTAAATGGATTTTCAAGATTCTCCTTCTAGATTGTTACTTAGTGACAGTGAGAAACCTTGCTAAACATGTAATCTTAGACCAGGGTTGTTGAGGGTGTTAACTAAGGCAAGAAAGAGTCTGGACAGAAGAATAGTGTTATACAACTCAAAAGCATTTGTAAAGTATTTGGTGATTTGTGAGTTTTGAGCAAAGGACAAGGAACTTCTAATAGATGAGAGGGGGGAAAGGAAAGTTATCTATCAGTAAAGTGGATAATCTGAAATTAGGACAATTAGAATGGAACCAAAGGAACGTTGTTTGTAGGTCAGCCTTTTACTATGTGGTACCTCTAACACACACACACGACTTACATACCATCATCATAGTAATTAAATTTGAATGGAGTAACTCACCTGATAGCAGGCAGATAAGATACTCAATGCTAAAACTTAAAACCTGTAATGTAATGAACACGAGGATCTCCCAAGTAAACTATCAAAACATTGGAAGGTGGCTGTAAACATCTACTCCAAAAACATAGAAAAGCAACGCATGTTAGCAATAAAGTATACTAATTTGTAAAGGGCAATATAAGTAGCCTTGCAAGGCCTGACACTTGGCTTCAATGAGCCAGGTGCTCATTTTAAAAAAAGAAAAAGCTCTATCATGTCAAATTACATTAGAAGGGAACGAAAAAGATAAAAGAAAAACGAATTAAGACTGATGTTAGAAGAGGAATGCAGAGGTTGAGCACCTGGATAAGATATTTTAGTCACTGCGCTCGCAATTGCCCCCGAAATTAGCACATTCTTAAGCGACTATAGGCAACTATTAAAAGAGGCTCGGTGGACAGTAAGCACCAGCCACTGCAGAAACCTAGAAGAATGCAAAGGCAATTTAAGACAAAAAGCTGAATAGCTCTTTCCGGGAAGCTGTGGTGGCTCTGAAAAGAGCCTTTGTGGGGAATGGATGGGAGACAGGGCGCTTAAGCGCGCTCCCCACGGATGCGGCGGGCCAACTGGATGTCCTTGGGCATGATGGTGACGCGTTTGGCGTGGATGGCGCACAGGTTGGTGTCCTCGAACAGCCCCACCAGGTAGGCCTCGCTCGCCTCCTGCAGCGCCATGACGGCCGAGCTCTGGAAGCGCAGGTCCGTCTTGAAGTCCTGCGCGATCTCGCGCACCAGGCGCTGGAACGGCAGCTTGCGGATCAGCAGCTCGGTCGACTTCTGGTAGCGCCGGATCTCCCGCAGCGCCACGGTGCCGGGCCGGTAGCGGTGCGGCTTCTTCACGCCGCCCGTGGCCGGGGCGCTCTTGCGGGCGGCCTTGGTGGCCAGCTGCTTGCGCGGGGCCTTGCCGCCGGTGGACTTGCGGGCAGTCTGCTTCGTACGGGCCATGGCGAAGACGGAAGACACCCAAACGAGGAGCACTCGGGGACCTGATACCGGCCCGAGCCGGCCGCCTTTATAGGCGCAGTCTTCCCCGCGGCGGGGCGGAGACAGCGACTTGAAACTCCCGCGCTGCCGCGCCATTGGCCGTGGCGTCACCGGCCCCGACCTCGCCCATTGGCTCGGGCCCGCCACGCCACCTGACCCGCCCCCCCCCGCCCCCCACGTCCAGCCCCGCGCCCGGTCCACTTGCCAACGTTCTGCGAGGGTGGAGCCACGTCTGGCAGCTGCCCGTAGAGGGCGGGTCCCGGCTCTGCCCAAGAGGAGCTCGCGCGCCCCCGCCCGCCGCCCAAAGTCCCAGGGCAGAACTAATCTAGTGTTTGTGCAGCACCGCCCAGCCACAGCCACAGTCCCAGCCCCAGTCCCCCATGATCCCTAGAGCCGGCCGCGTCCAGTCCTCGCGGGACACCTCCTCCTCCTAGACATTCCCCAAGGACCGGACGAGAGCGCGGCTGACTGCGACTTATGTCTAGATTGGCCTAGACGTCCTAGTTGAGTCTTAGTCCTGGGAAGGGTCAGGCGGGTGGACGCTGAGTGAGGGACAGTGTTGTGTAGGACAAGGGTGTGGGCAGATAGGGGCTAAATGCTTGGGACGGTCAGCGAGAACCGCGTATCCGCTCCGCCGAGGCAGGGCATGAACCAAAGAGCGACAACAAACTACCAGGGGGAACCACGGGCAGGATGGGCAAGGAAGCAGAGGACACGACACTCTTACTTTTGGGGCAGGGCCAGGAAAGGCCACCAAGACCGGCTACCGTGACACAACTCTTTATCTGATTCAGTGGGTGGCTCTGAAAAGAGCCTTTTTAGGAGCTCGCGGGGGTTATATCACAGAGACGCGGGCCGACGCGAGCAGTGGCCTCACTTGCCCTTCGCCTTATGGTGGCTCTCCGTCTTCTTGGGCAGCAGCACGGCCTGGATGTTGGGCAGGACGCCGCCCTGCGCGATCGTCACTTTGCCCAGCAGCTTGTTGAGCTCCTCGTCGTTGCGGATGGCCAGCTGCAGGTGGCGCGGGATGATGCGCGTCTTCTTGTTGTCGCGGGCCGCGTTGCCCGCCAGCTCCAGGATCTCGGCCGTTAGGTACTCCAGCACCGCCGCCATGTATACCGGCGCGCCGGCACCCACACGCTCCGCGTAGTTGCCCTTGCGCAGCAGCCGGTGCACACGCCCCACCGGGAACTGTAGCCCGGCCCGGGAAGACCGCGACTTGGCCTTGGCGCGGGCCTTGCCTCCTTGCTTGCCACGACCGGACATCACGAAAGCGCAAACAGACGAACGGCCACAACCAGGAAACGGTACTCCGGCGCCGACGCCTCACTCTTTTATAGACGCAGACCCGATTGTCCGCCCGACGCTCTCATTGGCTCACACGCGTCCTGACGCCGTGGCCAATAGGAGCGCGCGGACAGAAGCCTCTCATTTACATAAGACCGGCTCCCTCGCCCCGGCGCCGCCCTGGAACGCGCGAATCACGACGCGCGTGCTCGGTGGCTTCATTTGCGTGCGGCCGTCGTTGCGACACTCCGCGGGTCGCCGGGCGGCTGGGCCTGCTCGCTGTTTCTCCTGCTGAGGAAGCTAACAGGAATAGAGCCGGTAGCACGCGTAAACTTGGCCACAGGGCATGGTGTACCAGGTGTAGGTGACTGGCACAGGCTGTGAGTTCTTTCCTCAGCTCCATCTTTGTGCCCAAACTGGCGAGTCGTCCCGGCAGAGCCAGGCAGCCTTACCCTGTTTCCTGTATGAAACCACCCACGGTGTCTCTGCTGCTTCCTGGGTTTTTTGTTTTTTTGTTTTTTTCTCTTCTACCTCCCATTGACATTAGAAATCATTTCTACTCAAGTTACATGTGCCCTTGAATGAGGAGTATTAAGTGTAGGGGTATCTTTCGACTTTGCAGGGGAGTTACATAAAATTAGTGTTAATATATTGTCAGAATGTAGGAAAGCATTAGGCAGTCCATTTATTAAAGTATCAGCATCGGAGGCGTCTGTGAAGTAACTTGTCTTTTGGGTCAGAAATTGCTTAACTTGGATCTTGTTATTTTTTAGTGCAGTTTTCAGTTTACATACGGTGACTAAATTTCCTGTTTCAGGTCACAAGATTTAAGAGGGATTTACGTACAGCTTGTTAAAGATTGAAGTCTTAATGGCACTTTGTATGTTATTTCATTGTAGTTTGGCATATTCTGGGATGTAGGTCAATGGCACAGTACTTTCCTAGTTATATACGAGGTCTTAAGCACCACACCAGAAATTCAATCAGAATTGTTTAGCCACACAGACATTGTTGCTTGTTTTCTGTTTGCCTTAGTTTCACTCCCCCCACCCCCTGTTTCCCTGAGTGTCTCCCACCTGCCTTTGCTGCTCTTCAGTCAGCTCTGCCTCTCCTTTGGCCCTGTCACATTGCTATTCCCATAGTGTCAATGCTCTTCTCTCATCCCTGCAGATTGGGTCCCAGGCTACCTTGGGTATTTCTGCTCCAAGTTACCACATGCTTCTAAAAACAGAAAGAGATACACTTGAGCCAGACTCTTGTATAATTAACTCCCAGGGAACGTCCTAAACAAGTATCTACCCAAGGGTATGGAAGTGGTTTGGCTCCACACTGAGCTGCTTCGGGAACATTGTCCCTAAAGAAGCAGGCTCTTCTGAAAAACATAAATAGGTTAGCTGAAAGCTGACTGTAAGTGTGGTGTCTCTGTCTTCGCTTGATGTCTGTCTCCTTTGGCTAAAGGCAGAGTGAAGTTACTGTTTTACCTTTCACTTGCATCATAGCAAATGAGGGCCGTTACCCACGAGGTCAGGGCCACTCCCTAGAGTACAAGTGAGAGTCAGAGTGATATCTTCCCGAATCTTGCAGGTTCAAACCGTAGCACTGACCAGAGAACCATGCATCTGCCTCCTAGGATTCCTTAATTTTGCTAACATCTTGCCTGCCCAGGTTCCTCCTCTACTTAAGGCTTCAAGCTCATTCATGTCAATATCTGTAGATAGACAGATTTTCGGGGGGTGGGGTTTGCTGGGCCTATATTCTTCTCAATATAGCTTCTTGACTAAATCTCTGATTTTTCTTTTAGACACGTGGTTGAGCCTTGCCTTAGGGTGTCTACAGCCCAATCCTTTACCCTCAAACCTTTGGCTACTTGTTCATTTTGTTGCATATCATGAGGACACTGGCATTGGTTTACAACTTCAGGCTTTGTGGACAGGCTGAAGTGAAAGCTATGTTGGTTGACAGTACTGATTTTGTTACCCTACTAGGTGAAGGAATAAACCTTGGAACTAAGTTGATAATGACATATATATATATGACAATACCTTGGAATGGGGGGAATGCATTTGTGGGGTGAGATGGTGGAAAGGTTGTGAACAGTCAGTGGCAGAATGTGTGGCCATTTCCACAGTGAACTGTGGTAGCTCCAGCTGCACTAGGATTTCTGCAGCTCTTGAAACTGGATTTATTTTAGCAAACAGGAAATGGCTTCAGTGCAAGAATTAAGTGGATCCTGTCTTTCACCTGTGTATCAAGTGTCAGTGGGAAGTCAGTGTGCCTTCGTTAGATATGGTCAGTGTATTTAAGATGTGTAAACATGTGCTTTGAATGGTAGCTTAGTAAATGTAGCATTGCACCATGGTATATTTGACCTAATATGACTCCTATATTGTAACAGTTTTATTCTTTTTGTTTTTTAAAGACAGTTTTTGTGTGTGGCTTCTTTTTTTCCTTTCTTTTTTTGGGGGGGGGGGGTATAGGCTGTTTTTTGTTTTGTTTTCTAGACAGAAACTCTTAAAAGAGTCCTACTTAGCAAAGGTAGTTTTGAAATAGATGTGATGGTTGTTTTTGGTTGTCAACTTGAGCACATCTGGAATTAGTTAAAACCCTAGGGGCTGGGAATACCTCTGAGGCATTTGAAGTGGGAAAATCCACATTTTTGGGACAGTGTGTGAATGCTTGCTACTTCTTAAACTTTTTTGACTATCTCCAACCAGGACTTTGATGATTATGTTTAGGGCTTATTCCGAAGTTAATCCAGGATAACCTCTCAGAATTGAATAGACAAGTCCTTTTCCTCTCTTAAATATTGATGGGTTCTGAAAAATTGGACTATTCACAGCCTACCATAGCCATCAACTACTGCTATAGCTTGAACTGTTTCCACACAAAAGATGTTCTGTTGCTTCAACAAAAGCAGCATGGCCAAAAAGCGAGTTGCAGAGGAAACATTTCCATATCATTGGAGGAAGTCAGGACCGGAACTCAAGCAGAGCTGGAACTTGGAGACAGGAGCTGATCCAAGGGCATGGAGAGGTGCTGTTTAATGTCTTGCTCAGTCTGCATTCTTATAGAACCCAGGACTACCAGCCCAGGGATGGCATACAACCCACAATGAGTTGGGCCCTACCCCATCAATTGCTAATTGAGAAAAATACCTTACAGTTGGGTCTCAGAGAGGCCATTCCTCCACTGAAACTTCTCTCCCTGCGATGACTAGTTTGTGTGAGGTTGCCACATAAAACCAGCCAAAACAAGTCAAACCCATACATAGCCTCACAGCCTGCTCTCTTAGCCTGTTCTCGTGTCTCAGAAAACAGTATGGTACCTTACTATGACAATCTTAAGAATGCAACTGCTAAAAATTCTAATTATTGAAATTTATAAATAAAACTTTCAGGTTAAAAGAGACTTAGACATTTTCGTTGTGGACATATTAATCTTTGGCCCTGATAAAATGATGACTTTTAATATTTGCAGATTTGGCCCAAATGTGTACTTGGGAGCCTCCGTTTTTCCTTATCAACCTATTTTGATATGTGTAGCTTCAATCTATACAAAAGTTCAGGGCTGGAGATGGCTCAGGGTTTAACAGCCCTTGCTGCTCTTGCAGAATATCTGGGTTCCTTCAGTTCCCAGGACTACATGGTTGCTGACAAGCCTTCAGCTCCAGGGGATCTAACTCCTGGTCTCTGAAGGCACTAGGTATGAAGCACTAACAAAGAAATAGAAGAGTCAATGTTATAACATCCTTTATAGGAATAACACATATCAGGAATAACACGTACCAAATTATATTTCAAGACAAATACTTAAGGATCAAAAGTATATTCTAAGGTCATAGGATGTCATTCTCGTGATCTGCAGTCAGTCCATAAATGCAGGGTTGTGTAGTCTTTGCTGAACCCTTGATCCACCTCTCAAATTTGTGAGTCCACATATGCACATAAATATCAATATCAAATTTAATCAGAATCCTTGATAAACCTTCAACTTCTCAACTTAAAATGCTTTTCAGCTAGCCATCCTAATAACACTGCCTACCTAAGCCTGGCGGTGGTGGCACACACCTTTAATCCCAGTACTTGGGAGGCAGAAGCAAGCAGATTTCTTAGTTCGAGGCCAGCCTGGTCTACAGACTGAGTTCCAGGATAGCCAGGGCTATACAGAGAAACCCTGTCTCGAAAAAACCAAAAAAAAAACAAACAAACAAACAAAAAAACCCACCAAAATCCAAAAAAATCCACTGCCTACCTAGCTTCAACCCAAAATCCTAGTGCTACACTCTTGCCGATTCCTCCACAAGACTAGAATTCCATCTCCACAATATGTAACAATGTAAAATATAAAGATTGTAACTATGTTACTATGTAACAATATACCTGTTACTAGAGCTAAGCTTACACTCAATATGCCTAATCAGTGATTCTAATGCATCGATAACGAACCTTATTACAAATTTCAGAGATTGAAAAATGCTGGCTGTATTTTACCGAGCATAACTGATGCGATGCTAAAATAATGGCAGTCCGGATATGGTACTCCGAGTCACTCTAGCCCCAGACAGCCTGGAAGGCTCCTAAAAGGAGCTTCTGAGAGCCATCAGGACAAATGATAGACAAAAGCAGCAGCGTAAGGTTTACTTTTTAAGTTATTTCGATTCCTTATGTACAAATCTGAGTGGCAAAAAAATAATTTTAGTAAACCCCAGGCGAACTGTACTTGGTCTTTTCAAGCACTCTCAGATGTGTATGGATTAAGAAAATAACCTTTAAATTTAACGATTTTAAAGTAAGGCTCCCAGCGATAAACGCTTAAAATGAAACAAGTAGGTTTTACACTGTTTCAAGTAGAAAAATAAAGAGGCTATGAGAATTATCCGCTACTCCTTAGGTATAAAAAACTAAATTTCCAGTATTCCTCGAAGGAAAACCTACACTTAAGTAAGTGATTAACTCAGGCCCTCTTGGATGCAGGGCACACTTTGCCAGCTTCCAGAGCAGGAGAAACAGCGAGCAAGCCCAGCCGCCCGGCGACCCGCGGAGTGTCGCAACGACGGCCGCACGCAAATGAAGCCACCGAGCACGCGCGTCGTGATTCGCGCGTTCCAGGGCGGCGCCGGGGCGAGGGAGCCGGTCTTATGTAAATGAGAGGCTTCTGTCCGCGCGCTCCTATTGGCCACGGCGTCAGGACGCGTGTGAGCCAATGAGAGCGTCGGGCGGACAATCGGGTCTGCGTCTATAAAAGGGTGAGGCGTCGGCGCCGGAGTACCGTTTCCTGGTTGTGGCCGTTCGTCTGTTTGCGCTTTCGTGATGTCCGGTCGTGGCAAGCAAGGAGGCAAGGCCCGCGCCAAGGCCAAGTCGCGGTCTTCCCGGGCCGGGCTACAGTTCCCGGTGGGGCGTGTGCACCGGCTGCTGCGCAAGGGCAACTACGCGGAGCGTGTGGGTGCCGGCGCGCCGGTATACATGGCGGCGGTGCTGGAGTACCTAACGGCCGAGATCCTGGAGCTGGCGGGCAACGCGGCCCGCGACAACAAGAAGACGCGCATCATCCCGCGCCACCTGCAGCTGGCCATCCGCAACGACGAGGAGCTCAACAAGCTGCTGGGCAAAGTGACGATCGCGCAGGGCGGCGTCCTGCCCAACATCCAGGCCGTGCTGCTGCCCAAGAAGACGGAGAGCCACCATAAGGCGAAGGGCAAGTGAGGCCACTGCTCGCGTCGGCCCGCGTCTCTGTGATATAACCCCCGCGAGCTCCTAAAAAGGCTCTTTTCAGAGCCACCCACTGAATCAGATAAAGAGTTGTGTCACGGTAGCCGGTCTTGGTGGCCTTTCCTGGCCCTGCCCCAAAAGTAAGAGTGTCGTGTCCTCTGCTTCCTTGCCCATCCTGCCCGTGGTTCCCCCTGGTAGTTAGTCTGTTGTCGCTCTTTGGTTCATGCCCTGCCTCGGCGGAGCGGATACGCGGTTCTCGCTGACCGTCCCAAGCATTTAGCCCCTATCTGCCCACACCCTTGTCCTACACAACACTGTCCCTCACTCAGCGTCCACCCGCCTGACCCTTCCCAGGACTAAGACTCAACTAGGACGTCTAGGCCAATCTAGACATAAGTCGCAGTCAGCCGCGCTCTCGTCCGGTCCTTGGGGAATGTCTAGGAGGAGGAGGTGTCCCGCGAGGACTGGACGCGGCCGGCTCTAGGGATCATGGGGGACTGGGGCTGGGACTGTGGCTGTGGCTGGGCGGTGCTGCACAAACACTAGATTAGTTCTGCCCTGGGACTTTGGGCGGCGGGCGGGGGCGCGCGAGCTCCTCTTGGGCAGAGCCGGGACCCGCCCTCTACGGGCAGCTGCCAGACGTGGCTCCACCCTCGCAGAACGTTGGCAAGTGGACCGGGCGCGGGGCTGGACGTGGGGGGCGGGTGGGGGCGGGTCAGGTGGCGTGGCGGGCCCGAGCCAATGGGCGAGGTCGGGGCCGGTGACGCCACGGCCAATGGCGCGGCAGCGCGGGAGTTTCAAGTCGCTGTCTCCGCCCCGCCGCGGGGAAGACTGCGCCTATAAAGGCGGCCGGCTCGGGCCGGTATCAGGTCCCCGAGTGCTCCTCGTTTGGGTGTCTTCCGTCTTCGCCATGGCCCGTACGAAGCAGACTGCCCGCAAGTCCACCGGCGGCAAGGCCCCGCGCAAGCAGCTGGCCACCAAGGCCGCCCGCAAGAGCGCCCCGGCCACGGGCGGCGTGAAGAAGCCGCACCGCTACCGGCCCGGCACCGTGGCGCTGCGGGAGATCCGGCGCTACCAGAAGTCGACCGAGCTGCTGATCCGCAAGCTGCCGTTCCAGCGCCTGGTGCGCGAGATCGCGCAGGACTTCAAGACGGACCTGCGCTTCCAGAGCTCGGCCGTCATGGCGCTGCAGGAGGCGAGCGAGGCCTACCTGGTGGGGCTGTTCGAGGACACCAACCTGTGCGCCATCCACGCCAAACGCGTCACCATCATGCCCAAGGACATCCAGTTGGCCCGCCGCATCCGTGGGGAGCGCGCTTAAGCGCCCTGTCTCCCATCCATTCCCCACAAAGGCTCTTTTCAGAGCCACCACAGCTTCCCGGAAAGAGCTGTTTACTTCGCTTAGAGCTTTGTCCGCACATTATCCCGCTCCATAGCTCTAGGTTGGTATCTGACTTATACCTGTTATGTCTACATAATGGTTGCTTTCAAGGAAGGTTTGAATGCCCTTAGTGTAAGTTGTTTAACGTTAATTGCGGTCTTATTCAGACTCCTAGCTTGTTAACCCGAAGTAGGTTCACCACCTCAGTCTAAGGGGAGGGGATAATCTTACGGAGGGTTGGGGCTTGGTGGATACTATGTAATGTTCCTACCCAGCTGGAGCAGAGAAGGCTTTGTAAGTAGCTGAAGGCTGAGATCTAGCTTACAGCTCATAATTACATCACCAGACTTCTGGACGACTGAAGATTATTGTTGCTCATTTAATGCAATGTCTGAGGCTTACGGGGCTCAACGTCGGTGGTAAGTGGACTATGAGTAATATCCAGTGATAAAGCTTTGTTCTCTAACACTTGATTAGAAGACCTGCTAGCTACTTGGGATTCAGCATTTATTGCTATGATATGGTTCAATGGCAATTGGGTAGTTTTTCCTCTTACTCCTATTAATTTACTTCAAAATGACAACTCCATTCCCCCCTTCCCACTTTGGCAGGCACCTTTCTGGACCGAAATACACTGGATATCAAAGGGGAATCCCTTTACAATTCCTTAGCGTGAGGACAGTCTTTGCAGGGGTGGGTGTCGGACCTGAGACTCAAGAGCACAGTAAATACCTTATGGAGATCACTGTCATGGACCTTCCTTTCGGTTTCTGCCGGAAACTTCCAGAGAGCAAACTAGCAATAGTTAAAGCTGTGTGGAGACAGCCCATTTGTCCCCAGCATCTTACTGAGCTTTGCCTCAAAGGTTGGGCCCAAAAGTTCTTAGAACTAAGTGATTTTGGTCCATCAAAGCTCTTAGTGGCTAAGCAGACCCCCTCAGCATGCAAATTTACTCCATGAGTTGAAACTAAGGCAGATTTAAAAGCAAGATATCAACCAATTTAAATACAAGAGCTCTGGATGCTGACAGGCTGTGTATGTCATGGTATGTAAGGCAGTCAGGGATCCCTAGCGTAGGAAGGAGAGCTATGGCCTCCCTTTGCTGTTCTCACTTTTAAGGTCGCCTTATTCTCTCTTAGGACTTGTGAGTACTCATTGGCCAAACTCAAAGACTCAAAGGACATGGGAGAGAATGGGAAAAGGAAAAGGAGGGGGCAGTTTATACTAGGCAGGGCAGGACCTGGCTGATATTAGACAGAGGAAGTCTTCTAGGTTAATCTCTGATTTCCTATCACAGGTAAGCCTTTGATGTCAGTGACTTGCCTGCCTCACAGTCTCCCTCCCGGGGCTGCTACTCAAGAGTTGTGCACCTTGACCATGAGTGAGTTAAGTCAGGTTCTCCTCTAAGTTGCCCTAAGTCTTCTTTCACTGGGGAAGAAAACCAGCTGACAGTACAAATCAGTGTGCGGAAATACAGATTAGTGGACCAAAACTCCTCTTAACCAGCCTGGAACCAGGCCTCTCCAGGACACCGCTGCTTAATGCAGTAGCCACCTTAGGGAGCACATACATACATACATACATACATACATACGTACATACATACATAAACTTGTAAAAGAACATTATCATAATCTCAGGTGTTTCCAGGAAAAGTCAGCCACAGAACTGGCATTATTAATGGATTGTGGGTTTTTTGGGTTTTTTTTGTTTGTTTGTTTGTTTTTTACAGCTGATGGTAACCTCACCTTGTAGGACAAGGGTAGACATGGACACAGGTAGAGTGAGGCTGAAAGGGGCTCTTAAGAGTTTCAGTTAAGCAGATGTGGTAACTTGGCCAGTTGGAGAATGGAAGAGAAAGGAACTTTAGGCCTGAGTACTTCCCAACCCGTGGGTCACAACCGTTCCTTTGGGGGCCAAATGGCTTCTGGGTTGCCCAAGACTATTAGGAACACAGAGATTTACATGATTCATAACAGTAGCTAATTTACAGCCAGGAAGTATCAATGAAAATAATTTTGTGGGGTTTTTTTTTTTTTGCGGGGGGGGGGGTCACAACATGAAGTGTATTAAAGGGCTGTAACATTACGATGGGTGAGAACCACTGAGCTAGAATAAGAGTAGATTTGAGCAAGGCAAAGTGATTCAGTGGAAAGCAATTGCTTCTAGAGCCAAGAAGATATACCAAGTCCCTCCTGACCCAGAGACTGAGATTCCTTCTATCTAGAGAACACTATTCTGGGAGTTGGGAATTTTAACATATTCATTTGGCTTAGCCAGACAAATTTGTGGAGAAGCTCTCAGCAGATAGCTAAGGGGATAACAGAAGCAGCAGACTAGAAGGAGTCCCTCCAGGAATTGGAAGAGGAGCTGGACATACGGCTCAGCTGTGAGAAGCACACACTGCCCTTGTAGAGAGCCCCGTCCCAGCATGCATGTCAGCCATCTCTCAACCACAAGTAACTCTAGCTTTGGGGAATCTGACACTCTCTCCTGGCCTCTGCAGCACCTTCATTCACACACAAGACAAAGATTTAAGTACTCAGTCCACATTGAAAAAACAAACAAAAACGATGGGGGAATTCCTAAACTAAGAAGGATAGCTGGAGAGAGGTGAAGAACTCCAGGAGAGAAGATGGCTGAAGGAGGCAAAGGTGGCATCAGCCACGTTGTGCACAGACCCTCAGAAATGGGAACAGCATGCTGCTGCACCTCCATGTCTGCCAACTGCTGGATTATAATCACAGCAACTTTACACAACAGACAAGGAAAAGTCTGAGTACTTTGCCCAGTTTCCCACAACTAGTGTCAAGGACAAAATATTTAAGTGACCCCAAAGTTCATATACATAAGAAGAACACCTTCCAACAGTCCATATTGGAAGCTCAGAAGGGAAATGGCGAAGCATATGGTGCCAAGGGCTAAGGTGCCTCTACTTCCGTTAACTATTTGCTTATCTGTTCAACTCCATAAACACGTAGGGGACATGTTTGTCACTCCCATGCTTTAAAATCTTTCCAGGTTCTCTTTCCCTTTACAATGAAATCTTCACCATGTGCTGAGGTGCAGAGAATCAGAAACTGGGTGGACAGCACAGGCTCTCAAGCCCTGGCTCTGCCTCCTACCCTGCATGCCTTTGGCAGAGGCTACGTTTTACCAGATTCTCATCTCTAAAGTGGAGGCAACAGATGGGACAATGGTGTGTGGAGGTAGTTAAGGAAATAATTTCCATAGTGACAAACGGGTTATAAAACACGTCACTCATTGTTAAATATTCAAAAAGTAAAGTTATGAAGGTATGCTTCATTTTCACCCTAAATCACATGCTTACCTCCTTCTGTCCTCCACCCCTGACTCCCTCTGCTGGCCTTTGACTAGATAAATTCATAACATATTCACCTTTGATTGAATGTAAAACTCACATCTCAACTTAAAGGAAGTGAGTGGTAGTTTATTCTGGAGATATTTTGAGCAACTATGGCCTGAGAACATGGGATTAGGTTACTCCAAATTCTATATCCCAATGTGGAATCTGATTCATGAAGTTTTATAATTTTACAAAACTGTCATAAATCAAGGCAAGTTAAAAAACATTGGTCAAAACATCTAAGAGGCAGCTATAGAAGATGGGGAAGTTTTCTATAGGTCCAAAACACTGTCTATGGTAATCATCCCTTTTGGGTTGACAGAAGACGGTGGGTCTCTTAAGTCAATAGGTCTCTTTCAAAGGTTTTTAATCTGTTAGTCAGAGGATGCTAGTTCTGGCACAGAGGTGGGCAAGGAACAGCTGTCTTGGAGGCTAAACAACATGGTAACAGTCTCCGGATCTGAGCATTCCAATCTCTCCAATTCTGATTGGTCAATCTCTGCAGACACAGCTTCTTTCCAGGATTTCTTGTTCACACATCTGTTGATACAACCTTGGCCTGGCCTGGCCAATGTCTGCAATTCCCAACTAGGCCCACAACTTGGCAAACCCCTTCTGCATGCTCAGGTCTCTCTAGCTCCTTGGTAGGTTGACTTTGTGGTCATCCTGTGAACTACCTCCTGATACCGCATGCCCGAGAAGCTCAGCTCACATGTCCTGTTCCCTCTACCACTTAGACAGCACCAATGGACAACAGAATGCATTCTCAGATTCCAAAAAAGCTTGCCACCTCTGTCTTATCATTTTCTCCTGCATTATAGCATTGGCCTGGCCTAGCAACCTTGGCAAGCATGCCTCCTGTGTTTTTCAGGTTAGAGGCCAGGCTCCTGGGGCACAATGGCCTTCCAGTTCCTGAGAGAAGGACGCACTCCCTCAGGCAGTGAAATATTCAGACCACTGTGTTTCTCTGTATGCTTCCCTAGGAAACAGGGAAACTTGACAGGACAATTGGTCTTGGACATCAATCTCATGTACCCTGTAGAGCTTACAAACACTGTATACTGGCAACTGCTACTATATTGATCCTGACAACTGCCACTATATGCTATTTCTAATAAGAGTATAAAAAGTCTGATTGCTCTCAATAAAATTGTCACAGCTGGACACCCAGCCATCCTGGTTTAATTCCTGGTGGCCACATCAGGTAACCTTGGCCAGTAAATAAGTCCTGGCACTTTCATGGCCCAAGATCAGGAAACGCAGTAGCTGTCCTGGAGTAGTATGCCTTACCCACAAATAGCTAAAGTACGTATTGTGGCATTAGCTGAAGGCACAGTTCCTAACCAGCACCCCCTCAATAGGATCCATGATTGCATGGTGGTGCTATAGGAAGGGGTGCTCATTTGTGGTGGATTGAAAGATGCCCCCCCTTAAAGCTCAATTTCAACCATATCTCAGTTCCTGGAATATATAGAAATCATCTTATACAGCTAAGAGATTTTGTAAACATGGATAAATGAAGGACCTTGAGGTGGGCTCTTACCCAGGATCATCAGACTGGGCCCTACATGTAATCACAAGAGTTCTCATTAACGGAGGCAAGAGGGCCAATGGCAAAGAGCACAGTTGCAGAGACTTGGAGCATTGTGTCCCGGAGTCCAAACCTGCCGGGGATTTCCATCTGTGGAGCTGAGGAACCAGTTCTTCTGCAGCCTCCACCAGGAAACCGTTCTGTAGGCTCATGTTTTGGTAGCCAAGACTCATTGGGGCTCCTGGCCTCTAAAAAGAGAATAAATCTGTGTTGCTTTTTAAGCCCCTAAGTTTATGGCTAGTCATGAAAGCCGCAGGAATTACAGTGGCCTTGTGATGTCCTCAAAGAGATGCTCCCTCTTCTTGTTTTGGATTAGAATCTGAAATACGATTAGCCATGAAGTATAGTTGGCAGCCAAGAAGGGGAAGAAAGGTGTCAGCCAAGGAGGGAAAAAACCACTCAGTGATCCTTGACTGGCCACAGATGGCTCCCTGATGGCTCCTGCCCTGCCTCCCTCCCCGACTTGCTCAGTCAGAGTTTCTCAGGGGATCACTATCTCTGTGGGTGCTATAAATGGTATGGATGATATGTAGACTCCCCAGCCGCAGACCTCCATTTGGGTCCTCAGACCCAGTCCAGGCCGAGGGGCCAAAAACTGACTTTAGGATGGGCCTGTGACAGCCAGAGTGGCAGCCTGTTTGTACAACGAGGAAAGCTCACACCACTTGCCAAAAGGATACTGGAGTCATTTTCTCAGTACTATAAATAACATCAATTTACTTTTTCATAATGTACTGACTACTTTTATGTCAATTTTGATACAAGCTGTAAGTTATCTGAAAGGAGGAAACCTCATTTGAAAAAAATTACTCCATAAAATCTGCTATAGAGCATTTTCTTAATTAATGATTGATGGGGTGGGCTCAGCCCATTGTGGGTGGGGCCATCCTTGGGCTGGTGATCCTGAGTTCTATAAGAAATCAGAGTTCTATAAGCTAAGCAAGTCATGAGGAGCAAGCCAGTAAGCAGCACACCTCCATGGCCTTTGCATCAGCTCCTGCCTCCATGTTCCTGCCCTGCTTGAGTTCTGGTCCTCACTTCCTTTGGTGATAGACAGTGATGTGGAAGGTTAAGCCAAATAAACCTTTCCCTTTTCAAGGTACTTTGGCAATGGTCTTTCATCACAGCAATAGTAACCTTAAGACACACACGTTTGGAGATTAGGCTGAGATAGAATTGTCATGTGACCTCCAAGGGCTCTCTCTCTCTCTAGTGATAACCCTTCCTTGCTTCTCTCACTTCCCAGTGACTCCTGGTGTCCCTTGGCTCCGAGTGACAGAACTCCAGGCTCTGCCTTAGGTTTTACACCAACTTCTTCCCTGTATCTCTGTAGACCCAAACACTATCTTCTTTCTCTTGTATAACACCAATATTTTAATTTAAGGCCTAAATCTAGGGTTATTTCATTTTAAAAAAATCTATGCCTAGTTGTATATGTCAAAATTCTATTTCCAAATTGAAAAAAAAAATCAATGGACATACTGCAGTAGACCTTAACTGGGCCAGTAGATCTAAGCTACATGTGAAAAAAGTCTTATCTGAGGTAGGTGTTGCAAAACCCAACCTTGTACTTGAGTCAAGAGGTCGAGTGGAAGGCCTCAGGGATGGAAGTACTTGAGAGGATGGGGAATCAGCCATAGCAACGGAAACCATTCATACCACTGCACACAAAGGCTTGTCTGAATTTGGATGGGGAAAAAGCAAAAAGGAACTCCTGACAAGAAAGGTAATTAAAGGTGACTCTGGCCCTCCCTACCTGAGTGGCTGGTGACAGGGTACTTCACCATGGCAGGAATTTGGGAAAATGACCTGAATCCACAAGGTCACCTTGAGGGAGGACAGGGGATAGATAAAAAGGTAAAGAAGACAGAACGTTTGGCATCAGGTCTTGCATGAGCTGATGGCTCATGCTAAGCAATGTTATTAAGAACAGCATCTTATATAATGTTTGCAGGTGGAAAGTGGGCCAAGGTCAATAGAAAGCTAAATTAACAACAACAAAAAAATGTTGGCAAAGAGAATACAGGATACATCAGACACAGCTGCCCAGACTGATAACCACAGCCTTCAGGAGAGAAAGCCTAGAACCAAAATCTTAACTCCTTGGTAGCCCTGGCTTCATACTGAGACAGGACTTTGCCAAGTCCGCCCCTGAGGAAGGACACAGAACTAATGGTCCCTTTGTACGAATTTCATCAGGGTCTCTGAGAAAGTCTTGGTTCAGCCTGGCTCCCAACAGGAGCTCTTGACTGGAAGAAACCTAAGGTTGTGACAGAGCTCAGCTGTAACTGGCAGGGCCAAGTGGCACTGTCCTTCAGGCAGCTGGGACTGTGGATCTGTGAAGAGAGCTAGAGACCCAGCTGGCTTTTCTCAACTCCCCAGAGGAGATATAGCAGGTTCTGGGAGTCCCTGGGGCAAGTTTATGCCCCAGGTTAGTCATCTGGGGAATACCTACAGCAGTTACAGATCTGATGGAGACAGGAAAGGAAGGTAGAGCGTCTTATCTTGAGACCAAAGAGGAAAATATGGAAATGTGATCTCTGCATGTGCTTCTCAGCAATAATATTCTACATTTCTCTTAAAGGTGTGTCTGACTTCCATGAATGCGCCATGATATGTACATACCCTTACACACAAAATAAGTAAATGTATAAAGTTAAAAGTAAATACATAAAAACATGTTTTAGGGGAGTAGATGAAGTCCTGAGGGAGTGTGGATTATTGGCATGGCCATGCCAAGGACCCCAGTACCCCAGATGCATAGAAATGGCAAAGCCTAGGTAAGGCTCAGAGGTGTGGCAAAACCTTCCTCTGGTCCAAATATGAGCGTTTAGGAATGAATGATCAGTGTATGCAGAAACTATCAACCACAACTTCCTCCTCCCAGAAGGAAACAACTGGAGACCACTCCCCTACAGTGACCAGCCACTGGCCCTAGCTAACCCCACCTCCTTGTGCTATGCTATGCATAATAAACACACAGTTTTGGATTGTGTAGTAGGTGCCCTCCATCAAAAAGCACTGTCCACCCTATCACAGCTTTTTTTTTTGTCTGTCTGTCTGTCATTTCTTCATCTCCACATCGACCAGCCAAGTCTCCATGACCAAGGCCTCCAAGGGGAGACACATGTATGAATAGCTCTTCAAATGATCATGTGCAAGCAGTTTTTCTTTTCCTTTTTATTTTGTATTTATGTCTTTACTTATTTGTATATTTGTGACACTGCTGGATTAAATTCAGGACCTTGCACATATTATATTACACTCTACCAAACCCTTGATTTTTAAATTTACTTTTGGGGTGTGTGTGTGTGTGTGTGTGTGTGTGTGTGTGTGTGTGTGTATGTATGTGTGTGTGTATGTGTTTGTGTGTGTATTTGTGTGTGCTTGTGTGTGTGTGACTATGTGAGCACATGTGCCACGGAGCATGTGTGTTGATCAGAGGATAGCTCTCAGGAGTCAGGTCCCTATTTTCTTCACATGAGTCCTGGGGATTGAACTTGGGCCGTCAGGCTTGGGAGCAAGTGTCTTCACCCACTGAGCCATCTCAATGACACAAGGCCTTGGAGTTTTGAGACAGATCCTTTCTATGTAGCCCAGGCTAGACTCTATGGTTCCCCTGCTTCTGCCTCCCAAGTGTTAGGCTTGCAGGTCTGTGCCATCACACCTGAGGTGATGTACAATTTTTGGGTGGTACTAGGACTTGAACCTAGGGCCTCCTGTGTGTGAGGCAAGCTCTCTGCCGCTGAGTCACAGCCACAGCCCCAAAGCAGACTAAAAATTGAAATTGTGTGTCGGGAGCCCTGGCACAAAACCACTGACGAGCGCTGAGCTATTTTCCTTCGTGTTTCTTTGGAAAGTCGAATTCTGAAGTGGTCTCGGGGACTGCTGGCCTCTGCCAGCCCTTGTTCAATCCTCTTCCTCTCCTCAGAGGCAGAATCTGAGACTTATTTGTAGTTAAGAAAAATAGGAACAGGAGCTGGGGAGATGGTTCAGAGGTTAAGAGTACTTGCTGCTCTTGCAGGGGACCCAGGTTCAGTCCCCAGCACCCACATGGTGGCTTCAAACAGTGCAATAACAGAGGAGCTGGCACTGCACATGTGTAGTGCAGGAAAACACTAATACACATAAAATAAAAACACATTGAGCGTGTGTGTGTGTGTGTGTGTGTGTGTGTGTGTGTGTGTGTGTGTGTGAATTGATTGTGGTGGAATATTCTTGTATCCGTAAGATTCTGGATTTAAGAAGCAGAGTGTCTTAGTATCCTATGGCTGTGAACAGACACCATGGCCAAAGAAACCATTTCATTGGGGGTGGCTTACAGGTCAGAGGTTCAGTCCACTGTCATCACGGTGAGAAGCCTGGCAGCATCCTGGCAGCATCCAGGCAGACATGGTGCTGGAGAAGAAGATGAGAGTTCTACATCTGGATCTACAGGCAGCAGCAGGAGAGACGCTGGGCTTGCCTTGGGCCCTTGAAACTTCAAAGTTCATGCCCAGTGACACAGTTCCTCTGACAAGGCCACACCTCCTAAAGCCACTCTAAGCTTTCAAATGCATGAGTCTATGGGGCCATTCCTACTCAAACACCACACTGAGGGAAAGTTTGAAGACAAGCTGGCCTACATAGCAAGATCTTGAAGAAAATAAAAGACAATGTGGAGATGGGGTGGGGGTGAAGGGAGGACTAGTGATTGAAAAAACCACAAGCCTTTCCTGGTGTAAACGGGTGCTGGGATCGAAGGCCTGTACCACCAGACCCAGCTTGGTGTTCACAGTTACGACTAATTATGTTTTTAATGAGACTGGGGATAGTGGAGTCCCAATCCCAGATCTGTAGGTTAGCCCTCTAACCCCAGGGACTTTCAGACTTTTTGTTGTTCTTGTTGCCTTTAATTTAAATTGGTTGCTGTTTGCATTATTGAGATATTTTTCCTAAACTATCTCCTCTCAGAATTAGCTGCAATGCATTGAGAGTCTAGTAGGTTCTAAGGTATTGTGAAATACATTGTTGGTTTAGGGTTGGGTTTACTGGTTTTGTTTTATTTGATAGTTTTGTTTGTTTGGTTTTTGTTGTTTGTTTTGTTTTGTTTTTGGTGGGGGTGGTCTTTTAAGACAGGACATCACTTTGTAGCCCAGGATGACATCAAACTCCAAATCCTCCTACCCCAGCTTCCACGGGATTCAGTTACAGGTATGTCCCACCACACCTGACTGCTGTTTTGTCTACTTCTATTTTATTGATTTTTGTTTTTATTTTTTTATTTTATATTTGGAGGTTTTCTTGTGTTTGTTTGTATTTGAAACAGGGCCTCACATTGTAAAACATGCCAGTCTAGAACATACTATGTAGTCAAAAATGGCCTCAGATTTGTAACAGCTCTCCTGCCTCAAAATCCTTAGGGCTGAGAAGATCTCTGAGGTATCAGACAGAGAGGTGAACTGAGAAGAGAATGAAAACTCAGTTCAGATTGAATCAGCAACTTTGATCAAGAGTTTTCTTAAACATCTGGTATCAGGCAGTTTATTCTCAACATATTTAAGCCCAGTATAATTTGGGGCGGGGTGGGGGGAGGAAGTTTCCTGGTGTAATACAATCCCTGATGCTCAACAGGGCATAACTACATTGAAACTCAGGATACATGTCATGTCTTCCAAGGAGATAGGTTACAGAGAGGCTACCTATAACTTAGGAGCCTAGGGAAGGCTCTGGCCTGGTCTCTGTCATACAGATTGCATAGAGGTCATTTGAGCTATTAGTTACCTCTGACCCTGGTGGTGGAAGTTTGGGGGTACCCCTGGCTATAAGGGTCATTTAGACTATTAGGTATCACTGAACCTGGTTGTGGGAGCTTGGCGAGCCTCTGGCTGTAAGGACCATTTAAATTACTAGCCACCTCGGGTCTGCAGCTTGATATGACCTGGCCCAACAGGTCACCAGGCTATTACTCACTTCCCATTTCCAGCCTTCTGGATGAAAAAACAGGTTTTTCATCTTTCTCATTAGAAAGACAATCATGCATGCTTAGCATTCCTGGTTTCTCTGGAGATCTGTGGGGTCAGGGACTTCTATGCCACCCTCCCAACAGTGCTAGGGCTCTGTCTACCAGACGTAGTGCTGGAGAGCAGCTGAGGGTTCTACATCCAGATTCTCTAACAGCAAGAAGAGAAACCTCTAAGCCCACTCCCAGTGACACACTTCCTCCAAGAGGGCTCCATCTCCGAATCCCTGTTAAGAGACACCACTCCCTCATGACTTTCAAATCTGGGAGCTGACTGGGCCGATTCTAGTCAAACCACAGCAGCAATAGAAAAGTAACTGTTGAGGAGGCTGGTCTGTTGCTCTGTATACAAATGCTAAATTCTGAACCCCAAGATCTGGATGCAATCCAGACAAGTGCATTTTCACCTATGATGGCCTCTGCCGTGTAAACCTTGCTCCCCAATTTAAAACTAGTTAATAAAAGGCTAGAGCCTGTGATTTGGAAGTAGAGAGAGGAAGGCAGGACTTTAGCATAGACTGAGGGGACTCAAGAGAGACCAGGGGGAAGAGGAAGAAAGGAAGGAGAGGATGAGGTCACCATGAGTCAGGATGGATCATGATCACGTGGCCAGGAGAAGTGTACCCTGAGGACAGGCTGATGGAGCGGAAGTAGCCTGAGCAGACTCAAACAGCAAGGAACAAGAGGCATATGGTTTGGATAGAGGTGAGAACAGCATAGAACCTGCCCAGTCTAGGCTTACATCATGTAAATAAAATACCAGGTTTCTGTGTCTTTTATACGGACTAGCTAGAATAAATATTTCATTTACAAGTAACTAAGGCAGCATCCTTCCGACGGTAAATTAGAGCACCTTCCATGACACTTTCTGTGTCAGTACTTCCCTCTCTCAATATTCACCATTATTTATTATGGTCACTGAATATCGTTCTTTCCTTCCACTTACTAAAAGTCTAAGGAGCCAGAAACCACTCTGCTCTGTTTAATCTGCATCATCCCTGCCTGGGAGGTTGCCTGCTGTCTAACAAACAGGATTTTGTTCGTTTGTTTTTTTTCTCGAGACAGGGTCTATGTAGTCCTGATTGTCCTAGAGCTCCCTATGGAGACCAGGCTCACAGATATTCTCTTGCCTTCCCAGTGCTGGGATTTTTAAACTTGTGCTACCACAGTTGCTTGGAATTGTTTTCTTTGTCACTATGTGGATTAAATGAAAGCTCTCACACATGGAAAGCCAGCACTCTACCTCTCGGAGCCACCTCAGTTCTCCCTAAGGTTTCCAGGCAGGTTTTGACTTTGTGATCCTCCTGCCTCAGACCCTCGTTAAGCCAATTGCAGGCTTGCTTGTAACACGAGGCCCAACTCCAAAAATTCTTAAATTAATTAGTGACACTACACCTGATAATGCTTCTGAGTGTAAGAGAAAGAAATGGCCTAGAGGCCATTAATGTTACTATTGAGAGACATTTATAAATGTACACATTCCCAATCAAACACGCTGAAGCTGATTGAACCTAGCGGCCCTAATCACAATGGCAATCTTTTCGTTAAAGGGCAATTTCTGAAGATAAATAAGGACTAAATAGAATAAAAAGAACACTGGAGCTCAGGCCCTTCTGCTGAGAATTAGGATCTAAGTGTTTCCCTCCTTTTCTCTTGCTATTGCTTTGTTGTTTGCTTGCTTTTGTCACATGACAACTTTACTGATAGGAAACACAGTCACACCCAGCAGACAAGGCTTTTCTGTCATCTCCTCTCACACAGTCACCTACACTGTCACACACTTCTTCAGCTTGAGTCTTTCAGGCTACTCCTCAGCTACAGTGGTGGGGCACTCCTACCTTCTTCCCTAAGACAATGTGGCATGATGGCTTTCCTCTTAAAGGCACAGGAGTGCACAGATCACAAGTGAAATGGGACGTGCTGTGTCATTTCATGCTTCACCAAGCAAAGCTGAGGCAGTTTATTCCCCGACAGAGGAGGTTTGTGAACAAAGTGAGGGGGTCAGGTTTGTGTTGGAGAGGACTCACACCAGCATGGAGGGTGGTAGAGCAGCTTTGGTGAAGGTAACCCTCCCCCCACTTTGATAGAATAGGTATGTGTGTATGCTTCCCTCCCCCTCAGTTCCTTTTCAACTAAGGGTAGGAAACTTACTGTGCTTCTCTGTGGGATCATCATGGCCCAAAGTTGGGGGTATAATCAAAAAATTGGGGAAAGCAAGAGAAAGTACAGGAGTTGCGGGAAAGACTAGGGCAACAGGGTTTACAATTATATTGTAGATAGAAAAAGATTCTGATATGTGTGCCACAAGTGAACTCTAGCATAATCTCTGATTATGCTAGAGTCAGAGGTGGTGGCTGCCTTCTGGAGTCCAGCACTTGGGTGGCCTGGAAGGAGTGGGGGTCCCTGCAGGATTGATGCCAGTCTGAGCTACATATCAAGACTTTGTCTCAAAATAACCAAAAGGCGTGTGTTGGATTGCAACTCTACCACTTGATAGATGATCCCAGACAAACCGTTTAAGCTCTCCAAGGCTGTTTCCACCATTTGTAACATAAAGACAACAATGAAACATAACCTAAAGGGTAGCTGTGGAGAGTAGACTGCAACAATGGAAACCACTAAGCAGAGGACGGGCATAGTCAGATGGTCAATAAGTTCAACTGGGGGTTGGGGGGACTTACTGTGCTTCTCTGTGGAATTATCATTGCCTAAAATTGGGGTACATTCAAAAAGAAAAGGAGAAAGTACAGGAGAGGACTAGGGCAATTATTTTTATAGCAATTGTTTTAACCTAAGGAAAGGAAATAAATGGGAGAGAGGTGTATTGTGAGATCTCACTGTATTGATAATTTCTCCTCTAGGGTAAAAACACCAGATTCTATTAATACTCTCTTTACCTGTGTCTGCCACAAGACCATCATACAAACACAAGAGAAGCCCCAAATAAGCCTCCAAGCCTCTTGTGCTGGTGAGAGGTTCTGAGCTGGTGAAATACTTCCCCCCACAACCCCTCCCTCTGGCTGGAGCTGTGGCCTCTGGGATGGAAAGTCAGACTCCCCAATTCCATTCCCAAGGTTAGCCACCACCTTCTGGATCTCCATGCAGGGTGCATCTCTAAAGCAGAGAGGGTAACGTGTGGATACTTCAACCCCTTCTACCCAAATGAGAGGCGGGGTCAAGGTTTTCGGGGAGCAATCCTACCATCTCAAGTCCTGTAAAACTAAACTGGGGACTTGAGAAAACTAAACTCTCTAAACAGTTTATGAGGAAAAGCAGTGTCATGCCTGTTCCCTTAGCTATAAAACGGGAGATGATAATGGGACTTACTCCATAAAGTTCCCAGTGAAGATCAAATGAGCCAATATTTTGAGAGGGCTTAGAACACTCCCTAGCACAGGTGTTGGCTAAACTACCAGGGATTCTATTTCACGCTCTCTTGTTTGTAATACTTTTTATTTGTGGTCATTATTTCTCAATCTCGAGGCATTAACAATGGCCATGCCGTAGATATTCTAACCCCAATGCACCTCTGAAGTAATGCCCAGCTAGAAGCAGGTGTGTGCTTTAATGTACTGGGGGTTGAACCTAAGGCCTCAGGGCGTTCTGGCCAAACCTTCCGAGCTACACCCCTAAGCTCTGACTAATGGCTTATAAATCCTTCAAATCAAAGGCACCCAGCTTTTCCACAAGCCCAACCACAAATGGCTATATCTACTCATTTTATTTTTTTTTTGAGAAAATTAATTGCACAGAAAACAATACAGCAAAGATTTGAAACTAATCGGTAACTTTATTAATAATAATAACAGTGTCTACCCACTTGAAAATGCACATGCAGTGAATGGATTTATTCGATCTATGACAATGTTTGGAACTCTCTTTTGGATCCACAAAGCTCCTGCAATCAGCTCCAATAACCCTTACCACAAAGCAGAATTGAGAAAGCAATCAGACCATCAAGAATCTTCACCAACAAAATCAAGACTTCAAAGGAAAAACTCAGTATGCTACACTCCCCACAAAAGAAAACCAAGGCCGTTGTCTTCAGGTAGGAGACAAGAGTGGATGGTATTGGTGCAGGGGTTGGCCTACGGACCTCCCTATTTAGCTTCTACTACCTTCACTATTCGCTCCATAACCTACCTATCCTGTAGACCCTCTGAAATGTAAATGATTGGGACAATTGTAAATTGGAAGTTCATCTTAGTAGAGGATAGAAAAATTAAGAATGGGGATGGTGGCAGTAAAATGTCTCTCTCCCAAAGGCCAATGCTCCATTTAATACAAACCCAAGAGCTTCCTCTAAATTGTCAAAATTAAGGGAACTATTACGGCCAGTCCCTAGTAAACACACACACACACTCGAACACAAACACATGGCTTACTGGAGTTCAATGGCTGGGGTTCAATGGCTGTCACCCAACGGAAGGTCCAATAATCCAGTAGTTGTTCAGTCCACAAGGCTGGGTGTCTCAGCCGGTCTTCAGTGTATGGCAGAATCCCAAGTAAGTAGGGCTCTAATGCCAGTTCAGGAACAGACTTGCCATCTCCAGCAAGCAGGCAAAGAACAAGCTTCCTTCTTCCATGTCCTTAATAGAAGCTGCCAGCTGGCGTGGCCCAGATTAAAGGTGGGAAAGAACCAGATTAAAAATGGTTCTTCTCATTTCAAATTATGGAACTAAGAAAAAATAAATCCCTCACAGGTGCACCCAGCTGCTTGGGCTAAGAACCAAGAACAGCTACCACAGTAACGATAACTAAAGACAAATTTGGGAAAAAAATCCCCAAAACATTTCCTTTCCAACGTGTCTTCACATACATCAAATGGACAAGGCCTCTGCCACCCCCGCCTTAATATAAAAATTAATTCAATAAGTAATTTTAAAAAGCAGTGATATAGGCCCCTTGGTCTTGCAAACTTTATATGCCTCAGTACAAGGGAACACCAGGGCCAAGAATGGGTGGGTAGGGGAGTGTTGTGGGGAGGGTAAGGGGGACTTTGGGATAGCTTTTGAAATGTAAATGAAAATACCTAATAAAAATATATTTTAAAAAAAGCAGTGGTATAAAAATGAATTCAATAAGTAATTTTAAAAGTAGCATCTGCTGTGGTTGAGGCACTGGTGGGCTCTGGAGGTATAAAACTGTCAGACCCAGCTTGATCAGCAACAGTGTAAATAAGAAAGCAAAGGGAACTTGAGACAACTTCTCCTGGAGACACGACAGGAGGGAAAAAGCTAATTCCTGCGTGTGTGGATTCGAAAGATCGCTTCATGAGCCCAGAGAAGCAGCAGTAGCCTGCGGTAATCTGGCACTGCAGAGGTTAAAGCAAAGAATTAAAAGGAAAAACAAAAACAGAACAAAACAAACCAAGCAAGCCTCGAACAGGGATTTTAAAGCCTGATAGAGAACCATAACCGACTTCTACCAAATCGGCAGCAACGTGGAACATTCGTGTTTGTAAATCAGTAAATTAGAGGGACACCACCCTAAGTACCCCGTAACCGCTGGTGCCCAGGACACAAGTAAAGGGACAGAGCGGTTTCAGTTGTAGATGGCTGGTACCCAGCATTCGCCGACACAGTCTTAGCTGTGTCCTGGAGCCCTCTATTCGCCAGGGTAAGGAAACCATCTCACTTTAAGTCGACAAGTAAATGGTACCCCAAAAGCCTAGAACACGGAAACCGGGCCCAGAGACCCACCTCCATTATCCTAGTCTAAAAAGAACTCCAAGAAGCTAAGTAGGGTGCAGCAAACTGCAAACAGATACCCACAGGGGAACTCAAAACCACAAAGGCTTAAAACTTCTGAAGTGTACCCTTTTCAAGACCCTTGGAGTAACTTTGGAATAGGAACTAGAAACTAATGCAAGTGGCAAAGCTCTCTTCTGATTTGAGCGGGTGACTCACTAAAAGAGACTTTAAAAGATCAAAGGGGCCAGCGAGCGCCTCATCCAGGGAGGCCTCTACTTGGCGCTGGTGTACTTGGTGACGGCCTTGGTGCCCTCCGACACGGCGTGCTTGGCCAGTTCTCCGGGCAGTAGAAGGCGCACCGACGTCTGGATCTCCCGCGATGTGATTGTAGACCGCTTGTTGTAATGCGCCAGGCGAGAAGCCTCGTTTGCTATGCGCTCAAAGATGTCATTGACAAACGAGTTCATGATGCCCATGGCCTTGGACGAGATGCCGGTGTCCGGGTGCACCTGCTTCAGCACTTTGTACACATAGATGGAGTAGCTCTCCTTGCGGCTGCGCTTGCGCTTCTTGCCATCTTTCTTTTGCGCCTTGGTGACAGCCTTCTTGGAACCCTTCTTGGGAGCCGGGGCAGATTTGGCCAGTTCAGGCATGATTAAAAGCAAACAGTGGAAAACAGTCTAGTAAGTAGAAAATCAACCAGGGACCCGGAGGACTTGAGCCCTTTATGAACGCCTTATGCAAATTAGGTCTCAAAGTACTTTTAATTTCCATTGGCCCATACGCGAAACTTGCGTTTTCAGTACAAGCCTAAAATTTCAGATTTCATTGGACTTCTCAGGGGCCAAATAACCACCAATGAAAAGCTCCCTCCTCACCCCACCCCTAGGAGCGCCTATAAAGGCCTTAGAGACGAATCAACCTAGCTTTACAGAAGTTGTCACCTCGGTGTGTCCTACATTATACTCTAAGTTATGTCTGGCCGTGGCAAACAGGGAGGCAAGGCCCGCGCCAAGGCCAAGTCGCGGTCTTCCCGGGCCGGGCTACAGTTCCCGGTGGGGCGTGTGCACCGGCTGCTGCGCAAGGGCAACTACGCGGAGCGCGTGGGCGCCGGCGCGCCGGTATACATGGCGGCGGTGCTGGAGTACCTAACGGCCGAGATCCTGGAGCTGGCGGGCAACGCGGCCCGCGACAACAAGAAGACGCGCATCATCCCGCGCCATCTGCAGCTGGCCATCCGCAACGACGAGGAGCTCAACAAGCTGCTGGGCAAAGTGACGATCGCACAGGGCGGCGTCCTGCCCAACATCCAGGCCGTGCTGCTGCCCAAGAAGACCGAGAGCCACAAGGCTAAGAGCAAGTGAAACTCAACACGAATCCAAAAAGGCTCTTTTTAGAGCCACCAAATCTTTTACAAAGGAGCTAGCTAACGCGCCAGTTTGTGACCAGCCCTTTGGATGACACTTTGGTGGCTCTTAAAAGAGCCTTTTTGTGTGGAAAGGGATAATAGTTATTTGTTCTTTCCAGGCTTATGACTTTCCGTTTTCTTCGGAAGTAAGACAGCCTGAATATTGGGGAGGACCCCGCCCTGGGCGATGGTGACTCCCCCTAGTAACTTGTTGAGCTCCTCATCGTTCCTCACAGCTAGTTGCAGATGGCGCGGGATGATGCGCGTCTTCTTGTTGTCGCGGGCCGCGTTGCCCGCCAGCTCCAGGATCTCGGCCGTTAGGTACTCCAGCACCGCCGCCATGTACACCGGCGCGCCGGCGCCCACGCGCTCCGCGTAGTTGCCCTTGCGCAGCAGCCGGTGCACACGCCCCACCGGGAACTGCAGCCCGGCGCGGGACGACCGCGACTTCGCCTTGGCGCGGGCCTTGCCTCCTTGTTTGCCACGGCCAGACATGGCGGAATAAGCAATTTCTGCTGCTTTTTCCAAGGGAAGGATATGGAAAGGTGAATTTATAAGATCTATCGGGAGGGGTGAAGGAAAAGTAGCTTGATTGGCTTAAAATGGAGCTGTCTCCAACAGCCAATGGGAAAGCAGAAGCTAGACTCGGTGGTTTACATCCTGCAGTACAGGAAATGACGAATTTTTTGAAAAAGGAATTTACCAATCGATGAGAGCCACATTTAAAGGCCCTCACTTACATCGTAGGATTTTAAGGGCAGAAGAATTTCGCGGAGCTGTTTATTGTGGTAATTTATAGAGGTTTGTTTTGTTTGCCCAGTTTAGAGCTGAAAAATCTAAACAAACAACCAAGAGCACAAAACTCGAAACACTCCCCTTGAAGTATGGGATTTTGCTCTGTCCCCACCCCCACCCCGGAGCTTTAAATTACTCTCCATGTCTCACACAAGCAGGCTCCGTAAAGGAATTAGGAAAGTTGCTTCGCTTCCTTACCCTTGACAGTGGCTCCCCATCTTTGCCCCTGGGTCGTTTGACCAAGGGCTAGATGACATTGTATCCATCGTCTTTGACCTCTAGGAGGTGTCTGCCACCACCTTTTCCCTCTAGCTTTTAAGATGTCCTCGTTTGATCTGGGGTTTTCTTTACCCTGCTCCGGTTCTCTCCCCACTAAAAAATCCGCGAGTTCAGCTGAACTGTCCTATCCCCAGCTCTTCCCTCTGGCGAGGCTTACAAGCTTCCAGCTAATTCAGATTCGCTTCACAAGCTCAGACTCCGGTATCAGGCGTTTACTAAATGTTTAACTCGTTTGTCTCAACAAGCATCATATTAGCATCTGAAACATGAGCTCTGCATTCCTTTGCCCTATCCCAAGAATTGCACCCAAAAACTTTCAGGTACCAAGATAAGACGGTGGGGGGTGAACGGTGAGGGAGCCTGTTAAGGGAACTGTATCTAATTCTAGAAGTTACAGTTACATTCTAAACTATTCTTAAGTTTGCAGGGTATTTTGTTAGCATTAGACAGCCATTCTGCTATGCAAGTTCTAACAACATTAACTTTTGAGGCATTTGGGGCTGAGAACAAAACCCAGATAACAGGAAAATCTCGTACACATATCCCTGGCACCTTGTGAGGTTCTGCTTAAAGAGTCAGTGAACCCCCTCGCCTTGACCTCTGGTTTTCTTCTCAGTGATCTGAGTTGTGAAGAAGGCTAACGGGACAGAGATCGCTCAACCCAAGTGTGATTCACCCTGTGCTATAGGCCATCTACAAAGTGGATGTAATTTTCTGTTTTGTGGGTAAAGAAAAAAGGGCTCAAGGGGATTTAGACCCTTGTTAAAGGGCATTGTAGTCCCTCGCTAACCCAAGTGTTTCAGACTCAGAATATACTCTTTATGACTTTATTCATAATATTTCACTAACCAGATATTGGGCATAATGAAGTAACTTGTCCACCATTACTTTCCTCTATAAGGGAAAATTATTTTGAGATTTTAAATTCCATACAAAATCTTATTAGGTAAGTCTACATAGGCCAGTATGTAATTGTCTATTGCTCCCTAGAGCTCCCTTGCTTGAATTTTAGCCAGAGACTTCCTAGAAGAGACAAACAGGCCATTTGTAGAGTGCACACATCACTCACCAGCTGGCTGGTATTTCCTCTGAGACCTCTGGGATTGTTTCCCTAAGGCAGCAGAGGTCCTGCCCAAACATTTAATTAAGCAAACATTTATTTAGTGCTCGCCCTTTATTCCAACCACAATCCCTTCCCTCCCCTCCCCTAATGCCTCTCAAAATCTTGATCTGCCCAAGACAGACCTTTCAGCAAAAAAGAGATATTATTGCAACTATGATTGTATTAAGAACAAAGATGGAAAGCTTGCTATATACAGCTTGCACTTAATTTTTTTCTTTTAAAATGAATGAATAGCCGGGCGTGGTGGTGCACGCCTTTAATCCCAGCACTCGGGAGGCAGAGGCAGGTAGATTTCTGAGTTTGAGGCCAGCCTGGTCTACAAAGTGAGTTCCAGGACAGCCAGGGCTATACAGAGAAACCCTGTCTCGAAAAACCAAAATAAATAAATAAATAAACAAACAGATAAATAAAGTGAATGAATAAATAAATAATAGAATTAACAAATTTAACTTATCAAGTTCAGCCCATTTATGTGTATGTCATGACCATTAGTAACTAAGTGTGTATATTTAGATATATTTGTTACATCCTTATGTTTCTATTTAGTTACCTATTTGTGCTACTTTTACTCATTCGTTCTTATTGAATGACTCTGGCCATTATATACTTGTGGTCCTAAAAGTTAAGTTTACCATCTAAAGTACTAGCATGATCCAGTGTCCTAAGCCTTCATACAAGAAAAGCTCTGTAGAAGCTCCATAGAACATTCTTTGCAAATGTAGTAATAATGATATTAATATAATATAATAGCATAATAATAATGTTGGCTCTTTCCAGCTGTGCTTTGGTTCCTTTATCCACCCAATAACTTTTTTTGGTTGTTAAGACAGATGTTGCTACAGTGCCCAGTCTGGCCTCAAATTCACAGTCATCTTACCTTTAGCCTTTCCTAGTCATTACAATCCTAGGACATGTGTGCCATCATGTCCAAGGTATTTATTTCATGTATTATAGCTTATCAAACACCTATGTATGCTAACCATGAATTTGGCTTCACACATACAGAATATAATATAATATAATATAATATAATCAATGCCATGTCCTCTACTTGGAGGCCTCTTTCCACAGGGCTTGTTGTCGATGCCCATTCACATCTCCGAATGTCACCTCCACAGCAAGGCTTTTCAGGACCACAGCTTCCCAGCATTCCTTGCCACTGTGGATTAGCAAATCTCCAGCCTGTGACCAAATGATTGAGTCTTTCTATGGCCTTTAGATCCATGAGTGCCTCCCTCCAGGATGTCTTGCCTTCACTCACGTTCTTCAGACCTACAATATTCACAAAGGCTTCTCATGTCCCTCTTCTGTGTCAAATACACTCCTCACACACTAGCCAGAGCTGTCGTTCAAGTAAGCATGGTCATTCTTTATCTATTCCTTCTTTGTGACTCTGTTATGGGACTGGGGTCTTTCAGAGATTCACCAGTCTAACCATGCGTGAATTTTAACAAAGAATAGGCATTTACACAGATCTACATTTGTGGGGCAATGGACTATGCACAGACAACCTGGTCTCCAGTTGAGCTGAGGTCTTGAACCCCGGTAGAAACTGATGGGTGGTAATTCCCACCTACATGGGACAGAAGGTGTTCCCTCATGTCTCCTGGACCCCTGGATCCTGTCAAAGTTACCGCCCCCCACAGCCACCACAGGAGAAGCATGTGGCTAACAGTCAGGCAGACAATGTCCCAAGCTTCTGACTTTCAGGCTAGACTCCTCCCAATTACCTAGCAACAGCAAGAGGGGCTGCTTGGCCCCACCTCTCTCTCTCTCTCTCTCTCTCTCTCTCTCACACACACACACACACTCACTAAGCTTTTACCTCTCTCTAAGCTTTCACCTTTCTTATTCTCTAGCTCTTTTCTCTCTTTCCCTTTCTCCCTCTCTCCATGTGGCCAGGGCCGGACTCTCTTTTACCTTTTCTCTTTCCCCTGCCTTTCTATAATAAAGCTCTAAAACCATAGACTATATCTGTTCATCAAGGCCGGCCATGCTTGGATGATGGGATAGGCTTTTTTTTTTTTTTTTTTTTTTTAAGATTTATCTATTTATTATATGTAAGTACACTGTAGCTGTCTTCAGACACTCCAGAAGAGGGAGTCAGATCTTGTTACGGATGGTTGTGAGCCACCATGTGGTTGCTGGGATTTGAACTCCTGACCTTTGGAAGAGCAGTCGGGTGCTCTTACCCACTGAGCCATCTCACCAGCCCCGATAGGCTTTCTTCTAAGGAGCCACTTCTAACCTCCCGTCAGAAGGCCTTCCTATGCTCCAGCCACAGACAGACCAGAGTAAGGACTCTCACCTGCGTGGGAACCTCTCTCCCTCTGCCCTCTTCCCTTATCTCTGGGGCTGAGAGTGTCACCCCTGGGCCCCTATTCTGTTCTCAGCTCCTCTGTCTTATCCAGTGTGGAATGCCAGAGACGAGAACCTGGTACAGGGACTGCCCCTTGTCCGTCCGTCCCCCCTGCTGTGTTAGGCCAGCGGCTTCACACAGCCAGATGCCCACCCGGGGCCTCATGGAATACTGCAGTCCTCCTGCGTCCACCGACCCAGAGCACAGGAACTCTGGTCAGACGCGGGCTCTCTCCCTCCCTTCTTCCCCTACACTCACAGCCCCGCACACATCTGCAAGGGCCAGGTCTACACCTTGAACTTGAGATTCCCAAATGTAGCCCTGAGCCACATTAGTCAGGGGTTTATATAGGCTAAGAACATAAAGTTACATTCTGTTTACATGCAAGCAGAAGGCTGCATTCTGTTTTGCAAAGTCTTGGTTATCTGGAACAAAATAAGCTTCTGTTTACAGAAGCAGAAATAGCAGTTAACCTAATGACCTAGTCGCATGTCTTGCATAAACAACTGTCTGGTTAAAATGTACAAGGCAAGACAATTGCAAAAACAACCTGTAACAGACGTTACCGCTTGTAGTCCAATTTTGTTTATTCGTTCTCTTAAGCACAGTAATTTTAGACTTTTAGACATAAAGTTTGCCATCACAGCTCTTTTTTGACTATATGCTTTCTTTTCAGGTGATTTCATACACACCACACAGAACATACACCTATCTCAGCAATTGTCTTTTTATCTTCAATAATTCCTGACTAAAAGCCACCTCCAGTATGCTCCCCAAGTACTAAAGCACAAAACAATAATAAAGAACAAAAAAGTCACATAAACTCAAAACACAGTGTCCCTCCCTATTTCAAAAGAAAAGCATCCCAAGCTGCCTGGTTGATACCCAGGACCTCCGATGATCCAAACCCTCTGAACCCAGCATCCCTCAAGGGATTGGTTCTAGTATGGGCACCAATACAGCATGGCTCAAGTGCCTTGTGAGATAGTGTAGTGTTTTTGTTGCTTTTTTTTTTTTTCTATTGTTTTGCAGTGCTGGAGTTGAACATAGGGCTAGTGGTACATAACAGTTTCTTCCATGATTGATACATTCCATCTGCAGGGAAACTCTTAAGGCACAAGGTGAACAACTCAAAATAGCTTCAGGTAGTCCCTGAGACTGATCTGATTCTCTAGATCCCTCCCTCCCCAAGAGTATACTGTGAAGACTGCTAAGAGTTGTAAGGTCTGAAAATCACTGAAGGAAGTCCCCAGACTCAGTATACAAAACCAAAGAGCGTTTATTCTGCAAAAACAACCAGCATTTGGGGGTCAACCATTCTTTGAAATGGGAACAGGGAACTCTCTAGAAGGATTAGGTAATCTAAAATGTCATTGGTGGGTTCTAGGGAGTCATAGGTGGTCAGTGGTCTGCATTCCTATGTCACAAACATTCAATCATGTGATGAAATAGGGCTGGCTGCCCAGCACGGATGGCCCATTCTAAGATGAGATTTTTCCCCATTTTTGTGGTCATCCCCAGGCTGTTCTTTGGGAGGGGGATTTATGATCTTGTGCTGGAATTTATTGTCTGTTCCTAGAGCTGGTGTCTTATGACTTAGTTTCTGGGACTGTTGGTCTATTCCTGAAGATGGTGCCTTACAGCCTTTTTTTGAAATCAGGCCTGGTCCTTAGAATGGAGGCAAATGGGGTTTAATGTTGCCCTTTCAGAGTGACTCTCAGAGAAGCCAAGCTCCCTGAAAAGTTTAGACCAACTGAGTTACTTGGGAAAGATATCCTCTAGTCTGTTGAGCTGCTATAGGCTGTGCAGTGCACTCCAGACTCCCGGTTTTTGTGAGCTGTTGTCCATGCTGAGGTAGGCTTTGGTGATGCAGCTGTCTGAGTCATTTCTGTTCCTGTAAGTAACCCCAATGTTGGACTCGGGGTGGAAGCTGGGAAAATTCACTTTAGAGACGGAAGCTTTAAAATGAAGACTTTATTTTCTGAGCACCCAGGGAGGTGGGCAATTCAGGATCTGAATGAGTCCCCGAAGGGAAATTGTACAATCTTTTTAAAGGATGAGAACAGAAAGTTGGGAGGAGGGAGCTGGGGAGAGCTGCAGTGTTATGCAATTGTATGTTAACATTATGGGTTAAACAAGGGAGTACCACTGGAGACTGGGATGTATGCAGGGGGCTTCAAGGTCCTTAATGCATTTTCCTAGATGTTAGGTCCAGAGCTCATAGGAGGACAAAGGAACAGGTCAGCTGCATGTAATTATGTAATTAAGACATAACAGGTGACTCGTTATGTATTTTTATAGCATGCACCTTGGTGTAGGCGAGAGTAGTTTTTATAGTCTCTACCTGTTAGTAGACAATTAAGAAAACATTTGGAGAGGTGGGATGGGAGTTCATTCCTAGGCCTGGGGACACGAACTTGTCCTTGAGATGTCTGGACTTGGACAACTGTCTCCTTACAAGGTGTCTCTGAGATGTCTGGACTCAGATAACTACTTACAACAAAAGCTACTTAGCTATGGGGAAGTCCCCAGCTCCCCTAGGACCTGGGACCTGGAATTTATGTTTCTCCCTGTGATTAAATGGAGTCTGACAATGAAGTGGTAGCACTCAGAGTAAGTTTCTTTTGCTTGTTCACAACACCCAATAAAACTCATAGGTTCACTAAGTTGGACTTTGGTGGCATCACCACATCGTTCTGTCCCAGATTCCCTAGCTGGGCTAAGAGAATGTGTGCAATGTGTCTCTCCAGATGTACTAGCTGGTTATTGTGAAACCAAAGCAGGAGCCTCATTGTTGTCAAAGAGCCAGTTGTTATACATTGTTACTAAGTCTCCATTCCTTTCAAGAGTATATTTCTGCTTCCTAAGTCTAAAGTATCCTGCAAACCTTGTTGTTCAATCTAAAACGAACTTGTTACCCCATATTTGCCCACCCTCTTGCCTTGCTAAGCTTCGGGACCTGTGTGATATATGATTTCCCGTTTGCTTGGGAAAGTGCCTTCCCAGATCTCTTGATGGCTCCCCTTCCACATGATGTAGTCTTCAACTTATTCTTATTGCCTCCTTTCTAACGGCCAATTATCCAGACAACTGTCTGGATAATATGCCCAATTAAAATTAAACACCTCATCCTAACACAGGGTTTCCCCTTGTACCTTTATAAATGGCCGTCTGCTTATGTGCCATGTCTGTTTCCTCTCTCTCCCTCTGGAACAGACACCCCTGGCCCCTCTCCCTTGTTCCTCTTCCCTTCTTGCTCATCTTCTATCTCGTCTTTGCCTCTTATTCCCCACCCTTTCTCCCATTGGGGCAAATAAGTCTCCTTCATGCTGAGAATGTGGATTTAGGGGTCCTGAGCCCTTTTCCCTTGTGCAACTCTAAATACAGCTTGTTTTAATTAGACAGTCATGGAATTGGTGTTTTCCTCAGGTTGAACATTATATATCAACTTGACACAAGCTAGTTATCAGAGAAGAAGGAAAACCAATTGAGAAAATGCCTCTATGAGACTGTGGGCAAGTCTGTAGGGCATTTTGATAATTAGTGATAGATGGAGGAAGGCCCTGCCCATTATGGATGGTGCCATCCCTGGGCAGGTATAAGCAAGCAGGCTGACCAAGCCACGAGGAGCAAGCCAGTCAGCAACAGTTGTCCATGGCCTTTGCACCAGCTCCTGTCTTCAGGTTCCTGCCCTGCTTGAGTTCCTGTCCTGACTTCCTTTGATACTGAACTGTGATGTGGAAGTGTAAGCAGAAAAACAAAACAAAACAAAACAAAAACAAAAACAAACAAACAAACAAAAAAACCCTTTCCTCCCCAAATTGTTTGGTCATGGTGTTTTTATCACAGCAATGGTAACCCTAATTAAGACACCAGGAAAAATTCTGTCACACAGCAACTATGCAAGCACTTTAACACTGAGCTATATTGCTAACTCTTTTTATTTTTGAGACAGGGACTCACTTAGTTCCCAGGCTGGGCTTGCACTCACTATGTGACCCAGGCAAACCTTGAATTTGAGATCCTCCTGCCTCAACCTCTTGAGTATCTGGGATTCTAGGCCTATGTCACTAGATCAAGTTCTTATATTTAAATGTAATCTGTTTACTTCAAGTCTAAATTACTTATAATGTTTAATACTATGTAAGTGTCATGGAAATAGTTGTTATATTGTGTTGCTTGGAAAAGAAAATAGTCTGTGCCTGGTCAGGATGGATGCAATGTTTAGTTCAGCTAAGTTTTTTTTTTTTTTTAAGACAAGGTCTCTCACCTTTAATTTCTGCACTCAGGAGAAAGAGGCAGGCAGATTTCTGTTCGAAGCTAGCCTTGTATACATAGCAAGTTCCAGGACAGCCAGGGTTACACAGAGAAAAATCAATCACTGCAACAACATAAACCCACTGGGGGTCCGGGTGGGGGAGCAAGGTCTCCTACTATATAGTCCTGGACGGCCTGGGATTTGTAACATAGAACAGGCTGGTTTGTCTTAAACTGAGATCTACCTGCCTCTACCTACCCAATACTGGCATTATAGGTGCACAACCATGTCACATTTTACACACACACACACACACACACACCTTTTTTAAAAAGATGTATTTATTATTATACATAAGTTCACTGTAGCTGACTTCAGACACACCAGAAGAGAGTGTCAGATCTCATTATGGGTGGTTGTGAGCCACCATGTGGTTGCTGGGATTTGAACTCAGGACCTTCGGAAGAGCAGTCAGTGCCCTTACCTGCTGAGCCATCTCACTAGCCCCATATATACTTTTAAAAAAACAAACTACAAACACACACACACACACACACACACACACACAAGAACTTTCCTTAATAAACTTCAACTTTTATTTCATACTGATTGGTCCTAGAATTCTATTCTACAGCACAAAACAAGAATCCTAGCTTAAAATGAGTAAGGAAGTCACAGACTACAGATGGCAACATAAGGCCTGGGTCCCAGCTCCCACTGACAGTCCCAGCTGCAGAGAAGGCTGAGACAGGAGGGTTGTCCTGAGCTCAGGAGTTTGATACCCGCCTGAGCAGCACCCCAAACCTCCATCTCCAAAGAGAAAAAGGCAAAGCTCTGGAAGACTAAACTGAGGGGCTAGCCCAGAACTCAAGGGGACTAAACTAAGGGGCTAGCCCAGAACTCAAGGGACTAAACTAAGGGGCTAGCCCAGAGCTCTAAAGGACTAAACTGAGGGGCTAGCCCAGAACTCAAGGGGACTAAACTAAGGGGCTAGCCCAGAGCTCTGGGAGACTAAAATGGGGGGCTAGCCCAGAACTCAAGGGGACTAAACTAAGGGGCTAGCCCAGAGCTCTGGGAGGCTAAAATGAGGGGCTAGCCCAGAACTCAAAGGGACTAAACTAAGGGGCTAGCCCAGAGCTCTGAAGGACTAAACTGAGGGGCTAGCCCAGATTAGTGAAGATGAAAAGACAGCAGCTGGCAAGTTTGGGTCAGGGTCATGGAACACTTTCTGATTATTCAGATTGTTATGTAAGACAATGTCTGGCCGTTTTTAATGTATTGGGAGAACACTAGGAACCTCCAGAGAAATAAAGCCACGAGAAGAGAAAGATGGACGAATGGCAGGGTAAGGGATATACAGGGATCGTCTGTACTGTTTGTATAACCTCGGGTGTACAAACAGAAATTGTTGTTACACTTCCGTCTCGTGATCTACCGCCCCAGCCTTGCCTGCTTGCCTTTTGCCATGCCTTATACCAGAGTGTCTGCCTGCCTCTGCCACCTCCTTAGCTCAGGTTGAGACGGGACAGATAAACAGGAACAATTCAGGGAACCTAAGAAAGAAAAGGAATCCCTCACTGAGAGTGAGGCACTCCAGCCCAGTAGTCAAAACTGTGGGAGGGAAGTTGCCTCCACACAGTTCTCATCTGTACAGATGTTTCAAACAAGAATATTGAAATAGTTATGAAGCATGCTATGTCTATATGTATGGCTTTTGAATGTGACCTTATTCCTTACCCAGATACAAATCTGAAAATCCAAAAGGTTCTGGACAAGACTCTTTAAAATAAGATTTTAAAACGTTGTTTGCAGTAAAGACACCTTAACTTCTCTGCATCCTACTGTGAAGATGTGATCAGCCGTGATCCTATTCATTACTTCCTAGGCCCCACTCTGTGATCTCCTACGAGTTCCTTAGCAACCGTGGAATCTAACCTCAGAAGACACCAAAGTCCCGCATGCATAAGGACACGGGCGTGAAACACTCTAGAGCTCCTGTCCACACCTGCGTGATGATTCCCACTCGGAAATCTCTGCCAATGCCCTTCCTCTGGACTCCAACTCCCCTTCATACTAGCACATCCTGAAATTCCTTTTTGTGGTGACGCGAAGCTCAGCTGAATCTGAAGGGGGCGCTCTGCAAGGAAGGCAGCCACTGCAAGAGGCCGCAGTGACCTGAGCCCGCTCTCCTGAGGTCATCCTTGCTCACGACTTTGCTCTCCAGCTGCTTCCTGGCTTCCTTGCTCATCTTTTATAATCCATTTTCCACGCTGCAGACAGTGAGCTTTGCAAAATGGAAATTCGAAGCCAAGTAAGTCCGTGTCTAAAAATTCAGCGTTGGATGGGATGCTGTCTTCATCCAAAATATCACTGGCTGATAAAGAACATGTTTGTTTGTTTTTTCCCAGTTCTAGACCAATACCAAATTGCTGACAAGCTTAGTGTCTGGTGAAGGTCAGTTTCTCATAGATGACACTGTCCAGATGTCTTTACTTTGCAAAAGGGCTGAAGGCGTGACTTTGCTTCCTCAAGCCCTTTTCTAAGGCACTAATTGATTCTGAGAGCAGCACCTTCACAGCCTCACCACTCCTAAAGCCCCACCTCTTAATGCCACTGCAGTAAGGACTGAGGGACAACATGGCTTTGGAAGACACAGTTGAAGCATGATAAATGCTAACTAAAGAGAGGACTGGGTAAACTGGATTACCAGCTGCACAGTAGACAGGCAGGGTATATGAACCTTTGCTATGTTCAGTGTATAGTGGTATTGTAGGACAATAGAGGATAGGTGAGTGTTTATATAGCAGTTAAGGGTCGAATCTTCTGTACCCAAAGGCTGGAGAGATGACTCAATAATTAAGAGCTAGTATTGTTCTTGCAGAGGACCTGGATTTAGTTCCCAGCACCCACATGGTAGCTCACAAGAGTCTGTAACTCCAGTTTCAGGGGATCCTCCAACTGCTGCAAGCCTCCTCAGGCACCAGGCATGCAGATGGTGCACTTATATATAGCTAGGCAAACACTCAGACACATAATTTTTTTTTAAATTGTAATTAACTGAAGTGATTCAGCAAAAGTAATTATTTTGTCATTATTAAACACACATTCAATGAGAGATACAAAACAATTCTAGCAAAATGTTGCCAGTGAAAAACAAGGATTGATGACTGGGACCTGTAATCCTGGCACTTCTAATGCAAGAGAGGTGGGACTCCACGAGCTCAAGGTCAGCCTGGTCTACACACTGAGTTCCAGGACAGTCAGGACTGCACAGTGTGACTGTCTCAAAAAATGAGATGTGTAAGGGGTGGGAGTGGGGGGACAAAAGGTCAGTGGAGCTAGGTAAAAGGTAGATACGTTGTCTGCTGTTATGCCAATACTGCAATTCTCCTGCACATCTTAGATGTCTCAGAGGCTAGGGAAGATGTCATTTTGTGTTAACTATCTTGAGTCCGACGATCAGTGTTATGGTTGTATAGCAAATTATATATAAACATATAAATTAAAATTGTATGACATCTAGGAAAAGTTTCCTCTTGTTGCATCTCTAACTAAAAGTAGCTTTCAGCTGCCACCTAGGGTCTGGAGAGAGAAAGTCATGTAAGAAAGTCATCCATAATTAGCAGGATCTGGCCCCTGCCTCTTCTGCCCACTCCCAATTGTTCCTCTGGTCAAGAAGATGAAATCTTTGTTGTAGGTGGAACCTTAATGTTCCAAGATACTCAAAACATGAATTACCCCAGCCATTCAACCACTTGGGCTGGGTGAGACACGTATACCCTTAGAAAGCCAAGCACATCCAGGCAGTGATAATGTGTGCCTTTAATCCAAGCACCGGGAGGCAAGTGGATCTCTGAGGCCAACCTGGTCTACAGAGCAAGTTCCAGGACAGCCAGGACTAGAACAGAAATCCTGTTTCAAAAAAGAAAGAAAGGAAGAGAGAGAGAAAGAAAAAAAGAAAGAAAGGAAGACAGGAAAGAAGAAAGGAAGGAAGGGAGAGAGGAAGAAAGAAAAAGAGAACAAGAAAGAAAATATATAAATAAATAAATCCAGGCTCGCCTTAAGCCTTCTTAGAGACATTATTGGAATAACTATCTCTTTAATGAGATATTCTTTCCTTCCCTTAATCCCCACTACACCCATACACACCAGGACAGTCCCTACAAACAGTCCAGAGGTTCTGTGTAAACATGACTGAAGTGGAAACTTAGGGGTTCTTTGGAAAGTCAGTTGTGCTGGATGTTGCTTTGCTAGGGTGGACACTGGTGAAAGGATGGTCTGCTAAAGCAAGCACGTGAAAGGTCACATGATGGAGGATTCTTCGCTAACGACAGAAATATATTGGTCTGCCTTAAGTAGTTGAGCTCCATTTGTTGGGACTCCATAGAGAGAAATGCACTTCTGATGGTGTGCTGCGGTTTCTTGTTGATTCTACAGATTGGAGTGACTGACAGAGTGATGTCAGCTGAGACAGATTCATACGCCGAGGCAAGACACTTGCTAAGGCAAGACCTGTGAGCACATGAGATGTCTAGAGGGAGTATAAAAAGGACTCGATGGACAGTGGCAGAGGCTGAGCTAGGCTTGCTTGCATAGCTAAGTGCTTCTTGGTCTTTGCTGAGAGAAGCACAGCTGAGAACTTTTCCTATTGGTCTTGGCACCCTCCTGCTGACTCCTGCTGAGGCTGCTGCTATCCAGACTGCGGAACTGGACTGCTGGTGTGTCCGTGAAGTGTTTGCTAGTGGATCAAGTTGCTACTGCTGACCTGTGAATTGAACTGCCGATTTCCAGACAACACAAAGTTGCTCCAAAGAACCTTTCCAAACAGGTCCGCTCCCCCTCAACCCCTATCCTTTCTTTTCCACTGCCTCTGGTGAGTGGTGGGCTAGAAGAGAGGTTTAAAGCATTTAAGAACTGTAGTGGCTATTCCTGGTTGTCAACTTGACAATATTTGGAATGAATTACAATCCGGAATTGGAAGGCTCACCAGTGACCCTTATCTGGAGGCTTGGAGATCCTTATCTGGATCTTGGTTTGAAGATCTTGAGCCACAGTGGCTATGAATTCCAGAAGATTGAATCTCCGAGTTTAAGGAACACACATTTAATCTGGGCTACGCCTTTCATCTGGGATTAAAGGTGTGGTGGAACACACCTTTAATCTGGGCTACACCTTCTGCTGGAGACAATATAAGGACATTGGAAGAAGGGAGTCTAGCTTCTTGCTCTTGCTCCTTCGCCTGCTTGCTGCGTGAGACTGAGTAACTGCTAGATCCTTGGACTTCCATTCACAGCTGCGACTGAACAATTGTTGGGAATTGGCTGCCGACTGTAAGTCATCAATAAATTCCTTTACTATCTAGAGACTATCTGTAAGTTCTGTGACTCTAGAGAACCCTGACTAATATAGAAGTTGGTACCAGGAGTGGTTCTAGAGTAACAGAAGTACAAGGATGAATCTTTTAAAATTCTGGAATTGGCTTGTTGATCCACCAGCACTTTCAACTATTGAAACCTCTCCAGATTCTCTCCCTCCTGGGAGCTCAGAGAATTTTGAAGACCCATGGTTGAAACTATATTCCGAACTTAAAGAAGCTAATGCCCTTGATTTTCTTAATGAATTAGGTGATTCAGTGCACAAAGCTTTCTACAAGATGGGGAAAAAATCGAAAAATGATTTTACTGGCTGGCTGCTCTTAGTATCTGTGGAAAAAATGATGAATGAAAGGAAGGAGTTGTGTGATAAAATCAAAAGGCTCCAGACACAAGTAAACGATCTAAAAGTTGCTAAGTGTGTCCTTGAGGAGAATCTTCTCTCTTGTAGCAATAGAGCTCAAGTTGCAGAAAATCAAACAGAAACTCTCATTGTAAGGTTGGCTGAACTACAGCGAAAATTCAAGTCTCAGCCTCAGAGTGTGTCGACAGTTAAAGTAAGGGCTCTAATTGGCAAAGAATGGGATCCTACAACATGGGATGGGGATGTGTGGGAAGACCATGTTGAAGCTGAAAATTTTGAATCCTCAGATTCTCAAGGGTTTGCCCCACCTGAGAAAGTAGTACCCTCAGCCCCACCTCTTGAAATAATGCCTTCCCCACATGAGGAAATTAATTTTGCAGAGTCTGCTCACGGCCCACCAATAGTTTCTTCTAGACCTGTAACCAGACTCAAAGCAAAACAGGCTCCTAGAGGGGAGGTAGAAAGTGTAGTCCATGAGGAAATTCGCTACACTACTAAGGAGCTTAATGAGTTTGCTAATTCATTCAAGCAGAAACCTGGTGAATATGTGTGGGAATGGATTTTAAGGGTGTGGGATAAGGGTGGAAGGAACATAAAACTAGAGCAGGCTGAGTTTATTGACATGGGTCCTCTGAGTAGAGATTCTAGGTTTAATACGGAAGCTCGCATAGTTAAAAAAGGTGTCAAAAGTTTGTTTGAATGGTTGGCTGAGGTGTTTATCAAAAGATGGCCTACTGGAAATGACTTGGAGATGCCTGATATTCCATGGCTTAGTGTTGATGAAGGGATTTTAAGACTTAGGGAAATTGCAATGCTAGAGTGGATATATTGTGTAAAGCATAATTGTCCACAATGGGAAGGTCCAGAAGATATGCCTTTCACCAGCTCTATAAGACGCAAATTGGTGAGAGGGGCACCAGCACATTTGAAGGGTTTTGTTCTTTCCCTTTTCCTTGTGCCAGATCTTAGCATTGGAGATGCTTCTGCTCAATTAGATGAATTAAATTCACTGGGTTTAGTTGGATTCCGAGGTAACAAGGGCCAGGTGGCAGCACTGAATTGCCCGAGACAAGGTGATTCTAGTTATTATAATGGACAGCGTAGACAAAAGAATGTTTATAATAACATACCCAGTAATGGTCAGCACAGGAGAGGTGAAATTTATAATGGCATGATTCGGTTGGACCTTTGGTACTGGCTAACCAATCATGGTGTTTCCAGGAATGAAATACATAGGAAGCCTACTGCATATTTGTTTGATCTGTATAAGCAGAAAAATTCTCAAACAAATGAAAGAAAGGCTACATTAGATCGTGGTAAACAGCCAAATGAAAGAAAGGCTACATTAGATCGTGGTAAACAGCAATCTCGGCCAGTGAATCAATTTCCAGACTTGAGACAGTTTGCAGATCCAGAACCCCTTGAATGAAGGGGTGGCCAGGTTCCGCTGAGGAAGGATCTTGATAAGACACTCAAAGGTTTTGCTGTTACCCTTTCTCCAGTTCTTCCCCAGAGGGACCTACGGCCTTTTACAAGGGTAACTGTACACTGGGGAAAAGGAAATAATCAGACTTTTCGGGGTCTGCTGGATACTGGTTCTGAGTTGACACTGATCCCAGGGGATCCCAAGAAACATTGTGGCCCTCCAGTTAAAGTAGGGGCTTATGGAGGGCAGGTGATTAATGGAGTTTTGACTGATGTCCGACTCACAGTAGGTCCAGTAGGTCCCCGGACACATCCTGTGGTGATTTCCCCAGTTCCAGAATGTATAATTGGGATAGATATACTCAGAAATTGGCAGAATTCTCATATTGGTTCCCTGAACTGTAGAGTGAGGGCTATTATGGTTGGAAAGGCCAAATGGAAGCCTTTAGAGTTGCCTTTGCCAAAGAAAATAGTGAATCAAAAACAGTATCGTATTCCTGGAGGCATTGCAGAAATTACTGCCACTATCAAGGACTTGAAAGACGCAGGGGTGGTGGTTCCCACCACATCTCCGTTTAACTCTCCTATCTGGCCAGTGCAGAAAACAGATGGATCATGGAGAATGACAGTTGATTATCGAAAACTAAATCAGGTAGTAACTCCAATTGCAGCTGCTGTACCAGATGTAGTTTCGTTACTTGAGCAAATTAACACATCTCCTGGCACCTGGTATGCGGCTATTGATCTGGCAAATGCCTTCTTCTCAGTACCTGTCCATAAGGACCACCAGAAGCAATTTGCTTTCAGTTGGCAAGGCCAACAGTATACCTTCACAGTTTTGCCTCAAGGATATATTAACTCTCCTGCCCTGTGTCATAATTTAGTTAGAAGGGATCTTGATCGTTTGGATCTTCCACAAAATATCACATTGGTGCACTATATTGATGACATTATGCTGATTGGACCAAGTGAGCAGGAAGTAGCAACCACTTTGGACTCATTGGTAACACATATGCGTACCAGAGGATGGGAAATAAATCCAACCAAAATTCAAGGACCATCTACCTCAGTGAAATTCTTAGGAGTCCAGTGGTGTGGGGCATGCAGAGATATTCCTTCTAAGGTGAAAGATAAGTTATTGCACCTGGCCCCTCCTACAACCAAGAAAGAAGCACAACGTTTAGTGGGTCTATTTGGATTCTGGAGACAACACATCCCTCACTTGGGTGTGTTACTTAGGCCTATTTACCAAGTGACTCGGAAAGCTGCTAGCTTTGTGTGGGGCCTGGAACAGGAGAAGGCCCTTCAACAGGTCCAGGCTGCTGTGCAGGCTGCTCTACCACTTGGACCATATGACCCAGCAGACCCGATGGTACTTGAGGTGTCTGTGGCTGATAGAGATGCTGTTTGGAGCCTCTGGCAGGCCCCTGTAGGTGAATCACAGAAAAGGCCTTTGGGATTTTGGAGCAAAGCTCTACCATCATCTGCAGACAACTATTCTCCCTTTGAAAAACAGCTCTTGGCCTGCTATTGGGCCTTAGTGGAAACTGAACGTCTGACAATAGGACACCAAGTCACTATGCGACCTGAATTACCCATCATGAGCTGGGTACTATCAGACCCTGCAAGTCATAAAGTGGGACGCGCACAGCAGCAGTCTATTATCAAATGGAAGTGGTATATACGTGATCGGGCCAGAGCAGGTCCTGAAGGCACAAGCAAGTTACATGAAGAAGTTGCTCAAATGCCTATGGTTTCTACTCCTGTTACAATGCCATCTGCTGCCAAGCATGCACCTATAGCCTCATGGGGTGTTCCCTATGATCAACTGACCGAAGAGGAGAAGACTAGAGCCTGGTTTACTGATGGCTCTGCACGTTATGCAGGCACCACCCAGAAGTGGACAGCTGCAGCATTACAACCCCTTTCTGGGACAACCTTGAAAGACACAGGTGAAGGGAAATCTTCACAGTGGGCAGAACTTCGGGCAGTACACATGGTATTACAGTTTGTTTGTAAGAAGAAGTGGCCAGATGTACGATTATTCACTGACTCATGGGCTGTAGCCAATGGATTGGCTGGATGGTCAGGGACTTGGAAAGATCACAATTGGAAAATTGGTGAGAAAGACATCTGGGGAAGAAGTATGTGGATAGATCTCTCCAAATGGGCAAAGGATGTGAAGATATTTGTGTCCCATGTAAATGCTCACCAAAAGGTGACTTCAGCCGAGGAGGAGTTCAATAATCAAGTGGATAAGATGACCCGTTCTGTGGACAGTCAGCCTCTCTCCCCAGCCATCCCTGTCATTGCTCAATGGGCACATGAACAAAGTGGTCATGGTGGTCGAGATGGAGGTTATGCTTGGGCTCAGCAACACGGGCTTCCACTCACCAAAGCTGACCTGGCTACTGCTGCTGCTGATTGCCAGATCTGCCAACAGCAGAAACCAACACTGAGCCCCAGATATGGCACCATTCCTCGAGGTGACCAGCCAGCAACCTGGTGGCAGGTTGACTACATTGGACCACTTCCTTCGTGGAAAGGACAGCGTTTTGTTCTTACTGGAGTAGATACTTATTCTGGTTATGGATTTGCCTTTCCTGCACGTAATGCCTCTGCTAAAACCACCATTCACGGACTGACAGAATGCCTCATCTATCGTCATGGTATTCCACACAGTATTGCTTCTGACCAAGGAACTCATTTCACAGCCAGAGAAGTACGACAGTGGGCCCACGATCATGGAATACACTGGTCTTACCACATTCCCCATCATCCTGAAGCAGCTGGGCTGATAGAAAGATGGAATGGCCTTTTGAAGACGCAGTTACAGCGCCAATTAGGTGGTAACAGCTTGGAAGGCTGGGGTAGAGTTCTTCAGAAGGCAGTATATGCTTTGAATCAGCGCTCGATATATGGTACAGTTTCACCCATAGCCAGGATTCATGGGTCCAGGAATCAAGGGGTGGAAAACGGAATAGTTCCACTTACTATCACTCCTAGTGACCCTCTAGGAAAATTTTTGCTTCCTGTCCCCATAACTCTAGGTTCTGCTGGCCTAGAAGTTTTGGCTCCAGAGAGGGGAGTGCTCCTACCAGGAGCTACAACAAACATTCCATTGAACTGGAAGCTCAGACTTCCCCCTGGTCATTTTGGGCTTCTAATGCCCTTAAACCAACAGGCTAAAAAAGGAATAACAGTGTTAGGAGGGGTGATAGATCCAGATTACCATGGGGAAATTGGATTACCTCTTCACAATGGTGGTAAGCAAGATTATGTCTGGAGTGTAGGAGATCCCTTAGGGCGTCTCTTAGTACTACCATGTCCTGTGATTAAAGTCAATGGGAAACTACAACAGCCTAATCCAAGCAGGATGACAAAGGACACAGACCCATCAGGAATGAAGGTATGGGTCAATCCTCCAGGAAAAGAGCCAAGACCTGCTGAGGTGCTGGCTGAAGGTGAAGGAAATACAGAATGGGTAGTAGAGGAAGGTAGTTATAAATACCAATTAAGGCCACGTAACCAGTTGCAGAAACGAGGATTATAAAGTAATATGAATGCCCATTGTAAATTTACTAATGCGTTTGCGATTGTACGAGGGATAGTTATATCATGTTAGGCGTATTTACAACCTTGTTATTGTTTTATGTGAACATGAGATATTATTTGTGTCAAGTTGACAAGGGGTGGATTGTAGTGGCTATTCCTGGTTGTCAACTTGACAATATTTGGAATGAATTACAATCCGGAATTGGAAGGCTCACCAGTGACCCTTATCTGGAGGCTTGGAGATCCTTATCTGGATCTTGGTTTGAAGATCTTGAGCCACAGTGGCTATGAATTCCAGAAGATTGAATCTCCGAGTTTAAGGAACACACATTTAATCTGGGCTACGCCTTTCATCTGGGATTAAAGGTGTGGTGGAACACACCTTTAATCTGGGCTACACCTTCTGCTGGAGACAATATAAGGACATTGGAAGAAGGGAGTCTAGCTTCTTGCTCTTGCTCCTTCGCCTGCTTGCTGCGTGAGACTGAGTAACTGCTAGATCCTTGGACTTCCATTCACAGCTGCGACTGAACAATTGTTGGGAATTGGCTGCCGACTGTAAGTCATCAATAAATTCCTTTACTATCTAGAGACTATCTGTAAGTTCTGTGACTCTAGAGAACCCTGACTAATATAAGAACTATCATTAAAATAGACTTTGAAAAAAAGTAAAGTTATGCGTGACCACTCCAACGTATGGTTTACAGGAAGGGTTTTATTATAGATATGAGAGAGAGAGAGAGAGAGAGAGAGAGAGAGAGAGAGAGACTGAGCGTGGCCACCAGACTGGACCTGGCTAGGGGGGAAGCAGGAGCCAAGCAGAGACAGAAGTGCAGGGGGAGGTGGAGGGGGTGGGGGGGAAGAGAGGGAAAGCAGAGACAGGGAGATCAAGGTGGGGGGAGGTTACCAGGAGGTGTGGCTGGGGGGAGGGAAACCTGTGGGCTGCAGGGAGTTTAGGGTAAGAGAGGAAGTGAGAAGGGCTAGCAGGGTGCTAGCCAGACTCTGAACTCTGTTAAGAGGTACTTGAGATACTGAGGGAGCCTGGAGGCCAGCATAGGCTTTGGTATACTAACTGGAAGCTCAGGTAGCCATTTATCCCTTCTCTGCCTTTTGGAATTTGGGGAAGTGGAATTTCCTTGGGATCCGACAGTTGGGTCTACCCAGAGAGGTACAACTGTTCCTTTATTCTTTCTTAGGATGCTGTCCGGAGCCTAGGTCTTCTTTTTCTGGTAATTTAGGATTCCTTATTTTTCTCTAAAGCTCTGGTCTCCATCATGTGGCTGTCTTTCATGCCTGCTTAACTCAAACAACATGGAATGTTTCCTTCTTGTCTCCATTCTCCCCCTTGAGATTACAGCTTGCCTACCCTAGTATTTGTTTGGTTTTGTTTAAAAAAACAAACAAATGTCTATAGCATTGTCTTCTTTTAGTAAACTTTGATCTTTGATCTGGCAGTAGTGGCACACACCATTAATCCCAGCTCTTGGGAAGCTGAGGCAAGTGGATCTTTGGGTTCAAACAAGGCCAGTCTGATCTACAGAGTCTGAGGCCAGCCTAGTATACATTATGAGTTTCAGGACAGCCCAAAGACAAGGCTGCTGTTGGGTCCCAAAGAAGCCAGGGACAAATAGGTAACTATGGTTTCTATTACACCAAAGTACACGCTGGCAGCAGAACTCGTTATCTATGGCTTTCCTTAGCTCTTTTCACCCTATCTCCAAACTGCTCCAGCTCAGGGCTTCCCTTCCCTTCTCCAGCTTCTGACTCCTATACTATATAACCCAGCCATTTTGGCCATGAGCTTTCTTGGTTCTCTTGACTCTGGCTCTGGCTCTGGTTCTCTCTCTCTCTCTCTCTCTCTCTCTCTCTCTCTCTCTCTCTCTCTCTCTCTCTCTCTCTCTCTCTCTCTCTCCATCTCTCACTCTCCCTCCCCTCCTCTCCCTTCATAGCCCTGTTCAGTCTGCTGTTTAGCTTGCTCTATTTTCTTCCTGCACTAGACCCTTCCAGATGCCTCTGGCTGTGTTCTCCCTCACACACAGAGTAGGAACTGCCTCAGCCATTCCTTGGAGTGGTCATGTGTTGTGTCCGGCCAGCAGACCACAACCTGGGTTCTAGCCTGGAAAGGCATTTTGGAAACCTGGAAGAGAAGAGGGGCTAGGTGGCGAGAGAAAAGAATGTAGCCAAGACAGTTACTCTGATCAAGGCTCAAATTTTATTGTTGCGACACTAGTTATGAAGGAAGGGGGAGGGGACCCGATTCCCGCGGAATAATCTCTGGTCCAGTAGAAAGGTGCACGTGTGTGGCTCCGCAGGTTCCAGCAGTGGGCGTGGCAGAACGAATGAGCAGGAAGCTCCACCCCTGAGCAAGCAGGTTTCAGGCTAGGGGAGGGGAGACTGCAGTCATGTGCTGATTTCATTCAGTTACCACATCCTGACCAAATGAGGTGAGAAAGTGGTCTTCTTGTTTCTCCTACACTGCTCTAAGAAGTCTCTTGTCATTTCTTTGGTCCTCACGTGTAGGTAATATGCTTACAGTAAACTGTGTGTATTTCCACCACACACTTGACACACGGTATCACAATGAACATTATGACTATTTCTCTAGTGCTTTGTAAACTCTGAGAGCAGGGCTGTCTTTATTCTATCTCTCTCAGGAACAAAGGAATCTCCGAAAGGAACAAAGCTGGGGTCCTACACAGAAGCGCGCGGGGGCAAGGCAAGTTAGTGCAGCTCTTAGGGAACTGTGTGACGATCTTCATTTTCCTTCTCACTGGAATTCTCTGTTTGGGGCAGGACAGATTATCTTGGGAAGAAAACTGTCCCAGCAGACATTCCCCTCTGAATTGAGCAAGGTCCGCTGTAATCTCATAAGAATCTGTTTTTGCTATGGAAGCACTCTATCAATAACCCAGGACAGTAATCCCAGCAGGTAGGAGGTAGAGGCAGGAGGATCAGGAAATAATGGACATTTCTAGAGTGGTAAAGGCCAACCTGGGCTACATGAGACTTCTTTTTTTATTAATTACATACAAATGACTTAAGCTATTTGGGTTATAGATCAAGAAGCTACAAATCTGGTGCAACCATCTTAAATTTACAGGAAACACTTTTGTTTTTATTGCTCTAATTTCCCGACTTTGCAGGATTTTACCGGTCGGGAGAAGCAGGGACTACAATTCCCATAAAACCTCTGGGTACTGGGTAACGCCTGCCAGACGCAACCGGACTGCGTTTCCTAGCGAGCCTCCTGACGCGGCGTTTGCGTGGTCCGACCGGAAATTCGGTTGTTAGATCAAGCGGTGGTACAGCAGGCTGCGCAGCAAGTACAAAGGTACCACCCTAGGGTTCGGAGAGACGATAGGGCTCTGACTCAGCCAAAAGGACCAAGTTGTACATTTTCCATTTTTCAGCTCCCAGCCATGCTTTCCCAGTGCCCTTAGTGCCTAGCGCTCTGGCCGCTCAATCGCCTTTGTCTCTCCGCTACCGGCGTAGAAGCCGCGTTAACCCGCCACGCAGAGTAGAGGCGGTTCCAGGGTGTGCTTGTCTGGGGTGCGTGGGCAGGGTGTGTGGACTCAGTCCCGTGTCCTTCGTTTCTCCGCAGCGAATGCTAAGTGCGCGATCGGCCCAGTGCATGGTCTCCATGGCCACGCGCTCGTGTGTATCGCGGGGCAGCGCGGGATCTGCGGCTGCAGGACCAGTGGAAGCCGCTATTCGCGCCAAATTGGAGCAAGCCCTGAGCCCCGAGGTACTGGAGCTGCGCAACGAGAGCGGTGGCCACGCAGTCCCAGCAGGCAGCGAGACGCATTTTCGCGTGGCGGTGGTGAGCTCTCGTTTCGAGGGGATGAGCCCCTTGCAACGGCACCGGTTGGTCCACGAGGCACTGTCGGAGGAGCTGGCTGGACCGGTACATGCCCTGGCCATCCAGGCGAAGACCCCCGCCCAGTGGAGAGAAAACCCACAGTTGGACATTAGTCCCCCCTGCCTAGGTGGGAGCAAGAAAACTCGAGGGACCTCTTAATAAATACCTGGATTGGGAGAACGATCCGAATGGGTCGACTGAGAATAAACTACTACATCACTACTACCTTATTCCTTGATTTGTACGGACCAGGAGCTCTGCCTTTTCTGCTAATGAACACCATGCAGAGGCAAAGACACCTCTGGTGAAAGCTAAGCTAGCCCAGGGAGAGAGCAGCCACTCCCTCCCTCTTGCCCTTGCCTGGGCTAGACTAGAGAAAGGTCCTGATGAATCGGAAAGGGCCATGATAATAAAAGAGAAGCTGGTGCATGAGGTCAAACGGTGCTCTTAATACCTGTTAAATTGGAGCTACACATCATTAGTGCATATGGGGGCTGGGGGAGGTTGCATAACACCACTGCGCACTTGGGTGTCAGAGAGTAATTTTCGGAGTTACTCCTCCCCCAGTTGCATGGTTCTGGAATTGAACTCAGAGAGGCCATCAGGTTTACACAGCTGTTAGGTCCCTACAGACGTTCTTATGAGAAGAAAATTACCTGTAGGCTAGAGAAGGGATTTGTGAGGAAGTGAACTATCTGGGTTTTGCAAGGATACCAAAATTAACCCGGAAAAGAGGGAATTCCTGCATTTGAAGCAGGAAAAGAACCGAAATAAACATTGGCTAGGTTTGGGGAATGGAGATGGCTCAGTGGTTAAGAGTACTGACTGCTCTTCCGAAAGTCCTGAGTTCAGTTCCCAGCAATCATATGGTGGCTCACAACAATCCGTGATGAGATGTGGCGCCCCCTTCTGGAGTGTCAGAAGACAGCTACCATGTACTTACATATAATACACCTTTAATAATTACACACACCTTTAATTCCAGCATTAGGAGCAGAAAAGAAAAAAGAGAAATGTAGCGCAGCGTGGACTTGAGGCAGGAGAATCGAGGACAAGCTGCAGGTAGCAGGGATTCCCAAAAGAAATTGCTTAAAACTGGGGGGCCAGAGAAGTGGTGGAACACTTTCTGCTCTCCAGAGGATCCAGAGTTGATTCCCAGCACCCACTTGGTGACTCACGAAGGACTGGAACTCCAGTTGCAAGGGATCTAATGCCCTCTTCTGGCCTTGGTGGGTACCAGGCACATGGTGCATATATACATATGCAGGCAAAATGCTCATGCAAATAAAATATGTTTATGTCGATTTTTGCAAGAATAACAAGGGCTCTTAACCGTCTAGAGCCAGAATAAGTAAATGTTTTTAAATAAACAAAATGTAGGTTTGAGGTACCCCATTCCATGTTGATAAGAGAAGGAATTGTTTCTCCAACACTAGTTTATCTTCCCCAGATAGTCAGTATGGGAGAATGAATGAAGAAGCCAGGAGCAGACACAGCCACTTTGGGTTTTAAGGGTTCGAACCCTTTATTTTTCAGCAGTATTTTTCATTTCATTTTTTTTTTCACATCAATGGAGTCAGGTTTAGGGTTCCCCAGGAGACAGGAAGGTGGATGTGTATCCCCTGGGGATGCAGTAAGGGAGAAGGCTACGTCCAGCCACGGAATGGTGAAAGAAGGGTCGCACATTCACACACTGGGCACTGGAGGAGAAGGCAGTCCTTTGAGCACAGACACTAGAGTTAAACAGTCACCACCTGGTTCAGTTACAAAATCGGAATGGCCTTAGGGTTGAGGGCACCAGACGTAGCGTACGGAGGGTGAATTTAGATTTTTTTTTCTTTTTGTGGTTAGTTTAACTTCCTTTTAACTTTTTTTTTTTTTAACATTTTACAAACAGCTAAAAACTACAACACGTCACAGCTACGTTGGGAGTGGAGAGAGAGTACCAAAGAAAGCAGCCACACAGAGTAGGGTAGGACGGGGGCAGCTCTACCTACAAGGCTGTTCTGTGGAAGGGCAAAACGGGGAAACTGAGGCTTCTGGTCCCTGCATTAGGGGTCCCTCACGACCCAGCCTTTTTGAGAAGGGTTAGGGACGGACCCCTGCTTCCTGCCCCAGCTCCTTGTGCTTTCGGACCTGCTGGTTTGACCATACGTGCCTGGTTATTCTCCCTTTCTTTCCTCTGGTCCACTGCCTGTGTGAACAGGTCAGATGGAGGGCTGTGGCTAGTGGGTAGAACCTCTCTAGAGCAAGGAGAGAGTGAGTCCTTGTCAGGTGCCCTCAGGTCCCCCAAGATTGCAGGACTCATCCCAGCCTGGCCTAGGGGTTCTGCCTCCAGCCCCAGCACAGATACAAGATTCTGGGAGGTACTATAGAAAAACAGTGTTGTGTGTGTTCACTGAAACTACTACTCTTGGCTTATATTAGACAGTAGAGTGGTACCCCTACCCCATGGTACACACACACACACATGCGCACGCACACACACGAGTGTATGTATACATCCACACACAGTCCAGCTAAGCTGCCTCAGAACTTACATATAAATAAAACTCAGAAAACTAATTCCATAAATTAAATCCAGGCTTCACACTTGTAGCCTGAATTGAGGTGAAAATGGTGGCCAGAGGGCTGAGGTTTATTGCTACTCCCCAGCATCCTTGGGAGGCTAGAGGGCACCCAAGGCCTTCCCACTCAAGAAGTTCTTTTGGTCCAAGCCTCAGCCCCCATTATAACTCCATACCTGTGGTTCACCAGGGCCTAGGCGGAGGGAAAGAAGGGGAAGGCAGAAGTTCCGGAACCCTCGGAGCAGGGAAACAGCCCCCCTGCTAACACTGGGGGAGAGAAGGATGCAGCGCAGCCTTCTCCTTGTGCAAAGTTGAGGGTGGCAGCAGGTAAGGAGTACCTCATCCCAAAAGTGGAACGAAGGGACCGTCCCTGTAGTCCCTGCCCATCAGGGTCACACACATGCACACAGGCACACACAGCTAAGACACCAAACACAGGAGTGAGGACCAGGACAGCAGGGCAGGGTAGGGATAAAAGGAATTATTGGTCTCACAGTGTGCCTGCCATCCCTAAAGCCCCTGAGACAGCCCCCATCCCTCACTGCAGCACCTGTCCCCGGGTCTCAGGCAGCTTCAGAGCCAGAGAGCTACCAAGGGCAAGAGCAGCCGAGGCAAAGAGAATGGGAGCAGCCTTGGTGATGCCCACAAAGGATGTGAAGATGCTGATCCCCAGCACAGCTGCCAGCTTACACAGGGCATTCAGGAAGCCAAAGGCAGTAGTCCTGCTCAGTGCCAAGCCACGGCGCGGTGGCGGTCCAGAAGAGGGAAGATGGGCAGGTGGGAAGGCAAAGTGGGGTCAGAGGAAAACAGTGTGCGGGAGCGGGAAGGAAGGATGGAGAAGTGACAGGAGGGGGTGGGGCAACAGACACGTTGGGAGACAAGAGAGAAAGGAGACAGAAGCAGAGGTTAGTAATTAGCAGTTCCAGAAGTGAAGACAAAAGCTCCCAGCTGTTAAGGAAAAGCTCAGCATGGATGTGTGTCCTACCCCAACAACATCCTTATCCTCCACCCTATTCTCTTCCCTAAGGATATTCTCTCAGCTCTCTTCCTCGCTTCTCCCCAGTCCTGTAGCTCCTCCCCTGCTCGCCCACCACACTCCAAACTACCTCTTGTCGGAAGGGTAGAGCTCAACGGTCAGCACGTCCAGCGCGTTCCAGGATGCGATGCTAACTCCCCCAAAAAGGCAGAGCAGAGCGATCATGGCTGACTCGCTGTTCCCAAAAGACAGGAAGAAGCAGGACACACAGGACAACACACTGGAACCAGCTGGAACCAGGAGAAGAGACGACAATGAAACCCAGCCACGGCCCAGCTTGCAACCAGCTGGCTTTGATTGCCACCGGCTGGCTTTGAGGCAACTCCAGATAACTGTGTCCCAGAGTAGCCAAAGGAAGGCTTTTCACACAACCTCTGTGTTTGTTAGTACCAGTTTCAGTAGCAGCCATTTATTCAATACCAACTATGAGCTAAGTAATGGGATGTTTTCTATGGACCTGAGAGATCAGCCTTCTGAGAGAGGTGCTATTTCCTCTATGAGAAGTGCCATGATTGCAGGTGCAAGCTCACAGGGTGTGACCTGTCCAAGGTGGAGCTGAACCTCAAATCTAGCCTCAAAGTCTATACCCTACTTGCTTACCATCCTACCTATTTCTTTAACCCCCCCCCCCCAGAGTAACTTCTTTGCCAGATCCACCCCCATTTTGCAGCACCTCTAAACAAACCATGAAGGAGAAGGCTCTCTGGCCAATGGTTTCCAGCTGGAGATGAGACGCTGACAGCCCGCCCTGGCTGCCTCTATTCCCAATCAGCCAGCACCCAGCCCTCAGCCCCTTACCAAGCATTCTGAGCCTGCCAATCTTGTCCATGAGCAGAGCAGACACAATGTTTCCAGGAAGCACAGCCAGTGTCCCCAAGAAGCTGACAAAGTACACCATGTAGGCACCTTCGCCTGTCCCCGTCACGTCTAGCGGGCAGCCTTCCTTATTGTGCAGGAACGTGCTGTTCACCAGCCGGCTGTTCACGAACTTGTACTCAAATAGGTCTAGAAGGTCAGGACACAGGGCCAACATGAGACCTGCTACGTCAGGGTCTCTCAGCATTAGCACTGACACTCACTGCAAAGCATCCAACATCACCATGGGAACTAACAATTTTCTCAGCAGAGGGACCATAAGCAAGAATTGGGCATGGCATATCTGAGCTTTACTAGTCTTTGTTTCTTGTTCATCCTTTTTGTCCACCTGTGCTGACTATAAACAGAAGCCCTGTTGCTGGCCTAGGAGCTGCTCCTGAAGAAAACATTTCAAATAACTTTTTAAAGTCAGTCTCTCTTTGTGTGTCTCTCTGTGTCTTTCTGTGTCTCTGACTCTCTGTGTCTCAATCTCTGTGTCTTTGTCTCCCTCTCCCCCTCCTCCCCACTTTCCTGCAAGGTGAGGAAAGCTTACACAATATTCCATTTAGAGGCAGGATGTTAGCCTGGCCGTGGTGGCACATGCCTTTGATCCCAGCACTCTGAAGGCAGAGGCAGGCTGAGATCTAAGTTTGAGGCCAGCCTGGTTTAGAGAGTGAGTTCCAGGACAGCCAGGGCTACATAGTAAAACTCTGACTTGAAAACAAACAAGAACAAAACAAACAAACAAACAAGAAAAAAGGGAGAAGAGGTGTTTCAGTTTAGCAGAGGACTCAGCCTTTCAGCTAAGACCATTACTCAGGCTTTTGTTTGTGGTTTGTTTCTTCTTTTTCTTACATATTTTTAAAAAGACTTATCTTAGGCTTTTTAATTTTTGTTGTTGCTGCTGTTGTTGTTTTGTGTGTGTGTGTTCTCGTACATGTACCACGAACTCTCAGGGCCAGAAGACAATGTTAGCTCGTCTAGAACAAGAGTTACAGGCAGGAGTGAGCTGTCTGATGTGGTTGCTGGGAATTGAACCAGGTACTCCGCAAGAGCAGTGAGTGCTCTTAACTGCTGAGCAGTTTGTTGTTTTTGTCTTGTTTTTTGCTTTTTAGAAAAGGTCTCATGCAGCCTAGCCTGGTCTCAAACTCGATCTTTAGTAGGACTTGAACTTCCTGTCCTCTGTCCTCTGCCTCCAGAGCGTGCTGCCATACTCAGACTTTTGTTTCTGTTTTTGTTTTTATTTTTGTTTTTGTGTTTGTTTTAATCACTAGGGATTAAACCTAGAGAGCATCCCCGAGCTGGCCAGGTGCTCCTCCACCAAACTCGCCACTCTCAGCCCTTTCAAATTTTGATCCAGGACCTTACAAAGTCACCCAGGTTGGCCTTAAATTTTCTCAATTTTCAATTCTCCTACTTCAGCCTTCTGAGGAGAGGAATTGCAGGCCTCTGCTAGGCTGAGCTAAGAAGTAGACTGATGCCACGATTCCCACTTTTTCTTTATTAAATATCCCTTGTATTGTCTTTCATTTCCCCAAACACCCAGTTTACCCTAACTCTTCATAATTACATTAGCATTACCTCACTGGAACTTTATAATTACAGCTGAAGGTAAAGGAACTCGAAGTTTTCCTCAGAGAGTAGATCCCAGGAAAATACCCATTATATTTCCCAGATCACTGGTGGTAGCCAGTAAGCAACCCCAGGGCTCCAGGGCACTCTCAGCTTGAGAGCAGGAAGCAAGGGGACAAGGAAGCCTCCTCCCTTCATCAAAGTCCCCTGGGCCACCACTGGCCACCTTACCAGTGTTATAGAACACAGTGTTGATGAACGTGCAGTTGCGGAAGAATGTGTTGCTGGATGTAACATCTTCAAAGTAACACTCCTCAAACAGGGAATCCTCAAAGGACACTGACTTCAGACGCAGCCCGATGAACCTGCAGGACCAAGATGGTGAGACACGCCCCCTCACTTTGCCCCTCACTGACTCACGTCCCTAGAGAACCCTGGTTATACATAGGCTTTGCCCTAAACCACCTTGTCTTGAGCTCAGACTCATCACCAAGAAGGAAGTAGGAGGAATAGGGAGAAGTGGTGTGGAAACACCCCCACATACTTGTCATTGAAGTACTGTCCCCCTCGGTGGATCTGATTCTCCAGTGTGAAGTTAAACGTCACATGCTCCACGCGCTCCCCTGGGAACACTTTGGTTCGGGCTGCATAGTCCACAGCCTGGAGATGGCGGATCATGTCGGGAAACCAGACAGTCAAACCATAGTAGCTGGGGAGTCAGAGGCATGGAGTCAGACGGGGCAGATGAGACACCAGAACCCCAATCAGAGAGGCAGATGAGCAGTCTACCTGCATAGGGGCATACTTACCCCCAGCCTCATCCCACACATTCCCCAACCACCTACGGTGGTTCTGGAGACATTAGGGTCTTCTACACTACCCATTATACTCTCCTTCCCATTCACTCTGAGGATTTAGATCCCTCCCACCAAGCCCCAAGTGTCCCCATAACACAACATCCTTACCTCACCATGTCACCACTGCACTAACTCTAACAGCTTGTTTTATCTCTTCCTGATAGAAGATAAACTAAGGACTGGAACACAGTTTCTTATCCCAGGACATTGTCTGGTAAAGACTGACTGCCTGTCAGTTTGAATTACAAGTTTGATGACTTAATTTAGTAGAAGACCTGGAGCATGCAGACAGATAGCACCCTCCCTAGGGACACGCCCCTTCATCTCCTGTCTCATCACTCTGCTTCAGCCAAGCACAGCCAAGCACAGCCACAATCGACACTTAGCCCCCTCACCTGAAAGACATGGTGAACCACACACCCATCATCATCAGCGTGATGCGCCGATACTCTGGACTGAAGCAGGAGAGGAAATTCCCCCAAACCTGCACAGGACACAGTGAAGGCAAAAGGTGGCCACACTAACGTCTGCCTACTGACCTCCAGTTCTTGCTTTTTCCACTTCCCTCAGTTCACCTCCAAACTCACACAGGCTCAAGCCCTCCCTTCTCCTCTTTCCCCACTCCTCCTGTTGCCCTGCCGTTCACTCTATCATTACCTGACCCCCAAGGCTCAAAGCCCGTACTCCCCAGCGCTGGTACCAGGTTCCTGTGTCAGACTGGATCTCAATCAATTCATCCTCTTGATGAATCGTTTTAATGTGGGTCACCTGGGCGCAAGAAAGGGAGTGAACTGTCACATGCTATTCCCCAACCCACTCCACGTGTCTCTTTCTCTCAGTAGCAAAATGAGAGGCAGGACGCAGCATAACACCCTGGGAAGGCCACTGAACCACAGTGTGGTCTGAGACATCTAGGAAATGGGTGACATCCAGAAGGGTCCTAGTGGGGCTGTCGGGGTTGAGTGGGAAGAGTCGTGGCTTACTGAGAAGACGCGCTCAGGGTGGCCCTTGGCTCGCATGTTGGTGTCGTGAACCTGCTTCAGTACCATCCAGGCTTCGTCATGCTTCCCATTCTAGAACACAAACGCCATTCCATGCAGTTCAGGAACGCCAGATCCGGTGTTACAGACCCCATCCCTTCAATTGGGCTCCTAGAGTCCCAAAATACAAAAAGACTCCCCGCTCTCCCCTGCAACCCTGATCTATGGTATAGACATCAGCCCAAGCTGGGGTACAGCAAGGTATGATGAGACTTGGTCAAGACTTGGGAGGGGAGTTTGCAAGGAAACAGAGGACAGCCTAGACAGCATAGATCTTTGGGGGCTCCTCCAGTAAAACAAAGGAAGCCTAAGGTGAGGGAAATGATGGACGCAGAAGGAGCCACATCCCAATCTGCTGGAGCCAGGAATAGCCTGACGGGAGATGTAAAGGGTGGGTCCCAACTTGAGCCTGCAGAATCGTAAGCCACCCGTTAATGAGCAGGTTTCCTGGTCTTTCCAAACCCCTCAGGAGACACATTTTAAGACGAAGCAAGATAAGATCCTCCAGAGTTATGGGCTTGTGAAGGAGAAAGAAGTCACCAGAGTCCAGCAACCTCACAGCAAGCATCCCACCCCCACCCCCACCCCCACCCCCACCCCCACCCTCCTTCCCCCCCCCCGGAGCAATCCATTCACCTCTAGGAAGAAGCGGGGACTCTCTGGCTGCGTAGTCAGAGCCCCGATGGCAAACACAGAGGGAAAGGCACACACGAGGACAAACACCCTCCAGCTGTGGAACTGGTAAGCAGAGCCCATCTGGAAACTCCACCCTGGCGGATAGTCACAGAGTCAGCAGAGAAGCAGGGAGCACGGCAGAGCTGGGAGGACTGAGAGTCTGACAGCTTACCATAGTGAGGGATGATGGCCCAGGCCATTGCAGCTGCATACACTCCACCGATCATCCAGAACATACAGAGCCAGCTCAAATGCTCCCCACGTTTCTCCTGCGCCAGAAACTCCGAAAAATAGGAGAAGACTATGGGGATGGAACCGCCAATCCTGGACATTTCAAAAGTAAACATTAGGAAACAGCCATCTTCCCAATTCCTTTCCCCAGTGCTCTGGGACCTCAGCCCCCCCCCCCCTTTATTCTCATCCCATACATTATGTCCCATAAGTTCCTTCAGCCACCAACACCAGTCACTACTCTTGGGATGGCAGGAAACAGGTAAACAGGTCTTGGATCAACCCTGAAAGTGGCTATGAGTTGGGAAGGAGGCAAGATCACTGCAGAAAATGTGGTGATCCCAGCACCAGGGGGCAGAGGCAAGGTGAGTATTTCAGGTTCCAGGCCAGCCAGGACTATATAGCAAGATTCTATTCAAATAAAAATTCAAAAACAAAACAAAACAAAAAAACCTTTAAGATGGATGTCCACACCTTTAATTCCAGCTTGTGGGAGGCGGGGTTAGGTAAGACTCTGAATTTTAGACTAGCCTAGTCTATTTACATAGTGTCCCAGGCCAGCCATGTCTCAAAATAAAAACAAACCCAAAAAAACAATAACAAAACCCAACAACAGATGGAGACCGTGCAGGTGCAGGCAGGGGAAAACTTCAGATTCTGCCAAGGAGGGTGTCAGCAAGCCTTCTTAACAAACTCAGGAAAAAATATACTTTCTGGGAGGGGATAACTCCAGGATATGCATGAGCCCAGGGGCAAGGCTGAGGTCCAGTAGACCTCAGTGTAGACAGCCTCAGAAACAGAGGTAAGCTGGGGGACTCGGGGACAGACCCCGCATGGTATTCTGGATGTTAGCAGGCGAGCACTGGACATGGGTATCTGGCCTGAAGATGGGGTAGGAAGTGGGAAAGGCATTCGTTCACTCATTTCACACAGATTTAAGTTGTGCCCAACATGCCTCACACTGTGCCAAGGGTACACTACGGCAGTGACCAGGGCACAGTTCTTTCTTTAAGGGTTTAGAATGTGGACACTCACCCGACCCCGGAAAGGAGGCGGCAGAAGAGAAAGGTTCCATAACCCTGGACGAAGGACGAGAAGAAGGCGAAGACGCTGTTGACTGAGAGTGAGATGAGCAGACACTGTCTCCGACCCAGCCGATCAGCCAGGCCTCCCCAGAGGAAGGCCCCCACCATCATGCCCAGGTACACAATGAGGCCTGCGGAGAGGAGGAAACCCCGGGAGGGGGGTGGGTAGGAGACATGAGCGGATATTCCTCAATTCTCCCATGAACTTTGTATTAGAGCCCCAACTCTAGGGGCTGAAACTCCTGTAGCAGAATGGATCTGAGAACATCTAGGAGGGAGGTGGGGAGAGGTGGTGAACAGTCACCACTGCAGACCAAGGCTCAAAGGCAAGAAGGCAAACATTTGAGGAAAACACCCCTCACTTTTGCTGCTTCCTCTCCCTCCCCCTTAACCCTCTTTCTTTCTCTCTGTCTTCTACCACTCCTCCAGAACACTCATCCCTAACTCACCCAGAAGTGAAATGGACCTGCCTAGACGCCTAGATACCTCCTGCATCCTCTCTGTTCTCCCAGGTTGTTTGAGGATGTCATTGTCATCGTGTTTTAGACTGTGTCTCACTGTGTTGCTCTGGCTGGTCTGGAGCTCACTGTGTAGACTGGACCAGCTTCAAACTCACAGACCCACCAGCCTCTACCTCCTGAGTGCTCCAACTAATGATGTTCGAGCTTTTTCTCCCAGTTTGATACCCTCAAAGAAGATCTCTTGTTCCTTGGGAAAGAGGCTCCAATAAAAGGTTTATACTTTATCCTTCAAGCCCCAGTACTTGGGAATTCTAAAATGCTCCCCGCCCGAGTTTTTTTGTTTCCTACCTAAAACCAGAATTGGAATTGATTTTTAAAATCATCTCTAAAACTTTGCATTTTGTCAATGTCTACCCCAGAAAGAAACAGACAGACAGACAGACAGACAGACAGACAGACAGAGGAGGGGGACGGGAAGGGGGAAGAGAGAGAGAGGGGGGGGGGGAGGGAGAAGCCAGTCTTCTATAATTTCTCAGTGAGCATATGAGATTTCTCCTTCTAGATCCCTGTCGGGAAAGGCCATCAAAGACTTTCCTGGTCTCTAGACGCTCCCGTGTCTGAGGTGTCTTTACCCACATCACTCCAAACAGCCCCTCCTCATATATACCAAGGCATTTCAAAGCTGACTTGTTCTGCAGTCAGGGAAAGGCAACCCAGAAACAGGATGGAAGACTTTGAAGATGCCCCTAACAGTAGCCCAACCCACCACGGCCATATCCAGCAGTTAGGCAAACTACCACCCACTCAGACACCAGCGAAAGCCCCAATCCAGCTATACTCTCTTTCACACACAATTTCATTTACCCAGCCTCCAGAAGAGGATGTCTACGGGGAGGCGGGAGGTGGGGGGGAGGGGGAGGAGGGAGGGTGTGTGGTTGGGGATGGTGTGTGGTAGTCAGTGGGCCCTCTAGATACAGCTTGCAAAACTAGTGGGACAGTCTGGCTCCCCACAGCAGGGTCTTGGGGACTTCTTACCTAGCATGCCTTTGTTGGAGTCCGACAGGCACATGTCTTTCTCAGCACTGGGCAGCACAAAGCCCACCACAAAGACCTCTACACCATCTGCCATCAGCGCCAGACCCAGCACGAAGTAGAGTGTCCACTGGAAGCGGCCATGGCCACACTCCCGGAGGATGGTTTCATACTGCTGAGCCAATTCTTCCCGATCTTTACGCCGCTGCGCCTCCCCCCGACCCCCAGGGGGACCCTCCCCATCACTCAAGCCCCCTCTCACTCCAGCCAGGGGTGCCCCATCTGCCATGCGTTCGCCTTTGCCCCCAGACTCTGCCCGGGGGATGCCCTGATATTCTCCCTCATAGATCTCATCATCTTCATCGTGGCCCTCGGTGGCATCACTAGAAGCGCCACCTTCCTCCTCATCCTGGGCCCCTTCTCCGCGGTAATAGCCGTCCGCAGGGGCAGGGAAGTCATCGTCGTCGTCCTCCTCCTCAAAGCGGGAGTAGGACCTTCGGGAATACTCATCCTGGACTCTGTCAAGGCCCTTCACCACCTTCTTGGCCGCATGCTTCTTCACTTCCTTGGCAATGTCTTTGGCCCCACGGATGAACGCTGCTCGGTCTCGAAAGCCTTCTTCCATGATGGGGCTTGGGGCACTTCACTGGATCTACCTTACTCTCTGCTTCTTTTTCAGCCCTTTGCTCAGTGAATCGGAGGGGTCAAGAAGACCCTCTCTCCAGATGAACTGTGTTCCAATATCTTTGGGCTCAGACTGAGAGGAACTAGGGCCTGGACAGTGAGGTCCAGATGGGGAAAAAGGAAGAAAGGAGCTTTGTTCTGCACCCAGTTCAGTAGGGTGAGTAGTGGGGGAGGGGGAGGGGGAGGGAGAGGGATTGGGAATGGGGAGCCAGGTTGGAGAGGCTAAACTGAGGATCCAAGATATTTCAGGGAGGGCTGCCTATTTTTCTTCTGAGAGGCTCTGAAGACCTAGGAAAAGAAGAGAAAAAGAAATCTCACCAGACCAGTAAAGGAGGGCCAGTATGGAAACCCTCTCAACTTAGTACTTCCGACCACTAGCTATTGAAGAGAAATGATTACCTGGGCCAACCCTGAGCCACTGGACATTCAAGTCCCTTTTCTTTGATGCTGGAGGGTAGTAGATCCACAGGATTTGCTCTGACATCAGTCACTACTGCCCACATCCATTGCAAAGAAAACCCAGGAAGCAGGAGAAACAAGAATTTCCTGCCTTAGGCTCCTGGGGAGTTCCAGTTGAGACAAAACTTGAGGATGAGGTGCAGAAGGACAAGCCTTCTGACCAGGTTCCTCAGCCCACGGATGGATCTGAAGGCAGGGCCTTCACTGTTCTTCCCTCAAAGTCTCCCAAGGGAAGATTTCTCTCCAGTTAGCCGTGTAGGTAAAGCTCACCCTCCAGAGTCAGATAGCCTTGGTTTGACCCTGCATGAGTTTGACATGGCTCCCCTGGCTCCACTTACATAAAAGAGGAAAGTGGGGGTTTAGCAGCCCACTTGTGCTTACCCCAGGACCTGGCACAGGAAAGGTAATGAAAACCATGAGCTCTAATGTGGTGGTGACAGGAACATAGCAAGATGGCTCCTGCACTCCCCCTAAGATCCCTTAGCCAAGGAGTCTCTGCCTAGTCTTTGGGGTGAACCGCAGAAAGGAACGCTATCAAGGAGAATACCAGTCAGATGCAAAGCGCATGACATTTGAAGTCCCCACCCCCACTTGCTCCCTGCTGATGGGCAGGCTGCCCCAATCTGCCTGAGCCTCAGTGTCCTTCTAGTTAACGTGATGGTAATTGAATTGGGAAAATCCACTTCTCAGAGTTGTGAGACTTAACCTCACAGAATTATTTTATGAATATTAGTTTGCTTCCTTCCCCATTATATTGAAAAAAGTTTGAAGGAAGCAGGTCCAGCGGAGGTTCATACTTCACTTCTGATGCCCAGGATCCTCCCTAGGCATCAGAACTTTGTCTGGGTTTAAACTAACTTCAAGAGCTGGAATTAGGTATATCCTTTGTAAACTAACAGGATAAGGACCCAAAAGGGAGACTTGAAGCTTAGGTAGAAGGGACAAGAAGGAAGACCATGAGCTAAGAGGAAAGGCAACCAGCTGCCATCCCCTTCCTTCAGAATGTCACATCTAGAACTCCCCTTTTGCCTGTGGGGTAGGACTAGAAATGACTGGTTGCGATCACGTTCCCAGTGAGAGTCTAAGGTCTATAGTTGTTCTATTCTTCCAGGGTCTCCCTTCCTAATCTCCTTTAATCCCTCTGGTTCTTCAGGAGTCAATGAAAAAGGAGTCCATAAATACCGCAGTGCAGTGCGTAGGCAGCTGGTGGAGAATGAAGGGGACCTCCCCCCCCCCCAAAATAAGACATCCCCCAAAGGGAGGCATTGGATAACCTCCTTCCGGGCAACAGAGGACACAAGCCTGGGTTAAGAGCAATATCATTCCCCTAAAATAATCTCCTCTGCTCCCACCCAGTCAAAGGCTTGACCAGTCACACACACACACACACACACACACACACACACACACACACTAGTGGAAAAGGGTAAATAATGCCTTGTCATTCAGAAAGATACACTGGCAAGGAAAGATGTAAGCAGTGGACAACAGTGACCAGGAACAGTGGCCTCGATGTCACCTTTTCTTCATGGTTCAGGGAATAGCATCCCCAGCGCCAAGGCAATTTGTGTACCTCGGCTCTCTTTCCCAACCATGATCCCTCTTCAAACCCTGAAGGAAGATTTGGACCCACCAGGAGCTGTTTCCCATGCCTGTTGACATTGTTTCCCCTCAGCTGTGGGGGTAGGAAAGGCTCCCCAGCCACAACAGCACACAGTGGCTCAACAGCCAGTGCCCCCCCAGGGCCACCAAGCCCAGGAGGGAGAGAAAGAAGACAAATTCTTTGAGCTGGTGAGGAAGTCGTGCTATATTTAGCCTGCAGAGCAGCACAAGAGTGGCTGAGCCTGAGGAAGAGAGACAGCACTGGGAGAGGTGGAGTTAAAGGAGACCAGACTGGGATTTACCAAGTCCTTTAAGGCTGACTGGCTTCACCTGACCGGAAGAAACATGTCCATAATTTTCTGCAGAAGGTGGAAAGGGCATGTGGAAAGGGCTTCGTAAGCAAACCTTTCAAGTAAACTGCTCAGGTCCAGACGGGCCCCCTAATCAAAGCCCCTGCTTTGGAGGCCACCCAGGTTTCCATCCCATCCCATGCCAGGTCATTAAGAAGTGACAAGGTCATGAAGAAGCAGTCATTGATCAGAAGATTCCCACTGAAAAGGACAAGGGGCAGAGAAGATTCCAGAGTGCCCCCCACCCCCACATCACAGCTTGATAACTGACCCTCTTACCCCTCCGCAAGACTGACAAGACTGAGCCTCACCCCTACAATCTACCCCTGGGTTTGGAAGATGGGAGCATCCAGTTTGGGGGGGTGGGGAGGTGTCAGCTGAGAATGTACACGGAGAAATGCTCACGGAGAAATGCTCACGGAGAGGCCAGGGATGTAGAGAAAATGTTTCACATGCATAGGCTTAGGGACCGCCTCTGCCAGGATTGCGGAGACCCCCAACCCCCACCTAGCCTCAGCTCTGGTACCAGGCATGAGGCCCTGGAACTGATTACATGGCTGCTCCCACCCCTGGTCCTGCTGCTGGACAGGTTCCCACCATCCTTCTGCGCCCCTCTCCTGACCCCCTCAGTAAGCGCCTCTAGTGCCAAGCCCCAACACCTGGTTGCTTCCCATGTCTGTCTGCCCAGTGTTTCATTCCTTCTATCCTTCACCAAGCCGATTCCTCTACCCCCTAACCCACCCAAGTCCAGGCAAGAGCGGCTGTACTCATTCTATGGCCCCAGCCAAGGTCATTTACCATGGGTGGGGGGGGGGGAGAGGGGGGTTGGGGAGGGACGTACATCAAGGTGAGGAGAGGATGGAGTTTGAGGGAACCTCAGCTTACCTAACAGCCCCTCACCAGGTTTATGTAATGGGGACTTTAAGCTAAGGTAGAAAAAAAATCCTCGCATATGTATGTATGTGTGTATATACATACAAATACATATATGTGTATTGCACATATATATTTATTTATTCAAGTATATTCTCAAAGCAATTGAAATAAATGGCCCATTCCCCAAACCACCATCACCCCCACCACCACCCTCACCCCTACAGCGGGGACAGTCACCCTCCCCATAAGCAAAGCATCAGAGATAAAATGGCTGCAAGGCTAGACGAGGATGCTTCTGCCCGGGGCGGGGTAGAGGTGAGAGGAGAGGGGTCTCACCTGAGCTTGGTTCCCCGGGTCAGGGAGTCCCCGGGTGAGGGAGGGGGTCCAGCCACAGGGCTGAGGCGGCAGCGGCGACTGCTCCTCCCGGTACCAGGGGAAGCGGCACTGCAGACCTGCCCCCCGCACGCGCTCCGGCCCCGCCTCCGACCCTCCCTCCCCCGCGCCAGTGAGCAGCGGGAGAGACCATTGTGGGGGGTGGGGGTGGCGAAAGAAAAGATGATGGGGCGGGGGGGGGGGGGGGGGGACTTAGGACACAGGAAGAAAAGATGAAGGAACTGGAGGGGACTGTCAGGGTGACAGCTGGAAATGACAGTCTTTCTCAGCCCCTTCCTCCCTAGCAAAAGATGCCAGGAATTAAAGACACTAGCAGTGGTTAGGGGAGTAAGTGGAGGAAATAGACAGGTGATGAATGAGGTAGCCCCTTCCTTTGCACCCAAGCTAGGATGAGAGAACCCAGGAGTCCCAGCAGTTCTTGCTGCGTTAAAAACAGCTCCCTCCCCTTCCACACTGCTCCCTGGAATTAAAAACCCTCTCCTAAACCCACAGCTTGGACTCCAGGTTCACCTTGCTATGTGAGAGGACTCAGAGATAACAAGGTGTGGTTTCTGTACTCAATAGTCAGAGTCAGTGACAACTGGGCCCCTGTCATCTGTCTCCTCCAAAAACAGTCCAGACTGTTTATGTACAAGGACCTCCCCCTCCCCATTTCTATTCAATTGCTGGTAGCAGAGGCGGTGCTAGAGGAGTTTGTCTGATCAACTGGACAGTTCCCTTTCTAACCACACTCTCCAGTGACTCAAAAATACATACATACATACATACATACATACATACATACATACATACATACATCCTATCAATTAACAACCTCCTCTTGTGTGTGTGTACGTACACTGGCTTGGGTTCTCCTTTTCTTGAATCTTTTCTGTTTTATTGTCAGGTAACCTGGACTGACAGATCCAGAGGCACTTCAAGGATGTACAACCTGAACCAGTCTACTCCAGATAAAACCTTGGGATTGTCTGGAACAAGCACTGACCAAAGCACAGCCCAGATTTCCACCGTTGGTTTTGACCAAGTCCCCTGCCTCTGTGAACCAACAGGCTTCTTGTCTAGAAAATGGAGTGTTTTGGATGAGGCGTCTTTTTTAGCTGTAATACCATGAGACTGCTCGGTTAAGTGTGGGTCTAGGATGCTGGGAGATACTGAATACAGAAGGCTGGCAGCCTGTGTGCTCAGAGATTTCCCAGATGCCATTTGACATCTGAATTTACTATGCTAGGGATATGAGCCTAAGTTTTGGAGGACCCAATGCTGGATTTTGGAAATGTATGGGTCAGTAAGGTTCACAATTAACTGAAAGTCATAATAGATACTAATTTATCCTAAAAAGTTACCTCTCACCTAGACTGAAGATTTTTGTGTCCGGTACACTCTCCCCCTTAAGCCAAGTCAGGACCATGTCAGTGTAAGTCACCCAATGACATAACGGAATGAGAGAACTTGTATCTTTAATGGCATCTGGCCATCCCCAGTAGGAGGCCAATGATTCCAAAAACTCTCCTGGCAACAACTCTCTGCCCCACCTCTACGAGCGGGGAAGCTTTGCCAATGCTCTAGGAGTACTCTTAGTCTGCTGGCTGGAGCACTCTTTCCAGGATGGTACTTGGAACAGCTCTGCCCACATGGGCCCCAGGGACTAGCCCTTTACTAGACTTTCATTGATGAACCCTCTTAAGGTTTAATACATCTTTTAAACACATTATTCCCCATTTTAGGTTTAGCCAGGCCTTGCTGGAGGGAAGCTGTGTCTTCTCTTTCAGGTGCTTCTGCACACTCTGCACTATTTCCTAGCTTTGCAGAAATCTATCACCCATCAGCCAAGGGCAGCATAAGCCTGTGGTCCCAGCTAGCAGGAGGCTGAGACAAGTTCCATGCTTGTCTGGGCTGCAGAATGAGTTTAAGGGCATCTTAGACCCTGTATCAAAATGAAAAGTACAAAGAGGATTCAGTCCCCAGGACTGCAAGCAAATTAAAAGGGAAAATACGAAGTTTATTTTAAATTCTGAGGGAAGACTTAAATCAAGTACTTCATCACCTCCCCACGCCCCTGGACAAGGTTCAACAACACAGGTTTCTTCAGGTTAGGTCAGGCTCCCTAAGGAGTGGAGCATTCCCAGCTTCCACTTACACATTTCCTTGTCCAGCCTCACAGCCTTGCTATTGTCTGTTGGGTTGACTCTCATATTTACATCTCTAATCCAAGTCTGCCTCCACCTGCTTAGTCAATTTCACTACCTGGATGCCTGGGGCAGTTCATATTCCTGGGCAAAGAGCCCACAGCATCCTCCCTTACCTCAAGGTTGTTTTGAAGGGTTTTGTTTGTTTGTTGTTGTTGTTTTGAGACAGGGTTTCTCTGTAGAACCCTGGCTGTCCTGGAACTCACTCTGTAGACCAGGCTGGCCTCAAACTCAGAAATCCACCTGCCTCTGCCTCCCGAGTGCTGGGATTAAAGGCATGCGCCACCACTGCCCAGCTGTTTTGAAGGGTTTTTATGGTCACCAATGAAAAAGAGCTGAAAAGCACTAAAACCTCCAGCCCAACCTGGCTCTGACCTCAGCCTTCACACAGCCTTAGTGCTAGATCCACCTTTCAAGAGAACTCCAGCTAGGAGCATGGCAACCTCCCAATTCCAACATTCTATTGACAGGCAGGAGGACAAGGCCTGTTGAGAACCAGGTAAGGCTTCTGGGTTAGGATTAGGCTAGATCATCTTCTTAACTCTGGCTTGTCCTAGGAACTATGTAGGCCAGACTGGTCTTGAACTCAAGAGACCCACCTGCCCGCCTCTGCCGGGGTCAAAGGCATGCACCACCATGGCTGACTAGTAAGACCATCTTCCGACCAAAAACCTAGACATCACTATTTTCCGAAGAAGTCTTCCTGAACATTCGGACCAAGTTAGATGTTCTGACAGTTTAACACTTGCTGTGTTCATCCTGGTCACCAGCAAAGCCTTTGCAGGAACCATAAACGTTAGAGTGGAAGAATGGAGAATGTGAACGCAATTAGGACTAAGATCTAAGCGTCATTCACTGAACATCTGCTTTCCTCACTCACCCTGTCTAGCAATTACTTAAGACATTCCCATGGCTCCAGATGAAAGCCATGGTAATAACACTCAGGAGCTGAAGCTTCCTCTGAGCATGGTGTCTTCAACCCCAGCAGAGGCAGATCTGAGTTCATGGCCAGCCTGGTCTACCTAGTGAATTCCAGTAGAGCCAGGGTTACAAAAACCAGCTCAAAATAAAATAAAATAAAATGGCACAAGGCTTCCCTCCATATTTTAATGGTACTTTCCATTGGTTGGTCATCTATTTTTTAAATATAAGCAAACATACACACACATATATGCACTACCCCCTGGATAAAGGTAGCCAATCATATATATATATATGGGTGGATACACACACAGACCCTATTTCATTTACTATGACCCGCACAATCTTTCACAAGAATATATCATCTTTCTCCTCTGGTGTCAAGGAAGGAAAGCAGAGCAAGTACCCAGGATGCACTGCTGCTGAGCTGTTCTCCCAGCTCCTTGGTTGTTGCAAAGCTGTAAAGCTCTATGTGGACTTACCAGTGTATCATACCAGCCCCTCTCAATCAAAGACACTTCCCAGCCAAATTCCAGATAGTGCTACAATGGATACCCCTGTGCCCATCACTCTTTGCTAGCACATCACCAGACATTTTATTTCTGTTGCTAATGCCTCCATACTATAACAAGATAAGCTCTATTCCAAGTACATGCAAGATAAATCCTTACAATGTAAACACCTTCCCTTTTTCATACTGTTCCTCCCACAAACCCAGACTCCTCCTAAAAGTTACTTCACCAGAGAACAAACAAGAAGCATAGTTTTATTTTTCTATACATGTGTAAAGAAATTAGGACCAACATTTTAAAATAAAAATGAAGAAAATCCCCAGTGGAAAACATGACATTGGAATGGGGACAGAGTTACTGAGAAGGGTCAGTACATTAGCCTTGACAAGCTACAGCATCTCTGATTGGTCCAAGAAATGAAGATAAAGGGAGGATAAAAGGAGGAGACAAAGGATGGCAATTTACTGAGGAAGTGGGCCCCGAAGAGGACCACGAGGTGGAACTGGGGGCCGTGGAGTGGGTCTGGGTGGCGGGAGGGGCCCCCGCTGGTAGCCATAGGGAGGGGGTCTTGGAGGACCCGTGTATCCATGAGGGGGCATCAATGGAGGAGGCCCACGCATGCCGTGTGGAGGCATGGGACCTGGGTGACCTGCAGGAAGAAAAAGAGTTAACAAAAATGAAAACAGGAAGCAGCTAATGTGGAGATGAGTAGGGATGAGAGCAGGAATGTGGGAAGTCAAAGAAAGGGCACCAGACAGGGCGAGGGGCAAAGAAAGCTGCACAAAGGCAAAGATAAGAAATGGGCTAGCACCCACTCACCCATGGGAGATCCAAAAGGAGGCCCTCGGGGGGGCATGCCCATTGGAGGAGGTCCAGGATGAGGCATTCCAGGAGGTGGCCGAGGTGGTGGCTGCCCCCCAGAGCCCGGAGGCCCAGCATGGGGGTGTCCTAGGCCATGGGGGCCATGGTGGGCCAGCTGCATCTGGGACATCCCTATGGATAAACCACACAAGGAGACAGTGACAAAAAAGGAAACCAAAGCAAAGAAAACAGAAGAGTGCACAATGATGACTTAAACACAGTGACACCATTCTTAACCCTTCCTACAGTAAAGCCCAGCCAGTGCCACGTGCTCAGGCAATCTGTCTGAAGGTGACTGACAGCACTGGCTAAAGTAGCCATGCTGCTAATATTCCCCCAGGTTTATTTAGCACATCAGAAATATCTTTTCTCTTGATGTGAAGAAAAAAGACAATGAAATGTGCATTCACTTTCCTTCTGACTTAAACAGAGAGATGGTGACAGCCAAGGATAAAACAAGCAGAATTTTTGCTCTGTGTAGGACAGGACTTGGGTGGAAATTATATGCCCGTGCAATGACTTAATTCTAAAAGGCCAGTAAGAACGCCTTAGGAAGAGCAGGCCTGGTAGCACATATCTGACCTGGTAGCACATATCTGAATTGCCCAGAACGCTAAAGGTAGAGGCAGAAAGATTAGTAGTAGCTAACTACATACCTAGCAAGTTGAGACCAGCCTGGGGCACAGGAGACTTTGGTTCAAAAAAAACAAAACAAAACAAAACAAAACAAAATTTACAAAACCCGCTAAATTATAAAAAAAAGAAAAGAAAATTTTAGCCTGCCATGGAGTGCCCACTTTTAATCCCAGCACTAGGGAGGCAGAAGCATGTGGATCTGTGTGAGTTAGCTAGCCTAGTCTACAGAGTTCCAGGCTAGCCAGGGCTACACTGTATTCAAAAACAAGTCCTTAAGAAGACAAGAGAGGGCTGGTGAGATGGCTCAGTGGGTAAGAGAACCCGACTGCTCTTCAGAAGGTCCGAAGTTCAAATCCCAGCAACCACATGGTGGCTCACAACCACCCGTAATGAGATCTGATGCCCTCTTCTGGTGTGTCTGAAGTCAGCTACAGTGTACTTATATATAATAAACAAACAAACAAACAAATAAATCTTAAAAAAAAAAAAAAAAAAAAAAGAAGACAAGAGAGTGGATGTCAACTGCTCCAAGCAGAAAGTTTGGCATGTGTGAACACCAAACAGTAAACATGACAATGCCTGTAAGTTAGGCCAACCAAGAGGACCCTGAGCGCCAGCAGTGAGACCAGGTTTTCTTCTGTAAGTAAAGGCAACAGAAGAATTTTAAGGAAATGTCTGAGCTGGGCGTGGTAGCGCACGCGTTAATCCCAGCACTCGGGAGGCAGAGGCAGGTGGATTTCTGAGTTCAAGGTCAAAAGAGAATTCCAGGACAGCCAGGGCTACACAGAGAAACCCTGTCTCAAAAAACAAAAAAACAAAAAAAAAACAAAAGAAGAAGAAAATGTCTGTGAATACCCTGGAAAAGTTACTCAGTGAAAGTAGATGAGTCCCTGAGTCAGTGACAGGAAGTGAGTGCAGTCTGAGCACTGGCTTGTGACCAATGACAAAAACATAAGCTAGACTTGCTCTGCAAAGTGGAGGACAGAACAGACAAAGCCCCAGAGTTGTAAACTGGGCTCCTACAAGTGAGAACTACTGAAGATGGTGTCAGAAAGAGGAAAGTTAAGTGTGGGTTGAGCAGTGGCCTTTTCTAGCCTGCCAAGAACCTAAGACCAGAGACCAATGGTAAATTAGCACCTTCACATTTAACACTACAGAGAAACAAAGAAAAGAGAAACAAGCAAAAAATCTACACAAACATAAAAAAAGGAGCCGATCCAGGTTGCTATGGTTGACATTAGAGAAATCTAGAAACACGCACGCCTTTAGTCCCAGCACTTGGGAGGCAGAGGCAAGAGGATCTCTGAGTTTGACACTGCCAGCTACACAGAGAACCCGTTTCTCAAAAAGCCAAAAGCAGAAATGTCTTCTAGATTTGGCAACCTTGGAAGCAGAGGAGAGGTTGAGAGTTTTGCCCAGTACAAGCTATCCTTTAGGAAATACAAGAACTGGAGATAAAACAGGAGCACCAACACGTACAAAGTACTGTCTGTTTCTGAAGAAAAGGAGGACTCTGGACTATTTTCATCCAAGACTACCAGGACAGACAGTAAGAAAGCCCCTCTCACAAGCTCAGCTCCTTCCCAGCACAGAGCCCTTACCTGGATGGGGCATCCCACCTGGTGGGAACGGGTGAGGATGTGAGTGTCCGTGACCGGGATGTCCAGCCCCTGGAGTCCCTGCTGCTGGGGGGCCATGTCCTCCAGCCCCAGGTGGCATAGGTGGTGGGGGCATGGCTGGGGGAATCCCAGGAGGGAGGGCCCCAGGAGGTGGCACTGGAGGTGGAAAAGAGCCAGGAGGCGGCATGCCTGTGTAAGAAATGGAAGACAGTTAATGTCTTGCAGAGCTCCAGCCTCCCCCCTGCAGGCTTCCCTTCAGCTTCACTCCATCTGCCAACTTCATCCGCCAACTTCATCCCTTCCACCAGCACGCCTCACTCCTGTCTCACTGCCCAACAACTTAGCAGCTTACTCTACCAGGGCTGCTTCTGCCTCCTGAGCCTCCCTCCCAAGAGCCTCACTGGCACAGTCTGAACTCCAAGCTGTACCTGGTGGAGGAAGCCCAGAACCCAGGGATGAAACCACGGGATTGGGGGCAGAGGGCGGAGGGGGTGCATCGGCAAACAGCTGGTGAGGGCGGTCAGCCTGGGACAGCGGGTTCTGGGCTGCCAGGAGTCTTTCAGCTGCTGAGCCATGGCGTTCACCCTTAGAGTCCTTCTTGAAGGCATAAGACACAGTGATAGGACGGTTACACAGGTACTGCCCGTTCATGGCCTCAATTGCTGCATCCGAAGCATCGAAGGAGGCAAAATTAATGAAGGCGTAACCCTTGGAGTTGCCTGTGTCAGGGTCCCGCATGATCTTGGGGGTCTGTAGGATGACTCCAAAGGCGCTGAAAGTATCGTAAAGCAGCTTTTCATCAATTTCTGGGTCCAGATTTCCAATGAAAATGTTGGCTCCCACATCCAGGTTTTTGTTGTGAGCTGAGGCCTTGTTCACCCGTATTGGCTTTCCATAGAGTTTGATCATGTTCATAATCTTAATGGCATAGTCGGCATCTTCCTCGCTCAGGAATTCAACAAAGCCATAGCCTGGGGAATCAATGAAAAAAACAAAACAAAACAAAAAACAAACAAACAAAAAAAACCCATCATTCAGGGGAAGAGACTCAAAATGAAACATTAACTCCCCAGCCTTCAAACACAAAGAACATAATAGATAATAGCTGGGCGACTGCACGTGCACGTGCTTTTAATGCCACCACTTCGTAGCAGAGGCAGGTGGAGCTCAAAGATCGTGACCAGCCTGGTCTACAGAGCAAGATCTAGGACAGCCAGGACTACACAGAGAATGGTTGAGAATGGTTCCAGAAACTAGAGCTAAGAGAAAATATTCCAGAAACTGGGAATTGAAGCTGAAGGAGAAAGCAATCTTTAGGTTGCTCATTCCAAAGGCGCTGTGCCTAGCGGCTGAGCCTCTTCGGGGCCGGTTAACCCTCTCCAGGGCTGATTCCTGCCCCGTACCCTACTCACCCTGGTGCTGGCCAGTGACTCTGTCCTTGGGCATGTGGGTGTTGACCACTGGCCCTGCCTGGAGAAAGAGCTCCCACAGCAGCGGCTCACTCACTTTCTCGTCCAGACCGCCCACGTACACCGTGGCATCTAAAGGGAAGAAGCAGGCGATGAGGAGTCGGCAGTGAAAAAGAAGACAAAAACCAAAAACCGTCGCCTAAAGCCCTGAAATTCCCTCTGCCACCATCATCTAGAAAATCTGCTACGTCTAATTTGGCATTCTTGCTGGTCCGGTACTCCCGGGAGGCTTTTGTCTTCTTGGTGGAGGGAGCTGATCTAGAAGCATCGCTTCTCACAGGCCTCGGCCTGCACCCGGCCTCGCGGCCAGCCAGGTGCCCAGAGGTCGGTGTCCCACCGGGGGGGATCTCGTCTACCACCCCAGGGGGAACGCTTCCGGCACTAATCTTCCCTCCACTTCCCTGCTCCTATCTTGGGCTCTTCTCTCCCAATTACCCTGATTCCGTTCGGAGATCGGTCCGGCAGCCATGGCGAAGGGGCTCCCGCCGTCTCTAAGCAGCAGCACCGCCCCCTGACCTCAGTTACAACTTCCACTTCCGGGCCAAGGCTCACGTTGGGCGGGGCCGGCGCCGGGGGGGGGGGGAGGAGCCGGAAGCGATCGCGGCCATCTTAGGGGTCGGAGTCTTGTCTTTCGGAAGGGAAAGGCGCTCTAGGGCTGCTGCTGTAGTCGGGGCGGAACGGATGTGCTCAGCCCGTCTCGACACAGTTAACTAAAGCCCCGGATGCTTCCAGACTGTTAGAGGCTCACACGGCTCCCCAAACGCACATTCAAGTGCAAAACCAGGCTTTGTACGTTCTGTGACGCAGAGTTGTGTCCTAAGTGCAGGGCCAGGACTGCCTTCTGGAGCGACCTATTATTTAGTGAGGTCCACGACGCTCGTGCAGACTCGCCCTCGGCCTAGACTTGAGCCTGAGGTATTTTGTTTTCCCCTAAGTGTCAAATCTCCGCTTATCTTGGGAAATCTGGGACACGAAACCGGGTTGGGTTGCGGGCTGGTATCGAAGCTTTAAGGAGCAGACATGGATCTCTTGAGTTAAAGGCCAGCCAGGTCTACAGAACGAGTTCCAGGACAGCCATGGCCACACAGAAAACCTGTCTCAAAAAACAGAGTTCCAGCTGGCCTAATAGACACATAGAGACCATGTCTCAAAAAAGGTGTGCGGACCCCTTCCCCCATATTTTATGTGTATTTCTTCCAGGCCACGCCTGACTTGGATCCTTTATTTCCTTACAATAATTTGGGTGTTTTTCTCAGTTCACACCCTCCCCTCCACCCCCACGGCTTTGCTGAGATCTTCATTCAACACAAGAAAATACCAGCAATGTGTAGAAATACTGTGCTTTAATGAACTCCTTAAATAGAAACGCTGCTATGAAAATATACAGTGGGAGGAGACGGTTTCTCCCTTATTCACCTCGTTCCCACAGAAGACTAAGAAAAGATTTCAAAGTAGTGTAGAGAGGTTGCGAATGAGGTCTCTAGGACATCATTGTTGGGACTGATGAAAAGGGTCTCTCATGTCACAGTTTTGACGGCCATCCAAAAGGTACAGAATTGCCTGGGAAAAGGGGCAATCACATTCTGAACTGGTCTTGTTTCTTAGTTTTCAAATCACAAGAAATGAAAATAGCCCCAGAAATCAAACAAATCGGGAGACCTTTAGGTTGGTAGCGCCACCATCTGCTACAGAAACGGGCCTTCTAAGTGAACTCTGCAGACTGGAATGCCAAAGCTGAGGCGTCAAGGTCAGACAGGAAGATGAGCAGAGACCCCTGCCCTGCCTCTGAGAACGACGCTAACAAACAGTTTCAGCAGATCTGAGAGAGGATGGTATTCGGATCTCTTTTCTTGCTCTGGTCCTCGGGAGATATTCTTGGTGTCCATTGTCTTAACAGTTCCTGAAGGTGAGAAAGCTCATCCTGAAGGGCAGAGACTGTGAGAGCTGAGGAGCCCATCTGGGGAGGGGCAAAGCGCACAGAGGAAGACTGTTACAGGGCTTGCTTCCTGGTTCCTTTTTTTTCCCCCTTTTCTGTTTTTTGTTTTGTTTGTTTTGTTTTTCCAGTTGGGTTTCTCTGTGTAGCCCTGTCTGTTCTGGAACTAGCTCAAACTCAGAGATCCACTTGCCTCTGCCTCCTGAGATCTAGGATTAAAAGGTATGCGCCACAACTACCCGGCTATTTTTCTACTAAGATCCTTGGTACTTCTAGAGTCTTAAGTGATCTTTCCCTTCTAACAGTGCTCTAGATTCTACATGATCCAAGCCACAGGCAGTTTTCTCACCATCTCCTATCCCAAGTGGGCCCAGTTTGAAAAATGCAATGCTACTCCCCAGTTCCTCCAGCCCTTTGCCTTTCCAGCTCATTCTCCCCCATCCAGTCTGTCTTCCCTTCTCACCTGGACCTCAGGCCTGCCCCTCAGGTAACAGCGTTTCCAGAACCTGATCTGTGGTCCCAGATATCCAGGCAGCAGTAGCCCGGGAGGTAAAGGGCAAGCTCCCCAATGTGAGGGGAGCCCCCATTCCTGGTCAGCTAGGCTTTCGGAGGATCTGGCAGGTCGAGGGAGCCAATGAGAAGAGACTGCCAGCAAGGAGGAGCTGTCTTGCCAAGGACAGAGCTGATTCAGTGGGGTCAGGGTCCCTCTAGAGAACAGCCACATAGAACTAGGGGGTCCAGGAACCATGAGGCTTTGCTAAAAGAGAAGAAGTCAACAGACAACTGAGAAGTGGGAAGGGATACCTAGCTGCCCCTGACTCATTGTTCCAGTGACAAACTGCGGCCCCCTCCCTCTGACCTCCCTTCTCCTCAGCAGACTAGGGTTTTGGGCTTACTGGGTTGATTTTAGAGAAACGTATAATATATGGACATGAACCAAAATGAATATCAAAAGAACATTGTCTGCTATTCTAGAACAACTGTCTTGCTGAAGGCTGGCTGCAAGTGACAGCTATAAAAGATAGTGGTGTCTTTCTCTGAGGGACTCGGATATCCTGTCATTCTCATCTAGTAGTGGGAACCTGAGAGAGTCAAGGGAGTTGAAGTGTAGGTATCTTACCTGCTGTCTAGAGAACCTGCTGTCTGGGCAATGCTCCGGATCGTAGCCAGGATTAAGGAACTGTGATATCTGTTCCTTGCTGTAGCGTAAATCCCAGTCCCAGACAGACAGATGTAAGTTAGCAGAGCTTCCAGCTAGGGGCTGGGAGTACTCAGGGGTGTAAACTTGTGTGTACGAGTTGAACTAAATAGAGGAAACAAAGAAACGGGTGATGGGTGCTTTGAGCTCAGGATTGGTTTTGTGGATAAAAGCACTTGCCATTGAGACTGAGGACCTGAGTTTGACTTCCCGGAACCTACACAAAGCCAGACACATAGCTCAGGGCCTGCCGTTTCAGTGCTACTACAGGATGCTGGGGGGGAAGAGACAGAAGAATCCCTAGAAGTTCCTGGTCCAGCCAGCCTGGAGTAAGCAGCAGACAAGCAACAGGGACTCTGTCTCAGTAGGTGGAAGGTGAGTACTGATGCCTGAGGTTGACCTCTGACCTCCACAGGACTATGACATATACACGGTCACGGTCACACGCATAAATGTGCACAAACTCAAAAATTTTAAACAAGGTTGGTTAAACCAGTTTGTGTCCCTGTCCTACACCTGGAACAAATTATAAACCTTACCTCCTATTTCTGGCATCACATACAAAACAAAAATCTGATCCTAAGAGTGAGCACCCACCCCACCCCCCCCAACCCCTTCCCCAAACCTCAAGCTTCCTAAACCAAGACCAAATTCCAAAGTTTGAAATGCTCAACAGGAACAAATTAAAAAGAGGTCACTGACCTGTCCACTCTTCTTCCCGCGCTCCCAGGGAGTGTTTCTCAGAAAGGTGAGGGTGTCCGGAACCCTGATACTATCATGAAGAGCAAGAAGAAAAAACTCAGAGAATTCAAATTCCGCTGGAAACTGCTGGAGGAGCTGCCAGGCACAGTCAAGGAAGAGAGGAAACACCGGGGCCTGAGAAGAGAAAACAGTCGCATGGGGGTGTCTGCAAGCACCTGACAAAGGGGAGAACAAGAGCCAGAACAGGACACCAAGGAGGGCAGGGATTAAAACAGGAAGTGAGAGTAGAGTAGGGGTTCAAGGCTGACTCTCCTGAGTGTCCACTCAGCCCAGCAGCCCATTCAGACCGGGTTTGTGTCTAGTGGGCTAGGCCTTATCATTTTCTCACCTCTTCCCTTTAGTAATGTTAACCCACTCCAGACAGAAAACCTAAAGTGTCCTCACCTCCTCACTGGCTCCAGTGTCCCCGAGCCTGGTCAGGAAGGGGTGTCCAGCTGCCACCCACTCTCGCTGCACTAGTGACTGGAAACCAAACAATGTCCGGGCTTCCGGAGCCAAAAGCAGCTGGACGAGTGAGGAGAGGAGGCCATTGAAATCACGATCCCCAAGCTCTGGGTGACAAAGAAACAAAGAAGGGGGTCCAAGAAACTAGGGCAGGAGGGAATGAGAAGAGGAAACACGGGGAAAGGGGGAGGGGCACATAAAAGAAAGTGGGGAAAGGCAGGAGTGAGAGGGCACAGAAAAGTGACAAGAAAACCCAAATGAGTCAACTTCTAGAAACAGCCATTGTCACAGAGAAAGCAGAGCCACACTTCCCAACCAGTGTTCCCAGTGCCCTTCTCACCCTGCCCCTTCCCCATCTACTGAGGAAGGAGCAAGAAGGTCTAAAACCAGCTTGGAATTAGGGACAGCTCTCACAGTAGGGGACTGAGTAGCTCTGAAGGATGAATTGGCACTCACAGGAAGATGCTAGTACTAAAGGGGCACAAGGAAGCTCCCTTCCACACCATCCAATCACAGGAAGGACAGAGGTAAGGAATGGAAGGAGCTGGCTCAAGGAACTCACCTTGGAGCACTACAGAACGGACCCGAGATGTCACTAATACTGAGATGTCGCTGGCCTTTCGAAGACAAGACCTGGAAGGGCGTGTGATGAAGAAGGGAGTAATGTATTGGAAGAGAAGCAGATTCCCAAGTGCCTGCTCCTGCTCCTGAACAACAGTAACAGTCTTGGAAAACAGGCGGATTGATGGAAGGCCATTGGGAAGCCTAAGTCAAGAGAAGGCTGGAGAAGTAGGAATTATTAACCATGATTAGAAGGCTAGGCATACCTGACATAGTCTAACCACCGTGTTCCTTCCAAGGCTGAGAGCCATTTATCTTCAGCTACAGATGAGTCTAGCACAGAGGGAACAAGAAAGACAAGATCAGAACCCAGAGTCCAGGTCTGTACCCAGATGTGTAGTAACAATTTTGGAATTTTGGTTCCTTTAAAATCACAAATATAAAGCTGTCTTTTCATTTTAATCCCAGGTGTGGGGTGGGGGCTGCTTCAGATTGTCCACAGCAGCTGACTATGATTTGCCTCATGCTCTAGCAGAGGCATAGTTTTGCCAGCTGAAGATAGTTTCTGCGATTGTGTGACATTTGAAATTCTGGGGACTTTTCAGAGGGTATATAAATGCTAGAGTCCCTAGAGGTTGGTCTTTCAGGGAGGTTGGTTGAAGTTTTTTAGTAGTTGTGCTCAAAGAAAAAACAAAAGGAAAGAAATTAGATTCGGGAATCTCTCTCTCTCTCTCTCTTTCTCTCCTCTATTCTTTCTTTCCTATCTAGTGATAGGGGCTGAAACTGAAGGTGAGGGAGGATAAAGGGTGGGAAAAAGATGAATCCACAAAGTAGCAAAGACCAGCTACACAGATGGGATAAGAAGTCTGGTTAATTCTTAGAATTGGGAACAAAACACCCATGGAAGGATTTACAGAGACAAAGTTTGGAGCTGAAACGAAAGGACGGACCATCTAGAGACTGCCATATCCAGGGATCCATCCCATAATCAGCCTCCAAACGCTGACACCATTGCATACACTAGCAAGATTTTGCTGAAAGGACCCTGATATAGCTGTCTCTTGTGAGACTATGCCGGGGCCTAGCAAACACAGAAGTGGATGCCCACAGTCAGCTATTGGATGGATCACAGGGCCCCCAATGGAGGAGCTAGAGAAAGTAACCAAGGAGCTAAAGGGATCTATAGGCAGAACAACAATATGAACTAACCAGTATCCCCGGAGCTTGTGTCTCTAGCTGCATATGTATCAGAAGATGGCTTAGTCAGCCATCATTGGAAAGAGAGGCCCATTGGTCTTGCAAACTTTATATGCCTCAGTATAGGGGAACGCCAGGGCCAAGAAGTGGGAGTGGGTGGGTAGGGGAGTGGGATGGGAGGGTATGAGGGGACTTTTGGGATAGCATTGGAAATGTAAATGAAGAAAATACCTAACTAAAAAAAAAAAAGAAGTCTGGTTAAGATGTGTGTGATGCATGCTTTTAATCTCAGCACTCAGAGGCAGAGGAAGACATATCTTTGAATTCGAGAACAGCCTGGTCTATATAGTAAGTTCCAGGACAACCAGAGCTATACAGTAAGACTCTGTCTCAAAAAAACAAACAAAACAAAACAAAAACAAAACAAAACAAAAAAGCAAAAACAAAAACAAAAAAAACAAGCCAGAGCTGGGCAGTGGTGGTATACACCTTTAATCCCAGCATGTGGGAGGCTAAGGCAGGAAGATCCCTGAATTCAAAGCCATCCTGGTCTACAGAGTGAGTACTAGGAACAGTCAAAGCTGCACAGAGAAACCTTGGCTCACAAAACAAAAACAGAATAAAATAAAATGGTTTGGTAGTGGGGGTGAGGAAATGGCCTGGTGATTAAGACTGCACATTGCTCTTCCAGATGACCTCTTTGGTTCTCAGAACCCTGACAGTGTATCACAGCTACCTGTAACTCCAGCTCCCAGGCTCGGGTGATCCAACACCATTAGCCTTCACAGGCGCCCCCAAATACATGGCACATACACACACATATACACATGATTAAATATAAAATAAATTATAAAATATATGGTGCACTCAAGAGGCAGAAGCAGGTGGATCTCTGAGTTTGAGGCTAGCCCTGGTCTACATAGTAAGTTCCATGACAGCCAGGGCTACATAGAGAAACCCCATTTTGAAAAAAATAAAAAATAAATAAAATAAATAAAAAACAATTTACAAACAAAAACCCATCCTACTTCATTTAAAAAAGAAAGTATAGTAGCAGTTTCCTAAAACTGGGTATGAATTATGAATGAAGGCCTTAGATTTGATCCTGAACATTTTAAAAAGGCTTTTATGGGTATACAATATTATAAATAAAATTCATTGTACACTTAAGATGGGTAAAGTGAATTTCATAAAACTTTTTATTTTCATTTTTTGTTTTGAGATAGGGTCTTGTGTACATAGCCTAGGCTGGCCCTTAACTCATAGCAATCCTCTTGATTTTACTACCCAAATGCTGTGATTACAGGTATGTGCCACCATACCCATATTCAGCCAATAAAGTTTTATTTTTAATGTTAGAGATCAGGGTGTGGTAGTACATGCCTTTAATCCCAGATAGGAGGGAGGCAGGTAGATCTGAGAATTTGAGGTCAGCCTGGTAACACAGTGAGCTCCAGGTCACTACACAGAGAAACATAGAGACTATTTCAAAATAAATTAAAAACAGAAAAACATTTGTGGGAAACAGGTTATTGGTAAGTCTGTAGGCAATGAGGATGGGATAGAAAAATGAAAGATCAGTGGGTTAAAGGATCTATAATATGCAAAATAGTAAACCAGGTTAGGGTTGAGGGTTCAAAGGTTATTCTCACCAGGCAGGCAAAGGGCCCTCAGTTTCAAGTGGGCAAGTTGGATATCGGCAAGACTAGGCATCTCATCCATGGTCTCTACCAAGACAACATCAGAGTGCCCAGCCTGTAGCATCGACTCCACTGCTCTGGAGGGGAAGAAAGGAAGTTGGGAATGAAGGAAAGGGGTCTTCTCAGAATACCTAGCCCTTGGGTCTCATCAAGACCCCTCACCTGATATCTTCTTTGTTAGGGTCACTTGCTATATAGAAGCCTCCACATCGAAGAAGGTCACTGCCTCCGGGGTGGTGCCAGGACAGGCGCTTCAGATGAGCGAGAAGAAGGTCATTGTGAAGGAACTACATTTAAGCTACCTTTGCCCCCACGATGACCTCACAACAAGCCCTTCCATCCCTTGTCCCCTGACCCTCTAGTTTCAGACTGACCGGTCCACGGCCCTGATGGAAATGTGCAAATGCTCTTCTGACTTCACTGTCCAGAATTCGATTAGGGACCCAGAAGTAACCTGAAAGACTGCAAAACGAAGAGTGAAGTCACAGCCTTTCAGTGACCTGTGCTAAGAAAGCAGTTCTAACAAGGATGTTACTTTGGAAAGACCACTCCAAGAGATCTTGGGTTTTGAAACCAGCAGTGTCAGAGTCTGGAGTTTATGGGAAGTACTGGCTTGGAGGATCAAGGACCTCTGGGAAGATTGGGAGAGCTGCAGGAGAAGGGCAGATTGAGCCATCACCTGGTAGCTACATCGAACCTCTCATTGACCGTGCTAACCCTCCAGCCTCTGGCCCCTTGCTTCTTGCACTCTGTTTCCCAGTCTTCTAAAGTCTCCAAGAGAGGAATGGGTGGCTTTCTAGAGCCAGAAACCTTGCCTGGAGAAAGAGTGAGAAACAGAGGAAGAAGAAATATTTTGTCTAACTAGCCCCTTCCATTTCAAACTTGTTTCCCATTTCCTTGACCTAAAGCATCGTCGCTTACCAACTTTGCTCAGGGTTATTCCTCTATACTGCTGGACTTGACTGCTCTGAGCTCTGGCTTGAATGATGGCCATGGTTACCTGGGGAGGAGAGCATATCCTATCCTTTAGCCTCAGACTGAAGATGTAAAAAGGTTGAAATAGAGCATGTGTTTCTCTACCTTTACCACCAATATTGAAGAGCAGCTAAAACGGACGATAGAGAAGGGGACCTCCACAAGTGGTAGGTGCTGTGGCCAAAGGAACAAATCTAAAACCACAGACTCATAGAATATTAAGTTGGGAATTAATTAGGACTATTATCCAACTCTCCCCATTTTGCAGAGGTAAAAACCCATAGTTAACTGCTGCTCATAACTAACAGAGCCAGACTATAGAGTTCAGGCTCCTCCCCCTCATGAGACTGTCACTCTTCTCCTTAAGTGGAGTGGCGTGGGAAAAGGTGAGAGACCCTGGCGCATGGAGGGTACCCTGAGGTTTCTAGGTGAGAAGGGTTTTTCTAGGTAAAGGGTTCTTACCTGGAAGGCCTGAGGTGCCAGCCCTCCAGCCTCAAAACCAACTCGAAGCAGCCGGAAGTCCCGGCCATGAAGCAGAAGCTCTTCAGGAATGAACTTAAGCTGAGACCCAGGACGGAGAAGCTGCACTCTTGACAAGCCGCTCACTGAAGTCGAGGGTTAGCGTAGAGTGACCGTGGGATCTTCTGGGAGCATTTCCTCCACTCCACCCTGCCCCAGCCCTCAGTCTTCTGAGAACAGAAGGTAGAGACTCAAATGCCCCTTTTACCAAACCCTCAAACTTACCAGCCTCTAATCGACCAATGTTGATCAAGGCAAAATCATTTTCACTACTCAGAGGAGTATCCTAAAGGAAGCACAAGACTGATGCTACAGACATGACAGCCATCCCTGTCTTGCCTTGCTGCCTCCGCCCCTCCCCCGTAGAAGGCAGCTTCCATAGAAATAATTCTACCATTTACTGATACATTCACAAGAAAAACAGAGCATTGCTATGTAGCCTAGGTTAGCCTGGAACTCTCATGGTCTTCCATCTCAACGCCCCACCCCCCAACTGCTGGGACACCGCACCAAGCTTTTCTATTACACTAATCACCTCACCTGCTTTCGCTGCCATCCACAAGGCTGGAAGGTTACCCTAAAGTTAGTGCAGATCAGAGTTCCAGGCAGGTCTAGTCCTGGCCCTTTCCTTCGTCCTGGTGCCCATGCTAGGATATGCTCCCCTAAAAGGGAGAAAGAGAAGCAAAGGTCTAACTATCCCCAATGCTGCCCCACACTTCTATGTGGCTACTCGTCTATCCTTAGATGTAAAATTGAAGGAAAAGAATAGACTTTTTTTTTTAACTTCTAAAACCCTGCATAGAACGTGGCACATATACACTCACTGGTCTTTGGATAGTTAATAAGAAAAGTGGTAGCCGGGGTGAGAAAGCAGAATGAACAATGTCCAGGCCTTCCACAAGCTCTGAGGAAGGAGGCAGGAGAATGAGTCTCAGAAACACTTCGAGGAAAGGAATAGGGAGTATCTTTGGTGAAAACAAAAAAGGATGGGGTAGGAAGACTTTTAAAGGAATCTAGAGAGGTCATTTTATTACCTGGGAGACAACCAGAGGCCAGGCAGCTGCCAAGCTGATGACTGCTGGGCTCCGGCATCCTGTTCCCTGGGTTAGACTTCGGTCCAGAGAGCTGAGCAGGGGAGAGAGTTAATCTGGGACCCCCTAAACTCAGAATCTGGGATTTCTCCAGTAGCTGCCTTTGGAGACCCGCATTGAGTTCATTTGTTCGGGTTCTTCCCCCCCCCCCCCCCCCCCTTCTCTGCTCTGCTCTCCTCTCCTCTCAGGGAAATTGAGATCACTGACTGCGGCTGGCAGACAAGACAAGGAGGGGCTGGTTAATGGATAATGAGACAACTCGAGACTGAAAAAGGCAGACGAGCTCCATAACAGTTGATAAAACAGATACACCCTCCTCCTCTGAATCCTTTCCTTCCCCTTTAATTTCCACAGCATCCCATTCACACTCTCTTGTTAGCTACCCTCCCATTCCTTTTCCTTACCCCCATCTCTGGCTCCTCCTTCTGGGGGGCAATGTTGAAACTCTGGCCCCGGCCCCCCCACCACATTTCCCTGGCTCCATCCGGGAGTAGAGCAGCTAAGGGTGGGAGTCCTCAAAGATGCTGGCTCTTTTTGGGGAGAGGCTAAATCCTAGAGGTGGGGAGAAAGAGGCTGGGGAGGACGCAGCGGTAGCGGCATTTCGGATACCAGGAGCACAGTTCCAGGGGTCTTATTTGAAAGGTGTGTCCTGCCCAGACAGGGGAGGCTCTTTGGAAACTTCGGTGACTCTAAGAGAACAGGCAAGATGCCCAGCCCCTTAAAGGAGAATACGCAATTTTTTTTTTCAAAGTAGAAAGGAAATGGAGGAGCTTAAGAAAGATGGGAGGAATGGGGGAACTGGGGATACCCAGATTCCCTTAACCCACATCCACATTTTAGTCTCTTTCTGTTCGTGAATATTAGTGGGTGTGACGAGGGGAGCAGTAGTTAAATGAAAACATTTTGGGCTAGCTCTCTATACTTTTTCAATGAGAGATGAAACACTAGGAAACTCAGTTATTTTGGTTTCGTTTATTCATGGGTTTTGTGATTTTGTTCATTTTCAGCCTCCTCTGACAACCTAACGGGTTGAGAAGGGGACATAAAGGGAACTGAACCTTGTGTCCTTTTCTGGAGAGCGTGACAGGCCCAGGGGCAGAATGGAGTGGACGGAAATTGGTGTGTCTGGGATGCAGACACAGCACAGGTATTTTGGTGTGCAAATCTCGGCAGTGGGGCGGGAGCTAGAAAACCCAGAAAAAGATCGTGGTATATCTAAACCAGCCTTTGCGCCCGGCGAGCGCACCTCCCCACTCCCGCAGCCACCTATTCCTATGGAAAGCCCAGCCCCAGGTACATGACTCCGCCCCTCCAACCCAGTCACCAGATCTCCTAATGAATGATTCATGTTCTGGACTTTGAAAGCTAAGGACTGGAAAACTCTTTTCAGCTCCAGGATCACATTTCCCCCTCCTTCCCTGCTGAATTTAAAAAGCAAAGATGGGGCTGTAGGGCACTGAACAGAGATGCTAAGGAGGGCAGCTTGAGGGCAGCATGTTTCAACACGGAGAAGACAGGAAATGAAATACAAAATAGGTGTTAATGAGCTGCTGTTTTATTGTTTTTGAGTCTGTACAGAGGCAGCAATCCTTAGGTGGGGGCCGTGACATTCAACACTCCCTTCCCCACAGCACACATCCTTCCAGCCTCAGCTTCCAAAGTTCTCTTTGTTGGCTGCAACTGTGGAAATAGTGAACTAGCATGAGCAGAGACTGGAACAAACAGGTATGTACTTGCTAGCAAGCTGGTCTAGACGCCTGATTGTAGAAGTCCTAAAGACTGCTGGTCACCACCACCCCACCACACACCTCAATGCTTCTGGAATAAAGTATGTAGTAAGGAACAGCTTAGGAACAGGTGTGCCAAAATCCCATGACCTACTTTTCTTCTCCCCACCACTTTCCTCCGAAAGCCTCATTCTGTTCTTTAATATCTTGAGGTATGGGAACAGCAGAATATAGAGGGAATGGTCAGGACGGAGAGAAGTGATGTGATCATCGCCTAACCAGAAGCACAAAGGGGCTGCAGTTGAGGATTAGGTTAACAGGAAGACTCTCACCACCTGCAGCACAAATGCAGATAGATGTCCACTGGATGGAAAGGGGATAGAGAGGCAAGGAGCTGTGTCAGATTTTTCCATTTTCAGACCCTCGCTCTGGTTATAGGTTTGTGCCAGGAGCAAGGGCTGCTGGGAGGGGTAGCTGGAGGAGGAAGGTGGAGCTGAGTGACTCACAGGATGAATCACAGATCCAGTTATAAACACAGAAAGAGGCCAAGGTCCTTCCCACCCCACTGCTTAGACAGCTTCTATCACTTCCTCTACCCCCAACTCACACAGCCAAGGGAAGGAGAGGGCACAGGAATTGTACATGGAAGCATGATAGTATTTTGTTAAACAGCTTAAGCACAGGAGGCAATACACAATAACTTGTGACTGGGTATCCACAAGATATTCAGACACGAGTGCCTGTGTGACTCATTGAGCCTGCAGTCCACACAGGTTGAGGGCAAGAAGAAAATATTAGAATCCAGGGTATGTATGTTTCCAGAGCAGATAATGGCTTCTAATTCTGTCCTCTTGCCTATGGCTATGTGGCTGGGTACTGCCTCTTTGAAAAAGAGGACACAGTCCAGTCAGAGGTGTCTGAGTAACTCATAGACAATCATTACCCAAATGCTCCTTTATTGAAAGAAAAATAAAGTGCCTGGAACCTTGGACATGGGAGTGAAAGGAAGAACAGCAAGAGCAAGATCTCAGAGAACGGGCTCTGTTCTCGGCTCGGGATCACCTCCCAAGTGTACAATATAAAGCCATGGTCATTTCTGCTTTACTGGTCTATGGATTTTGGAAAGCTATGGAGAGGGAAGGTACTTCTATTTTAAGGCACAGCATGGAGCTTAACACCATCCCTCACTCTTAGAAATTGCATCTTAAAAACTAAATAAAAAGATATAATTTATATCATTTACAAACTGCAGTATGAGGAAACCCTTTTTCAATTCTCCTTTTTTTTTTTTTTTTTTTGGTTTTTCGAGACAGGGTTTCTCTGTGTAGCCCTGGCTGTCCTGGAACTCACTCTGTAGACCAGGCTGGCCTCGAACTCAGAAATCCGCCTGGCAAGTGCTGGGATTAAAGGTGTGAGCCACCACTGCCCAGTTAAGCCAGCCTGAGTTAAGGGGTTTGGAGGTCAGCCCTCTGGTGTACTGGCTTTAAGTTGGGGATGGTACAGAGGATGCAGGGTGGAGAGAGTGGAAAGGAGGAAAATAAGAACCCTGAAGATCTCTCTCCGTTAAAACTTTAGTAGGACCCCAGATGCCCTGGATTATAAAGAGTAATTGCACTTAATGTAAGCCTGAGAGATGAGGACTTACCTCGTCTAGGACCCCCACCCCCATCACACACAGGACCCTCGTAAATAAGGAAGGTTTACTCACGTGGATGCTCCCCACACAACCCTCCCTTCTCCCCACCACAGTATCTGCATGGGCTTGCTTATTCTGAACAAGTTGATCTTTGTTTTGTTTCCCAGACGTTCCTTAACTCCACCCCTACTCAACCCCTCCTCCACCCTAAAAAACACAGAATGAAAATCTCACAAGCCCTCATTAAAAAAATAATAATGTCTCAGAGTCCCTCATCTTTAAAATTGATGCCTTAATAGTCACCCTCCAAATTAAAACTAATTTAACAAAAAGTTAAAAGACCCAATACCCATTTCCCATATGACCTTAGACCTCTCTTCCCTTTCCCTGGAACTTTTTTATTTTCTCTTCAGAAAGGCAAGCAGAACTAAGATTGGGTACTATATAAATAAAAACAACATGATACAAGTTTTCTGATTCTCTTCATTTGTCCTCAGTTTATACAATCTAATAACAGACCAAGTCCAAACACAGCAGCCCAAAGGAAATGGAATTCCCTGGTTTTATTCTACAGGAAAACCCCTGCTGGGCTGTTTGCATTCCCACCCAGGCAGGTAGGCATCCTATGTATGTTGTGGGAGAAGGATGACAGAAGTGCACACAGGGTGACTGCAGCCAGGAAGAGGGGCTCACGGTGAAGGTTTCACCTGCATTATTCAAGCTTCAGAAACTGGGACAAGTCTGAGGTGATGCTAGCAAGGCACGAGGCATTCACCTACCACTCACTGGGAGAAAACTGAAGGAGTGCTTAAAACTCACGAATCAAGATAAGTACTGTCTTGATACAGTATTTAAAGAAAATAAAAATTTTTAAATGTAAAAACATCTTTATGAACATATCACAATTTAAGTAGACAGGATTTGTCCTCATATTTGTTCAATTAAGGGCTCTTACCTCTTTCACCTTAATACCATTCCTGATACATCCTAAGATTTTGATGTTTTGTTCAATCTGGGTTTTTAATGCTTATATATTGAAATTTTAAAAAATGTCTGGTATGATGTGATCCCAGAACTTGGCAAATTTGAAGCAAGATCATATACATTCAAGGACAGCCTGGGCTACAGGATAGGATCCTATCTAAAAACAAAACAAAAATAACCCTCAATTTCCTAGTAGATCTTTAAATTATGCACCTGCCAGAAATGCTTATCTCATACTAGGTTTCAGCCTGTAGAAAGCTGGGTGTGGTGGTTCATGCCTAGGTATCAGCACTCAGAAGACTGAGGCAGGAGGGTTGCTATGAGTTGGAGGCTAACCTGGGTTATATAGCAAGTACCAGACTGGCTAGCCAGGGCTACATAGCAAAGATACAAACAAAAAATAGTCAAAAAATAATGATGGGAAATTATGAAATCAACAGATTGGCAGACTTGGAAGTGAATGACTTTCAAACTTTTTGAGGGGGTGGGGGACAACTTCTTAAACTTAATAATTCCATAAAGAAGTCTTGACTAGCTTTGTTACCAAAGAGAGGTGTTTGATCATTTTTCTGACTAGGCAGAGGAAACATGCACTGGAGTCCCATCTCACACACGCACAAACATGCACATCTAGCCATTTGTGACTTAAATCAAATTCGGGGATAACATTCCATTAGTGGGTGATGACATACCTCAGCAGAGAAATTGGAGCCCAGAAACAGCCCCAGGTAACTCTGGACACGTGCAGTGCACTCACCCCTTCTTCATTTGCATCCACAAATGAACACAGAATTCATTTGTATAGAATTGCATAGATGATTTTTCCCCAGGAAAAAAAATAAGGAGAAGGGACAATTGGCGCAGGATAGCCTTCAGGTTTAAAGCTCTTAGAAATAGCTCTGGTCAGAGCAGAAGCTGTCCAGACTTGTGCTTTGTGCAAATTGCAAGGGAGCTCTCACCACTGGGTCCAGCCCTACCCCTCTGGAGAACAGGGCTGGCTCAGGAAAAGGGAGATATCCAAAGGCAGGTCAGATCACTGGGACCGTGCGGCCCATGGCGACAGCTCACTAAAATAGAGTTCTCTAGCTACCTTTCAAAGTGGCCCCTAGCCCCCATCCCATGCTTCAACACCAGCCCTAATATCAAAAATAATTTTTCTTACAAAGTATTTTTTATTATTTTAATAAACTAACCACAGATTAAGGTCAGCCACGGCTTAACAAAAGAAGCCAGGGTGTTAAGTTCACTCTCCAGAAGTGACAGGAAGGAGAAACCCACTTAGGTAGGGGCAGGAGTCAGTAACTTTTAAATGTTCTCTGTCAGGGTCCTGTCTTTCTTTAAAAAATTAGTAAAATAGGTTGCTTTCTACAGAAACACAGCAGCAGAGGATAGTGCTCTATAGAGGTTTTTGGTATTGTTTCAAACAGTCTAGCCAAACATCTGGGCTCCTCCACCCCTTCTCAGGTGCACTCAAACCCACATGTAGTTATTGCTAAGTAGTTAAAAAATAGATCACTCTGCACCCGTTCACCTGAAGAAACCCCATATACAAGGTTGCTTCTTACCACTCTTCTCTTTCCCAAAGGGAACTTGCTTTAAAAAAAAATATTTAAAAAAAAAATCACATCTTAACTTAGCTGAGCTCAATCCTTAAAAAGGATGAGGAAAAGGTAGGGCAACAGGCAGTCTCCCCTAAAACTAGAATGGATGGCAGATGAGTATCTAGAAGAACATAAAACTCTCTAGGAAAGACTCCCCTTTAAGTTCCTCCTTCCTATTTCCATTCACTGGGATTTAAACCACCCTTTCTGTGTAACCAGGCCAAGCACATACATTACTGCCTTGATCCTTCAGGGAGAATTTATTCAACCCTAATATCTACCTAATTCAAACCAAAATCAAATTTGTTCAGTATCTCAGATCGACTCAATACTCCCAACTACACCACCATGTGCTTTTTTTCTAAAGTCAATGAACTTTGGTCTATTTTTTCCTTAACTGACTTGAGAACTTTCTTTCCAGGTTCCTCCCCGAAGGTGTCCACCCACCTCCCACCCACACACACCTAGTATTTCCCTACTTTCCCTTGGGCCCTGGGATTGGGACAGAAGAGGTTATGAGCTTCCCCCTTCTGCCTTGAAGTCTCAAGTCAACTGTGTGCGCAGGAGCAGTACTGCCCTGGGGTAGTGCTAGCTAGCCCAGCCCTGCTCCCACCAGACTGCCAGCACTCCAGCCCCCACACCCCTCTCTGCACTTGCCCCATCAACACAGGGGCTGGGTCCTGATGAGCCAGAGTTGAGCTTAACTTTCTTTGTTTAGCCCCTGTCCCCACTAAGGTTCCAGCCACTCAGAACCTGTGTGCCAGCAGTTCCCCACCAGGTTCCCGCTCCCTCCGCCTCAGTTCTTCCCTGTAACAGCAAGAGCACAAGTTGTTTGTCTCAGGGTGTCCATAGAAGCTGCAGTTCGGTTGTTTGCATTTGGTCTGGGTTGGGGGAAGTCCCCGTGGAGCTCCAGCCCATCCATCTGGCTCTGGGGGCTCTCTGTAGCCATTGCTATAGGAATCAGCCACACGGAACTGGGGTGGTAACAAGGCACCCCTGTGAACTCCATCTTTGCCTGGCTCCAGAGCTGGGATGTTGTCCTGGTGGGGGTACGGTCGCCCAGGATACTGTCTGGGAAAGGTGGCATATGATGGTAAGCCCCCTACACATGGCCCCCCTGCCAATTGCCTCCGGGGTTCCTGGCAGTGGACTCCACCCCCAGAAGGCCGAGGGATAGTAAAGCCCCCAGGGTAAGCAGTAGAGAAGGCCATCGCCTTGGGCTCTGCGGGGGAGTCACTGGGCTGGTCCTCCCCACCGTCCGGCTCTGGCTTTTTGGCTGGAGGAGGCCCACTAACTAACCCTCCATTCATGATCTTCCTCTCAACCTCCTTCTGCTTCTGCTCTGCCAGGAATCTTTCCTCAGCATCTGCAAGGTAACGCTGGATCATCTCCTCCTGATACTGGTGCCGGTGGCCCATCTTCAGGGTTCCAACAAAAATGTACTTGCCCTCCCCTTGCATTGCGATCCTCATAGTGCTCAGGCTTTGCATCACCTCCTGGCTATACTTGCTCCCGCCATTGCCAACAGACTCAGACGGGGGCTTCTCAGACACAGGCCCATCCCCAGCAGCCTCTTCCTTGCCACCCTTCCAGCTCTTCAATGTGTTGTTCTTCTTCTTCTTTTCTAATGTCTCCGTACCACTGCTTATTCCAGACCCACTCCCCAGCCCTCCAGGCTTGGGGCCCTTGCTGTGCATCAGGCCCCCCATGTTCTTCTTAAGCTTGCTGCCCAAGGTTTTGCCAAAGCTGCCCAGTTTGTTAGCCACGGAATCTGCTCTCTTCTTGTCCTTCTCCCGGTCTCGCTTTGACTTCTCCTTCCGCCTGCTGCCCTCGTTGCCGAGAGAACTGCTGCCAACCGACTCCTTGTCTGACTCCCCAGACTCAGGAGTGGACCTGGGTTCATCTCCAGCTGAGGCTGTGGGGGACTCAGGCTGAGCTAGGGGAGCCTACAAGAGAAGAGCATTGACAGTTACCTCTCTGGGCTGGTGTAGGGAAGCTCCCACAGACAGGGACCCTATCTAACAGCTTAAAGAGCTACCTAGAGCCCTGATATAGGGGTTAGTCCCATAAAAAAGGGTAGTATACTGGCTAGTGTTTTTGTCACCTTGACATAAGTTAGTGTCATCTGGAAAGAAGGCATGCCAGTTGATGAGCTACCTCCATCATAGGACCTTTTCTTGATTAGAGATTGATGTGGGAGGGTCCAGCCCATTGTGGGTGGGGCTTCTTCTGGGTAGGTAGTCTTGAGTTGTATAAGAAAGTGGGAGAGCTGGCTAGTAAGCAGCATTCCTTCAGTCTCTGCTTCCGTTTCTGCCTCTGAGTTCCTGCCTTGGCTTCATTCAATGATGGAATGTTATCAGAACATGTAACCTTATGAGCCCTTTCCTCTCCAAGTCTCTTCTGCTCAGGGTTTTTACCGCAGCAATAGGAAGCAAACTAGGACAGGTGGTAAATGCACCATGAACTCCATCTGTGCAATGACTGTCTAGCTCCAGAGAAGGTTACTGATATGAAGAAGGTCACTCAAGAGGCACTGTTCCTCTCTGGCTTCAGCCTGCTGTCGTGGCTAAGGAAAGATACTTGTCTAATAGCTAACTCTCCCTCACTCGCTGCATCCCTCCCTCACTGCAGCCCAAGCTCCTTCTGTAGTAGAGATCCAGATCCAAAAGGAGCCTGAGAGCATCACAGCATCACAGCACAGTGCATGGCCTCTGGCTGAGCAGGGGCCTTTGCCTCTCTTTCTGTCTGTCTGTCTGTCTGTCTGTCTGTCTGAGACAGGGTCTCTGTATAATCCAGGTTAGCTTCGAATTCACAATCCCCCTGCTTCAGTTTCCCAAAATACTGGGAGAACAGATGTTTGCTACTTTGCCTGGCTGGAAAAATATTTTTTCAGATACCAAAATGTTCTTTATTACAAGTCTGTTTATGTCAAATTCTGTTCAGAATTAAACTCAAGGAACCCTTAACTAGCCACAAGCAGCCAAGCCTGAGCACTGCTTCTATACCACCTATACTCTAGCTTGTGGAGGTCCTGACTCCAGTCTTCAGGAGAGCCAAATCATAACAGTCAGTAAGTAGCAGAATGTGACTGGAGATGGGTGGGCATAAGGGGCAGTTAGGACGGAAGAGGGCGTGTGAAGCTGCACTAGAGCAGATTCTCTTTGTTCTTCTCATTGCTGACAGTGAGGACACACAGGGGCTCTGGGGGGAACCAGTGCTCACTTGTGAATCAGAAGACAGTGGGATCCACTTCACATTCATATAGCTATGCAGCAGATGTAACTTCACCTCCAGAGACAGAATTATACTGTGAAAAAGAGAAAAAAAAATTAAACAGCTGTTACTTCAAAGGCAAATAGTCCTTCAGAAAGGACTCAGCAGTGTCCAGAGACCAGCCATCAAACAGCTGCCATTATTTCTGTTGTGGCATCATTTAGCAAATTCTAACCATCAGGTGAGGACTCTTTTGGTTTTTCTTTTGTTTTAAAGACAGGGGCTCACTATGTAGTCTGTCATAGCCCTGAACTTGCAATCATTCCCCTGCCTCAACCTCCTGAGTGATAGGTGAGGTGTGGGCCACCATGCCCAGCTATAAGGACTTTTTTAAAGTACTAGACTCTCTCAGTCAGCTCCCAAAGTTGCAAAGGCCCCAAAAGGGAAGCAATGAGTAGGAGGGCAGGGATAAACACACACACACACACACACACACACACACACACACACACACACACACACAGAGATGGAGGCACGCTTTAGTGCTAGGTGAGAGAGTATGTAATTTAAAAGCAGACTATTTTGGTCACTTGTTTAGAAACTCCTCTGACTTTGGCTTAGAATCAAATAGGATTTGGTTGTCTTGCTTTTTTAATCACTATTTTGGGGATTCTGGGATGTAGTAGGCAGGGACACTCGCTCTGCTCTAAGAAAAGAAGACAAAGCAGCTGCAGATGCCAGTGTCCCAACGACCGGCCAGCCTTCCATCTCTCCACCACTGAGCTAAGAAGAGTGTGGGTATGTGGCACTGCATGTGGAGGAGATCTCAGCTACTGTATAGAGAAAGCATATGGAAATGCAAAGCTGGCCTTACCTGGCCAATCGGACATTGTCATTGTCATCTTTGCCCCACTCCCAGCCCTTTCCTGGGTCCACAGCAAAGTGCAGGGGCAGCAGCTTGTGCTCTGAATCTGTGAGTGGGATCACAGCTGGGGAGGGAAACACATGCTGTCAGAAAGTCTCCTGAGATGGGAGAAGGCAGATACACACACACCGATGTCACCTATGACTAACTGCAGTCTATCTATCCACAACACTTATAAATAAATTACATTAAACACCAATGAGCTACTTCTCTTTACCACCCAGGATACATTTTAGCCTATTAATACCCTGGACTCCCTGCCAGTGAACCACTTACTCTCCACAGAGGTAAGTGCAGCCTGTACCTAATACAGACCTTTACACTACAACAGCGGTGACAGAGACACCCTTTTCACCAAAGCACCCCCCTCTTTTTTAAGTTAAAAACTCTTGGTAATGTTGTATAGCTTGGTTAAAAAATAAAAACAAAAACTGGCACCGTCTGGCCTTCTGTTTCCTCAGTCACTTCCTCTTCCTTAGCTATCATTTCCACTTCTGAATAAAAACCAGCCACAGACAGCTGGGCGAGGCACCTTGTTCTTTGGCGCTCTCCTTCTGCTCCATCGACACAAGCGCAGAGAAGTGGGCCTGATCATAGGCGAGCACCAGAGGGGATCGGTGACACTGGCTGGCTGGAACCTCCAATGGCAGATAGATCCCTCCAAATGGGATAGGGGCAAATGCTGTAGGAAACCATGAAGGTTGTTATTACCAACTGAGCCCTTGGCTACTTCAGTGTCTACCCTACTTCTCTCTAAAAGACTTATTTTTATTATTTTAAATCATGGGTATTCATGAGTGTTTGTGTGGGGGCATGTACATGGGTGTGTGAATGTCAGGTTCCCTGGAGATGGAGTTATAGACAGCTGTGAGCTGCCCAATGTGGGTGCTTGGAACTAAACTTGGGTTCCCTGCAAAAGCAATGCAAGCTCATTGAGTCACTTCTCCAGCCCTTTACTCCCACTTTTCAGTTGAGCATCCCATCCCAATTAATCCCAAGAGCTTTTGTTTGAATCTCTTGAGAAGTTTTTACTGTTTTAATGTATAGCCCCCACCCCAAGCCTCCACACACAGGAAGTTTGAGGAAGAATGAAGATAAGTAGCTAACTCACCTTCCCCTCCAGAGTCCCTCAGCATGGTGTCTGCCACGACCACTATGGGCCTCTTGAGCACATGAGCAAGGACGAAGACATGGAATTCCTCTAGGCTTTCATATACCGGCTCCTCGGAGCTCTCCACTCTACGGTTGTAGGAAAGAATGGAGGAGGCACAGCAGAAGGGAGAAGGAAGAAACAAAACGAGTCCTGAGACCAGTTCCAAAGTGAAGGAAAAGAATGCCCCACCCTGGTTTTCTAACCCCAAAGCTTCCACAACAGACCACTCTGTGCTACATAGTTGGTGCTACTTCCATTTTATTAGTAGGGGAACCCAAGAAAAAACCAACAAAATGGTTTTGTAGATCTGTAAGGGGTTGGTGACATGGGTAAAGGTACTTGCTACCACTCCGAAGGACCTAAGCTCAATCTCTGGGATTCATACAGTAGACAGAAGGAAAGAAACGACTCCTTGGATGATCCCTGCTCCCTCACCAAGACACACTTACCCACCACCACTGGCTCCGTTGGAACCCAGATGCATTCTGGGTTCACTTGAAGCAAGTTTGATCAATTCATTCCATTCCTTCTGCCACTCATCTTCCGTATACACCAGTCCTGACTGTAAAGAGACCATGCAGTAATGAAGGCACGGGTAAGAAGAGGCTTGACTCTAAAAGGCAATACCCATCCAAACCCTCCTAGCGTTACAGCCGCTCTCTATTCTCTTAGCACTTGCTTTACACTTGTACTAAACCAAAAATTTTCTCCTTTTCAGAGTCAAGAAAATAGGTTGGCTGGTTAGTTGATTGGTTTTGAGACAGGGTTTCACTGTGTAGCCCTGGTGTCCTGGAACAACCTAGGTAGACCAGGCTGGCCTAGAACTCTTAAGAGACTGGCCTGCCTCTGCCTCTGCCTCTGGAGTGCTGGGATTAAAGGCATGTAACACCATGCCCCATTTTTGTTTCCTTTTGAGATAGAATCTTATGTATTGTAGACTGATACTGAATTAGCTATGTATGGAATTCTGAGCCTCCTGAATCTATCTCCCAAATGCTGGGATTATAGGCACATGCCACCATGTTTGGCAATCTCCCATTTCTTAGTCTTCAGTTCCTTTTCACTCATTGCAATCTGATCCTATTCTACTCTTTATGCCACTGCCCCGTCCACACACTTCACCTAAGATCCGATGGACTCTGGCTCTCATCTTTCACAGCCTTTGTTTATCTCTTTTCCTCCTTAAACATTCTAATTTACCTTCCACACCACTACTTTCACTTATTCTCTGAACTCCCCTCCCCACAAAACTGGAGTTTCGGCAACTATTTGAGTCTTGATTTCATCAGGGTGTTATCTTCACAGGCTGCAATCATATCTACTATATCTATGTGTTATACTCTAGGATTGACCCTCCCAGGCCCAAAACTCCTTTTCATTTCTATGGTCACATATCCAGCTGTTCACTGAAAACCACCACTTATCCACAGTGGCTCTAAATTCTGTATTTTAAGATGTAAAACTTAACTCCTGTCTCTCTGCATGCAACAACTATCACCCAAATACCCAGACTAAAAACCAGGGAGTTACTAAGCCGTTTCTTCTCCCAGTCACTATACACCTACATGTCTCTATCAACAATTACTAAGTATAAACTGCAAAGCATCTCTCTCTCTGACTTTACTGAACTCCTCAGATCCAGTAGAATTGGGGATATTATATTTTTTCCCAGTGATCAAATCTAATGGTTTGTTTCCTGATAATAGTAGCTCTAAGAATCTTCAGTGCCCATGGTATACAAGGCCTACCTTCCCCCTCAACCCCCTCTAAGTAGTTGCTCCTGATAGACAGTGCCTCATTCTCTTCTCCTTTATTCCTATTACTTGCAATGACTACTCCCTATGCTCCTGGTAAACAATGGCTAATCTTTAATAGCAAACCCTCCTCTGAGGAGTCTTTCTAAACCTCCCTAGCCCTTCCCTCCTCTGAACATCTCTTTGAAATGCTCTATGTTACTCTAAAGAGACCATATCTGAGTCAGGTGTAGCGGCATACATCTCAGCATGCAGGAGGCAGAGACGGGCAGATCCCTATAGGTTCCAAGCCTACCAGGGCTACCAAGAAACCACACTTGGTCTAGTTTACTCTATGTCTTTAAGGGTCTATTTTATTCTATTGCTCTACAAGAAAGAATCCTGTTTTATGAAACATGGCCCAGTGACTATTATATGATCAATAATCAATAAATCCATGCTACATAGTTATAATTTTTTATTAAAGGATTGCGTACACCAATACAAACAATTTGCTTTGTTGTCTTGCTTTTTGAGGCAAGGTTTCACTGGGTAACCCAGTACTGCAGCTTAGGTGGCAGAGTCCTTGCTTAGCACGCAGGAAGCCCTGGTTTTGATCTGCAGCATCAGATAAACTGGGTGTGGTAGCACACTCCAACAACCATGGATAATCCTGGCACTCAGGTGGAGGCAGGAAAACTAGAAGTTTAAGGTCATCCTCAGCTACACAGTAAGTTGGAGGCCAGATTAGGCTAATTCAGACCCTTCCTAAGAAGAGGAGAAAAGGCCTTAGGATGTGATGATTTGAAAGCTAAGTTTACATTACCCATATTTTTTGTTTGCTTAGCATAAAACTGAGTTCCATTGCTCAAATGCATCCTGACAGAGTATCTGCAATCACATTGAGCACATAACAGAAGGAGAACAAATGTACTGGGGATCAGTGCCACTGAGAGCATATTTTACTTTAATAAAAAGTAAAGAAGTTTGTAACTTGTAAAATGCTATCATAGATTTCAAGTAAAAATAAAAAGAACAATGCAAAGGTTACATAGGAATGAATGCTGCTTGACAAACATATCCAGGAGGACCTGCCTCTCACTCCTCCTCTATGTCACCTACTCCTGCTGGTGGTTGTTCCTGTTTGTTTTATTCTTGGTTTGGGTTTTCAAGGCAGGGTTTCTCTGTGTAGCCCTGGCTGTTCTGGAACTTGCTCTGTAGACCAGGCTGAAATCTAGAACTCAGAGATCTACCTGCCCCTGCCTCCTCTGCCTCTGCCTCCGGAGTGCTGGGATTAAAAGCATGTGCCACTACCACCTGGCCTTTTTTTTTAAGGTTAATTTTATTTTATGCACGAGCATTTTGCCTGCATATATGTATGTGCACCACATGCTTGATGGTGCCCAGTGTGGTCAGAAGAGAGCATTGGTTCCCCTGGAACCAGAGTTATGGACAGCTGTGAGCTCCATAACTCCTCTACAAGAATAAATGCTGAGCTACGGTCCGATCTCTCTGCTTCCTGTTTTAATACATACAGCCACTAGGTGGCAGGCACTCATAACAAGTTTTACCACTAATTTCAACACAAAACAAGGAAGCCCAGAAAATAAAGGCTGATTTAATTTGGGTTTTGTTATCAGAAAGCTAAAAGAAGCATCTCCGGCCATCGATTTCTTGTCTCCTTCCTGCTCCCAAGTAAGGGCTGAAGTCATCAAAGTTCAGCAAGACAATCATGCATGGCACATTTCCAGCCTGAGATTTGCAATATGCCAACGCTCCTTCACCAGCCACCATTTTCTGTGCACCCCCAAAAGGACAGAAAACAGGAAAGAACTTGAGTATTTCTAGCTCTCTTGGATAAATACTTTCATAATCTAAGCCTGTATTTAATAGATTTAATAATCAGATCGAACACACTTACTCTACTTTTGTTAACACTCCCACTTAATATCTGCTATGTTCTAATGAGGTCTTTTCTAGTCCCTGGTGTGGTCAAAGCTGAGGTTCAGTTATAACTTACACTCAGCAAGAAGATAAAGCTGATTACTGATTTGGTTTAAATTCCAAACTCAAGACCAGCTTGGATCTAGTTCAGGAAAAGCAGCTTTCTATAAGGACCACTCCTGCTTTGGGTGATAAGAATGTCAATTTGTAGCCAGGTGATAGTGGCAGCACCTTTAGTCCCAGCACTCAGGAGGCAGAGGCGGGTGGATCTCTGAGACTGAGGCTAGTCTGGTCTACATAAGGGAGTTCCAGGACAGCCAGGGCTACACAGAGAAGCCCTGTCTCAAGAGGGGAAAAAACAATGTCAACTTGTGTCTTTTCCCTGTGGATTCTATCTCTGGAGCAAAAGTGGATGATCAAGGACATGTGTATAATTTTTTTTCAAATATTTATTTTGTAATTATTTGTCTTCATCAGCCATATAAGTGTGGGTGTCCACAAAGGCCAGAGAGGGTATCAGATCCCCTTGAGCAAAGCTACAAGAGGCTGTGATCCACCTAATGTGGGTACTGGGAATCAAACTCCTATCCTCTATGAGAGAAACAAGTGTTCACAACCACTGAACTTTTTCTCCAGCCAAAAACAATGGGTTCTTTGTTTAAGGAAACACAACAGAGTGTGTGTGTGTGTGTGTGTGTGTGTGTGTGTGTGTGTGTGTGTGTGTAGCTGTATTATGGATTCTCAGAATCTGAACTTTGGTCCTCATGTTCATGTGGCAAGAGCTATATCAGGAACCACTGTAACTTCTGAGCCCCATAATGACATAAAACTTTACGTTACATCTTTAGATGTAAAATTCCAAATGACTGAAAAAAAAGACTTTAGTTGTGTATTAGCACCAGTTATAATGGAACAATGAAAGTTGGAGATGGAGGAAGACACAGGAAAACAAGAAAACCTCTGAAAAGTCATTCTCATATCCAGTGTCAGAAATAATTAGTTAAAGCATGGAAAAAAACAAAAACAGAAATAACCCAAAGTCAGGGACTATACAGATGGCCCAACAGTTAAGAGTACTTGCTGTTCTTGGAGAGGATGTGAGTTCAGTTCCCAGCACCTACACTAAAGCTCACAACTGCCTGCAATTTTAGTTCCAGGAGGTCTGAAACCTTCTGCTGTCATCCAAAGGCATTTTCATGCACATGTACAAACATATACATACATGAAATAAAAATACATACCCAGTTACATATGAAACTAATATGATACACACACGGGGTGGGGGGAGGGAAGGAGAGAGAAAGAGAGAGAGGAACTAAGAAAACAGAGAAGCCTATCTATGTAAACACATGATGTCATTCTTATAGGAACAGTTCAGCTTCTATAGAGAAGCAGATAACAAACACAGCATCATGCTCTGTAGCCATATGTCACTCTAAATTCTGTGCTTGAACAAAGAAAGCAGCTACATCCATACCCAAAACAGGCAAGGCTGTCTTTCAGTGAAACTTTTAAAACCTAAACTAAGAAAAAAGTTGTAGTTTTCCCAGTTCCTGGTGTAGAGATGGACCATAAAACTCCATCACTACTTCCTATATAAAAGTAATCACAATGCCTGCCAAATCCCCGAACAGTAATATTTAAAATCAATTTAACAAGTACCCTTTTACATTTTTTACCAAATTAAAGCAAAGTTGCAGACTGTAAAAACATTCAAGCATTTACATAATTAAAAACATGGGTGGCAAGGAGTTAAAGGTGCTAGCCACCAAGCCTGAAAACCTGTTCCATCTCCAGATCCCACACAGTGGAAGCAAACCGACTCATACACGTTATCTTCTCACTTCCACATATGTGGCATGGCATGCACACATGCATATGAAATACCTAAATAATAAACAAATAAACACATTATTTTTTAGAGAATTAAAAAGAAGCTGGAAATTATGATTTACCCATACAATTCCAGCAATTGGGAAACTGAGGCAGAACTGTTGCAAATTCAATGCCAGCTTGGACTGTGTAGTGAGTTCCAGGGTACCCTGGGTTACAGAGTAAGGGGAGAGGAGGGAGGGGGAAAGGAGGAGGAGGGTGAGAGAGAGTAGAAGAGAGGGAAGGGAAGGTAAAAGAAGGGGAGGGGACAGGGTCTCAAAATTAATCAGGCAGGTGGGATAGCTCAGCAGATAAGGGCATTTGCCAGCAAGCTCAGTAATCTCAATTTTGATCCCTGGAATCCAAACAGTGGAGGGAGAGGACTCGCACAAGGTGTCCTCTGCCCTTCACACTCACATTGCAGTGATCATGCACTCTGTACCCAACAAAGGAGTGAATAATCTAGCCTATATTAAAACGAGCTACAAAAATCCTATGAACTTATCTGAGCTCATTAAAAAACGAAAACTAACAAACAAACCCTCTGCTAAGAACTCTGAGTACCTGCAAGAGGCTTGTGTGGGAAAGCACTGCTGTGGGCAGAGACCTCCACCTGCTGGGTTTACCTCACAGCTGAGCAGAAGCTACTTGCTATGGCATTACCTGAATTTTCTGTAATTTTCAGGAGGACACAGAAGACTCAGCCTTCAGTACCAGAGACACTCCTCTCTGGTTATGGTGGGGGACCTTGGAAAGAAGGTGCACCCAAGCTCACCCACCTCTTTATTCTGCTGTGTTTGCTGCCACCTCCAGCGCCTTCTCAGTGCTTCCTTCTCCACCCCCTTCTCCATCAGTGCATACAGCGCTTTCCTCAGCACCAAGTCTCTATCATGGAAACCCCACATCCCTGTGGGGAGAAAGCAAGGCATAGGACACTTTGTCTCCACTCACTTCCACTTACTAACCCAGCTTTTGTTTTGTGGCACTAAGGACCAAACCCAGGGTCTCAAAAAAGGAGCAGGGTAAAATTTATTCCCTCAACTTCTAAGAGGAAGCCGTCACTCCTCAGCAAACTTAACAAACCAAAATACAACAGCTAGTAAAACTGGTATGACACCATACACCTATGAACATCATGAAATGGCTAGAAAATGGGAATCCCTTCCAAAGCTAAGAACAAATACACGGAGTTATGAGTAGGCGTAATAATTTAATGTGTCATAAAGGCCAACGAAAAACATGTATTTTTATACACTAAAAGACTAGTTAAGTATAATTTTGCCACTATACACATAGCCACATAAGCTTGCTTACTATGCTTATTACTTCGAGAGCTCAGCTCAGAGCCTACAGTAATCCAGTGTTCTCCCATCTCTAAAGATAGGAAGCTAAGGCAAGATTCTCCCATTCCCCTAAGTCTTGGCATGAACCATCATGCTCTACCTGGGATGAAGGGTAAGATGAAATCCCACACATGACACTTGCCTCAACTGCTTTCTCTCTACAGGGAGGGAGGCCATTCTGAGACTCACCAAGAGATGCTGCATGCAGGAGGCAGTTCCCATCCCCAGTAGTTGCTAAAGGGAGCAGCCTCTGGCAGGTGGAGTCCATACTAACCCACCAATTCAGACGCCCTGCAGACATGGCAGCAGGAGAAAGGGAGAGAAGCAGATTAGAAAGACTGCCAGTATAAAACTACTAGTTCTTTTCTTGAGACATGGTCTTGCTACATAGAGCAGGTTGGCTTTGAACTCCTGAACCTTCTGCTTCAGCCTCTCAATAGATACTGAATGCTCTGTACTATGATGATGATGATGACGAATAAACATGGTTTCCTATAATTGAGACTGAACTTTGAACCCACTATACAGCCAAGGCTGGTCTTGAACTCCTGATACATCTGCCTCTATATCCTAAGTGGGGAGATTACAGGACTATAGCATTAAGCCCAGCCTGTATGACTCTTTATATCTTCTTTACTTATAGGTAGAATCTGTTGAGCATGACTAGTTAGAACATTGTGTCTTAAAGTAAAGACAATGTTGTGCCATGGGATCATTAGGCAATGTATGAAGACATGTTTGTTTCCCACAGTTGGTGAGGAGGTATGTACTTCTGCTATCTGGTACATACAGACCAGAAATGCTTCTAAGTATAATATAATGGTCAAGGAAGCTTGTACAACAAAGAATTACTTGATACCAAATGTCAATAATATCCAGGCTGAAACTGTGAGCTACTTAGTGTGGCTCTGATTCCCTCTCTCTGGCCAGGAGACCACTAAATACAATAGCAGCAAAGCTCAGCTTAATTGAATCAACAAAGAAATAACTATGCAAGGTAGGTGTGTGTATGTGTGTATACTCTATCATTTATTTATGTGTATATATCCTGTATCATGTGACAGCACTCAGCAGGTGTGTGTTGTGAATTTAAAGTTATAAGCAAAAAGTCAACGTACATAAAACACCCAAGTAAATTACATTCAATTGTAAATAGCAATCTTACAAATTCATTTACAAGAAGGAATGATTTTACAAATGACACTTGAAAGTTTTCTTGAGCAATTAAAGTCTAGAAAAGGGAAAAAAACAGTTTCTGATTTCAGTAACCCAGATAAATTGGTAACTTCTAAAACCAGTTACAGTTAACACTGGATACAAAATGGAAAGGCTCCCCACCCCCGCTCCACCTCCACCTCCAATCTTTCTTCCATAGGAACTCGAACGTTTTTTATATATTCATTTATATCATGTATCTGAGTGTTTTGTCTGTACGTCCACATCCCACAGGAAGGCCTGGTGCCCTCAGAGGTCAGAGGAGGGTACCGGATCTCCTGAACTAGAGCTGCAGACAGTTGTGAGCTGCCATGTAAGTACTGGGTACTGGAGACAAAGCCTCAGTCTTCTGGAAGAGCAAAGGCTCTTAAGTGCTGAGCCATCTCTCTAGCCCGCCATGGTGATTTTTTTTTCTTTTTTGAGACAGGATCTTACTATGTAGCCATGGCTGGCCTAGAGCTTGATATATAGACCAGGTAGACCAGACTAGCCTCAAACTCATAAAAGATCTGCTTGCTTCTGGCTCCAGAATGCTGAGATTAAATAAAGGCATGTACTACCAAGCCTGGTCTTTTTCAATCTCTACCACGCCCATGAGGATTTTTTTTTAATACATAAATTCTTCCCCAAATTCCCAGCTGCCATACTGTTTTACACTAGTTACTTTTTCTTAATTACCTTTAATTAGTGTGTGAATGTATAAGCATTGGCACATGTGCATGTCACAGCACTGTGTGGAGGTCAGAAGACAACCTGGGGAAGTCAGTTCTCTCCTTCCACAATATGGGTCCCAAGGATCAAGCTCAAGTTGTCAAGCCTTGGTGGCAAGTGTCTTTACTCACTGAGTTATCTTGCTTACTCAAACTAAGTTAATGTTAATTTAAAATGGAGTCAATTATGAAAGTAAATAAATGTAAGGGAAAGATCCACATGAATAGATGTGACTTTTAGTGCATTATCAACAGCCTTGGTCCTGTGTTTGCAAAGGTGCTCCATAGCCAATTGTAATCAATTATTTTTGTTCACATATTGAGTTTTGTATATCAATTACTAAGCCCTTTACATACATATCTGGTTTCCCTTCTATTAAATAGGAACTTTTCAAAGTGTCTAAATTTCATTCCTATCCTTTTCTCTAATACCTGGCTAGTTTTTATTCTTTATCTCAGTACAAGTACCAGAGTCCTATCTAACAGAAATCAGATCTCACACTTAAAAAAGAGGCTACTGGAGCTAAAGGGGTCTGCAACCCTATATATGGAACAACATTATGAACTAACCAGTACCCCCGGAGCTTGTGTCTCTAGCTGCATATGTAGCAGAAGATGGCCTAGTCAGCCATCATTGGGAAGAGCGGCCCATTGGTCTTGCAAACTTTATATGCCTCAGTACAGGGGAACGCCAGGGCCAAGAAGTGGAGTGGGTGGGTAGGGGAATGGGGTGGAGGGTATGGGGGACTTTTGGGATAGCATTGGAAATGTAAATGAGGAAAATACCTAATTAAAAAAAAAGAAAAAAAAGAAAGAGGCTACTGATGAAGGTTTTATGTGGCTGCAGGCCAGAATAGAGGAGGTATCACTGAAGAGGAAACACCCACTGACCTGCCTGTTCCAAGGCAACCAGCATGGACTGCTCAATGAGGTCTCGCTCTATGAAGCTGCGGAAGTCTTCTTTGTACACAGTGAGATCTGGAAGCTGGAAGGCACAGATGGGCATTTCCAGGGGGTGCTCACTGCTCCCCCCACCCCCACCATTGGAGGAGACATGGGAGCGGGCCAGGGAAACAATGCTGGAGCTGGCGTGGGAGATGCCCCTAGACAGGCGTTTTTCTGCAATGAGAAACGGAGTCACCTTAGAACATATGCAACTCTCTCAGAGAATTCGCCACAGATGCAGGGTACTTACTGCTTGACAGTTTCCAGTCAAGGGAAAATTGTATCTAGCCAGCTACTTCTCAACTTTGTATTTTTTATTAAGCCAAACACAAATTGAAAAATATATAAAATGACAGGGTTTTGTTTCTTTGGGTTTTTTTTTTTTGTAGACTCAGTACTACCAAAAGTGTATTCATCTTTCTGGCCCTGTCTGGGGTTTCCCTAACCTTCCTTTTCCTATGACTTTATCTGTGACTCCCATTTTTCAGCATGAATGTGAGCTTAGCAACTTAGTCATTTTTTTTAATGGGAAGAAGAACAAGGAAGAGAATTAGGCTGGATTTTGGCAAAGAATCTCTCTAGGGTCTCAGAGGATGTAGAAAGGATCTCCATTAATGAAAAGATCAACAACATCTATATGACTTACTGTAGCTTTTTGGTATACATATTTGTCAGAAATTTAGAGTCAAATTTTAATATGCCAGAGAGCAAAACACTAATGTAAACTGCTTCCCCAAATAATTTTGTTTTAAATACATGGCACTTGCAATGTCCCAGCCTATGTAACATTATGAACAAAATTGGTCAGTGCAATATTATATGTTTGCATAGCTTCAAGTATTTGGGTGATTATCACAAGGGGACAGGAGCTCTAATGCTAGGCAGCTGTCCTCCTCCAGTACTGGCCAGAGATGATGCAAAGAATGAACAACTGTCTCAGGGTTATTTACAGATAAAGTAACCACTGGGTTTGTCTGGGAAGAGAGTAAGGAATGAAAATCTCTCTAAAGGAGCACACAGGCGCTTCCTACTCCGCCTTAGTCCTCAGAGCAATACCTTGAATGACGTCATCTTGTCTCTGAAGGATGGGTCGAGAAGGGCGAGTGGGCTCTCTATCCGAACCCCCTTTTTCAGGGGTCTTAGGGCAAGTACTCCCTCCACTAAAGGGTGGGGATAGGTTCCCAGCATGGACTTGACGCAACTGTTCAAAATCACTGAGGGCAGCACTCACATCCCAGTTCTTTCCTAACAGGAGAAAAAACAAGAAACATATAATAGACCCAGAGTATTAAGAAACTAGGGGAGACACAGAAAGACCATCTAAACAGCCTAGCACAATTAAGCAAGCCAGGTATGGCAGCACAAGCTTATAATGCTAAAATTCAGGAGCTGAGGCAGGAGGATTGGAAGTTTGAAGCTAGTCTGAGCTACCTGAGACTCAGTTTCAAAATACCTCATGTCAAGAATAAACCTAGTAACATCATATTCATGTACAGTACAATTTTTATTTTAACTTTCTTCTCCTTCCACTTTAATTTTCCTCAATCTGAAATACCAATTTTCTTTATTTTCTATTTCCTATGTAAGGCACACAATGGTAGAAACTTTGTCTCTAAACTCAAACCCTTTAGAGACTTAGTTACATAAAATGAAATTTCTCTTACAAAGGAAACAAAGCTTACAGAAGTACCAAAACGTGTTCAAAGTATCAGTTAGCTTGCAGTAGGCTCTAGACTCTAGGATGTCACAGGGCACCTACAAGTGCATACAAAGTGCGTGTCCAGTGCAGAGCTGCTGGGTAACACAGGCACAGGAGCTGTACAGCTCCTACTTTAAAACAGCACTCTATCTGAAAGGACGCAACATGATGGAGTTTTTCAGTCGCTTTCTCTATTTAAATTCTTTAACACACACGGATGGACTGTTTGCACTTCTGTTACTCTTGCTGCTACAGCCCTGATTTAACTTTTCACCCAGTATCCTACACCTCCAATCTACTCAAGGAGTCTCATGAGATTCACTTTCTAAAGCACATTCAGTTCTGAGTTCATAATCTTTATGTAATGGTTTATCACTACCACAGAAGGCTCCTTAGCCCAATACTGAAGGCTTTCTACAGCCTCTCTTATTTTCTGCCTTTTTCTCTGCCATTTATTTGTGGAAAATATAGATTAGAATACTAGTATTCTGTGTGACTGCTTCCTCCAGGCTGGATATGACCATTACCATCTGACACCCTCTTCTGGACTCCTTGAGATTAGGCATGCACATGTTAGACACTTATACATACATATAAAATAAAACAATCTGGGATTATTACTATTATCATCATCATCATCTCTTGGTAAGGGAGATGGTAATGAGTTAATAAGGTTTATAAGGTTCCTCCTCTGCCCAAGAATACATAAGCATTTAACAATTGCTAAGAAGATAGACTCTTTGATCTGCTCCCTTTTATTAGGGATGGATAGAAATAGACTTCCCCAGAAGATGTTGTGCAATGGTGTGCCTGCAGCAGCGTGCTGTTCTGAAAGTTAAATGAGTTGTAAGCACACAAACGGTGCTTTGTGTGCAGAATCTCGCATGCATTACTACTGCCATTGTCACTGTTGTCTAACCCTCCTGTTAAGCTCTACTAACAATTCATGCTTGCTGACTTAATTCTGCCCCTCTCATCTCTCACTCTTTATTCTCTGTTCTGGACTCCACTGGCCACCTTGCTGTTGCTAGACCACATCAAGACTGTTCCCCACCCAGGCCTTTCACTGACTATTCTTATTGCATGTAAGATACTTTTCTCCAGCATACCTATATAGATCAGTCTTTGTAAACTTCAGGTATCCACTCAAATACCATTTTCTTAGTAAGTCCTACTCTGACTGCCCAGTTTGAAATCCTGTTCACCTCAATACTCTGGATATCATTTTCCATAATCCTCCATACCCTCAAACATACTGCATATAAACTATATACATACTCCTTGTATACTGGCCACCTTTCCTATAACATTAGGGTAGGGGTTTCTGTTTAGTACAAGCATCCAGAATAAGACCTGGCATCTAGCAAAAACTCAATAAACATTTGCTGAATAAATGGAGAATATTTCCCCTAAGTCAAGTCGTGTACTAATAAACAGCCTATCTTGAGAACTAGATATGCACTTCCAACTGTCAGGAAACTCCTTAAAGTCATCAGGACCTCTTAACACTAGCACCGAATGTTAATAATGTCCAGCACCGAATGTTAATAATCTCTCCAAAACTTGTACCCTCTCTTCCTCATGTGGCCCCTAAATCAGTAAGAGCATCACAACTTCTCCAGTCCCTAGCCTCTAGCAGGAGCTCCTCACTATTGCCCAGACCCACCGTTCTTCTCCCTCCCCTCAGTTACTCAGAGGGTTGTTTAGGTAACTCTCCAATCCATTCCTTCTTGTCTGTTTTTATTGTCTCTGCCCTAATTCAAGTCTTTATAAGTTCACCTGTGTAGTATATATGTATAGTGTGTCCTTCCTTTGTTCCTTTAAGAGGGAGACTCTCTGGGAAGATTTTCTAATGAGTCTCTGCTCCTAATCTCTGTTCTCTCTAATTTATTCTTTGTACTATAACCAAAGTTAACGCTTTCTTGTTTTGTTTTTAAGATAGGGTTTCACTGTGTAGACCAGGCTTGTCTTGAACTCACAGAGATCTGCTTGCCTCTGCCTCCCAAGTGCTAGGATTATGTGACACCATGCCTAGCAAAGAGTTAACTTTTTAAAGAAAATTAGCACACTAAAGAAAGAGACGATAACAATAATAACAAGTTCTTTGATTCCCTTTCTAAATGGTACCTTTTGAAAAATATATTTATTTTTTATTTTATGTGTATGAATGTTTTGCCTGCATGTATGTATGTGCATCATATGCCTGCCTGGTGTCCAAGGAGGCCAACTCACAGTTGTGAGTCACTATGTGGGTACTGAGACATGAGCCCAGGTTCTCTGAAGAGCAGCAAATGCTCTTAACTGCTGATGCATCTCTCTAGCGACTAATATCTAACTCCATCAGCTCCTCTCCCTCTCACCAACACTGCAGTCACTATTATGTCTCACCTCAACTATGGTAAATTCTTACCTGGCTTTACCAATGGCCTATATATAACCTATTGAAACAGATTAAACCCTTAAACTCTAAAAACTATTCTTATACTATTAAAAACTTTACTTCCAGTAAACTGAAAGTATAAATTCCTGACTATGGCGAACAAACGCCCCCATACTCTGCTTCCTGTCCACCCTGCCAGCTCCCATCACTCACGAACCACTCTTCCCATCTCGCTCACCACTCCATTACATCACTCTCTCTCCTCTTAGGGTCATCTTATTAAGCGATTTTTCCTGGGTAGTCCTTCCTGAAAGCTAAATTAGATTTCCCTCTTCATACTCATGACATTCTTAGTTTGTTTGTTTTTTTTCAATTTTATGAGTGTTTACAACATGCAAGAAGTATTTGTAACATGATCATTAAGAGCCACACTCTGAAAACCGGTCAAGGTTCAAATCCTATGTAATTTCACTGCAATTATATAACACAGCAGCTGAGAGAATAATACATCAAGTACTTTGCATATACTGGGTACACTACACACACAATGAAACACTTGCTCTTTTAAGAGGATGATTTTATTTTTATTTTTTCCTTAACTTTGAGTGTGTTGTTGGGCACATGTGTGGTATATATGTGTTGTATGTGCATACAAATGCATATAGATGCTAGAACAAGTGGGTAGTATATATGTATAGCGTGTGCATAATGGCTAGAGGACAAGATCAGGTATGATTATTTTAGTGGGCTAATCTAACTTTCCCCTTGACTTACCTGAATATAAATTCACAATGAAGCAAGCACCTAATACATACAAGGTGACCAGGGAATCTGTGGTTTCAATAGAAGCAACTAAAATGGAGGGTTTACAGCACTCAAAACATTTTTCTGATCCCCTTAAAATGTTCCAAATCACCCTAATGGGATTTTGCTTTCTCTTTTCTCACTTTCTCCTTACCTTCTAGAAGATCTCGAGCCAGCCCTGGCTCTGCACCTGTGGAACGAACAAAATCCGACAGGACAGCATCCATGTCCAGGGTCATGGGATCATCAGGTACTCTCAGGCAGCAGGATGTGAGCAGAACATAGATCCAAATCCAGGCTCTGACCTGAAAAGGAGATGCATGCACAAGGCTCACCTAACCAGAACAGCATCATCACAGCCCGATTTCAACAGTCTCTTAACACATGCTAACTGTTCTGGTTCCTTCATTCCAACTGAATTTTCAAACAAAAAATAAATTTTTTCATGAAGAATCACATTTCATTTCCTTGTTAACAATATTTTAATACCTACAGTAACTACAAACTACTCAACAAAGCTTTGCTTCTGCTTTTTTCATTGTTTTGGTTTGATTTTTAAGGAGAAAGGCACTGAGGATGTAGCCCAGGGATTGCATATACTAGGAAGTGCTCTATACCCACCCTAGTGCCATGTCTGCCCCTCCAGTCTAAAGGGAGAAGGCAGCAATCTGCTGCCCTAGAAAGCTCTCTGACCTACAATATTTCCTAAATGGCGCCATGCTCATGTCCCTCCTGAAACATATTGATTATTAAGGGTTTTTGGTTTTGTAGACAATGCTTCGTATGTAGCTCAGGCTAACCTCAAACCTGTAGCAATCATCCTGTCTCAGCCTTGTGAATGCTGATATTACAGGTATGTGCCACCATGCTCTGGCTTTCTTCTGAACGTACTTTAATCACTCTTTGCCTAGCCTTTGATTTTCTTTTTCTTTTTTTTTTTTTTTTAAAGATTTATTTATTTATTATATGTAAGTACACTGTAGCTGTCTTCAGACACACCAGAAGAGGGAGTCAGATCTCGTTACGGATGGTTGTGAGCCACCATGTGGTTGCTGGGATTTGAACTCTGGACCTTCGGAAGAGCAGTCAGGTGCTCTTACCCACTGAGCCATCTCACCAGCCCTAGCCTTTGATTTTCATGTCAAATTTTTGGAAATAGGAAGTTGCATGTCTTCTTTACTGATCTATCCTCAGGATGAACTACTTGACACAGTACAAGGCACACTGGCCCTTAGTAGATACTTATTAAACAAAATAACACTATACAGCAGATGACTTCAAGGCTGACTAATATTCTCATGCTAGTTGAGAAAACAGGAAGAGTAAACTGAATGCTGAAACTTCTCAAAATAACAAACTATTCCACACTCTGAGTGGAGATCCCAGAGGCTCATCCCAACAGTCACTAACTGCAGAACTCAGGAAACACAATCAGAAAGAGTTGTCTCCCAGGACAAACGAGTGCCAGTTTACCTGAGAAAAGATCCCTCTTTCAGACTTGACTTTAGCAGAAACTATGTCCCTGACCTGACAGCCTGGCACCATGTCAACATTCCTCTGAGGTTAATAGTCCCAGCTGAGAAAGCAAAAATAGGGTGGAGATCCACCTCTGACCACACTCATTAGTCTTACGGTGCTCTGTAGAAGGGGCTCGTTCATAAAGTGCCCAGGTATCCAACTGTCTCATTGCACCCACTAATCATCTTTTTGGAAAAGACAAAACCAGAATTGTTGAAAACAACAGATGACTCAGACAATACATTCCTCCGAAAACCTAAAGCCTAAGCATGACCTCCAAGGATTTTTTTCTTCACTCCTCTTCTATCCCTTAATACAACTTTTTTGTAGTATGATCTGATTCCATTTTTCTACATTTTTAGAACTAGTAAGGCAAATAGCAAATTTTTGTGGGTTGTAAAAATTATAAGTCTCTAACCTGATAACTGAATTGTTTTGTTGGTGGTAGTTCTTTGGATTTTTTTTTTTAAAAGAGAAATCACTATTTCTTATAGTGCTCTAATAATACAAGAAACCAATGGGTACAGAGCATGATTTATTCATATCCCTAGTCCAACACTGAGCAAGGTATCTACAATATAATAGGCAGTTATAAATACCTAGTGACTAAATTCATTATAAACAAATGTCTAATTTGCATCTGTTTCACTATCCTAAGCACCAAGCCAGCAATCCAGCCTAAGGTAAACAGCCCCTGCTGTTAATCTCACACTAATCCAGAACTACATGAAGAGCTTCTGGCCAAGCTTTCTATGAAGTGACCCAGCCCCCTTGCAACTTGTGCCTAAGAATTGAGTTTCAAGCTCTTAGTGACAGGGAGATCTCTAAGGTCTGCCCTGGGCAGGACAGCAGACAACATGGACTTCTACAACTTTCCCCCAAGCCTCTGAATAAAGTGTTTCAACAACAACAACAATAAAAAGTATTGAATTTCAAGGCAGGCAAGTATTACACATTTCTAACATCAGCACTCAAGAGGCAGAGGCGAGAGGATTGAGAATTCAAAGCTACAAAGAAAGACCCTGTCCAAAAAAAAAAAAAATTAAATGCTTTCAGAATTCACAGGTGAATGAAAGGCTTTTCATCTAATGCAAATGAGAATTCTCTCCAAAGCCCACTGTATTCACCACTTTGTCACAGGACATGGGCACTATCCAAGTAACAAACATAAATAGTCCAAAATTAAGAGACTAACTCCAAAATGAACTTAAATCTTTACTCTTAAAAAATAAAATAAGGTAAACTTGTGTGGTGGCTCAGGTCTTTAATACTAGAATTCTGAAAGCAGAGGCAGGCAGGTAATTCCCTGTGAGTTCGAGGCCAGCTTGGTCTATGTAATGAGTTCGAGGGCAGATAGAACTATGACACCCTGCCTCAAACAAACAAACAGACAGACAGACAGTCAAGCCACTGTAAGCTACTCTAACAGCTTTCTGAAAGGACGTGGGAAAGACGAAACAGCACACACAGCGCTCCGTGGAACGAAGGAGACTGAGCCACAGGCATGCAAACAATTTCCAGCCAGATCGAGAGAGGCTCCTGAGGGAGAAGCAAACAAAAACCATCAGTGTCATGGCATCCGGGATCTTACATGGAAACAGAAGGTAGGCCGCTCAATTCCAAACATCTAAAATAAACAAATAACTCCTATCAGGAAAGACTGGCTCTTCAGCAAAAAATGTGAAGCACTAAAGCAAACTTCTTGGCAGCTCATTCTTGTATTGGATTCTCCAATACATGGTTGGACTGTGACCTTCGCCCAACAGAAGGACAGCAGATCTTGTTACAACATCACAACACCTGGCTGATGCTTCTCAAATTCCAAGTGAGGATACCGAAGCCAATTACGAAGACTCAGCTAGCCCTGTCTCAACACACAGGAAGGAAAACCCCAAACAAAAAAACAAACACAACCTTCAGCTTTTCAAATAAAAGGGAAGCAGCACTCAAATATTTGTTGACTGTGTGGTTTATAGATGGATTCAGTCAAAAGCATCCAGTTTTCCTAGTAGAAGGGCTGTCACCAATTACTCAGTCCCATGTCTGACCCCACCAAAGAACTCTTCTAGTACATCTCTAGCAGATTGTCCAGTTCCCAAGTGAATACAAGCTCTGACAGGGAGCTCATTACTTTCAGATCCAACTGTAATAAGTTGTTTTTTCTAAATAAAAGCCAAACCTATCACTACACTCCTCCCCCTAATAATGTTCACATACTGGTTCTTATTCAGTTCTACTGAACAACAAAATTGACTCCTGAGAATGATGGACTTTTCAATGGAAATTAAATCATTTCTTTACAAAATTACTTGTTGCAGCCAAACATCATTATCGTGAGCCAGGTGCTTTTATAAACTCTTTGCCTGGATCTGTCTTTACTTGTACCTATATTCATTTATAAATGTTGGTGCTGATCATAGCTATAAACTCCAGAACTGCATAAACAGAGTATCTTGCTCAAAATTCAATTCTGCCTCTTACCCTGCTTCCACTTTCAGGCTCTCCTGAAGACAGAACCAAGAACAAGCTAGTATTCCTTAAGCTCTTTCAATGACAACTCAACAGCTGTGCACTCAGCAGCACACAAGGCTAGCAACGCCTCCTGCCAACTGCCACATACTATCATATTTGCTCAACAATGAAAACAAAAAGCCAGGTGAATAGCTTGTCTGAATGTAGAAAGTCTGAATGCATATCTTCCTGCTGGCCTCCACCGTTTCCAAAGGGATGAAGGCATGACACAGAAAGGGAGCACAGCCGCACTCAGTGTTAGGGAACACAGTCGCAGGCTCAGTGTTTCCTCACTTCAAGTCCTGCCATTTTCCTGAGAAATGTTAATGCTCATCTGTAATCCATCTACCTTAGAGTTTCATAATATCTAAAACCTTTCATCTCTATTGAGATCATTCAAAACCATTTTCACTGGTAGACTGAAATGCTAGCATTTTACTCTACATTTTTCTTTTCTTTTCTCTTTTCTTTTCTTTTTTAAAAGACAGCGCCGCTACACAGCCTTCAATGGCCTAGAGCTTCCTATGAAACCCAGGCTGGCCTCCCACTTGTAGTGATCTTCTTACCCTTGCCTCCTGGGTACTAGGATTACATGTGCAACCACCACACCAAGTTTCCAGCTCTTCTCCATTCTACAGCTACTCTCTTAGTCTCTACAGCATCTACTCCCTTAACCACATCATGCTTGGGACAATAAAAAGTCCATCAACTGCCAACGGAACATTGGGCACTATGCTCAAGATTAAACATGAACAGTGAACCAGACACAATCTCCGTGCTTATAAAATATCTACAGTAAAAAGGAAAAAATTATAAACTCTCACAATAATAAATACTGAAGACGAGGATGTTATCTCCCGTAAGGCAGGAGAAGCCGCCACAGGGACGTGGTACTTAACTAAGAACTGGACAGTGAGCAACTAGAGAGATAGCCTGGAATTAAGATAGCTCCAAGCCGACAAAGCAGTTTGTGAGAGGTGAGAGCTGTAGAAAACACAGACAGGACCTAGCAGACCCTGGGAAAATTTGAGGTTTTCGAATTGTGAGCACAGGTGGAAAAGAATCAGAAATGAATTATTAACATACCAGAATGATACGGTTTTAAAGACCTTTGCTGTTGGCGTTGTTACAACCATACTGACTCTGGTGAGAAGAGTCTGAGACAGCAGCAGACTTAGGAAATGAATGATGAACTAGATTAGGATGACAGCAGAGTAGGGAACCTGAACAGACTCGCTTCTTACCCCTTCTTGCAGAACTGAAAGGGAAACCAATGACTGATCACTTAAATAATCTGCAAAAACCTAGTTTCTTTTTTAAAGATTTATTTTCATTATATGCATGAGTGTTTTATCTACAAGTATGTATGTATACTACATGTATGTCTAGTGCTCAGAGGTCAAAAAGGGACACTGGATTCCTGGAAATCTAGAATTATAGATAGTTGTGAGCCACCATGTAGGTTCTGGGAACCAAACTCGGGTCTTCTCCAAGAGTAGCAAGTGCTTTTTTTTTTTTTTCCCTGGGCTTTTTGAGACAGGGTTTCTCGATGTAGACCAGGCTGTCCTGGAACTCAGAAATCCCCTTGCCTCTGTTTCTTAAATGCTGGGATTAAAGGCATGAGTCACCACTGCTGGGCATCAGCAAGTGCTCTTAACCATTAAGCCGCCTCTACTACTCAAAACCTAGTTTGTTTGTTTTCTTTCTTTCTTTTTAATTTGTCCACATAGCTTTTTAATTTGAAACGTGAAGAAGAAATGTACTTGTGTACTAGGTAAAATGGATTTATATAAATGTTTATTTTAGTTTAATGAATTTACAAAAATTTAAAGACCCAAAAGTAATTTGTTAGGCATTTTTATAGATTTCTTATCACTGTGATAACAAAGTTCAACAAATTGTGTGGCTTAAATACCACTTTGCAGTTTTATACTCTTTTTTAAAAATTAATCATTTTGTTTACATTTCAAATGATATCCCCCTTCCCAGTTTCCCCTCTACAACCTCCCCATCCCCTACCCTCCCCCCTTTTCCTCTATGAGGGGCTCCTCCACCCACTCACCAACCCACTCCTGCCTTATTGCTCTAGCATCCCTCTACACTGGGGCATTAAGCCTCCACAGGACCAAGGGCCTCCCCTCCCTCTTATGCCAAACAAGGCCATCCTCTGCTAAATGTGTATTTGGAGCCATGGATCCCTCCATGTATAGTCTTTGGTTGGCAAAACCTAGTTTCTTTACTATTCTGTTTTGGCTACCCAACTTGGATGGGTCCTCTACTCAATTTCTCTACCACTAGATAGAGTTACTGAGCAAAATAAGATCAAATAATTCTGTAGATCAGTATGCCAAATAAAGTATATTTAGTTTTCTCTCTTTCATCAAAACACCATTATCTTCTACTTGCCTCTGTTACACCATGAAGTTGTCTCAGGACAGTCTCACACCTTCACCACTTTTTTCTGAGCCTCCTACTCAAGAAGCTGTCTCACTTACCCTTAGCAAAGGATCTTGCTCTCACTGCAAAGAAACAGGAAAATTATAAAGCAAGGAAAGGACCTCCTTTAGGTTTCCTCTCTTTCCCTTCATGCACATTTGTGTGGTGTGAATAAGAATGACCCCATAAGCTCATATATGTGACTGCTTAGCAACAGGGAGTGGCACTATTGGAAAAGATTACAAAGATTAGGAGGAAGTGGGTCCCTGGGGGGCGAGGGGGGGTAGGTGCTGAGGCCCATGCCAAGCCTGGATTGTCTCTCTCTCTCTGCCTATGGAGCAGTTTGGAGCTCTTCAGCTACTGCTCTAGCACCTGCCTAAGTACACCATGCTCCCCACCTCTGAACTGTAAGCAAGTCCCACTTTAATGTTTTGTTTTATAGGAGCTGCCTTGACTATGTTGTCTTCCCAACAATAGAAGAATGAATAAGATGTCCTACTCAAATGGCTTCCCCGGGGAGGACAGTGGCATCGCAGGGCCTTTCACAATCCTCCTCCTCCTCAGCTCTCCTAGGCCACCTCAGGGACTCTGCCTGCTTCTGCACTAAGGTTAAGCACAGAGTTCTGGCTAGAAGCCCTCCACTTCTTACTCTGTAGCATCTTCTTGAGAAACTTCATTCTCAATCCTGGCCACCCAAATGCTGATGATTTTAAAGATATCCAGAGTATCAAATTCTTCCTGCCTTGCTCGAGAAGCCCCAGACACTTCAAGTTGGGCACACTAAAAACAAATTCTTCCCTCATCTCTGTCCTCCACCCTTTCCGGCTATCACAGTGTTTTCTAATCTAGCAGAGTGGAGCACTACTTCAGGCACCGAGCCGCAGCCAGGCAGGCATGCTATGCTTTCCTCTCCTGCCTTACACTCACACAGCTTTTCAGACTTACCTTTATAGTCTCTTAAGTCCATCCAATGCCTTTAACAAGCTTTTATATCTCTTTTGAAAACTGGGACCCAATGTTTCTTTTCACAAACACTGATCAATGTCTATAAGTACCTAGTATAGAGAATTATTTAATATAAATATGACAATATATCCCAGTGCTCAAAATTCCTCAAAGGCTCCACTGAGCAAAGTTTAACATCTAAATTCTGAATATCACACAGAAGCCCTTCGTGACTGGGCTCTCCTTCCCATTAGCTCCATCAAGTATACTTCAGATCTCAGTCGCTGTATAGATTGTTCCCTGCCTAAAGGACTGTTAGGCTCTTTCCTCTTCTTAAAGACTCACCTGAGTGCCATCTCATTTGCAAAGTGTTCTCTGGACTCCACTTTTCCCTTGGTATTCACAATAAAACTTTGCCCTCCACATCTATCACCATTTCCCCATAGCACACAGATTTTGTTTATTTTGTTTGTGTCTCCACCAAACAGCAGCAATATGAGGGCAAAAACTCTCCTGTGCCCCATTCACTACCAGGTACACAATTTTCATTTCAATAAACTGAAATATGTTTGTATATTTGTATAGTACCCAACTATAGACAGACAGACAGTCAGACAAACACAACACACACAAACACACACACACACACACCCCTGTATTACACATAGGCAAATTTACATTGGCTTATCTCAAAGACATTTTGCTAAAGACTTTATTTGGTATAGCTTCTCTTCCCTAATGACTGTTTTAACTCAGACTAATACTGCATTAAAGTCCATCTGTACATACTAAGTCCCCAACAACTTAGTAACTGAGGATAGAACCTGAAAATAAATACTGATGGAAGGTAATAGATCTCTGCTAAAATGCTTGAGAAACTCCTGACCCTACACTCTCTTACACCATCCTCCCAAGCCTCCATGTCCTCACCCTGCACTCTCTCTGGCCCCACCACTGCACTAGAGCAGCCTCTGCATCCTCTCCAACTCCTCTCAAACCTCACTGGAAAAAAAAACATTTAAGAGTCAAGAACTTTCAAAGGTCAGAGACTCCTCCATGCTTATGATGTCAACTCCAAGGAATCCAGACACAGAGAGGAGGGCAGGGGCACACAATCCTCCTAAGGTGGGAGGAGAGATGAATGGTTGTTTTGGCAGGCTGTCTTGGGTTAATACAGGTCCTTCCAACATACAAAAATGTAACCTTTCAGAAAGAAACAGAATATGGCCAACTTCTACTCTCAAGGGACCCATGTAACATTTAATGGAAACAAAGTCAAAGACTAAAGCTTTAGAAATTATTTCACTTAAATTTTCAAACAACTCTAAGAGGTTTGTATCATTAATCTCATATGACTCATGATAATGACAAGCTCAGAGACTTGGGGATTCCTTCAACATCACACAGTACTAAGTAACTAACCATACTATTTACAAGTCAGCCTACCCACAACAGAGACCAGTACCTACTGTAATAGCACACTTCACCTGGAGAGGATGGAAGAACACAGCCAATCCATTCACTCATACAAGAGTCCACCCTCACTGCTCAGACCCTCTCAACTCCACAAAGAATTGACTCTGGGTTCAAACACTTCTTGTTACAAATCTGGATCTAACATTTTAGAACTAAGTAATCCTGGAAATACAATTTTTTTGTGCCACATTTTCTTCACATATAAGATGGAAAATACACAGTATTTAACTTTTGTTTAGATTACAAATATTTACAATCTTTACAGTAATACCTGATATACATCCTTGAGAAATGTAAACGGCCTACTTTGTGCCCAAATCCTTGTCACAATACTCTTAACTCCACCAGAACCCAACATAGCTACCTATCATTTCTTCCAGAGTTCACTCCTCTCAAATCAACTCCTCAAGTCCTACAAGTCTTTTCTTGTTGTCTCATGTTTTTTGTTTGCTTTGTGTATGTGTGTGGGGTGGGAGTATATTTTGTGTTTTGAGAAAAGGTTGTATATAGCACAGGCTGGCCTTGAATTCTCTGTTGCCAATGATCTTGAATGAGTAGTCTTACTTTTTCTATGTTACAAGTATTGGGGATAGAGACTTATCATCATACCTGGTTTTTGCAGGGCTGGGAATTCAACTCAGGTCTTCACGCATGCTAGGCAAGCACTTTACCAAGTAAGACACATTTCCAGCCTTGCTCATTTTTGTTTGGATTTGTTGTTTGTTTGTTTGTTTGTTTGTTTGTTTTTTAAAGACAAGTCTAACTATGTAGCTCAAGCTAACCTCAAACTCATTCTGTAACCCAAATAGGCACCTTGCAATCCTCTTGTCTCAGCCTCCCAAGTAGCTGGGATTATAGGCCTATACTACTATGCCTAAAGCAACATTTTTTGTTTGTTTTAGATTAATGTATACTTTACATATTTTTTCTTTTTTCTTTTTCCTTTTAGTTAGGGCTAAGAATGGCCCAAGATTAGGTTTTCTTGGGTTTTTGTTAACTTTGTCTTTGTCTTCTGAGTTAAGTTTTCTCTATGTAGCCCTGGCTGTCCTAGAACTCAGTATGTAGACCAGGCTGGCCTTAGAGAGATCTGTCTGGCTCTGCCTCCTGAGTTCTGGGATTAAAGGCATGTGCCACCACACTGAGCCAAGATTGAGTTTTCAATAAAGTCAACTTTTAAAATATCCTACAAAAACAAAAGTTCTACTTGAGCCCTTTAAAAATTGACTGCTTAATTTCATATATACATACCACTACTAACAAAACAATTTCAGATCAACAGCCTACACTAATTGTAAAACTCTCTCAAAGGTCAATTCACAAGCCTTTAGTAACTAACACCCAGCCCTCTACCAGCTATGCAGTTCCTAATTATTGGTCATTTAGTTGTCAATTATTTAGTATCTAGTGACTGGAAAAGTCAGAAAGAAGGAAAAATCAGCCGGACGTGGTGGCACAGCACGCCTTTAATCCCAGCGCTTGGGAGGCAGAGGCAGGCAGATTTCTGAGTTCGAGGCCAGCCTGGTCTACAGAGTGAGTTCCAGGACAGCCAGGGCTACACAGAGAAACCCTGTCTCGAAGAAAAAAAAACAAAACAAAAAAAAAAACAAAAAAAACCCAAAAAAACAAAAAAGAAGGAACCATCAAACTACTGTACTATCTGTGTTAGTTATCCATACAAAACCAATCTATTTCATAAGTCTCTTTTGGTAAATTAACTTCCTTCCACATACTGCTAATAATTTTTAGCTTTCATTAGACAAAGAAGTTTTCCTTTTATAAAAGTAGATACTTCAGAGACAGGCACAGTGGTATATATTCGTAATCTTACCACTCAGAAGGCTGAGTCAGGAGGAATATTTTGAGCTCAATGTCACCCTAAATTACAGAGTACCAGATTAGCCAAGGCTACATATTGAGATCCTATTTCAAATAAGCAAAACAACAAATTAGATACTGCAGCTCAAAGATTTTCATCATTTTCTTCTTTTTAGTTCTGCATCTATCTTTTCTTACCATCTCTAAGCCTCCTTCAGGCTCTATGTAAACCACTTGCCATTGTTATTAGCTGGTCTTTTAGACACTTCCACCCTACCTCCAACTTGATTATTAGTAATTTATTCAAAATTTGCCAATCTAGTCTATCATCTTGTAGACACTGATTTAATGGCTGGGAATACAAAGAAGAGGAGCTACAGAACTCCCTGCACTGAGTGTGAACCCATTAGTGTCACTAGCACAGGAATCTATACAAGAGCAACTACTTTACCCAGAGGAGTGAGAGACCTCGAGTCTTTACGGAGAGCAGGAGCATAGAGGACAAGACTACATTTCAGTGGAGATCCTTGATATTGGCATTCTTACTTAATGTTTTAAGTATCCATACTTAAAACAGACTTTAAATTATTTATTGGTTTCAAATATTAACCCATTTTCTGATCTTCCCCATTGATACCATAAGGGTACATATGAACAAATATGATTTATATGAGTATAGCTATGAGTCCTCTAAATAACTTTGTAGTTTTACTTGTGAAACACTTTGACAAATCAAAAAAAAAAACAAAAAAAAAACAAAAAAACAAGTTTCAAATTATAATAGTACACACCTGTAATCTCAATATCCAAAAGAGTGATGTGGGAAAACTCCCAAGTTCAAGACCAGGCTCAGCTACCTAGTGAGTTCTAGGCCAACCTAAGTTATATATATGACTCTGTCCCTCAAATATTTTTAGTTAAATACTTTTTAAGGTTTTTATTCTGTGTTTTCTGATAGGTGACACATATACTCAGAGGCACTTGCCATACCTAAATGATACCCAAATGGCAAGGCAGCTGGACCTAGGGGTTCTGATTCTGATTCAGGGTTCATACCTGCTCTCCAAAAGATTTATGAGAAAATCATATCTGTTTAGACACAAACTCCACATGCCTACTGACACTGTTTCTTAGCTGTTACTATTCTTACTGACAACTGCTACCCACTCCACAAGTGCACACATATCCAGGCTGCAGTAAAGTATACTCTCTAATCCAGGTCATCTCCAGCACTACCTGGGTCTCTTTCACTTGTGCAGGTTGCTCTTCTTGTAGTATTTTGTTTTTCTTTTAAGAACAAACAACCTGGGGTTGGAGGGATGGCTTGTGGTTAAGAGCACTGGTTGCTCTTTCAGAGAACCTGGATTTGATTCCCAGCAGCCCCATTGAACCTGTAATTCTTTTAATCTCTGCTGGCAACAGTAAGATATACAGCCATACATGTAGATGAAGCAACTATATACATAAAATAAAATATGTACATAGTTAACATCCTATGTGAACCAAAGTAGGGAGGCTCAGAAAGTCAGTGCCTTCCAGTGTCACACTTTAGAATCATGAACTTTTAGAAATATCTTATCAGAGACCATTTTATTCCATATATCAAGTTACAGATGACAACAACTTAGAGAGAGTCAAGTTAGTAAAGTTTAGTCACTGCCCAAACCACAGAGCTAGCTAGTGATAAAACCAGTTCTCAAAACATAAATCTAGTGACGCTAGTAACTGCTACCTGATGTCACATATCGCCAGCTTTCAAACTCCTAGCCGCCCCCCCCCCCCGCCCTCATATTCAGCTAGATCTCTGGCTTCTACAGATACGTACCAAAGAAAAAGATGTGTACTTTAAAAGTCAATCCCTTATGCAACCCATATTCAGAAAAAGAAATCATCTGTAAAGACTATCAGAGAGGCACAGCAAAACAAAGCACTTTTGTGTGCCAACCAACACTAAGATAGAAACTCTACTTGGAAGAACTCTATAACATCATATCCCTAAGGCCTAAAGCAAGAGGACAGGATAAAATTATGTATCATAGAGATATTTTTATTTTTATATTGATAGTTTGAAGCTAGAATATACTTTTTGAGAATAAACCTATTTTAATTGAATACACTTGTCTTATACTAATTTAAAAAATCACTGCTGAGTTTTGAACAGGACAAAACATAATCTAAAACCAAGAGAGAAACAAAACACCAACTTTTAACACATTTCTTCTGTTTGGCCCTAGTGGATGCCTGAAGCATCAAAGCAGCAGATCTCCCTACAGTTAGTTATTCAAGCTAGTTTGCTTCTTAAAAAACAAAACAAAAACCACTTGTCCTCTTTCTCAGGAAGGGCATCAGAGTGGCACCCAAGCGCAAATTCTCCACTGATGGATACTTAACCTCCTAACTCAATGCCAGACAGGCCGCAAGGTGAAGGAGAATAAAATATATAAAGCAATGCTGCCTTCTAGAAGTTTATAATGGGCTATTTCCTGAGAAAAAGGGGGGGGGCAGATTATCAATCAGCTTCCTTTATTGAACAAATATTTACCAAGTATTGGAAATCAGAGACAAAAACAAAATAAAACATATTTTAACCAAGCAAAAGAAACCATAAAGGGGAGAGAGATCTTCAAAATCTAAACAGATTATTATAGTTGTTTGTTTCTCTCCAAGAATGCCAATCATTGAAAGTTACCTATAAAGTCCTTTTTTGAAATACCTAATCGAAAACTTTAATCAAAGACATTGTTTACTCAATCTTACTACTACCTTGAGAGCCAGACAGACACTGATCCTGACCAACACATTTGCTATCTATTCTACAGGATCCATATTAGAATAATGTGGTTTGTCTTATCCCCAACTCTATATAAACTGTTTATTATGTAGATAGATGCTTCCAAAAGAATGTACTAAAAAATGTCTAAGGTCAAGTGTCGTGGTGTATGCCTAGCAATTGTGAAGGCAGAAAGATGAGGAAATTCAAGGCCATCTTCAGCTACCCACGGGGAGCTAGGCTACATGAAACCCGGCCTATTTCCTTCACTCCCCCAAAATGACAAGTCTTGTTAAACTTGTTTTAGAAACTCTATATCATGTGTACAAATGTGATGTAAATAAGAAAACTGTTGAACTCTTGGTGGACGTGGAATAGACAGAAGTAGCGTAGGCAACCCTTTACAAGAATATAACATCAGACCAAATTTTCAAAAGAAAGATCTTTGCCTTTTCCTCTCCCATAAAAACTACAAAAGCATCAATTAGTACACAAGTTAATATCTCATTGGCATCTGTGTCTTTCCTTAAAACTAACCCCAGAAATCAAACCTAAGAATGAGTTGTAGCCATTATTATTTTTAGTGGTAGTAGTGTTGATAGTAGTAACTACTGGCTGTAAAAATAGAAAAGACATAAATGGAAATATAGAAAAGTATCTCAAAAATCAAACTCAGTTTTACCTAGAATTCAAAAGCAAGTAAGTCTACCAAAGGGTCAATAATTTACGACTAACTCAAGCAAAACAAAAATCACAAATTTCTCCTTAAATTATACACTTAATAGACCAAATTGATCCAGTCGGAAAGTATTAGATTCAGATCCTCTATAAGAACTTGAAACTAGGGCTGGAGAGACGGCTCAGTGGTTAAAAGCACCAACTGCTCTTCTAGAGGTCCTGAGTTCAATTCCCAGCAACCACATGGTGAGGTACAGTCATCTCTAATGGGATCAGATGCCCTATTCTGCTGTGTCTAAAGAGAGTAACAATGTACTCATATACATAAAATAATTAAATCTTAAAAAAAAAGAACTTGAAACTACAAAACTTCATTAATTCCATCCTTTCTTCAAAAGCATTACTTATAGTTAAATGCTTAGTACACCTTTTTTGTAATAATTTTTATTACATTTATTGGGGATGGGGTGTGGGGTGTGCATGTTCCACAACTTGTGAGAATCATGTATAGCTGAAGTATCAAATTCAGATCAGCCTCAACAGTGGCAAACACCTTTCCTCAGTAACCCATCTCACCAGCCCCAGGATATAATTTTCTAATGAAGAAATACTTAACAAAGAGGAAATGTCTGAGGAAGGTAAGCTGGCAATACGTGGCACTTTTCACAGCACTTTTTAAAAGATTTAACATAAAGTAGTGTGGGTACAGTGGCACGTGACTGTATCTGGTGTGCATCCGAGTAACTCAAAGGCAAATGTGACAAGATTTATGTTGAAGTAGATTCCTAAGGAAAAATTCATATAAGCCAAACTGTGTGCTAAGGAACTTCTGGAAGACTGTAAAACCTGAGGAGCAGTTCACAGAAGACGTCTGTGAGAGAAGAACACAGGTCAAAATGATCAAGCCTGTCCCAGGAGTGGATAATTATCCCCTCTAAACAAAGGACAGTATGTTCTCCTCCAGCAAAACATTATGCTAGAGGTAGAGATGGTTTGACTAGCCAGGAACACTCCCAACAGCCAGGTATGGTGATCAGGGAGGTCAAGACAGCCTGTCTGACCCTGGAAGCCAGCAGGTACACCAAAGGAGAGTAAGACCATGTTCCTCTTTGGCCCTGGGTATTAAGTCGGTTATAGCAGATTAGTTCAAGCCCACAGGGTCCAACAGGTATGGAGAAATGTAGGGAGGCTAGGTAGAAGAGCTCCAGGATATGAAAATCCAATAGCTCAGAACGAATGAGCATTCAGGGACCTAACTAAGTTAGCACCCCCCGTTTATGCTTTGTACCCATGCTTGATCTACAGAGGAAGCAACATTTCATGCTGTATTGGACCCTAAGTATGTTTGACTTTATTATCTTTAGTTGTTCACCTCTGGGATCACCTAACATTTGCTCAGAACAGGTGACAATGGACATTCAGAGTGCTTCACCAAGGTCATCTTTGTAACACACTATTTGTTATAAGATGGTGATCCAGGATGTTGCCTTGCCCTGCCCATCTTCTGGAAAAGGTTTTGTTATACAGATGACATAATGCTAACCTCTTGAGTATTTTGCAGATTTGGAAAGCCACCAGAGACACAAACACAGTGCCTCTAAAGGAAAGATGATGAGAGATCAGTCTGTACCATGTGCAAGGGCCAAACACAGCTGTAAAATTCTTACAGTATTACAGTCTGGTAAGATGCATAGAATACTTGGCAATGGTATTGACAAAATCCTACAACAGCCTGTGCTTACGAATGTACTGAAGCTACAGGCATTCTGGGCACTCTTGGGAGATGGGCAGGTTTTCAGGCCCCATCCTACCTAAGCTGACTGTCCTCTGTATAACTTGGTAAGAGCTAAAGAAAAGAAAAAGATATCCCAAGTAGAACTACATGACAGTGCAGTGTCATGAGCGTTATATGGGACTGGGATAGAAAGGCTCAAGATGCTTTTGAACACGCTAAGATCCTTGTAGGAGAGACAAGACAGCTGTGTGTCCCACTACCCCAGTGTCCCTTCCTCTTAGAAGTCACCATTATTCAGACAGCTATAGCTGGTGGCTATGCCAAAAGCAACCTGAATAAATTGTTCCAACTGGATTTTGGTCTCGGTCATGAAGAGGAGCGGAAGCTATGTACACAACAGCCACTATGAAACTGACTGCATTCTCAATATCAAATAGCTCTAATACTTACAAACTTCGATCCTACCTAAACTCTAGAACTCAAAGGAAGTCCTGATTCATTATAATGCTTTCTAGTAATTTCTAAAAGAAATCCTCGTGCCTCTTTTGAAACTATTGAACATCACTTATCTCAGGTGCATGGTAGCAATGGCTATAATTTAAATGAGTGCTCGCTCTCAAGCTGCTCGCAGTTGAGATCCAGCATTCAGGAGGCACAGGTGAGCAGATCTCTGCAAGTTTGAGGCCATCCTGCCTGGTCTACAGTGAGCTCCAGGACAGACAGACAGTATAATTACACAGAAAAAAACATATCTCAAAAGATCAAAATAAATAAATTAAATTAAATTAGTACTCTCTTTAATAATGTAAGGTAAGGAATCAAGTTAGAATACAGATAAAACTGATCTGGGCCAGACAGAGAACACCCCGTTTTTTATGTTCTTCCCATTCTCAAAACTCTTTCCTAGACTTGTGATACAGAAAGTATTTTCTAATTGAATAAACTGAGGAAGGTAAGTGTAGGCAAAGTATTGTTGTTCACATAGTCACCAGGGAAAGACAAACATCCCATGGAGACTACATGGCACTGTCACAAGCGCATTACTCACTACTGAGCGACAAGAAAGAACTTGAGAAGGAGAGAAACTTTCAGGAAGCCAAGGAAACAAAATCTTCCCAGTCTTCAACACAGTCTAAAGCGGGCTACTGTCCAGTTCACTCCAGGCATGAGTGAGTGGTGAGGGAGAGAGAAAAGGCAACATGGGGCAGGTGGGCTTGTCAGCACAAAGACATATTTCTTTCTCGAATTCATCAAGAGTCTTTAGAACAAAGAAATTTGGGAGATTCCACCTATTTTTATGTCTTGACTTACATATTTAAAGATTGTGCAATGTATATAAATGACAGCCTAATGCACACATTACCTCTGGAATCCACCAAAACTGCATCTAAATCCCAGCTCTATCACTCTTCTGCTTGTAACCTTGGGCAAGTACTTTAGCCTCTTTATTACACTGGCAAGAACCTTATACTTTAGTATTCTTAGCACCTTTAACAGTACCTCAACAATAGCAGTGACTATTTTGAATTAAATCATTTGTGTTTAAGAATATCTACCTTAAGCAGGGCGCACGCCTTTAATCCTAGCACTTGGGAGGCAGAGGCAGAGGCAGGCGGATTTCTGAGTTTGAGGCCAGCCTGGTCTACAGGGTGAGTTCCAGGACTACACAGAAATCCTGTCTCAACCCCCCCCCCCAAAAAAAAAGAATATCTACCTTAGGGTAATAAATGAGCTATAAGGCACCAGGTTTAAGTCAGGGTAGGAGCTATTATCAAACAGTAACAGTCTTCCTTTTATTTTCCAGCCAGGTCAGAGGTTATAACAGAGACCCTGGCAAAGAACAAAATGGGATAGAGGTCCTACAAGCCAAGTGTTGGAAGGGAAGGTGACCTGGTCAGAAAACCCAGCAAACACACAGTGTCAGACCCTTACAGTAGAAATATAAAAAATGGTGATTCATAAAATGTTATTCTGAATCTTGAGCATCTGTCAACCTTAGATAAAACCGTGGCCAAAAGGAATACATAGGAGGTGAGGAAGAGCACTATCTTAATGTGTCTGCTTACTTGTTTTAACACAACGACAAGCTTCTAACCTGTTAGTATAAATATCCACCTGCTTCACAGTACTCACTTCCCTTTTTAGGTAAGACCACCTAAAGTAAGTTGTTCTTACCTGTTGACAACTATGCCAGAAAGAGTTGAGTTTAAGACCTACCTCTATTCCAAAACCACATTGCCTACAGCCTGCTAACCCAAGCAGCCATCCCACTTGCAAGGGAAAAACTATTTCATCTTTAAAACTGAGAGACAGAGAGAATATGCATTTAAATTCAAAATCCAAAGGAATCTTTCCCTTTGAATACAAAGAACGTTCTCTCAAAAGACAGCACTAATTACTTGTTACAATGCATTCTGAGCATGACAGCTGTAAGTATCCAGTTAGTGTTTAAGTGCACAGAAAACCTATCTAGAACTGAAACAGCTTGTGGTTAGACATCATCATAATGTGGTCTTTAACTTCCCATTACATTTCCCAGGCATCTGATCTCCATTTTTAACCACCACCTACCTCCTCCTAAGCAATATGATGCGGTGAAAGAGAGCACAGAAGGACAGTCAGGAGAGCTCCAGGCTGAGCTCTAGTGCTTACTAGAAGCAAACAAACAACTGACTTCAACTCTCACTTCAGTACTAACTGAAAACCTTATCTCTCCTGCAAATATTTAGTACTCACAACTTCTTTGTACAGGTGCACACTGTGTGTTGCAGGTACACACATGCTTGTGTATGCGGAGGCCACGGGACTACATTAGATACCATTTTACTTTGTTTATTATTTGTCTACTTGTTATTTGATTTGAGGCAAGGCTCTTACTGCCCTGGAACTCACTTGTATGCTAGTTGGGCTGCCCAGTAAGACCCAGGGATGGACCTGCCTGTACCCTGCCCCCAGCTCAGGGGTTCAAGCAATGAGCACCACCACAGCAGCTTTTCTATATGGCTTCTAACGACCAAACTCAGGGCCTCACACGAGTGACGGACAAGCACTTGAAGAAGTGACCTATCTCCCAAGCCCTAATTACTAATTTCTTAGTGTGTATAATTCTATACCAGAGGCCTAACTTTTCAGAAAGCAAATATACAAATAGTGTTTGTTGTTTACTCCTGCCTTGAACAAGTAATCAAATTTTCTGGTCCTTGTTTTCCTCAACTAGAAAATGACTGTAACATATAAAATTCCTTTAGTTCTAAAATGCTCTATGGTGATATATATGCTACATATTCTATATTTGTTTCTCATATTTCAAGTGTGTGTATAACCAAATCTTATTTAACCCAGAATGTGGGTTCCCACAGGACCTAGCCTCCTACTCTTATTGCTTATTTATTGGGTTCTATCTTCTTACAGTCACTTCGGTGCATCTATCCAGAGCCTAGTATACAGAAAATGCTCAGGAGACAGGAATGTATCTTCACCACTCAGCAAAAAAATACCAACAGAAATTTACAGAATCTTAATTTTCATAATGAACAAGTAAGTATATGATGATGTGAAAGAGAAGAAATTTTAGATTGTTGGAATGAGAGACTTCTTTATGCCAAACAAGTAGGAATTTATTTGGGGGATCAAAAGAAGCTAGGATAAGGCAACTCTTCAGTCTAATTTTCAATTCCTATTTTCAGTATCATGAGAAGAGTTATGAGAAGAGTATCTCTGGTCAGTAAACAACAGCAACCAAGTATTAGGGACATCAGACTTGTCCCCTAGTAAGGAATGGGAAGTCAGAGAAATGAAGGGCTTAACAGACAAGTGGGCTGCTCCTCGTTCAAAGGAAACAGAAGCAAATGCTCACAAAGGGCTTTAACAACAAACAAAAACGCGGGGCCTAAAATGTGCAGTTGTCAGCATCACACTTTTCCAATGTTTGTACCTCAGTTCTTCCAAGTAGACTAGCTCCACGTAACATCAAGTTCAACTAACACTAGAGGCTCAGAGAAGAAGCCCCTTTTCTTTGGTGTTAGCTGCTAATGATTCAAAAGGCACAAAAGGAGTAACTCATTTAAAATAGTCTTGACTTAAAAACAGAGTACAACTACTCCTGCAGAACACAAAATTGCCATTTTCAGTTATATTTCACATATGATGTTACCCAATTAACTGTCAGTATATAGCCTGGAGCTTACACAGAACCCTATAGCAGGGTTTGAAGAGTTCCAGAAGATGCTCCTGTCCTCAGTCCTATTCTGCAATCCTATACCTGCTTCTTTGCTCTTTCTCCGACTTCAGCATTCTCTTCCCCCAACCTAAGAATATTCTGGGAACCCCAGAGTAATAGAATAGTCTGGGGCTAGAGCTCCTTCTCTCTTCCTTCCCCGAGTCCCTAAGAAGTCAAAGGCCAAAGGCAATTTTCTTCAATTCCAGATCTATCTTATGGCGATGAGAAAGGGGGCGTGTGGGCCAGGGGGAGTTATTTATGGGACATGCAAACTTATCAGCTCTAACACAACCAATCACATATACATATACATCACATAATAATAATAATAAACGTTTTCATCAAAGGTTTCTTGGCCAGAGCTAAGCAAGTTCCCAATTGAGCTCTTTCCCCGGTTCTCATTGTTAACATTGACTCTGAAGGTGTTGACTGAAGCCGCTCCAGCCCCACGCAGCCCCTTACAACCTTCTCAACACCTCATGCATGGGAACCAGAGCAGACACTCCAGCAAACCCAACTAACAATAACTGTAAAGACAAGTAGTTGGAATAAAATTCAGAAGTACATTTCAGAGACACAACTGAATTGGGTTTATCTACTTCAAAGACTTCATGTATTGTGCTTCAGCAGAACCCCAAGAGAAAATTAAACGTCATGTTAAACATGTAAGTTCAAGTATATAAAATTACCAATATTTGACTGTTTTTAGTCTACATATTAACAATTTCCATTTATCTTAATATTTAACTCTTACTTGGGGGTAGGGGAAATCACTGAAGCTCAAACAATGTTATATTAGGACTCTATACTGCAGAATCTGCTTGTGAAGATTTTAAAACAATTGCCTGTCGCTTTTGAAACATCCTGCTCTCCTGAAAAAAAAAAACAAAAAACAGGCAGCTATGGCACAAGCCTTTAATCCTACCACTAAGGCAGAGGTAGTGGGATCTCGAAATTCAAAATCACCCTGGTCTACAGGACAGCTAGGGTTACACAGGGAACACATCTTGAAAGACAAAAAAAGAAAAAAGAAAAAAAAAGGTCACATGTTGTACTCTGGCAATCCCTATAGTAGACAGGTTTATACAGAAGGATTGAGAATTCTAGGCCAGGCCAGTGTGAGCTATATAATAATGCTCTAGAAAGAAAAAAGGAAAGGGAAGGGAAGGGAAGGGAAGGGAAGGGAAGGGAAGGGAAGGGAAGGGAAGGGAAGGTGGAGGTGGGACACGTGGTTATAAAAGCACACACACATATGTACATACATACGTATGTAAGAATGTGTGTATCTTTAGCAGCCAATATTTCTTGGTCCTCGGCAGTGTTTTGTAAGTAATCAGAGGGGCTAGGGTTTTGTATTGTTTTCTTGTTGTGTGTGTATGACAGACTGAGACTGTGTGTGTTAGGGGTTGGGGGAGTTTTAATATCCAACTCTATCTAGTGAGATTGTCAAGACCTTGGTGACTAAAGCAGAACCTGATAGCCACTGAGTGAGTCTGGCCACAGGAGCACAGGAGAATCAAAAGGCACCAGGATCAATTCCCAGGAGTTTCCCAACTCAGATGACATCACCTATCGACTCCTGCTTCAAATTCCAAGGAATGTATGCTTTCATTCCCTGCAGGAAATTAGTCCTGAGTGTACTTTTAACGAATATCTATCTCAATATGGTTTTTATTGCAAAATGTTTCTTCGTAAGCTCTATTTTTATAGGGCCATCTCAAAATTTAAAATTAAGAATTCAGTAACACAATGGACACTTATTTTATTTGTTAATATGACCGTTTAATCACTAATCATGACTAATGATTACTAAATGCCTACCCAGTGTTAATTATTGTGGGTAAGACCACAAGAAAAACAAAAATAAAAGAGACTGTTTCTGTTTTTAAGGCACTTACAGTGCTTAGAAGAGGCATACCAATGCACAAATAAGCCAAAGTATGAGACTATGCAAACACCACATAACAAATACCAACTAATAGTACATCTCAGCAGTGGGGCAGCCAATCAGATCCTACTGGAGGACAGAAGAAAGACTTCTGTGAAAAGACCAAACACTGAAGCTTGAAGGTTGGTTAGGGATGCCTTAGCAGTGGAAGGAAGAAATAAGCTTAAGATTGACAGCTGTATTTGTAAAATATTTTAAAGACCACAAGACATACTAAAGCAAGTATGATAAAATATTAATTTTCTTAAAATTTGGGTTGTGAGCTTAAATTACCTCTTGGGGCTTTCTCCCTAAAATTTTCTAAAAGTTTAAAATAGCTCATCAGATAAAATTGAAAAGCCAACGGGTGGTGGCATACAACTTTAATCCCAGCACTCAGGAGGCAGAGGGAGGTAGATATCTGTGAGCTTAAGGCCAGCCTGTCTGCAGAGCAAGTTCCAGGACAGCCAGGGCTACCCAGAGAAACCCTGTCTCATAAAAGAAAACAAACAAACAAACAAACCACACTTTGAAGGGAAAGCAGGTAGCTGGAACACTGGCAGAATCACAGCCTGGAGAACACAGCCTTTGCCTAGTATGCAAAGGTGGCCCTGGGGTTGATACCCAGCACCACAAGAGGAAAACCAGAAATAAGAGCCATCAACAAATGCAACAACAACACTCAGAGGCAGGATAGTTCCCCTAACCTTTTAAGGCACTGGTTCTCAACCTTCCTAATGCTGTGACCCTTTAATATAGTCCCTCATGTGGTGGTGGCCCCCAACCATAAACTTATTTTCATTGCTACTTCATAACTGTAACTTTGCTACTGTTATGAGTTGTGATGTAAATATCTGATATGCTACACCTGTGAATGGGGTTCATTCAATCCCCAGCTTCACCACCCCCGCCCCCACCCAAAAAAGGGTTATGATCTGCAGGTTGAAATCACTGTTTTAAGGGAACATGTGACTCTTGTTTTAGGCTGAAGAGCTTCAAACACTTCATACAGTATACACAAGAAGTGTCTAGAACAGGGTGGAGTAGTGGTTGACAATACAGGCTAAGAATGAAGTATTTATTGTCATCCCAAAGCAGATAGCTGAGGCGAGTGAGAACCACCTTCCCAAATAACTTAAATGCCGGTGGAGCCAAGTCATCTCCCCCAAAACAAAGCAAAGGAAACTTCCAGCTACAAAGGATTCCAGACAAGGACTGACTGTGAGTAGCTCTTCTGTACCTCCTTTCCTCCCCTCCCCCAGAACTCACAAACAAAAACAAAATGTACCCTTGCCCACTTGAGAAAGAATCAAGAATTGGCAGCTCTGCTGAAGTGGACAGCTTCCAAACCAAAGCCCTTCTCTGGGGAAGACATTGACAGCTCAGAAAACAGAAGGAAATCGCTAGTTAGTCAAGATCTGAGGAAGGCCATGAGAAGGTACCCATCCATCCTTCCACACTCCCTGATGTCTTAACTTCCCCATGGGAATCAGGCAATTAAAAATGTTCTCTATCTTATCCTGTTCTTCCCCAGCAAAGAATGACAAACATGCAACTTACATATTAAAACAAACTTCCACAATTTTTAAAAGAAGAATTCAAATCTGAGTGCAATGTCTGATTTATCACTGCCTGTTTGTTTCTGTTTGGTTGAGGTTTTGTTTGTTGTTGCTGTTTTCTGAGACAGAGTCTCATTCTGTCCTGATACTATGTTACCCAGGCTGGGTTCAAACACCACAAAGTCCTTCTACCTCAGCCTACTAAGTACTGGGATTACAGGCATGAGCCACCAAGCTGGCTGGGACAGGAGGACAATGACAAAGTTATACTACTGTGGCACAGGATAGCCTCAAACTCATGATCCTCCTGTATCAGCCCCCTAAGTGCTAGAATTACAGAAGGAGGCCACCATACTCAGCCATAGCCTACTCCTAATAACAAAAGTTTCACTGGCTCAACTTAAAAATAAGTTTAAGAGAAAACAACTTAAAGGGAATTTAGTGGGAAAGAAAAATAGATTTACACACTCAGTAAAACCTTGACTCCCTTCTACATCTACCTATTAGAGCTGATCAATCTCCAACACACTGCTCCTTTCCCTTCTGGGTCCCTCCTCAGGGGTACTTTCAATACAACAGTTTGTCAGTCAAACCTTGGGAAGGACCACTGTTCTCTTTGGTTTAAAAGGACAGTGGAATGGAGGTAATAAGCCATTCTGTGGTCTAGCACAACACAAGGTGGGAGAAGGAAACAAACACTGAAATAGGGCTGGAGAGAAAACAGTGTGGTGACCTCACATTTATTAATCACCTGCCAAAGGCCAGCCACTGAAAATTCAATTGTACACTGAGCTATCAAAACTACTCTGGTTCTGATTAAATCCTCAGGTAGTCTATTTGAAAATTAATAAGAAAGCATCATAATTCCTCCAATTTTCTCTATAAAATTCACCAACCAATATGCTCTGGTTAAACAGGAAATTACAAGGTCCTTTGCGTCGTTCTCCTAGAGCACACTTTATATACCACTGAGATAACCTTTCTTGGATTTGAAACTTATCCCCATATGATTATAATCCTTTATTACCTCATCATTTACTGCACTATAAGATAACGTTCTCCAATGGTAGAGCACATGCCTAGCATGCATGAAACACTATGTTCAATTCTCAGCACCACAAAATAAACACAGGTCAGGCATGGAGGTTCATATCTGTTCTTAGGAGCACTTAGGAGGCTGGCAGAAGAGCTATAAGTTCAAAACAAGCCTGTGTACTTAAATTCCAGGCCTGCCTGGATTACAGAGCGAAATTCCATTTCAATAAACAAATGGATGCATGGATGGATGAACGGACAGACTGACAGAAGGTAAAGCTCCACATAATCCAGCCTTGCCCCCCGTAATATCTTACATACCACATGAAACAGTCTATTTCATTCCTTTAAGTTTTTTTTTTATTCCAGCTCTATTCTCAGCCTAGAAGTGTGCTATCCTTGGTCTCCTGTAGGCTATGTGCTTAGCTCACCATTCATGGGCACATCCTCTCCTCTGGGAGGCTCTGTCCCATTGTTGCATGCCCAAGGCAGAACTGATCTGTGGGCCTCCACTTTCTACCCTGTAACTTTTATTACAACATTTATCACACTTCACCATATCTATATATTTACTATTTTTCAACTAGACCTGTGGTTCTCAACCTTCTTGATCCTGTGACCCTTAATAGAGTTCCTCGTGTTATGGTGACGCCCAAGCACAAAACTATTCTGTTGCTAACTTCATTAACTGTAATTTTGCTACTGTTATGAATTATAATATAAATATCAGATATTCAGGATATAAGATATACAACCCTTAAAGGGGTTGCAACCCACAGGTTGAAAACTGCTTAATTAAACTCTTATGCTTCTTGTGAGTAAGAATTTTTCTGACCTGTTTCCATATCTTTAGTGCTTAGGACAGAGTTTATAAGATGGGAGACATCCGAAAGACACTGGATGAGGCAGAACAGAAAAAAACAAATACACAGGAAAGAAGAAAGAAGAAGCAACTGGGATAGCCTAGAGAGGAGAAATGCTAACTTAGGCTCACTGCCAGTCTTTACCATGCTGCTTTCTCTAAAGCCCAGTTCTCACACAACTACAGATATTGCATCTTTGCTGATAATCTCCCCTGCTTCTACACAACTTTAGGTTCCTAACTCTGACAACGAAAATAGCTTTCATGTGGGCATGTGCCACTTTAAGCCAATACATCCCAAACTGAACTCATTATGTTTTCCTTAAAAATAAGGAAATCTGAAGCTGCAGATATGGGTAAGCATTTAAGAGCACTTGCTGCTCTTTCAGAGGACCAAGGTTCAAGTCCTAGAACCAACATCAAATGACTCACATCCACTTGTAATTAGTTTTAGGGAATCTGGTGCCCTAACCTGGCCAGGAGAGGCATGCATGTGGCACAGATGCATAACAAGCAGGCACTCCCACATACATATGAAATTTTTAAAAAATTTAAAACTAAGGAAATCTCCATACTGTCTGGCTGAGTCAATGTCTCCTACAGTGCAGGCCTGACATGGTCCTACCTGACTCATCACCGTATCCCGCTATCCGTTCCTCACTAGTGTCAGCTTCCCTCACTATCTCATTTCCATTCTTCTCCGTGTTCTACCTCAAGACTCTTCTCAGGCTTCATCACATCACAGACTCCAGAGAGCCATGTCTTTTTCCTTTAGAACAACAAGCCAGCTTGCATCTTACTGTCATATTACCATTCTAATAAGAATCCTTCATGGGTTCCCTAGACCCTATTTTCCACCTTTTAACACACATTTATTAGTCTAGCGTTAAAAGACTGACTTTCTCCTATAAACACTAGCCCAAACAACGTAAATGTCACCACTACTCAGATCAACCTAGTCAATGTCTTTAGAACATTTTGACTACTGTCCTGTTTCCAGGGTTTTGTTTGATCCTGTTGATTTCTTAGGGTTTTTTTGTTTGGTTTTTTGATTGTTGGTATCTGCCTTTTAAGATGTTATACTATGCTGCTAAAGCCGATCTGAACCCCACAATCTTTGATCTTCAGCCTCTCGTGTGCTAGGATTTGATATTACAGGCAGATGTCATTATACCTGGCTTTCCTAATGCACTTTTTAAAAGCACTTGAAATTCTGTAATTCCTCTGTGGTACCTTTCATAATTACCAGAGTACTTTACTCCTAAGTTATCTATAGTATAAGGCCTGGGCTGTGCAATTAAATTAAATTAAATTAAAATGTAAGCTTTCTACTTAAAAAATGTGCCTGACATGTGAATCGAGGCTCAGCAGACAGCTATTCTACTTCTCTTCCTTGCAACTGAACCCACAATCTTAAAGGACACAAAGCTGTCATTCCACCCCCACCCCCAGCCTACACCGGTCCTTCAAGCACTTAGTATAGAACTGAACTCACAGCAGGTAAAAACACAAGTTCAATTAATTCCTCTTACCCAAAACTATTTCTTAGAAGAAATGAAGGGATAAGACATAACTAAACAAAACAGTTGAGAATAATTCCAGTCTAACTGTGCATAAGATTCCTGTCTTTTCTGCCTCTGGTTTCCAACTCAGAAATATAAGCACCTGACTGGAGGTAAGTGATAATCGGTGCTCATGACATAGGGTTTTGTAATGACTACAGGAAGGTGGGGCTGGCAGGGATAAGGATGGCAGAGTCACCAGAGAACAGCTGAGTGCTTCTGTTTACTGTTTACATGTAACAATAAGCATCCCTCCCTTCCTTTTAATTAGTCATATTATCAAAAATTTTCCTACAGGATATCTTGAGGATTTTTCAGTACTCAAGACCTTATGAGAGGCTTGGTGGTGCACACCTTTAGTCCCAGCACTTCAGAGGCAGAGGCAGGAGGATCTCTCTGAGTTCAAGCTCAGTCTGATCTACAAAGTGAGTCCAGAGAAACCTTGTCTCAGAGAGACAGACAGACAGACAAGAAGAAAGAAGCAAGCAAGCTACCTAGCTAACTTACTCTTTACCAATGTAACACAGTGAGCCCCCAGATACTGTGAATGAAGATTCCCTCTAGCTAGAATATAAGACAGTATCTACCAAGTGTTCTTATGCAGGAAGGAGACAGTCTGAGAGGCCACATTCGACCTTCAAAGATTTTCAGATTAGCATATATTAAGATACTTAGTATAGTTTAAATTACCCCAAAATGGACTATTAATTTTGTGGATTTCTAAAGCCAAATATTTAAGGCAAAATAACTGTATCTTATTCTTCCTATAGTCTTTTCATAGCTACCAGGTAATATAGGCTTAGAAACGTAAATTTAACATCAGTATAACCTCAAAATAGTAAATCTGGCTTTAGAAATAATGCATTTTAAGAACAATAAATTCCTGCATAAAATGTTGAATTCTTAGGCCAGTACTCTCTACATTAGCAGAACTAAAGGCTCTTGAAACATATCATTCTTACCACAAGCTTTTGAGCAGAACCCCGCCATAGTCTTGCGATTTTTCCACAGGCTGGTGCACTATGAAACAGGGACAAGCAGAGCTCAGACAGCAAGGTATGCCATACAAAGGCTTCAGTATGGGATCTTCCGTCTACCTCTGAGATGTCTCTTAGGGCCAGGATGGTACAGAACAGCAGCAGAGCAGTCACAATGTACCGGGTCCTGCCTGACTCTTGTCCCTGCGTTCCTGGACCAAAGGGCTCAATATTTCTCATTAAATCCACCCTTTGTTCAAGGACCTACAATGACTCTATTGACCCTTCTATCCACATCCAACAGGCTGGCCTCTGAATCCCTTCCACCCTCTCACTCCCCATGACTTGACCAACCCACATTCTCTCCAGTCACTCTCACATACAACTTAGTCATTCATACATACCACCACTGCACATTATACATTCTATACTTTCTTTGGAAAATCCTTTTGTTTGGGGTTTTTGAGACTGGATTTCACATATCCTGGGCTGGCAATGAGTTCTGATCTCCTGCCTCTATCTCCCAGGTGCAGGGATTACATATATCTTTCACCACACTCAATTTGTTTAGTGCTGGGAACAGAATCCAGGGATTTCTGCATGTTAAACAAGCATCCCCAGCCTCTCGGAAAATCTTTTCTTTTATTCCTAACACAGAGACCATTTTTTCACTGACTTCAATGTATATACTTATAGGTAATGACAGAGAAGTGACTGGGCAAGGTCGCACCACACTGAAAAGAGAAGAACTGAAGTACATCTAATTTCACAGCCTGTGCTTCCACATTGCTAATCCATACCCTCCCAAGGCCATTTCAAAGCATACTAACTCTGTCTAATCTTAATTCCTTGTGTTGCTTCAAGTTGTCTTCAGCCCACCACACTCCAGTTCAGTACATTACACTTGGTTTTGTTTAGACAGTTTTCTACATTTAAAGAGTCTAAACATTAAAGTGTCTTACATTTATGTCACCATCATCCTCTGCCCTTCTCCATGCCCCAAGTATCACTTCCCTGTCCCTCAGTCCCCACTCCAAGGGAAAAGACATCTTTTTTGCATCTTTCTATCTCCCCAGATACTGGAGCTTAAAGGTCGCTTTATCCAAGGGAGTGTTCAATCATTATTCAGCAAGAATTTTCTTTTTAAGTTCTCTCTTCTATTATCTATTAAAGAGTGAACTGAATTTAAAAATTCATGAAAAAAAAACTGCCCTGTACAAAATTTTAATTGTATGAATTTATCAGGCATTAAAATTCCAGTCTGCTATCTCACTGTCTTTACGTTCCATAGAAAATATATTTCTGAGACCACATTTGCCAAGATTAATTTTTCCCCCTTTCGTGGGGTTAAGTGTTTGTGGTAAGAACACTTCCTTAGACACACATACTCATGCATACAGTCTCTCTGTCTCTGTCTCTCTCCAATAGTCTCAGCCAGCACTGTTAGAATTTGGGAGCTCAGAAACTTTAATAAGCAGTATAATATCCCCATAACAAAGTAGATATTTACTTTTGATACTAAACTTTTCCACAATAACTCACCTGGCTGCATATAATGTACCTCAAGTTTCTAAGAAGTCGTCTAAGAACTGAGACTAGCAGTGGATATATTGAGCTGCTTGTTCTAAACTCATTCCTAGGTTTAGTCAAATGCTTCAATCCATACCTGGTAGAGTAACGTATACAGTTCAACAAAAGGAAGTTAGATATAAACAGAAATTACCCATGTGTCATAACTATGATTGGCACCAGCCAACTCCCAGGGATTAAGGCAACTATTAGCAGTTAAGACTCCAAGAAGATACGTGTGATTTTTTTTTAAATCCCATTTTAGACTCCAACTGAGATGTTTTTCCACTAATAGGTAGAAGGATGGGGAGGAAAAGAGAGATTAAAGCAATTATTACTTCAAGAACACTTCCAAATTAGTGACATAACTCCATCACAGCACATCTAACACTGCACATCAATCGTTGGTCACCGTGCCTTACACAACTCATCAGAACCCACTGTTGGCCACCCTGCCTCATACAACACACCAGCCTTGTTTCTTTGACAAAGTTTTACTTTTTTTCTCTTCCACAGAGAAAGTCCCTGGTACTACATGAAAGGGATAAGACAAACCAGAGCACTGAAAATAAACAAACAAATTAGAAGTAGTTTGGAAACTACCTACCATCTTTACTTCCCACTTAAACATATGATGTCCAAAACAGACATCTATTTAGTTCTAAATTATTCACGTTAATGGGTAATGATTGGCAGAAAGGTGCTGATAATCCAAAATGAGAGCAAAAAAATCGAAAAAGAAAAATCTATTTTTGTTTTGGAATATGTGTCTTCAGCATATTTACCTTCTCAATTATGCCTAGCATGAGCTAATATTTGTGTTCATGTGCAATCTCTAAGTACACAGAAACCAGCCTGGATTACAAAGGTGCTCGAAAGATGCCAGTTCACGTAAAGTCAGAACAGACTGCATTCAGTGCTGTACAGGAGGAACAGCAATTTCTTTTATTTTACATTCTCTTTAACCTTCAAAATATCAATAGACTAGCACAGCAGGTTAGTAAACTTAAAAGACCTGCTTGAAAAACAATGAGGGTAAAGAACATAATTAATTCCTCATTGTTTACCTAGAATGTGTTCCTATGTAAGTTATATACTGCCAACATTTAACTACAAGTCTGATTCTCCCTGGCAGACTTCTCCATCCCTCAGGAACAGAATCTCATTGACTAAGAAACACATTTCCTAAATGTCTTTTTAGATATGCAACATAGAAAAAAATAAAAAATAGAAATTAGCTACTCCTTTGGAGTCTTCTTACCACCACTTCTCCTTATTTTTCTTATCCACCTGACAGGTTTTGAGACACAAAGGGATCCAGCATCCTAAAAGACCTAAGTATATTGTAGGAAAAGCCAAAGACCCACAAATTACCAGCTTCTAAATAAAACACCCTATGTAGTATTCACAAAAAGATAAAGAAAGCCAAAGTCAAAGCGGGTTAGCGATTGGCTTTGCAGTCATGAAAATTCCCTAAGGGGAAAAAAAAATTTGGGGGAGGGGGAATAACCTCTTAGATCAAATCTCACCAGTTCGCTTCTCTCAACTTCCCCATTTTTACATGTGTCTTGTGCCCAGAAAAGACACCTATGTTAGACTGACACTCTATCACCAGAGAAGAGAGACAGACTCTGAGGGCTGGTCCTTGTGAGCCGACAGGCTAAAAATACGCCGGCCCAGTAAACAAATCCCATTCCATCTCAACAGGAGCCACACCGTTAACCTAGTAATTATGAGAAGAGTGCGATCACACAGCCCCCAGCTTACTCATCATCAGCTTCTAAAGTTTCCATCAGCGCACAGAAACTTTTTTTTTCTGAAGTCCATAAGCCTGCCCTAGAATTTCTACACCTACACTCACCACAGTCTCTCTCTCCTCTCTCCTCTCTCCCCTCTCCCTCTCTCTCTCCTCCCTCCCTACCCCCCTTCCTCCATTACTGGACGCACCTCAGTTTGGCTATCGTTAAGAACAAACTTGGCTTTTCTTTTTTACTTTTATAGTGACTTTAAAAGAACTTTATCCTACTTGGGGGGGGGGGGCTGCATCTAGACCACCCTAAAACTCCGCCATCCGTCTCCCAAAGTCTAGCTGACAAGAGGGGACTATCCAAACTGCCCAGCACAGCTGGGGAAGGGACAGGAACCGCCGGCCAGGGCTGAGAGCGCAGGACGCAGGTGAAAGATTGGCGTGAAGGAGGAAGGTGGGGACCAAGCAGAGAGCGGGTGCTCAGGGGGAGATGGCTTCAGGTGAAGTCTCGTCAGAGAGAGTGAGCAGTGGAGCTCGACGACGCAGAGTTGGGGCGCTGGAGAGGCGGGAGGAGCGGGGAGGAGATGGGGAGGGTGTCAGGGCTGGGGTCTCCGTTACCCTCGCGACTCTCGGGGCAAGGCTCTAGGCCGGGGCGGAGCGCGGGGCCCGGCCGCCTCGCCTCATTCCTCGGCAGTGACCCCGGGGTCCAAGCGGCCCCTCCCCCGACGACGATGGAGGCGGAGGCGGACACTGCGACCGCGGCTGTTGCTCTCCACAGGAGATAGAGCTGGAGCCAAGCCGGGACTGACCGGAGCTGGCCTCTTCCCAATGGCTTTCCGCCGGCTCCTCCACACCGGGTCGCCACTCCGACTCCAGCGGCTGGTTCAGGATCGGTGGCTTTCGGCCGTCCGGCCGGAAACAAGCGCCCGTTTCCGGCCGGAGCGGGTTGGCGGTGACACCCTAGCCGCCCCCGGGCCTCCTCCCGCCCGGCGCGGCCGGCCCCGCCCCGTCCCGCCCCGCCCCTCCCCGCAGCAGCCCCGCCCTCGGGACCGCTTTGGGGCTGTGGCCGGTTTGGCGCTTGCCCGGCGCGTGACCCCGCGCGTTTTTGGCTCGCGTCCCCGAGCCCCCGGGCGGAGGCACTTTTGAGCGGGAGCTGGGAGCTCGGCATGGACTGTTAAGACTTTGGGGTCGCATCAGTTGGCGCCAGCCCTAAGGGAAGAAATGGAGACTGGCGGAGTAGCTTTCGAAAGGTGAGAAGGATAAAAATACTTGAGAAGGTTGAAATTCTAGTTACTCCACGCAATCCTGGACCAACCAGACTGAATTGAACATCGCTTCTTACAAACCAGCCCCACCCAGCTATGCATTCCCCTTGTTCCTTCACTCTTGACGTGAACGTACCCTTTGCTATATTCACTTGCATAACAATACTCCCTTAGTAACATCCCTGCCACAGTCAGTTTTTTAGTTAATGTTGTAAAAACACATTGTCAATGTGTTTTTACAACATTACAGCATAACTCAATGCCTTTACTTATTGAAGCCCTACTGTTGTAAAAGCACTGTATTCTGGAAGACTGGAAATAGAAAACGCAACAAGACATAAATCCCAAGCATCAGCAATCTAACAATTTAGTATTAATAGAATTCACTGAAATATTTTATATAAAGCAAAACAAACATATATGTCACGGAGGTTACAATGAGCTGTGCCTAGGAGCACACAAACAAGCCATCTCAGCCTTTCATGTTTGTAAAGGAATATGGACTGCTTCCAGAAGAACTACTTTATTGAAAACACAAAAATGGGCCCAGCTTATGCTATACTCTAACCAAATGAATCCTAAAATTTAACTCAGATCTCTAGAATCCACACATTCAAGGCAGTGTTTATTATCAAAATTATGTTCACTGGGTTTATGTAAAAGCATAATGCAGTTGGCTCTTCATTTTCCTCAGTATTCGCTGAGAATTTTGGTTTCTAATGGGGAAGGATAGAGCACAGAATTATCCAGACTAGGAACTGACACCTGAAACAGGAAACCCACTGGAAAAATACCCTTAAGTTTAGAGTTGAAAGTTTAGGGCTGAACCTAAGGCCACGTATACATGTCTCAGCCAAGCAAAGTAGCTGGTGCCTTTGGAAGATACCACAACTTACAATGCAACTTAGCAAGCCAGAGCTTAGAAGATCCAGGGAGTACCGATTGCAACTACTATTTTGTGACAAATTTGAGAAGAGGGTAGGATTTGGTCTCACTGAATTCCGTAGATCATACTAGCCCCTGCTGGCTAAGTCTGATGTGGGAAGGCAGAACTCTGCAAAACTGAGAGCTGCTTTCACACTCATCGATTAACTATGTTTAACACACTTTCACACACTCCTTAGGACCAGGTATGGAGCTCAAAGGCTCTCTCCACCTTAAGTACAAGGCAGAGGGGTTGGTTTTGTTGTTGTTGTTGTTTTGTTTTTGTTTTTGTTTTTGTTTTTGTTTTTGTTTTGTGGCAATGACCACAAAAAGTGGTCCAGATTAAAAAGTTGAGCCAAGTTGCTGGTCAAAGCCATTTAAGCGATCGCACATTGTAGGCCTGCCTGGAAATTTAGGGATCAGGAAGTGATGGGGTTGCCATTGCTCTGTGCCTGTTTCTTACTCCGACCATCCATCAGGCATTGTTGTTTGTGTAATTGCTCAATGGGCTACTTGTCTTGGCCAGCTCTGTCTGTGTGGGTAGCAGTGTGGTCAGCTGGGCTGGAAGCCAGGCCACCTGGGTTCTGGTCCCAGCTCAGCCAGTCCCTAATCCATTAAGTGACTCCCTTCCCATTCCTATGCTGTCCGTTTCTTTGCCTATCTAGGAGCGGCTTCTCTTTCAGTGTGCAGACACTGTCACAGTGTCCGATGCTCCGAAAGCTACCATCTGATAGTAAATAGTCACAGCAGCCTGAGTACAGCGGAGTCTCCCCCCCCCCACCCCCAACCAGGTAGAATAGTATGGAAAAATCATCAAAGAAAACCCCAGCAGTGTGCACAAGGCCACGCCCCTTATCCTCCACAAGGCCACGCCCCCATCTGCCGCTCAGCTCACTGTTCTTTTCCACCCTGACAACTGTTTTTGTTTCCTTGTCTTAGTGATTCTAAGCTTCAAGAAGCTCCGGGAGCTTTAACTTGCCTTTCACCAACGCTGCTCCAAGGAGAGTCAACACTAGGCTGATGGGTGCGGTGAGGGGAAATATTCAGAGAAAGCTGTTTTGCAACTAACCAGGAAGAAAAAAAAGGAGAAATTATTTGCATTTATATGTCTTTGTGGTAGAAAAGAAAACCAAACTGAAATAACTTCCTTTCTAGTACTATGACTATAATTTAGACCAGTGGTTCTAGGATGCCTTTAAAACTATAGATAGATAGATAGATAGATAGATAGATAGATAGATAGATACTGTACCTACTTAGGAATGTTAGACTAACTCAGAATTTTTGTAGCTGAAAACCATAAATCCATATATATATATGTTAAATCCATTCCTATCCTCTGACCCAGAAATTCTATTCCTTAGTATTTACCCACTAGAAAGGAAAATACGTGTCTATTAAAAGCTTGTAGATAAATGTTCCTAACAACTTTATTCCTAATAGCCACTCAATGGAAACTTTATTTCTAATAGCCACTCAATGGAAACCTTTCAAATGACCACAATAAAAAATAGACTCATATACATACATATGTATATGTATATAGGAATTTTTATAAAAAATAAATAAGGTACCTTTTTTAAAGATTTATCTGATTTTATGCATTTGGGTATTCTCCCTGCATGTATGTGTACCATGTGTGTGTGCTGTCCATGGAGGCCAGAGAGAGAGTGTCAGATCCCCTGGAACTAGAGTTACAGATGGTTGAGAGTCACATAGTGTTAAGAACTGAACCTGAGTCTCCTGCAAGAGCAACAAGTGCTATTTACCACTGTTTCATCTCTCTAGCCCTGCAAAAACTTCTGACTACTGATGTTTGCTCAATTGTAGAACCCTTATATAAGACCCTGGATTTGATACCCAGCAATACACACACATACACACATACACACGTACACACAAATTATTAAAAGAAAAAAGGCATTTTTATGAAACTCAAATTCCAAAACAGGCAAAAATACACAATAGTAGGTACCAGCTATGGCCAAGAGAAAAGAAAAATTAAAGGGACACAAGAGGATTTTCTAAAGTAGTGGAATGTGCCATGCCTTACTAAAAGTAGCCGTTACACATGTATATCACAATGGGGATTTTGTCTTAATTTTAAGGTATTGTGTTATTATTTTACATCTGTGGGTGTATCCCTGCATGGATATCTGTGCACCATGTGCCTGGTTCCTATGGAGGCTAGAAGAGGGCAGTCTGCTTATGTATCATTGCTAGATCTACCTCCTATTACTAAGACTCCAATGCTCCAGTGATCTCTTCTCACCAAAGTGATACCAACACATGGCAGCATAGCTGTTCTTGGCTGTCAACTTGACAGAGCCTGGGAAGCTGGAACCTCAAATGAGGATTTGTCTCCATCAGACAGGGCTATGCACCATCAGACTGGGCTATGCACCATCAGACTGGGCTATGCACCATCAGACAGGGCTATGCACCATCAGACTGGGCTATGCACCATCAGACAGGGCTATGCACCATCAGACTGGGCTATGCACCATCAGACAGGGCTATGCACCATCAGACAGGGCTATGCACCATCAGACAGGGCTATGCACCATCAGACTGGGCTATGCACATGCTGGGAGGTGGGGGATGGATGTTTATGTTTCTTGTTACAACTAATTGATAGAAGAGGGCCTAGCCTACTGTCAATAGGCCATCCCTGTGCAGATGGCACTGGGTTGTATAAGGAAGCAGGCTGAGCAGAACCAGGCCAGTAAACAGCACTCCTCCAGAGTCTCTGCTGCAGTTCCTGCTTGAGTTCACACCTTGACTTCTCTCTGGGACTGACTACTCTAGCCTGTAGGATAAAATAATCTTTCTTTCCAAGTTGCTTTTGGTAATGGTGTTTTCCATGGCAACAGTAAGCAAACTAGGACTCCTAACCAAGGTCTGTCTCCTTCCTCTTTGCTGAGAAAGCCTTGATTGCATTCAACAGCTATCCTCTGTGTGACTCTGAACTTCAGAGGAGGCTGGTTCTGGTGAGAGGGGTTGCTGGTCAATCATGAAACTCCACTACCCTCTGTTTGGCTTTGTTTAGACCGGGAGTTGAATTCTGACCAATATGAAGTGCGAAAGAATTCTGCTGGAGGCTTTTTTGGGGGTATTGGGTAGGGAGTGTTTGTTCTTACAAAGAGACATGAAGAAAGTATTTTTTTCCTGCTGTTTGAACTGTTGTGCTGATTGCAGACTCAGAAGATAGCAGAGGAAAAGCAAAAGAACCTGGGCCTTTGGTGAATGACTGATTTAACCAACACTGCCGTGGCTCTACTGGAAGTTTTTGTTACATAAGCTAATACATCTTACTTATTGTCTAAGCCATTTGAATTAAATTTCTGTGACTTAAAACTCAAAGCACCTCAATTGATTAGATGACATTAGTTCCTTGACATTATAAAGAAATGCAGAATTCCTTAGTCTCCATTATAAGCTCCTATGCAGCTGAGCTCAGCCTGGTTCTAACTCCAGAATACATGAGTTTATTCATCTCCATCTCTACCTCTGTGTTCCTCTTCCTTCTCCACCCATGGTGTGCTAGCGAGCATTAACAGCTAGCTCTCCATGGGGAAAAGGCACTTGCTAGTTTCCAGGTGCACATATGCACCTACATTGTCCTACTGTGGTGTGATTTTAGTGAATAAGGTGTTGGGGAAAGCACCAGTTTGATGTGACCTCAGCACACCACTGTGTTAACTCTCAACTTCCTCCTCTGCTGATATGTGTTCTCTCTATGTAGGGCTTAAGGTGTAAACTCTACCACTCCCTTTAAAGGGCTGTATGCAAAGCTCCAAACTGTGAATGTCTTTACCAATTGGTTGGAACTTGACAACTGCTTCAAGTCGTCTATTTCCACAGGTGTTTGTGCATAGTTAACTCTTTCATTGATTTAAAAATAATAAGGAACAAATGCACAAATGTACCAGAAGAAGAGTTTGTCAGTGAGCGGCACTAGATTACCTTTGTGCAATTCTAAAGACTTTCCCGGGATTAGACATTAGGAAATCCCTCAGAGGAACAGCTCTGCCCTGCAATGACCCAAGATCAAACTTTATGGCCAATAAGACTTACCAGCTGCCAATTAGTGTGAGCACAATCCCTGGTTGAGCTATGACAGGACATTAACTGAAGAGCCCTTGGCAGAGTTGGGTGTGTTCTTACTCAGGTCCTGACAAATCCCCTGAGGATATTAGAAGGACTTCTTCAGGCCAGAAGAGGCCGACAGGTTGGTAAAGAAGAGAAGCCAGTTCCTTAGGCTGTGGGGAGAGTAAGCACTACCTTACCCGATTGGAATGCCAACCAGGTGGGTCAGCTCTCAGCTCCATCCCCACCTTGCAGGTGACACACCCCCAGACTTGGAGGAAACAAATAATTAAGTCTGCTAACCCATTAGCCAAGGCGATGAGGAGAGGCCCAGGAACGAATGACTAAGTCACTCTGGCCCCTGACTAGGTCATCACTGGGAAGCAAGCCAAAATCAAGCGTATTCAGGGGCATAGAAGAGAAGTGATTGCATCAAACTCTGACTGCTGCTTCCGGGTACTTGCTTGAGCTCCTGTAAAAAAAAAAAAGTGATTTATTGCTAATGTTAAACTACTGTACACTAAGAATGCTTTCCTAAATTATTAATGCATGCTTATTTTGTGCATGGGAACTCTATCTAGTTGGCATTTACTAGGCTTTCTTAGTGTTGTCAATGGTTGCTTTCCAGAGTGACATACTGGAGCATCGTGGCTATTCCTAATGCTGCTGCTGGTCTGTGGAGGAGGAGGGGGAGTGTGGCAGATCTGAGGAGAGTTTGGTGAGACTCTGAGTGAGAGGAAGAGAAACCGAGCTGAATAATGAGGCCTGGTAGAAGGAGGTCCCAAGTGCTAATCAGCAGTGCCAGCCCTACCCTTGTGGACTCACTACCCCAAGGAAAGCTCTTCCTCAGGTCACACAAGGTGGCAGCTTCCCTTTTTCTGACAATGGATGACATAGAATCAAGCAGTGGCCAGTTTATGCTAGGCCTTCCACGCGAACAGTAAGTCCTCAGCAAGATGTAAATTAATACAGTATATTTGAATCTTGCAGCCATTTCCCATGTCTACCGTGTGCATGACAAGTCACTGCGCTTATGAAGTTTTCACGATCAGGCCAGGAGCTGGAAGTCACATTTTTTTTCAGCTTGACATAGGCCCTTCGTGGCATCTGTGCACAGGGAAATGAACTGTCAGCCGGGGTGGATGTACGGGACCAACACAGGCAGCCTTTGACTGTAGGTGTTTGTTCATGAAAGAAACAGAAGGGACTGCCTTGGCTGCCCACAATCTGTAGTCTCTTTGTCCTCTCTTCATTTAGAAAACTGGTACCTTTAGTCTGCCATCAACACCATCAACAGCTTCTCATACTTACTTAGCAAGATAGTACAGTGCTAATTTTAAGTGATGCACAGCCCAGCAGGTTGATTTTGCTCTGGCTTATTATTCTCGAAAGGGACCCAACAGCCTCCCCCGCCCCCTCACCTGCACATTTACATTAGGTAACACTGCACATGGTTAGTACCCGTGTCCCCACTTTAGATTAACATTGTGTTTTCGTTGTGTAAATCTACTTTCCGTACCTCTTGCATCAGTTACTTTCTCTCGGTTCTTGTTGTCATCGTCCTAGCTCACTACCTCTGACCTTCCTAGCCCACAATGGGTCTCTTGCTTTGATACGGTCTTTTCTCATCTACTCAGATGGGGACTCTGATCTGGCCATATCATTTCCTATGTTCAAAAAGTCTTCAATTGTCCGTGAAGGGACATTTATCTATGGCCAATAGTGACGATACTATTCTCTCTGTTATAATTATTGTGATTGACATTAGAATCCTGAGGATTGATAGACTGCTTTGGAGACACTGTATAACTGGGAAAGAAGATATTGTTATTTGAAACAAAGTCACTCGGCATGATGTCTTAGGCCTGTAATCTAAATCTTCAGAAGGCTGAGACAGAGGGTTCAAGTTGGAGACCACCATAGGCTGCAATGTGGTACTACAAAGAAAAACAACATCGATACTGACCCATCAGGGAGAAGATGTGGCTCATATAGACAATAAAGTGATTCTTCACACTGCCTCTGTTAGTTAAGAGAATTGGAAGAAAGCAGTGGCCATTGGCAAGCTTCTGCTAGGTCTTCTCATTACCTAGCAAGACACATTAAAGAATCCCTTCCTGTTGTGTGGGGCAGTGGTGGCGCACGCCTTTAGTCCCGGCACTGGGGAGGCAGAGGCAAGTGGATTTCTGAGTTCGAGGCCAGCCTGGTCTTCAGAGCGAGTTCCAAGAGAGCCAGGATCACAAAGAGAAACCCTGTCTCAAAAAAAATAAGACAAAACAAAACAAAACAAAAAAAACCCTGTCTATCATAGCAAAGTACATTAAAAACTGGGAGCCACCTGGAAAGACAAGAAGCCTTTAAAGGAAGAGGTTGGGCCAAACAAAATGGCAGTATGGAATGTCACTCTCACCCTCCAAACCTTGTACGAAAGTCTTCTGTAGAGCTGCATCACATTTCATGCATTACAGTGCTGATGAGGAAGCACGCACAGCTCATCCTCAGGTCCCTGGTCCCTGGGGAGTCTGGGACGCTTACCTAGAGGCAGTGTTATCTACGCCCATTTCCCTTCCACTTAGGATGGTGGGATGGGCCCAGGCCATGAAGTTTTCTGCTCCTGTCCAGCTGTGATCATTAAGCAGCGTTTCTTCCTTCCCCAGGTGAATGTTCCCTGAAGTCTTTGCCCCTCTGTCCACAGAGTGGAATCTGGGTGAACCATTTGAACAGCCTTTTTCTCACTGAAGAAAACACCTGTCTGTTCCCAGACTTATTGCCGCCCACACCCTTCACGGACAGGCGTCCCAGGAGTAAACTTTGCTAATAAGATTCCACATAATTAGTAGAAGTAATTGGATCCAAAGAGAGAAATAATGGAACACACAGTTGTGGTGTCCTATTTATTAAAACCAGTGTCCTAGCCTTCCTGAGGTCCGAGGGAAAACAGGAAAATGACAAAGGAAGAAGGCAGGTTAGAAGAGCCTTAGAATAGAGAATGGACAAAGCAGTGCTCACGCAAGGCCCTGGGTAAAGGGCCTCCCTTCCGGGCCCTAAACTTGAAAAGGCCTCATTTTAGCGTTTCCTGGCTACATTTGATGAGGAAGCCCAAGACCACCACATAAGTGCCTGTCTTGTGTCTGGAGACCCCAACCCAGAAGGCCTAAGCCCATCGGAGAACCTGTTTAAGCCTGGTCCCAAGGCCCAAATTGCGGGGAGAACCTGTTTAAGCCTGGTCCCAAGGCCCAAATTGCCAGGGATGAACATATCACTGATCAAATTGTGTACCCTGTGCTGTCACATCTTAGCCCTGTATCTTGTCTTCCTGCCCCATCCCGCTCTTCTTTCCACAATCTACATTAGCCAGACTGAAACAAAGAATGAGTGTGTGTGTGTGTGTGTGTGTGTGTGTATGTGTATATGTGTGTGTGTGTGTGTCTACATGTTCTCATGTGTGTGCATACATGTGGCACCAGAGGTCTATGCTGTATCTTTCTCTCCACATTATTTTTTTTAACATTCATCTGTAGTTTATGTACACATGTACCATAACATGAGTGTGGAAATCTAAGACAATCTCCTTCTGCTGTGTTTCAGGGATCAAGCCTGTGTCATAAAAGACTTAATAGCAGCCATCTTTCCTGCTGAGACTCTCACTGGCCTGCTTTAGTTTTTGAGATAAGGTCTTTCCTTGAGCTGGGAGAGCACATGTATGGATGGACTACCTGGCCGGCAAGCCCAAGTGTCTTCCAGTGTCTGCCTTCTGATCACTGATAGAGGTGCCCACTGCCTGGCTTTTACAGGACAGCTAGGGATCTAACTCAGCTCTTCATGCTTACACAGCAAATACTTTCTAATTGGACCATCTCTCTAGTCCCCCAAACAATGTGCTTTTAAGTGCATAGTTTTCAAAGATTTTTCTGTTATTGGGGATTAAGTTTAATAGCAAACTTTTAACAAACGCTGACACCATTGCACACACTAGCAAGATTTTGCTGAAAGGACCCAGATAGAGCTCTCTCTTGTGAGACTATGCCGGGGCCTAGCAAACACAGAAGTGGATGCTCACAGTCAGCTATTGGATGGATCACAGGGCCCCCAATGGAGGAGCTAGAGAAAGTACCCAAGGAGCTAAAGGGATCTGCAACCCTATAGGTAGAACAACAATATGAACTAGCCAGTACCCCGGAGCTCTTGTCTCTAGCTGCGTATGTACCAGAAGATGGCCTAGTCGGCCATCACTGCAAAGAGAGGCCCATTGGACTTGCAAACTTTATATGCCCCAGTACAGGGGAATGCCAGGGCCAAAAAGTGGGAGTGGGTGGGTAGGGGAGTGGCGGGGGAGGGTATGGGGGACTTTTGGGATAGCATTGGAAATGTAAATGAGGAAAATACCTAATAAAAATATTTTAAAAAATAGCAAACTTTTCACCCTTTCTCTCAAAATAAATACAAACTTTTTTTTAGTGACTCTGCTCTCCCTTTGTAGAGGTCATATCCTCTCTTAGGAGCATGGTCTGTTTGCTGTATTAAATACTACACTGTTAAGGTGTTAGATGTCTAATTTTTTTTCCCTAGTGGCGTGAAGAGGAAGACCCGGCATGGGCCTGGTCCTTGGGGCTGGGAGGAGTTGAGTTGGCGTGAGTGTAAAGCTTTGTCTGGGGTGGCATGGCAAGGGGTTAAGTATTAATCTAGAAAAGCAAGTTCCTGCCATCTCATCAGTGTAAGGGTCAAATCCGGAGCCTGAAATAGAAGATGACGTCACAGCTGAGGACCTCAGCATTTCAGTCCCGTGGTGACAGCAGGTATGAGGTGAAAGGTTCTGTGCTGCTCTGTACAGTCAGTCTCAGGGCTTGTGTCCACACGGCACAGACGGCACGGCAGCCACAGCTCAGGAGAGTCCGTGCGCTCCGAGATAAGATGTGGTTAATTCTTTAAGCGGCAGTATTTATGGAGAGCATTAGAGATTTGCTAAAATGTGGGTGTGATCGGCCACTTCAGCAGCTTTCCTAGAGGAAATGGCGGTGTGTAGGTGGACATTTAAAATTCACTAAAATTACAGACACACAGGTTACCTTAGGTTACCTTAGACTTTCTCTAGCCACCAGATACTATATCCAACCCACTCATTTAGAAACACAAATAGTCTGTCATTCAAAAGAAAAGTTTAGGCTGTCTGCTCATTTACTCTTTCTGCCTCTCTGTCTCTCTCTCTGTGTGCGTGCATCTCTCTCTCTTTCTTTCTCCATCTATCTCTCTGTCACTCTGTCTCTCTGTTTCCATTTCTCTATCTTTTTTCCTCCTTCCCCCTCTCTCGCCCCTTTCTTTCTCACTCCCTGTCTCCCTCTCCTCCTCTCTCTCCCTATCGCTCTGTCTGAATCCGGACCGCACAATGGAGATAGTGAGTCATTAGCTGCTCAGTCTTCACCTGTGACAAATGCTATACCGTCTCTTGCCTCAGGGGCGGAAAGCTTCCGAGCTGGTTGAGGGAACATGCAGACGTGACCACATACTCAAAGCACACAATTTATGGACTGCAGAGTGTATCGTCCAGCCTGGAAACCCACGGGAACAACAGACAGCAGACGCGTGGGCACAGACACCAGAGGCCCTATAAAGACACCTTGGTGTCTCTGAACAGCATTCTGAAAACTGCGAGCTGTGCAAGAGTATCCACCCTCTGGGCAACTGCTCTGGATCATTCTCCAACAACTTGCAGTTCATTAAACTAAAGAAACCCATAGCCTGGTAGCGGTGGCACACACCTATAATCCCAGAACTTAAGAGGCAGAGCCAGGTGGGTCTCTGAGTTCAAGGCCAGCCTGGTCTACAGAGCCAGTTCCAGGACAGCCAGAACTACACAGAGAAACCCTGTCTAGAAAAAAAAAAAAAAAGCCAGCACCACCACCACCAAAAGAACCCTACCCACGCTCATCTTAACTCTTGTCCAAGGCTACATGTGTTTAAGAAGTTGAGAGAGAAAAAGAGAAAAGTCTCAAAGTATGCGATTGACGAAGAGTTCAAGGGACTCCAGCTCCCTGCTCTCTCTCTCTCTCTCTCTCTCTCTCTCTCTCTCTCTCTTTGAGATGAGAGTCCTACTGTGTTACCCAGAATGGACTTGAATTCCTAGGCTCAAGCAATGTTCGAGAGTCCAAAGAGTCTCTGCCCAACAGCACCGAACAGAATCATCATCCACTCTGACATTATTGTTTGCCAACATTGTAGCAAGAAGTTGATCCCAATGAAACGGTGGCTGACAGTGAAGAAAATTAGAGAAAATCCTTTTATCTGGTAAGTTTTCTGAAAGCAGAATTGAGAAGTACTCGTTTCAAATGCATAAGGGCCAAGGTGTGAATACTTACCATTCCTATACGAAAGGCATTCTGGAAACTCTTGCCACAAAACTGTGGCAAATACGTGAGATGACCTGGATGTTATCCATTTGATTCAATCTTTCTGCACTGCATGCATATCAAGATATCACGCGGTTGCCCATAGATACATACATTTACTATCTGTCAGCTAAAAAAAGGTTAAAGGTGCAGTGATGTAATACGGCATCGACTTTTCCTGGTTCCTCTCACACGTGTTGATGCGTGTTGACAGAATGTGACTACTTCAGCAGAGCAGAGGGTGGTTTCCTCCGTCTCTGTGATGGGCCAGCTCATGGTGATGCTAAGGATGGGTAGACAGTTATTTCTCCCTGGATTGCCAGAACTCACCACACGGGGCAGAGGTTGAGCATCCTATCCCATGAGTTAAGCCTAGTCCCTGCTTCACTTCTCTGAGAAGCTACGCACTACAAACTCCAGGTCTTCTCCCAATAGAGCCAGTTTGACTTTTATTGTTTTTTTCCTGAGGCCAAAACAAAACACAAAACAAAGCAAGCCACAGCAACCATTTCTCCTGGCAGGAGTGTGACCCTGTTTACAGGCTCTGCGTTCTAGGGAATAAAGGAGCCCACAGGCTTAGGAGGGGACATGATCGTAAGTAGGAAGAGGACAGTTAAGAGGATAAAGGGTTTAGAGTGAGGTGATAAAGACGGGGACCAGATGGCCTGGAGAAGGCTAAACAAGGGGGAACGCCGGCCTCAGCCCTCAGTGCCCCCAAAGACTACAGACATGGTTCTTGTTCATCTAGTTGAGCTTAGGATGTGACCAGAATTATAAACATAATTATACAGGTTTGAGAGGAAAAGCCTCGCAGAAACAACCATAGAAACAAACCTAGGAATAGAAGCCTGAGAGGCTGGCTCGGTGGTTAAGAACACTTGTTGCTCTTCTAGAGTGTTAGGGTCCAAAGGTTGCCAGAGAATGATACCCCAGACTCAAATAGTGAACAGAAGCAAAGAGAGTTTATTCAGCGGAATTTTCTGCATGCAGGGGTCTGCCCATTCGGCAATGGAGAACCCCCTAGTGGGCTCTCAGGCCCAGCTTTTATTGTCAGGGAAATCCAGGGAGGGCTGTGTGCCCTTTTACCTTGATTGGCTAGCTCTATCTCTAGGGGTCTGACTAATTTTATAGTTGGTTAGGGGGTCACTTATTCATCTACCTACCTATTCTTACTTCAGGCCAGGTGACATGGTGTCCTTGGATTGACTGCCCTCGGCTGTGATTGGCTGAACACAGATTCCAAGCTCCCAGTTCTCATTTCTAGGAAACAGAAATTTAGGCCTTAGTCTCTCAAACTGCCAGTTTCCAGCGTGTCATGAAGTCAGTCTGGCTCTGGCTAACTCAGTCCTCTCAAGAATACTGGAATTCAATTCTCAGCTCCCACATGGTGATTTAAAATGGTTTGTAACACAGATCCAGGAGGTTCAGACGCCCTCTTCTGGCCTGTGTAAGCATTTCATACTTGTGGTTGGTGCACCTACATATATGCACACATACATACATACATACATACATACATGTAAAACTATAAATTTTTAAACAGAAATAGATGTCAGCAGCTACCAGTTGTGTTATCAACAGAGGATGCTACAGGCCATGTGAAAAGATGAGTTTTCTTTCACTTCACCTCACCCACAGTTCTTCACTTAGACCCAGGTCTTCAAAGATGTTTTATAAACCCCACAGTTAAATTAAAGAAATCAAAACACTGGACAGATCGCAGAAAAGACTGCAACCCAAAACAAAGACATTCCCAGAATTCCCTGCAGCATTTCATCAAGGTTTGTTTTGTTTGTTTGTTTGTTTTGGTTTTGGTTTTTTTGTTTGGTGTCTGTTTGTTTTTATATAGTCTCCTTTTGCCTTTGTGGGCTTTACTGCTTGAGTTCCTCCTGTGAATAAAGCCATAAAGTATTTGTCATTTCTGTGGCTGTATTACTTCACTTCGCATAATGCCCTGAAGTGTTAGGCCAGTGGCTACATCCTCCCTCCTTAAGGCTGAATAGCAACAACTATAGGTATATGGAGACAATGTGCACACTCTGCCGGTGCACACTCTGTTCTGTGACTTAGAGTTGCATATTAATAACCTCCACACATCAGCCATTTCTGTAACATTAGCTAAACGGTTGCATTGATGGTAAGTTGGGAAGCTTAGCTCTGTTCTGTCTCATGAATATGCAGAAAAAGAACAAGGGAGAAAGTTCACTCTTTAAAGTGCTTGCTACACAAACATGAAGACCCAAGTTTGCTTCCACGTACAAAGGCTGGACATGGTGGAGCTCACGTAAAATCCTAGAGATGGGGTGACAGAGAGATAGGAAGATCTCTAGGGCATGTGCTCAATGAGCATAGATAAAGCATCAGACTCCAAACCAATGAGAGACCCTATCTATGGCTCAACTGTTAAGAGCATTTGCTGTTCCTACAGAGGATTGGGGCTCAAGTCCTAGCACACATATGACAGCTTACAATTCTCTATAGCTCAAGTTTCAGAGGATCTGATGCCCTCTTCTGGTGCTCATGGTACATACATGCAAGCAAAATACTCAGCACATATAATGAAGAGTTTTTAAAAATGAGACAAAAAAAAATCCCACACAAATAAGGTAGACAGTTGTTCTCAAGAACAACACTTTAAGGTTGACCTCTTCTAAATACATATACAAATACTCAACACTTACACGAAGATACCAGAAATATTTACTTCTGCAGATGATTAGAACATTGTTATGAGTTTAATAAAAAGCTTTTTTTTTTTTTTTTTTTTTTTTTGGTTTTTTGGTTTTTTGAGACAGGCTTTCTCTGTGTAGCACTGGCTGTCCTGAAACTCACTCTATAGTCCAGGCTGGCCTCGAATACTAAAAAGCTTTTAATGGGTTTTTATTAAAGCCCTAGGGTTGCTTCCCAGGCATAGAGCACTTGCCTTACATGCACAAGGCTCTGGATGCCATGCTCAGCAACAGCCACCACCACTATAAAAGAAGATAAGGAAGAGGAGGAGACCCATAACCCGTAACAATCTCCTACATCTATCTGCTTCTGCCTTGACACTCACATTCCCCATGTCTGTTTTTTAGCATCAGATCCCACAGTCAAAGTGTTAGTGCACTGGCCTCCTTTTTGGGTGGCACATACCAATGTCTGCAGACTGACCACCGTCCTCAGATTAGTCAGGTTACCAGTTAAGTGGTAATGCCTCATACCAACTTTCCTAAAGTGACCTGGGTAGTAGTTGTTGAAGTTGATCCTCTGGTAGAGCGCGCAACCAGCATTACCCAGCCTCCTGGAAGCATCCAGTATTCACCCAGGCTGCCCTGGCCATAGATTATGTGACCTTGAAGTTTCCAGATCTTCTTCAGTCTGGTTGAAATGGGGTCACCTAAAGCAAAGAGTGACTCCCTGCTTGTGGCAGTTGCTGGATAGCAAAACAGTTTGGGGCAGGCAAAATGGCTCAGGGGTAACTACAGCCCAGCGAACCCAATAACCTGAGTTCAATCTTCAGGACCTATATGATAGGAAAGGAGGACTGACTGACTGACTCCTAAAAGCGGCCTTTTGAATACCCGAAAGCACACACACACACACACACACACACGCACGCACGCACAATCAATATATCAATGCAATGTAATAATAAAAATGTTGGTCCCAAATTCATGCACATTCAGGCACACTAAATATACTTAGTGAGAGAGAGGGAGAGAAAGAGGGAAACAGAGAGAGAGAGAGAGAACATGAAGGTGGAAGGGAAAAGTGGTAGCAGATAGGAGAGGAACTGAACAGGCAGGAAAAGGGAATAGATTTGATCCAAACATTATGGATGCATACATACATACATACATACATACATATAAATATTTAAAATGTTACAAATATTTTTATCTCCTTGGTATGTCAGTCTTCTCTGATGGGCTTTGATTCCTTGCTCATCTGTGTTCCTTTTCATGTAGTGCATTATGTCATTTTCAAATAGACATGTTTGTTTCTCATGTGTACACTTCTTACACTGTCACATTGCCTCCTGAGCGTGGGGATCAAGGCATGTGCCACCGTGCCTGTGGATTGTGGATTTTTTTGGAGACAGGTTCTTAGGTTGCCTGGCCTTCAACTTGCCACTAAATGGATATTATTAGTAGTAGTAGTCATAATTATTATCCTGAATGCCTGATCTAGAGTTTCCTGCTCTCACCTGTAAAAGGCACAGGCGCTCACAGATACGCATTGGAAAAACCAAGAACTTCACTCACACAGGGTTGTCTCCTCAATGGAGGAGATATGTACCTGGTTTCCACTCGGAAGGCTGAGAGTGGATGTTGTTAATGACCTGGTGACCTTTGTGTAGGGCCAGGCCCCACCCCAATCTCCCAGAATGTTTATCCCAGACTCTTCCTCCCTAGACATTTATCTTTAGTTTTGCTTCTTGGCCAATAGGACCCATCCTTGGGGGAGATGTCACATGTACTTTATAGCCTGGAGACTTCTACACTATCTTGGTTAGAGACCACACTAAATCCTAGGCCCTTAAACTGTAGAACCCATCTGCATGGTTAGAGGCCACATGTACTTTGCAAAAGAGTTTCAAGATATTCACCCTTTAAGCTTTAGTATGCACATGGGAAGGAATAATTATTACCAGAAAACTGTTTTCCAAAATTGTACTGTACTTAAAGATGTCTAAAAAAAACCGCCCAGTGTCAGACTCCAGAAGTTTGAGCCAACACCAGATGACTAAGTCATACTGAGCGGACTTTCCTTCTTGCTCATGCCTCATGCAGTCAGTGTCCCTGCTGGCCATGTCCCTGCTGGCCATGATGCTTGCAGGGACGATCGCCCTCCTCCACCCACATTACCTCCTCAGTTCTGGGATTACAGTCATGGTCCATCACAGCCAGATTCAAATCTTTTCTAATTTTTCTTTTGAGATAGCATGTATCTTAACTCCTCTACTATCTAAAGGGTATAGTGAATTTTACTTAGAGACTTTCTAAGATTGATAGTAAACCATTTCTACAATCTGGTCACAATAAGTCACTCACTGAATTCCTGATATTTAAGACTTTGTGCTTTCATTCATAAGAAAGGATGGCCTGTAATAATCTTTTTGGGTGCTATTTTGTGCAGTTTGAGAATTCTGTTTTCATCAGGTTGTAAACTGACCCTGAGAGTTCTTTTTCTTTTCTGGGCTAAGTCATACTTATTTCTCTGTCTCAATTTTAGAGTATAAACTGTATGAAGGTAGGAACTGTCTCATTAATTGATCTCTGAGCTGTAAGACTTGACAGGAAGTAAAGAATATAGGATCATCTGGGCGTGGCCAGGCCTGGGATCCCAGAAGTCAGAGTCATCATGAGTCATGTTGGTATACACTGAAGACTTCAGGGCAGTCAGGGCTGATGAGACTCTACCTCCCCACCCACCCCTCCACTTTCGAATATTAGATAAACAGCTCTCCCTCTCTACTTCAACTTTTCTTTCTTTTTTTTTTTTTTTTTTTTCTTTCTTTTTTTTTTTTTTAGAAATCAAATTGTTTTATTTTCTCTAAATCCCTCCAAGCCCAGGAAAAAGGAGTCAGCCGTGGGGATCACTTCACTAAGCAGTTCAAGTATGAGCAACCTCCAAACTTGTCACCATCATAGCTTAGTGATGCCCCCGGAGGGGCAGCAGCTGAGGAGTGAGAGAAAGGGAGGGTGGAGGCTGCCTGGGGTGGGGGCCTCCTCACTGTCTTCATCTTCACACCAGCTACACTGCATCTCATACTCCTGCTGTAGGGTCATCTGCTCTGAGGCTGTCAGATGCTGCAATTCTTCTGACTTCATCCGCTCGTGGTACCTGGGCACGTGCTCGGAGGTGTAGGGTACCAGGACCACCTTCTTGCCCACTAGCATGGTGTTCTGATTCAGCTTCATTGTAGCTGCCTGTTTCCAACCCTAGCCTCCAGCGTCCAGAGTCCACGTCACTCGGCTCTGGCCCTTCCGTTTTCCTGTCTCCAAGCCCCACTCAAAGTTCTCAGGCCTCAGCCCTTTGCGTGGTTCCTCGGCCGTCTAAGCGCCGTAGTTTGCAAAGTGCAAAGCTCACAACCACCCCCTGCCCTACTTCAACTTTTCAAAGCCTTGTATTGGTAATTATTGTATTTCTTTCTTGTCTCCCTTACTAAATTATTGTATTTTTCACTTGGGCTTAACAGGAAGAATCTAAAGGATAGTTGTTGAATAAATTAAAGAACATGTCAAGTGACTTGATAGAGGAATGTGCCACCATATTTTAGGTGACCAGGGCCAGGCCTACAGCAGACTTTTCTCAGTGACAGGCCCTGCCCTGTGCTCACTGATTTATGCTTGCTGATTCCAGCTTAAGTGAATTCTGGGAGCCTGCAGGCCTGGTTCCTCCTGTTGACCTCCCTCCACCTCTGTAAAACTCACCTTCTTATTTCTCATTCCTCTGGGCCTAAGCTTTCAGCCAGCAAGTCACATAAACTAATTCTCATTTACAGAGCAGCAGTTAGAGGATCCCAAAGCAGCGCGTACAGACAATAAATGTGGAGTGTTTTTATAAACAAAATAGTGTGCTTTTCCTGATTATTAAGCTGCATGCTTATAATAGAAAAATTAAGCACCAGAATCCACAAGGAAAATAAAAAGCACATGCAAAACCCAGATAAGTCATAACTCATAATATCTTTATTTTAATAGGGTGTAGCAGTCAAGAGACAGTCCCTACTGCCTGAACCTGAGTCTTGACTCTTTACCGTTTACTTATTTGGCCTTAGGGAGGTTATTTAATCTCTTGCTGTCTCAGCTCTACCACTTGAGAGACAAGGATAGGGCTGGTAGTCATTAGTTCTGTGTAGACTGCATTAGTTAGTATATGTGCTTAACGCAATTCCTGACCATGGTATGGCCTCTGTATTTTCTATTATTATTCTATTTCTATTATTATTTCTATATATTATTTCTACTATTATTATTAACTATTCCAAATAGTTAAGACAGACCAACCAGTGGACAAAAAAGGGATATACCTATAAACATACTTACTTTTAAAAAAATTGGAAACAAGACTAGAGAGATGGTTAGTATTTCATCTATATATTCTTTACTTCCTATGTATAAAAAGGACTCCTTCTGGGGGCCTAGAAAGATGGCACAGCAGGTAAGATCCCTGACTGCTCTTCCAGAGGCCCCGGGTTTGATTCCTGACACCCACATGCTGGCTCATGACTACCTGTAACTCTAGTTCCAGGGCATCCAGTGCCCTCTTCTGGCCTCCACAGGCACCAGGCACATACATGGTACACAGACATACATGCAGGCAAAACACTCATACACATAAAATAATTTTTTAAATTCTGGAATCATTTTATACCTGCGCTTGCTTTTCTTTCTGTGGCACTGGATACAGAGCCCAGGTCCCCACTCACACCAGGAAGAGCTCTGCCTGACCAAGACCCCCAGGACCTAGTTATACCCTTATTTGCTTTTGTCACTTCAAAGTACATCATAAGTATCTTTCCACAGCTTAGTCTTCAGCAGTATACTTGTAGACAAACTTCCTAAACCCCACTTGACCACAGTCCTCACCACTCCCTATACCATCACACTCAGTTACTTGATAACCATCTAAAGGCATGCGAGACTTCTGTACACCCAAACATGATTTGTAGCAATTGCATATTACTTCCTTTGTGTTATGACCATTCCTTCCTCCTCTTCTTTCTCTATCTCCCTTTTTCCCTCCTTCTTCCCCCCTTATTATCATTGTATTATTGAGAATCAAACCCAGAGCCTTAACCATGCTAGGCAAGTACTCCACACTCGACTATTAAGATACATACCTAATCCTTTTCTTTTTTTTTTTTTTAGATTTATTTTTAATTGTATGTATGCCTGTGTGTCTACATGTGAGTATGTGCACATGAGTGCAAGTGTCCTCAAAGGCCAGAAGAGGGCGTTGGATCCTCTGGGGCTGGAGTTACTGGCAGCTGTGAGCCACTTAGTGTGGGTGCTGGGAACTGAACACTGGTCCTTTGAAAGACTGATACCTGCATTACTGCTGAGCCACCTCTCCAGCTCTACCACCCCCAGCCCTTATTCTTAGCCGGCCTCTATTGTTAGACATTTAAGTGGTCTAACTCATTCTCACGCATGGAAGAATGTGCCCATCCACCCAGCCTTGAGAGGCTGATTCAGACCTTGTGTTCGTCACAGCCGCTAGCCCACCTAGGGTGGAATCTTCCTATCAGGGTAAAGTCCATTGTCCTGCCACATCTGCTGCTTCCTCCAAGACTCCACTACCTGCTGAGAGGCTGAACTTGTTTTCCTGATGAGATCCTGGCAAAGTGGGGGATGGGTTCCCACCCCTTTATAAGCTCAGGCTCATAGTAAACATTGGTCGTTAATCAGAAACTTTGTCTTGGTCTCATTCTTCTCTTGCTGTCTACCCACACAGCCCGAGCTTTCCGTTCAGGAACCCAGGAACCCGCGGCCGCTGGTGGCTCCAGAAGAAGTCTTTTTATGTATGGGTGTCTTGCCTGCATGTGTGTCTGTACATCACATGCTGTATGTGTGGTGCAGCAAGGAGTCCAGAAAAGGGGATTAAATCCCCTGAAACTGGAGTTACAGTTGGTTTTAAGTTGACATGTGAGTACCCAAAACTGAACCCAGGATTTCTGCAAGAGCAGCCAGTGCTCTTAACCACGGAGTTATTTCTCCAGCCCAGAATCTTAACCCTGATCTTCAGTGACATCCACGATTATTGAAGTTTCCCTATGCTTCAAAGATACTGTTAGTGGTATGTAATTAGAGTAAGAGACAGAATATTTTTGGTCTCTGCTAACCTCTGTCATTAAAACCCAGAGTTAGCATGAGTCTAACTGCTTTTAGGTGTCACCTTTTGCTTGTCACGGTGACCCTCACAAGATCAGCATTATTCAGTATTGTACTGAACAGAACTGAGGGTCGGATGGGTTCAAGAAATTCGCGTAACATCAGATATGGTGGGTAGTGCATGACTGTAACCATACCTGAGGAGGCGGGAACAGGGTGATTGTGAATTTGAGGGTGGCCCAAGAAAAATAGTGAGACCCTATGAAAGAAAAGAAGGGAGGGAGGGAGGGAAGGAGGGAGGGAAAGAGAAAAGGGAGGAAGAGGAAAATATTGTGTGAAGGTATATAACAATAAACATAAAAGTCAAAATTCAAGCCCAAATTAAAATTAAAGCACATATCTAGGTACCTCTAATAATTCTCTTTTGTTTAGCACTTTTATTTAATGCTTTGGTTTTTTGAGTATTTTGTCTGCCTGTATGTATGTGCATAACATGTGTGCCCGGTGCTCATGGAGCCCAGGAGAAGGCATTGGATCGCTTGGTACTGACGTAGATGGTTGTGAGCAGCTATGTGGGTGGAGACCCAAACCTGGGCCCTCTGTGAGAGCAGCAAAGTTTTAAGTTTAACAGCTGAGCCCTCCCTCCAGTGCCTTGCTTAGCACTTTTAGTTTGTTGTAAAGGCATCCATATAGAATGGCCCTAACAAGGGTGTGGCTACAGCGAAAAGGCACTGTAACCAATTCATAGCTTAGGCCAGGACAACAGCGCTCACCAGAGAATGTGCAAAAAACAAAGGACCCAGGACCCATTGTGTTCTCCCGAGGTCGGAACCAGCACCCTATCGCTCTCAGAACTTAAAATCGCTCCCGTAAGCACTTTCAGCTAGATGTAGATGAAAGTACTATAGATTTTCCGCTTGCTTAGGCTTCTCTGGCTGCAGCAGGAATGCCAATGACAGAGCCGTGACGGGCCCTCTGGCCAACTCCAGCACAGCCTCATTCAGCAAGTTTGTCCTTTTTCTGCTGTTGCTCCCAGCTGACAGAGCTACTTTTAAAAAGGAAGTCATTTCTGCAAACCCATTTGAAGCAAGCTCATTCCTCTCTGGTGGTTGGCAGATAAGACTCTGGCAGAATAATCTAGAAATCTCTCTTCCAGCGCTAAAATAGAAGTGCTTGAGTTTTTAGTTGCTTTTTGCGTTGTTGTGCTGGTAAAGTATAAATATATTAGCAGGCCTTGGTTTATCCAAAATAACATACTTTGGATGTTGCAGTTTTTAATTTTATAATTAATAATGGATTTTTAAGATGTCAGCGCACTTTGCAGCACTGAAATTCATTGCATGATTAATTTAAGCAGCTTTCTTCATACATCACCCTCTTAATAGCCATCTAGTACTTAAAGACTTTCTGATGAACAACATAAGCTAAGTGTAAGAAGACAGTAAGCACTTGAATCCGACTAAGGGGCAGAGGGCGAGTACAGGATGGGGGTCATGGATACCCCAGCAAAGTAAGGACATTTGGAACACTTAGTGTCCTCTAGCATTGAACTATCAGTCTTTAGAAAAGAGAAAAAAACAGTTTGACACCCCATCTTGAGAGTGCTCATCAGCACATGTCTCTGTGAGCCTCCTCCTGTAGGTTACATCTTTTTTTGTTTTTGTTTTTTTGCTTTTAGATTTTTTTTTTTTTTGAGCACATGGAAGAGTGTTTTTGTCTGCAAGGACATGTGTGCCTCACATTGCTTGGTACCTAGAGAGGCCTGAGCAGGGTGTCAGGGGAGGGGACCTGGAATTAGAGGTGGTTGATTGCCACCATGTGAATGCTAGGAACCAAACCAGGTCCTCTAGATGAGTCAGTGCTCTTGACTGCTGAGCTAGCTCTCAAGCCCCCATGAATCTCTGTTTCAACACAGGATACCTTACCATGAAGATTCTGGCCTCAACATACTGTTGGTTTTATCATCATCATCATCATGGAGATATGAAAGATTAAAATGCAGAAAAATTGCTAACTATAAAAAAATGGGACAGTCATTGACATCCATAGCTGACAGTTGTAATAACACCCTTCTCTTCCTGTGACTGAAATGGTCTCTGCTTTGTCTCCTTCGAGCAGCCTCCACAGAACTGCTGGCCAATAGCGATAACAGCAGGCACTCTTGTTGCCTGGCCTTCTGATGTCTCAAAATCAAATATAGCGTTTATGCTTGTCTTATTCAGGGTCTCTATTCCTGCACAAACATCATGACCAAGAAGCAAGTTGGGGAGGAAAGGGTTTATTCGGCTTATACTTCCATGCTGCTGTTCATCACCAAAGGAAGTCAGGACTGGAACTCAAGCAGGTCAGGAAGCAGGAGCTGATGCAGAGGCCATGGAGGGATGTTCTTTACTGGCTTGCCTCTCCTGGCTTGCTCAGCCTGCTCTCTTATAGAACCCAAGACTGCCAGTCCAGAGATGGCACCACCCACAAGGGGACCTCCCCCTTGATCACTAATTGAGAAAATGCCTTACAGTTGGATCTCATGGAGGCATTTCCCCAACTGAAGCTCCTTTCTCTGTGGTAACTCCAGCTGTGTCAAGTTGACACAAAACTAGTCAGTACAATGCTTTTAATAAGAAGGGCTGGAGAAGTGTCTCAGAGGTTAGGAGTACATGCTATAATTCCAGAGCATCTGAGTTTCTTTCCCAGAACCCACCTCAAGCAGGTCACAACTGCCTGTAGCTTTAGCTGTAGGGGGATCCAGCACCATCTTCTGGCCTCTGTGGGTACTTGCGGGTGCATGCACACATACATACACAATTTAAAGGGAAGCTTTTGTTATTGTTTTGTGGGAGGAGGTTGTTGTTGTTTTGTGATTTGTTTGGGGCTTTTTGGGTTGGTTTGTTTGGGATGTTGTTGTTGTTGTTGTTGTTGTTGTTGTTGTTGTTGTTGTGTTTTGAGACAGGATGATCTCACTATGTATCCCTGGCTATCCTGGAAATAACTTCCTATATAGACCAGCCAGGCCTCAAACTCCTGGAGAGCCACCTGCCTCTGCCTTCCTCGTGTCGGGATCCAAAGTATGTACTACCATACCTGACAAGAAAAGTTTTGTATAAGTGGTTCAGTGAGATGAGGAGAGGGCCTTATTCTGCTACAGTAACTTTTATTGGGACAGAAGTTAAATTTCATCTTTTTAAAATTGCATTACAATATATTCTTGGTTTCTTTCTTTCTTTCTTTTTCTTTTTTTTTCCCCTCATTACAGTGAACATATTCTCCAATTTCAACTATACTTATAACCTGGGATTAACCCTGCTTGATTAATAACAATTAGTTCAAAAAAATATGTGCACCTGTCATGTGCCCGGCACTTTTCTTGATAGCTGTGATATATTAGGGAGCTGGTGATAGTTCAAAAGATAAGTTTGGGCCTGTTGTTCTTTTATCCATTGCAGAATATTAATCTTCATAAATGAAGTTGACTTGTTTTCTTTTCTTTGATACTATACCTGTATGCCTTCTTTTCAATGTTAGTTTAACTTAAATAGATACAAATGTTTAATTGCTTTCTATGCTATACACATGTATACATAGCAAATGAATTTATCTTTTTTGTTTTTCTTTTTTAAAAACAGATTTATTTACTTATTTCACGTATGTGAGTACACTGTCTCTGTCTTCAGACACACCAAAAGAAGGCATCGGATCCCCATTACAGATGGTTGTGAGCCACCATGTGGTTGCTGGAAATTGAACTCAGGACCTCTAGGAAGAGCAGCCAGTGCTCTTAACTGCTGAGCTATCTCTCCAGCCCTTGTTTTCCTTTTTTGGGATAGGGTCTCATGTAGCCCAAGCTAGCCTCCAGCACAACATCTGGCTACATTTAATCTGAACTCTCACTCTCCTGCCTCCACCCTCTAAGTGCTGGGTTGGAGGTTTGTGACACCACCCCTGTTCTATACAGTGCTAGGGCCCAACCCAGGGCTCCCTGCATGTAAAGTAGTACTCTACCACCTGAGCTGCAGTCCCAGAGAAACAGATCTTTTTCTTAGAGGTTTTCTATAATGTATCCATAAAGTCATTTAGACCTGGAACAATTCTCCTTGCTTTAATAAATAATACTAGTTATTATTGTTATAGTAGCAGCAGCAGCAGCAAACATTTAGCTGTGCTCCATGGCACATTCCTATAGTCATAGAACTTGGAAGGTAAAGGGAGGAGGACCAGAGACTCAAGGCCATCCACAGCTAAATAGTGAGCTGTATGAGACCTTTGCTTTTAAAAGGTTTAAAATAGGGGCTGGAGAGGGAGATTAGCTGTTATTTACTATTCTTTCAAAGGATTCGAGTTTAGTTCCCAGCACCCACGCCTGGAGGCTCAAAATTGCCTGTAACTCCAGCTCCAATGAAATTAACACCCTCTCCTGGACTCTGTACCCACCTGTTCACACACCACACTCACTCACACACACCCACAAAATTACACACACTCATATACACACACAAAATCACACACACACTCACACACACACACACCCTGGGTTTGAGTAGTGGGATTTTTGTTTGTTTGTTTGTTTTGTTTTGTTATTGTTTGATATTTTTGTTTTTGAGACTGAGTCAGGTTTGTATCCAAAGTTGGCCTCAAACTCAGCATCTCCCTGACTCAGACCTGCCCCTGCCCCTGCCCCCAGCACTGAAATCAGAAGGCTTGCACCACCCTTTCTTTTTCAGAGATGTTGGTGGGGTGCTTGCTTGCTGGCTTGCTTGGGTTTTTTCTTTGTGTGGTTGGTTTGGCTTTGGTTTTGCCCTGTTTGTTAGAGTGCATGTCTGTTTTATTGACTTTTTCCCACCTTTCAAGTTGGCAACATTTCTACTGTTGCACCGCCTTTGCTTCACTTTCGTTTAGTTATCTATTTTTATTACACTCACTTATTCTGTGCTGAAGGGGTATATCCACGCTGCAGCAAGCTTGTAGAGGTCAGAGGGCAACTTTTAGAAGTTGGTTTTCTCCTTCCACCAGGAGGATTCCAGGGATCAGAGTCAGGAGGTCAGACTTGGCAGAGAGCCCCTTTCCCTGCAGAGTCATCCAGCTGGACTTGTTTTGTTATTTGCTTGTTTTTTTTAACTTTTTATTGAGTCTTTGAATTTCACATGATGCCTCCCATACTCATCTCCCCTTCCTTCCATACCTGTCTTCTGTCCCTGCAACTTCTCCCCAAAAGAAAAAAAAAAAATCTCAATGTAGAAGCTGCAGTGGGTCACAGTGTGTCCCTCAGTATACCCTTTTGCCCACACAGTTTTCCTTGCAAATATTCATTGCAATGAGTCATCATTGGTCTGGTTCAAGGCCTCTGGTTTCTACAACACTATCAATACTGGATCCTCACCAGGACTCCTCTAGGATATCCTGTTGTTGCCCTGTGTCATGGAGATCCAGCAGCTTTGGGTCTGCAGGACCAGCTCCATCACTTACTCTAGCAGATGGGGCAAGCCAGCTTGTAGCCTTGGGTCTGGATCTGGGTGGTAGACCAGCTGGTCAGCCACGAGTTCTCCTGCACCCACACCACCAGGTGAAGTGCAGGCTACTCTCCAGCACACTAGCCACTGCAGGGCTCGCCTGTGCCCCACCACCATCAGGACCAGCTCTGCTGCCCAGGCAAGGTGCAGTGTCTGCTCTCCCGAGTCCTGCAGTGGGCAAGGGGTGGGGCCGGCTTTTTGCAGCCCTCAGACATCAACCTGGCCCTAGACGAGAGCCCAGACCAGGTATATCCCCATGGCATTTGGTGGCAATATGGGACACTGATACCAACACAGACCCCTGCTGTTGCAAGACCACAGACGGAGACCTGGCTCTCAACAGCAGTATAGGCTGGGACATCACCATGTCCACTTACTGTTCCTCACCACCCTCCTGTCTCCTGTTCCACCCCTCTTCACAGTGCACAAACCATTCTGCTTCTCTTCCTCGCCCATCTCTCTACCACATACTTGCTCATGATAGTGGTGCCCACCCCTCGCTGTGTGGCAGGTGGACCTCTGGGTATCTTCCCCTTGTTTTGTTTTAAATACCACTTTCTATATGCTAAACGGTTCTGCTTTGGTATGTCTTCAGTGCTGTCTTTAACTGTAATCTTCATTTACCCTTTAATAGGAGAACTCCATTTTCTCTTGTAGCTACTGGTTAGTGCTATGTTTCCCCACCCACTACCCTCACACTCATTTTTTTTTTTTAAAGATTCATTTATTTATTATATGCAAGTACACTGTAGCTGTCTTCAGACACCCCAGAAGAGGGCATCAGACCTCATCACAGATGGCTGTGAGCCACCATGTGGTTGCTGGGATCCGAACTCCGGACCTTCGGAAGAGCAGTCGGGCGCTCCCACCCACTGAGCCATCCCACCAGCCCCCCTCACACTCATTTTAAGACACTCTTTAAGCCCGCCTGCATCCCCTGGGCTGAGAATCAGCAGGCCTTCCCCTGTTGCTGATCTCTGGATAGGTCTCTGCCTTGTAAAGGTCATTTTACACATTTGCCCTTCCTGTTCAGTTGATACCTTAAAAGATGTTCTGAGGCCTCTTATCCTGGCATTTGAAACAATAGTTCTCCAAGGAAGAGCCTTCAGCCTTTGCATCTGCACCACCAGTGGCATTAGTTAAAAACAGTTTCCTGGGCGCCATCTAAAAATCTATTATGCTAGAACGTCTAGGTGCAAGGGTCAGAGATACCTATTTTAAACAAGCACCCCCAAGATAAGTCACTTATAGTACTGTGACATACAACTGTGCTTTAAATGGCACTCGGGTAAGCTTCGGTTAGGTTCAGAGCAAGTCAACTCCTCTGAAAGGGCTTAGGACTCCTGACAGATGTGGTATGGATGTTGTCTGGCTTGAGCTTGCCCAGGACTTGTGCATGTTGCCATTGATTCCTTATTAGTCATGGAGCAGCTCTGGCTCTTACATCCTTTTGCCTCCTCTCTCCCACAATGATCCCTGAGCCTTAAGAGGAAGGGGTGTGTTATAGATGTCCCATTAAGAAATAAACATTCAGGGATGGAGAGAGGGCTCAGCAGTTAAGAGCACTGACTGCTTTTCCAGAGTTCCTGAGTTCAGTTCCCAGCAACCACATGTTGGCTCATAACCATCTGAATGGGATCTGAAGCCCTCTTCTGATGTGTCTGAAGACAGCTACAGCGTACTCATATAAAATAAATAAATAAATAAATAAATAAATAAATAAATAAAGAAGGAGGAGAAAGAGGAGGAGGAGGAGGAGGAGAAGAAGAAGAAGAAGAAGAAGAAGAAGAAGAAGAAGAAGAAGAAGAAGAAGAAGAAGAACGCATTCAGTTGTCTCTTATGACCATGCATCCAAGAGTATAGGGGCAGCCCTAACTGGACCTAATGGTTTTCATGAATGAATGAATGAATGAGAGAGGAGGAGGAGGAAGAAGAGGAAGAGGAGGAACAACAGAGAAAGAATACAAATTGGGTAGGAAGGGAAGAGGTGGCCCAGGAGGAGCTGGGGGAGGCATAATTATTACCAAAATACATTCTACAAAATCCTCAAAATATTAATTTTTTTAATTTTAAAGAAAAAAATCTGTATTGAGGGTAGAGGTGTAGCTCCATGATGAAACTTGTATTTTTTAAGGATAACTTTTGCTTTATTTATGTATATGAATGTTTTGCTTGCCTTTAATATACATGCACTACATGTAAGCCTGGTTCCTGTGGAGGCCAGAAAAGCATGTCCCATTCCCTTGGAACTGGTTATGGATTGTGGTAAGCCACTGTGTGGATGCTGGGAATCAAACCTAGCTTCTCAGTAGGAACGGCCAGTGCTCCTGACTTCTGACTCCTGACTGCTCTCTCCAGTCCAGAACCTGTGCTTTTGATACTTGAGTTCCTGGGTTCAATCCCTAGTGAGCGTGTGCATATACAGAAGAACAGGATTGGGCAGAACACAAAAGAATACTCTTGTGAAACATTCGTTCGATTTATTCCAGAAAGTTCTTAAAGGGTGTGGTCAAAAGGTTAAAAACTAGAGATTAACTTTGGTTCCAAAGGAAATAAATTTCCAGCAACTTGCAGTCTTCCGAATCAGAACAAGTTTCCTGTCAGTTACTGAATTCAGCACAATCATGACATAGTCCAGCAGATGTGTGGAGAAGGGATGCAAACTGAGGCTAGATGGACTTTATAATCTTCCAACCCTCAGGACTCTTGAAATGTTCTCATTGTAGATGCACGAGCTCAGGGATGGTTATGAACATTAATATAGGACTGTCAAGGATTCGGATATAATTCATGAATTAACAGAATGTTACAAAAATTAGTCTGAGTAAATCACTCATTTTTTTTTTCAAGCTTAAGTACTGTTAAGGTTTATTTTAGCTAAAATCTGTGCTAAGGAGCAGGAGAAATAGACTTCCCCACAGAAGAGCTCCCAAATGTCCTATCCAATATCAAGTGGTCAGCCCTGAAAATGTACATGGAACTAACACTATCTGGTCTGAGCATATTGTATTTATAAATTAGGGTGTGTGTGCATGTGTGTTTGTGTGTGTGTGTGTGTGTGTGTGTGTAACAATGAAAGGAAGAAGCCATGAATTGAGACAGAGCAAGAGGATACCTTGGAGGGGTTGGAGGGAGAAAAGAAAGAAATGATGCAAATGTATTTTAATTTCAAAACATACAAATCATTCTTTAAAAAATTGGTCTTAGAGACTAACAGACTGGATATGTAAACAGGACTCAGCATTTTGCTGCAATACTGGAAACACACCTCAGTAACAAAGACAGATACTACCTCAGAGTAAAAGATTGGAAACAATTTTCCAAGCAAATGGTCCCAAAAAACAAGCTGGAATAGCCATTTTAATATCAAATAAAATCAACTTTCAACAAAAATTTATCAGAAAAGATAAGGAAGGACACTTTATACTGGTCAAAGAGAAAACCTGCCAGGATGAACTCTCCATTCTGAACATCTATGCTCCAAACACAAGGGTACCCACATTAATAAAAGAAAACTAAAGTTCAAAGCACACATTACACTTCGCACAATAATAGTGGGAGACTTCAACACCCCACTCTCAGTAATGAACAGATCATGGAAACACAAACTAATCAGAGACACGGTGAAACTAACAAGTTATGAACCAAATGAATCTAACAGATATTTATAGAACATTTCATCCTAAAGCAAAAGAATATAACTTCTTCTCAGCACCTCATGGTACCTTCTCCATAAGTGGCCGTATAATCAATCAGTCACAAAACAGGCCTCAACAGATATAAGAAGATTGAAATAATCCCATGCCTCCTATCAGATCACCACGGACTAAGGCTGGTCTTCAATAACAACAAAAACAACAGAAAGCCCACATACATGTGGAAGCTGAGCAATGCTCTACTCAATGATAACTTGGTCAAGGAAGAAATAAAGAAAAAATTTAAAGACTTTTTAGAGTTTAATAAAAATGAAGACACATACTAAAACTTATGGGACACAATGAAAGCAGTAGTAGGAGGAAAACTCCTAGCTCTGAGTGCCTCCAATAAGAAACTGAAGAGAGCATACACTAGCAGCTTGACAGCTCACCTGAAAGCTCTAGAACAAAAAGAAGCAAATACACCCAAGAGGAGTAGACAGCAGGAAATAATCCAACTCAGGGCTGAAATCAACCAAATAGAAAACTATACAAAGAATCAACAAAACTAGGAGCTGGTTCTTTGAGAAAATCAACAAGATAGATAAACCTTAGCCAGACTAACCAGAGGGCACAGAGACAGCATCCAAAGTAATAAAATCAGAAATGAAAAGGGAGACATAACAATGAAATAGATCTTAAAATAATTATTCTGTTTGTTGCATACTAACAGTTGAAAATATTAAAATCATGTTCTACAAATATCATGGAAATAATATTGATAATTTTTCTCACTGTGCTTGAAATTAGCATTTTCTTAATGCTTAACTTCAAAAAGTTTTTGCCATTTTGAAACCATTTGCCATTAAAATATACTTAATGATAAAATAATTTCTCTCCTAGAAACACTGATAATCTTTTTAAAATAAACTTATAGTTAGACAATGTACACAGATATATTTTAAATACTCTCTCACTATGCCAGGTGGTATCATATAAGGGCTTGAATATATTTCTTAATGATTCATTTTTAATATTTTATGCTCTTTTACTATACTATTCCCAAAGAATATTTTGTATGTTTTAAAACAATTTAGTATTCAACATTAGATATAGAATCTTCAGTTATAGGTAGTACTCAAGGTTCATTAATGATATTTTTAGAGTATAAAAGGATACAAATATAAAAATTGAACAAATTTTATGTATTATTTGATTTTCAAAATACTAAATATTATTAATATGCTTAATGTATAGAGTGCATTTAAATAATAAAAAAATTAAGAAAAAAAAAAAAAGAAGAAAAAAAGGTCATTTCAAAGTTGTAGCCAGGTAGCATCTGGGTAATCTATTAATAGCTCATAGTAACACTGAAGGGGAAATGTAGTTTCCCCCAGACAGCTTGCCTTTCTGCTGTCAGAGGCTCCTGAATCTGCCTGCTCATGGCCTTCTTGTGCCCTGCTAAAATCCCCCGCCTCTCATCCAGACCACTGTAAAGTCCATCGCCTTTGCCACACGATCTACTCAGCCCAGCCGCTAGACTAACAGTTCCCAGTATCATTTTCTCTGACTGTTAGCAGGCTCACAGAAAAGCCTCCCACGATCCATTGTGTTCTCTCTTCTGTTCCAGAGGTCTCAGCTGTCACCGCCCTGGCCCCTTCACTCGCCTGTGAACAGAGCACACCCACCTCAGGGATTGTTTTCAGTGGCTATATCCCCATCACCCAGAAAGCTTTTCTCTTTTTCATTTTTAAGAACGTGTATTTACTATTTTGCCTGCATGTATGTCAATGCGCCAGGTGTGTGCTTTGCTTGCTGGGGTCAAAAGACGATATGGGATGCCCTGAAACTGGCATTACAGCTGGTCGTTAGCCACCGTGTGGGTGCTGGAGAACAACCTGGGTCCTCTGCAAGAGCAAGCGCTTATAACCACTGAGCTCACTCCAGCCACGGATCGACCATCCGATGGACCGTCCGACCGACCAACCGTGGCAAGCTCAGCAAGCTTGTCTCTGGAATCCATGTGGCTGGCTGTCTAGCACTTCCTTCAGGATTTTGTCCATGTAGCTTTGAATGATTTTGTGAATACTTGCTTAATTCATTAATTTTTTTTAAGACAGGGCCTCCTTATATTGCCACCAGGCAGTCTGGAATTCTTGGGCTAAGGCCATCTTCTTGCTTCAGGCTCCTAAGCTCAGACAGCAGCCTCAGCCCTGAGCAGCACTGAATACCCTATTTATACCCGGGAACTGTGTACTTCCAATACTCTCTGCAGCCTCCCTCCATCTCCCTTCATGAATGTGTTTTTCTCTGTAGAATTTATCACCATATAATTATTATGTATTTTATTTACAGTCTGCCTTTCCCCACAAAGCTGAGTTGTATGGGATTAGATATTTCTATATTTTATCCACAGTTGTAGTTCCATGGCTACTAGCACATATCCAGTGTTCAACAATGCTTAACCCATCAGGGCTGAGGCTGCTGTCTGAGCTTAGGAGCCTGAAGCAAGAAGATGGCCTTAGCCCAAGAATTCCAGACGCCTGGTGGCAATATAAGGAGGCCCTGTCTTAAAAAAATTAATGGAAAAAAAAAAAAAAAGCATTCTGTACAAATCCAGTAAGCAGTGTCATGAGTTAGATACAGGTAAAACACAAACAAAGAATAGAATAAATCACTCAATTTATGCATCTTTATTCAACTAAAAGTAGCACCATTAAATTAAACATCCATGTAAGAATTAGTAAGCCATTCTCTTTACTTCCTTACTCTCTCAAGTCCTGTTACTCCAACATGCCTTTCACCTCTACAGAAGAAAGCAGAGACTGTATTGGATATGCACTGCCTGACATTAATGCAATATACAACCCCAGTCTGGGCTTGGGGATCAGCTGGGAGAATGCTAGTCTTCCATGCACAAGGAACGAGGCTCCATCCCCAGCAGCATCCAACAACCTGGGATGGTGGCACAGCTTACAGCCCCAGTATTTAGTACATAGAGGCAAGAGGATCCTGAGTTCAAGGTTCTCCTCACCTAGTGAGTTTGAGGCCAACTTGAGCTACATGAAATCCTAAAAAACCAAACGTGATGAATTCCACTAGGAATCAAAGACAGGAAATATGGGCTGGAGAGATGGCTCAGTGGTTAAGAGTATCGGCTGTTCTTCTGGAGGACCAGGGTTCAAGACCCAGCACCTACATGGTGGTGGTTCACAACCATCTGTAATTCCAGCTCTAGGGCATCTTCTGGCCTCTGTGGACACGGGACATGCATATACAGACATACACATGAGCAAAGTATATGAAAAAAAAAATTAAACTTAAGACAAAGGAAATATCCCCTGAATCTCCCACCTAAGAAAATGATCTAATCCAGACAAAAGAAGGAATGAACAAGCCACACACAGGACCCATACTCAAAGACAGAAGAAAGAAATGTTCTGAAAAAAGAATGCCAAGGACAGCCGCTCTGCCCCTTATACCGTTATGAGGATCTCAGCAGATCCAAGACAGAGGTGTGACATTGTTAAACCTTTATCGTCACTCTGTTCCAAGAAATGAAAAGCAATGTACAGCGGCTGACTATGACCGGAGGAAGAATTCGTATGTAAACACTAAAACTGGAAGTGCCTAGAAATTAAGGCCCGACCCCCACTCCATCCCCTCACCCCTGCTCTTAGGTAAAAAGCAAAGGTTGGGGTGGAGAGTTGCTCAGTGGTTAAGAGCACTAGCTGCTCTTCAGAAGACAGGCATTTGATTTCCAGCACCACCGGGGGCAGCTCAAAATCCTTCGTAACTCCAGCCTTCTGGCTTCTGTCATCCACAGGGGGACACATGATGTTGTTAATATTTCATCTCAACTGGGGGTTTCTACCCTGCCTTTGAGCATTCTGTTCCCAGATAAAAGACACATAATTTTTATATTTACAGTAAGCATTTAATGCACTAGATCTGGGTGGATATCTACTGTCTAAGCTATTAGAATCTACTTCTCCATCAATAACCCCAAGCTATAACTTGCCATGTCCCATCTGGGCAGCTCTTAATTCCCATTGGCTGGCCCTTATGGCCATGTTTTCATGAGTCACCCTCCCCATGGTCTTCACCCCTCTCCATTTTCCTCTCTTCTCCTCTGCTCTCTCTCCCTAACCTTTAATCCCTCCAACTCTTGGCTGTTGCCATTTTTATTTAATCAATAGTTTTAAATTAAGGAACAAGGTGTGCATAACAAAAGCTAGTAACTATGAGAATTGGCTTGTAGGCCTGGATCTTGGAGTGTGGGGCAATGGGCTATGCACAGATGGCCTGGTCTCCAGTCGAGCTGAGGTCTTGAACTCTGGTAGAGCCCAATGGGTGGTAATCCCACCTACTTGGGACAAAAGGTGTTCCCTCATGTCTCCTGAACCCCTGGCTCCTGTCAAAGTTACTGCCACCAAAAGCCTCCACAGTGCCACATCTACTCCAGTAGTGACTCGTGTGACAAGCCCAAAAGCTTGGACGCAGTCTCAAGGTGAAAAGTTCACGGAAATTTAGTCTCCTGGAACCATGGCATCCTGTAAAGCAAATGCTTCAATTCTGTCCCTGAGTTAGTCAGGTGTATGACCTGTGTCAGTATTGTTGTATTGCAAGTGCCTTTAAGGATTGATTTTGATATATAGCTAAGTTAGATTAGCCTCCACCAGTGTTCCAATGTCCTAGGCAGTCCTTGAGCTGACCCTGAGCTTGGAATTCAGTAAGAATGTTACCTATTCAGTAACATTCACAATTACCTCTAGTAGAGACAGTGAAAGTAATCAGGCATTACAATTTACTTGAATAGAGCTATTAATCTCAGGGCTAGTCTACAAAGTAAATACTTAGAACAATAGCTGAGTCACTCTCATACACAGGAATTTACAATGGCCTAGGAAGAAGGTGGGTTGTGGTTTTAGGAGGAACTGTAGTATGATTCATGAAAGGGTTAGTAAAACGGAATTCCCCTGGTGCATGTATTTCACTAGGCCCAGAGGAATAGCATAATCAGGTATTTACTAAGGGACCTCTGGTGGTGGGTTTAACAATAGACTAGCAATGCATCAGACCATTCACCTCACTCCTTTGTTTAGCTGATCTTAAATAATGACTGTTCCTATCTCAGTTGTAAACACTGCCTGGCTCCCCCTAGCTTCTTATGCATGATTTTTTTTTTTTTTTTTTAATTTTTCAAGACAGAATTTCTCTGTGTTCCTCTGACTGTCCTGGAACTCACTCTGTAGACCAGGCTGGCCTTGAACTCAGAAATTCGGCTGTCTCTGCCTCCCAAATTCCGGGATTAAAGGTGTACGCCACCACTCCCCGTATGTATGCATTTTCTTTGTTTTGTGTCGATGTACCTTGTAGGCGGATGTATTTGCCTAGCTTTCTTGTTTTTCTCCTGTATTAAAAGTCTGATGCTTGCTTTGAGACATTACATTCAGATATCACACTCCCTTATGTCCCTGTCTGTTTGTCACCCTTTTCTCGCCCACCTGTCCAGAACCCTGATTTCTCCTACAGATTGAGGGGGTCCGACTGAGGCCAGTCCGCGGCACCACAGGAGAAGCATGTGGCTAACGGTCCAAGCTATGGCTTGTTCCAAGCTTCTGACCATGTAGGCTATGTTCTAAGCTTCTGACCTTCAGGCTAGACTCCTCCCAGTTACTTAGCAACAGCAAGATAACAAACCCACTATAAGAGGGGCTGCTTGGCCCCACCTAGCTCTCTCCCTCTTACTCTCTAAGCTTTTACCTCTCTCTAAGCTTTCACCTTTCTTATTCTCTAGCTCTTTTCTCTCTTTCCCTTTCTCCCTCTCTCCACATGGCCATGGCCAGTCTATCTTTCTTTTACCTTCTCTCTTTCCCCCTGTCTTTCTACAATAAAGGTCTAAAACCATAGACTGTCTCTGTTCATCAAGGCCCGCCATGCTTGGACGATGGGATAGGCTTTCTTCTAAGGAGCCACTTCTAACCTCCCGTCAGAAGGCCTTCCTATGTTCCAGCCACGAACCAGAGTAAGGACTCTCACCTGCATGGGAACCTCTCTCCCTCTGCCCTCTTCCCGTATCTCTGGGGCGGAGAGTGTTGCCCCGGGGCCCCTATTCTGTTCTCAGCTTCTCTGCCATATCCAGCATGGGATGCCGGAGACTGAGAACCTGGTACGGGGCCTGCCCCTTGTCCACCCTCCGCCGTGTGGGGTCAGTGGCTTCACACAGCCAGATGCCCACCCGGGCTGTGTGGAAAGCATCCAGCAGTGCTCCCGTGTCTGCCTGCCCAGAGCACAGGAACTCTGGTCAGACACGGGCTCTCTTACTACCCCCTCTTTCCCCTACACCTATGCCCCGCATTGGAGTACAGAATTTAGCATTACAATGCATAGTGTAGCCCTCAACACACGCACACACACATCCCAAACTTTAAGACAAATAATAAACAGTAGCAGAGGCCCACTGAGATAAATCACTCCTAAAGCACATACAGACATTAACAGTAGAATGTACTGTTTTCCCCCCCACTCCCCGCCCACCCCTCTACCCCCCACCCACCCGTTCCCCGTTCCCAGCTCGACCTTCCTTTCACTCTATAAATGTGAGTGTTCTCCAAAGCAGAGAACTGGGCTTGTGTCATCAGGGAATTAAAAAATCTGGTTTCCCAATAGCATTCATACGCTCAGGCATGGTGAACTTGAATGTTGCTATGTACTTTCCACAATAACTGAAAACTTAAAATGAAAGAAACTCAGAAAATGTATTTGTACATTTTGTGCAATTTGTGGTAACAGAGGAAACTGCTATTTGCATTAAAAATTTTCAGATAGTACCAGGAATTATGTTATTCATCTTCAGGTTTAAAATCCAGTTTCATCCCTTAGAAGAAGTAAGCTTAACTATAACTATCTAACCACCTATTCTCAATTTTTTTTTTTTTGAGACAGGGTTTCTCTGTATAGCCCTGGCTGTCCTGGAACTCACTTTGTAGATCAGGCTGGCCTCGAACTCAGAAATCCACCTCCCTCTGCCTCCCAAGTGCTGGGATTAAAGGCGTGCGCCACCACACCCGGCCACCTATTCTCATTTTTAATATACCATTTTTATTAATGCTTTGAAAATTTCATACAATATATTTTGATCATATTCTCCCAGTTCCCCTGTTTTTTATTTTTAAAAAGACAATACTATGTATTTCAAAGTGATGTATATGCAATAAATACATACAACTTTGTCAATTAAAAATAAATAAAGTCAGGCGGCAGCACTCCGGAGACAGAGGTAGGTGAATCTCTGCGAGTTCAAGGCCAGCCTGGTCTACAGAGCAAGTTACAGGACAGCCAGGGCTACACAGAGAGACCCTGTATTGAAAAACCAAAAATAAATAAATAAATATTTATAAAAACAAAAGGGAGGCTGTGTATAGTGGGGCACATCTTCAATATACCAGCATTAAGAAGGCAGAGACAGGTAGATGTTTGTGAGTTCAAGGCCAGCTTGGTCTACATAAGAAGTTCCAGTCTAGCCCCGGCTACATAGTGAGACTGTCTCCAACATAAAAAGAGGAGAAGGGAGATGAACAAAGTACCATTTACATCACTGAGTTGTTCTAAGAAGCAGAAATAGCAGCCACTTAGAAAAGAGCCCAAGATTGGTGTCATCTTGTTTTATTTCTATTGCTGTGATTAAACACCATGACCAAAGGGAAAGGGCTTGTTTTATTTTACAGCTCCATCGTTAAGGGACAGCAGTGCAGGAACTCAACGCAGGAACCTGGAGGCAGAAACGGAGGCAAAGGCCATTGAGGAAAGTTGGTTACTGACTTACTCCCCCAGCTCACTCCACTGCTTTTCTATACAACCTAGGACCACCTGCAAAGGGGATGGCCCCGCCCACAGTGGACCGAGCTCTCCTACCTCAATCATCAATCAAGAGCAAGCCCCACAGACTGCCTATAAGCCAATGTGATAGAAACAGTTTCTAGATTGAGAGTCCCTCTTCCCACACCACTCTAGTTTGTGTTGAGTTAATAAAAAACACAACAGATCACCCTGAGAGGTAGGCACTGGCAGCAAAAGCAGACATTCTACCAGACTCCAGCATGCTGAATCTCAGATGGGACCTCACACTTACCAGACCCTCCCAACTAGTATACTTCTTGATTAGGTAGAATCTCATAGAACTTATTTTTATTTAACCTTTAGAAATGATATATACATACACATATATAGTGACAAATGCAATAAAAGAACAACAACAAAAGCAGTGGAATTCAAAGCTCCAAATAGATGACAGATGAGCGGGACAGAGTGGTTTCACATGATAATCCCATCTCAGACTGAGGCCATTAGATCATTTGAACTCAGTAGTTGAAGTCCAGGTGGAACAATATAGTAAAGGCTGAGAGCAAGAGTGAGACAAGAAACAGATTATACTACAAGCTTTACGTAATGTATTCTAGCTAAAACAATGCCTTTCCCTCATTCGTGTGAGCACTGGTCACAGGACAGCTCCCAGTTTTAGAAGCCCATGTTTTCCCTAGAACCTTCTTGACAGTCCAAGGGCGCCCTCTGTCTGAATACTAAATATCCAAAGCTAACGAGAATTGATGCTCTCTCAATTACACACACGCGCGCGCGCGCGCGCGCGCACAGACACACACACACACACACACACACACACACACACACACTTTATTTATTGGGGATGTGGGTGTGAGTATTTTTGCATTTGTGCCATCACACACACGTAGACCTTAAAGGAATTGGTTCTCACCTACCGTGTGGGACCCTGGGATTGAACTCAGGTCATCATTCTTGGCAGCAAGACCTTCACTAGAGGAGCCATCTCACCAGCCCTCACGGAAACTCTTACTAAACAGTTTCTGGAATCAGTCCTATCTTTAATCGCTGCCAGAGGATGTTGGAAAAAAAAATGCAGTGCGTCATTTGTTTATTACAAGCCCCTCCCCCAACAATGAAATCAACATCCCCGCTGTTTATCTGGGGATTTGGAGAGAAGTTTTATATTTTCCTCAGAATGTATTCCATATTATCCAATAAAATTATCGGCATGAGCCGCCCAGCTAATCACACTGATCTCTGTCTGTCCTGCCTGTGTAAAACGATACTCTGTTTCACATGCCACTGAAGCCGGTGTCCAGTAATGAGTTTCACGGATATCAAATATTTATTGGCTATTTTTTCAGGGCAGGACACAGTTCTAAGCGAAAAGTATGGAAAAAAACCCTTTTTCTATCCTTAAAGAAATGATGTCGTGTGTAAAATAGGAAGTGTAAAAGGAGACAACACAAAGAAACAGGCAGTAAGTCACCCACTGACAGAGTAGCTTCTTGCAGTTTTCGGATTTCTTCTACTTCAGGGAAGGTAATTCGACCTCTCCCAGCCTCAGAGGATCTGCATCCACCTCACAAAAAGCTTGCAAAGGGTGAAATCTTCCTAAAGATCCCAAGGCAGGCCAGGCTCTGGGTGGTGCATGCTTTTAGCTCCACACTTGGGAGGCAAAGACAGCAGATCTCTGAGTTCGAGGCCAGCAGGACTACATAGAGAAAGTCTGCCTTGAAGAATAATACAGAGCAAACAAAGTTTCCAAGGCAGCTGTTCTTGATTTGTTTTGTTTGTTTGTTTGCTTTGGGTTTTTTTGCTTTTTGTGTAACCCTGACTGTCCTGGAACTCACTCTGTAGATCAGGCTGCCCTCAGATTCTCAGAGATCTATCTGCCTCTGCCTTCTGAGTGCAGGGATTAAAGGTGTGCACCACCACTCAGTTCGTTAATGGTGATTATTATGAAGGAAATATCAGATAATAATATCTGAGAGTAAAGACATTTCATTTGCTTAAGTATAAGTAAAATATTTTGCATCTTAATTTTACAATATGAAATATTTTTCCTCGTAAAGAAAACCTGATTGTCATCAAATGATTGATAAAATCACTAATGTGCCATCCTAAAGAAGTTATTATCAACATAAAAATAATATAGTCTAGACTCTTTTACATCTAATAAGATTTAAGGAGCTATAAGACTATGAATTTTCTGACATGTCATATGGCTTGCCAATTTTTGTGATGCATTGTATAAAATACTAAAAATATTTTAGCCATATTTATGGTCATCTACAAATCTAATACTATGAGCAGCCCAAGGAAAAAAAAATCATATTTATAAAAGAGATCTCAGAAGTAATATAATTTCATTATATATAATAATATATATAAGAAATAAGAACTTACAGTTTGAAACGCTCAAAGAATAAATAAGATATATTTAAAAAGATGGAACTTGTTTTACAGGCCTTAACATTGGAACATATTTAAAAACTTGTCTTGTGAGGGCCTGGAAAGATGACTCAGCTGTTTAGAGTACCAACTTCTCTTCTTGGATTCCTGGTACCCATGTAGCAGCTCAAAACCAAACCCATGACTGTAACTCCAGTCCCAGCAGACCTGACACCCTCTTCTGGCCTCCATGGACACGAGACACGAAAGTGGCTCAAGACATGCATGCAGTGAAAACACCCATTCTCATGAAATAAAAATTAAAAATTTATCTTATACACTTTATTAACTTTTCAGGGAAGCAAAATGCAACAATCACATTTTGTTTGCAAATAGTAAAACTAATCATGGCACAGAAGATAATTAAAGCTTGGCTAATGATTGTATTATTTAATTCTCCCACTAACCAAAGGAAGCTGTTATTTTTTCCGTTTACAGATGAGGAAACTGAAGAACTGAGAGGCTGTGTAACTTGTCAAATCCACACAGCTGGTAGGCAGCAGATTTAATCTAGGTTGCCTGATTCTAGAGTCTTCATTTTTGTCTTATTTTGAGACAGGGTCTTGGTATCTATATACCAAGTAGATCAGGCTGGGAGATTTGCCTGCCTCTGCTTCCCAAGTGCTGGGATTGAAGGTGTGCTCCACCACGCCTGGCTAGAATCATTTCTTTTACAGAGAATATATATTCAGTACTATATAAAGACCATCTGCATGGTCTTTAACCATAAATACATCTCTTGCTTATGATTTCAAAAACTGTATCTTTTTTTCTCCTTTTTTTCCTTTTTCTTTTTTTTTTAATTAGGTATTTTCCTCGTTTACATTTTCAATACTATCCCAAAGGTCCCCCATACCCAACCCCCCATCCTTTTTCTTATAGAGTGCATCGAATCCCATTACAGATGGTTGTGAGCCACCATGTGGTTGCTGGGAATTGAACTCAGGTCCTCTGGAAGAGCAGTCAGTGCTCTTACCCACTGAGCCATCTCTCCAGCCCAAAAACTCTGTATCTTTTAAAACTGTTTTTTAGTGTGTGCATGCACACGTGCTTGTGTGTGCATTTGTGTGTGTATGGGTAAGTGTGTACTTGTGTGTGCATGGGGTGTGTGTGTAGGTCACAGAACAACTTGTGAGTAGTCAGTTCTCTCTTCCCACCTTTTGGATCCTGGAAATGGAACTCAATTATCAGGTTTGGCAGCAAATGCCTTTACCCACTGGGCCATTTTGCTAACTTAGTGATTGATGTTACAAGATATCATACAGGGAGGCAACACTTTTCATTTTCATGCTGTTTTATACTTTGAATGAACTAGTCCTAGCTATAAGAATGAAAAACCCCTGCAAAGGCCACAAATTTGACTAAGCCGGAGATTTGCAGCCAGCTAGCAGTGCAGCTAGACCCAACTGTCCGAACGCAGGTGGGAGCTTTGAAAGCCCCACACACACCTGCACAACACAATCCGCCCATTTCCCAGAGCAGCTGGCCGCAGAAATGGATGGTGAGGAAGGTGTTGGAAGAAGACGGCAACAGTGTCAGAGCCAGTAAAGAAGAGAACAGAACTTCATTCATTGCCACGGAGTTATCTCACCCAGATGATCTCGGCTGCCCCAAATGTAGTTCCTGGAACACAGGGGCCAGAATCCCTGGGAGCCAATTAAAAATACACGAGCTTGCAGAGCCACTGAATCTTCGTTTTAACACGGTCTCCAGGTGATTCCTAGGTACATGAGCGTTTGAGGAACTATTCAAACACACTGAAGTTTAACTACAGGAAATAGATTCCTCTCCAAATTGGTGGTATTTGAATGACTGATGAGTCATTAAACATCCTCTTAATCTCAGACACATTGCAAAGGTATTTAAGGTAGCTTTTATGGCTTTTTGATTGGTGCTAGGGCTTGAACTCACGGCTTTCACGTTAGACAATCACTAACTCAGAGCTACACTCCAGCTCTAACGTCCTTTGTGCTTATCTATTGATGCCTACTTAGGAAGAGCCTTTATATATAATATATTTCTTATTTTATTGTTTCTTCTGAGAGGTACCAAAACGGTTGTTGTTTTGAGTAAATGTAAAATTACTTAATGGTGTTTGTTTGTTTGTTTGTTTGTTTTTTGTTTTTTTTGCTTTTAACTAGACTTTTGCTTTCAGTGCTGGGGCTGGAACCCAAAGTCCCAGGCATGCCAGGCAGATGCTGAACCGTCCCCACATCTGTTACACATTCTTTAGGAATACTGGCAATTGGTGGTAGATAATCTGATCAATGTAACATGTATGAAATTGTCAAAGAATAAGTAAAAGAGAAACAGAACCCTGACAAACCTAAGCCCATTTTTACTGCAAGCTCATGCCTACATTTCATGTTCTCGTTAAAGTCTAATTTAGAAAAGGGAATACATATTCACTAGTGTGTTTATCAAAATAAACACAAAAGTATACATACAATTACATATTGTTTAGCTAAATTGAGATCTAGGTATCGATACAGATTCCATTATTTATCACATCTATTTACCACTTGAAAAAGAGGGAGTCAAAGTTGCATAAACAACTCAGTAACGTGCTTTCTGTGTAAGCAGGAAGATCTGAGTTTGATCCACACTCATGCAAAAGCTCAGACATGGTAGCATGCGCTTGTAATCCAGTACTAGCGAGGCAGAGACAGATGCATCCCTGGGGACGCTTGGGCAGCCAGCCTAGCCTAAGCAGTGGGCTCCTAGGTCCCACTGAGAGAATCTGTCTCAAAGAAAACAAGGTGAACAGCTCCTGAGAAATGGCACTCAGGGTCAACCTCTGCTCTACACACACACATGCATACATGTACACCAATAGACACACCAAGCAACACACACACACACACACACACACACACACCAAACTGAGCAGTCTTTTGATTTTTAAACATTTCTTGAAATAGAAGATCATTTCAAAGAGGAAAAACAGATCAGCCTGATGTGGTGCACAGCTTTAATCCTAGCACTTGGGAGACAGAGGCAGGTAGCTTGAGTTCAAGGCCAGCATAGCCAGGGCTACATGGAGAAAGCTTTTCTCAAACAACAACAACAATAACATCATCATCATCATCATCAAAGGACAGATGTGTGTCCATGAATTCTTATTTAAATTTAGGGTCTAGAAAATGAAACAGTCTATCAGCCGGGTCTCAGACTTTTGATACCTTCCCTTCCTTGTTTTTTCACAGTTGGATCAGGGCTGAAGGGGTTAATCAACAGTTAGTGTCCATTATGGGATAACTTACATTTCCTTAGAATTTAAATATTGAAGTCCTAAAGGAGCATCCTAATGAAATGTCAATGCTTAGAAGGTAGCTGTATTTAGAGTTGGGGTCTTTAAAGGAGACAACTAAATCCAAATGCAGTCATCAGAGAGCCTCTAACCCAATACATTTGGTTTGTATGAGGAAATTAGAATACAGAGGCTCAGAGAGATCATGTGCTATCACAGGACAAGACCTTCTGCAGAAGACCCAAGAAGAAGTCAACCCTGGACACCTTGACCTTGGATGTTCACCCTCCAGAAATATGAGAAAATGCCATTCTGTTGGTTTAGCCTCTTTGTCTGTTGGCACCGTTATGATGTCCTCGGCACATTAATACAGCATCCAACACAGAATATACTTGATGGGTACTTGTTGAAGAGAATTTGTAAATGCTACATTTTATCCAGCTACTAAGTCTCCCAAAGCTGAGAAAAGATACAGAATAGCCAAGTGCCCTCTACTTCCCTGACACATTGTAAAGCCTCAGCATGCAGCTATGTTCTGGCCTTCAGTTGTGTGCCCCTTGCTCCCTCTCTGACTGAATCATGAAGCATTTGTTTATGCATCTTTCTGGCCTGAGGTTTTAGCAATATGCTATTTTTACAGTCTGGTAGTACACTATTTAAAAAGGCATGAGCTGCTTTTATTCCCAGTACTCTGTTTTTATCCAAGGAAGCTTTAAGTTCTAACTCATCCCACACCAAATACAGTAGTTAATTTCAAAGTTATTACTTATTGTAGATATTATGTATTCATTCTTTGAGTGATGGACACTCAGATTGTTTACAACTTTATCTTACGACTCTCAGTGACTCTGTTAGAGCATCTGTGTGCATGCTTCATAAACATGTGAGAGTTTTTTAGAGCATGAAATTTCTCTCATGGCCACACACAGGGGACACTGGGAAAGCTGACAACTGAAGCAGCTCAGAGGCAATGGGGGCCCAGTGGCCCTGCATGGCCACTTCTGGGTTAAAAGTGTGGGAATGATGCTCTACTGTACAAGAATACCAAGGGGCAGGAAATTTGAACCCACAAGCATAAGGGTTTTATGTTTCACTAGCTTTTAAAGATAATTCCACATTTCTATTAAAAAAAAAGGCTCTTTGATTCTTGCGTTGGTAACCTGTGAATTCTTGTCTCACACTGTCTCCAACACTTGGTATTGTCAGACATTTTAAGCTTGTCAAAGTAGGTATTTTCTTTTTCAAAAAGTCATATCTGTCTGAATACAAATAACTAAAAGGACTCTCTCCACTCATTTCTTACAATTGTAATCTGACAAGGCACCATTTCAAGGACAATCATTGTTCTACTCCTCGTCTCTTGTTCAGTTTGTTTTATTTTTTGAGACAGGGTTTCTCTCTGTAACAGAGCCCTTGCTGTCCTGGAACTCACTCTGTAGACCCCGCTGGCCTCAAACTCAGAGATCTGCCTGTCTCTGCCTCCTGAGTGCTGGGATTAAAGGTGTGTGACACCACTGCTGGCTTGTTCTTTTTAAGATACAGAAAGTTGAAAAAATATGACATACTATATTACAGTCCAGGTAAGGAAATAGAATCCAAGCAACATGGGTGATGGTGATTTTTCAGATACCAGTAACTTGCTAGATTTGTGGGTAAATTTTATTTTCTTTGATGAGTCAGTTTTCTATAATATATGAACTTTTTTGCTGATAAAACAGGATTGTATATAACATTAGATCTCATTTGTGTGTAGTTAATATCCCACTGACTCGTTTAATATAAAGCTTTAAGGCTTCTGTCAAAACATATGCACACCAGTAACTCCAGCACTGCAGACACTGAGGGGTCACGCGTTCAAAGTCAGCCCGTGTTACATTGCAAAGCCTTATTCAAACAAAAAGGAAGAAGAAAGAAAGTCTCAAAACCTGTACTGTGCCCAATGGGAAGTTTTATTTACTGGTTTATTTATTGACTGGAAAACTGAAAAGAACACATTTTCACAATTTTAGAAGTGACAAATACCTGTATTTCAAGTGACTTCTAGTCTTCCTCAAGGGATTTGGAAACTTCGCATAATTTGCATAACCCGATTAAGTTCTTCTATTCTATTTAACCGCATATTTCTTACAGTATGTTGAAAAAACTAGTATTTAGTGGTGCTGTGTTGATTTTAAATTAATTTTTTAAATTAGCATTCTCAATGAGTCTCATAATGGCATTTATACACATGACAATAATATCTCATTCTAATGTGTTTCCTTTTTTTCCTGCCTCCAGCCCCTCTACCCCTAACCCCGCGGTTCCTAAAGCTCCCTGGTCCCCTTCCTCTACTAAATAGTCTGTCTGTTTTGTGCTCCTTGTATTCATTCCCTTGTATTCCAATACTATGTCTATCCGGGTCTCCCTCTCTTAAAATCTCCTTCTCACCTCTGGTGATCCTTTGCAGTTTCACATCTCACACACGTCATTATTTTGGTGTAAATATTTGAAGCACTAATAGCCAATGATTTGTTGCAGTTATTTGTCTTCCTGGTTGTACAGTTCTCTATTGTAAGAAGGTGAGGAACAAAACACCTTGATCCGAAGTGTGATAATAGTGTGTCATCTGTTGAATTTTTTGGAAACTGAAGCTTTAAGATCCAGTTGATTGCTAATTGTTCTTGCTTCTTAGATTAAAAATGTGTTTACCTTTAAATTCTCAAGTTGGTTTTGTTCCGGCCCCAATGAATTAACTGTCCCCGCCCATTGCAGGGGCCCTGGAAACCCGGCGTCCCTGAAAGCCAACCAAATTCAGTACTTTGGGCGCCGCGAGCTCGCAGTCCCAGCGGTCCTGAGTAGGGGGCGGGTGGAAGCTCCGCGCCTTCCTGGGGTCTCTAAGGTCTACAACATCTCTAAATAGCGTTCCCATTGTTTCTTCATTCAACAAACGTGATGAATTTCAGCTCCCCTTCTCTCTTTAGGAAACCCAGTTGAGTCTCATTCTATGACCTACCAAATACAAAATGCCGTCTCTTGATGCTACTTTGTTTGGATACTTTAGAAAACCGGGGCTGCCTCTGTAACCTAGCCTGGGCTATCAGAGAACTTGCTATGCAGTACAGACCTGGGACCCCGCTGCCCCAGCCTGCCCAGTGCTACGATGACGTGCGAGGGCTTCAGAAAAGATGCTCAGCAAACAGTGTCCGAGAGAGCTGTATCCCGCGGTGCGCCAAGCGCTTCCCTACTCAGGACCAGAAGCCAGCACAGCGCGGGTTCGGGGAAACAGGCTGCCTTCCACTCCCTACCGAGAAGCGTCGGGAATGGCACCGTCGCTTAGCTGCTGAGTCTGAGTCCCGGACTCCACGGAGGAACTACAATTCCCAGTATCGGAGCTACCCGGACTCCCGGAAGCCGAGGCTTTGGCGACCGGAAGCAGCTGAGACCCAACAGGCCTGAGGTTAATTCAGCCAGGAAAGTGGGTGGGAAGGGCTGTGGGGCACCTGTCAATTCGCCACCATGAATGTGGTCTTTGCTGTGAAGCAGTATATTTCCAAAATGATAGAGGACAGCGGGCCGGGCATGAAGGTACTTCTCATGGATAAAGAAACGGTGAGTTTGCTTTTGCTCAGTATTTATAAAGGAAGCTCTCCCTTCCTTTAGAATTGCTGGCCCCGTTCCGCTGTAGAACTTAGCATTTCACTGATGACGATGATCAAGTCTGTCTGGCACTGGGAAAGTTGTAGAATGCTTTCCCAGTGGGTGTGCAGTCTAACCAGCTCTAACTGGTGCCAAGAGACTTCTTACACCTGAAAGAGTGTCTGCAAAGAAATTGTTACTGGCGACACAGGGAAGACTTTACTCAACGTTGTTTTTAAAAGTAAATTGTTGGGGTTCAGCTGAAATAACAGGCTATTTGTTGACCACAACTTTAAAAAAGGAATTGTAAAGGAATGGTGAAGATCCTCTTTAGAAGTTTCTGAGTTGTTCATGTTCAGAGAGAGTGGTAGGTTTTCATTCTAACACATTACAGCCTGTTTTGGATATTAGGTAAATATTATTCTGTATATTAGAATTTAAATTACCTACTCAAATATTAGTGGCAAAAGGCTTAACTATTGATGCATGTTTTTACTAGTCCGGACTAGTATAATCTTAGTTCGTTCTTTTGCTTTACAGACTGGTATAGTGAGTATGGTCTACACACAGTCAGAGATTCTTCAGAAGGAAGTATACCTCTTCGAACGAATTGATTCTCAAAATCGAGAGATCATGAAACACCTAAAAGCAATTTGTTTCCTTCGACCCACAAAGGTACTACACACACTGAGCTGCCGTCTCTGTGGGCAAATGCAGAGTACTGATCCGAAAGCGTTAAGAAGGCAAAATAAATTTGTGTTACCATCATTTGTGGCATCATAATTATCCTGTTTTGTCAGAGTTGTGACCTTTCTTCTCTCCTTTCCATGCCTCAGTTCACCCCCTCACAGCCAGGTTTTCCTTCTAGAGATCTTTTAGAATAATAGCTATTCCCAAAGCCACTAACTCTGGGAACCTAAGTCACTTTAGTGCTGGCTTGACCTGGTACCTCGTGCTGAACACCACCGTCACATCTCTTTCCTACAGCTCTTACTGTCGTGAGCCTTTCTCATTTTAGTTCCACCTGTCCTCAGGAACAAATCTGTCTTTATCATAAAAGTCAGTGAGCGGTCACTCCGTGATTGCTATAGTGGCTCAGTCTGACTCCTTCCGTTAATCCCAGTGGTCTAGCATGAAAAGGCCCTCTTTTGGCCAGTTTGGTCTTTCTTTACATATTTAACATTCCTGTGTTCCAATTCTCGTCCTGTATTATAGCCAACTGGGCCTTTTGTTATCATTCCTCTACATATTTATTCCTGTCCTTTATCTGTTTACTTCCTCTAAAAATTCATATGCCATTTTTTAGCTTTTGTACATCAACTTGCAAATCTGGCTTCAGTGCCCTCTTTACACGAAAACTGTGTAGCTGAGGTGGGGGTGGGGTGTGCCAAAGGCTGCGCCGTGTGGAGGATGGAGAGCACCTTGCAGGAGCTGGTTCTTGCCTCCCTTTTGAGTCCCATCAGGTTTACCCACTGAGCCATCTCCTCTCTCTGACACCCTTGTTTGTTTTAAACAAACGAACAAACAACAAAAACCTTTTCTATTTCTTATTTTTTTAGTATTCTATCTTTTTGGTTTGAAACAGGCCTAGCTGACCTGGGACTCATGCTAAAAATCAAGCTGTCCATAAGTTTGTGGCAATCCTGCCTCTGACACGGAGTGCTAGTGTTGTAAGTGTCTGCTACCATGTCTGGCTTTATTTCCTCTTGTCCCACCTTCATGTTTGTCAACTCCAGTGTGCCTTCATCATGCGTGTGTATTGGGCACTTTGCCAGATGCAAACCAGATTTTGTCACAAAATCACCGAATGACTGCTCACTTCCATGGTAAAAACAGATCCCTTCCTTGTTGACTGCAGAGTACATCGTGGTCCAGTTCCTATCATTTTTTGAGCCTTTTTGCCCCTCTTCACCGCTACACTAGCCTTCAATCCACTTACAGTCTCATGTTTTACTGTGCCACGTGGCCTTTGCACAGACTCCACCCTCTGCCTGGAACTTCTTTACTTCCTCAAGCAAGTCTTCCCTGGGCTTACTGGACGGACATTCAGCCATCTCTCTTAGGAACAGCCCCGCCTTCCTCTCTGTCACTGGTCTCAGTTGAAGGTGTTTGTCCTTCCACAGGGTTTCACTGTGTAGTCCTAGCTGGCTGCAGTTTTGTGGTATTTCCCCAGCACCCCCACCTCTGCCTCCTGAATTCTAGGATCGCAGGCATGTGATACTCATTTGGCCAAGTTCCATGGTTTTTGTGATTGATACCGAGCCCACCTACCACAATACGCCCCATGATAGCAGCAGTTGTATCTGGTTGTCCATCCCACTGTGTTCCCACAGTGCTTGCTACACAAAAGATGTTTTAAGAAATAGTTGCTAAATTAATGTGGGGATTTTGTTTTTTCACATTTGTAGCTTTCAGACATGAAATTTTGGTCATCAAGAGGGGTCTTAGAGATGACTTAGTTCATTATCATATTTTGACCTTTTTATCTGGCCTTATAAAGAAGTAATACTAGACTTGGATTAATTGTTAAAAACAGTCCTTAATATTATAAAGTGAGTTTGACATGGTAGCGCATGCCTACGATTCCAACACTTGGGAAGTAGAGGCAGGAGCCGCTTGAAGCTCAGAGCCAACCTTAGCTACATACGCATTTAAGGCCCACTCAGGCTGCATGAGATTCTCTCTCACACAGCAACAAAAGGGGGCTGGAGAATGGCTCAGCAGTCAGGGTCACTTGCTGCATAATTATGTGAACCAAAGTTTAGATCCCAGTCTCACATAACTAGCTGGGCATCCCCCATATACCTTAAACCCCAGGTTCAAGGGGAGCAGAGACCAGATCTCTGGAATTTGCTGGCTTTCAGCCTAGGGAGAGACTCTGCCTCAAATGAATAGGCAGAAAGTGCTAGAGAAGGACACCCAGAACCCTTCTCTGGCCTCCCAGTACATGCGCGCGCACACACACACACACACACACACACACACACACACACACACACACACATGCCTGCACAGATACACATGCAAATAACTACATTTCTTAATGGCATGATATACATGTTTATGAAGATAACTTTTCTGTAGTTTAAATGTAAGCAATAACATAGTGACTCCCCCTCCTCTATTGGGTAGACGTGGTACATTCCTGTTTGCTTGCTATCAAGACAGGGTCTGACTGTGTCATCCAGGCTGATTTCACACCCACATCCTCTTGGTTTCTGCCTTGTGAGTGCTGGGGTTTGTGTACAGCACCACCCCCAGTAGCAGTGTGCATTGCTTAAAATTATTTTTAACACTATTGGCATGATTTAAACAAATTTTGAAGTGTTTAGTTTAAAATATATTAACAGGGATACAATCAAGCAGTCGAGCCTTTTTGTCCTTAGAAATTTTAGTTTAAAGACCTGATTTAATTTGAACTTTAATCATGTATTCTGGTATGAAAAAACAGACCAACTGTTAGAATGGTCTGTGGATAGAATTCTCACGTTTTGACTGTATAAAAAGAACTGAGCAGAAGAGATGTCTCAGTAGATAAGACTGTCTACTGCTCTTACAGAGGACTCCAGTGTGATTCCCAGCACCTTGTGTTGGGCAGCTCACAACCACCTGTAACTGGAGCCCAAGTGGAATCTGATGCCTCTGTCCTCCACTGGCAGCTGTGTGTGCACACAGACACACATTCACACAATTAAAAAATTAAATCTTAAATGGACTGATTTTTTTTTTAACTTCTATCATTTTGTTTTGTTTTGTTTTGTTTTCAAGGCAGGGTTTCTCTGTGTAGCCCTGGCTGTCCTGGAACTCACTTTGTAGACCAGGCTGGCCTCAAACTCAGAAATCCACCTGCCTCTGCCTCCCAAGTGCTGGGATTAAAGGCGTGCGCCACCATGCCCAGCATTATCATTTTTTAAAATTTAATTTAAAATGTAATTATAGAAGGGCTCTCAGGCTGATACTTACACATACTTCATGAGCACTGTAGTTGTGGACTCTGAGACTTCAGTAAGTTAAAAGCCAAAGTAAATACACTTAACTATATTTTCTCTTGTTTTTAAAGAACTACACACATTTTGGTAAGTAAGAAATTGGATTAGAGGAATACAATTTATTGGTAAACAGCTTGAGGTAGATTTGCAGTTAGTAGCAATTTTATGTTATATTTCAACATATGTCCTTTAGTTTTACATTAATTTAACCAAGAAAATACTGACAACTTGTATTTAGCATACTTATATATATGAAAGTGTTCAAGATTCTGATTAGTGTGCTCTTTTGTTTGCAGCCTTCATTGCCCACTGCATGTACAATCTTGACCTCAGCATACTGTTAGGCACGGTACTTACTAATTTTTAAAGTTACATTTATTATGGAGGTTGCAGGACAGTTTTCGGGAGCCGGTTCTCTCCTCCCACCGAGTGCATTGCAGGGACTCAGCTCAGGACATCGGACAGGGCGGCAAATGCTCTTCTCTGCTGAGCCATCTTGCCAGCCCTTCCTTATCCCTTTCACTGAAGCACCTCTGCTCATGCTTTGTTTATTCTTTGTTTTCTAGGAGAATGTGGAATATCTGATCCAGGAGCTCCGAAGACCCAAGTACAGCATATATTTTATTTGTAAGTACTGTAGTTCACTTTTCAAATCATGGATGTGTCTGTGATACTGAGTAACTTGTATCATCAAGTTCATTGAACTCATCACCTAAAAGCTTGTGTGTTCCAAGTATTAAAAGTATTCTGGAAATGGACTGATAACTCAGCTGTTAAGGAAACTGGCTGTTCTTCAAGAAACCAGAGTTGAATGCCCAGCACCCACGTAGTGGCTCACAACCACCTGGAACTCCAGTTTCAGAGATCCAGTGCCATCTCTGGCCTCCACAGATACTGCATACACATGGAGCACAAACATACATGCAGGCAAAATATACATAAAATAAAATTGAATAAACCTTTGAAAATTAGGTAATTGCCATCATCCCTCTTTCTGAAATCAAAATAACAATTTCCATTCATTGCTTAGATAAAAGTTTTATTTCACTTTGCATTTTAAAGACTTATTTATTCATATATTTTATGTATCTGAGTACATTGAAGCTGTCTTCAGATGGCTGTAACGGGCATCAGATCCCATTACAGACGGTTGTGAGTGACCATGTGGTTGCTGGGAATTGAACTTAGGACCTCTGGAAAAATAGTCAGTGCTCTTAACCGCTGAGCCATCTCTCCATCCCTCACTTTGCATTTTAAAAGGCTGATTTATAAGCCAAAAGTTATAAGTAGTCAAACAGCATGTTTTTCTTTCCTCAAAGTGTTTCCTTACTCCTGTGTTTCACCTCTAAATTGAGGTATAGAAAGGAATTTATTCTGGGGTAAGGATATACAGGAACTTTCTGTATTTGTTGTTTTATGTGAGTCATGAAAGAATACATCACCAAGCAGTTATCTCTTGGGGATGTGCAAGAGGGGAAGCCTGGAAATGAACTCTGTTCACATCTACATTTGGATTTTCTTCCATTCTGCTGTGGAAGTTACAGTTGTTCTCCTCTAGGGGTCACCATTGCTCTTTGTAGAATTAGTAAAGTCTGGCACTGGTTCCAAAACTAGGTAGCAAATCTAGCACCCAGAAAGTAGGACACTTAGCCTGGTGTGGTGGTGCACGCCTGGAATCCCAGCACTCAGGAGCAGAGGCAGACAGATCTCCACCACACTGGTCTACATAGTGAGTCCCAGACTAGCCAAAGCTACGTAGAAACCTTGTCTCAAAAACAGAGAAAAGAAAGTAGAACATTTAAGAGGTTTTCAAACTTTGGGGGTTTAGATTGTTGTCTAAGATATACACACTTCTTTCACCATATATTACTATTTAATGATGCCAATGGCAGCACACACCTTTAACCCAAGCATCCTGGAGGCAGAGGAAGGTGGATTTCTGAGTTTGAGGCCAGCCTGGTCTACAGAGCAAGTTCTAGGACAGCCAGGGCTACACAGAGAAACCCTGTCTCAGAAAAACAAAAACAAAGGAATTAATAATGCCAAAATTAACTTTAAATAATATTTTAAACTTTATAAAGAGCTGTTTCATATTTTATTTCACTTGAGCCTTTATAGCATCTATCATCTACCAGGTAAAACTATGTTTAATAGTTTCTCCTCCTAGGAATGGGTCAGCTGTGAGGCCAGCTTGGCCAGGTGTCTCTGTCTCTTACCATCTGGGGCCCTGCACTTTCACGACATGTGGCCTCTAAACATTGCACTAGAACTGTGAACCAATATGAAGCTCTTTTCTTTTAACTTACCCAGACAGTGATGTTGTGCTATTGGCACAGAAAACAAACTAAAGTGATACTAGTTATAAAAATGACATCAGAGATCCTGTGTGCCAGTCTCCCCTAATGTGGCATCTGACATAACAGTGGTGCAGTGTCACATCTGGCATATTAACGCGACACAGTCAAGCAGCACCGCCTTTCTGTCCCTACAAGGATCCTTGTGTTGCCCTTTTATTAACCGTATTCACTTCTACCCCAACTCCATCCTTACCCCTGGCAACTGCCTCTCTGTTCTTCCTGTAGCATTTGTTATTCTAAGATGCTGGTAGGGAGAAGAGAGCATTGCCTGGGGGCGGCTTCTTTCCTTCAGCACAGTTGTTGTATGCATGAGTTACTTTCTCTTTCCTCCTGAGTAGTATCCCACTGTGTTCATTAACTCACCACTGAAGGACAGCTGACATGTTCCAGTGGGGCCGCCTGAGATGCAGCTGTTATAAACCTCTGAATGGGTTTCTGCATGAACATGGCCTCATTTCTTTGGGATGGATGACAGATGCTGGGCCGTATGGTCGTGGCGTGTTTAGTGTTTTCCTGAGGAACCACACCGTTTTTGTGTCCCCACTGTCAGGGTAGTCCATGATATCTGCACACTTGCTGTCATTTTAGCCAGTGTGGTAGGTGTGAGCCTCTACCCAGCAGCAGTGAGGGAATGAAGAAAGGACATACACACAGACATATGTGGAGAAAAGCTGGGCTTAGGTGGGCGTGTACACTGACAGAGCAGCACCAACTCTACACTAACCAGGAACCTCAGCGAGTGTATTATGAACGGGGAAGGAGGATGGGGGATTGGTTTAGCTCAGTGTTTCTCAACCTTATGACCCCTTTGGGAAACAAATGACCCTTTCACAGGAGTCACATATCAGATATTTATATTATAATTCATAATAATAGCAAAATTATAGTTATGAGGTAATAATGAAAATAATTTTGTGGCTGGGGTCAGCACAACCTAAAGAACTGTACTAAAATGTCACAGCATTTGGACAGTTGAGAACCACTGGTTAGCTAGTTTTCCAGGACATCTCTGTAGGAGAGAGAGCAGTCTCTAGCTGCAAATACCAGGAGGAGCAAGCTGCAGTTGCTAGTGTTCACACAAACGGCTAACAGTCTAACTCCCACTAGAGGAAGACTTTGCCATCCATCTGAGCCATGGGGCAAGGTTTTGCTAATTTCCCAATTTGCTAATTTCCTAATTTCTGAGGCATTGGTCCTTAATGTGGTCTTGCCCAAGTGTAGTCATTTTAATATTTTTTAAATCAAATTACAAGCTACAGCCTCATATATGCATATGTATGTATATAAAATGTTTCTTTGAGTTCTGTCTTTAAGTCAATATATAATAGAAGCATTCTTTTTCTGAGTTTCTTTGCTGAAAATGGGATGGGGTCATGTAGTAAAAGACCTCACTTCCTCCATACAGTGTCCCTCCACAACAAAGAATAGTAAGTCTAATATTTCTAAAGATTGTATGATTTGGGCTAGAAATCTACAAAGCAGAAGAAAATTACATTAGTACTAAATTCTACAAAATATCAATGAAATGTGTAGGGTATAACTACCGAGCTCAGGATTTTATTTGGTTAAAGTAAACCAAGTAAGTTACTATTTAGTAATTTTATTCACTATAGACTTTTAGCACAATCTAAGTTAACACTAAACTGGCCTGCTGCTTGCTTTACAGTTAATAATTTGAGGGCTGCTAAATCTCTTACTCAACAGGCCCTTTTTATTAAAGAAAACTATTTTTAAAACACTATAGAAAATGTCAACTGCATATACATAAAACAGTATGATTATGATAAATCCCAGGGTGCCCAGCCACACACGGTCTTGTTTTAATATGTTCCCATCTTCAATCCACCAATATTTTAAAAAATGAATCTAAAATGTCATATAAGATTTATTTGCCAGTATTTTATTATGCATCTTTAATAGAGATAGATTCATGTGGCTAGAAATGAAAAGTAACTCCTATTTTCAGGATCTTAACTCAGTTGTCAGATTTTAAATTCTTTCCTATCTGTCTGTCTGTCCATCCATCCATCCACCTACCCATCTGTCTGTCTGTCTGTCTATCTATCTATCTATCTATCTATCCATCCATCCATCCATCCATCCATCCACCCACCCACCCACCCACCCACCCATCCATCCATCCATCCATCCATCCATCCATCCATCCGTCTCTTCATTGTTTGAGTCTGGACCAAAGTAAGGCTCACTTACTGAATCTTATCTGTCAGTGTGCTGCGTTTCCCTGGTTTCCTGTAGGACCTCTTCTTCCAAGCAGCTGCTTTACTGAGGAAGCACTTAGGTTTTCTACAGACTCCATCTTCTTGATTTCATCAGTGTGGGTTAGTTCTGCATATGCCAAGTGAAAAATCTCTCTTTATCCAGTGAGTCTGTGAGTAGATAAAGAACCTGAAATGGATTAAGTCTGGATTTCTTTTTGGCAAGAATACAAAATAGGTGATTCTATATAGTTTCTCTGGTGATATTTTTAGTGAAATTAGTGTTTACAGGTTATTCAGTGAGGAATTGGGGGGTGACGTATTCTATCATTCACATTCCATGGGGTTTTTAGATGAAAATGTTTCTATTAAAAAAAAAAAACTTCCCTCATCTTTTATTTAATACAACTTACATATAAAAGAGAGGAGAAAAGTTTGTTTTATTCCCTATAATTATCATCTAAGGCAGCTATTTGAGTTTGTAGTGTCTTCCGATGTCTTCATTGATGGTCTTTTTTTAAAATATTAATTTGGGAATTTAAACATATTTGTGCTCCTTATTCCAGCCTAAAGGTATATGACTGTGCCATGTGCCACACTATGTGCTAGCCGTCACCGGTTCTTTAGGCTTTACCACTGGCCTGTTTAAGTCTAATTGCAGCAAAACTGATGCCATTTGAGTCCAATGTGATGTATCTGTTTCAGATTTCAGTAATGTGATCAGCAAGAGTGACGTGAAGTCACTGGCTGAAGCTGACGAGCAGGAAGTTGTGGCTGAAGTTCAGGTAAAGGTGTGGGTCCTGGAGCATCCCTTGAGTTGTCCCTATTAAAAGATTTTAGTCTAAAAATAAGGAAGGTGCTGTCTGGTCAGACAAAATCAATGTGCACACACCAGACCAGGCTTACATTTAGGAACTGTGCAGGAGGTTCTAAGTTGACCAGAAAGAGAAGTCATGGGATAAGCAGGGGGAGCAGAGGGCTGATTCACGGGGGGAGCAGAGGGGCTGATTCACGGGGGACATTTTCACAGTTGGGGAAGAGTCGGGTGTGTTCTTTGTCAGTTCACGATAATTCCTGGGCCTTCATCAGTAAGACTGCATGACTGGGAGAGAAGAGGGATCAAAGGCTGAGTGAGGGTTCCCCATGCTCTGGTTGAGATATTATAAATTTGGGAACTAATAGCCAGCCTTTGTCACTAAGGTAAAACTTGGAATCTCCTAATCATTTATTTTATTTGCTATATGATATATAACATTAGCATGTATACTGTTAGTTTTCCTACTTGAATAGTTCAGTGTTCTTGAACACATTTATCATAAATATTTGATATAGTTATCACTTACATGAAAAGTACTGTATTCATAGGCAACAAATTAAGTAATTTTGAGTTTTTCAAAAAGATGTTCTAAGTGATAGAATATATGAAAAGAATGATTTATTTTAAATCATTCTCCCACACAAGAATACACTTGGCACTTAATATGGTATTTCCTACAGCAGTGTTTTGCTTTTTGCTAATTGAAAATTTACTTTGATGTGTATACTTCAACTTTTTAAAAGAACATTTATCATTGCTGTATTTTATAGTTAGTTCAATTCCACCATATTGACCATTGCTACTCACTTGAACATCTTGTACCTCTTCACCTTATATGTTCCCGTTTGACTGTGGTACTTGATGCAGCTGCAGTCCATAGCACCCAGTTCAGCTGTTGTCCTAGTGCTTGATGCAGTTGGAGTCCATGGACTGACTAACCCTTATGCTTTTCATCTGCAGGAATTTTATGGTGATTACATTGCGGTGAATCCACATTTGTTTTCTCTCAATATTTTGGGTTGCTGTCAGGTATGGAAGGCAAAGATTTTCAAAATAAGTTAATCAAGTGGAAATTAATTCAACAAGTAATGAATTAAAAGAAAAAAGAAAATATTTTCTTTTAATATTTTTAACCAAAAGGGTCGAAATTGGGATCCAGCCCAGCTATCAAGAACGACTCAAGGGCTGACAGCTCTCCTTTTGTCTCTGAAGAAGTGCCCCATGATTCGTTATCAGCTTTCATCAGAGGCTGCAAAGAGACTGGGAGAATGTGTTAAGGTACACATTCCCTGTCCCCAGTTCTAAAACCTCAAGGCTAGTCATTTGCCCGTAATAGTTAGGCGATATCTGAAATGCCAGGCATGGTGGTGCATGCCTTGGTAAGAAGATCTCTGTGAGTTCAAGGCCAGCCTGGTCTACAAAGCAAGTTCCAGGCCAGACGTGGCTACACAGTAAGACCCTGACTCAAAATAAATAAAATAAATAGATAAAAAGATGAGAGGAAGAAGAAAGGAAGAAAGCAAAAGATGTGATATGTTAGTTTTATTGGCAAAGAAGTATGGCTATATAATTAAAAATAATAAAAAGGAACAAACTAGCACCAAAACCCTTAGGTTTAACCTAAGAAATATGCATAGCTATTTAACTTCAGTGAATCACTTGTAAAGTAGGGTTTCAAGGCCTGACTTCTTAATTAGCGTGCTACAACTCCATGAAGGTTTTGGGTCCTTTTACAGGAGGCCCATGCGGGAGGGAAAACTGTGCAATGTGTTTTTATTCACCTAACCAGACCTCTCCTCTCTTTCATCCTCAGCAAGTGATAAGTAAAGAGTACGAACTCTTTGAATTCCGGCGGACAGAGGTTCCTCCGCTACTTCTCATTCTGGATCGCTGCGATGACGCCATTACCCCGCTGCTCAACCAGGTCAGAACCTTTGTTAGCAGAAAGAAGAATGGTTTTGTGTGGCTCTCATTAACACGCAAATATGGGAACCCCATCCACTCTACCCACCCCCTTGCTTTCAGCTGTTCTTGGTTGTGCTGTACATTCTGTGGTGTGTTGGTGTCCTGTCATTCATGCTGGCTTCTGCCTCTCCTCCTGTTCCTCCTGCCGCTGTCCCTCTGTCATCAAGGCAGCTTCTAAGCTCTGGACTCCACGTCCCAGGGTCTCCTTCTCTGGCCTTCCTGCTTGAGCGTCGGTCTAACCTCAGTCTCTTGTCGTAACAGTGAAACAGGCATCCATTCAGTTCCTTCTTTGATTTTTCTTCAACCTGCATTCTACAAAACCAAGGTTGTTAGGGACAACTCTCAGCTTACAGCTCCTGGCCTAAAACCTTTGTTGTTCCCATTTACCCACTGGGTTAGAGACAGTCTCCTGATTGTGACACCCAAGCACGTGCAGGGTGTGTACCCGTCTTCACAGAAAGTCTCCCGCTTCCTGCAGCAGAGGTGCTGCCTGGTTTCTTGCCGTTGTGCTTTCAGTGTGACTGCTGTCTAAGGGAAGGTGTCCGGATGCCTTCTCCTCCCCACTTCACCTAGCACAGTTTCTCTCTCTGGAAACCATGGGGAAACCAAAGAGCAGCCTTCTAAAGACAGCTTCAGCAGACAGGGTGCGCTTCCTCCCTCAGGATGTGGAGAATCTGTCTCTTCTGCCTCATGCTGCACCTGCCAAGGTGCATCTTTGGTTGTTTTGACAGTCTGGGACAACACTCCCGGGGTAGCCTGTGCCCCTCATGCTTGTTCTTCTGCAAGTTAAGCAAGTGGTTCCTTGTATGTAGCTCTGCACTGTGTGTGGTGATTTTGGATCTAGAGGGAAAGCTGTCTCCTCCACGTCAGTTTCTCTCAGCAGATAGTAATGGCAGTGCCAAGGGTAACCCACTGTGGAAGGAAGCCCCTCTGTAGAATAAGGTAACATCTGGCCACCAAAGGAACTTGATAGCAGAGACAAACAAAAGGGGGAGAGAGAAATTTGGAGAAATGGCTGAGTGGATAAGAGTACATACTGCTCTTGCAGGGGGCTTGAGTTCTGTGGCCCAGCCCGACACTGGGCAGCTCACAGCCACTTTTAACTCCTGTTCCAAGGAGTCCAACACCCCGCCTGGCCTTTGCAGGCAGGATACTCATCCACAAACCCACATTCAAACTTAAATAATTAAAAATAAAATTAAAATTTTGTTTTAAGTAGTAGAAAGAAAAGTAATCATCTGTAATTCTGTATCCCAAAGAAAACCAGATTTCCCTGAGAACCTATAACTGTGTGTACTGATCTAGTATTGTATGTAAGAGTTAAAAGAAAACCAGATTTCCCTGAGAACCTATAACTGTGTGTACTGATCTAGTATTGTATGTAAGAGTTAAAAGAAAACCAGATTTCCCTGAGAACCTATAACTGTGTGTACTGATCTAGTATTGTATGTAAGAGTTCAAAGAAAACCAGATTTCCCTGAGAACCTATAACTGTGCGTACTGATCTAGTATTGTATGTAAGAGTTCAAAGAAAACCAGATTTCCCTGAGAACCTATAACTGTGCGTACTGATCTAGTATTGTATGTAAGAGTTCAAAGAAAACCAGATTTCCCTGAGAACCTATAACTGTGCGTACTGATCTAGTATTGTATGTAAGAGTTAAAAGAAAACCAGATTTCCCTGAGAACCTATAACTGTGTGTACTGATCTAGTATTGTATGTAAGAGTTAAAAGAAAACCAGATTTCCCTGAGAACCTATAACTGTGTGTACTGATCTAGTATTGTATGTAAGAGTTAAAAGAGAGAGCCTCTTGTTCTAAACAAAACAAAACCCCCTGTGTCCTAAAAGGAGGAGAAACTAGCTTTTACTTGTACAGCCCAGTAGAGCGGGCTTCCTCAGGGTCCTCTTGGCAAATCTGTATTTTTGTTGTTGTTTGTTTTAATTTGTTCTAGAAGTTGAAAAACCCCTTTCTTTTCCTTTTTTCTTTTATGTCTTTGGGTGTTTTGCCTGTGTATGTGTCTTTGCGCCACCTGTATGCCTGTTGTCATTGGAGGCCAGAAAGGCACTGGGTTCCCCTGGAGCTGGATTCATAGACAGCTGTGAACCACCGTATGGGTGCTAGGATCTGAACCTCAGGTCCTTTGGAAGACCAGCCAGTGTTCTTAACCACCTAACAATCTTTCCCATCCTTTGACGAATCTCTCAGGCAATAAAGCACCTTCTTCTGGGCTAGAGGCAGCTCAGTGTTAAGAGTACTGATTGCTCTTCCAGATGGCCCAAGTTCAGTTCCTGTAGGACCTGATGCCCTCTTCCTTCCAAAGACATCTACACACATGTGGCACACACACATATACACAAAATAACAAAATTTAAAGTACTCTCCTTTATTACATCTTAAATTCTTTCTTTTTTAAAAAATGTGGATGCTTTACCTAAATGTATGTTTGTGCAAAAAGAGTATGCCTGGTGCTCATGGAGGCCAGGGAGGGAGCTGAACTCCTGGGGCTGGAGCTGCAGACAGTTGGGAGCTGCCACGGGGTGCTGGGAATGGAACCTGGTCCTCAGAAGAACAGCCAGCGTTCTTAACCACTGAGCCATCTCTCCAGCCCCTTAAATTACTTCTTAATAAATTTAATTGTAAATATATGTATAAACACACCTAGGTTGTATTCTAGATGTAGTAGTAACTTGCTAAAAGATTCTTAGTTTTGTAAAAATACAGTCTCTATAATGGTGAGAAGGCAAATTTTTGGCATTTTACCTTTCTGGTTTTTAACCAAACAAAATACATTTTTGAAGGCTGTAATAAATCAATCCTTCACAATTCATACTCAGTTAAAAACATAAGACAAAATGGATCCAAGGCAAGTGTCTGATTATGCCAGTGTTTTGATTAACTCACAAGGGTTTTTCTGATAATATTAGTGTTCTCTGGATAAATATAGCACCACTCAGATCTGCAAGAACACACTTCTCAGGCAGCAGAGAACCACAGAAGCGTGCAGGAACTGGTGCAGCTTGTAACTGCACTACCAATATAGCCCTAGCTGGCAAGCCAAAAATATGCTCTTAATTCACAGGCAAAAATCAGAGCTAATGATAGCTGCAGTCACTTTCTTTCTATCAGGAGTATTAATCTTGTTGCATTTTCTCTAAAGTGTGAAATGTAAAAGTATTTTGACTGTTTGAGTGTTTAAGCAATTAAAGTGACAATCTGAATACTTACTAGAGAGCAAAGTATTAATAAAAATACAAACTAACTAGAGGAACTTGGTGTGAAGCAGGCTACTTACTAAATATGCCATTGTTCTTGGTTTCCTAAACACTTGATATTTCCATGTTTTGTCACTTGACAATTCTTTTTGTTTTGCTTCTTTAGTGGACATATCAGGCCATGGTCCATGAACTACTGGGCATAAACAACAACCGGATTGATCTTTCCAGAGTGCCAGGAATCAGCAAAGACTTAAGAGAGGTGGTCCTGTCCGCTGAAAATGATGAATTCTATGCTAATGTAGGTGCTTTAATTTTTCAGTTGTTCTTATGTAAAGTGTCAGTACTGGCGTGTGAGAATGGGACACATTGGGTCTTTGTGTGAAAGGACAGCAGGATCCTGCAGCTAGGCTGCATCTCAGAGTGGCAAAGATTTAGTGCTGGCCTTGGACATATGATCACATAGATACTGACTTCTGGTCATAGCAGCTGACTCCATTCTGGTAGCTCAGTGAGAATACTAATGGTATTCATCACAAGTGTCCTGGCTAATATCAGACTTGGTAATTAAAATGGAATTTATCTTTCAAGTCTGTTTAAAATTCTTCATTTCTCTCATGATATTAAAAAAAAAGACTAGTTTTGAACTTTATCTGACTTCCATTTTCACAGAACATGTACCTGAACTTTGCCGAGATTGGTAGCAATATAAAGAATCTCATGGAAGACTTCCAGAAGAAGAGACCAAAAGAGCAGCAAAAGCTGGAATCCATAGCAGACATGAAGGTACATCATACGCGTGGATGACTGACCTATGACTATTGATGTAGGCATCATCTCTGCAATATTCCAGGTCTCATTTCTACCAGGACTCTTTATATATGACACTTTAGACTGTTGATGGAGGCATAACTTCTGGAATAGTCCAGATCTAATTTCTACCGTGATTCTTTGCTTGTTTTTGAGTTTTGTGGAACTGGCTGGTAACTGCTATGTAACTCATGCTGGAGCTTAGGAGGTCCTGCCTTCACCTCCCAAGTGATGGAATTCCAGATGGGGGTTATCATGCCCAGCTAGCTGCTTGTTTGTGTTTGGTTTGCATCCTTCTATTTTGGTTTTGATACAGTACTTATTACTGTAGACTGTACTGTATCTGTGTAGGCCTGACTAGTCTGGAACCCATGGCAGAACTGTACCTCAGCCCTACCAAGTGCTGGAAGTCACTTTGCTTAAGTTGAGACATTTTCTGTGAGCCTTTTCTTTAATAAATAGCATGGTGACACATCCATCATAAATCATGTTAAATCTCTTTCCATTCTCAGCTAGGACTGGCCTCTATAAAGACCATAAGGGTATGGCCCATCTTTTCCTTTTTTTTGAGACCGAGTTTATTTGCATAGCCCAGGCTGTCCTGGAACTTGCTTTGTAGACTAGGCTGGCCTTGAACTCAGAGATCCACCTGCCTCTCTGCCTGTGAGTGCTGGGATCAAAAGCATGTGCCATCATGCCCAGCTTACAGTCTTTTTTACGAATGGCTAGTCTTAGTCAGAATGTAACAACATCTTCCATTAATGTTTCTTCCATGGCAGGCCTTTGTTGAAAATTATCCACAGTTCAAAAAGATGTCTGGGACTGTCTCAAAGCACGTGACAGTGGTCGGGGAACTGTCTCGGTTGGTCAGTGAGCGGAATCTGCTGGAGGTTTCAGAAGTTGAGCAAGAACTGGCCTGTCAGAATGACCATTCTAGTGCTCTTCAGGTCAGTGTAACTGTGTGAGCACCTGCTGTGTGAGCACCTACTGTGTGTGGGCACCTACTGTGTGTGCACCTACTGGTGGGGGCACTGTGCTGGGCAGAGGAAGCTGCAAAGGCGAATAACCCTTCTTTACCAACATGGAACTCAGCTTACCTCAGAGTTAGGAACACATTTAAGGTGGATATAAGCCAGGTGTGACAACCCCCAACTATAATCCCAGCACTTGTGAGCTGAGGCCGGAGGATCACAAGTTAAACCTGAATATGCAACTTAGTGACCTGTCTCAAAATAAGTAAAAGATAGATGGTGACATAGCCCTATGTTCAATTCCCAGTACCACTGAAGAGGACTTAGTCACTAGATAGTCACTAGACATCACTTTTCATTTCACAGACATGCTAACATGCTACGTATAAATGCTGTGATGAGGATGTAGAGGGAGAGAGATAAATAAGACACCGTCATCTCCTCAGTGTGCTCACACTGTAAGAAGGAAGAAAGCAATCTGAAAGAATTGTGGGTTGCAGAGATGGCTCAGGAGGTAAAGTATTAATGTTCAAGTATGAGGTCTAAGTTCAGATCACCAGCACCCACATGAAAGGCTGGGTGTGGTGGGGTATACTTGTAAGCCCTGCACTGGGAAACAGACAGACAAACAGATCATGGATGAGGCTTAATGGCCAGCCAGTCTACTCTGTTCTCTTCCTCTCTTCCTCTCTTTCACTCTTTCTCTCTTTCTCTCTTTCTTTCTCTCCCTCTCCCCCCCGCCCCCACACACACACCACACACTAAAGAGAGAGACAGGAAACCAGCCAGGTTGTGCTATTGAAAGGAAGTTGAGCTTCAGTTTTAAAAATGATGGGAGTCACCAGAGGATCTTAAGAGAAATATTATATAATCAAATCCTAACCTCAAGAAATATATATTCTGGTTGAACAGACAAAAAAACCACAAGAGAGAAATTACATAGTGTTTCTGGATCCTGCTTAAGTCAGAACTGTGACTCTGACCATAAATAGACAAGGTTCTCTGGTTCCCTCCCTCAGAGAAGGCAGTGTTAGGATGAGCTGCAAGGAATGACTAGAATCGGGAGGAGGATTTCTGTCAGGAACAACAACAAAGCAAGGGCACATTGGTATGCAGGAAATAATAAACCGTGTGGCCCATCGAGAGTGGGTGTGGAAGAGAAATAGGAGGTAAAATTGAGTTGCCGAGTAGGAATTTCCTTATGAACCATGTCAGGGTAGTCTACTCACTGAGCTAGGCAGAGACCTGGGGTGGGTCTTAGATGAAAGTCGGTGGTGCAAGGCAGGACTGTAGACGGAGCCTGTTCAGCATGCATCAGAGGGGAAAAGACTGATGTCAGGGAGCCTGTAGACTCACAGCGACCATAATCGATAGTTAGGGGCAAGCCTAGGAGTCAGGGAGCACAGAGGAGACAGTCAGTGACAATGACACATACAAGTGAGACAGGAAGAACAGGTCAGAGGTAACTCCAGGGTTCCCAATAAATGCCGGAATGATTCTGTCAAAATGACAGAAAATAAAAATGACTCATCTGTACCGGATGCCATTGAAGAACGATAATTTAGGAATAAGTCCTTTGAGAGGTAAAGCCACTTACAAGAATCACATTCCTCTTTGATAGGGCTCCATATTCTAAAACTTACCTTCTCTTCTTCTACCGAATTCAGTAAGCCACCTAGGGACACTGGACACAGCCAGGCTGTGGGATTATACTGCCCTAGCTTTGGTGAATATCCTTTTCACCAACGTTTGGGAAAAGTTTGCCCAAGTGGCAGGAATAGCAACCTCAAGTTTCTATGTTGCAATGAGGATTTGATGCGACACATAGGATGCTTGGTGACATTGGTTCCTTACCGAAAGACATTTTATATACATTAGAATCAAATGGGAGCAGTGCATGTGGGTGCTCCGGTCCACCACAGTTTTTATTGGCATCTACAAGTCTTGCTTTTAAGTTTTAAACATTTATTAGGATTTTCTGAAAACACCAACATTTTAAAAATCATAACAATGCTGTTTGCTTTATATTTATATGAAGTGATTCATCATCATTTTAATATTGTCCATGGCTCCCAAATCTTTACAAAGAATTCTGTTCTTGAGACTGGCATTTCTTAATTTGCAGGCAGATTGTAAATATAGGTTGAACAAGGTGTACAGTAAAACCCGAGTCTGCTAACAATGCCGTGTACCCTTACAGGTTCTCCCAAGCCATGTGTGCACATCTCTTGTATGTTTGAGACAGGTTCTCACTAGATAACCATGGCTGGCCTGGAACTTGCTATATAGGCCGAGCCGGCCTTGAACTCACAAAGATCCACTTGCTTCTGCCTCCCACATGCTGGGTATATCTCTTTTTTAATTCAAGTGGTACCATACTCTACAGAGAGCTGCATCTGTTTTCTCACTTAACCATATATCTAAGACTGTTTCAGATGAGAACCTTCAGTCTTATGATTTTATTTTCTTAATAATTTGTTTATTCTTTGACAAGATCATACTTGCATATAATGAATTTTACTCCCCTCTTTACCCTTTCATCCTCCTCCTACCCTCACCATTTCCTTTCTTCTTCCAGACAACCCCTCTCCCACTTTCATGGCTTTTGTCCTGTTTTGCTGGGTTTAGTAAACCGCTAAATTAAGTGTTCTTGCATGAGCATAGCTCATGAGGTCTTCACTGGGGCTTGAGCAATTTAGCAATAGCTACACAACTGAAGAAAACGGCTCCCTACCCCCAACCTCCAGCAACCCTTAATTACCAATAGCTCCCCGAGGAATGATAAAGTCTCCTGAGAGCCCCTCTATCCAAGGCGAAATGCTAAAGGGCTCCATCTTGAATAGGTCTTGTGCAGTGTGTGTATCTGTCTGTCTGTGTGTCTGTCTGTATGTGTCTGTGTCCATGTCTGATGTGTCTGTGGGTGCACATGCCACAGTATGCATGTGGAAATCAGAGGACAAGTTTGTGGAGTTGGTTCTTTCCTACTTTTTCGTGGTTCCTTGGGATCAAACTCAGGTCACCCGGCCTATACAGCAAGTGCCTTTGCCTGACGAGTCACCTTGTCAGACCCCAGCTCTTACATTCTTCCCACCCCTTCCAGTGTCCAGAGCTCTGAACCTTGAAGGGTGTTAGAGATATCTTCTTCAGGAGTAAGCACTCAACAGATACTTAACTCGCAGCACTTTGACAGGTTGTGAGTCTTTGCATTAGCCACCTTGGGGTTTATTTTTAATCACTGTAAGTTATCTTTTGCAAAGATATAAAACATTTAACTTAGCCAACTTACTTTAAATATTCCCATCAGTAATAGTTTATCGTTGTTTTGTTAGCCTGTTAAAAGTATCCCTGTGTTATTTCAATGAACTTGGTGTTCTGCCCCTTTCTAAATAAAAACAAAATTTTATATTTAACTAAATTTAAATTTACATGTTTAGTGTAAGTTTAGTGGCTGACATTTTCCTTCATAAAGATAGACTCAAAGTTAATCACTAGTCAACTTTACTGTTTTTATTTACATCTCTTTGCCATATGGAAATCAGTTAGAAAAGTTATCACAATCCTTTTTACATGAAGCTTTAGTTTTGCTACTGTTTAAAAGAAAAGATAATGCATACTTTAAAAAACTGTGAACTCCTGCCTAGGCATGGCTGTAAGCTGTGATCCCAGTACTCAGGAATATAAGGCAAAGGGATTGCCATGAGTTTGAGGCCAGCCTGGGCTAAGGATGAGACCTTGTCTCAAAAACAAACAAATGGAAAAGAACTCTATGATCTGATCACTATTTTGGGACCTATATTTTTAAGATTTCTTGTGTAGGGTGTTAGTGTTTTACAGTCAGCGATAGTTTGGGCTTTCCTGGCCACAAAGGAATTCTTTGCAATGTGATTTAAATAGTCCATAAAGGGAACTGTTGTTTGATAATGAGTGGATGCCAGGGCCCTGACTCCTAGATGACTCGATATTAGATAGAATGTGCCATGAAGAAATGAGCTAAGGTTCTGAATAGAAATAGAATTTGCTTTACTGAATAGTAAGTGTACCATGGCAAGAAAAAAAGCTCATATATCCCATTTAAAAATTAAGTATAAATCCCTTCCACTTCTAACCAATTATATACAAACTACCAGGAATTTGATGAGGAAGAATGTCATTAGAAACAAAGTGTAGTGTGCTATCACTGAAGCACACGCATGACCTCAGAGGGAGAGGTTGGATTAGGGATGAAGATCTACATGTTGTGAAGAGAAATATCTTCAGAAAGAAAGCAGTCCCCGCCTGCCCTGTGTTATTACAGCATTCTCTTCATTGGAAGAAGGAGCTGGCCTGTTTACAGCTGTGCCCTGACTTTGGACAAAACCTCCACTCACACTGTTAGTGGCGTATAGGGAAGTGAAGAGAAGAGTCCTGTCTGGAGCCTCGGAGAACTTGCGCCTTTAGTGACTTGAATTTGGAAATGGTTGTTACCTGCTCTAAACACCAGTACTTTGTCTCTAAAACTCGAGAAAATACTAGTATTATTACATATAGGGACTATCACCAGTATGTGCTGTAATACTTAATAATACTTGTTTTTTCTTTCATTTTTGCTTGTTTTTATGTTTTTACACTTATTTATTGTGTGCATGTGTGTACATGCCATCATACATGTGGAAGTCAGTGGGAGTTTGTTCTCCTTCCATCATGTAGGTCCTGGGAATTGAACTCAGGTCATCAGACATGGCAGCAAACACCTTTACCTACTAAGCCATCTCGTTGGCCCATGTTTGGGTTTTTGGTTGGTTGGTTGGTTGGTTGGTTGGTTAGTTTTTGTTTTTGAGGTGTTTTTGTTTTTGGTTTTTTGAGACAAGTTCTCACTCAACAGTCCAGACTGGTCTTTAGTTTATGGCAGTCCTCCTTTCTCAGCCTTGAAGGTGCTGGATTATGAGATCGGACCATCCTGTGCAGCCATGCAGCCATGCAGCCATGCAGCCATGCTTGATGGCCCCTGCCTGCAATCCAAGCACCTGAGAGATGGAGGCAGGGAGATCAGGCGGTCAAGAGCATTTTCAGCTACAAATGTCCTCAGAGGGCTGCATTCTGTGGCTATTCTGTAGAAAAGTTACCACAAAAGAAAAAAATAAGGAAATTCTTTTTGTTGTTGTTGTTTTTTGTTTTGTTTTGTATTTCAAGACAGGATTTCTCTGTATAGCCCTGGCTGTCCTGGAACCCATTCTGTAGTTGACCAGGCTGGCCTCGAACTCAGAAATCCGCTTGCCTCTCCCTCCCAAGTGCTGGAACCAAAGGTGTGCGCCACCACGCCCGGCTGAAAATTCTTATGAATATGATATCTAAGTGAATTTTCTCTCCCTTTTTGATCCCTTAAGGATGATGATGAACATTAATTCAGGATAACAGCAGTGGTGATCCCTCTCAGAGAACTTTCTAGAAGAGCTTCCCCTGTGTAATCCTAGTCCCTGTGCCCGTGTAGAGAGGAAGTCTGCACATTGGGCATGGCTGCTGAGAGGTGCTGGAGAGCAGGTTCTTGGGCTCATGCTGCCTCGGGGTGTGAGAAGGTCTTAGAGAAGGTCACGCTGTAAAGTACGGCAGCGCAATGGTGGCGCAACAGTGGTGCAGGTCCTAACTCTTCTGCCCAGGACCAGTGCCTTTAGGTGTCTTGCAACCATGTCCCATTTCTCCCTGTGGTTCTCAAGTCCCTACTAATAGCAGCCCTGCCTCAGCCTCTTTGTGAAGGCTTCCCTGACTCCTCTGCACCAAATGTACATTCTCTCCTTCTGCCCCTGCTCCTCCCACCACTTACAGTGAGTGACCTTTCAACTTTTGGGATTTGTTGATGACGATAAAATGCTTATATAGCACCTCGCATTGTTCTTGAAAAGCCTGCATCCTACAAAACCATGTGCTGAGCACAGGTGGAAGCTATGGGGAAAGGGTTATAAGCTTACTGTTTAAAGTCAAACTTATTAAAAAAAACAAAAAGCAGAAAGCTGTCTAACTTTGTCATCAGAACACTGATAATAACAACAGTCCTAGTCGGATGTGGCAGCTCACCTGGAGTTCCAACACTTGAAGACACACACATGAGGAACCCCACAAGTCCACATAGCAAGTGCTAGCAAGTACCCAGACAATCTGATGACAGAGCGGGACCCTGTCACAGAAAGCCAGCATTCTAAATTAAGTACCACCGTCAGAGGTAGCTCCCCAGTGTTTGCACTTGGAAAGAAATCAGCCCAGCTCTGCAGCCTGAAGCTTGGAGATCATGTTTTTCTTTAGGCTCTAACGTCTTAAAGATGTTTGTGTTTTACGGAGATTAATTTTTTCAGAACTGAAGATAGCAGCTAAGGCTGTCTTCCTCAGTCAGTTTGGGGTTTTGTATTTTGTTTTGTTTTTGTTTGATTGCAATGAAATATCTTTGCATCCTCCGAATTTCCCAGGCACTTAGCATGGTGGGAAGTGGGCCAGATCCTAAGGTAGAAAACTGTAGACTTCTTGCAGAAAGCCTCTGTGTAGAACTTCTGCCTCTTCTTTTGTGGACATGTTGGCACCGTGTCCTCTTTAATCCCGCGGAAGCCTGTCCATGCTGAAATTTGACGTATGAGCCAATGTCTTCTGTGTTAGCCGATACATGCTCACATGTCTCAGTCTTACAAAGCTAAAGTACTTTGAAACAACATGCTTCGTGCCAGAGTGGCTTCTGTTCGTTTCATCCCTCAATGAGGCTGTGAAGACATCCCTCAGTGAAGACAGAGGTTGACTCAGACATCAGCATTTTCCCGACAGTGCCTGGCGTGATGCCTTCCGGGGCCTAAAATGTGTTCTTGGCTTAAATTATGTGCTCTGCTATATAATAAATACAGGATATAATAATTATTATGTTATTTAATATAATAGTTATTATATTATTTAATATAATAAATAATAAATATATATATGTGCCATGCAAGAAGGCCCTTAATGTGAGGCTGAGAGAGTCCAGGCATGACTTGGCCTGTCCCTTTGCTTCCAGCATCTGCCTCTTAGATCCGAAGTTCTCCCATTTAGAGATTGCATGCTGTCACATACACTTGTTTCTCTCAGCCATCTTGAGATGTGTTGTGACCTCTGGTGTTTCTTGGGGATTAAATCCGGCCTGTGTAACTCTGCCAGGTCATGTCTATTTGGATACAATGGGATGAGCAACACTAAAAGAAAGACGTCTTTAACCAGAAACTGGTCATTTCTGTGCTCTGTACTGACTGAAGTTGAAGTAGTCTGCACTCCTTATGCCACCAAGGAGATGACTTGGGAAAGGCAAGAGAAACGGTGGCTGACTCCATCTTTCCTACGGCTATTACATGGGGAATTATTTAGTCCTTCCACTAAATAAGAAGCAATTGCCATTCTGTAGTTGAAACATGATGGCGTGTGTGTCCGCTGAGCTGTGTCTCTACCACTCTTACACAGGAGGCCATTCAAGTGAAAGCACTAACATTGGTTCTGTCTTTCTTCAGAATGTGAAGAGACTCCTGCAGAATCCGAAAGTCACAGAATTTGATGCAGTTCGCCTGGTGATGCTTTATGCTCTACATTACGAGCGCCACAGCAGCAACAGCCTGCCAGGACTCATAGTGGACCTCAGGAGTAAAGGTGTTGCTGAGAAGTATCGGAAGGTAACCTGATGAGTGTGCTTATGTGTATTTTATTGTACTAGAGATGGTCTCACTCTGCAGCCCTAGGGAAACCTCACCCTTAGGTCCTCCTGACTCAGCCTCCCAGATGCTACGATTACTGCCATGTGCTTACTCTGTTGCTAAAATTCTTTCCCAGGGGGAGATTTAGGCAATGTCTACCCCCTCCTCCTATGATCCCAAGAACAAAACCAGTCATGGTTCTGCCACAGTTTATTGGAGTTCCTGACAAAGCACAGGTGAGGGGTGTGGGTGCTCCTCTCCCTGGGAAAGCCTTTACCCAGCAGGGATGCGTGCCCCCCCCAATCCTGCAGAGATAGTGTTCCCCTTCTCTAGTTCCCCCTCCCTGTGTCCCCTTCCTGAAGCCATATGCCATTAAGGCAGAGTTGCATACAACAGGTGGTTAGGAGCAGCTGGATAATCTGGTGGGTGGGGCACACGCAGTCACAGAGGCCCGCAGAGAGGAGTCTTTAGCAAGGGCACAGCTGAGCTCCCTAATGGCAGTTGCTTGGCTCAGAGAACACTCACTCACAGCATAGCACAAAACCCAATCCCAAATTTATATAGTAAGCCCAAACCACAGAAGCCACGTCTGTTATAGTCTCAGCCCCAACAAAAAATACATCATATACTGTTTATTTACAAGGTGCACAGTTCCGTCCTCTCGTGTCTTCATTGCCCTAATAAAGTTATTTTTTATGAAATGAGCTTCCTGATACCTAAGCAATAAAAAGTTGTTTCTTCTTTTTTTCTTTTATAGCTTGTGTCGGCAGTTGTTGAATATGGTGGTAAACGGGTTAGAGGAAGTGACCTCTTCAGTCCCAAAGATGCTGTGGCTATTACCAAGCAGTTTCTCAAAGGACTGAAGGTATAGCTTTAGTCTGAGTGTGGCTGATATGATTCTAACAGTATATTCTGAATTGTAGAGCTATGTCCGCCCAGTGAATCCACAAAGGACAATTTCTTGAAACGCTGCCTCTGTGCTGTAGTGTGCCTGCACTGCCAGGGAGCCGAGCGGGACTGATGCAGTGACGGGTCACTTCCAGGAAGTGTGCACAGTTCTGCCAGTCACAGCTCTTTTTCCCGTGTTTGTAATTTAAACTGTATTAAGCTAGTGCTTGCGCTCACTCTCTCTCTCTCTCTCTCTCTCTCTCTCTCTCTCTCTGTGTGTGTGTGTGTGTGTGTGTGTGTGTGTGTGTTGGTGGTTTGTGGTTTTTCTGTTTTTTGGTTGGTTGGTTGGTTTTGTTTTTGAGGAGTCTCATGTAGGGCAGGCTGGTTTCAAACTCACTATGTAGCCAAGGATGACCTTGAATTTGTCCAGCTCCCAAGTTCTGGGTATACACCACTACAGCAAGTTTATGCTGTGCTGGGAATAGAATTCAAGGGTCTATGCATGATAAACAAAGTCTGCCAACTGAGCTGCACCTCAAGCCCACAAGCTTCTCTTTGAAGGAAATTCAAGAGAAAGCACAACCATCCGTTGCTGGGAAGTCAGTCACACAGACAGAGGACAACAATAAGTGTGGCTCACTTTCTCCACTCACTAGTGAAGTCTTGGCCACAGTTAAGATGGTCTTTCCATGTGAGGTAACATAATCAAGGCAATTCCTTACAGGCATGCCTAGAAGTCCATGGACCAGGTAATTCTAGAGTCTGCCAGGCTGACAGTGCCTTCACGGGGCTCTCGTAGGCCAGCTTTTTACTTGGTAGGAAGCTTTTCTGACGGCCCCCCCGTGTTCGTGGGGTGGGGGGCACTGTACCAGCGGCACCGCTTCTCTGGCCCCTGGCCTGTTCTTAGCTTTCCATGAGTTTCCTGGTGTTCTTCTACCCTATGGCTTACCAACTCTGCTACAGGCCTTTCTTTTTGTTTCACAAAGAATGAGATTCAGACAAGATAAAAGATTCCAGATTTTTAAATTCCTTGAAAAGTTTATTGAAGCCATATTGAAAATAACTAGCCTTAATTTAGTACTTTTTTAAAAAATTAGTACTTTTGTAAGATTGGAACAATTCTGTCTAATTAAAATAATTTTTACATATTCTAAAGTTCTAGACTGGGGAGATGGTTCACTCAGTGAAGTGATTGCTGCTCAAACTGGAGTTTAGATCCCCATCAAATACATAAAAGTCAAATACAGTGGTGTGTAACTGTACCCCACAGTGCTGAAGTGTGTGCATAGAAGGGGGAGGGGACCCCCTCAAGCTCTCTGGCCAGCCAGTCTAACCAAACCTGAGAGCTCTGGGTTCAAGAATAGAGCCTGTCTCGGAGATGATGGTGAAGAGGCACTGAGGAGAGCAGCCAGTGCTGACCTCTGACGTCCATGTGCGTGCACACACATCCACACCTTTACTTACACACAGACACAAATGTCCTGTTGGGGTCTGTTTGATTTCTATCCAGTTCCAGTTTGATTCTATCCCATAAGGCTTCCATTGAGTATATGTTCCTTTTCTGATGTATCATTACTGTCATATTGCTAGCTTCCCCAAATAACATGAGAACCATTTCCATATTTTAGGGAGTGGAAAATGTGTATACACAGCACCAGCCTTTCCTGCATGAGACCCTGGATCATCTCATCAAAGGAAGGCTTAAGGAAAACCTCTATCCTTATTTAGGCCCCAGCACACTCAGAGACAGGTAAGGTAACAAAGATTAGAAATAAAAACTAGGATCACAGAACAAGCCAGAGAAACTGGAAGTGCCCAAGACATCCAGATCTTGGCCTTAGAGAAACAACCTGCCATGTAGGGACAGTGGGCACTACTAAGAGCTGGGTTCCGAAGTCCTGTGATTGTAAAAACATCTGAATTCTGCCAACTGACTTATGCTTAAGATGGGGTCCTGGACTTAGCCTGATTCTCAGTTGGTAAATCTGTGAGCAGTGAACTGAGATCTAATCTATGCATGAACTTGGGACCTACAGAAACTACAGATCTACAGACTGTGTGTCTTTACGTGTTACAAACTGTCCAGTCTTAATTATCAGAGTTCAAGCTTGGTCTGGCATTGCAGGCTGAACTCCTAGGTAGTGCAGCAACTGAAACAGTAGGATGGCAAATTCAAGGCCTGCTGAAGCTAGAGAGTGAGTTCAAGGCCAAAGCCTGGATGACTTAGACCCTGTTTCAGTTTTTAAACATGTGGGCAGAAGAGGGCTTTAAGGGGAAGGAGCTGAGAAATAACTTAGGGGCACTCTGCCTGCCTCCAGGCGTGGGCTCAGGGTTATTCTCCACACTCAAAAGAACTGAAGTCCATACTTAGTCTGAATGAAATACTCCTATGTCCACTGTTGAGAACACACAGCACAGGCATGCACCCCAAAAGCAGGTTTTTGAGACTGTAACAACCTGTGTAAGACTTTGCCTTCCACCAGACTCAAGACCAAAGCTAACCATTTACTAAAGGAAGATTTCAATTTATTTATGTCCTTTCTGAGAGGAGTTAACAAAAATTTTCTCCAAACTCTGACGATTTCTTTATTTCTAGCATACAAATATGCAGTCTTATTATTCTACCAACTTTCTGGTAATTTGTTATATAACAATAAAAATAAAAAAATAAAAAAAAGACAAAAACTAGAGGAGGCAGCAAAGATGCTCAGCAGGTAATGGTGCTTACCGCCAAGCCTAGCGGCCCGAGTTCCAGCTCCAGGATCTCCACGGTGAAGGAGCCAAGTCCTGAAGTTGTCCTCTGACCTACATACACTCCACGGTTCGGGTGCTCGCTCGCTCAAGCTCGCGCTCTCTCTCTCTCTCTCTCTCTCTCACACACACACACACACACACACACACTTTCACACACACAAACAAACAAATGAATGTAATGATACTAGGTGACAGTCACTGAGAAGCGGGTGTCAAGACCTGCTCCTGGTCACACTGAGATGCTGATCGCTGCCCCCTTGGCCATTTCAGGGTGAAGAGTCTTTTGGTGTTGCATGTGTCCGCCTTACATATGCGCCCCCTGCTAGTCCTGAATCATTTACTTGCTTTGGGTTAAAGAAGCAGGTGTTGTGGAGGGGCCCAGATCCTCTCCTATATTCTGTATTTTAGCAGCATATCAGTTTCCTTATGTGTTCTGTGGCATCTGTCTTTTGGCGTTTCCAACATTAATGCCCAAAATAAATTTGCTCTCTGACTGCCAGCCAGAACAGGTTATTACTGGTCTGGGTAGGATTGGACTTGGCCAAGTGTGGCCAGCACACCAGCTGAGAGACCTGATTAGCAGAGGCCATTTGTGTCCCAGGAGAAAAGGTTGACTTTCTTTAGTTAAAACTAATTAGAGGTTAGTTAATTTTAATGAAAACAACTTGTCCAGATCAGGTTACTTAAGCCAACCTTAAATTTAAATATATGCAAATTCTACCTAGTTAAGAATTATAATCTTATAGTTTTTTGAAGATTACATTATATAAAGTGCCCAACATATACAGTTGGTATCAGTTGGGTAATTGAATGTGAGAATTTTACTATTGATTATAAATCACCCATTATTTCAACCAGTAATTATCTAATAGCATTAGCAGTTTATTGTATAGATATAATGAAATTCAGAAAATGTTTGGAGATTTATAGGTAAGCGACTCTTGTACAGTGTGTGATTTTTTTTTTTTTTTTTAATGAGTCCCTTAAAAAGAAAACTGCAGCTGGGCAGTGGTGGCACATGCCTTTGATCCCAGCACTTGGGAGGCAGAGGCAGGCGGATTTCTGAGTTCGAGGCCAGCCTGGTCTACAGAGTGAGTTCCAGGACAGCCAGGGCTACACAGAGAAACCCTGTCTTGGGAAAAAAAAAAAAAAGAAAAGAAAAGGAAAGGAAAGGAAAGGAAAGGAAAGGAAAGGAAAGGAAAGGAAAGGAAAGAAAAGAAAGTGCTATTTTGTCCAGTTTTGTTTTGTTTTTTTTTTAAATCCGAGGTTAACACCAGATGCTATGGCTGAACATCTGGTATTAAATTGTGGAACTACAGTCCAGTCACTCGAATAAAATGTCTAAAGACCATGCATTTAGATCAAGAGATGCCAACTGATAAGAAAATTAAAAAGCAGTCCAAATTACTCTGTTTGAGAAGCTTTTGAAAAACCTTGTTTTTTTGTTTTTTGGGTTTTTTGTTTTGTTTTGTTTTTTTGGAACTCACTCTGTAGACCAGGCTGGCCTCAAAAAAACCTTGCTCTTGAGGCTGGCAGTTGGTTTGCTAAGGCATTAATGTGTTTGTAGATGTCATAAGAGACCTGCTGGATGCAGGTAAGATCACATGCTGTTCTTCTAGAGGACCCAAGCCGGGTGCCCAGCACTCCCCCTGCTCAGCTCACAACCACTTCCAGCTCCAACTCCAGGGAGCCCGTGCTTTCTTCTGACTTCTATGGGGTCCCACACATGCATAGTATATGCTCATAGAGACACATATATTAAAAAATGTTTAGCTTTAAAAAATTAAAGAACTGCTGAATGAAAAAAATAGCTACTTATTGATAAAAGGAAGCCATGGGCCCAATGAGTGTATAGTGCACATCAGCAAGCCCTCCATCTTATGAGTCATTGCCAAGCAAAGCTGAAAGTGACGCTCCCTCCCCCAAATGCTCATCAGCTGGTGCTGCCTGCAATGTCACTGTGATCTAAACATGTGTGCAGCTAATTCATTCTGTGATACAACAGATGTTTATTAAATGCTTTTGGAATGTTAAGAATTGCTGTAGGCACTAGGGCTGTAGCAGCAGCAGGAAAGACATGGGACTTGCCCTTTTAGAATGAAGAAGCAAACAAAAGTGTGGTAGAAGAAAGAGTCACACTGCAAGTCACCGTGGGGCCAGGGGAGGCCACTTCAGTTAGACAGAACCTCTCTGAGGATGTGGTATTTAGAATGGATCCTAAATTTAAGAATCATGTAATGATTAGAAGAAAGGTACCTCAAACAGAGGGAACACCAGAGTGCAGGACTTAAGAATGGAGAACTTGCCCGTGAGCCAGAAAGAAGTACACAGTGGGGCCATGTTGGGGGAACAGGTGAACAGATAGATGGGGACTGGGTCACATGGATCCTGTAGGCTCTGGTAAGGTTTGCTTTTCTTTCCTTTCTGTTTGGTTTTATAAATATAGGAAGTCAATAATAACACACTGAGCCAAACTACAGCTACTGTTTTGTTTTGTTTTGTTTTGTTTTGTTTTGTTTTGTTTTGTTTTAGCTAGTTTCACTTTATAGCCCTGGCTGGTCTGTAACTTACTATATAGACCAGGCTGGCCTCAGACTCACAGTGGATCTCTGCCAGCTTCTGCCTCCCTAGTGTTGAGATTAAAGACTGTGTCACACCTAGCCCCAAACTGTGTTTTAAATGATAACTGTGAGACACTGCATTGCTAATGGAGAACAACAAGCAAGGAGCCCCCTGGAGGAGATTGCTTATGGTCCATGTAAGGAGTAAACAAGATTTGACTAGAAGGTGAGGGAGAAAAATCAGTCTATTTGAGAAGGCACATGGATAGAGAGAGCAAGAGTAACAGAAGTCGAGGAAAACTCTCAGGTTTTGAGAAGTTAAGAGGTGCCTATGTGTGGTGCCCCACCTCTGCAATCGCAGCACTGAAGAGCCTGAGACAGAAAGTTAAAGGCTTGCCAAGATCCTATAATAGGACCTTATTTCAAAAATATTCTGTATTAAGTTGGAAGTTGATGAGCCAGATCTTGTAGACCAGACAGGACCACTGAAGGAGGAAATAAAAGATTGCGCAGAATCCATCACTGAGTAGAGGCTGAGCCAGCAGTAAGAACAGGAACCAAAACAATAGAAGAAAAACTAGAGGCTGTGGAGTCAATGAGGTGGAGCACAGCCAGTCTTCTGTACCACCCCTCTTATGCTGCCTCTCCTCTCCGCTCTTCTGAGAGTTGGGCACACCCTATTCTGTCAGATCTTTCTCTGATTCATCACTTTGGCTGCCTCTCAACTAGACATCACTTTTAAACATGGGTGCTTCCTTCTACAACCTAACTTTACCTTCACTGTTTGAGGTTAAAGGTGTGTACTAAGGCTATAACTATAAAAGGTCTCAGAGCTGAAGAGGTGAATCAGTGGTTAAGAGCACTTACTTATTCCCTTTGTAGAGGACTCAGGTTTGGTTCCCATCATCTACTTAAGGTCACTCGCAACTGTCTGTAACTCCAGTTCCAAGGTGCCTGGCACAGCTGGCTTCCCCAGCACCTACATCCACATGCTGCACATGCCCTTCAGGCACACTCACAGGCTGCACATGCCCTTCAGGCACACTCACAGGCTACACATGCCCTTCAGGCACACTCACAGGCTACACATGCCCTTCAGGCACACTCACAGGCTACACATGCCCTTCAGGCACACTCACAGGCTACACATGCCCTTCAGGCACACTCACATGCTGCACATGCCCTTCAGGCACACTCACAGGCTACACATGCCCTTCAGGCACACTCACAGGCTGCACATGCCCTTCAGGCACACTCACAGGCTGCACATGCCCTTCAGGCACACTCACAGGCTACACATGCCCTTCAGGCACACTCACAGGCTGCACATGCCCTTCAGGCACACTCACAGGCTGCACATGCCCTTCAGGCACACTCACAGACAATGGCACAATTCCTTCTGGAGCATATGTGGAACCATCTAAGATGGAGTCATAGAAAACCAGGATGGTGTCAGTCCCCATTTTGTGGAAAAAATATGTAAGCATAAATATAACTCTATCTAAGTGTATATTAACTATTCATATATACAAGCATGTATATAATACATATGTGTATATAGCATGATTTATGAAACAAGGTGTGGGAAACTGCTTAATTACTGCCTCTGTATATTGAGATAGTGGTTCAATATAGTCATGCCTAGCCTTCTCATTAGTTATTGTATTATGTATTGTCATATTTAAGTAAGAATTAATTAGTCTTTAAGCTTTTCACATTATCCAACAGTACTTTGCAAAGAGTAAGACTTCAATAGCCATTAAATTATGTAAATAGGAGTAAATATGCCAAAATTCAAACATAAGAATAAATTTAGTAGATAATTTAACTTTTTATTGGTTGTCATTCACTGAATATGAATTCTGGCTCTACTCCTGCTTAGCCCCACAGTTTCTTGGCCCTGGTCCATCACATTGAGAAGATGTTAATTTGGGTCATCTTTATAACGGCTCAGGTCTGTTGCTAGAACATAGATCGGTTTTATCAAGGTGCTCGACACAACTGGCCTTCCCCAGCACCTGCATGCACAGTGCTGCAGGATTAGGAAGCATCACAGGACTGTGGCAGTCATGCAGATGTGCAAAACCAGAGCACTTGTATCCTCATCCTTAGCTGTGTAGTTTGTGTGCACTGTCTGTGAGTAAGGACATAAAGGATGGTAGTCTTCATCCTTCAGGTGGAATTATTCATCCTCCATTCTGACTAGTCTTTCCCCACAATCACTGCTTATTTCTGATATGCACACATCTCATAGACTCTTGTTGCAATCACTGCTTTTGTTCCTATAAAAGCCTTTTTTCCCTGGAGAAAAAAATCAAAAGAACTTACTATCAAAAATGTAAACTTTAGGCAGAAGTGCAGTAATCCACAAAGTAGGTTAAGGGCTACATTTGAAAGTTTTTCCTGACTAGCTCATATATAGAAATAATTTCTAGAAATACTATATTTGACTTTTTATTTTTCTAACAAAATAAGACATAAGCTAGGCTCTTCGGATGCCCTGGTGTAGCAGGAGACAGCATGGACTGGCTGCTGTTTTCTAACATTTTCTGACTGCTTAATTGGGTTGTTATGGTGAATTACAGTGCACGAAAAGATGCACATAGAATTGAACTGTGTATTTCATCATGTAAAAAAGATTTTCTATGTATTTTTACCACTGGTCTCATAGGAACATCTTTTAAAATTCATTGAATAAAAGAATAGAAAGGAAAATGTTATGAGATTTTTAAGTTTGTTTGTTTTCTATTTGAGACAAGGTCTCACTCTGTAGCTCAGGCTAGCCTCCAGATCTCAGCAACTGCCCCAGACTCACAAGTGCTTAGATTTTATGTGTGAGTCACCACACCTAGTTTTTTCAGGAGCTGAAGAGATGGCTCAGCAGTTAAGGATAATTGTTCATGCAGAGGACCCAGGTTCAATTCCCAGCACCCACATTGCACCTCATAAGTGTCTGTTAACTCAAGTCAGAGGATATGATGACTTCTTTTGGCCTCCATATGTACCAGGTATGCACATGGTGCACAGATAGCATGCAGGCAAACACACATATACATAAATCTTTTAGAAGTGGAGAAATGGCTCAGGGGTTAAGCATGTGTTGCTCTTACAGAGAACACAGATCTAATTCTCAGCCCCCGCATGGCGGCTCATAACCACCCAGAACTCAAGTCCAGAGCATCGGAAGCTTTCTTCCAACGTCACCGGCACCGGGCACAGACGCGGCACACATACTTCCTGGCAAAACATTTATACATATACCAGAAAAGAAATCTTTAAAAAGATTGAATCAATGTCAGGAGACTCAGAAAAACTTGTATTAATTATGTCATAGTCAAATATGACATAGTCATCTTTGTTAGGTATATAAGTGAATCAAATTCTAAGACCCCTATCTCTTTATCTAGGCTTTTTTTAATTGTTTTATTTGTTTTAAAGGTTTATGTGTGCATGCATGTGTCTTGAGTGTATTGCACATGTGTGTCCAGGTACACCTGTGCATACATGTAGAGGCCAGAAAGGAATGGTGGGTTCCTCTTCTATTATTGTCTGCCTATCCTTTTGAGACAGGATCTCTCTTGAACCTAGGGCTCCTCCTGTCTCAACCTGTTTCAGAACTGAGGTTACAATGCATGGATTAGGCACCCAGATTGTTATGTGTGTGCTGAGATCCAAACTCTGGTCCTTGTGATTGAGCAGCAAGCACTTTTAACTGCTGAGCCATCTGTCCAGCCCCACAGCTAGGTGCTGTGCTTACAGTTTGCATAGCCTACATCAGAGGGTGGCTACAGACACCAGCACTGTTTTTCAGCATGCTTTCTTTACCTGCCTGGCATCTTTTCTGATTTACCAGATCAGGAACTCAGAATACAAGTATTCGGGTCTGACTCCCCTCATTAGTCACTGTATTCCCTGGAAGGCGGGGAGCCCTGTCGTTAATAATCGGTGCAATTCATCAGTATTTGTTTATTCAAACTCAAACTGCTTGATGGACCTCAGAGTAGAGGCACATGAAATCTTAGGGTAAAAAAACCACTCATTTTCTGAGAATATGATGTGTCTGTCCTCTGTCCTGTGTCCTTTTGCATCAGCCCCAGTCCTGAGGGCTCTCACCTGATTACCTTAGCTAGTCCTACTCACTCCGAGAGCCCCTCCTCTAAACTCCATAGCCAGAGTAAGCTGCTCTCCTCCTAACACCTCACAATGGGGACTGCATTTCAGTGTGTCTGTCAACCCTTGGGGACACCCTCAAACCATAATGGGCAGCTACTACCTACATGTGGCTAATGTTCCTGGAGTTGAAATTTTTAATTACGTCAATTTAAATCATCACCTTTGAAGGCGCTCTAGAGGATGTGCGTAGATTACAGAGTGGCTCAGTGGCTAGACTCTGAACATGTCAGTGAACGGTTAGGGAGATGAAATAAAGCTGCCTGGGGAGCTGAGGAAATGGCCACTGATAGAGTAGGGAAAAGCCAAGAACACAATGTCCTAGAAACTGGATGGAGAGTGTATCCAGGAGAAGCAGGTAGTCAACTTGTCAAATGCTGCTAGCAGATCAAGGAAGACAGAGACTAAAGGACAGTTATTTAGAGTTAATAACGTGGTTCAACTCTGACAACAGAAGTTACTTAGTGGAGTCCAGAGCCAAACTACCTAAGATTAGCTTAAGATGGAATGACCAGATCAAAATAATAAATCACAATGAGACTGCTTTGTCACCTACACATTTAAAGGGATCAATAGCTTTTAAGTGCATGGACCTGACGTGGGGAGCAGGCACTCTGCTGGATTGCTGGTGTGATGGCATATGCAAATCAGCTAGGAGAGTCCTCTCACAAAAATGACAGGGGCTCACTGTGAGCCTTAACTAGCCTAGAACTTGCTATGTGGACTCGATCGGCCTGGAGCACTTGTCTCTACCTCCCCAGGGCCAGCATTAAAGGCATGCACCACCATGCCCAATTTAAAAACGATCTGATGTGTTTATATGTATGCATGTTTGCCTATGTATAAATATATCACATGAGTGTCTGGTGCCCACAGGGCCAGAGAGGATGCTGGATCATATGAAATTGGAGTTGCAGATGATTGTGAGCCACCATAAGGGTTCTGGGAACTGAACCATGGTCTTCCACAAAAGCAGCAACTGCTCTTAGCCCCCGGGCCATCTTTCCAGCTCCCTCTCCCACGTTTTTAAACGTATAATATGGAGGCTGGCCAGACAGCAAAGGAACCTGCTGCCAGACCTGATGGCCTGAGTGGACTTCCCAAGATCCCACATCGTGAAAGGAGAGAACCAATTCCCACAAGTTATCCTTTGACATCCACACACACTTGGTGTGTACAGGAGTGCATGTGCCCCCCCCACCAAATACACACAAATTTAAGGGTACTGTATATCCAAGAGAAGGGTGAGGACAGAGCAGTGTGTACAGGATGCTTTGTGCTTGTGTTTCAAAGTGCCACACAGGAGGACACACAAGATGAGCAACAGTGCCACCTCTACACGAGTGCTGGGGTGGGTTGGGGTGGGGACAGGGGACAGGGATGACACAGCAAAAGAGCCACAGTAAAAAAGAAACATCTTCAGCAGGTTTTGAGTGTCATGCTGTGTACTTGCCTTTATCTACTTCAGAACAATTGTCTTTAACTGTTATTGCTTAGCTGGTTCGTTGGCATTTAATTACACTTATTGATTTATATGTGTGTGAGCATATATATGGGGTCCAGAGGACATCTTGCAGGAGTGTGCTCCCTCCTACCATGTAGGTTCTAGGTATTAAACTTAGGCCATCAGGCGCTTAGTGATAGGCACTTTTACCCAACAATGGCCTAATCTTCGTGGCTCTGACTTATTTATCTTTTTATACCATCTCACTATAGAGCCCTGGCTGGCCTCAAACTCACTACATAACCAGATTAAACTCAAGCCTCCAGATTCCTATGCCTCCGAAGTGCAGGTGTGACCCACATGCACCACCACAGACAACTTCAAAGCTGTATCTTATAAATAAAAGTTTATAAAATCTTTTTGAGTATGTAACAATAGGTAACTCTTAGAGCACTGTGGTTAGATACATTGTTTGTCTGGATGGTTTTTTTTTTATGGTATTAAGAATGGAACTCCAGGCCCTGCACATGCCAGGATATTCCCCAGCCTGTGGTGGGAGTTTTAAATGAAGTTTATTTTAAAAGGTAAATTTAGGGCCTGGAGAGATAACACAGTAGTTAAAAGCACCAGCTGCTCTTCCAGAGGACCTGGGTTCAAGTGCCAGCACCCACGTGGAAGCTCACAACTATCTGTAAGTCAGGGGATCTGACACTTCCTTTCTGGCCTCATGGGCACAGACATCCATGCAGACAAAATATCCATGCACATAAAAGAAATATAAATAAATTTGTAAAAAAATTTAAGTACATCTAGTGTTTTAAAGACAAGATTTTTCTCCCAGCTCCCAGAGACCTGTCATAATTGGTCCTCTAACTAGCGAATTGCAGAATAACTACCTCTTTATCTTCTCAAGTGTGCATGTGCTCCACTGAAGAGTAGCTGCAGTTCAGAGACCATCTGAACTTACTCAAATGGCTATGATATCTGATTCTGTCTCCATAAAGTCCTATAAGAGCAAGCACTATCTTGGTTTAATTGCTTCAAGGTAATTTAGAAAGATATATGGAAATACAAAGAGGAAATGTGCACTTGTGTTTTCCCATAATCTGCATGTAAGTATATCTATTCTGATTTTAGTTTTGGGCCCCAATTTCCAAAACTGATGCTTCTGTTTGATGTCATTTTTAAAAAATGTGTTGTGACAAAATTGTTTATCTGGCCTATTTTCCCTTCTTCTGATGGCACAAAAAAAAAAAAAAAAGAAAGAAAGAAAGAAAGAAAAAAGAAAAAAGAAAAGGAAGACACACTTGAATAACTGAAAACATGACCTTGTTCCACCTGCAGAAGGAGCTGATAGGAGGTGTCTTTTCCTTTATTATGAAGCCATTTTGATAAGACAGAAACACAGGAAACAACATAGTGTCTGCCACCATGATGAGACCAGTGGCCAAGGTGATTTGTCAGAGACCAGTGTCAAATTGGTTATTATGAAAGAATGCAGACATGGGATTACACTGATAACTTATATGTGCCATTCTTTTTATGTAATCATCATATTTAGTGATGTTGGCCCCACAACATAGGGACATACAGTATACTAGTATTCTGCAAAATGCTTGGAGCCCCTGGGCGGGGGCCACAGCAAATACCACTATAAGAAAGCATTTGACACAGGGCTGTATATGAAGGGAGATGTATGATACAAGCATAAATCACTGCCTTATTGATAGCGTGTTGCTGTACAGCATTCTCAGCCTCTTGAATATAAAAGAATATTTTTGCATTTGGTTCCAGCAAACACCATTGTGCTATTCTGAAATCCCCAGCACAGAAATAAGACATCCGCTCATAAGCAGAAAGCAAAGCGCTATTCAGCATTTCCTTCTGTTTCCTGCCAATTTGAGATCATTAAAACTTTTTTTAAACCCTTTATTCTGCTTTGATTCTGCTTCCTTCACCAAAAACGGGGTGGGGGACCTGAGAAATTGAAACTGTGTGTATAATAATAACAATCTTTTATTTGTCGCTAAAAGCCCCCTTTCATGGCTTAGCCTGTGACATTCTGTCTCTGTCTTCATTATCACAGGCCTCAGGATATCATCGTGTTTATTATTGGAGGAGCCACCTATGAAGAGGCTCTGACAGTCTATAACCTGAACCGCACCACTCCTGGAGTGAGGATCGTTCTGGGAGGAACAACAATACACAACACAAAAAGGTAAAAGACCCCCTCGGTCCTCCAGTCCTCCCCTGTGACTTGGAAAGACTAATGACCAAACCACAGTAAAGTGTGTGCTCTAGCACCGGCAGAGCTCCAAGACCGTGAGCTGAGGGTCTGAGAGTCTGAGGCATGGCCATGGCGAATTGCTAGCAAGCTGTGGGTTCTGTGCTCAGAGAAAGAGAGCCTCTGATAACCAGACAGGCCCTTTGAAAACAGATGAACAAAGCCCACTGATGGCCCTGGGTGTCTCTGTTGATTAGCCATGTTCAATATGTACTTAGCCAAAGAGTCCATCTCAAGTGCTATGACCAGGAACTGTAGAACAGAAGCAAGGAAATAAGACGCTGGAGGGGGGGGTGAGAGAGAGAGAGAGAGAGAGGAGAGAGAGAGAGAACTGGCAAGTGTTCATGAGGAGCAAACACACAAGGAGAGCCTCACATAAAGCATATGTACACGAAGGGAGGCTCCGCACGCTCTCTGTAGAGCCAGCTCCACACAGGGCCCACTGTCAGGATTGTGTGTAGCCCAGTAAACAGTTTAACACCAGAAGTATGGAAAACCTGGGAGGGGGGTGCTAGGGAATTTTTATTTTTTATAAGAAAATAGAAAAAAATTGAAGTTTTTGATCAGGAAAGTGACAGGAAATGTATGTTGTTTTAGGAATGTTAATGTGGCAGTGAGGGGTAAGGAGCCGCCTAGACTAAAGAGGCAGGTCAGACACTTGAATTCAGTGTCTGCTCCGAGGGTCTGTGCTGACATATGTGGCTTTGGGTAACTGGGAGTCGTGACAGGATTTCCATGTTCTTTCATTGCATACCATTGTGATTTATAAACATAATTTTACCTTCATTATGGAAGTGGCGTGCAGCTTTTGTAAAGGGTTTCATTTTTTTAGTTCAGGAAGTATACAGAGAAGGAAGAGCCCCCAGCCCCAGCACTGAGAGATTGTTAGTGCTGAGTAGATCATCAGTGTCCGCTGACAGACCTTGGAGCAGCAGGGCTGCCTGGGCTTAACCCCAGCTTCCCTGAACCCTTCTTGTGAATTAGCCCCTTTGCCAGTGTCCAGAATGTGCTAGCACATACAAGTTTATAGTGTGTGTGACTTGCTGGGTAATGTCCTTGCCCACTTTATAATTAAGGTATTCTTCTGTTTTTCTTGTTTTTATATGTCTATATGTATAACTAAGAATATTAACCATGAATCTTCTATTTCACAATTTTTCTACTATTTGATCTTCTTTAATATTTATTTATTTAATTTTTGTGAATGAATGTTTTGTTTCTAAATATGCTTAGTATGTGTGTACCTGGTGCCCAAAGAAGTCAGAGGAAGGTTCCAAATCCCCTGGAACTGCGTAAGAGTGGTTGTGAGCTGTCCTGTGGGTTTTGGGGACCGAACCTGGGGCCTCTACAAGGACAAATGCTCTTAACCGCTGAGCTGTCTCTCCAGCCCCAGAGGTTTTGCTACATATTATTCTATGTTCTAGTATTAAAAACTGCATTGTTGTTGCTATTATTTTCAATTTTTTATTAGTTAAGCTACTAGTGATTTCTGCCTTTGATGTTATACTTAGAAAAAGTTCTTTCCCAATCAAACTTATAAATGCTAACATTTTTACTATTACTTTTAGGGCTCATATTTAAACTTGCATCTTAGCAATCTATCAGAATTTCATTTTGGTTTAAACTGTGTGATGGAGATTTATAGCTTTTATAGATGTTATATAGATAGGTTTTTTTTTTCCTCCTGACACCAAGTGCCTGGTACCACTTCAACCCCATGCTTTGGCTTCTCTGGACGCTGTCTGTCTGGATGCTAAACAGTTCACTTGGTTCTGCTGTGTCTACCTAGAGTTAGCGGTAGACCCCCCCTAGAGGGCCCCACTTCAGATGCCAGCCTTCTGATTTACCAGCTGCAAGTTGGGATTGCCATGACTCATTCTCTAGGTTTGGAAACATGTTAGAACCATGTGCAGAACCCAGGAAGCCACTTTATCTACATTTACTAATGTGTTAAGAGGGACATGACTCAGGAAACGTCAAGAAGGAAGTGCAGAGAGAGCAGGGTTTAGTGGACAGAGTGAGGAGGCTTCACACACCAGCCAAAGAGATGTTTGAACTTTCTCATTTAATGACGTTCTCGGGGTTCCATTATGTGGATATGACTGAATAAATCATTAGCCATTAGTGACTTAGACTCTAGACACTTTTCTCAAAGGTTAGGGCACAGGCTAAAAGTTCCAAACTCTGACCATGGTTTGGTCTTTTCTGAATCCTGAAGCCCACAAGAGTAGCTTCATTAAAACAAAGGGCACTCAGGAAATGCCAGGGTTTTAGGAGCTCTGTGCCAAGAATGGAGACAAAGACATCTTTCTGTAGTACCACATACATGCCATTACATATAGAAGAGTCATCTCAGTGAAATGTCACACTGATTCACCTCTGTAAACAGTGTCCTCAAAAATGCCCCTTGTATGCCTGCTTGTCACCCCTAGGCCATCACTGCTTATGGGATTTCTGTTGCCATAAATTGATTTTATCTAATTTTAAAAGATATTTGTTAGCCAGATATGGTGGTCCATTCTTTTAATCACAGCACTTGGGAAGCAGAGGCAGGCAAATGTCTGAGTTCATAGCCAACCAAGTTCAAACCAAAAGGGCTACAGGGTAAGACTTTGTATCAAAAACAAAAGATTTTAAAAGAAGATAAATGAATAAATAAATAGATATAGAGACTAAACTTTATAGGTCTGGAGCTACAAGCATTCTATCCCTAACCACCCATAGAACTACACCCCACCCCCACAGAACTATACCCCATGCCATAGAACTACACCACACCCCCATAGAACTACACCACACCCCATAGAACCACCCCCCACCCCCACAGAACTACACCATACCCCATAGAACTACACCACACCCCATAGAACTACACCACACCCCATAGAACTACACCACAATCCATAGAACCACACCCCACCCCTACAGAACTAAAATACACCCCTTAGAACTATACCACACCCCATATTACTACACCCCCCCACTGAACTACACTACACCCCCACAGAACTATACCCCATCCCCACAGTACTATACTACACCCCCATAGAACTACACCCCACTCCTTAGAACCACACCCCACCCCATAGAACTACACCCCATCCCCACAGAACTACACCACACCCCACAGAGCCACACCTGCTCCATAGAGACTAAACTCAGTTTGACTCAACTTTCCCTCCCAAATAGATCACCTCCGCTTGTCCGTCTTCTCTGTCCAGTTTCTTTCTTTCATTCTGGTCTTCTCTTTGGTACAATTTTACTTTTACCAAAGAACACCCTTCTTCCCGCTGTTAGTCACTTTGACATGTGTAAAACTCCTGCTAAGTTCAGAATTCTGTGCTGAGGACTGGAGAGATGGCTTAGCAGTTAAGAGTACTTGCTATTCTTCTTCCAGAGGACCCAATCTTAAATTAAATAAATAAATAAATAAATAAATAAATAAATAAATAAATAAATAAATAAATAAATAAATAAAATGAATTTTTTTAGAAACAGAGAAGGAGGGAGGGGAAATCCTTATAAAAATAATTTGGCTGATAATTTCTGTTCGGCACTTAAGAGCCAGTGAGATTATTTTCACTTGTTACTTTTGACAAGTGTTCTTTGAGGCTGGGTGTGGTGGTGCACGCCTTTAATTCCAGCACTCCTGAGGTGGAGGCAGGTGGCAGGTGGCAGGAGGCAGGTGGAGGCAGGTGGCAGGAGGCAGGTGGATTTCTGTGAGTTTGAGGCCAGCCTGGTCTACACAGCCAGTTTCAGGCCAGTTTGGTCATCATAGAGAGAGACTCTGCCTCTAATCCAGAAAAGGTCTTTTCTCACTATAATTGTTTGTTATTTGAAGGCAACCTTCTAGTGTTTTTTATCTAATACAGACTATCTAATAGTCTGGCTCAGATTCTCTCCATCTAATTTCTGATTCCTTTCCAGTTTCCTTCTATTGATTGATTGATTGATTGAATGACTGGCTGACTGACTGACTGACTGACTGACTGACTGAAACAGAGTCTCACCATGTATCCCTGGCTGGCCTCAAACTCAGAGGTCTCCCTGTTTCTGCCTCCTGAGTGCTGGAATTACAGAGATGAGCCATGGCCACCCTGCTTCCTCTTGCCTTTTAAACATAGATACATGTTTAAGCACGTTTGTAACTCTCTCTTGCCTTTCTATATGTCTTGTTATAAGAGAACCTTTATATAATCTGCCTGAAACCCAAACATAGAAATGTCAGTGAGTAAATCATTAGGACTTGGGGGGGAGCATGTAAAATGGTTATGACATTATATTCTCAGATTTTTACATATTTCAAAAGGTAGCCTTACATCCTAAAATGATCAACTAGAAGTTTTATACCTAATTCAGTGGCTACTGAGTATTTTTGTCATAGAAGTGACTAATTCACATTTTGTTCAGGTTTTTCCCCTTGCTGCTGACAAAAAAAAAAAAAAGGTGGTAACTTTTAATAGTTACTGAGCATATACTGTGTGCTAAGGACAGTACTAAATATTATACCTATATTCATTTAATCCTGGTGTATACCATCATCAGAGCATTAATTAACAAGAGAAAGAGAAACAGGCAGAGAGATTGAGACTGGAAGGCAGAGGCCAGTATGCAATTCTTTCATTAGTATTATCTCACATCTCTGATCCTGTACTGTTCTCTAACACTCACAGTCCAGAGTCAGAGGTTTGGTTAGTGCTTGCTGGTAGCCGTATCGTTATCTTCTTGATCTAAATGAGTTCTCTCAAGTACATTTAGAGAGTCTTTTGCTTTGACTAGCCTCTAATATCAGCGTTCGAAACAATTAATTGGCCTTCAAACACTTTAAATATTTACACCTTCTGAGATTTATTTTCTAAGTCTTTGTAGCTTTATGGCCTAAGAAAGTAGAATTTTCCCTTTAACTTGAAATATCAGAAGTGTAAAATTAAACATCTATATCTCATTTTAAAAATAAGTAGAATTACAAAGATATGTATATGTATACTTCCTTGTAAAATAGTCTCAACACATGTAAATAAAAATGCATATTTTCATGTTTGACTAATTAATAGTACTCTGACTAAATTTTCACTTCACTGTTTTAAAAACAGGAAAAAACCTAATTTTTAAAAATAAATTATTTGCCAGGTGTGGTGGCGCATGCCTTTAATCCCAGCACTTGGGAGGCAGAGATAGGCGAATTTCTGAGTTCAAGGCCAGCCAGGGCTACACAGAGAAACCCTGTCTCAAAATAAATAAATAAATAAATAAATAAATAAATAAATAAATAAATAAGTAAATAAATTGTCAAAGTCACTAAGCAAATGATGTTTTGTGTGAAATTAAGTAGTAAAAGCCCCCAAATGATGTCAGGTACAGGTTTCGTCCTGTGGAGCAGGCCTTAAAGCCAATCAGGAATGGTTGCTACTCTGTAACATTTATACCACTCTTACACCAGCGGTCATTTCAGGTCGTTTTTGGCTGCTGGGAGAAGAGTCGGGTTTTTAAGAGGGTAGCCCAGGATAAGTTAGCTGCATTCAGAGGATAGCCATGCATCCCAGAATATTTGGGTAACTCGACTTGGCCTTGCTGTGAAAGTGATGGGGGAGGACTGGAAGTTGAATGGGAAGGGAAGGAGAGAGATCTGGGACAAGATGGGGGAGGGAAGGTGAATATTACTAAAACACTTTGTATGATATTCTCAAAGGACTGATAAAAGAAAAACATAGACAGCCCTTAAAAAGTCTCCAGGTATCCTGACGGCAGCTGACTGTGGTATCCTGTCTGATGGATAGCATGCTAAATCCTTACACTGAGTGTGAGACTTGACAGCAGACGGTGATAGCGTCTTGACAGGACTGTTTCCTAGCTCCTGACCAATGCAGCTTTTAGGAAGAGGGACTTGCTATTCATTACAAAGCCTTAAATAATTGGAAATGACACAAAAACTTCAACTTTCAGTGGAAAGGGCCAATTTTCATGCTGAGTACACTACTTGTGCTATCACTAAGTTGTTAGGTAAGCCACTGCTTCTTTTCTTACTGTTTTGTTTTGAGTCAGGGTTTTACTGTTTTGCTCAGGTTGGCCCATAAATCCTGAGCTCAGGCAATCCTCCTGCCTCAGCCTCCTGAATAGCGAAGTGTATACCCCAGTGACTTCCCACCTCTTAAACCCTTGAGATCCTAGAGCTGGGATGCAGGCCAGCAGAGGAGCGAGTGCACAGCATCCCAGGCCCTGGGGACACTCAGTGGGAGAATGTTAATATTCTGTGAAAAAAAAAAAGAGAAAATGTTGAAGATACAGTAGGCCACTTGTGAGCTTGCAATTTAGACTTTAATATGTGGAGAATATGTTGAGTAATTTGTCTCTGTAAATTGTTAGGTTCAATGTAGGGATTGTTGTTTTCCAGTGTGTGATGCCCTAAGGGCTAATGACACAGGCTCTCCTGCTCGAAAGAGCTCTGCAGTCAGTATTATTTTGGGAAACTATGGAGATTAGAAAGCAGTCTACTTTTAGATGTGCCATAATGAATGCCCTCCTGTTGTGCTTAGAATTGTGTAAGAGATGGTATGGACTGCGTCACGGGGATTTGAGATAATGAGAGGCCTATAGACAGGAAAGTCACATCCTGTGTCCTGACTGTGCCAAGACAGAGCCGCTGCCTTTACAGACCGGGAGATGCTTCTTGTGGAACTGCTGTGGATTTGGGCCACTTGCTTTCCATGATCTTTGCAATCTTAAATAAAATTCTGAGCCTACCACAGATTTATTCTGCAGCCGAATCTTAGAAACAGCACTTACTACAACATGCATAAATCACCCGCTTATGATGTGGAGGAAGTTACTTACTGTGCAGAATAAATGTGTCAAAATTGATCTGCTTTCCAAAACACTACAGGCTCCTTTACCCTCCCATGGTAAATTTAGTAACTGTCCTCTGTAAATTGAAATTAAATCTTACTTGTAAACAACACTGGCAAATGAAGAATAGAAATGTCGGGCACACCTGCAGCCCCGGCCCCTCAGGTGGCAGAGGCAGAGAACTTCACATTTGAGCCCCATCTCAGGAAAACAGAGTGGAAAACAAGTCTTTCCTTCCTTCCTAGGACACTTCTGGGATTAACGTTAAGTTGGGTGATGGGAGTCTTTTTTTGTTTTTGTTTTGCAGTTTTTTGGGGCATGGGCGGTGCCGAGAACTGAACTCACTCGCACCTGTACATTCAAGAGAACTGTCAGCCCTGTGCTGGATCTCTGCCCTTTGGTGGAGTTTGGTGGTAGTTTGGTTTGAGTTTTGCCATAGCACCTTAAGTTAAGTTTCTTCATTTTAAGCCAGAGGTACTTGGAAGTGTATACCCCAACCCCATCTTCATTCTGAAGCAGGGCCCGGGAGTCACTGTGTAGCCTGAGAATGGTCTCCAAACCCTGCCTCCCCAGTACAGAGATGACAGATGTGTGTCATTGTGCCTGGCTTTCTCCAACTAGAACTTAAAGAGAAGTATATAGTAGTTCAATTTAAAAGTCATGTGCCATTCAAAGGTGGGATTCAAGCTGCCTTTGTCTCCTTTTTCACTTTTCCTTAGTTTTTCAGACAGGAGCCATTGGCTGTTGCTACCATGGCAACTTAAACACAAATAACCAATAATGAACCATATCAAAATAATAGTTAATTAGCACAGCAAAATTAACAGGGACCCACTATATATTTTAACAAAAAACATTTTGTTTGATTGTGTATTTATTTTGTCTTTTTGAGGCAGGGTCTCATTGTGTTCCCTAAGCTAACCTCAAATTTACAGCAATGCTCCTGCCTCACTCAGCCTCTCAGCTGCTGGGGTCACAGATGTGCACCACCACACCCAATCAAGTGTCTCTTTCTTAAGCAATTTCCTTAAGACAACATGCTGTTTGTTTGTTGAGACAGGGTTTCTCTGTGTAGCCCTGGCTGTCCTAGAACTCACTCTGTAGACCAGATTGGCCTCAAACTCAGAAATCTGCCTGCTTCTGCCTCCTGAGTGCTGGGATTAAAAGATGTGTACCATTATCCAGTGTTATTTTTTATAGCAAATCTCTGGTTATAATGTAGCAGGGTTTTGATGAGCAGGTCTCCTTCCATGGTCGTCACATCACAGGTTTTGTTAGGGGCTTCTCTGGTTAGGTGTAGTTGTGATTGACTTTACTTAGATTTAAACAGCAGTTAAAACAGAAGGGGGATATCTGCTGCTGGGTACTATGGTGGTTTAAATAAGAATGCCCCCCCACACACACACACATAGGCTCATATATGTCAAAACTTGGTCCCCAGCTGGTGAAACTGTTTGGGAAGGGTTAGAAAGTGTAGCCCTGTTGAGGAAGGAGAGTTTTTGAAAGCAGGCTTTGAGGTTTCTGAAGACTCACCATTTCCAGCTGGTTCTCTGTTCCTCCAGTTTGGAGTTTGAGATATGAACTCTGTTGTTCCTGCCTTTGTGCCTCCATACCTTCTCCCCACCATCATGGACTCTGACCCTCTGAAGCTATAAGCCTAATAAACACTTTGCTTTATAAGTTGCCTTGGTCATGGTGTTTTATCACAGCAATAGAAAAGTGTCTAATACAGAGACCAGTATTTTCACAGGAGATAATTATCTCTGAAGGCAAATTTCTAATAAAATTGCTTTCTAGATACAGTAAGACTTATTTCATAATTGTTAGATCCAGCAGTGGCCTGAGCCTGTGCAGCTGTCTGGCCCAGCGGTATGTCTGTAGGATCTGTGCAGGCATACAGAATGGAGGTTGTTGCCTCCTGTTTCCATAGGTTTTTGTTGTTGGTGGTGGTGGTGGTGGTGTTTTGTTTTTTTGTTTTTTGGGGTTTGTTTATTTGTTTGTTTGTTTGTTTTGAAACAGGATCTCTCTGTGTAGCTCTGGCTGTCCTGGAGCTTGCCCTGTGTAGACCAGGCTGGCCTTGAACTCACAGAGATCCACCTGCCTCTGCCTCCCAAGCACTAGGATTAAAGACGTGAGCCATCCCACTGCCTGCTGCCTCCTATCCTAGCAGTACTCTTCTTACAGGATTAACTCTTCATTTCTCTAATTATATTAGCCTACTATGTCTTCAGGTAGGGGGTGGAAATGTCAAATTTCAGTTTCTATGAAATCTGTATGACATGACTCATTGCCACCACAACTACATAGAGCAGTCAACAGCCATTTCACCCAAGAGTTTTAAGATAACTCTCAATCACATGAGCGTGATATAAGTCAGCAGATCATTTGCTCAGATATTTAGTGATTTTCACTACAAGTTAGAAAACAGGGTAGGTATATTAGTTGGGATGTGTGTTTGTGTGTGTGTGTGTGTGTGTCTCTGTCTGTCTGTCTGTCTGTATGCCAGTTATGAGGGGTACCAATGGCAGCCAGAAGAGAGCAGTCTATCCTCTGGAGATGGATGCCAGCAGTTGTGAGCCACCCACTGTGGATGCTGGGAACTGAACTCAGCTCCTCGGAGAGAGCAGCAAGTACTTTTAACCAATAAGCATCTCTCCAGCCTTGGGTTTTTTTTTTTTTTAATGGTGCTATTAAGATATGGTTCACATATCACACAATTGACTCAAAGTGTATTGACACTAGAGCATATTGATCTTTAGCATATTTACAAATATGTTAGAACTTAATCATAGTCTAGAACATTCTCATCATCACTAAAAGAATCTCCTTCTCTAGCCCTAGGCTGTTTTCTGTCACATAGGTGTCTCTTCCCTGGGCAGTTTATGAGTGGAACTACATGTTTTCTTTTGAGTAGCTTTTTTCCCTAACATAATCTTCCAAGATCACCCAGGTTGTAATAGCAGACTTCATCATTCTTTATGACTGAATATTTCACTGTATGCATGTACCACATTTTCTTGATATCTGAATAGTTTCCCTCTTTTGGCTCCTATGAACAGTGTTACTCAGAAGATATCTGTATGGGCTTTTGTGTATTGTGGGTTTAAGAAGAGTCATAACATCAGACTTATGATATGAGCGTCATCTGAGTTACCAAAGCTAATGTGGGGTTGGGGGAGGTGCTGGAGGTACTGCTTAGTAAAGAATGCTATGCTCTATGCATCAAAAGATGGCCTAGTCGGCCATCACTGCAAAGAGAGGCCCATTGGACTTGCCAACTTTAGATGCCCCAGTACAGGGGAACGCAAGGGCCAAAAAGGGGGAGTGGGTGGGTAGGGGATTGGGGGGTGGGTATGGGGGACCTTTGGGATAGCATTGAAAATGTAAACGAGGAAAATGCCTAATTAAAAAAAAAAAGAATGCTATGCTCTGTGTAAGACCCAAGTTCAGGTCCCAACACCCACACTAGGCAGCTCCCTGTAACTCCCTCTTCTGGTCTCCATGGACACTTGCATGGATTAGTGCACATAATCTCGTTCAGGCACACACATCCTCATAAAGAAGTAAATCAATATTTAGAAGACCTTTTAGACGCTAACGTGAACTAAAAGCATTATCCCCCAGGTGAACATTTCCTTATTATGAAAGTGCAGAATCCTAGTGCAGTGAACTGTAGTCAGGATTTATTCCCCGCAGTAAATTGAGTCTTCATCTTTTTGTATTTCGGGAGAGATTGATTCTTCCTTGCAAATGAAGGGGAATCTTGGTTTGGACATTAAGCCTTAATACCACCTCACAAGCAGTCAATACTAGAGAGTTCCAGTCATTGCTGGTAGCTACTGAGTTAGCTGTGTGAGTCAAGAGGCCAAGACCCCAATCAGTATGGACATAACTGTTCTAATGGAATAGAATCCCAGTTTTCCCGAGATTCAGGATAGAAGTGAAGGGGACGGAGAGGGGTGTGTTAGCCAGCCGGCCTGCAAAGCACTGCAGGAAGCTCAGTCAGCCTCCAGAACCATCCGTTCATTTCCTCTCAAGACTCTTGCCAAGGATGCGTCCTGCCAGGTTCCCCTTGAAGTCGGACATAATTATGACACAGTGGGTGCTCTGTGTTAAGTCTGAATTGGATTCAGTTAAACCCTCAGTGGCTCTAAGTCTACAAATCAATTAAAGATCTCATATTCCAGTTATCTTCCTCTAACTAGCAAAGGCATGTAGTCTCAGCAGCAGATAGGCAGGCATTCCCCTTCCACCAAGTCTTTCATGCACGCTCAGTATAGATCCATATGAAAGTGAAAACCATGGACAGTGAGGTAACACCGAGATTCTGTGCTCTTTCTTCCTTTAAGGTGTTCCTTTGCCCAAAAGTTAAAATGAAACAAACAAACAAAAACATGTATTGGGGGACATGCCGTAGGGTGTGGGGGACTGGGGGACATTCCATGGGGTGTGGGGGACTGGGGGACATGACGTGGGGTGTAGAGGCCAACTCACAGGAGTTGCTTTTCTTGTGAGTTCCCTAAAGTGAACCCTCATCATCCCTATACCCACTGAGCCATCTCAGCAGCCCACATAAAGGCTTTTGGGTTTTGTTTTTGTTTTGTGTTTGACACAATTAGGATAGGAATAGTACTGTGGAGAGTGTCCCACGCCAGGTTTACTTTGGGAAAGTAGAGAGTCTGCAGCAGTGCACAGTGGCTCCGTAGTCCAGGCTGGCCATGGACTCACAGCTTTCCTCCTGCCTCAGCCTCCCAGATTGTAAGTATGAGCTACCACTTCCAGGTCATACTTGGTTTTGTTATTTTTGTTATATTGAAAACATTTTCCTATGATATCAGATATTCTTCACAATAATTTTAATTTAATGAAAATATAAAGGGTATGTCTTTAATCATTGTAATCAGGCATTTAGACTGTTTACATTTTAAAATACATAATGCTAAACTAAATATCATCTATATTAATAAATTCATGCCCCTAGGCTTGACTATTTTTAACTGTATGGTTAGGCAATTTCAAGTATGGCTGGAGTGGAAATGTTAATTTGCTTGACATTTCTGGAAAGCAGCTTAGCATCATGTACTCAAAAGTGTGGGATCAGCTTGGTAGCTCATGCTGCGTTTTGTCTCTTGGTTTATGAAGCCCCTGTGCAGATCATGGAGTGTCCGTCCTGTGTGGACTGATAAAGTAGCTATCCAACTGCACTCAGTCAGACTCATCAAATGATACCCTTAAAATCTGTTATCATCTATGAATTATATCTCCATTTTAAAGTTAAAGAGTATGGCTAGGGAGATATATCCTAGGATGGAGTACCCGCCTGGGATCTACAAGGTCAACCTCCAGCACCACACACAACAAAATTAAAATATGGAAAGGCAAGGCTCTGCAGCACCGGACTGATAGGTTTTCTTGATATACTCATCAGGATTTGTTTTCTCACGTGTAGTCCCGTGTGGCTGAATGTCATATCCCAGACCCACTTGATGTCATCTGGCTCTGGGGGGCACACTGAGAAAGACACTCTATAGCAGGTCCTAAGGAGGACATTATAGGCCTGGAAAGACTGCCCAGTTGTTAAAAATGAATACTACTCTTACAGAAGACCCAAGTTCAGTGCCCAGCACCCACATCAGATGGCTTACAATGACCTGTAACTCCAGCTCAGGGAGCCCAGTGTCCCTCCTGACCACCACGGGCGCCGGCTCTCACAGGCACATAGATACACACAGATGCATGCGTCACTTTACAAATAATAAAAGTAAATACTTTTGTAAAAAAGAGTCTAGCGCTAAGGACTAAATTGTAATGTACATCTACTACGCACTACACATTGCTTTAGCACCTTACACCTCTGCTCTCTAAACAGCGGTCCCCAGCCACAGGGAGCTAGGGAGCTCTCGACTGGCTAGTCGGCTCTGAGGTGCATTCCAAGCATAAAAGACATTGTGGATTTCAAAGAAAACACACACAAAAACGTAAAATATCTCACTAATAATTTAAGGTAATTATATGCTAAAATGATAATCTTTGGGTATATGAATGAACTATTATAATTAAATTTCTCTTTATTTTAGTTTTTTAATGACTACCAAACATTTTAAATTGCCTATGCAGCACACATTTGAAACTTGTAAATATTTTCAATTTTGGTTTTGTTCGTTTTTGAGACAGGATCTCTCTACATAGCCCAGGCTGTCCTGGAACTCACTCTGTAGACCAAGCTGTCCTCATATTTAGAAACCTGTCTCCCTCCATCTCCCGAGCGCTAGAATTAAAGGCATGCCACCATGCCTGACCCCATTCAATTTTGCTTAATTTCTATAATAAGCCAATGAGATCTAATTGCTCAGGTGAAAAAGCTGGGGCAGTAAAAGACCATAAACCCAGTAGTAGAGCTAGAGCTGAGCCCAGTGTCTGTCTGTCTGTCTGTCTGTCTGTCTGTCTGTCTCTCCCTTCCTCTCCCCGTTTCTGTGTGTGTGTCCCACAACTATTTTGAGAAGATTTACTTGCTGTGCTTTTCAGATGCTTTGCTTTCAAACGGTTCGTGTAAGGTTGGCAAGCCACGCAGCCTTCTGCCCAGGGAGAAAATAACATAAAAGGAGGAACCAGAGTCATTTCATTTGGGGGCTTTTGGCATCCCAAATAAAATTTAAGTCAAAATAATTAAACTGATTAATTAGTGGAGACGCTGGGAAGACTTGAAGGCAGGAGGGCTGCTGCGTGTTGCCAGCAAGAGCATCATAGCTCTTACCTTAACAAGTAACACTAGACACTTGGCCCTTCTCCTCTAACCACAAGTGGGTTCAATCCCTGAATTATTTACAGAAAAATTAGGATACTATGACGTAATTTGCATGTCAAAGAGAAAGGAACCCATACACCAGTCTCCTGCAACTTGGGTCGGTTCAGGATCCCTTTGAAAGCATCAGGATCACGTTGGCTTTGTAGAGATTTTCTTTGTGCAAAAGTTTGTTTTCTTCCTGCCACTGGCCAGCTTTTCCTTAGTACTGACTGTGTGAAGTTCTGTTAGCGTGCGCTGTGCCTGTGAGGGCTTGTGCCTAACGCAAAAGTAGACGCTTATGAGGATGAAGTCGACTTTAACCAGGACTCAGCCCAAGGATGTCTCCTGACTCTGTGTACACTAGAACATCTTTAAACTAAAGACAACTTTTCATCATAAGAACAATATAGAATTCTTATAGGAAACAAATGAAACAGTTAAGGCCTCGGGAGACAGCCGAGCAGTAAGAGCACTGCTGCGCTTGCAAGAACCCAGGTTCGGCTCCTAGACCCACCTGGCATCTCACAACCATCTAGAATTCCAGTTCCCGAGGACCCCTCTTCTGGCCTCTGCAAGCACTGCACACACATAAATAAATAAACAAATAAATATTAAAATTTTTAATAATAAACACAACTAGACCAAAATAAGGTACTAAATAAAATATCAAACTCCCCTGTTAGGGCTGCTGCCCCTGGCCTAGTGCAGAGCCTCCAGTGAGTGTGCACTCCTTTCCCTGGCCTTTGGTTTTCCAGTCTGGCCCTTTCCTTGCAGCCTGGACTGGCCTCAAACTTTCAGTTCTCCTGCCTTTACCTCTTGAATGCTGAGATTAAAGGTGTGTGGTTCCACATAAGCAATTTTAGATAAAAGACAGTGTGCTTTCAGCAAAAACATGTCTATGTCATTTTCATCCATGGAATTGTATTCTGTTGTTTGATTAACCAATCATCAGTTTTTTCTTCACTAACAATATTTAGTGTGCACCTATTCTGGAGCTGTCTTTGACAACAAACACCATATATAGATGATTATTGAAATCCTTTTTTTGAGACAGGGTTTCACTGTATAGCGCTGTAGATCAGGCTAGCCTTGAATTCTCAGACATCCACCTACCTCTGCCTCCTGAGTGCTGGGATTAAAGACTGTCACTGTGGCCAGGCTTTTATTTTGGATGCAGGATCTCACATAGCCCAAGTTGACATCCAAGTTGCTATATACTTAAGGGTGGCTTTAAGTGATCCTCCTGTTTCCACTTCCTGAGCACACAGATTGCATGTGTGCCATATGCAGTGCTGGGGATTGAACCCAGGGCTCCATGCGTGCTAACAAAGTACCTGGCTGATAGTCTCAGCCCCTGGCTGATAGTCTATGTAACTGTTCACCCTTAGAAGCAGTGTCGTAACTATCTCTATGCATCATTATGCACTACTCACGCAGGATAGCAACTGAGCAGGAACCACACACCAGGAAGCTCTCTTCACTGCAGATAGCATCTCGTTTAACTTTCCTAATCCAGGAAGTAAGGTCATTGTGATCCCAACGTCCAGGTGAAAACCAGGAGCCATTGGATGATTTGCTTGGATCACGTCTGGGAAGTACAGAGCTAGTGTTCAAGTTCAAACCCATGAGCTAGCAGCAAAGTGAAGAAATGACCGCATAGAAGGGTATAAGCATTGTCCATATGCTAAATTTCCAGCCAGAGAGGGTGGTGTTGTTGTTTTAAGTCAGGGTCTTATATAGCCTTGGCTGGCCCTAAACTCAGTGTGTAGACAAGGCTGGCCTCGAACTCATCTTCCTGCCTCCACCTCCTGAGTGCTAGGATTTTCATTCTATTCTTATAGTTATGGTTGCTCTGACAAACTGCTGTGGTGTTGGGTGTCCGCCTGGGTGAGGAAGCATATCTGTGGGTCTGTCTGCCCGTCATTGATTCTCTCTTGGACTTGCATGATGGATACAGACGCATTTCTTTCCCCTGGAGTCATCTCCCTCGCAGACACGAGGGCCTTTCTCCTTCCTTCCGCTGCACTCCAGCAAATCACACCCAGCGCTGGCTTCTCCCAGAGTCCCCATGTTTGCATCCGACCTGTTCCTTCTGAGAGAAGAAACTGGGCCAAGAGCTCCTGTTTGTTTTCCTTTGCTTTGTTTTTCTTTTTCTCCTAAGTTGGGTATCAGTAAAAGACAGGAATTAAGGAGTTACTTTGTTTGTAACAGACAGTTGTAGCATTCATAGGAATGTATGAGGAACCTTGGGAGGATTGGTGGTTATTAAGACAATGTTCTCTAGTTAACTCAGTGTCTCACAGTGTGTCCTACAGGAAGTGTGTTTGAGGAGACACAGATAGATGCGTTTTTATTAAAGAGTGTGCAGACAACAAAGTGGTAAAGGACTGCATGCTGTCTGGGAAAGTCACACGTCACCATAGCATGCTAAAGATGCCGAGGAACTGTACAGAGAAACCGCTCAGATTTGGGGTTTTTCACTAGATATTTAGAAAAGGAAATAGAAAGCACGCTGCAGTGACCACTCGAACTGTTGGCCTAACTCAAGGATGAAGTGCTGCCCAGCACCCACGTGCTTCTCTCTGGTTACAACGCTCGTCTTTCCCTTGCTTTAACACAGAACAGTGCATCTCTATCCGTTGGCCATGGACTTCTAAACAACATGTTCAGTTTTGCTCAGTTTGAGTCACGACAAAAGTGATGTTATACTTTCCTTGTGAGCCTTGCCTCTGTGATTTATCTGCATCATTGACCCTGCTCACTCGGCTCTCAGTGCTATGTCACATTTCCTGGCCACCCAGTAATTTCAACAGGTTTGCTGTTGTTGCTGTTGTTGTTGTTGTTGTTGTTGTTGTTGTTGTTTTACCTATTTTGCTATTGTTTCTTTCAAGGAGAAAGAAATATGAGGCAAGAGTATTTATTGGCACATGATTCTATTGTTTGTGAGCATAAGTGATGCTTACAGTGACTGTGAGCTAGCGCTTGATGCAGGAGAGAAAAGGGGGAGGATGCGCCTTTCTTCAATGATCCCAGGCTCCACCCAGGGAATTAAAGAAGCCTGTATCTCTCAAATTAGAATATGATTATAATTCCTAGGAACATGCAAGAATACAAAATAAATGTAACATGTCTTTTGGAGTATTTATTTTCATATAATTTGGGAGATATGCAAAGAATTAAGTTAATAAAATAATATGAACTTGGAGGCAGGAAAGTACAAAGGCTTCCAGGAAAATAGAGAATTCCCAAGTGCTGGAATCCAGTGTGTACCACACTTGGCTTAAGGCTATTTCTTCTTACATGGTACAAAAAGACATAAAAACTACATATTCTGTTTTTATATTGCACATATTTAGTGTATATATGGAAGGGGTGTGCATACCATGGACACTAATGGACATTAGATGACAACTTGTGGGCACTGGTTCTCCCTTGCCACCACGGGCATCCAATGCTCGGACTCAGGGCATCAGGCTTGGCATCACACACCTTCTCCCACAAAGCCACCTCACCAGCCGTCAGTGCATGCGTCTTAGCAGTCAGGCCCCACAAACCAGCTTCCCTCCGTCCATCCTGCCTCACGTGTAAACGTCTGCCTGTGGACTATAGGACGATGAATTAGATATGGACATACATATGCGCATTGTTGAAGTATAGTCTGGGAACAGTTATTCAAAGCAATTACCTTAATAATTAACACAACACTAATGCTGTGAGTGTTGGTTTCTGGTTTGTCACCAGAGACTAAAAACTAAAGATGATACAAGCATTTTAAAAAGAATTCTTTTTACTTTATGAGAGTTTGCCTCCATGCGTGCATGTGTGCATATGTATCCCTGGTGCCTGCAGAGGCCATCAGATGCCCTGGAACTGGAATTACAAATGTTTGTGAGCCACGTGGGGGTGCTGGGAACTGAGCAGGTCTTCTGGAAGTGCTCTTAACCGCTGAGCCACCTCTCTGGCCCAGCACCTACTTTTTTGTGTAGACTCAAGAATTTTCAGGGTTTGCTTTTCTGAGTTAAGAGTGAGGCCCTCTCAGTCTATCCATTTTTAGAGCTGGGCAGCACCCTGGCCAACCCACTCCAAGCAGCCAGCATGTTGACTCCAATCCTAGTGTCTGTGCTACACCCTGCCCAGATGTGCTGTGCATCTGGCTCTCTCTTAAGGTAGGACTCATAGCTGTGGTCCTGCGCACATGTAGTTCAGTGCAGTCCAGTCATGCACAGTAAATGTTTGTTAAAATAAATTTAACTGAACTGGATTGGATCCTAGCTCCACAAGAGATATTTTAGTTTGTTTTTAGGTGAGATTGATTTTTTAGAAATCTAGACAAGCCATTCTTTTTGTCTCATTGTTTTTAAACACAGTCTAAATTTAGGATGCAGCTACCAATATGTTCGTTGCCCATAATTTTTAAGTACTCTGAGCTGTGAGTCATCAAAGTCCCTAAATAGATATTTGAAAAGTCACAATAGCTCTGGGAAACAAAATTAGGTTTGGCAAATACCGTGTTTTCTCTTTGCAGTCAGGAATGTGTGGTCTTACTGATCTACATGGGAGGAACATTCTGTATAATTTTAGCGAGTTCTTTTCCCTTCGTACTAGAGTTGAAAATGAGCAGAGATCACCTGACGAGCTCCAATGGGGCAGCCAGCCGCTTCCTCCTTGCTGGAAACCACTGCTGGGGACTGTTTCCTTCCCAGATGGCAGTGTTGCATCCTCCTGACCCTGACTCAGCCCCTCCAGCATTGCCAGTCTGATGGGTGAAAGAAAGGGGGCCACACGGAAAGGAGGCAGCTGTGTTTCAGTAGAAGGCAATGCCATGGCCTCTCCTCCTTCCCATTTTTTGTCTCTAATGGAGTTTAGAGTTTAAATCCTCCACGCCCCTGCGTCTCCCAGCTCTGACCTATGAAGCAGGGTGAGGTACTTCCCATCCTTCGTCACCACAGAGCATGCTTACAAATGCCATCAAAATAACCCTAATGTTAGCCAGAAGCCCCTGTCGCCAGGGAGCAGCAACTTTAACTAATTCATTTATCCAGCATGCTGTGACACACATCATACACACACAAAGGCTTTTTAGAAAGATTTTAAAGAGGAAAGCATACCCAATAGGATAAGATCTGCATTTTAAGAAAATATATGTAATTTGTACTAATGTAACATGGTCCTAAGGTAGTGGTTCTCAGCCTGGGGGGCGTGCACATATCAGATAACCTACATACCAGATATGTGCATTGTGAGTCATAACAGTGGCAAAATTAGTTATAAAGTAGCAACAAACTGTATTAAAGGGTCACGGCCTTAGGAAAGTTGAGAACCACTGTCCTAAGGTACTATATAAAACCTTGCCTTTAAAAGATCTGGGGTCCCATACCTTCTTTCTACAGTTTCAGTGGGTAGGGACACCTGCTGCGAAGCCTGATGACCTGAGCTGTACCTCTGACCTCTACACAAACACTCTGGCACATGGCCTAGCATAGCAGCTGCACTTAGGATCTTGTCACTTAGAGAAAAGGCTGTGTGACACCGGCCTGCATCACACAGTGAGCGCCAGGCCCAGAAAAGGAAAACGCACTAATGTGCACAAAGGCGTTGTCCTCCTGGGCAGGACGTTCTATCCGCCAGTCGGACTCGGCACATGGTATCGACCAGGACTTCTCCAGCTCTATTCATGTTTCTTACCAGGTCACAGCCGTGAGGGCTGCTCTGCTTTGGTGAGGCTTTTGCTTTTCTGCCAAATAACCTGAAGTCTCTTTGTCAGCTTCCTAGAGGAAGTCCTGGCTTCTGGGCTGCACAGCCGCAGCAGGGAGAGCTCGCAGGCCACCTCAAGGTCAGCAAACAGAAGATGAGATGGCAGTGGAGAGCGGCGAGAATGTCATGGCCTCCTCTTACCTGCCTCGGCCCTTCCCTGCTGACCAGGGGCTTTGGGGCTGGCCCTTGTGTTTGCTCTGACTCACTCCAGGTAACCCCGATTCCTGGACTGCTGGAACAGACCCCGGGACTGCGAGCCGACGATGAGCCCACCCCGACCCACTTGTGATTGTGTATGGAATAAACACACTCTTTGTGTATTTGACAGCACAGGCTTCAGTGTTTGATGGGCTCTGTTGAGGTAGTATATGAGAAATGTGTTGTCAGAGATAAGAGGGATTCAGAAAGCCATGTGATGCACGCGGTACCATCACTTAGGTCCTGACTTCTCTTGATATCCTAAACAAGTGAAGTTCTGACATGAGCCAGCCATGTTAAGGACCATGGTATCAGACCTTTGTAAAGTTGGCAAAGCCTTTCTCCCAGATCAGGTTCAGACTGCCCCCCTACAGACAGACACCACCTACCGAGACCAGCCTGAGACTGCCCCCCTACAGACACCACCTACCAAGACCAGCCTGAGACTGCCCCCCTACAGACACCACCTACCAAGACCAGCCTGAGACTGCCCCCCTACAGACAGACACCACCTACCAAGACCAACTAACTTCCCCCCCCTGGGCTGTACATAAGTGCACAGAGGCCCCAGGTTGCCCATCAGAGTACAGACAGCCCATCTGGCCCTGTCTTTTCTTTTCTTTTTTCTTTCTTTTTTTTTTTTCTTTTGGTTTTTCAAGACAAGTTTTCTCTATATAGCCCTGGCTGTCCTAAAACTCACTTTATAGTAGTGGCCTCGAACTCAGAAATCCGCCTGCCTTGGCCTCCCAAGTGGGATTAAAGACATGCACCACCACAGCCTGGCTTGGCCCTGGCTTTTCTAGACCGGTATTTGTGTCTGTTCTTTCCTCTGTCCCAGTCAGGGTTCCAGGACCAAGACTCGGGGGACACAGCCCCCTGTCCCCTTACCTCATCCCTCATGCTCATTTCTTTTTAGAGCCATTTGCTGTAGCATTGAGAACCCATGTGGGGTTGCAATAAGAATCTATCTGCAGAGATGTAAGGGATATTGTTTGGTTTCTTTGAGGCTCATTCATGGGAATTCATAAGGTGAAGACTCGAGATGATGTCAGACAAACAATGAAGGCACAGCCTGTATCTGGACATGTTTAATTATGCGGGCAGATGAAAGCTCTGGTCTGCCTCTCCTGAAGCAGTGATAGAAATCAGTGTCCTCAGATAATCATGCTCATGTTCATGTATGTATGTGTGCACATGCTGGTGTGATTGTCCTTGAAACCAGAAAAGGACATCTGATCTCCCTGGGCTGGAGTTAGAGCCTGTCCAGTGTGGGTGCTGGCAACTGAACTCAGGGGCTCTGCAAGAGCCGCAAGCACACTTGACTGCTGAACCCCTTAACTTATATGTTGATAAGTATTCCTTAGCATCCTTCAGATTTGTCACATTTATATAACCAATACTGGACATAATCGTCTTTTGTGGCTGGCTCAGTTTCCTCCTCCATAAAGTGAAGATAATTAGTGCCTTCCTCATGTGACAGTAAGGACTAAATACAATGATCCAGTATAATATTTACAGACCATTCCAGTATTACTGGTCTCATTTTATTAAAAAACATTTTAGTTAAGGAGCTATGTTTTTAATAACTCTTCCTCTCTCCCATAGGTTAAAATGTCCTGGTCAAAACACCAATCCTATTTTTAAAATAGGATTTTAAAGTCAAGGATATTTGTTTTTAAATGTCAGCTCAGATATTTCTGCCCAGTAAACTTATAAACAGCAATTCACAAGATGTTACCTCTGAGAGTTTTTGCTTATCCCCCTAACTGCTCAGTAGAGCTATTGGTGATGCTCTTACAGGTGGGCATGCTAAGCCACATGAGTCCCTGCAGGATCTTATCTCCCTAGAGAGATTAGCTCAAGTTGTGTGTGTGTGTGTGTGTGTGTGTGTGTGTGTGTGTGTGTGTGAGAGAGAGAGAGAGAGAGAGAGAGAGAGAGAGAGAGATGCTCACTGAGTGCTATAACAATGTGTAAAGGAAACCAGAAGTGCTATTCCAATTTCTCACTTAAGCACTGGTCTCTAAAAACAGTCCCACTTAGATCCAAATGCAGGTGCCATGAGGTTCACTCGGTGAGAAAGGCCAGCTTTAAAGCAAACCAGCTGGCTTATAGGAGCATGCAGTGTCAAGGCAACGAAGCAACGGTGAGGGAGAAGGCCAGGGCTATAAGGTTAATATTTCAGGTTACTGGGAGGGAGGGGCCGGGAGGGATGGGGACCAGCCAGAGATTTATGTAACATCTCAAGACACAGACAGGCAGAGAAGGTGCTGCAGCCCACAAGCATCTGCTCCAGAATCTGAAAATTACTTTGGTTATTTTTTACGAGTCCCTCCGCCTGATGTTTCACAGAGCACTAGCTCCTGCCTGGTGCTGTGCGGAGCCCAGGGTCTTGCACACTGGAGAGACAGACTCTAGTAGCTGTTGACTAAATGAAAGCTGCAGAGAAGAGGGAGATGAGGCAGACATGAATTCCTTCTGCCTTGAGCCAAATCTATCTTTCCTTTTCCTCCTTGGAGTGAGTGCGGGTGATTTGCGGGTGATTATGCTAGACGCCCTGCTGAGTGCTAGGCAAAGAACTCTACCACAAGCCACGCCCTCAGCCCCTATTTAAACTTGGTAAATCACGTGGAGACAGGAGGCTCGGTAGACCAAGACCAGCCTTGGCTATGTAACAAGTCTGAAAGCAGCATAGGTAGGCTGTGTAAGACCTTGTCATAAGCCCAGCAGTGATGGCCTGGCCTACAGAGTGAGTTCCAGGACAGTCATGGCTACACAGAGAAACCCTGTCTAGGAAAAAAACCAAAACCAAAACAAACAAACAAACAAAAAAGACCTTGTCTTATTAAAAAATAAAGACAAAATAATCCAAAGCATTCTTACCTGCTCAGCCAACAAGTTCCCAAAAGCTCATTCCCTCAGCTGTGCCCTCATGCTAGTACATAGGCTCCCTCCTAAAGCCTTTCTCAGTCATTTCTTTGCCCTTTAAACAGGCCAGTACCAAACAGAGATGAGGAGGAGATAGTCTGTAAAGTGTGCTGTGTGTGTAGGGGGTAGTCTGCAAAGTGTGCTGTGTACACGTGTACAAAGTCTAAAAGGCAGACCCGGGTTAGAAAACCTCTATGCTAACTCATGTAACAGCAGTGTGTCAGTTTGAGCATGACAAATGGTTCCCTGTGCTGGACTGATCTTTTCCCAAGGGATAATATCCTCACTCTTATATGCCTTACAAAATGGTACTCGACATTCTAAAGTGCCAATATAAGAGCATTTTGAAAGCATAAAGTTCTGTATCCACCTGAAATAGAAGTCAATTATATGGCTAGTGAGATTGCAGGACTGGGAAGCACGGTGGGTCTAAGAAGAGGTATCTTTCTTGATAAATTCTCTCCCAAAAAGCCCAAACATCCTCCACTCCTCAAACCACAAACTTACCAACACTTCATCTTGGACGTCTCTGGGAAAAAATAATTCCCCTGCTCTGGGCTTTACTCATTCGTGGTGGTTGTGTTTACCATACACCAGGTTTATTAGCTTACTGTCTGGTAGTAATTGAACCTAAAAGACACAGTTGGGTCCTCGCGGGCTTTCATGGGTCAGCTGATCCTCCTTTTACCAGGTAGGGGAACAGAGACCCAGGAGTGGTGAGGAAAGCCGCGCTCAAACTTGGGCTCCCTCCAAGCCACATCAGAAACACAGGACTCAGAAGAGCTCGCGGTCCGAGCGTCCTCCGGGCCTCCCCGCCGCTGCACGCGTGTTTACCGCAGGCCTCGCGGGGCGCTCACGTCCGCCCGGCAGTAGGTCGAGAGTGGAGACTCCCGGGGCTCCGCCAGCCGGAGTCTGCGGGTCCGAGGCGGCCGCTCTCCCACGGCGCCTCCGCTCCATCCCGCTCGCCACGCCTCGGGCCCGCCCCCACCGCCGCGCCTCCCGGTTATCCGCTCGCGCCTCCGCCGGGTGCCGGGTCGGAAACAAAGGCGGGGGGCGGGGAGCGCACGGCGGCGGCGCCGCGGTCCGCCCTTCATTCGGAGCCCGCGACGTCAGCGGCGGTGGCCGGGGCCGGTGCGGCGGGGGCGGGCATGGGCGACGGGGGCGGCGGGGGCAGCGGGGGCCCGGCCTGCGGCTAGCACGAGCCGCCGAGCGAGCAGCGGGCGCGGCCGCCCGATCCCGCCATGAAGAAGAGCGGCTCCGGCAAGCGGGTGAGTGCGCGGCGCGCGGACAATGGGGCTGGGGCTGGCGGGGGGGGCGGGGAGGGCGCAGAGACCAGTCTGAGCCGCCGCTCCTCGTCTCGCCCCGGGCAGGGGCCTCCGGATGGAAACCATCAGTCTGCGGCGCCCGAGAAGGTCGGCTGGGTCCGGAAATTCTGCGGGAAAGGGATTTTCAGGGAGATTTGGAAAAACCGCTATGTGGTGCTGAAAGGCGACCAGCTCTACGTCTCCGAGAAGGAGGTAGGCGCCCGCCCTTGCGCGAGCCGTCGGGACCCTGTCCCCACGGCGGCTAGTTCTCCGGCTTGCCCCGCCTCCATCTCTGCAAGTTCAGGGGTCGCAAAAGTCCTGTGTCTGCAGAAAAAAGTCACCCCCGAGTGAGAGAACCTGAGTGGGGTTTAGGAGTTTACTTATTTGATGTGCCTTTGCGGACACCTTTCTCAGAAGTTCTGACATCCGCCGCCTCTCCCTCTATTCTGGCCCCCTAAAATACGGTTGGGGGTTTTGGTGGGGTTTGTTTTTGTTACACACTGGTATTCGTATCCCTCGATCCTTCCTGTCTTCCCCACCCCAGCCCACCACTCTCTCCGTTCCTGCGGGGGTTGGGAGGGAGGAGGGCATATGTAGGTCCCCTGAGTAGCACAGTCTCCCTAAATCATAGAAAACACAACTTGGAGGCAGTCTCTGGGACCAGGGGTAGAGCAGCGGTGAATGCCGGATTCTTGTAGGAGCTAGCATCCTGAACCAGGCTTGTTCCTCACCGTCCACTCCACTTAAAGGGTAAAAAGAAAAAAGAAAAAAAAAATTCAAGGAACTCATATTCTGCCCATCTTTATTTGTAGACAGGGGGAATGGAGTTAGGACTGTGAGCGCCTGTGTGTGTGTCTCCATGGCTTTGGCTCTGTAGTTTTACAGGAAACCACAGCCCGGCACATGGGGTCAGAATATAAAGCCAGGTCGTGGAATCCAGATCCCTTCCCCCTTTGTGAAGCCCCAACTCTTGACTCAATAACAAGAATGCTGAGAAACTGAACTTGCTTCCCTGTGACTGTCTGATCATGGTGGCCTGTTCCTGTCCCTTTCAGACTGGCCCTTCCTCCCTTGCCTGCCCTCACCCAAAACCAACCGAGTGGGAAGCCCTCCCTTAGCTCTAACCTGTTCTGCTTTTGTCACTAGACACTTGTTTTCTGCCCTTGTATTTGGGTAAATAAAGCCTTTTATGGTGTCGAAGCAGATACACTTGCAGCTGGAGAGCTGTACTCATCTCAAAGCAGTCTACTGAGACAAGCAGAGAACTAGTGTTGAGCCCCCAGGCCCCTCTTGAAGGGGCCAAAACATAACGGTTGGAGAGGCCTCAGAGCAAGCTAAGGGAAGCCTTGACCGAGTGTGCTCTCGAGGGCCACTGCTACCTGCTCTCGAATCCTACAGAGAGCTCCCCCAACGATTCTCTTGCTTTCTATTTTTGTTTATTTTAAAAGCAGCAGTGGGTGTCACCTCATATCTCCTGTCTTCCCCGAACTTCATAATGCCAGGAAATGTAGTTAGCAATCAGGAAGGGCTTCCTACAGGTCCGAGGGGAAACCAGAGGACAGTGAAGGGCTACAGAAACAAAACAAGGCCTTTTCCCCTTCTTATGTTTGTCTAAAAGGCAGAACCTGGTGTGAGAGGGAGAGATGCAGAGCAGAGAGAAGATAGGATGACCTCAGCCTAGAGTGTCCGCTGTCCTCTGACTCAGGAGCATCTGACTAGACCTGGGGCCAGATGCCCCCTGCTGGGAAGGGCAGTGGAAAAGAGGGAACGGCACCTTATACTGACCCTTCTTCAGAACCAGTTCCATGGTCCAGTGGGCCTGGGCTAAGGGCAAAGCTGCCACAAGACACTGTTTATTCAGCCTGTAAACAAAAGCAGTAGCAAAGCAACGCACTGAAGATGTGAGACCCAAAAGCAGAGTGTATTTGCAATTTACATGCAAAAACAAAAGAGGAAGGGAACCCTGCTAAGCATTCTGTCTCAGTCCTCCTTTCTGGGGAAAGCAAGGTCTCCCACAACTCCTTTCTCTAGAGAAGCCCTTCCGTGGATGTTGTAGGGTCATTCCTAACTCTCCAAGGGCATCCCTTCACTGACCTGATCAAGGACCAGAGGTAGGAACTGATCCATACCTTAGGGAGACTTCACAGTAGAGGAAGTTAGGTTGAATGCTTGGTACAACTGTGGGCCGAGAGACAGAGGGTTAATTTGGAAGATGTAGTCATAAATGAGACTTTGGGAATTCGGTGTGAGGAAGAGACAGAATACAATAGAGAGCAAGGTGCCAGGGTATCTGTCTTTTCTGGGCACTGGCATCTACTTATCCTGCTGCCTACCTCACCCAGCCTCCCACCCTTGCCCTTCCTGACCTCTGTCAATGCATCCCACTCCCAGAGTGCCTTATCAGCCTTGTCCACGCCAGGAGAGCTCCCTTCCCTTCCCTCCCCTTCCCTTCCCTTCCCTTCCCTTCCCTTCCCTTCCCTTCCCTCCCCTCCCCTCCCCTTCCCTTCCCTTCCCCTGGGAAAACAGAACAAGTGAGTCCCTTCCCCTGGCTGCACACACCCAGCTCTTCCCTCGCCTCCTGCCCTCCGAGCTTTCTGGCCTCTGCTGATAGTTTCTCTGGGAAAGGCACAGGAGAGGAGGTTGCTGTATCATCCCACATTCCAGACTGTGTTGCTGTGAATCTCTCTGGAGTGATTCTCCAGAGTGTTTAAGGCCCTCTTCCCAGTCAAAAAGCAGGGAGCCCTAGAAAGGGGAGAGCCCTGGGGAGCCAAACCTTGCCAGGCAAATGGCAATAGATGAATTTTCCCCACGTTCCTCCTCAGCACATGTGCTCAGCAATTCAGAAGGATGGGCAGATCGGCCACGGGCTGAGCCTTCTTATACACGTTCGCTTGGTTTCAACTGTTTCCCAGGGAGACATGACCAGCTCATTCCTGGGATATCCCCAACCAGGTGGAAGAGAGGGATAGCCTGCTGTCAGGAAGTAGTCTCCTGTAACATCCTACGATAGAAGAGAGCAGGTGGAAAGAACACTCGGAACCATCGTACTCACTCCCTGAGGCCAGAGGCAGCCCTTTGTCCCTTCCAGATGTTGCCCTTTGTCCCTTCCAGATGTTGGCTGCCTTTCCCCTTCCCCTGGACGTTAGTGGTCACTCTTGTCTTCCTTACTTGGAATGATCAGAGCAGTCCATTCACCATGTCCCTTTAAGGACATGCCCCTTTAAGGACTTGTAAGCTGCGTCCTTCAGAGACAGAGGGTCATGGGCAGAGGGAGGCACGGGGACGGTAGCTTGGGGGGAGTGGGTTAAACAGACCACCATACAGGGACTCAGGTCTCAGTCCCACCCCCCAGTACACACCTTAGGTGGGCTGGCTTCCTGCTGTCCTTCTTGCTCCACTTTCTTCTGGAGGAGAGAAAGAGTAATTTTATCCTCATGACACCCCACCCTCTCATAGGTAAAAGATGAGAAAAACAGTCAGGAGGTGTTTGACCTGAGTGACTATGAGAAGTGCGAAGAGCTCCGGAAATCCAAGAGCAGGAGCAAGAAAAATCACAGCAAGTTCACCCTGGCCCGGTGCAGACAGCCGGGCACCACGGTAGGCTCGCCCTCGCTGTGGCCCTAGCTGCAGGGGCCATAATTATTTTCCCTCTGGCTTTTATTATTTAACTGGAAAATATTCTGACCATTTCCCTTCCTCTGGGCAGGCCAGCCTATAACCTATTTAGCCATAAAGAAGTCTCTCTCTCCCCACCCCTTCCTCTCCCCTCCCCCACTCACACACACACACACACACACACACACACACACACATCCCTACTGTGTGTATGTACATATTCTCTTGGGAGAAACATTATTGGTGCTTCTTCCCTGATGGGTGTCTGAAGTTCAAGGGAAGCCATGGTTGTCACACCCCGTGTCCTCAGACGTTTAAAGATCTAAGTGCATTCACACCTCCCCTAGTTGTCCCCAGTGTCACTTTCTTAGCCCCACCTCCACACCCATCTTTGCTAAAACAACCCGTGCGTTCTGCAGGAACAGACTCTGGGTTCCTTCCGTCACTGATCATCCCAGAAGCAGGGTCTCCCTTCCGGGAGCGGGGTGTGAGGGAGTGAGAGGATTATTTCAGGGGGTGGGTATAATGTATTTGTAATGCCCTAGCTAAGACAAGAACATTCCCCTCACAGGCACCCAACCTCATCTTCCTGGCCGTGAGTCCTGAAGAGAAGGAGTCATGGATCAACGCCCTGAGTTCTGCCATTACCAGAGCTAAAAACCGTATCTTGGATGAGGTCAGGGGCTTGCTGTGGGGCAGCGATGGGGTACTAGGGCGGAAAGCAGGCTGTGGCTCACTAGATGAGGAGGGGTGCTTTGTGGGGTCCCTTTAGTTTCACCCAGATCAGTTTCTTGGCCTTTTTTTTCCCAGTTTTTTTGAGACAGGGTTTCTTTGTGTAGCCCTGGCTGTCCTGGAACTCACTCTGTAGACCAGACTAGCAGATCCAACTGCCTCTGCCTCCCAAGTGTTGGAATTATAGGAGTGTGCCACTAAGTCCTGACTGTTCTCAGCTTCTTTAAAGGCCCTGTTGTGTCATTCCCCCACCCCCACCCCTTTTCTCTCTTAAGCCTTTTCTCTGCTGATTCGAACCCCACACCCACTTCACAACGCTTAATCTAGTCCTGGGTCAGTTGGGTCAGTAAATCCTTGTGCCTATACCCTGCTCAGAAGCAAGTGGTGGAATGGCCTGCTTCCCAGTCCAGGCGAGTTAGGGTTTGCCAAACTCAGTTGGGACAAAGTCCTAAAGAAGCCCTGTGACTCACAGTGCATCTCTTCAGGTCACCGTTGAGGAGGACAGCTATCTTGCCCACCCTACTCGAGACAGAGCAAAAATCCAACACTCCCGCCGTCCTCCAACCCGGGGACACCTCATGGCTGTGGTATGTAAAACTGCAAGAGAGTAAGCACTGCCCAGGGGCCAGTTCTGGGCTGGTCCGTCAGCTGTGTATGAGCAGGAGCACTGTTGGGATCAAAGGCTCGGGAGACCTCTCCACCCTGCGTCCCTGTCTGATGCCTCTAAACCAAAATTACTTAGTCAGCACGTAGCACAAGTCAGACATCTCTGTTCTCAAAAACTTCTGAGGAAATGAGAAATACCCCTAGGACAGTGAAAAGCAGAAGTGTTGTGTTCAGAATGATGTGTGCTGCTGTGTGGTGGCCGGCCACTCTGAGGGGTGACAGTAAGTGCCACACACCCCACGGCTAACCCTCTACCAAATGAAGTAGTGGTTTCTCACGTCCAGCCTTGCTCCAAGTCTAGGGAGAGGCTGTCCATTGGAGGTGGAAGAGCACAGGCCTTGGAGTGAGCAGACCTGAGGAACATCCATGGTCTCTGGGCTGCCTGAAACATGGGGCAGTGGCGAGTCCTTTAGGAAAGCGGTTCTGAGGGAAATGGTCACAACAGCACACACGTGACAGCACAGAAAATACTGCATTCCCTTTACCACTTCTGTTCGATTACAGTACTTAAGAAATAAGGGAACAACAGGTTGGAGAGGTGGCTCAGCGGTTGGGAGCAGTGGCTGCTCTTCTAGAGGTCCAGGGTTCAATTCCCAGCACCCACTTGGCAGCTACCAACTGTCTGTAACTCCAAGATCCAACACCCTCATACAGACATAGCTGCAGGCAAAACACCAATATACATAAAATAAAAATAAATATAAAAAAGAAGACAACAAGGTTCATTACAAGGCAAGGATTCAGAGTTCAGATATCAGAGCGGAGCTAAGGTGTGTGGCTGAGAAAATGTAGGCAGAGGAGCCTCCTCCTCTGTCCGTCTGTCTGTGGATCTTACTGTGGCACGTGGGCCGCCCCTATGATGCTTAAGAAGTAGCCATGCCCTGCGAAGCTTGTAGAGGAGCAGAACACAGACAATGTGCAGGAAAGGATAAGTTACAGAGAAGCAGAGGAACTCAAATCGTCATCACAGGGGTCAAACACAGCGGAGAGGGGGAGAGGGTCTCGGTTGGAGTGGAGGCGTCCCCTTCAGGGAAGGGACCACAGCTTGCGTTATCCGTTCACTGCCTTTGTTCACATCTCTTTCCCAGGCTTCGACCTCTACCTCAGATGGGATGCTAACATTAGACCTGATCCAAGAGGAAGACCCTTCCCCTGAGGAGCCAGCCTCTTGTGCTGAGAGCTTCCGGGTCGATCTGGACAAGTCTGTGGCCCAGCTGGCTGGCAGTCGACGGAGAGCGGACTCAGACAGGATCCAGCCCTCTTCGCAGCGGGCAAGCAGCCTTTCTCGGCCTTGGGAAAAACCAGACAAGGGAGCCCCCTACACCCCACAAGCACTGAAGAAGTTCCCCAGTACAGAGAAGAGCCGATGTGCCTCCCTGGAGGAGATCCTATCCCAGAGGGACACTGCCCCAGCCCGCCCCCTTCACCTTCAAGCTGAGGAATCCCTACCCCCTGTCCCTGCCCAGCCAGGGCAGCTGTCCCGGATCCAGGACCTGGTAGCAAGGAAACTGGAGAAGACTCAGGAGCTGCTGGCAGAGGTTCAGGGACTGGGTGACGGCAAGCGGAAGGCCAAGGACCCCCCACAGTCTCCACCCGACTCGGAGTCGGAGCAGCTGCTGCTGGAGACAGAGAGGCTGCTGGGAGAGGCTTCCTCCAACTGGAGCCAGGCAAAGAGAGTGCTGCAGGAAGTCCGGGAGCTGAGAGACCTGTACAGGCAGATGGACCTGCAGACCCCGGACTCCCACCTCAGACAGACCTCCCAGCACAGTCAATACCGGAAGAGCCTGATGTGAAAGGGGGGGCAGGTCTGAAATTTGGGGGGGCACAGACTCTTTATCTCCAAATGTTGCAGGATAAAGCTTTTTTATTTACCTCAATCCAAAAAAAAAAAAAATCAAATTCATTGCTTTTGCTGCCGCCTCAACCACTGTGGCTTTTTCCGACCGACTTCCCATGTCAACTCCCTAGTCAGATTGAGCCTTGAGGCCCAAGTATAGAGAGCTCTCACCTGTACAAAGAATAATATAAGCAGACCTTTTGCTATGCATAGGCCACCTGCCCCCAGGCACAGTAGGGATCGTCCCGGATGCACACAGGCGGGCGTCTGGGTTAGAATGGGCTGGGGACAAGGTTTCCTCAGATGTCCCAGGTTCTCACTCTGAGGCTGAAATTTCAGCTCTGCAACTTGAGTTCTAGGGACACAGGGGCCAGTGCCACCTGTCCATGCCATTAGAGAAGTGAAATTTACCTGAGCCCTGAGAAGGATATGTGGAATTAAAGCCTCCCAACCAGACACCGGCTTCTCACCAAGGTGTGTGCACAGTCAGGAGAGGGCCACTAAGATCCCACTCCCTAAGGCTGAGGCTCAGTGTGTGGTGGCTACCCAGCAGTGTGAGGCCCTCTTGACTTATCCAGAAGGCTGAGCAGCACCTTGGCTTTCTTATGCAAGGGCTCCCTTCCCCTCCCACCAAGGATCCCAAGATACAGACTTGAATAGATGGGACCAGCTTGGTCCTCTGACTGGGGTGGAGTAACACACAGACTGGGGAGCAGCTGACCCTGTGGAAGGTCCTCTGACTGGGGTGGAGTAACACACAGACTGGGGAGCAGCTGACCCTGTGGAAGGTCCTCTGACTGGGGTGGAGTAACACACAGACTGGGGAGCAGCTGACCCTGTGGAAGGTCCTCTGACTGGGGTGGAGTAACACACAGACTGGGGAGCAGCTGACCCTGTGGAAGGACTGAACTAAGAATGAAACTGGCTTGTGATGGAGGCTGTGTGGGAAGGAGGGGAAACCAGACCTGGGCCCAGCTTCCTCTTTCTGTCAAGCAAGGGCTCCTTCTACCCTGCCCACCTCCCTCGGCCCTCCCGACACAGCACAGCTTCAGAAGAGCTCTCCCCACACCGTCTGGCCTGCCTGGCTTCCCCGCAGGCTCCGTGGCAGACTGAGCTTATTTTCTAAGATTAAGTTTATTGGTGGTGATAGGAAGGAAGGCAGGCAAGATCTGAATGATTCGGGAGATAAAGGGTCATAGAGCCTCTTGCATCAGGCAAACAAGGGGTTAAAATACAGGGTTATGTCCCCTGTCCTTGATCCTCCTGAGGTCTTACCCTTGCTGCCAGGGTCCAGAGCTCCCTGGTGGAAAGAGAAGGGTAAGGACAGACAGGCTCCAGGGGCCCAGGCTGGGGAGAGTAAGGGCTTGGGGGACCCCTGTGACCTCCAACCTGTTAGGACATCACCACCTTGTAAATGAGTTGGGGAGGGGAGTCCCTCCAAATTAAAGCATCTTGAGGGAAGGGATTCTGGTTTTCAGGCACACATGAGTACTGGGGATATGACCTCAGCACGTTCTCTAACCACTGAGCCATCTCCCCAGCCTGCCAGCAGAGGGACACTTGTAGCCCCCGCCTCTCACTGTCACTAATGTTGTCACCAGTATTTTCCCTAGGTCTAGCCCGTAGACACAAGTTCTGTACTTGAACCATGTAAAGTGCACAAAGTGCCACCTCACTGGGGTCCCCAGGCTCTCATGACAAAGTAAGGGAACCAGGTTTCCTGTCCCCCTCACAAGCTCCACTTTCCACAACTCTAGCCCTGGTCTTCAGAGCCACCCATTGCCACAGATACTGAAAGTTGGGTTAAAATTACACACTTCCTGCCTTCCTGTCTTCTCCTTTATCAGCATTTTCCATTTTCTCTTCCTTGTCGCCCCCACAAAGTGAAGTAAAAGACAACAATAATGACACATGTGTCCTAACATGCCAAACATCTCCAGGGAAGGGATATGTGCAGCAGACATTGGAGGAACACGACAGGTGAACTACAGAATTAAAGCTCAGGGCTCTAGAGAGACCAAGAAAAGCCGATGCTGGACCCCTCAGCCAGCAGACCAGCTCCCCGGCAGGTGTCCCAGCACCAGCCTTTGCGAGTGATAAATGAGCCTGGCTTTGAAACCACAGGGATCTGGATTCAAGTTCCAACTCTCACTTCTTGGTTAAGAGGCCCTGGGCAAAACTGGCTTAATAAAAGTCTTGTTTTCTCCTCAGTAAACTAGAGTTGTTGACTGTAAACGCAGCCCGTGGTCCACAGTGGTGTCCACAGTGGCTTCGAAGGCTGCTGGGACTACTCAGGAGGCCAGAGCACAGCTTGAATGAGGCACAGACCACAGGGCCGATCGATAGATTGATGGATCGATCCATTGCTGCCGCTCTACTTCACATCCTTGAATGGGCCACAAGCCACGCCCGTCGCTCTCTTCTGAAGAGGGCATTCGAGGTACCTCCAGGCACAGCGCTGAAGACAGCTGCAAAGAGGGAAAAGCGTGATTCCTGGTCTGCAACCATTTGGGAACTTAACACAACGCCATGCTTCACACCAGAAAAGCAACCTAAATTCTACGCTAGTGGTGGGCGGCTGCCAGCAAGATTTTTGGTCATGTAAAAATGTTTTGAACCTAGCCACCACGACGGGATCACAGCAAGCCATGCTAGCTTCCTCCTGGCCCCTCTTTCTCTACCACTCCACACTCTTACGCTCCGTGGTTGCACTGGGGTGACTTTCTCCTGCGAAGCTGCTGACAGACATTTCCAGGATGTTTAGATTCACCCTCCCTCCCGACAGCCTGGCTCTGTCTTCTTACCCAAAAGAACAGAAGAGGGAAACTCCTCTGGGAGGCCCCAGGATGGGGAGAGGGGGAGTCCAGGACACGGAGTTCAACTAGGGGTGATAAGTAGAGACAGGTACATTTAAGCACGGGATGCTTGGCTCTTATTTCAGTAATAGCCCCTCAGCTCTGCCTGTTTCTCTCCTTAAGCTGTTCAGGAGGGTTTGAGGGAGCCTGTGAAAGTACAGTCCACCGCTCCCTCCATTAGGAAGACGTCTGAGGTGTTAGCCAGGCAAGCTAATGAGTTAATTTGCATATGATTTTCACAGCATAGCTGGAAGTTGTCTAGGGTGAAAAGACAGGGGAGGGGCCGAGCACAAGTGTCTCTGACCCTCCCTCTCTGCTCCAGCCCTAAACAAACTGGTAAACCTAGGGTGGTGGTCCCAGGGCAATACCCCATGTCCCATCCCCACCTACTGCCCTAAGCCCCCTGCCAACAGGAGCTGTGCCCCACTTCTCCCTAGAAACCTTTCATCCCGGAAGTCTCTCTCTAAGCCTCCCAGGCACGCGGCCCTTCTGCAGCCCTTGCAGCCTGGCTATCATTCTCTCGCCTCCCTCCCTACCCTGGGTTTCCTTTTCTGCATTTCTCCTACCTCCCAGTCTCCCAACAACAGCAGCCAATCCCCAGCCTGCTCTAGAGCCACACCATATATGGAGAGGTTGGAAGGAAACCCGAGTAAAAGCGGGAGTGAACACACACACACACACACACACACAGGGTTGAGTGCTTTTCTGCACATGACCCTGTGTCTCTCTGTGTATAGCATGAGCCCCACTGTCCCCTCTCCCCCACCCACGAAAAAAACCAGAGGAATGTGTCTGTCCCTCCCCACCTTTATTCACGCCCCAAGAGACCATCACTCCAACTGGTTGCCTCTGACCTAGATTCCCTGCACTAATTACAACCCTAACGAGATCTAACAAACACCCAACTTAGCACAGCTGAGACCCTCGAGGTCAATTAGTGCAGTCCAGTTCCACTTGGGAAACAGGGGCTGGGGTCAGGAAGTCATGTGTATGCCCCAGTCCAACTACAGCGGAACTCCTTGGTTGAAGCAAAGATGAGAGGAATGTAAAAATTAGTAGGTCCGGGTTTAAAATGGGATTTTTGAGAGTTAACCAGTGTGAGAAGAACATTTAAGTTGGGGAGCAGTTGGAGAATTTAGGTTCCCAGGCAGGCATGGTGGTGCATTAGAAGTCTGAGGCAGGAGAATGGTACATTCGAGCCATGCCTGGGCTAGAGGATTACAGACTTCCCCTATGCCATCAGCACAAGGGCTGGTGCACCTTTATGAAGAAGAGGGACTCAGAAAAGTAGCCCCAGAGCCTGGGTCTGCAGCATGGCCTCAGTAGTGACCACTGGCCCCTCAACCTCAGTCCCTATCCTCCCTGCTGCAAGCCAGGAAGAACGCAGAAGTCCCTCCTTTCTCTCAGAATTACTCTACTTAATCTCATTCTTGCTTTTCATTCTTCAAGATATTAAAACTCTGAGAACAAAAAGTCCTTCCTCCTTAGTGCTGGAGAGATGGCTCAGCGGTAAAGAACACCCACTGCTCTTGCAGAGAACCTGAGTTCAGTTCCCTGCATCCTCATCCAGGCAGCTCACAACCATCTGTTACTACAGCTCTGGGAGATTCGACGCCCTCTTCTGGCCTCCCTCAGCATCTGCACTCACGTGCATATATCCATGCACAGATACATCAAAAGATGTAATTAAAAATGGTCTCAAAAGCCCTCTCCTCGTCAAATCCTTCAGGTGGCAAGACAGGGCAATGGAAGGGCTCTCCTCTCCCATGCTAGGCTGAGTGTCTGTGGAGGTGGGAAGGAGGCAGAAAGGACCAGAGAGAGGATCCTATGTGCAGATGCTGAAGTGGACTCAGTCTCTTCCCAGCTTCTACCGGCTGAGGTGGCAAAGGGCATTACTCTGCAATGCCATGCGTGCAGCCTGTACCGCCCTGATACAGAGACAGGGAGGGAACTCACTCTCCCTCTTACCTGAGCAGCTATCAGCACCTCTACCTGGATGACCAACAGGAATCTTAAACTGGGGCTGGAGAGATGGCTCAGCCGTTAAGAGCACTGACTGCTCTTCCGAAGGTCCTGAGTTCAAATCCCAGCAACCACATGGTGGCTCACAACCATCCGTAATGAGATCTGACACTCTCTTCTGGTGTGTCTGAAGACAGCTACAGTGTACTTAATTATAATAATAAATAAATCTTTAAAAAAAAAAAGGAATCGTAAACTGCCACTCCTTGTACCGAGAGGTTACCAACTGAAGTTCTTGGTGGACCTGCTCCAAGCGCCTTCACAGGGTGGATTCGATGCTCTCCTGTTTCAAAAAGCTTTTTTTTTTTTTCCTGTTTCAAATAGCTTTATTTTAACTTGGTCCAAGAATTGGGAGAGGCTCCGGAGCGCTTACAAAGCTGCCTAGTGGTTTGAGAGGTTCTTTCAGAGCGGGCTGGTGCAGAGCAGAGCAGGGAGCCCCTTGGAAGGCACAGAGGCCTCCTAGTCATGCTAGAGAGTGACCGCTCAAAGAGATACTCGCCCAGAGATGCTTGGGGCACGCCAGTCTGTGCCCGGTTGTAACCCTGCCACCCTATGGAGGTTGGTCAGGTGGTTGCCCATCTTCTTGATGAGCTTCACCTCCTTATCCAGGAAGTGGCTTTCCAAGAAGTAGCAGAGATGAGGGTCTGCGCGGGCAGAACCCAGGGCATGCAGGTCCAAGAGTGCCTTGTTCAGGTTCTTCTCCAGGGCCAAGGCAGCTTCCAAGGCCTCCTGGGTTTTACCCCATTCATCTTGAGCCGGCTTCTGCACATCCTGAAGGAGTGCACAACACTCCCCCCCGCACCCCCCCCCCCGCGATCTTTCTACAACTTGACCAATTCGCAGAAGAAGTGACCTACGACCTTCAGAGCCACGTCATCCCGACCAAAAAAGAAGCCCATAGAGAGGTAGGTGTAGGAGGCCCGCAGGTGCAAGTTGACCAGGCGGTTCACAGCAGCTTCCACTTCAGTGGAATAATTCTGACGAATCTGAGAGGTCATGACTGATCCGGAGTATAAGCTAACCGCGAAGAAGGTGCAGACTGGTCCTAGGAGCCAAGGGAGGGAGGAGATGGTCCCGGAGGCTGCGACTGGAGAGACTTGTAAGGCGGCTGGAAGCTAAGTGGGAGTCCCCGGGTCTGTTTAGTCCAAACACTGTTGAAACAAGACACAGATCCACGGGACCTCCAGGGCACCGCTCTTGCTCTCCCCATTTTCAAGGCAGGGCTGTTGCTTGATGTGAGTTTATCTGTGGAAGTTGCAGACCTTACTTAGTCCATAAGGGATCTTATAGTTTCTCTCTTAAAATTCAGCTGCATGTAAGAAGCCACAGCTAGCATCCTAAGTGAGAGACCATTTTATAAAAGAGACCCTGAACCCCCATAGCTTCATCTAAACCCGACAGCCGAAAGCAGAGCAGCCAAACTAGTGAAGCCCAAAAGATGGAGAAAGCTGGCAGGATGGAAGGTGGCACACACCTTTAGATCCAGCAGGCAGGAAGAAGAGGCAGGCAGGTCTCTGTGAGTTCAAGGCCACCCTGATCTACAGAGTGAATTCCAGGACAAGACCTGAGGAATTAGCAATGCTTGATCCCGAAGGGCCAAGATCCGCAATGCATAGTAAAACAAGAAACTGGTTTGGGGAAGTAGAAGGCCGCCATCATCAAAACCTAAAACAGGAGTGGTTGCCACTGTGACCAGCTGCAGATGCAAGCAAGATGGGCCGTGAGGACAGTTAGTGAGGCTGGGGCAGGCAGGGAGGAAACATTGGAGACTGGAGAGAGGTTCCCATGGTGCAAATGGGCAGAATGATGGATAAAACTGTTGTCTGTGGTAACTTGGCAGACAGCAAATAGACCAAATAGACTGGAAGAGTCTTCTGAGGGGAGACTGCAAACACCAATGGGTTCTCTTGCTGTGTGTTGGTAAGATATCACAAACGGGAATGGTAAAGGCAACCTTCCAGTTTATAAGCAAACCTGAAGAGAAACTCCAAGGAGCCCTGGGAAGGTCCAGTGGAGAAAGCATTCCCAGCATTCCCCGGCGGTAGTTAAGAAGAGCGAGCTGCTGGAGGGGACCACTTGGCCAGGAGCGGTGCCCAAGAGTACAGTGGAGTAAGCCGATGTACAGACCTGCCTCTTCTGAGCCTGACAGGAAAGCAGAGAGGCTGACCTGTCACTGAGGCAGGAGGCAGAGTTCAAAGTAAAGGAGACCTGTCAGGGCACAGTCAGGCATGGTCAGGCACACTCAGGCATGGTCAGGCACAGTCAGGCATGGTCAGGCACGGTCAGGCCGCTACTGTAACTCCACAGGAAAGTGGCCCGTATGGCACTTCAGTTGGTTGAAGGCCCTGAATTTTGTTTTATTTCATTATTTTGTAGTCCTGGGATTGAACCCAGGGCCTCTCCCATTCTTGGCAAGCTCTCAGCCTATGAGCCACACTCCCAGAATCTACTTCTTCAAGCCTGGAATCCTCCCGTCCTGTGCTGACAGTCAGACATTTGGACTTTGCTAGTGCAGACCATCCCTCTTCCAGGATTCTAGATGTTCTGTAATGCTCCCATCATAGTAAAGCACCTCTTGCTGCCCTTGCTGGTGTGTGAATCTGGAATCCCAACACAGTGCTGCCTCACATAGTCTTCTAGCCCAATACCATAGAAATCTAGACGATTTGGGGACCTCCCTGGCTCCTGATGGAGCACGCTGTGTGTTAGCACGCTGTGTGTCCCTCCTTGCCTTCCTGCTGAATTATGCTGTGACTTAGTTGTTATTCCGGCAGTCAGGGGACAAGATGGGGCAGGTCTGAGGAAGCTCTTCTGTAACATGACCAGGAAAGCCATCTGTATTGTCCTGAGTGGTAGCTGAGTCTGATTTGTAACTGAGAACTAATTTTCCCATTTTAAGACAATGTCTCAATAAATTGCCTAGGTCTGATATTTCTGCTTCACCCCTTAAATGGCTGGAATCATAGGTATGTGCCACCATATTGGCCTCTGAAGATTTCTGACTTCCAGTATTCTCTGAACCCTTAGATGATAGAACGCTTGCCTAACGTAGCTAAGACCTTCAGTTCCGTCTCCAGCACCACATAAAATCAGCGTGGCGGTACAAGCCTGAATTGTAGTCCTAGCACTCAAAGGGTAGAAGTGAGAGGGTCGGAAGTTCAAGGTCATCCTCAACTACTTAGGGAATTTGTGGTTGGTCTGGATACGTGAGACACTTAAGGGGGTGGGGTGAGGGTGCTAACCATGGATTATGATTCATAGAAGACACACACACCATGCACTCTACCACAGCGGTGAGGACCGTGCTATTGAGGGCTACAGCATCGCTAAACTCCTGGTGGTATCTGCAGTCCAGAGACAGAGGTAGTAACATGATTATTGATAAAGGCTATTGACATCCCACTCCCAGCTCTGTTAGGGACCAAGAGCTACAAGACCAGTCAGGACATCACAATTATTTTAATGGCTAGAAAAATTGAAGGACCAGCCAAGGGCTTGACTCATAGGCAGAGTTCAGCTGACTAATGGCACATGATATCCCCAGGGGCAAACAGATGAGAGCACAGGCTGAGTGTGTAATCGACCCCAGCACAAGCAGGCACACAGAGACTGCTCACAGCCCCCCATAAGAAACCACAAACTCTCAAGAAATTGGACCCTTGTGTGTCGTTGGTAACAATGAAGAATAAGTGTGTGATAGGTCCTTGAAAGTTAAAAAGGGCATCGCCAGGGCCTGGGAGATGGTTCAATGGTTAAGAATACTGGCTGCTCTTCTGGAGGACCAGGGTTCAATTCCCAGGACCCACATGACAGCTCACAACTCTCTGTAACCCAGTCCAGATGATCTGATGCCCTCAGAGAGTAGACATGTAAGTGGTGAACATATATACATGCAGACAAGGTGCCCACTTAAATAAATAATTTTTAAAAGAGAAAGAATCCGCTGGGTAGTGGTGGCGCACACCTTTAATCCCAGAACGTAGAGGCAGGCATATCTCTGGGTTTGAACCCAGCTTGATCTACAGAGCGAGTTCCAGGACACAGAGAAACTCTGTCTGAAAAAAAACAAGAAGGGTGGGTGGAGGAGATATTCCAGTGATCAGGGATGAGCAGATGTGTAATACTGTATGACAGGGCTGGAGATGGCTCATTAGGTAAAGTACTTGCCATAGAAGCTTGGGGACCTGGCCCCAGTCCCCAGAACCCATGTAAAAGGCAGGCTTAGTGTCTGATGCGTGTAATCTCAGCCCCAAGAAGGCAGATAGTGCCAGCCAGCATGGCTGAGGATCCTTATCTTAAAACACAAGGTGGATGGATGGCTGATGAGGAACAACACCCAAGGCTGACCTCCGCCTCCACCCACATGGGCGAACATGCGTGTCCACACATACCATACGTGTACACCCACACAAAATGTGATATGAACACTTGAGGGAGAAATCCTGCCACGCGCTACAGCACGGATGAACTATCATTAAGTGAGATACACAGGTCACGAACAGGCAGATACTCACGATTCCACTTCTATGATGTATCTAGCGTAGCCAGATTTGGAGGACAGAAAATAGAACAGTAGTGCATGGACTTGCTTATTAATCGGTTTAATTTCACTATTGCAAAGTGAAGAAGTCCTGGGGTTCCACTGCACACAGTCATGACTATGCGTGGCGCCACAGAACCATGAGCAATGGAGATGATAATTCGGGGAGTTGTTTGTTTACCTCACTTAAAAATAGAATAACCTTTTTTTTTTTCAGCACTGGGGATCAAATCCAGAATCTTGTACGTGGTAGGAGAGTTCTCATGTCGGATCAACCTCGGTTTTCCAGCCAGGCGCCTGACTCCTGGTTCTGGTTCCTAGAGGATGCACTCCCAGTAGGTGGAGACCAAGGCCAGACTTCTCAATGGGTAAAAATTAAGTCCTCATTTAAAAGAGGCATCTTACTGCTGTAAAATTCTAAATTTAGTGTCTTTTACACAGTGCCCTGTTTAATTTTTGATCGGTTTGCCCCATTTCTCTTTTAGCATCTGATTTAAGTTTCCTGTTGCTGTGGAGAACCCCAAGGATAAAGATACCAACAAGCAGCTGGGAAAAAGCAGGGACAGCAAATGACTTTTCTATCAAACAAGAGTGTACTGAATCCCAGAGGCAGATAGGTCTCTGTGAGCTCTGGGCCAGCCTGGTCTACATAGTGAATTGCAGACCAGCCAGGACTACACTAAGAACACAGCAAAATAACTTGATTTTCAGTTTACTGTTAGGCTGGGCCTAGAGCTCTGTGGAAGAGCTATGGCTAGCTTGTGCAGAGCTCTGATTTCGGGCTGGAGGCGGAGAGTAGCTGTTTAAGTAAGTCACTATGAATTCTTTTCTTCCCACATGATACTGAAGTAAGCTTTAGTAAATGTATCTGGTAAGGAAAAGGCCACCGGGGTGCCGGGCAGTGCCATCGGCGTAGCTTACCACTGTAATCTGCGTGGCATTCTCTGAGGAGGAACTACAGCATGACAGCCTGTAATTTCCTGCAGATTAACATGCCAAGAAAATGCCAGTTATTTGTTAAACTGTGGAGCTGCGATGCCCTCCACTGGGAGGGGGCGGATTACACACGAGAGTGTGTGTGTGTGTGTGTGTGTGTGTGTGTGTGTGAATAGACGTGTGTGGCTTCTTTCTCCCACTCTTAATAGAACTTAGTGTGGTCAGTAACTTTGGAGTAAACATTGCCTTCATGCTGCCACCAAAGCATGGTGTTAGGGGCCAGAGGGATGGCTCGAGGGGTAGAGGCTCTTGCTACCAACATGGTGGAGGGAAAGAAGCAACTTTAGATGGCTGACCTCTGAACTCCACATAACCGTCATTTACCACCTCCATGTGCACTCATAAGCACACACGCAAATAAATTTATATATTTTTAATTTATATTTATATTATATTTATATATTTTTATTTATATTATTTTATTATTTTTTATATACAAATAAATGTCTTTTTTTTTATTAAAAGCCACGCCCAAAGCCGGGCGTGGTGGCGCACGCCTTTAATCCCAGCACTCGGGAGGCAGAGGCAGGCGGATTTCTGAGTTCGAGGCCAGCCTGGTCTACAAAGTGAGCTCCAGGACAGCCAGGGCTATACAGAGAAACCCTGTCTTGAAAAACCAAAAAAAAAAAAAAAAAAAACCAAAAAAAAAAAAAAAAAGCCACGCCCAGCCATGCCATGCAGTTTAAAATCCCAGCTAATTAGGAAGCTGAACAAGGCAGGAGACTCTCATGTTGGAGGTCAGCCTGGGCAACATAGTGATAACCTGTCTCAAAATCAACTTAAGAAGTGTGAGGGGGTACAGGTCAGTGGCTAGCACACACAGGGCCCTGGCTCCATCCCCAGTACCACATACGCAGAGGGGGAAAATGTCTCTAAATAGAAAGGCATTCACTCCCGCCCTAGAGTGTTGCCATTTGTCTATCTCCTTTCTCCCAACCAGATAGAGAGCACCTCCAACAGGTGCTGGGGAAGGGGCTCAGTGACTGCCTGCAAGCAGTTAGCCATCCTGACACTTTAAAAAGGAGACTCACACAGCACATTAAAGCCATCAAGTGTATTAGCAGAAGCTTTGCTGTCTGGAAGGCTGTGCTCCCTCCCACTGGGCTGTTTCTTAGTGGTGGTTTGACATTGGACAATTCTCAATTCCTAAATCTACTTCCTCATTTACAAAAAAAAAAAAAAAAAAAAGGAATTAGGACTCTCTCTTGTCCACTTCCCTTGCCTCCTACAGCTGCCATCTTGCAAACACTGTATGTCCCCCTCCTACCCCACGGCTGGTCTTAAGCTCCTGGCTCGAGACCCTCCCTACTGTGCCTCCAGAGCACTGTGCTGACAGGCACATGTGAACTTCTCAGAGATGGTGTGCATCTTAAAGGACGATTGGAGAACAGACTTGGAATTCCAAGCCAGAGCAGAGCAGGCTGAGGGCAGGGAGGGTGTGTCTCGCCTCGGCAATCCTGAGCCACGACAGCCAGGTATATCAGACACAACCGCCAGGTTTATATTTTTTTTTTTCAACTGTATAATGGTGCAAAAGCAATCTGCATTCACCAAACTTGACTTTGAGTTTGGGTCTTTTCTGGGGCTGTGCATTGGATATGCAATCTCAAAGCTGGGCAGTGGCTACAGCTCCCAGTCAGCCCCATGACACGGGCTCTACTGGGAACAAAGACATAAGATGTGGAAGGTTATGTGACCTCAATGTGTTCTCAGCCTAGTACAGATATTGGGGCCATCTAGGTTCTAGACATGACAGATCTGTGGCCTCTGCTACTTAATGTTTGTCTCCCCTGAGACTTGATCCCTTGTACTGGTCTCTGTTGTCTTACATGAGAATAAAATGTGGCTAAGGTTTGTTTGCCAACCATGAAGAGCTGTATAATATACAGAAATCTGGGGAAAAGGAGATAGGTCAGTTGTTAAATGATTGGCATACTGATGAAGCAGAAGCCAATGACGTGGGTGGATGCCCGGGAGCTCACTGGCCAGCCTGGCCTAGCTTATTCTGCAGCTCTAAGCCAATGAAAGTCCCTGTTTCATTTGATAAGGTGGACAGTGACTGAAAAACAGCATCATTTTGAGGTGACCAAGGTTGACCTCTGGCTTCCAAATACACACACACACACACACACACACACACACACACACACATCATTTTTTCAAAAACAGAAACAACATGAACTCCCTAAAGGATATCCCTTTTCAGGGATGTTCAGCGAGAGGCTGATGCAGGAGCCACACTCTGGGAAAGAATAGGATGCGTTTGCATCTACCATCTTTGGCTTAATAGCATGTGCCTTTCTAAATTCCATTCTGGCAAGGCTTTCCAAGAAAGTAAAATGAAACAGGTCCTTTCCCATCCATTGACTCATTAAGTCTCTCTAACACTTGAGCCAACTGGGAATTACTTGTCGATGGTACCCAAGATTACCCAACTGCTACATCTAAAACCAATCCTTCCGTCATTAACAGGGAGAGACGTTATGTACATAGGTCACGTGTACATCCTGGAAACTCCTGGGAGATGTCCTCAAACAAAGGGCTTGTGTTCCCAAATCTATTTTGTATGTATATGTGTGTTTTAAAAATACTTCATGTTTTTTTTCTTTTTTTCTTTTTGTTTTTTTTTCTTTTTTTTTCATGTTTTTTTTAAATTTTATTTACACTGATGCTATGTTCTGCCTTCATATATGTCTGTACAAGGGGGTCAGATCCCTGGAATTGGAGTTACAGACAGTCAGGAGTTACCATGTGGGTGCTGGGATTTGAACCCGAGTCTTTTGGAAGAGCAGCCAGTGCTGAGCTATTTCTCCAGCCCCATACTTCATGTTTCATTTTATGGCAAGGCTACGCACAGAAACAGAGCTAACAGGTCAACTTTGGATATGACACAGCGATGTCCAGGCATAAGAAAGAATGCATTTCTACTGAGGGCTGTGTGGTCTCCCCATCTGAGACAGCTTCCTCTCCTAGACAGTCTTCAGTTGATGGCTCCTGTAACTCCATTTCCAAGGGATCCAATGCCCCTCCTGGCCTCTGTGGGCCCCACACAAGCCTGTGCATGTGTGCATGCTCTCATGCACACACACACACCCCAAAATGAGAAACCTTGGAACATTTGTGCTCCGCTTCTCCCACCCTAAATCCCTAGCACTGGTGGCTTTCGTTGTAAATAGGAAAGAGTAGGCTTTTCAGCATGATGTGCCTGTCTTAGTTTGAACAAAAATGTCCCGATAGGCCCATAGGGAGTGGCAGTATTCGGAGAAGTGGCCTTGTTGGAGTAGGTACATATGGCTTTGTTGGAGGAAATGTGTTACTGGGAGCGAGCATGGTGGTTTCAGAAGCTCAAGCCAGGCCCAGGATCTCTCTCTCTCTCTCTCTCTCTTCCTGCTGCCTACGGATCCAGATGTAAAACTCTCAACTACCACTACAGCACCACATCTACCTGCGAGCTGCAATGCCAAGATAATAATGGACTAAACCTCTGAACTATAAGCCAACCCAAATTAAATGTTTTCCTTTGTAACAGTTGCCATGGTAGCCAGGCAGTGGTGGCGCACACCTTTAATCCCAGGAGGCAAAGGCAGGTGAATCTCTGAGTTTAAGGACAGCATGGTTTGCAAAGGGAGTTCCAGGACAGCCAGGGCTACACAGACAAACCCTGTCTTGGAAAACAAACAAAAATGTTGCCATGCTCATAATGTTTCTTCACAGCAATGAACCCGTATGACAATGTCCCTCATTCACAGCCTAGGATGCTTGACAGTGATACACCCCAGACACACGCTCTGATCTGATGCATCTCATTTAAAGCCTTCTTCATACCTGGACTGAAGGATGCTAATATATATATATATATCCACAAATAATAAAGACCAGAGATCAAGTTATCTTGTAATGTCCAAACCATCCTCTCTTGAAACTCTGCCGTACTTGCCGGCAAATGAGCTCTCCCCATGAGCAGTGGCTACTGACTATTCATTTAACACTGTTGAGAGCTGGACTGACAAATGAGGCTCCCCGATGCCCTGATTTATGGAGAGGGAAGGAAGCTCCCTATCTAAAACCAGGAACGTGTTTGGTGTAAGACAACTTGTGCGAGACCTCCCAGTCCCAAGCTTTCTATCTCCTCTGTCCTCTGATCTCCTGATCCTCTCTCTCAGAACTGTGTCACTGAAGGAAGGCTTGCTGGTCCAGGTCATAACACATACGTATTTGCTTGAATTTTCCTCTATCAGCCACAAGGCAACTTCAACCAGTCAAATACCACCAATGACTGGCTCTCCTTTTAGAGTCTAATGCTCTATGTAACCTGGAGTAAGTGCTCTTCCCGGACTTGGAGCTCCCTTTAGAGCAGTGGTTCTCAGCCTTCCTACTGCTGCGACCCTTTAACACAGCTCCTCGTGCTGCTGTGACCCCCAACCATAACCTTATTTTCCTTGCTACCCCTTAACTGTAATTTTGCGGCTGAGTAGTGTCTCAACCCCGAAGGCCATTTTTCAGCGACTGGGTTCTGAGAGAGAGAAGACCTGGAGATCAGAAGATAAAGAGTCTAGAGGACAGAGAAGATAGGAAAGTTTGGTTTTCGGAGGTTTGACTACTCTGTCTTCCCTGCGACCCACAGGTTGAGAACCTGTGCTTTAGCGTAAGGCTCAGTACTCGTCAGTGTGTTCCCAGGCTCTGAATTCAAAGCACAGGGCCTCAGGCCACATTGTTTCTCAAGTCTGACACATCCTAAAATCTCTACTAATGCCCGAGAGGTAACTGTGCTTCCCCAGCCTTTATCAGATCACTGTGTATTCCCTAGGAAGACAGTCTCGGAGCCTCTGGATGGCTCAGCACTGCACTGATGCCAAGTTAATAACTTTAAATCTTGGGAAAGCTGGTCTTTGGTGTAGATTTAAATCTCTCCAGACGAATCTTCAAGAAAACCAAGGAACCAGCAGAATTGGTTTTAAAGCGTTGCCTTCCCCTCCACTGCTGCCTCGGCCCAGACATCGGTTCTCACAAGCGCAGCGTCGGGGACCCCAGCTTCCATGCAGTTAAGTCCAGTGAGCGTGGGAACCATCGCTTGACCCCCAAAGGCGCAAGAAAACAGAAACAAACAAAAGCAAATACCTTTTGAGAATTTCGTTTGAAGCACCAAGTGTAACGGAGGGCGGGGGATGATTTCTGAGATTAGGGGGTGTTGGGGGGGTGCAGAACTGTGGAGAGCGGTTTCGGAAGGGCGCCGCATACCAGACAATGAGCTACAAGAGCCTCGGGCTGTGGCCTCAATGAGGCCTTTCAGCAGCCCCACACTGCCTCGCTTGTTCCCCTAGAGGGGCGCTTTCTGGAAGCTAAGCCCTCAGCTGGCAAGAGCAGGGACCCCTGTGCCATTTGTCTGTCAACTTCTTTAGAAGGCGAAGCCTCCCGTACAGCTGTCTCGCTTCGCATTTCCTTTCTGCGCTTGGATGCTCGCGGTGACAGACGGAGGCGGCGGCAAATGAGGGGCCCTGTAAAACCGCAAGGAAAGAAAAAGTCTAAAGTGCCCCAGGTTCCCGCTTGCGGCTGTTGGAGAAAGCCTCGCCCCTCAGAGAAACCAGGACTAATTAAGAGGGAGAAAGGAAAAGCTAAGCCAGGTCTCAGCACTGGAAATCAGTAGGATGCTCCCCAGAGCCTAGAAGCACCAAAAACTTCAAAACCAAATAAGAAGCGCCTGTGGTCTACCCGCCCTTTCCAAAATTTAAAAATAGGAATCTTTTAGAGGGTGAATTTCACCTCAACAACTTAATTTCTTTAAATCTTTTCACCTTTAACCAAGTCTGTTGACATTACTACCCAAAATGATCCAGACTGACAAATATCTCTACATGCAGTTTCCCCAAAATTTGTTTTGTTGTTGTTGTTGTTTGTTTGTTTTTTGAGGGTCTTTTTTTTTCTTGTTTTACTACACTTCTTGAGCGTACCCCACATAGTTTTTACAGAGAATGTATCTCCATGCTTCCTTTAACGGCTTGGTAAGAACAGCTTGGCCCGGGCGAGCACACCCGGAAGACGTCAGCACGCCTAAGAAGAACTGAAACTCAATGTTTTCCACAAACAACAAGTTTCAAAAATTAGACTTGACTGTTGAAAATAAGCACCTTAGGGGATGTTATTTTAAAAGCATGCCAACGTTGGTTTTTTGTTTGTTTGTTTGTTTGTTTGTTTGGGGAGATGGGGGCGGTGCGGTATGACAGTCACGTTCATGTAACCCAAGCTGGCTCTACCTTACTTTGTAACTGAGGATGGTCGGAACCCACGACCCTCGGGAGTCACAGGCACACAATACCAGTTCTGGCTAGCACTGTTCCTTTAAGAAAGAAGAAAAAAGTAATAGTTTGATGAATTCTAATGATTTAGTGAAAAAAAAAATTAAGCTTAGTCCTAAAATGTGATATAAAAATAATCAAATAGATTATCATAAAATGAGAACGTGCTCATCCTTAATAATAATTATAATAACCACATACTTTATCATAAAACAATATCTTTTGCATTCAATTTAGCTTTCTAACTAAGTGTGACAACCAGGAAATGGACTTGGCTATGCACTGTGGTAAGAGTTTAAATAAGAATGTACAATCTTCTATCAAGCAATTTACTAAGACACATTAAAAACTGTATTGAGGCTAGAAGGATGGTTCAGTGGTTAAGAGCATATACTACCTTTTCGGAGGACTCAGGTTGAGTTCCCAGCACCCACAGAGAGCCTCACAGTGACCTGGGGACCCAACACCTTCTTCTGGCCTCCTAGGGAGAGAGCTCTTACATGCACAGACACATACAGGCACAGACACCTAAATAAAGATTAATCTTTAAAAAGAAAAACAGCATCCTTGCGTGTGGTGGTGCCTGCCCTTACTCCAGCACTCGGGAGGCAGAGGCAGGTGAACTCTGTGAGTTCAAGGCCAGTCTGGTCTGCAGAGTGAGTTCCAGGACAGCCAGGGCTACACAGAGAAACCCTGTCTCCAAAAACCAAGCAAAGCAAAGCAACACAACAACAGCAAAACTTGATCCACAATCCTAAAGACAACTATTGCTCTCGGAGCTGAGGAGGAAACCTGAAGCCTCACAGATCTGAGGTAAGCACTCTACCCACCGTGCTATACCCTCAGACTAAGACAACCCTTCCTGTGTATCTCCTTCCAATTCTTTCAAAATCACTTAAAATATATTTGTGATCGTGGAATATAGTTATTTACTTTGATTTTTTTTCTCTTAAAACAATGGGCATTTGTTTTAAATGCTCACAATTACTTAAAATGCCTACATGGCCATAATGGTGTCGTAATTTGTTTAATATTCCCCAACTTTATACCATCCATTTCCTCATATCTGCTGCTTCAGTACCTGTCTTTCTTCAAAAACTATTTCATATTCAAGAGTTTCCTCCTCAGGTCTGATTCCTGCAAGTGAAGGAGTGCTGGGTTAGAGGTGTGCAGGAGTCAGTCTCACCTTCCACCACGAGGGTCTTGAAGGTCAAATTCAGATTACAGAATTACCTGGACAGGAGTACATTTACCTACTGAGCCAAACTACCGGCTCTTCTAAAACATTTCTTACATGTGGCTATTAAATTTTTTTACATGGGGCTGGCAAGATGGCTTAATTAGGGCTGGTGAGATGGCTCAGTGGGTAAGAGCACCCGACTGCTCTTCCAAAGGTCCGAAGTTCAAATCCCAGCAACCACATGGTGGCTCACAACCATCCGTAACGAGATCTGACGCCCTCTTCTGGAGTGTCTGAGGACAGCTACAGTGTACTTACATATAATAAATAAATAAATAAATCTTTTAAAAAAAAAAAAAGATGGCTTAATTAGCAAAGTGTTTGTAGTGCAAACATGTGGATCAAAGTTTGAATCCCCAGCACCTCCATAAAAAACCCAGTATGGGCAGCTGGAGAGATGGCTCCCTGGCTAAGAATACTTGTTGCTCTTGCAGAGGATCCAGATTTGATTTCCAACACATACATGGTGATTCACAACCATTTGGAACTCCAGTTCCAGGGCATTCAATGCTGTCTTCTAACCTCTGTGGGCACCAAACATGTATGTGGGTGCATATACATACATACATACATACATACATACATACACACACACACATACATGCATGCATGCATGCATACATACATACATGCAACAAAACACCCTTACACATAAAAGTGAAATGAAAAGAAAACACCCAGTATAGAAGCCTGCTGTAATCCCAGCACTAGGGAGGTGCAGACAGGCAGGTCCCTGGGGCTCAATGGCTGTTCAGCTCAATGAGTACAGAACTGAAAAAGGAGGAGGAGGAGGAGGAGGAGGAGGAAGGAAGGAAGGAAGGAAGGAAGGAAGGAAGGAAGGAAGGAAGGAACTGAAGAGCAAAGTGGAGAGAAGCCCACCTGACTGGGGCCAGCAAGCTGGGTCAGCTGGAAAAGGTGTCACTCACCATGCCTAACATCTAAGCCCAAGCTCCAGACTGTCATACTGGAAGGAGAAGGCCAGCTCCCAAAAGTTGTCCTGTGGTTTCCATAGATGTGCACACCCACACAAACACGAACACACACATGCACACACACGGGGATGGGGTGGAGGCAAGTTTTTTTTTTTTTTTCAAGACACAGTTTCTCTGTTTAGCCTTGCCTGTCACAGAATTCTTTCTATAGGCCAGGCTGGCCTCAACCTCACAGAGATCCACATATTCTCTGCTTCCCTAGTGTTGGGATTAAATGCATGCATGAACACCACCAGGCTAGAAATGTGCATTTTAAAAAGGTCAGACTGGAAGAACTCATAGGTTTAAAGAACAGATTCCTTCCAAACAGCTTGGGTTTAAATCTCTGCTCTGCCATGACTAGTCTTGTGGCCTTGGCAACTCACTTAAACAAGTTTTCCCTTTGGTGAAAATGGAATGAATACCAGGACTGCCCTCAGTGAGAGTCACATGAGTAAATGAGTCTACACAGGCCACTTACTGCCTAGCGCCTGCCTGTGAAGTCATGACAGTTTCATTATCACCAAGCATGCCAGCAAAGCCACTGACTGTTTATTGTATAAAATGCTTAGACAAAAACAGCACATGTTATGTATAGCATTACTTACTATGAAATTATGTCAATATCCAAGAAGTTCAGTGAATTTCAAACTTTCACCCTAGTGAGCATCTAAGCACCTACAGAACATCTAATAATGTTCTAAGCATTCGACCTTGAGCTTCCATTACATGCTAGAGACAGGCACTGTATAAAGAGAAGTTAGAATATACCATCCTCTGTGCCATGTTCTAGGAGAAAGAAAGACAGTGGTCAACATAGTTATCAGTTTCTACGAAGCCCTGGCACGCTAGCCTGCAGTTCAGTGTGCCCAGAGGCTACCCTGGAGCTCTCGGGCCAGCCTCTGCTGATTGCAGGCATGCATGGCCTTTAAAGTAAGACAAGGATTCATGGTAGCCCATTCTTTGCCCGCTGTCTCTCCCACTCCAGGCATTCTTTCCAGAAGAGAGAAGCCTAACACGCCTAACACATCTCTGTTGGTACTGCAGCAACCAATGCCCACCTAGGGGCACAGGGGAGCCACATCAAAGACTTTTAATGCTCATCTCTTGAATCAAATGATTCAAGATTTAAGCTAAGATTCAGAAGATTATTTTTACGTGTGTTCAATAGTTTTTAAATAAAAAAAAAACCTTTGATGCTGTAGATTATAGGATTTTGCATTTTTTGAAAATAGTTTTTTAAAGATTTATTTATTTTTATTTTAGTACACTGTTGCTATCTTCAGACACACCAGAAGGGGGCATCAGATCCCCATTACAGATAGTTGTGAGCCACCATATAGTTGCTGGGAATTGAACTCGGGACCTCTGGAAGAGCAGTCTGTGCTCTTAACTGCTGAGCCATCTCTAGTCTCTCTAGCCCAGGACTTTGTATTTTTAAATTCAGACTCAGTTGATAAGACAGGAATAAAAAAAATGGGCAATCCAGCAATCACATTCCTATGTGTAGATCAGGAGAGCTAGCCTGAGCTCTGAAGGGTCCTATGGGTCACCTGCTCTGTGGCAATAACCCACAAGGCCCAAACACCCGTGGAACTACCCACCCAGCAGCATCTTGTTTATTTGGACACTGAAATTTGAATTTTTGTATCAAAATATTAAGAATAGTATTTCATGCCCCAATACTAGTTTTTTATTAGATTTTTTCTTTATTTATATTTAAAATGTTATCCCCTTTCCTAGTTTCCCCTCCAAAAATCCCCTATCCCCCTCCCCTTGCTCTCCAACCCACCCACTCCCATTCTTGGTCTTGGCATTCCCCTGTATTGGGGCATAGAACCTTCACAGGACCAAGGGCCTCTCCTTCCATTGATGACCGACAAGGCCATCCTCTGCTACATATAAAGCTAGAGCCACCAGTCCTACCACGTGTTTTCTTTGGTGGTTTAGTCCCAGGGAGCTCTAGGGGTACTGGCTAGTTCATATTGCTGTTCCTCCTATAAGGCTGCAAACCCCTTCAGCTCCTTGGGTACTTTCTCTAGCTCCTTCATTGGGGACCTTGTGCTCAGTCCAATGGATGACTGTGAGCATCCTCTTCTGTATTTTCCAAGCACTGGCAGAGCCTCTCAGGAGACAGCTATATCAGGCTCCTGTCAGCAAGCTCTTGTTGGCATCTGCCATAGTGTCTGGGTTTGGTGGTTGTTTATGGGATAGATCCCCAAGTGGGGGAGTCTCTGGATGGTCCTTCCTTCAGTCTCTGCTCCAATACTAGTTTTATATCACACACACAAAAAAATACTGTTTTTTTAAAAGCTATTCAGAAATGTAAAAGACACCTAGGCCTAGACATATTTGCATAGTAGCAATTATGCAAATACCAAAAATGGTGGTATGCAATTAGCAAAGCTATGTGTATCAACACAGGTAAATCTTACAAGCCAAAGACTAAGGGGACTCACATTACAGAACAAGTATGAGGCCACTTATGTAAGGTTTTAAAATATGCACAAATTCTTTGCTACTGTGTATATTTAACATACAAACTACACGTAGAAAAACTCACATGGAAATGTTCCACACCAAACCCGTCAATCTGCGGACCACAGCAGCAGGTGACAAGAAAAGTGCCATGCTACCGGAGAAGGGGAAACTGAGGCACAGAGGTTAGGAGATAAGGGGCTTCCATCGGGTTGCTGAGAGGTTAAGTTGAATGTCAACTTATGGGAATCCATCCTCAGAATCTGGTACCACGTCTTAAGTATTTAATAATAAATAAAAGGAAATATATAGTTAATGTGAGGAAGAACGGGTTTTTGTGTTTATTAATTTGGGATGGATGCCTTGTGCTTCAGTGCCCTTGAGAAGGTCAGAGGACAACCTGCAGGGGGACCCTCCATCTCTCCTTCCATTGTGGTCCTAGGATTGAGCTCAGGTGGTCAGGCTCATCAGCCAGCATCTTTACCTGCTGAGCTATCTTGTCAACCCGAGAGACTGATTTGTAATTTATAAATCCAAGCCTATCCTGTCTCAAAAGAGAAAAAGAAAAATCTTTCCTGTTCAGTTATGGACCTGATACTAAAAGAAAAAGCTGTGTGCCGGGCGGTGGTGGCGCACGCCTTTAATCCTAGCACTTGGGAGGCAGAGGCAGGCGGATTTCTGAGTTCGAGGCCAGCCTGGTCTACAAAGGGAGTTCCAGGACAGCCAGGGCTACACAGAGAAACCCTGTCTCGAAAAACCAAAAAAAAAAAAAGAAAGAAAGAAAAGAAAAAGCAATTGTTTTATTTTTTAAAGTTGGACGGAACCTCAAGAGGACCTGCTGGGCACCCTCTTACAGTGAAGGGCTTCAAGCGACAAACTGGTTTAGATTGATTTTAACTTTTTATGTGTATGAGTGTTTTGCCTGCCTGTATGTCTGTGTGCACTGCATGTGTGCTTAGAAGAAACCACAGAGGTCAGAAGACTGCATGGGATGCCCTGGAGCTGGAGTTAACAGATAATTGTGAGACAGTCTGCTTGCTGGAAACCAAACTTGGATCCTCTGAAAAAGGTTTTTATTCACCAGCCTTGAGCTCTGCCTGCCCAACTGGCTCCTGCTCCAGATGTGACTTCGCAGTTTTGCCAGGGATGCAGATAGCCCAGGAACAGTGCCTCCCACCACCTGCTCAGAGGAGGTGCCAATGACGTGGGTGTTCCTGTGTGTGAAATCCAGCGAGATCCTCCCCCTTCCTTTGGCAAAAGCTCCCAAGATATCATTAGAGGAAGAAAGGGAAAAAGAAAAAACAAAAACAAAAAACAAGGTGCTCTGCCCCTCCTGGCTTCAGATGCAGTACCTGTTAAGACTGTTGTGGAGTTACATCTTTTTCATAGCTCTTTAACCATTTCCCGGTGGGTCAGTCATGTTTTCTGCTAAGACCCCACCACCAGCACAGAAAATTGCAACTTTTGAGCAGGCAGTGCCCTCTAGTGTTGTACTTTAATAATAAAAACTTAAATGCTACCCCCCCCCCCGCCTTTATCTAATATCAAAGCAAAGAGAAAGTCTGCCAAAATCAAATCACATCTTCCTAACCCATCCCCCACCCCCACCCCAGCTTCACAGAGCTGACATTTAGGACTTGATGATGCCACAGGCAGTCTTGTCCGTTGTGGGATGTTTAGCAGCAACTCTGGTATCTACCTCCCAGGTGCAGTGCCACTGAGGCCAGGTGTGACAACCAAAATATCAAGAGACATATCACTAACGGTCCCCAGGGAGTAAGTCACCCTGGGAAACCACTGGTTAGGAAGTGGCTTGCTCTTCTGGCCAAATATGAGTAGCAGAGATGGGGAAGGGGTGACTCATGTATGTTATGCAGATACATGGCTTCTTTTGTTTTTAAATTTTTTTATGTATATAGGTGTATGGCCTGCATGTGTGTCTGTGTACAAGAAGGGAGTGCTGAATCTTCTGAAAATGGAATTACAGCCGGCTGTGAGCTCTAGCACAGGTCCTAGAAACTGACCATGGATCCTCTGCAAGAGCCATCAAAGCTCTTAACCTTTGGGAGGAACATCTCTCCAGCACCGTCCACCTCTTCTTTTTTTTTAAAGCAGGGTCCCGTGTAGCTCAGGCTGGCCTCAGACTCACTATGTAGCCAAGGCTACCCTTAAATTCTTCATCTCCCTGTCTGCCTTCCTTTGCTGGGATTACAGGCTATGTGCCCTGTGCACATATGTAACGCTATTTTGTGCTCTGTCACTCAGTGGTGTGGTTGTACAGGTGCAAGCTCCTGTTCACAGGACCTTGAAATGGAGTCAGTTAGCCAGGCCAGCAGCTGTGATCACCCCCTGCCTCCACTTCGGAAGCTGTTGCTTTACTGGCTGTCTCTATTGGCCTTACCTCTCTCTCTCTCTCTAATTAAATGCAACTAGACAATCTTCTGAACACACTATAGAGCAAATCACAGTCTTTAGACTTTTATCTTTTAAAGGGCTGGTTTAGGACATACATTTAAAACTCAAACTTAGAAATGTGCGTGGCTTGGCTAGAGTAAAAAAAAAAAGAAGAAGGGGACTGGAAAGATGACTGTTTTTTTGGTTTTTTGGGGGTGTTTGTTTGTTTGTTTGTTTGTTTTTGTTTTGGCGGGGGGCATCTGAGACAAGGTTTCTTGTGTAGCTCTGGCTGTCCTGGAACTCACTCTGTAGACCAGGCTGGCCTTGAACTCGGAGATCTCCCTGCCTTTGCCTCCCAAGTGCTACTAGGATTAAAGGCATGCGCCACCACCACCCCACTGTGGCTAGGCTATTAAGAACACTGCGGCTGCTCTTACCGAGGACCTGGGTTTGACTGCCAGTAGCCACATAGTGGCTTACAACCATTTGTAACTCCAGTCCCTGGGGATCCAATGCCCTCTCCAGACAAACACGTAGGCAAAACACCCAAACACATTAAAAAGGAAAAATAAAAAAAATAAACAAAAATGAAATGTGGAAGGCCATGCTCTGACTGGAGACATCGGGACCTTTTCCCAGCTATGTTAAAGTCCAAGCTGGGCTGTCTTCTCTGTCTTCAATGAGGTGGCTGAGCAGCAGACGCCAACGTGCAGATCTTCATGAAGACCCCGACGGCCAAGACCATCACTCTTGAGGTCGAGCCCAGTGACGCCACCGAGAATGTCAAGGCCAAGATCCAAGACAAGGAAGGCATTCCACCTGACCTGCAGGGGCTGATAACAGCTAGAGGATGGTCGCACCCTGTCCAACTTCCAGAAACCTTCCAGAACCTTGCACCTGATGCTGCGCCTGTGCGGTGGCATCATTTAGCTGTCCATCAGCTTGCCCAGAAGTACAAAAAAGACAAGATGATCTGCAATAGGTGCTATGCATGCCTGTACCTCCCACCCCCAGTCAACTGCCGCAAGAAGTATGGCCATACCAACAACCTGAGCCCCAAGAGAAGGTCAAATAAAGCTGGAGCCTGTTCCAGGCCAGTGACCTGGACTAAATAAAGTCCCCTTCCATTGACTGGAGCAGTAAAAAAATAAAATAAAATAAAAGTCGAAGCTGCTGGCCTGTGATGGTGCACACCTTTAATCCCGGGCTTCCAGCAGGTGGAGCTATGTAAACGCAAGGCCAGCCTGGTCTACCTAGCAAGTTTCAGGGAGGGCTACACAGAGAAACCTTGTCTCTCAATCCAAAACAGAACAATTTATTGTTCAACTTATTCTTAAATGTTATCATAAAACATCTGGAAGATGTCTTAAGCACATAACTAGAAATCAGCTGATATATTCATTGCTAATTCCATAGCACTTTTCCTTTGGTCTCTCTCTTAAGGAACAGTCTCCCAGACCCTGTGTTACCATACTGGACTGAAAGGATTGCAGGTGGGGTTAAGGAGCTCAAGGTGGGCTAAGTCTGGGGCCAATGCCGTCACAGGTCTCTTTTTGAGAGACAGAGGGAGACAGGAAGTCAGGGCAGAAAAGGAAACAAGGGGATGGAGCCAAGGCCAGAGGGGTAAGATGGCTACTTTCAAAGAGGACGGGGTCAGGGGTCAGGGGCTCAGGGGTCAGTCCTCTTAGAAATGTGAGCTGTGCCTAGAAAAGGCAGGGAAAGGTTCACTCCTAAACCCTCCAGAAGCAATACAACCCTGCAGGCATCTGCCATTTAGGAGTCTAATGCCCATTTCAAAACAGTCTTGACTCCAAAACTGTAAAACTGATCCATGTTTTTGTAAAGGATGTTTGTGGGAATCTGTTCCGGCAACAGTGGGGGGTGGCTTTAGGGGCAGCTGGGCATGTGTTCAGCACCTTATCCTGTTAGAATTTCTGCATTTGAACAATGCATGTTGTAAAACTCCGTGTGTAGAGCTGGAGAGAGGCTTTTTGTCTGCTCATCCAGAGGACCAGAATTCAGTTCCCAGCATCCACAAGGCAGCTCACAGCCATCTTTAGCTCCGGTTCCAGGGGCTATGGTGTCTTCTTCTGGCTTCCTTGGGCACCAGGCATGCATTCGGTGCACACACACACATACCTGTAGACAAGACACCATCCACATAAAATAAAATACAAAATAAGTTTTTTAAATGCTGTATTTTCTGAGTGCTAATTACTGCCATATTTCCCCTAAAACATATATATATATATACACACACACATTCTAAGAGTGTAAGCCAGAGATCAATGCATGTATAAGTAAATCCTCAATCTGGCATCAAAAGACAAACATAATACATGCATTTAAATATGTGGCCAATTTTAAGTAGCCACTGGCCACAAGAGATAATACAGGTCTATGGACCCAACCATACTGGCTTTGGGAAGGCTAAAATTGGATTCAGAACGGAGAATCTGACTTCAAAAGACTTCAAAAGTGTTAACAGTGCTTCTTTTGTTTTTGTTTTGTTTGTTTTTTTTTCCGAGACAGGGTTTCTCTGTGTAGCCCTGGCTATCCTGGAACTCACTCTGTAGACCAGGCTGGCCTCGAACTCAGAAATTCACCTGTCTCTGCCTCCTAAGTGCTGGGATTAAAGGCATGCGTCACCATGCCCGCCAGACTAACAGTCCTTCTTAATGCGACTTTAGCGTAGAGCAGACTTTCTTATGCACAGTTAGCAACAGCTGTAGCAGTCTGTAGCAACAGCTGAGCTTGATAAAGGATAGAAAGTAGACCTTGCTCCTTAATATAGACAAATGCCTGACAGCATGGCCTTCTCTTTCAGCACCGTGTCACCAGTGTGGAAGCTGCTGTGATGTTGGGTCTCTGTACGGTACCCAAGCACCCATCAGCCCCCCAAATTCCTGTGATCACAAGCATTCTCCTAGCGAGGTATGGCCCACACTCTCCTAAGCTGCACCTCAAATAACTGGGCTGATAGCCTGAGCTCCACAGTGAGCACCTGGCCTCCCCGCTGCACCCGCCATGGTCATTGTTCTGCATTCAGCCCGTGGAACTTTCTGAAGAAAACACTAGACCTTCCTGACGCTGCGGTCCTTTAATACAGTTCCTCATGTTGTGGTGACACCCCACACACACAACCAGAAAATTATTTCGTCGCAACCTCATAACTGTAACTTTGTTACAATTATGAATTGTAATGCAAAAATAATATGATATGCAGGGTACCTGGTATGCAGCCCCCGTGAAAGGGTCCTTTGACCCCCAAAGGGGTTGCGCCCCACAGACTGAGAACCGCTGCTCTAAGCCTTGTTACTTACTTCCCCCCTGTTCTTATGAACAGGCATAATGATTCCTCCCCTGTAGGAATTTTCTCTGAATAGCAAGGAAAAAAAAAAATCCCTAAGTAACAGCCTGCCCCCAAGAGAGTTACAGGCAGGCAACCCAAGGACAACCCGGAGAGGCGCCAAGGGAAGAGGGGGTCCTAAACCCACAGACAACACAGAGGGGCACCAAGGGGAAGGGGCCTTAAAATAGCTCGCCTGGGGGACTTGGTGAATAGTGATGGACGATAACTCAAAATAGAAGGAACAAGAGCACAAAGAAGGGGCATGCCCTTCCCTGGACAGCTACAGCCAAACAGCACAGACATAAAGCACCAGAAATTTCTGAAGGCTTGACATCTGAAATCAAGATCTTCACAGGACAAACTGCTATGAAACGATTTCCCGACCCTATTTGAAGGAACTGTTTGTTGTAAGTGAAGGTTTCCTGAACCTCGAATCTCCGTGTGTAAGAGTTACCCTGGAAAGAAGCAGACAAGAGGAAAAGGAGGAAACATCGGTGTCCACTCCAGGAGAGTCAAGCAGGGCAGCCAAAGTGAGGCCTCATTCTTCTGGGGACAAGGTGGCTGATCTTGGTGTCCTCCAAACCCTGAGGGAGCAGGGTCCTGTTGGGGTTGATATGTAAGAAGGGAAGTTACCCTGAGGTGGGGGAATAAGGGGCTTTGAGGTGAGATTGGTGAATCCAGTGAGGGGATCCCTCAAGCTTAGCGGCTGTGGGGGAGGGGGGTCCCAAGAATTACTTTAAAGGGGGCCTGCCATTCAGGAGAAAGGGCTGAGGGATGTTGGTCCAGAGGGGAGAGAAGGACTTGATCTCCAATGTTGGTAGGGGTGGACAGGAGTTGGTGTGCGGAGCTTCATCCAATAGAGGTGAAGTCCTGGTGCGTTTCACAAGAGTGATTTTTAAAGAGCGATTAGCTTGTTCTATCTTTCCCGAGGACTGTTCGTATGGGACATGAAAATAACAAGGGAAGTTGAGGACTTTAGATAGGGTTTAGATGTGCAGGTGAATTCAAGACCATTGTCGGACTGGAGGGAGATTGGGATTCCAAATGGAGAGATGATCTCTCAGACGGGGAGGTCAGAGACTGTCTGAGCCCTTTTGTGGGGGGTGGGCAATGCCTCCACTCACCCTAGTACTTCTCCAGCGTGAGATCTGACACATGGTGTGACTTTATGGCATCTGTTACCTAAAGCATAAAATGTGACTTTCAAGACAAGAGATGCATGAGGCACCAGGGGACACACAGAGTAATTATTGTCATTGTTGTCCATCATTGTGTATGCTGTGACACCAACTAACTACCCAGTGTAAGGCAGAATCTACAGGGTAAAGGTAGAGCCCATCACAAGCGGTCCCCTCTTCAGACACCCACTACAAGACGTATGGCAATACCTCTGTCCAGCCAACTGCCAGTTCCAAATGCAGCAGTTTACCCACACAACTCAGAACCCACAGAGGCCTTCACTGCACTTACTTTTTTACTTTTTTTTTTTTTTTTTTTTTTTTTTTTTTTTTTTTGGTTTTTCAAGACAGGGTTTCTCTGTGTAGCCCTGGCTGTCCTGGAACTCACTTTGTAGACCAGGCTGGTCTCTAACTCAGAAATCCACCTGTCTCTGCCTCCCAAGTGCTGAGATTAAAGGTGTGCGCCACTATACATTTCTTTCCTAAAAATTTATTTAATGCATATGAGTGTTCAATCTGCATGTACACCTACATGCCAGAAGAGGGCATTAGATCACATTATAGATGGTTGTAAGCTCCTGCAATAACACCCCCATGCTCATATATGATCCTCTTAGGAAGGCTATTCCAGTAATAAGCTTCCTTCCAGTTGTTTTGTTAGTCCAGCAGGATGAATTTGAAGTCCATTTCTTTAACTTATGCTTTTAAGATCAACACCAAGCTATGATAGAAATTTAGTAAGTTTTTGCTTGTTTTGGGGTTTTGTTTGTTTTGTTTTGTGTTTTGTTTGTTTTTGTTTTTGTTTTGTTTTGTTTTGTTTTTGGTCAACTTGACACAAGCTAGAGTCATCTGGGAAGAGGGAACCTCAACTGAGAAAAGACCTCCAATAGATTGGCCTGTAGGCAAGCTTGACTGGCATTTCTTAATTAGCAATTGTTGTGGGAGAGACCAGCTCACTGTGGGCAATGCTATATCTGGTTCTATACGAAAGCAGGCTGAGCAAGCCATGAGGAGCAAGCCAGTAAGCAGCAGCCCTCCATGGCTTCTGCATCAGCTCCTGCCTCCAGGTTCCTGCCCTGTTTGAGTTCCTGCCTTGGCTTCCCTTAGTGGACTGTAACTTGGGATACATAAGCCAAACAAACCCTTTCCTCCCCAAAGGTGCTCTTGGACGTGGCGTTTCACCACAGCAATAGTAACTCTAAGACGAATGGATATGAATAGTTTGCCTAAATGTATGGCTATGTATCAAATGTGTGCAGTACCTGTAGAAGCCAGAAGAGGGCATCAGAACTACTCAGGCTGGAGTTACAGATGGTTCTTAGTTATGGAACTTAAAATCTTGTTTGTCGGCACTTTGGAGCACTGTGATGGCTTGCAATACAATTGCCCAGCGGCTCATCTATTTGATGCTTGGTCCCCAGTTGATAGAACTGTTTAGGAAGGATGAGGACATGGGGCCTTCTTGGAAGATGTGTGTCACAGAGGGAGAGGACTTTTAGGTTTCAAAAACCTACACCATTCTCAATTAGAATTCTCTCTGTCTCTCTCTGTCTCTGTCCCTCTGTCTGTCTCTCTCTGTGTGTGCGTGCATGTTTGTGTGCTATGCCTGTGAATAAAGTATAGGCTTTTAGCTACTGCTCTACCCCAGACCTGCCTGCCTGCTCCCATCCTCTCCACCCCACCCTGCCACGATGGCCATGGACTCCAGCTCTCTAGAATTGTGAGCCCCCAAATGAAACGCTTTCCTTTGTAAGTTGCCCTGGTCATGGTGTCTTTTCACAGTAACTAAAACATTGCACTGCTGGAGGACCTGAGTTCAGCCCCTCCCACCCACATGGTCCTCACAACCTCCTGCTGTCCATAGTGCAGTTCTGAAGGCCCCAGTGCCCTCTGACCTCCGACGGGCACTGGGAACATGCATACTTGCAGGCAAAACACTCATAGAAACAAAATAAATAAATCTACAAATGCTCAATTAAAAAATAAAAATCAGATGTCAGCAGCTTGTCCACTTTCACCTGTGTGTGAATTTTCAATATCAATACTAGAATATGAGTCAAAAAGAGAAATCAAATATTGTAGCAAACAAATTTCAGTATTCAGCTTTATAGCCATTTAAGTAAATGTGTCCCCCCCCCCTGGAAAATGGCAACACTTGTGTTATAAATATTAAAAGTGGTTACAGGCTCATAGACAGGAGGCTGAGACCAAATATGCTCTATCAGGAATGTTAGATGTCACATCAGAGGCAGCCATGACCTGAGTCTGAAGGGAGAGAGCAAGCCTGAGGTTCAAACAGAGGGCCATTAGGAAAAACAGACGTCTGGATAGTGTGATGGGCTTCTGAGGGGAGAATGACAGACAGACAGACCTTCTGTAACAAAGAGAATTCACTCCTTGGTCTTACAGGTTTTCCATCTGACACATTTGCCAGATGTCATGAGGCAGGAGAAGGCATGGAATAAAATAAATTAGGGTTCAAGGTTGTCTTGGTCCTGGGCTTACAGCTGCAGGATTGGGGGGTGGGTGAGACTACAATGCCACACACACACACACACACACACACACACACACACACGCAATCGCGAGCACACACACTTATCAACTCTGTCCAGAGAGGGACTTCAGGGTAGTGTGAGAGGATTTCAGCTCAACAAAGTAAGGGCCTGTCTCAAGAAGGAGAAAAAGAAGAGAATGAATGTGAAGCCGGGGGTTCAAGTACTTGGGAACCTGAGGCAAGAATATCATAATTCCTTATCAGCCTGAGCTGCAGTGAGAGACTATTTTACAAAGAGGAGAGGGAAGGACAGAGGAGAAGAAAGGAAGAGAGGGAGGGAGAACGGGGAGGGGGAGGAAAGAGAGCAGCCTTTAGTCATTAAATTTTTAATAACGGGCCCTTCCAGGAATGCACACTACACTCCATTACCAACACTTTCCCCAGACAGAGTGTACTTCCAAGTGTGTTCCATTTTTAGTACAAATAACGGCTCCTACTGACTGACTAGGAATTGGGAGGCTGCCAACTGACTGGAGTGACATTTAAAAGGAAGTTCCCACCGTACTCTTTCACAGTTTAATTTACATAGATGACAGTTTGGTCTTTCTTGGAAACAGTATTTAGATTCCACAGACTCTGAAAATGCAGTATTAATATGACTACTAACATTAGAAGTAGGACTTAAAACTCAGAAATAAGAATAGTAATCTGATCTGGGCCTAGTGGTGCCTGCCTTTGATCCCAGAGCTTGGGAGTCAGAGGCCTGCAGATCTCTTGTGAGTTTAGGCCAACCTGATCTCTACATAGTGTGTTCTGGAATGGCCTGTCTCCAAAAAAATAAGCAAGGCAAGAAAGAAAAAGAAGAGGAAGAGGAGGGGGGGGAGGGGATAGGGAGAGGTGAGAAAGAAGAGAAGGAGAAGGAGAAGGAGGAGGAGGGGGAAGGGGGAGGAGGAGAAGGAGGAGGATGAGGAAGAGGAGGAGGAGGAAAGAAGAAGAAGAAGAAGAAGAAGAAGAAGAAGAAGAAGAAGAAGAAGAAGAAGAAGAAGAAGAAGTAGTTCTATATTAAATGATATCATTTATATTCTCTACAGATCTGATTAGACCCTTAGTTTTAACTGCATAAAACTGAAGGCCTGGTATTAATATTAGTATATTACAGCCAGCATGGCTTGGTGCCTTGACCTGATGAGGAGCCATGAGAGAATAAAGGACAGACACTCAAGAAATGAAAGATACACAGATGGAAAAGCTGGGGTCAGGTGGGCTGTGTGCACTCTGATGGAATGGCACCAACTACCTGGCATCTTAAAGTGTTTATTATTAGGTACAGCACATCGGGGAGGGGTCAGCTAATCTTGGTAGGCAGTCTCTCTAAACAAAAAGTCTCTGAGAACATCCAGGAAGAGGAAGATGGGTTGCTAGTCTTTGCATACACTAGAACTTGCACACTGTCAACTTTGTCACTTAGACTAGAGGAAGAGTTTGCAGACTCTCTGAGCCTCCCCGGAGGAAGGCTTTGCCACACCCATGGGTCCTTGGCATGACCAAGCCCCTATCAACCATACACATTCACTGAGAATGCCATCCACTCTTTACAGTCACTCAAGGCTTCCTCTGTGCCCTCTGTTACTATTTTAAAATAATTAGACAAAAGTAAAGCAGAATCCATAAAAATGTAATTATACGCTTTTAAAAAGGAAACATCACAAATCAATCATTGGTAACAGAACAGGTTAGTGTGGGGTGATGCACAATTTGAGGTTATGCAGAAACAAGATTACTCAAGGAATGGCCCTGCTTCTGACAGGCAGCTAGCAGGCAACCAGGGGTGTCTGGTGTCCCCACTGAGTTCCCTAGAGAGAGGGGATCCAAGTTCAGGAGCATTACCAAGGTCACTCCTGCATTTGAACACAGTGCACCCCGGGCACTTCCAGCTCTCTCCTGATGGCGAGTGAATGGCCCATGCATCCTGCCAGTTGTACGTCGGTTGTACATCAGGGTTCTGATGAGATTACAGGTGTCCTTCGCTCAGCCAGTTTGTGATTGGTGATCTCAGGAATATCTGTTGGGACAGCCTGTCTTCTAAGGTGCTCTGTCTCACCTTGTGTAAACAATTTCAAAACGAAAGACTGCAGGAGACACACATGGCATCTTATGGCTGCAGCAATCTCCTCATTCCCAAGCCCCTCATGATGCCCCTGTGAGGGGTGGCAGCCAGCTTTTTCACTTGGGAGACCCTCTCAACTTCCCAAGGGAGCGGGCTGCCCTCGCTGTGTGCCCATCTGTTGAAGGTCAGGCTCTCCCTACCTCTGCGCCTTTGCACTGACTCAGAAATCTAAAGTTTGGTGCTGAACCTGGGCAGGGCATCTCATGTCCACTGGAGGCCCGAGCCCTGCACATGGACCTCCCGTGTTCGCATCCCCAGACTAGACCTGTGTGGGCCTGGCAGGGCCAGGCAGCCATCCCTCTCAGGCAGCTGTTTCTTTCACTCTCAGTCTCCTCTCCTCTCACTTCTGTCTTTCTCTGACACAGTCTGACCTCCAGATAAGAGTTGTTCCATGAATTTACCACAACCAAAAACATGAGGGCAAAGTAACTGGAGGCACCCAGTAGTTCTTGAGGACTCTCAAGTGCCACCCCCACCCCCATCTCACTGAGAGACTTGCTCCGTGCAAACTTTCCACAGCTCAGTGAGTCTGGAAATGTACAAGCCTGGAGACGCCTTTCCTGCTTTCCAGGACTATTTGATCAATCCAAAACCCAAGGGCTACCTCTGCTTACTGGATTTGAACCCTGTTTTGTTTTTGTTTTGTTTTTTTATCTTTGAGTCCATACCTACCATGGGTCACAAATTATCTGTGGGAAAGGACACACCCTTAACCTGTCTGTGGTCTAATCTAAAAAGCTCCATTTGGGAGTCTTTAGACCAGCATACTTGTTCGGCTCTCAGTTCCAATGTGGCTTCAATATACACTGAGCAATGACCACTGCTGGTTTAAATTGGAAACTTCCTTTCTTCCTTTCTTTTTTTGTTTGTTTGTTTGGTTTTTTTTTCGAAACAGAGTTTCTCTGTATAGCCTTGTCTTGTGGCCGACTCGCCAGCAAGAACAAGAACAACGCTACAACAGGATCCTTCTGCACACGTTTATTGGGAGAGCTTGATTGCAGAGGCGGAGAGACCCCAAGCCCAGAACTGGTGCTGCTTATATAGCCCTAGGAGAGGCGTGTCTCGCACCCAAATTGGTTGTGCTTGGGTTATGCTTACCACCTCATTTGCATGCCTACATCTGATTGGTTAACTTCTCTCTCATCTGATTGGCTAACTTATCTCTCATCTGATTGGTTAATTCTCAAAACTTCATCTTGGCAAAAAACTTTACTGTCTATGTATGCGTAGTGGCCAGCGGAAGCCAGCGCCACTCTGCAACGGCACATGTGGCTTCCCACAGCCTTGGCTGTCCTGGAACTCACTTTGTAGATCAGGCTGGCCTCGAACTCAGAAATCTGCCTGTCTCTACCTCCCAAGTGCTGGGATTAAAGGCGTGCGCAACCACTGCCCAGCTATAAATATATTTTAAAGGAAAATGGATCAAAGACGCATAAGTTTGTCAGATTAATCTAGAAAGTGTCCTCAAGATCAGCTGGGACTCTGACTCCATGATGGCCAGAGAGCCACGAGACCATTTCTTCTGCTTCTCAGTTCCCTTTTCCCAGACATACAGCATGCTAGATCTCTACCCAGTCTCCGAGTGCTTGAAATGTGGCTAATTAAAATTGAGACATAAAACTCTACCTACCCCAAACTATAAAGACTTATATGAAAACTAAATTTTAGTAATATTTTTTGCATTGCTTACATGTTGAAATTATATTTGGATTTGTTGGGTTAAGTAAAACATACTGTCAAAATTGGTTCTTCCTCTTTTTGGGGGTGGGGGTCAGTGGTGAGGGTTGTTTTCTTTTGAAGACAGGGTCTCTCTGTGTAGTCCTGGCTGTCTTGGAACTAGCTCTGTAGACCAGGCTGGCCACAAACTCACAAATATCTGCCTGCCTCTGCCTCCCAAGTGCTGGGATTAAAGGCGCTCACCAGCACCACCTGTTTCCTCCTTTTTTTTTTTTTTTTTAACTTATTATATGTAAGTACACTGTAGCTGTCTTCAGACACACCAGAAGAGGGCATCCCATTTCATTACAGATGGTTGTGAGCCACCATGTGGTTGCTGGGATTTGAACTCAGGACCTCCGGAAGAGCAGTCAGAGTGCTCTTAACCACTGAGCCATCTCTCCAGCCCCTGTTTCCTCCTTTTTAATAGGACTGCCAGGAAATGTTAAAAACATCTGTGGCTTGAATTCTAGCCAGCATTGTATGTCATTTCAAGAGTGCTGATCTAGAACACAGACCAAGAACTATTGCAAACGTACAACCTCCCTACAAATGAGTACATCAACACACAGGTGTAGACCCCAGTAACTCTCCCCAGCACATCCCATGAGTCACAGTGGGTGGGCATTGCAGGAACATGGTGAGGTGCAAAACAGACGATCAGACCTTCCCTGAAATGAGCAAATGAAGTTCTAGCGTCCTGTCAGCCTCCTGGGTCCAAGCTGTCAGTGCAGCCATTTCCCTGCTTGCTCTTTCTCTCTGGCACAAAGGGTCTGCTCAGACTTTGTTTGGCAAGGCTGGAGTCATGAATTATTCACTTTGCTGTCTACTGTGCAGGTGCCTCAAGCACAGGTATCCATGTTTGTTAAACAAGATGCCTTTAACAATAGCTGGATCTGTGCATAATTTGGCATTTTTTAATCTGTGAACCACAAATGACTCCCAAAGACTGAACACACAAAGACTAAAAGGAAAGCAAATTAGAGTGACAGCTGTGACTACCCCACCCCCACTGCTGTTGCCTTCCTTGAATCCTGGGGCCAGTGCACTGAAGCCTAACTTAAGAAAAGGATACACTAATTAGTGTTTATGATCAAACTCACTGAAAAGATAACAGAGGTCTGTCTCAGCTTTTGAATCCTGCTCACCAAGAACAGAATTCATCTGTTGTGCCTCTCATATAGCATTTTGAAGTCTGGGTTATGAAAAACAAGAGCTACAGAAATAAGCTATAGGAACAGACCATATACGTATGTAGTTTGGAGGAAGTGACTGGGTACCGGTGACGGCCCATTCTCCCCCTGTAAACTGGCAGGCACCACAGATCATCTCCTTTATCCACCAATAGTGAGGTGTTAGTCAATAGAAAAGAGACATTTAAAAACTTGCAGCAATGGTGCACACCTTTATCTCAGCACCTGGGGAGGCAAGTGGCTATCCCAGTTCCAGGCCAGCCTGGTCTACAGATTGAATTCCAGAACAGCCAAGGATACAGAGATACAATGTCACAAAGTGGGCAAAAATCCAAGTGTTTTACCACCTCTCCTTCTTCAAATAGCAGGGACCAAACCACTAGCTTTGTGCTACACTCTGCTCCATCCTTGTCTGTTTGAGGATAGGACTGGCTATGTGGCCTAGGATGGCCTGCAGTCCAAGACCTTTTCCATGTTTCTCAGACCTCCAAAGAAACTTCTACTGTACAAAACAAACTGATGCAAACATTCTAAAGTGGTTCGTTGGTTCTAATAAAAAGGATTTAAGGATGATTTTACTTTGATACTTTTGACAAACTACCTTCAGCTGTGATTGACTAAAAGACGGAAAAATAAGTCCTAACTCTCTCTGTAATGGACCTTTACAAAGTCTCTCTGTTGGAATCACTCGTTCGGTAAAGAAAGAGCCTTCGTGTTTTTTGTTTGTTTGTTTTTTCGAAGCAGGATTTCTCTGTCCTGGAACTTACTTTGTAGACCAGGCTGGCCTCGAACTCAGAAAATCGCCTACCTCTGCCTCCCAAGTGCTGGGATTAAAGGCGTGCGCCACCAAGCCCTGCTGTCTTCCTGTTTTATGTGTAGTCTCGGAGTCGGTTTTCTTCAGTGCTTTCTCCCAGCACCTGCTCAACTTGACTGATGTAGTTTTAAGTTTTATCAATTAGCAGCAGTTCCAGGAGTAGGGAAAGGGGATGGATAGATAGGAGGGTTAGCTCCTGAGGACAAGGTCAGTGAAAAATGTGTACAAACAAGCTGGACAGTGGTGGCGCACGCCTTTAATCCCAGCACTCAGGAGGCAGAGGCAGGCGGATTTCTGAGTTCGAGGCTAGCCTGGTCTACAGCGTGAGTTCCAGCACTGGCTGCTCTTACAGAGGACCAATCCCCAGAGGCTCCCAAGCATCTGATACCTCCGAGGGCACCAGGCACACGAGTGATACACACACACACACACACACACACAAGACATTCATACACATAAAATCTAAATTAAAACAAACAAACAAACAAAAAAACTAGCCCTCACCGGGCAGTGGTGGCGCACGCCTTTAATCCTAGCACTTGGGAGGCAGAGGCAGGCGGATTTCTGAGTTCGAGGCCAGCCTGGTCTACAGAGTGAGTTTCAGGACAGCCAGGGCTACACAGAGAAACCCTGTCTCGAAAAAAAACCAAAAACAACAAAACAAAACTAGCCCTCATTTCTTTAGAAGACACATAACGTTGCTGTTTCCGATTACTGGCTAACCAGGGTTGGGCGATAGTCTTCAACATCAGGCTTTAGAATGATGCAACACTGAAATTGGGAATCATTAGGCAAACGTTGCGAGACCCGAAGGACAATGAACAGCGTAGAGGATCCCTGAGGTCCGTGATGCGGAAACTCCAGAGCCGTGCTTCCGGCGCGACTGCGCATGCACGGGAGCTCTGACAAGGGATGGGGCGGGGGTTGGGGGGGTGGTGGAGTGAGGCCGAGCCTCGTGACCAGAGCTGCGGCCCAGTGGAGTTTAGAAAGGCGTCCTTGTGATGGGATTCGGTCAGGTCGAGTCTGTCCCTTAGCCCCTGGGGCAACCGTGTCTCACTCCCAGGAGCCCAGGCCTGGCAGGTGCATCCGACGTAGTCGATCTGACGTCACATCCGCCTTCGCTAGCTCCGGAACGAGTGCTCGATTTGCAGTTCTGTCCTAAGTCCTGTTCTTGGCGGACCCCAGCAGGGCGCTCTGCTGTAGTAGCAGCAATTAGAAAACGGAAAATAAAGATTGGAAGCTCGGGATATGCCCAGGGACTGCGGCAGAGGACTGACTTCCAAAAGCATTTAGATAAATGGCATGACCTGTTCAAGCCTATCAAGACCCGATACGTGGCAGCACGCTGGCTCGACCCGGGGATCGCGGTGGGAAACGCGACCTTAGAAGAGTCTCCTTAAAAGTTGGCGTCTAGCGCAGCACCTCCTGCGAACTGCAGCCCGGGAACCCCATATTCCGATATATACAGCTTTATTACAAAATAAAATCTGTAAAATCTTATAGATGACTGTGAACATCCACTTCTGTATTTGCCAGGCACTGGCATAGCCTCATACAGCTATACCAGGGTCCCTTCAGCAAAATCTTGCTGGCATATGCAATAGTGCCTGGGTTTGGTGGCTGATTATGGGATGGATCCCCTGGTGGGGTAGTCTCTGGATAGTCCATCCTTTCATCTTAGCTCCAAACTTTGTCTCTGTAACTCCTTTCATGGGTATTTTGTTCCCTACTCTAAGGAAGAGTGAAGTATCCACCCATTGGTCTTCCCTCTTCTTGATTTTCTTGTGTTTTGCAAATTGTATCTTGGGTGTCCTATGTTTCTGGGCTAATATCCACTTATCAGTGAGTGCCCCCAATAGAGAAGCTAGAGAAAGCACCCAAGGAGCTGAAGGGGTCTGCAACAATAGGTGGAACAACAATATGAACTAACCAGTATCCCCAGAGCTCGTGTCTCTAGCTGCATATGTAGCAGAAGATGGCTTAGTCGGCCAACACTGGGAAGAGAGGCCCCTTGGTATTGCAAACTTTATATGCCCCAGTACAGGGGAATGTCAGGGCCAAGAATTGGAAGTGGGTGGGTAGGGAAGCAGGGCGGGGTGAGGGTATAGGGAACTTTCGGGATAGCATTTGAAATGTATATAAAGAAAATATCTAATAAAAAATCTGTAAAATCACTTGGAATTCGAATTTTTTAAAATTCTCATTGTTAATCTTATCCAGAAAAATAATCTAATCTACAAATAATTCTCAGAGCTGCAAAGATGGATTTAACTCAATATTCTCAGAAAAGGGGGGGGGGGGTTGGTGGGATAGTGGCTTGCCCGCAGGTGGGACGGTGTCCATTGGCTCCTCGGCCATGTAATACCAGCACTCTGGTAAAGCAAAACTGTTTGAGGTTAGCCTAGGCTAGACTAAGATCCTACCTCACAAAACGTTTGTTGTTGTTGTTGTTTTTTGTTTTGTTTTGTTTTGTTTTTTCAAGACAGGGCTTCTCTGTGTAGCCCTGGCTGTCCTGGAACTCACTTTGTAGACCAGGCTGGCCTCGGACTCAGAAATCTGCCTGCCTCTGCCTCCCCAGTGCTGGGATTAAAGGGGTGTGCCACCACGCCCCCCCCCAAAAAAAAACTTTTAAAGCAGTTTCATTTACAGGTCTTTATTCATTCTAATAATCCTGACAGCTCTCTGCATGGGCGTGGTGCTTCCAAAAGTAGCTAAGCGTGTGCCCTAATATAAAATCCCAACCTTATTAACATTGAGGGTTGTTTTTGCTTAAAACAAAACAAAACCTCGATTTCATGTTCTCTAGTGTGAAGTTTGTAAAAGCCAACACCGATCATATGTCGCTATCAAAGATTGTATGCTCTTTTCTCTGGGTGGAGAACCCACTCCGCCCTGTGGAGTGACCCTGCCCAGGAAGTCAGTCATAGGCAGTGCGTAGGGTTGAGATTATGGCCCTCTTACAGTCTATGTATTTAATGGTGGATGCACATTTCTCTAAGGAGGCATCCAAATGATGCTCTCTCTCTCTCTCTCTCTCTCTCTCTCACACACACACACACACACACACACACACAGGGAAATATTCAAGAACTTAACTGAAATACATACTTTCCTTCGTCTTTCTTAGTCACGGTTACCCTACTATAGGGTCTTAGCAGGTTAAGAAGCCCTAAGACTTGAACAACTTGAACTTGAGCTGAAGGTGGCTCTGCAGTTAGGAGCACTTGCTGCTCTTACAGAGGCTCAGGTGAGTTACCAGCTTACACAGCCAAAAAATCTTTGTTCCAAGGGATCTGAAGGCTCACACATACTCTTAAGTTAAAAGTCAGTCAGTAAGTCTTTGTAACGTATTTTACCAGGGCTGGGCACTGCAGCCTTATTGAAGCACACTGGAGGCAGAAACAAGTGATCTGCTGACTTCCAGGCCAGCCAGGGCTTCACGAGAACCTGTCTCTAAATAAATGTATTTTTATTAGAGATACATAGTCTTCTTATTAGAGGTTCCCCCGAGATAAGAGTTCATTTTGCAATTTCCATTTTGGGACATGATGTTTTCCTTCAAGTCGAGTTGTCCAATTAAATAGAACAGAAACGCATGCAGCTGTCCGGCCAGGACATACTCTGGTCTCCTCTCAGGCTGATCAGAATGTGGGGAGGCATGCGGCAGTCAGTGGTAGGATGCTGTCTGAGGGATAGCTGCAGACTATCACTGAATCACACAACAGCACTGGAAACAAATCTCCAGCAACTAGGAAAAAAATGTAATTCAAAACCCAACAGAACAAAGAATAAACCATACTTAAGAATACTTTTGAGTCACACCACCTCATTAAATTGACTCATTATTGAATAATTTTACCCAAAACTTCTGATCCTGTCGTTTTCCTTAAAGGAGAAAACTATGTAATGTCTGTCTTTAGACAGCCTCACGCTGCTCTTGAACTGTGCTAATTGTCCAGCCTCAGCCTCTTAACACTGGGATCACAGGTGTGGGGCAGCACACCAAGCATAAAAAGACAAAGGCGTGGCTGCCGCAGTGCCTTTAATCTGAGAACTTGGAATTTGATGAGGACAAATCTTGAGTTCAAGGCCACCCTGGTCTAAACATTGAGTTCCTACACAGCCAGGAATATAATGGCAATGCCCCATCCCCTCAAAAAAGGACAAAACCACAGATTTCAGTGAATACCTGTAGTTAAAAATAGCTCAATGCTTCCACCTCTCAAAAAGAATTTAGTAATTAATATTTTCCCTATACTGTAATCATTAGAACATTAGCATAACTTGACAAAAGACATTTCAGAAATAAATCATATAAACCCAAAACTAGGGATTTATAAAAATCTATTGTTTCAAGATACACATGTAGGGAACTAACATACTATGCTGAGAAGTTGAGCTCATTCTAGAAAAACCATATAATCCTGTGATTGTTTTATAAATACCTGCTGAACTATAGGCAATAAAGTCCTGGCCCAACCTGCAACTCCAAAGGGAAATTTGAGCCAATCCAGAATTTTGGTGAGGGAAAGGAATTTTGTTTTTATTTTTCCAGACAGGGTTTCTTTGTGTAGCACTGGCTGGACTCAAACTCAAGAGATCCATCTGCCTCTGCCTCCAGGTGCTGGGATTAGAGGTGTGTACCACCACTGCTGTTGGAGTATGAGTTTTCTAGTGCCTATTATTGTCACAAGTCTGACTACCCTTCAAAAGTCATTTCTGTTTCTAAAGACCTTTGAAACAGTAGATGGTAATTCTGAAGAGTGAACAATCACACACTGAAGCTAGTCATTATTAATAACGCTTCAATTTATTCAAAGCAATGCAGTTTCAAAAACTTAAGTTACAGCAGTAAGGGAAAAAAAACAAAATAGTCAGAACCCCATGATCAGCGCTGCCCGTCCTCGTGTTTAACACTGTGATGGCGTTAGTCAAAGCACAGCTGCACAAAAGTATCAATCAACCTCAAAGTCTCTAAGGACTTCACATATGGTATACACACGCACAGTACAGAGAGGGTTAGAACAGAACCCAGAACTTCTACAGAATAGAAAACCCACCCTTGCTTATTTGCATGAAAATACCACCCACTAAGCTAAATAAGTCTTAATAGTTATCTGGAGGCCCTATGCGTTGTTTTTAAACTCAAGAACTCTAATTTTGATTGCACAATAGATGATTGATAAAAAGTCAATATATAGATTTCATTTTTAAAAATAAGCATTTATTTTGAACCTGGCATAGTTTGCAAAGAGAATTCTTTAGAGACTGACAGCAGGAGTTCCAATTACTGAAACAAGGAAACAAAGCCAATCCTTTGGCGATCCCTGCACTTGCGCTGAACTCAGTACACATTTATCTCAGTCAGGCATGCAACTTTTATTAGCTTCTCTACAAATAAGTTCATACTTGCTATGTTAAAAACCAGGTCAGACATGTGAAGTTGAAAGAGCAGCAGCCCCACTGTTGCAATTTCGATGTGTCCCAGAAGAGAGGCAAAATACGTATGCTGATGCTAAGTTTAAAAAGAAAGAAAAAGACAAAACAAAACAAAAACCCACCTGAAGTATATAAAACAAAAGGAAAACAAAAACTGGCAACCAAGACTTAAAAAGCAAGTGCCTTGTGCATGGAGCTTCCGGGACAAAGGGAGAGAGAGAGAGGGGCCTGTCCGCTCATGTTTGAAGCCACGAGAAAACACATACCCGTACCCCAAATGTTTTTTCTATTTTTCAGACATTCATTTGAAATAAATACCAACACTTCAAGATTGATTTTCAAACAGTCTCCTATTGCCACTATGTTCCAATCAAAGGCTACAACTGATCACGCTTTCAAAACTACAGGAAGAATTAAAGGTTGCTCTCAGAAACATAATAAATACTTCACAGAGTTGGTATCCAAATCACTAGGAAAACTTAGAAACTAGCCCTGAACGTCTCATCAGTTCTCAGCTGGCAATCAGTCTGACCTCTGCGAGAGGACGCTGCTGCTTATCCTAGCAGACTCGGGCCGTCAGCAACGCCTGCCTCTGACACGAAGCCCTCGGTACTGTAACTTGAATGCTCCATCTCTTCCATGCCACTTGTTTGAAACCGAGACAGATGGCTGAGGTGCAGATGAAGTCTCTGGGGCATTACAGCTTTTGCCAGCTTTCTTTTGGATGGGAACAGGAATGAAGCAATGAAGGTGACAGAACCTTCTGGAGCAGCTGGGAGGGGACACACAGCTGACCCGACCGACAGCCTGCTGGCACGGCCACCCAGAGACCGCTCCACGGCAAGTCTGGCCTTAGAAAGGGACAGGCTCCTTAAAGGGCCCTGAACTGTCACTGAGCAGAACTGAGTCCATGACCTGCCTCTGAAGAGAACCCTCTCGCTCTGCTTCTACTTCCCAAACCATGATAGGAAAGCCTTCAGATACCCTAACCCCACCCCCAAAAATGCCTTCAAGCTAATGACAGCCGGATCGTCTCTAAATCAACCAAAAACAAAAAAACCAGCTTTATCATTCAAAAGACTACTGCCATTTCATATTACAGCTGAGTGTAATTGGTTAATTTATAAATAACTTTAAAACACTATGAATGAAATGCACCAAACTACACCTGTGTAAAAGCAACAATGTTTTAATTATGGGCTAAAAATGTCTAATACATTAAGCATGAATTATAAAAATCCAGAATCTAAATACAGTGCTAGAGAATTTCACTATGGGAAGATGAATGAGAATTCTTTTCTAAGAACATTATGATTAACAGACTAGCAAATCTTAACCGGAATGGTAAGGCCAAAATAGTAAAACCACACTTTTCCTATAAAAAGTTACACATCATCTCCTACTGGGACAGCTATCATACATAAAGAAACAAAGACAATGTGATCGCTCTCCAGCGCCCAGGAGTGTCAGGTGGCCTGGTCCTGGAGGTCTAATCGTCGTCTTCCTCCCCGTCATCCTCAGCATCTCGCTTTCTCTTCTCTCCCCGAAGACCCTCTTCCTCTAAAATGGAAGGATGTAAGATACTTGACTTTAACAACTGAGTTTTTCTTATTTTACAAAGCTTTTAATCTTAGTAGAAAATGAGTATCAAGAGAAAATATAAGTTGTTTCCACTCTGAAATTTGTTCGAGAATATAAAGGACTTCAGAGAACCAGACTCTACAGAAGAGACATGCTCACGGACAAACCACAACTCGCTGGTCAATCAACAGACCAAGTGCGTGACAACGTGACTCTTAGGTAAACACTATTCTAAAGGTCCTCTCTGCACAGAGGCTTTACGCTTTACAAATGAGATTCCAGAGTGCAAGGAAATACAAATAAGCGTTTACTTCATCTCTCTCTCTCTCTCTCTCTCTCTCTCTCTCTCTCTCTCTCTCTCTCTCTGTGTGTGTGTGTGTGTGTGTGTGTGTGTGTGTATTTCAAGAGACGGTTTCTCTGTGTAACCCTGGCTATCCTCAAAATCAGAGACGCCCCTGCCTCTGCCTCCCAAATGCTGAGATCAAAGGCATGAATTACCACCATGCCTGGCTTTCCATGTGGTTGCTGGGAATTAAATCTAGGTCCTCTGGAAGAGCAGCTAGTGCTCTAAACCGCTTAGCCATCTCTCCAGCCCCTCATTTCTGTCTTTAAGTACAGATTATAAATTGTTTTTGTTGTTGTTTTGGCAGAATTAAACTAGTCTTTCAAATCACTTGACTATGTGTCTAGGCGCATTATACTAAACAACAAAATTAAAGGCTCCAGGGCCAGGGCGATCCCACCACAGACTCAACATCTGCTAAGATTCACAATGTTCTTCTGGCCAAGCAACTCACCCTCTTCTTCCTCCTCCTCCCCTTCATCAACGTAGTCATCATCGTCCTCTTCATCCTTCAAAGTCAATGTGAGAATGAGTAAACCACGACACGGACTTCTACTGTTTCACAAGAGCAATGACGTTACAGGTCAGCTGTGCCTCAAAGGACAGTTTCTGCCTCCTTTGCTTTGAAGCTAACTAAGCATTCAGACTTTTATAAACACAGTCTGTGCCTTAGCCTACCATGGTTCAGGAGAACATTCTCCCACAGTGCAGATTCTCTCTGTGCTGGGTGGTACGGAGGGCTAGTAAGCAATGGAAATGCACGCTGCGGTCACTGTTTGTACAATTACTTGTCTGCTTGAGACAGGGTCTCAAGCAAACTCCTGACTCAACTGGTTCTGCCTCCCAAGTGCAACGATTACAGGAATGTACCACTCTATCCAGCTTAAAAATGGCCACATCTAGCCAGGCAGTGGTGGCGCACGCCTTTAATCCCAGCACTCGGGAGGCAGAGGCAGGCGGATTTCTGAGTTCGAGGCCAGCCTGGTCTACAAAGTAAGTTCCAGGACAGCCAGGGCTATACAGAGAAACCCTGTCTCGAAAAACCATAATTAAAAAAAAAAAAAAAAAAAAGCCACAACTGCCCACTAGCAGAGACAGGACTTTACTGCTTTAAAATAAGCCATGCTACTTTACAGACTGAGGCACAGATGATCTGAACCCTAATGTCAAACACGGTTATGGTTGTATGCGGACTATAAAAACGTATTTCTCTAGATCTGTTTTCCAACCAATAAGAGCAAGCGACAAACCAAAAATCTGAAATCCAAAATGTTCCACAACTCTTCAGTTTCTTGAACATCAACATTCCACCAAAAGTAGAAAATGCCACGTGACCCTGCTTGCAACATTGTAACAAGGGTGCCATGACGCACAGGCTTATCCCAGCATCCAGGCAGTCTCGTCCCCTCCTCCCCTCCTCCGTGGATGGGCTTAAGATCACGTGCCATTATGCAGCTTCTGTGTTGCTTCTCAAGACTGGGACCACTGGCTGTGATCAGACCCCCACACCCACCCCCACCCCCCAGCTTTTTTTTTTTACAGACTTTGGACTTGACCCAAGGTCCTTGCCAGCCTTGCTAGGCAGCCCCTTGATCATCGTGATGACTCTGACCATGAACGGTCCACCCATTAGTACATGCTGCTCTCCTCTGAGGATTTTCTCCCTTCCAAACAACTGTTACTGTACATGTGCATGTCATTACTGTTGCTGTGCGCTCATGCACGAGGGGCATGCATGGAACACGGGGAGCTCTTCTGACAATTTTGCAGAGTCAGCTCTCTACACTTTTCCATGGCTTGGAGGGATTGAACTCTGGCCACCAGGTCTGCACTGTGTGGAGGGTTTAACTACTGACTCACGCCTTTGAATGCTTGACCACACAGAGAGGCTCTATTAGGAGGAGTGGTCTCATTGGAGTAGGTGTGGTCTTGCTGGAGGAAGTGTGTCACTGTGGAAGGTGGTTTTGAGGTCAAGTTGCACCCAGTGTGACACAGTCTCCTGCTGCCTGTGGATAAAGATGTAGACCTCTCGGCTCCTCCAGCACCATTTCATGCCACACTTCCCGCCAGAACGACAATGGACTAAACCTCTAAAACTGTAAGCCAGCCCCTATTAAATGCTGTCATGGTGTCCCTTCACAGCAATAGAAACCCTAACTAAGACACACTGCAAGCGCCTTTACCCGCTTCTCTGGCCCATTCTCACCTTAAAATAACTCTGGTCTCCAGTTGGGTGTTCTCTTTTTGTTTATACACCTTCTCATTTACAGTCAATTACTTTTTCAACTTTATGCTCCATCGAATCAGAAGAGCAACAAGCTTATCAGAACTACATAAGCCAGAGACAACAGACCGACTTCCAACCCTGAGAACGCTAATACCGCTGGGGCTGGGAGACCCTTACCACTCACATTCTGACTGCCCGGAGCCCCTTACACTCACTGCTCTGATCCCAGCCGTGCTACAAATGACCGAGTCCAGACAAGCTTGGTACTAACTACTGTACATCTGAAAAACAAGCAGTCAAGGGTCTCTCGATCTCACCACAGTTTACTCAAGCATACTCTATTAAGCATGTAATTCCCCAGGCAGAGGTGGGAGGACTCCAAGTTCAAAGCCAACCTAGCAAGACTGTCTCCCAATCATTCAATGGGCTGGGAAGATGGTTGTACAATCTGACCTGAGCTCAAACTGCCAACCACATACATTAAAGGCGCCCTGGTGTTGAATGCTTACACTCTTGGCCCAGGCAAAGCAGAAACAGATCCCTGCGGCTTGCTAGCCACCTAGCCTTACTACATTTGTGTGTTCCAAGTTGAGCACCAAATGTAAGCAGTGAATAATTAGTGGTTAGGAATGCCTGCTATGCTGGGCATGGTGGTGGAGACAGGGGCAAGGGGATCTCTGAGTTCAAAGCTAGCTTGGTTTACAGAGTGAGTTCCAGGACATCAGGGCTACACAGAGAGACCCTGACTTGAAAAAACAGAAGGGAAAAAAAAAAGCACTGGCTGTTCTTCCAGGACTCAGGTTCAATTCCCAGCACCCACACGGCAGCCTACAACTGTCTGTAACTATAGATCTGACACCCTTACAAAGACATGCATGCAGACAAACATCAATGCACATGAAATAAAAGGGGAGAAGAAAGGAAGGGGAGGAGGTATCTGAAACATCTCAAAGATGCAAATAGTCATTTATAATTTTAAATAAAACACTTGACGAACTAGACACATTTGTTGATAATTTAGAAAAATCACAGCTATCAAGCACTCTCTGAGTTTTGTTTTAATTAAAATGTAATTGAACTGACATTCCAAGGCATGTAAAGACCATCCTGAGGACAACATCTCACAATAAAGCCGCAGCGTTTACCAGAAAGTCACTCAGTTTGCTCAGTGACGACCATGGCCTTTGCCCTATTAGTGAGAAGTGTTTCCTGACATAGGTATGAATAGTACAGGGCATACTTCCCAATAGTCCTAAAGTCCTTTATACACAGCAATTCCTTGCCCCTGAAGAACGACTAAAATGAGAAGAAATATAACAACAACAACAACAAAAAAAAACCAGCAAATCAGAGGTCTAGGGGTTGTAGCTCCCCAGCGCTACGTAAAACCAGATGTAGTTGTAGCAGTGGTGCCAGCCCTGTCTACAGAGTCCCGGCACTTACAAAACTTAGGCAGGACCGTGAGTCTGAGTTCAAGGGCAGCCTGAGCTGCACGGTGAGATCCCATTTTGAAGAGGCAAACATAACCAGAGGGATTTCCTCCCAGCAGTCAGTTACATCGTGGCCCACACAGGTCTGTAATTCTAGCTCCACGCCGTCCTATGCCTCTTCTGGCATTTGCAGTCACCATTCACACAGGCGATATAGAGACAGACACTCAGACAAGATAACCACACATATATAATAAAAACCAAACCTCTTTAGGAGTAAGTACAACGCATACTGAAATCTGCCATTTCTGCCTCTTTCACCTTTAAGCAGCAATGGTCTCTGAAGCTTGCCTAGAACTTAGCTCCTAAAAGCAGGCACTCTGGGGTTGCCCGGTTTGTTGTGAGACAAGGTTTCCCTGTAGCCTAGACTATCCTAGAGCACACTAAGCAGCCTACGCACTCACCAACTCCTGCAGTCCGACTGCCTCCTGGAGAGCCAGGAGTATGGTCCTGAGCTACCGCAACTGCACTCAGACTTCATTTTGAACATCCAAACTATCCCATCCAGAATAAAAAGGCTTCCCGGCCCTGCACTAACAATGCTGTGTGTATCCAGAGATTTCTGACCTGTGCTTGGCCATGGCATTTTGAGATAATATCCCCAAACATTCAGCCGAACAATTATACCTAATGTCAATCATCGCAGGTGGTTTGACAGTGACGTTTTAGGCAGCACTCAGGAGGCAGACACACTCCACGGCAGCCTGGGAGGCACAGAAAAACCCTCAACACCCACTACACACCTCAGCACACAACTTACACTTAGGGAGAAATCAAATCATAAAATAAATGAATCAAACATAAAAGAGAACCATTCATGCTAAATGCTGCTGTAAACTAAACAGGCTTTCCCTATAAACACTAAGAGCATCCCAAGGTTTTCTCTCCACTGTATGGTTTATGACTCACAAAGATACAAAGAAACCTAACGCCTTATTCTTGTTTATTTATTTTAAATTTAAAATATTGTCAGAAGTGGGTGGACACATGGCTCAATGAGTAAGACACTGGCTGTTCTTGCACAGGACCCAGGTTCAGTTCCCACCACCCGCGTGACAGCTCACAACCGTCTGTAACTCCAGTCCTAGGAGACGCAAGAACCAATCACACCCATGGTATATAGACATACATGTGGGTAAAACATTTACTGATACACGCAAAATAAATCTTAAAAAGCAAAACAAAAGGGGGCTGGCGAGATGGCTCAGTGGGTAAGAGCACTGACTGCTCTTCCAAAGGTCCTGAGTTCAAATCCCAGCAACTGCATGGTGGCTCACAACCACCCGTAATGAGATCTGACACCCTCTTCTGGTGTGTCTGAAGACAGCAACAGTGTACTTACATATAACAAATAAATAAATCTTTAAAACAAAACAAAAGTAGCAGGAAAATAAACCCATCAATCAGATAGTCAACCTAACCATTGCAAAAGTCAGCAGGAAAGCAAAAGACACCGTCTCGAGGAGCTCTGTGTATCTGTGTATGTGGTCCTGAAGACTCAACCCAGGCCTTACACACGTCAGCAAGTGTTCTATCACTGAGCTACATCCCTAGCATTGAGGTATTTTCAAAAGAAACAATTATTTTAGAATATGAAAATAAAGCTCACTTTAACATGAAGAGAGAGTAACTTCTCTAAACTCCCAGGGGCTAAGGATATTCTATTTCCCACTCAATGCACTGGCTCTTAGATGCAAAGACTAACATAACAGCCTCTCATTTAAAGAACTCACCACTCAATAAAGGGCAGAGAAGTTTTTATGAGAGCATCTCTAGGCAACGGAAGTCTAATCAAGGTTTAAGGCAGCAGAGAATGAAGGACAGCCTTGTATGCTTTGGTGGCAAGAGGGAGACATCACAGCACACGAGGAGAGCAATGATCTATCTGCACACCACACGGGCGCTTGGTGGAAGAAATCCCTGAGCAGAGTCCACCTAGGCGGACACTGCTTAGGAAGCGAATGCAGGTGGTGGCTGGCACACGAGCCCGTGGTCAAGACTGTTTCGGAGGACCTGGATTTCAGCTTCCAAAACTGGTGCCCGCCTGTAAGTACAGCTCCAGAGCACCCTCTTCTGGCACCCACGGGCAACTACATTCACACGCCACACATTCACAGGCATGTTGTTTTTTTGAGACAGGATTTCTCTGCATGGCCCTGGCTGTCCTGGAACTCACTAGGTAGACCAGGCTGGCCTCGAACTCAGAAATCTGCCTGCCTCTGTCTCCCGAGTGCTGGGATTAAAGGCGTGCGCCACCACACCCAGCTGAGCACACACAACTTTTAATTTAAAAAGGTAGAAAAGCTACTGCAGGAGTCACGAGCTAACTGAAGGGAAAAGATCACAGTCTCTGAGTGTCTGCACTGTCACCAACCAGAACCAGGGGCTTTATGTGCATCACCTTGTTAAAGCAACTCCAGGAGTTTGCTTATACAGATGCAGAAAGAGGCTCAGACATTCAGAAAAGGCTTCCTCCATCCTGTGCCACTGAAGGCAGAGTCAATTCAGAAATTCAGGAGAAAAAGAGCAAGCAATGGCAGTCCCCATGAGTGGCCATGAGATTCGGCTGAGTCTGCCCACCTTTCTGAGACCCAAGTCAAAAAAGGCAACTTTTCCTGTCGTCTCATTCTTTTTGGATGCCGGCCAGAGCCCAGATACAGCTTTTCTACCACTGTGGCCTTCCACACCTCCTCTCTAGACCGCGAGCTCCCTACCCTGTGACCACTGGTCTCACCTCAAGGCCAGTTTACGCGGCACTGGGTTTTTCCGTTCTCCCCTCTGTTCTCCTCTTAGGAGCTACTGAGACTTACAGATCACCTGCCCTGAGAGTTTTTAAATAAAACTGTCCTTGGGCTTTAAAACAAAAAAAAGAAAGAAAATCAGCAAGTATTTACAGCTGTCTGGACATAATATGGAGCACCCAGTAGGAGGGAGAAAAAAAGACAGATGCTTATCCATGCTCATCCAGGCATCAGGAAACCACTCACAACCCATCCTACTCATACAGCACTTAGCCCTGGGCCAACCGTCTTCAGGGCGAACAACAAGTTTCCATTCACCTGAATTTCGTCTTTCATTAAGTATGAGAGGCCCACCTCCTCTTCTCCCTCTCCCACTTCTGAGCCAGCTTCATCCTCATCGTCATCTTCCTCCTCTTCATAGCCTTCCGGTGGGCCAGCTTCATCTTCGTCCTCATCTTCCTCATCTTCATCTCCATCTTTAGAAAACATTGTCAAAGGTGAGCAAGCATCCCGGCAACCGCTTCCTCCTGGTACTCATAGGGACTGCGTCCTTCTGGCACGTGGCCCCCATTCATCTTAAACCAACCATGGCAAGTGCCCCTACACTTGGCTTAAAAGAACAAATTCTGGCCAGACAATAGCAGTGCGTGCCTTTAATCCCAGCACTGGGAGGCAGAGGGGCAGAGGGGGAGGCTTGGAGTTGGGGGGGTGGGACTGAGTTTGAGGTCAGCCTGGTCTACAGAGTTCCAGGACAACCAGGGCTACACAGGGAGACCCTGTCTCGATAAAAGGAAACAAAGCAAACCCACCCATTTTACAGCACTGTTACCTGTGACCCAGAAGTACTTTACTAGGACTGGGGATCCAGGTCAGCACGTACCGAGCATGTGCAAGGATGACCCCATCCCAGCACTGCAAAGGACCCTTCCAAAATACATTTTCAAACATTATACACACTGAAGTTGGCTTTACTTTGCGGTCACTTCAAAACCTGCTGGTTGCCAGGCATGGTGGTGAACACCTTTGATCCCAGCACGAAGTGGGCAGAGGCAGGTGGCTCTCTGTTTGGGGTCAGCCTGGTCTACACAGTGAATTCCAGCACAGCCAGAGCTACAGAGACACCCTATCTCCAAACAAGTAAATAGTAAACTAAGAGCCTCACCCTCGTCGTCGTCATCCTCCTCCTCCGAGTCGGGAGCTTCGTTGTCCTCCTGGTCGAATCCGTCCAGGTAGGTGATCTGCTGCAGCAGTTCAAAAATACTTTCTCTATAATCTTCCAGGTTTGTGATCTCACAGTTAAACAAGTCGAGACTTTTCAAATTTTTAAGATTTTGCTGAAAAAGTAAAGTTAAAGGTTACAATCAAGATTTTAAACACTGTGTTCTTGAGTTTTAATGAAAGAGCTGAAAAACATATTCTTGAAGCTAAAGAACAAGTTTATGCACTTTTAGGGTTTGTAAGGCCACTCTCCCAGGCACAGGCAGCAGCACCCGTGGAGAAACTTTGGTTGGTCACCGCTGTGTCCCCAGCAAATGTCTTACAACTTAGTTTCTTGCAGACACCCCAGGCATTTTTGCTGACAGAAGCTGGGCAGATAGGCAACAGCACCCCAAGTGTGCCAGCACACACCATAACCCAGCCAGGGCAGGAAGGTCCGAGTGGGAGGCCAGCCTGGGCTACCAAGACTTAGTCTCCCATCTTTTTCTTCTTAAAGACAGGGTAACGTCCCATTACATAGCCCAAGCTGGCCTTGAATTCTCAGTTGCTTTAGCCTCTAGAGTGCTGAGATTACAGGCAGGTACCACCACAATAAGCCCACGGACAAGGCCTGGCCATGCCTGGCAATGTAGATTCAATCCCTGGGCCCCAGAAAACCAACACGCACAGACGCACGGACGCACTAATAAAACAAACTGTAAACCTGAATATCCATTTTCAGTTTTGTATTATTTATCTTTTCCTTCCTATCAGAAAATAAGCTGGGCGAGGTGGTGCATGCCTTTAATCCCAGCACTCGGGAGACAGAGGCAGGGGGATTTTCTGAGTTCGAGGCCAGCCTGGTCTACAGAGTGAGTTCCAGGACAGCCAGGGGCTATACAGAGAAACTTTGTTTCGAAAAAAAAAAAAAAAAAAGAAAAGAAAAAGAAAAAAAGGAGACAGACTACCTCAAAATATAGGGAAAAAAAAAGGTGTTAAAAAAATACTGAGGGCTGGCGAGATGGCTCAGTGGTTAAGAGCACCGACTGCTCTTCCGAACGTCCCCAGTTCAAATCCCAGCAACCACATGGTGGCTCACAACCATCCATAACGAAATCTGATGCCCTCTTCTGGAGTGTCTGAGGACAGCTACAATGTACTTACATATAATAAATAAATCTTTAAAAAAAATACTGAAAACTTGAAACCAGAATAAAGCCCTGAAGAAAATAAAAGCCAATCATTAAATATATTTGTCACTGATTCAAATATCGCCTGGACTTTTATTTCTTTTTTTTGTTTTGTTTTGTTGTTTTTGTTTTTGGGTTTTGTTTTTCCTTTTTTTTTTTTTAAAGATTTATTTTATTAATATATGTAAGTACACTGTAGCTGTCTTCAGACACTCCAGAAGAGGGAGTCAGATCTTGTTACGGATGGTTGTGAGCTGCCATGTGGTTGCTGGGATTTGAACTCTGGACCTTCGGAAGAGCAGTTGGGTGCTCTTACTCACTGAGCCATCTCACCAGCCCGGGTTTTGTTTTTCTTTTTGCCTTTTTTTTTTCTTCTTCTTCTTTCTTCGAGACAGGGTTTCTCTGTATAGCCCTGGCTGTCCTGGAACTCACTTTGTAGACCAGGTTGGCCTCAAACTCAGAAATCCGCCTGCCTCTGTCTCCCGAGCGCTGGGATTAAAGGCATGCGCCACCACGGCCCGGGGACTTTTATTTTTTATTTATTATACATTTTAATTATATTGAGCAGGGAGATGCACGCATATTCCATAAGCATTCATGTGTGTGACAGAGAGTAACTTTCAGTTGTGGGTTCTTTCCATGTACCACGTGGGTTCCGAGAATCAAGTCAGGCCGTCAAGCCTGGTGGTTAAGTGCCTTTTGAAATGAACTGGTTTGAGGCCTTTGTTTGACACAGGGTCTCTCTACATAACCCTGGCTGACCTAAAACTCACTATGTAGACCAACTTGACCTCAAACTCACAGTAATCCACCTGCCTCTACCTCCCAAGACCTGGGATTAAAGGCGTGTAATTTTAAGAAAGGAGTCTCAACTCTACAGCCCAGGCGCCAACTTGGGGCCATCCTTCCTTCCCCTACCTCAGGGCTGAGTGCCAAGCCCAGCTGGACAGTTTAGTTAAAGAAACATAGCTATCTGGACCACAAGAGATATTATAGGAAATCCCAGACTTAATTAGTGAGAATATGAACAAATCAGATTAAATCAAGCCCAGTGACAACACCCTCCACTTACCAGCGCTTCTACTGTACTGAGATCTTTTATTTTGTTTCCACTCAGATTGAGGTAGGTAAGATTTGGACATTTCTCTGCCAGGACTTCCAAGCCTCCAGAAATTATATTGTCACTAAGTTCCAACTACATATTCAACATGGAGAGAAAAACAAAGACTGATGAAGCCAGAGGACCTTGCCCATCAACAAAACAACACTCCTTATTCTCTCCAGCTTCCCCAATTCCCATCTATCTGCAAACCGATCAGAACCCCACACAGTGGCTTATCTGTGGCATGGCTCCAATTGTGTTCATTTGGATTTTCTGAAGGGGGCAGTGGTAGATATTAAATTCAATATTATGCCATAAAACAATTCTAATTTAAAATTCTAGGTATTACTGATTCCAAAATCCTACAGTTCCCTTTTTTTGTTGTTTCTGTTTTTTCATTTTCTTTGAAACAGGACCTCTTTGTAGCCCTGGCTGTCCTGGAACTCCATCTGCAGGCTGGCCTGGAACTCAAGAGATCCGCCTGCCTCTGCCTCCCAAATGTGTGAGCCACCTCCCAGTATTAATGATTTACTTATTTTGTTTTATGTGCGCTGGTGTTTTGCCTGTATGCATGTCTTTATGAGGATGCTGGATCCCCTGGCACTGGAGTCACATGAGTTGTGGCGAGGAACTGACCAGGTCCTGTAGAAGAAGAGCCACTGAGCCGGGGTCCAGCACCCTTCCTCCCCTCTCATCTCTAGGAACTTGAAGCTTTCTGGCTGGCAGGTGAAATGGTCTTTTCACTTAACCAAGAACTCCATCAGCCTGGCCGTGAAGACCACGGTGTCCCCACAGCCAATCCCAGCTCACCTTCCGGAGTTTATTCAAGCTGGGAAGCCGGGCCAAGGAACTCAACTCCACGTTGGCCATGCTAAGAAACTCCAGTTCCTTAAAGGTGTCATTCAGGCCTTCGATTTCCCCATTGACACACAAGCAATTATCGAGGACTAACTCTGTCACCTGTTAGAAGAAACGAAATAATTAGTTTGCATAATAACAGACCCTTCGGTGTCTAAGCATTCTAAACGCATGAATATCAAAATAGAAATCCCAGCCAGGGGTGGTGGCCTTTAATACCAACACTCCGGAGGCAGAGGCAGGAGGATCTCGGGGAGTTCCAGGACAACCTGGTCTATATAGTAAGCTGCAGGACAGCCAAAGCCACAAAACAGAGCCCCTTGTCTCAAAACAAACGAAAGCAAAACAAAAATGCCAATCCCCTACACTGGGTGCGGCCAGCGTATGAGGTTGTCATCTCAGCTACTTGGGTATGATGGGGGAGGGGTCACTTGTGCCATGGAGTCTGTGGCAGACTGGGCATGGAGTAAGGAAGCTGTAATCCCAGGTACTTGGGAGTGAAGAGTCACTTGAGCCATGCAGAACCATGCAGTCTAAAACTGCCTGAAATGAGAGCAAGATCAATCGCCAAACAGTAAGTCCTTGCACAGGTCCTTCTTGTACATCTTCACCCACACTCCCGTGAGAACCTAACGTAACTCACGGAGTTATGAGAGAGAGAGAGAGAGAGAGAGAGAGAGAGAGAGAGAGAGACTTGAAGGCTTTCTGGGGATTAGCTGGGAAAGAGGATCAGCAGTGTGGAGAGAGTAAGGGAGGGGAAAGAGGAATGACAGTAATCACAACATACTATACACATGTATGAAAAGTGAAACACTATATATAATTAACATGTACTAAGGAAACTGACAGATGGTGGGCTGGAGAGATGGCTCAGAAGTTAAGAGCACTGGCTACTCTTCCAAGACTTGGGTTAAATTCCCAGCACCCACAAGCTCACACCTTGTAAGCCCAGTTCCACAGGGCTCCTGACACCCTGGCACAGACATACTTGCAGGCAAACAACAATAACATACAATGAAACCACACATAAACATATTTATATGCGTAACACATATATAAACATATATAAAAACAAAATTAAAAGCATGTATTTTAAAAACCCAACCTGATGTGATTTAGCTGTCACTGTAAGCGGTCCTTTCCATCTGACCTTGGACTAACAAGTCCAATGCCTACTTCAAATCACTGAGGCAGAAAAAAAGCAACTGTGGAAAAGGTCCTACCGAGACCGGTTTGGACTCTGAGCAGGAGCCGCACTATCCTGACCTACACCCGGGAGGAGACACCTGGGCTGCCGGGGAAAGACTCAAAGCTACGGGGGGAGCTTGAAGCTCATCACTTTCTGTTTAAGCCTCTGTGTGCTAGGCTGATGAATGCCAGTAGAATCCCAACCTTGCTAACCTTCAGAAATCAGTATTAGAAAGCTTCTAAGACAGCCCACCTTTGGGGTGTCAGCTGAAGATAAACAATATCACACAAAACAATATTCAAAACATTGTTTCTCCTTCTGCTGCTCAAGCTGCCACATGGACTGTCCCAAGCTTGGAGGCCACATGGACTGTCTGTCCCATGCTTGGAGGGAGGGGGGACTGAACGTCTTTTCTTTTCTTAATGCATATGGTTGAATGCATGTGTGTCTGTGCACCCTAGGCATGCAGTACCCATGGAAGCCAGAAGATGGGTGTTGGATAACTGGGACTGGAGTTACAGACAGTAGTGAGCTGCCATGTGGGTTCTGGTTCTGGGAAGACCTGGAAGGACAGCCAGTGTTGGTAACCCCTGAGCCATCTCTCTGGCTCAGAAGGGGATTTCTTTTTTTCTTTTTTTTTTTTTTTTTTTTAGATTTTTTGAGACAGGATTTCTCTGTGTAGCCCTGGCTGTCCTGGAACTCACTCTGTAGACCAGGCTGGCCTCAAACTCAGAAATTTGCCTGCCTCTGTCTCCCAAGTGCTGGGATTAAAGGCGTGCACCACCACGCCCGGCCCAGAAGGGGATTTCTTAATATCTCTGGGCAGTAAATTTATTTATTTATTTTTTAATGTGTATCCATTTTTCCTCATATGAACCTCATATGTGCCCAGTGCCTTCAGAGGCCAGAAAAGGAGTTGGACTCCTGGGAGTTTGTAAGCCACCTTGTGAGTGGTGGCTCATAACCACTGAGCCACAGATCTGAGATATAGTAACAAAACTTACCCTATGCACCTGAATAGATGTAATCACAAAAGCAAACCCTGGTTCTCTATTCCCAGAGCAAAAAAAATGTCTATTTAAAGGCAACAAGGACTGTCATCTTCCCTACTTGAGTGTAACTTTGGCATTATTTAAATGAGCAGAAATGGTACAAAGATATCCCTGTTATAGCCTCAGGGAAGCCTAGGTATGCAAAATGACTTGCATTACGTCACACCATTAGTGTCAGGTAGGGACATTTTGATAAGTCTGTTTGGGTTTTGGTTTTGTTTTGTTTTGTTTTAAGACATGGTCTTTGTGTAGCCCTGTCTGTCCTATAACTTGCTCTGTAGACTAGCATGGTCTCTGAATCACAGAAATCCATCTGCCTGCCTCTGCCTCCTGGCTGTTGGGATTAACAGCTCGTGGGACACTATCTCCGACTTGTTCATTTGGTTTTTGTTTTGTTTTGTTTTTTGTTTTTTGTTTTTTTTTTTTTTTTTGGTTTTTCGAGACAGGGTTTCTCTGTGTAGCCCTGGCTGTCCTGGAACTCACTCTGTAGACCAGGCTGGCCTTGAACCCAGAAATCCACCTGCCTCTGCCTCTCGAGTGCTGGGATTAAAGGCATGCGCCACCACCGTCTGGCTGTTCGTTTTTGAGACAGCTGTAGTCAAACTCAAAACTGGCCTCAAACTCAAAAAGATCTGCCTGCCTCTGCCTTGAATTAAATGCCTACCACGCCAAGCAATTCTTAAGCCTTTGGATTCTGGTCTTAACCAGAGACTTCTTAGAGCTCAGCAAGAGTTTTGTAGACCTAGTGTCAGAATCCCAGCTCTTCAACTTTACTCCTATTTGCTAATTTGGATTCTAGAACAATACAACCCAGCTTACATTTTCCCAAGGAGAAAGTAAATAAATGGGAGTGCCTTATAAACTATCTATATAAACTTAACTGTTACCACACCACACCAAAGGAAAGAGACTGCAAAAAGGCATGTCAAGCAATCCTCCAAATTGAAGGTGAAAGGATGGGGCGGAGGGGACGACCCATTTTTGCTCCACAAGACTTCTGAGAAACTGCTTGTTTTGATTTGCTTTGCCTTGTTTGACAGAGTCCCACTTGCAACCAGCGTCCTACCTCGGCCTCCCTCCCAAGGGCTGGGAATTTCTTGATATGAGAAGTACAGATTTACAGATATACAGAATTACAGATATCACTCACCACGTCCTGCTGACAGCTTTCAACTTTTGAGTTTTTCTAGAATCTTCTAAGAAGCTCTAGAAAACTTCCATTGCTCCCAGAGATAACCCTCACAGCAACAATGTTTCCACCACCTCTCTCTCGCCTCCAGTCACCAAAACCCGCAAAGGAACCACGAAAATCAGCAGGGCTCAGGGACCGTTGGCTCTGCATGATAACTGTGGAGGCCCGGCAGATGCCCGCCTTTGAGCGGGCGTCAAGGGACCACGGCGGCGCGGACCCCTTGTCCCTCGATTTCACGCCGCGGCCGCGAATCAGCGAGCCTGGTCCCCGCCCGCCGCGGCCAATCTCCAGACCCGCGGACCTGGCGTAAACCGCTAGGGAATCCGACGGCGGGGAGTCGGGGCGACGCCTCCCGGGCCCCCTTCAAGACTCGGGACTCTTCCCTACGACCGCACTGAGCGCAGCGAGGCTCGCACAAGCCTCCAGCTTGCGTAAAAGTCCGCGCGCCACGCGGATCGCGGCCCGCGCCGTCGGGTCCCGGGATTCCGCTGCGGCCCCGGCCGCGGCGCGTGCTGCCCGCGAGCGGGCACGGTCGGAGGGAGCGTGGGGCACAGATCGGCGCGAGTCCCACACCCGGGGCCGCGGCCGGCCGAGTGGCGGCGCCGCGGGAAAGTTACACCAACTTCGCAGGTGGCGAGGACCCGGGGGTCGCGCCCACGCCGCCCGCGCCCGCGATGCCGGGCCACCAGTCTGCGAGGACGCCATGGGGCTGAGCCCCCGCGCGCTCACGAAAATGCCCCTAGAAACTTAAGCCCTTCGCCATTTTAAGCACAAGAGCCTGGTGATTTAAAACTTAAAATAAACACCCCGCCTCCACCCCAAGTGGGGGCGCGCTTCCCAGCCCGCCCTGCGCACCCACCCGGACCCCCGAAGCCCACCCCTCACGATCCAGGGCGGGAGGGGACTATGGGGGCTGAGTCATCTCACCTCCTCCGGGGCTCTGTTCTTCAACTCCATGTTAATCTTCTTCTTCATCTCCATGTCCTCCTCCTTTCCCCTCGCCTGCCCTCCCCACTATCCCCAACCCTAAAAAAACCTCTAAAGGTCTGGAGATGAATGAAAAGAGACGCAAAGACGAACGCCCACTACCACACGGGTGTGGGAGAGAAAGAAAAGAATAGCAAATGGAGTCCGACGACTTGGGACTAACTCGGCTGCCCCCACCTCCGAGTCCACACACCCGCGCGCGCACACTCGGGCACGCACACACTTTCACACAGAGAGAGTGAGGGAGAGAGACACGCGCGCGCCCGCAGTTCCTTCCCCTTCAATGGCTGCTGCGAGACTGAGCCTCCATGACACGGCACCGCCAACCCCCCCTAGCCTACACTCCACCCACCTCCCAACGGGATTGGTCGAGTCCTTAGCGTCACACGACTCCATTGGGCTAGAGGGTTGTCCATTTGTCTTTAGGGGGGACCTGGACCAGAAACTCAGTGTCTATTGGCTCTGACTAGGCGCGCAGTTAATTCCGATAGGTTCGGGAGGATGTACGTCCCGGAGAAATGATTTTGAATCCCAGTCGCCCCCCTCCTTTTCTTTGTGTGATTGGCGCGCTTTCCCCTTGGTAGTAGGACGGTTTGGGTGTCTGTTGGGTTTGTTTTTGTTTGTTTGGGGTTTTTCTGGCTTCAGGGTTAAAAGGAAGGGAAAAGGCGTCGTTGGCATCCCCAAGTTGTAAGTGGGTCATGCAACACACTGCACCCAGAGCTTTCGGTGGTCTTAAAGCACAAGCCTTCTGCTCTGCGGCTAAAGTGTAAGCAGGGGCGCGAGCGCGAACAGCGTGTTGGTGACACCTCCCCGTCCCGAACTGCTTGTAGAACCAGAGCGTGATAAAGAAGGTATTTTAACTTCCAACATAAAGGGGGGAACGGCTCTGAAAGCAGAGTTGAGTTTAGCACGTTGAGTCAGAAGCCTTTAAATAAAACTGTCCAGGAGGAGTTGATACTGAGGTCATTTGTCACTGCTAAAAAGTTGGAATATTAGAGCCAGCCGCGGTGGCACACGCCTTTAATCCCAGCACTGGAAGGCAGAGTCAGGCAGATCTCTGAATTCGAGGCCAACCTGGTCTACAGAGCGAGTTCCAGGATTACACAGAAAGGGGGGTGGGGTGGGGAGAGACTGTTTCCAAAAGACAGAAAAACAAACAAACAAAATTGACACCTTAGAGGAAAAATAACACAGGCCTAAAGAAACACAATTATCAGAAACTGTCCAGCAAGGCCTCTCCTTTCCTACAGGAATCTACTTAAAATGTTCTTTTAAGTGTGAGGGGATGGAGAGGCAATGACCTCTAGCAGAGGTTCCACCCTGGTTCGATTTCTAGCACCCATATAGTGGCTCATAATCACCCATAACTACAATGCCAGGAAATTCAGAGGCATCCTCCGGACTCCACAGGCCACAGGCACAGATGCATTGTGTGTGCGTACGTGCAGGCAAAACACACGGATATGCAAAAACAAAATAAGTAAATTAAAAACAAAACCAAAACTTTTTTTTTCTGTTTAATGTTCCTGAAAGATCCAACATTCCTTTAATCATAGCCCTCAGAAGGGAGAGAGGGGCAGATCCACAGTCATCTACTAAGTAAATCCAAGGCCAGCCTCTGTCACAAAATAACAATAACAACAGAAACTATGTAATTATTTCTTTTAGATTCCTTTTTCTCTGCTTCTTAGTTGCCATGTGTTGCAATTCCTTCTGTGATAAACTATACCAAGATCTGTGAACTAAAACAAATCCTTTCTCCCTTCAAAATATTATTTTTATCTTTTTTTTGGTGGGAGATGAAAAGTACAAAACAGGGTATCTTCATGTAGCCCTGGCTGTCCTAGAACTCAGTCTGTAGACCAGGCTGGCCTCGAACTCAGATCCCTTTGCCTCCTGAGTGCTGAGATCAAAGGCTTGTGCCACAGGGCTAGAGAGGTGGTATAGTGGTTGAGTTATGCTGCGCGTACTTGTTCATTCAGAAGACGCCAGCGGTGCTTCACAACCATCCTTAACTTCAGTTCCAGGGGGTTCAGCATCTCCGAACCTCCAGGACGAAGCATGCATGTGGGCCACAGCCACACATGCGCAGAAAACACTCAAAATAATATTAAAAGGAGGGAAGGGATACACCACTACCACCGAGTTTGGTTTTGGGGCTTGTTTGTTTTGTTTTGTTTTGTTTGAAGTGGTTGGGTAATTTGAGACTGAGTTTCTTCTGTGTAGCTCTGAGTGTCCTGGAACTCATTCATGTAGACTAGGGTGGCCTTGAACTCACAAAAATCCAATAGCCTCTGCCTCTAGGATTAAAGATGCATACCACCTCCTCCCGGCTATTTTTTATCTTAAAGCACTTTTTTTTTTGGGGGGGGGGGTTCGAGACAGGGTTTCTCTGTATATCCCTGGCTGTCCTGGAACTCACTTTGTAGACCAGGCTGGCCTCGAACTCAGAAATCCTCCTGCCTCTGCCTCCGAGTGTCGGGACTAAAGGCGTGAGCTGCCACCACCACTCGGCTTAAAGCTCTTTTCTTAGTTCTGGTTATATTCTGCCACATTCGTTTATATCATTACTAGGATAATTATCCAAAGGCATTCCACATGATTTGCAGAAGTGAAAGAATTAGCACACATCTTCCCTTTATCAGTGTCTCAGGCTAGAGACCTTTGCGTTTCCAACAGACTCTCCACTCCACCAACCCTTACCCCACCCAGGCACAGGAACAAATAGGCTTATATTCCATAACAAATAGCATAAGTAATAAAATGGCGCCTCTCTTGGGCACCCAAAGAGTTAGCTTGATTTTGTTGCTTTAATGCTACGAATGCTAAAGGAAGCCAGGACATGAAAACAACCAAAATAGGGGGATGGGGGGAGACAACGTGAGCACGCCTTTAATTCCAGCACCTGGGAGGCAGAGGCAGGTGGATTTCTGGGTTCGAGGCCAGCCTGGTCTACAGTGTGAGTTCCAGGACAGCCAGAGCTACACAGAGAAACCCTGTCTCGGAGGGGAAAAAAAGGTGAGAAACAAAATAATAAATGTAAAAAAAAAAAAAAAAGAAAAAGAAAAAGAACATGTCTTTAACATTCAAAACCTAAGCTCATCTTTAGCCACTGACTGTCTTACTTGCCTTTGGATCAAGATGTCAACTTATGGCTACTTCTCCAGCCCCATGCCTGCCCACCTGCCTACCAACCAGCTCACCTGCAGGCCTCCCCGCCTGCCTGCCTGCCTGCCTGCCTGCCTGCCTGCCTGCCTGCCTGCCTGCCGGATGCCAATACTCTTCACCATGAAGGGTATGAATTCCTCCTCTGAAGCTTTAAGCAAGCCCCCAGTTAAACGCTTGCTTCTATGCATTGCCTTGGTCACAGTGTCTCTTCACAGCAATCAAACAGTACATCCCTCGCCAGGCTCACTCTCCAGTCTCTGTCCTGCTCTAGCCCCTAAACCTACACAGACTGCATTACAGCTCGCCAGCATTGGTCCTGGAGGAAATCAAAACTTAGGGGAGTGGGGTCAAGATGCTTATGCCCCTATCTTCCTCTCTTCCAGGCACTTAAGAAATGGCTAACTCCCTCTGCTGAAAGCCACCGGTTCTGTGGTACCATGGGATATGCCACCCCAGATTTTTCATTAAGAATGAAGGACTTGGGCTGGTGAGATGGCTCAGTGGGTAAGAGCACCCAACTGTTCTTCCAAAGGTCCAGAGTTCAAATCCTAGCAACCACATGGTGGCTCACAACCATCCGTAACAAGATCTGACTCCCTCTTCTGGAGGGTCTGAAGACAGCTACAGTGTATTTACATATAATAATAAATAAATCTTTAAAAAAAAAAAAAGAATGAAGGACTTATTCCCAGTTTCTGGGGGTACAACTGGAAAGTGATCCTAGCAGGCAACACCACCGGAAGGGGAGTTCCTTTGCTGAAGAAAATTGTCTTGCTCGGATTTGTCCTCTTCCTGGACAAAGTCTCCATCAACACCAGTGTCTGGAAGACCTAGCCTGACATTTTGCATACATAAACTGAGGGTTGTTTAAGCTTAAAAGCACCTTGTGTGTTTTCTGAGGCCCTGTAATATAAGAAGGAACCAAACTGAAACTATTTTTAATTAAGCTTCCATTTTGAATCGGTGTCAGTGAAGTTTAGGTTGCCGAGACTTCCCTGGGTAACTGACATTCTGCTTGACAACTTGAGACGGGGATGTTCAGCAAGTCACCCCACCACAGTTAAATAACCCACCCAATGGGAACAGGATAAATGTTCCACAAAGACACGTTCCTGAGAAAGTCCTCTATGCCTAAACCCTGATTGGTGGGAAAATGTAACTGTAACTTGGCACAGTTGCTTGTGGTTTTCAAGCTTAAAAGCTCTGTAACATCCCAGCTGGCATTGAAACTGGTGTTGCACTTCAGCTCCTGACTCTGTGCTGTGGCCCTGATCGATCAGTAGTGATTTGATTACAATCATTTTTTTTTTTTGGTTGTTTTTTTTTTTTTTTTAAAGATTTATTTATTCATTATATGTAAGTACACTGTAGCTGTCTTCAGACACACCAGGGAGTCAGATTTCGTTACGGATGGTTGTGAGCCACCATGTGGTTGCTGGGATTTGAACTCTGGACCTTTGGAAGAGCAGTTGGGTGCTCTTACCCACTGAGCCATCTCACCAGCCCCGATTACAATCATTTTTATCATCTGCATAAACACTTCCTAAGATGAATGATCCAGGACGCAGTCAGCTCCCACGTCTGTGCTGTTGTCACAGACTGATCAGTTTTTGCTGCCTAATTCAGTAAAGCTCTTGCTCCGTGTGTACTTGTGGGCCTGCTTGGTTGTTTTAGATTTTCAGACCCTAACATTTAAGTCATTCCTCCTCTGCTTAGATCTATTGTCTGTCTTCCTGTTTGTCTCCTGCCTTTCATAAATTGGTCTACATAGTAGAAAGAGAGAGATGACTACTTCAGGTTTTTTTCTCTGGCCTCCATATGCCAGCTGCGGCACTCACATGTTCCTGTGTATAAATACATAAATAAATGTAATGATTTAAAGTTTTTTAAAAAGAAAATGATAACTGTGGGCTGTTCTTCTTCTTCTTCTTTTTCCCTTTTGCAGACTAACTAAGCAGAGTTAGTAGTATGCTTCTGTAATCACACTACTTGAGAGGCTGAGGCAGGAGAGAGGCTGAGAGTTCAAGGCCAGCCTGAACCACCCAGCAAAACACACATATCAAAACAAAAAGAAAACGGAACACAAACTCGACAGTTTGTGGTTACTTGTGAAGTAAAGTGAGGCTCATGAAGAGGCGTTTTTCTTCCGAGTTCAAAGAGATCTAGAGCCCCCAAAAGAGTTCTCAACAGGAATTCTGTAAAATCCTGCCCCAGAAGACAAGGATTGGTCCTGGCCCCATTGGCTCAGGGGAAGTGACCAATTCCTAGAGAGCACTAATGATTTTTTTAGACACATTTTTTTGTGTGTGTGTGGTTTTTCGAGACAGGGTTTCTCTGAATAGCCGTGGCTGTCCTGAAACTCACTTTGTAGACCAGGCTGGCCTCTGCTGGGATCAAAGGCATGCGCCACCACCGCCCAGCTAGACACATTTAAATAACACTTTTTAACTTATTTTGTGGTGTGGTCATGCCTGTGTGGAGGTCAGAGGGCAGCATACAGGAATCTGTCCTCTCTTTCCACCATGCTGGCTACTGGGATCAAACTCAAGCTGTCAGGTTTGGCAGCAAGCACCTTTGCCTGCTGAGCCATCGCAACATCCTCTAACGTAGTCATATTCCCACCAGTGCACCAGATACAATGGACAGATATCTGCTCATCCAACCCCAGGAGGGATATATAACAATAATAATGTAGTATAGTGAGACATAGATTTATAGAAACACAACAAAACATGGTAAGTGGATCTTTGGTCTTTAAACCTCTACTTTTCCTGGCCTGTGCTAAAAGATAAGAACGTGAGTTTATCTAGTCCCATAAAAATTCAGCATACAGCCTGGCGGTGGTGGCACGCGCCTTTAATCCCAGCACTTGAGAGGCAGAGGCAGGCGGATTTCTGGGTTCGAGGCCAGCCTGATCTACAGAGTGAGTTCCAGGACAGCCAGGGCTACACAGAGAAACCCTGTCTCAGAAAAAAAGAAAAGAAAAGAAAAGAAAAAGAAAGAAAGAAAAGAAACTCAGCATACAAATCCAACATGCACAGTTACAAGATAAACACATTCAGTGCAGGAAACCTAGCGATGGAATCTGATATGCTCTTCTGATATGTAATATTATATCCCTACTTAGTAATACAATTAATTTTTTTGCCAAGGTTGTTATGATAATATTTCTCATCAACTTGATTGGACCTTTGGGTGTGTCTGTAAGGATGTTTAAAAAGGGATTTAACTGAAGAGGGAAAACCAGGCTGGCCTTGAACTCAGAGATCTACCTGCTTCTGCCTCCTGAGTGCTGGGATTAAAGGCATGTGCCACCACTGCCTAGCTAACTAAATATTTTTAAAGCAAAGTCCTGAGGAATGACATTTAATGTGTCTTCTGGCTTCTATACACATGTGCACACATATATGGTTGCATCGCAACATGCACACAAACAAGATGAAGCCCTCATACACTGCTAGTAGGGATGATGAGAAAGTTTGCCAGTTCCTTATATAGATAAGCATGCATTTACCATATGATCCAAAAGAACGATATATACTTGTGTTCACTCAAAGACTGGTATGTCAATATTGAAAGTGGTTCTATCCTACAAAACTAGACACAACCCACATGTTCTCCAGCTTGCCAATGAATGAGCAGATGTGGTATGTCTACACCCAGAGAAACTCGGAGATAAAGTCGAGCAAATTCTGGATACCCAACAACACGAATGAATGCTAAGAGTAAGAAGCCACATCTAAGGGGATGTATAATTTGATACATAAGATGTGCTGAGAAGGACGAAATTATAGGGTCAGGAAACAGTAGTTACCGAAGGCTGAGTGTGGGAAGAGAAGTTAACTACAAAGGGGCACACGGGACTTATTGCGGGGGTGGTGGTGACGAAACTGTTCTGTATCTTGATTATGGGGTAGTTACCCAATGGATTTGTCAAAACTCAGGGAAACATACACTAAAAAGGGTGGTTTTACAGCATATAAATTATACCTCCTTAAGCCTGAATTAAAATTTTTTTTCACGGTATAATGTTAAAAGGAAAAACTGCACTAACCACTTGCAAGTCACTTCTGAGCAAACTGGACAAGTATATACGTAGATATAAGGAAGAGTAGCCTGATGGTTGTTAGCCAAAGGTAAAAACTGAAATTGACAGTCCAGATACAAAGGGTTGGTGGAAAAGATCAAACTGGGGCTGGAGGTGTAGCTCAGTGGGAGAGTGCGTTCTTAGCATGAGAAAGGACCTGGTTTCCAAGACATAGCACCAAACATGTGAATGAATAATAAAATTACCTATTTTCTTCCTTGGATTCTTATATACCAGGCAAGCACTCTACACTGAACGCTACCCTCAAACCTACATTTGACGTTTGAAACAGGGTCCCACTAAGTTTCTGTCTTAGGGCTACTACTGCTATGGCAAAACACCAGAACAAAAAGAACGTTGGGGAGGAAAGGATTTATCTGGCTTGCATATCCCACATTACAGTCCATTAAGGGAAGCCAAGGCAGAAACTCAAACTAGGCAGGCACCTGGAGGCAGGAGCTGACACAGAAGCCATGGAGGAGTGCTGCTTACTGGCTTGCTCCTCATGGCTTACTCAGCTTTCTTATAGACCCCCAGGACCACCAGCAATGGGCTAGGGCCCTCCCACATCAGTCAATAATTAAGAAAATGCCCTGCAGGCATGCCCACGTGCCTGATCTTATGACGGCATTTTCTTAATTGAGGTTCCTTCCTCTCAGATGACTTTGGCTTGTGTCAGTTGAGTTGGCATAAACCTGACCTGCTCGGTTACCCAGACAGGCGTTGAACTTTCAATTCTCCCACCTTACCCACCCAGAGCAAGTGAGTCCAGTCCTGCCACCTCAGTTCTGGCAAAATCACACTATTTCAATACTGTGATGTCACTAAACTGTTGGCAGGGACTTAATATTTATTTATATAGCATAACCTTCACAAATTAAGCATATGATATGGTCCCTTGCAGGGCTGGCAAGTGTAGGGAAAGAGTGGGGAGGGAGAGAACCCGTGTCTGGCCAGAGTTCCTGTGCTCTGGGCAGGCGGATGCTTGCCATGCAGCCTAGGCTGGGCATCTGGCTGTGTAAAGCCACTGACCCCACATGGCGAGGGATGGTCAAGAGGCAGCCCCCGATACCAGGTTCTCAGTCTCTGGCATCCCATGTACAGCAGAGGAGCTGAGAACAGAATAGGGGTCCCAGGGATATAGGAAGAGGGCAGAGGGAGAGAGGTTACCACTCAGGTGAGAGTCTTTAGTCCTGTCCGTGGTTGGAGTGTAGGAAGGCCTTCTGATGGGAGGTTAGGTGTAGCTTGCTAGAAGAAAGCCTATCCGGCCATCCAAGCACAGCGGGCATTGATGAACAGAAACAGTCTATGATTTTAGATCTTTATTGTAGAAAGGCAGGAGGAAGGAGAGAAGGTAAAAGAGAAACCGGCCATGGCTAAGGGGAGAGAGGGGGGAAAAGGAGAGAGAGAAGAAAGGCTAGAGAGTAAGAAAGCTTAAAGAGAGAGAGGTAAAAGCTTAGAGAGTAAGAGGGAGAGAGTGAGGTGGGCCAAGCAGCCTCTCTTATAGTGGGCTTGTTATCTTGCTGTTGCTAGGTAACTGGGAGGAGTCTAGCCTGAAGGTCAGAAGCTTGGAATGTTGTCTAAGTGACTGAAAGCCATGAGCCTCTCCTGTGGGGAGTGTGGGGGCGGTAACTTCAACAGGATCCAGGGGTCCAGGAGACATGAGGGAAGGCCTTCTGTCCCATGTAGATGGGAATTACCGTCTGAACAAGAGGTAGAACTCCAAGCTCCTCCAGCCCCACATCTGCCCAGATGCTGCCTTCCTTCATGATAATGGACATAACCTCTCTGACCCTGTAAGCCAGCCCCAATTAAATGTTGTTCTTTATAAAAGTTGCCTTGGGCCGGGCAGTGGTGGCACATGCCTGTAATCCCAGCACTTGGGAGGCAGAGGCAGGCGAATTTCTGAGTTCAAGGCCAGCCTGGTCTACAGAGTGAATTCCAGGACAGCCAGGACTGCACAGAGAAACCCTGTCTCGAAAAACAAAAAACAAAAAACAAACAAAAAAAAAGTTGCCTTGGTCATTGTGTCTGTTCACAGCAGTAAAACTCTAAGGCATCTGGTGTTGCTTGACGTTTTTATTTTCATTTTTAAAGAATTTACTTAATGATTTGTGTGTGTGTGTGTGTGTGTGTGTGTGTGTGTCTGCAGAGGCCAGAAGAAGACATCAGAGCCCCTGGTGCGGAAGCTAAGGCAGCTGTGGTCCTCCTGACATGGAAGAGCTGAACTCTCATTCTCTGTAAGACTAAAATAATGCTCTCGACCACTGAGTCATCTCTCCAGCCCCTTTCTTGAAATTTTTAAAATTTTTAATTATTGAAATTATTTGGGGCTGAAGAGGTGGCTCAGTGGTTAGGAACATTGGCTACCAGGGCTGTGTGTACCCATGCACTCTGGGCAGAGCTTCCAGGTGGGAAGCCCCGTTCTTGCCACACAAACATGGAATGTCTTGGGTGGGTGGCAGAGCTTCTGAGGGTTCTGAAATCTGCACCTTATCTGACCAAGCTCCAAAATTGCCAACTTTTCTTTCCTTTTTTTTGAAAACAAATCTGCTTTATGCACATAATTGAAAAAAAATCTATATTTTTAATCAGTTATGTGTAAATGAAGCTATAGAACTCTAACAAGGCCAAGAAAGGAGACAGATGTTTGAGGTTTATTTTCTTAAGGTAAATACAGGTATTGCTTTTAATTGTAAGTTTATTAAAATGTGGGTTTGAGAATGTATCAGCCACTTCTCTGTGCCATATCCTTCCCATGTTACCAAAACACTTCATCTCTTTAGTCAAAAGAAACATCTGACCTCCCCAGTCCCATGGTCCTCTCAGCTCCGGGTTAGGACCCCTCTCTTAGACAAGTGCTTTCGATGTGAAGGTCTGGGGCAGGGTGGCTTGGGTTGGTGAACTCCAGCCTACACATTTTACTTGACCTCAAGTGGGAGCTACCTGGGCACCCCTGGCCCCTGAGGATGTTAATGTTCTTGTCTTCCATTTGTTCTGGAATCCTCCATGTTGGTCTGTGGACTCCTGCACTAGCTGTTTGTAAACAATACGTTTGTATCTTAATCACACCACCTGTCACCTATGGCAGTGGGTGGTGATCCCTCTGACACCGTGAAATGTTGTGAGGTGGCTTTGGGGGCATGAGGACGTCCACAAGACACTAACTCGTCCCGGTCACAGCATGGGAAGTTGGGGGTGCAGAAATGAATTCTGTAAGTGTAGAGCTTGGCAGCATTTTACAACCCTGTATTTCAAAGATGGCTTTCTAATAAAATCCAGAAACACACACACACAAGAACATTGGCTGCTCTTCCAGAGAACCAGGGTTCAATTCCTAGCATCCACATGGCAGCTCACAACTGTCTGTAACTCCAGTTCCAGGGGATCCTATACCCTTTCACAGATATACATGCAGTTAAAAAGCACCAATGTACATAAAATAAAAATAAATATTTTTTAAACAGTTGGGTTCTCACTGTCCTCACTACAGTGGGAAGGGCTCAAAGATGGCCTGTTGGCAGAGCCCCAGGGATAAATGGCTGCTTCCAGGAGACAGCCAATGTAAGATACTGAGATACCAAATATGACTCAAGAGCCTGGCAGAGCATCTTCCAGAGTATTGCCATATAGAGGGACATCACTATGGGAAGACAGAAAGGCATCCTCACCAACAGTTTGACTAGATGCAAAGAAATAGTCAAGGGCCAGAGCATCTATAAGCTGTACTAACAATGACCGCACAGTGAACGTCTAGGCTGAGGCAAGGTAGAGTAGAATACAATGTTACTACAATAACATTACAATGTTACTACAATGTAATACAATGTTATTAAAGGTAGAGCTAGGAGCATCTTACCTTTGTTTTGTTGAAACAGGGTCTTGCCAGGTACCTTGGACTGGCCTGGAACTCACTATGCAAACCAGGTTGGTCTTGAACTCAGATGTCTACCTGCCTCTGCCTCCTGAGTGCTGGGATTAAAGGCCTATTCTGCCACTTTTGGTGGGTTACGATCTTGGGAAAGTATTGGGCCAAAAACTGTCAGAGGAGGTGGACTGAAAAAGAATATCTACTGGTTCAAGTGTAGTGCTGCATGATTTTAATTCCAACACTTGAGAAGCAGAGACAGATGGATCTCTATGAGTTCGAGGCCAGCCTGGTCTTCAGAGAGAGTTCCAGAAAGAAAGAAAGAAAGAAAGAAATAAACATACAACGGAGGGAGGGAGGGAGGGAGGGAGGGAGGGAGGGAGGGAGGGAGGGAGGGAGGGAGGGAGGGAAGGAGGGAAGGAAAAAGAAGGAAAGAAAAGAAATACGTACTCAATGGCAAAATACCTGAGAGACTCTAGGTTCTAGTTGCCAGGCTGACTGTTATGTGTTAGGGGTAAATTGTTCTTAAAGTTTACCAGTTATAAGCTTAAGACTGAAAAAGAATATCTACTGGTTCAAGTGTAGTGCTGCATGATTTTAATTCCAACACTTGAGAAGCAGAGACAGGTGGATCTCTATGAGTTCGAGGCCAGCCTGGTCTTCAGAGAGAGTTCTTGAGAGTCTTGAATCTGGCATTTTTACTAGCAATACTGGATGGCAAGCTATAAATCTGTCTTCTCTGTATACCTGTGTCAGTAAAGAGAGTTGTTGGTCTCCCTCCAGTTAGAGAATTCTGTTCACTTTCCTTTCCTTTGTACCATCATCGGCTATAGTCATGGGGAAGGAAAGAGCCCACAGAGGCATACTTAACAAGAAAGCATGCAGACTCGCTCTGTGGGTGTCTGATGTGTAAGCAGTCTTTCCCTATCAGCTGAGCAAATGTCTTCATCACCACTCCAATTATGATCAGATGCCAGCAGACTATGCAGATAGAAGCTAGCATTCTTACCTGCTTTCTAGTGTCGTGATTCCTGTTTGCCCAAAAGGTCATTTGTATGTTAGCCACTGCATATAACCAACCTTTCTTTATCTGGCATCATAATTGCATCCCAGTTATGATTCACACGCTTTGAAACTAGGAGGAGGGGCATGACAAGCATAGCTTCACTTTGTCTTAGCAGCTAAAGGGATCTTGATTTCAAAAATAGCTTACATTACAAGGTCCGGGTTATACACCCCCTGATGGGGCCACATCTTCCTGGCGTTCTGAGCACTTGCTTGCCTCGTTCTTCCCTTGGTGAGTGTGGCCAGGAGAGGAAAAGGTGTAGGTCTTCACCACCCTCCACTCTCATCGCTCCCTCTGCACATGGGGTGTCTGGTTGGCTTCCATGCTCTTTAGAGCTGCGTTTATTTAACATGGTTAAAATCCCTTTGTCAATGAGCTCTTGAGGGTTGCAGAAGTCGAATGGAGACAGATATGAAGAAAGCAACTGCGACGGTGACTTCCTCCCCATGGTCACAGTGACCATCCTGATGGGCTCCCTAGGGACATTTCACCATCACAACTGCTCAGAAATTTTTTTCACCCTGTCTTTTTCTTTGCTCCCCAGCAATACTCTAATAAAATTGTAAAGGACAGTCCCCCCCCAAAAGAAAACCCGGAGTGTGTCCTGTTTATTCTCCACAGGACCGGCCTTTATTTGTAGCTTAGGGTTTTTTTAAATTGTTTTTTGTTTATTAATCATTCCATTCATTTACATCTCAGATGATATCCCATTTCCCAGTTACCCCTCCACCAATCCCCAACCCCACCTCCACCCTCCCCTGCATAGCTTAGCTTTTATATACAGTTCCATTCCTGTGGACTGGACTAGGGCTGGCTTGTGATTTTGTTTGTTTGTTTGTTTGTTTGTTTCTGAGACAGGGTTTCTCTGTGTAGTCCTCGCTGTCCTGGAACTCACTCTGTAGACCAGGCTTGCATCGAACTCAGAAATCTGCCTGCCTCTGCCTCCCAAGTGCTGGAATCAAAGGCGTGCGCCACCATGCCCGGCTTTTTTTTTTTTTTTTTCATATATATTCTGTGCCACATTGTTAAAATGAACTGTGCTTGGTGACATGGGTTATAATGGATTCTAACTGACCTATAGGGATTTTTTAAAATATGTATTTTATTTGTAATTATGTCTGGGGGTGGGGAGGGGGTGCAGGTGCTCAAGGCATCAGACCTAGGTGGTGAGAACTGAGCTTGATTCCTCTCAAGAGCAGGGTTATGCTCTTAACTAACGAACCATCTCAATAAGCTCCCTCCCCTCCCTCTCCCCCTCCCCTCCCCTCCCCTCTCCCTCCCCTCCCCCTCCCCTCCCCTCTCCCTCCCCTCCCCTCCCCTCCTCTCCTCTCCTCTTCTCTTCTCTTCTCTTCTCTTCTCTTCTCTTCTCTTCTCTTTGTTCTTTTGACACAGAGCCTTTCTAGTCTATGTGGCCCTGGCTGTCTTGGAACTCCCATCATAGACCAGATCTCCAACTCAGAGATTCTCCTGCACCCTAGGTACTGGGATTAAAGGCATATGCCACCATTCCTGGCCACTGAGGTATTTTTGTTTGCTTGTTTGTTTGTTTTGAATTGCATTACTTTAGGGACATTCTACATTTGCTTCTACTGTTTGAACACTGTAGATAATGGACAAAGTTTTAAAAACAAATCTCATTGCTAATTAGTGCATTTCTTCTCCCGTACTTTCTCATATCTAGGGGTACAGCATAACACAGCTTATTTAGTATACATTTTTACAAATGTATTGATGTCTCTGTGTGTTCGTCTGTGAACGCATGTTTGAGCAGTTGTCAGTAGAGGCTGAAGAAGGGCTCGGATCCCCTGAAGATGGAGTCACAGGTGGATAGCCCGCCATGGATGCTGAAAACTGAACTCTGCTCCCCTGAAAGAGCAGCAAGTGCTCTTAACTCCCGAGCCATCTCTCCAATCCCTGATGTAATATGCATTTTCAAAATGCCATAATTAGCTGGGCGTGGGGTGCATGCCTTTAATCACAGCACTTGGATCTCTGTGAATTCCAGGCCAGCCTGATCTACACAGTGAGTTCCGGGCCAGGGCTATATGTTGAAACCTCATCTTAAAAAGAAAAAAAAAAGGAACTATATACGGACAATTGAAATACCAACTATTTACAGACAAATTCCAACCAAGTTTTCAAAATATTTTGTAACGTTATTAATGATTAGTAAACAATATTTTATAGTAAAAAAATTCTTTTTACAATTTAAATAGCTAGGGAGGAGAACCTATTCCTTGCTGAGACCTCATGTTCCATACCATTCTAGTGTCAAGTCCAAGTAACTACTTTTTCTTCCTTTTTAATTTACTTATTGTGGGTGTGGGTGTGGGTGGGTGGGTGGTGGTATGCATGTGTGTATGGGAGTGTAATGTGTATGATTGTGTGTGTGTAGTGTCCAAAGTTTGTATCAGGCTTCCTTGATTGTGCCCAGCCGCCAACCTGTCCATATTTTACGTGAGCTTGGATCAGGGTCTTATCTTCATGCCTACAAGACACGCACTCTCTCTGCTGCGTTATCTCCTTAGCACTCTCTATGTTCTTCTCCTCCTCCTCTTCCTCCTCCTCTTCCTTCTTCTCTTAACTTTTTATTGATTCTTCCTGAGTTTCCCATCATGCATCCCAGTCCTGCTCATCTCCCTGTTCCCTAATATCTGCCCTTCCCCTTTCCAACCTTCCCCCCCAAAATAAAAAACTCACATTAAAAAAAAAGCATTTAAAGCCGGGCGTGGTGGTGCACGCCTTTAATCCCAGCACTCAGGAGGCAGAGGCAGGCGGATTTCTGAGTCCAAGGCCAGCCTGGTCTACAGAGTGAGTTCCAGGACAGCCAGGGCTACACAGAGAAACCCTGTCTCGAAAAACCAAAAAAAAAAAAAAAAAAAAAAAAAAGCATTTAAAAAAAATCTCATTATAGAAGCCGTGGTCTGTCAGAGTGTGTCCACACATCTTCGCTTGCAAATATTCATTACCGTGAGTCATTGGTCTGGTTCGAGGCCTCTGTCCTCTGTGTCACCGTCAATACTGGATCCTTACCTGGACTCCTGGTTACCCTGTTGTTGCCCTGTGTCATTGGGATCCTGCAGCTTTTGATCAGCAGGACTTGCCCCTTCACTGATGATACAGATTTTGGTTTGGAGTGGGCCAACTTGGAGCCCTGGATCTGGGCCTACACCATCACCAACAAAGTGTGTCTTTACCCATTGCCAGTGGGATCTTTTTGTTCTTTTTTTTTTAAGATTTATTTATTAATTATATGTAAGTACACTGTAGCTGTCTTAAGACACTCCAGAAGAGGGCAACAGATCTCGTTACGGATGGTTGTGAGCCACTATGTGGTTGCTGGGATTTGAACTCAGGACCTTCGGAAGAGCAGTCAGTGCTCTTACCCGCTGAGCCATCTCTCCAGCCCCCCTTTTTGTTCTTTTAAAAAGACTTTATTCCAATCACTGGACAAGCAGAGAGGAAGAGCACAAGTTCAAGGCCAGCCTGGGTAATTTAGTCAGACTCTATCTCCTAATGAGAAGTAACACAAAAACTCAGCAAAAACTCAGTGTTTAAGCCCTCTTGGCCCCGGGTTCAATTCCCAGATCAAAAAAAATAAACTAAGAATGAAGCTGGGTGTCGGTGGCACAAGGCTTTAAACTAGGCAGTTGGGAAGCAGAAGCAGGAAGATTTCCATGAGTTTGGGGTCAGCCTGGTCTAGAGAGTGACTTCCAGGAAGAACTCCAGAGAAACTTTGTCTCAAAAACAAAAAACAAAACAAGACAAAAACAAACAAGCCAAAACAAAACAACAACAAAAATAAAATGCAATAATAAAATAAATAAATGAATAAGAATGAAAAAGGAGTAAATTGGCTCAGGCATGCTGATACACAGTTATAGCCCCAGCACTCAGGAAGCATTGACAAAAGAACCTGGAGTGCAAGGTCAATGTGAGCTACACAGTGAGACCCTCATCTGAGAAAGGCAGCCTAAATAAAAACAATAACAAAAAACTAAAAATAAAAGGAAGAAATGACGTTGGTGTGTAGTGTGTCCGATGTTAGAAGCAGCATGTGCAATTCCTAACTTCTGTTCCCAGCACTGAGGCGGGCATACGAGGTGAGGGACCGAGGCAGGCATATGAGGTGAGGGACCAAGGTGGCATGTGAGGTGAGGGGCCGAGGTGGGCATGTGAGGTGAGGGGCCGAGGTGGGCATGTGAGGTGAGGGGCCGAGGTGGCATATGAGGTGAGGAGGAGAGAAATAAGGAGTGGAAAGTCAACCTTACCAATATTCTTCCATTCAGCACTCAATAAAAGCTGTAGATCGATGAATGGAAGAAGTATCAATGGGGCCTAGCAAACACAGAAGTGGATGCTCACAGTCAGCTAGTGGATGGATCACAGGGCACCCAATGGAGGAGCTAGAGAAAGTACCCAAGGAGCTAAAGGGAACTGCAACCCTATAGGTGGAACAACATTATGAACTAACCAGTACCCCGGAGCTCTTGGCTCTAGCTGCATATGTATCAAAAGATGGCCTAGTCGGCCATCACTGGAAAGAGAGGCCCATTGGTCATGCAAACTTTATATGCCCCAGTACAGGGGAACGCCAGGGCCAAAAAGTGGGAGTGGGTGGGTAGGGGAGTGGGGAGGAGGGTATGGGGGACTTTTGGGATAGCATTGGAAATGTAAATGAGGAAAATACCTAATAAAAATATTTTTTAAAAAAACTATCAATTGGGCTGGTGAGATGGCTCAGTGGTTAAGAGCACCCGACTGCTCTTCCGAAGGTCAGAAGTTCAAATCCCAGCAACCACATGGTGGCTCACAACCACCCGTAATGAGATCTGATGCCCTCTTCTGGTGTGTCTGAAGACAGCTATAGTGTACTTACATATAATAAATAAATAAATGTTTAAAAAAAAAAAAACTAGCCGGGCGTGGTGGTGCACGCCTTTAATCCCAGCACTTGGGAGGCAGAGGCAGGCGGATTTCTGAGTTCGAGGCCAGCCTGGTCTACAGAGTGAGTTCCAGGACAGCCAGGGCTATACAGAGAAACCCTGTCTCGAAAAACCAAAAAAAAAAAAAAAACTATCAATCATGTGGAACGCAGAACTCCAAATTGTTGCAGATGTTACCTTATGATCTGAAGAAAACGTTTTTAATCTGATCCGAGAGCAGGCTTCCCATGTGGGGAGGACTTAGTGTGTCCCAATAAGCTCACACAAGGTTTTGCTGTGGCATCCTCTGTCACTAGTCTCTACAGATTCACATATAACAGTTCTTTTCAAAATAAGGGTATGAGGCTAGAGAGACTGCTCTCTCAAAAGCGCTGGCTGCTCTAGCAGAGGACCTGGGTTTGGTTCCAGCACCCACATGGTGGCTCACAGCCATCTGTAACTCCAGTCCCAGGGGATCCTGAATCCTCTTCTGGCTTCTGTGGGCCACACACAGTGCACTTACATAGATGTGCACTTACACATAAAATAAAAAGAAAGAGAGAGAGAGAGAGAGAGAGAGAGAGAGAGAGAGAGAGAGAGAAAGGGAAAGAGCTATGGAAATCTCCCTCTTCCGAGGACACAGGTCAGGTCCCAGCACCTACATGGTGGTTCACAACATTGCATAACTCCAATTCCAGGGCAGGTAGCAGACACACACACTGCAAATGTGTACATGTTAAAAAAAACATTCATGCTTTGGAAATAAATCTAAAAAAGAAAAAAAATTCTTGAAAGAGAGGCATGGGAGGAGGGAGAGGGAAAGGGGGAGAGGGGAGAGGGAGAGGGGGAGAGGGGAGAGGGGAGAGGGGGAGAGGGGAGAGGGGAGGGGGGAGAGGGGAGAGGGAGAGGGGGAGAGGGGAGAGGGGAGGGGGGAGAGGGGAGAGGAGAGGGGAGAGGGGAGAGGAGAGGGGGAGGGGGAGGGGGAGGGGGAGAGGGAGAGAGAGGCTGCTCCGTGGTTAAGAGCACTGACTGCTCTTTGAGAGGTCCTGAGTTCAATTCTCAGCAACCACATGGTGGCTCACAACATTTGTAATGAGATCTAATGCCCTCTTCTGGTGTGTGTGAAGATAGCGACAGTGTACTTACATAAAATAAATAAATCTTAAAAAAAAAAAAAAAGCTGCTGGTGGTGTATGCCTTTAATCCCAGCACTTGGGAGGCAGGGGCAGGTGAATCTCTGTAAATTCAAGGCCAGCCAGGCCTACTTAGTGAGTTCCAGGACAGCCAGGGCTTCCTACAGAGAGAGAAACTTTCTGTCTCAAAAAAAAAAAAAAACAAAAAAACAAAAAAACTAAAAAAGAAAGAAAAGACAAAGAAAAAAAATTTTTCTCAATAAATATTGTTAGGGTTTTGCAATGGAGTGTCTTGGAGGGTAGTGGCCAAGGTGTGTCACAGAGGTCACACCAGGAAACAGATCTTATGCAAAAGATTTATTGGGGGAGGGGATGAAAGTACCTCTTGAAGTGGAGACAGAGACAAAGACAGAGAGACAGACTGGGAGAGCAAGAGAACACTCTGTGGTGATGCAAGGGCAGCCTTGGGGAGCACCTGAGTCCTAACAAGTGTAGTGGCACACATTGGTGACCCCAACATCCCAGAGATGGAAGCAGAAGAGCGAGCAGTTAAAGGGCAGCCTTAATTCATTACACGTTCTAGGCCATGGAGGTCTTGGGTCTCTTTGACCTGACTTGGGTAACCAGTGACAGACACACATACAGATGTGACAGAGAGGCACAGCAGCAGGGCCTTTGCATCATACAGCACGCATGAGGGGCTCTAGCTAATCTCTGTGGAGGTCTCTGTGGGGACACAGTCTCGGCTGCAGGCATCTGGAATGGAGCTGGCACATGCTTCTGCAACAGTCACATCTGTACTCCCACGGAATGAAAGCCTTGCCATCCCTCTGAGCCATGGAAAGCTCTGCCACTCCCGTGGGTCTGAGGCACTAGGCTGTGCTCATGTCAACAGTGCACATTCCCCCCCCCCCCCAGGACTTTGTCAGCTTCCCCCGTTCTGGTCACAGCATTTAGTTTAAGACCAGAAGATTACTTCAAGTTCCAGGTCCACCTGAGCTACAGGTGAGACACTGTCTCAATAATAACAACAACAATAATAATAATAATAATAATAATAATAATAATAGGCTGGAGAAATGCTTAGTGGTTAAGAGCACTGGGTGCTCCTGCAGAAGACCAAGCATCTATGGGGTAGCTCACAATCACCTCTAACAACAGTTCCAAAGACTCCAACACCCTCTTCTGGCCTCCACAGACACTCTGTCCACACAGTATACTCACATGCCTGCAGAGAAAACGCTCATACACATAAAATAAAAAATAAAATAAGTTAACTCATTTTTAAAACAATAAACGTTTTAAATAAGAATGTAAAGCTTTCAACAAGCCAGTTTACACATCCATCATCTTTATGTAGGAGGGTCAAGAATGGAAGGTTAGCCTCAGCTACACAGGGAGCTTGTGTCTAGCCTGGGTTACTTGGAGGTGGGGGAGGAACGACGGGGGGAGGGGGCTTGATTGACCCTTTCCCTTCCTCCTCCCACAGGACATAGTTTGCTCCAGAATATCAGCGAGGATCTCCAAGTCCCACAAACTGTTATTTGGTGTCATTCCAAGAGAGGACGGTGCACGCAATGCCCACTGTGAAGTGGCTGTTGTTACGTTGTTAAGGGTTGTTAAGGATACCCAGGCCTGGTTAAACCACAACAGTTACACTGCAGGTAGGTAAAACAGATGCGGACGTTCTCACTGTGTAGTGTAGACACTGAGTAAAATCTGCATCCTGGGAGATCTGGATGTGCTTTAGGGGAAAGGTCAAGTCTTAGTCATGTTTTTAATTTCAAAGCCATGACTGTACCTAGTACCTAGAAAGACTTAAAATATGTTTGTAAATATGTTAACCTCAGGTGACCACAGAGTGAATGGATGGTTTTAATCTCTACAGAGGATAGAAGCCACATCTGCTTCTAGGTGTGAGGCAGATGCTCACAGGGGATTCCCCGAAGACAAATAGCATCTATCTAATCTCACCTAGATACCTACTAGAGATGCAGACTTCTGGGGACCAGTAAAAGGGCTTAGTGGAAAAGGATGCTTGCTGCTAAGCCTAACGACCTGTGTTCAATGCCCCCACTTACATGAGGAAGGAGAGCACCAAGTCCCACAAGTTGTCCTTTGACTTCTTTTGTTTTTTTATTAGACATTCTCTTCATTTACATTTCATATGCTATCCCCTTTCCTAGTTTCCTCTCCGAAAGCTCACTATACCCTCCCCCTACTCCCCAACCCACCCACTCCCTCTTCCTGCCCCTGGCATTCCCCTATACTGGGGCATATAATCTTCAAAAGACCAAGGGCCTCTCCTCCCATTGATGGCCGACAAGGCCATCCTCTGTTACATATGCAGCTAGGGACAGAGTCCCACCATGTGTTTTCTTTGGTTGGTGGTTTAGTCCCAAGGAGCTCTGGGGGTACTGGTTAGTTCATATTGATGTTCCTCCTGTGGGGCTACAAACCCCTTCAGCTCCTTGGGTTCTTTCTCAAGCTCCTTCATTGGTGACCCTGTGTTCCATCTAATAGATGACTGTGAGCATCCACTTCTGTATTTGCCAGGCACTGGCAGAGCCTGTCCTTTGACTTCTACATGTGTGCCCACACATATATGCACACAAAAATAAGTAAATGTAAAAAAAAAAAAAAGTAACCCTCTAGACAAATGCCATGGTATGAGGGTGCATCCACACACCCACAAAAAAGAAATAAATGTAGAAAAAAGTGCAAACTTACAGCATTGTAATGGTGGGCCATGTGTGGAGGTGTCTCCCAGCACTCGGGAGGCAGACACAGCCAGATTTCCATGAGTTTGAGGCCAGCCTGCTCTATAGAGTGGGTTCTAGGACAGTCAGAGCTATGTAGAGAGATTCTGTCTCAGAAAAAAAAAACAAAGAACAAAACAAAACAAACAATTTAAAAAAACAACCGGGGCTGGTGAGATGACTCAGCCAGAAAGAGCACTGAGTGCTCTTCTGAAGGTCCTGAGTTCAAATCCCAGCAACCACATGGTGGCTCACGACCACCCAGAATAAGATCTGACACCCTCTTCTGGTGTGTCTGAAGATGGCTACGGTGTACTTATATATAACAATAAATAAAGCTTTAGGCTGGAGCGAGCAGGGACTGAGCGAACAGAGTTGACCAAAGTGAGCAGGGCTGACCTGAGGGAGCAGAGGTCCTAAAAAAGTTCAATTCCTAACAACCACATGTTGGCTCACAACCATCTGTACAGCTACAGTGTGTTCATATACATTAAATAAATAAATAAATCTTTTAAAAAATAAAAAGACCAACCGAACAACCCCCAGAGCTGTGAAGAGGCAGGCTAGAACTATAACAAGCTCCCCAGGTGACTCTTAACACTCACCAGTGCGACCCCATGGTGCAGGGACATGCTCGTTGGGGCTTGGGTTCCATTTCTGGTTTGGTCCAACAGCTTTTTATCAACCACAGCTGAATTCCTAAATCCCTCAAAATTCATTCTCCACCGAGCATAACAAGGAGTTTGGATGGATGCCTAAGGGCCCTGCTGGTCTAAAGGTCTAGGAAAGACCAAAGCGGAGTGAAAAGTGACTCACTGGTCCCCTGAGGAGATTCATTCACTTAACCCACAGGTATTTACAAAGCTAGAGGTGTTCTGTGCCTGGAACCAATTCATAATAGAAAATTCCTTTTTAATTAAAAAAAACCAACAGCAATATTTCTGACCACAAAATTTATCTGCCCTTTCTCCACAAGATTCTCCTCCTGCATCTATTGAATCGGAAGGCTGTGAGGCTGGCCCAGATCACCTGCTCCTCCCAGTCCCCAGTGAGCTTAATTTGTAAGCACCTTTGTGTTTGCTGAAGGGGCTTTGGGGACTGAGGGCAAGGCTGTAATACTAAATGCAACTGCCTAATGTTCCTACTTCCGTTATATCACTGCAGCACACAGTGTTATTATCTCTTCTGTTTGTTTGCTGCTTCTGGTCTCTCGTTTTTTGTTATTAGCTTTTCTAGAAAATGTAATTCCATCTAACACGTCCCCTCATGGACTGTTGTTTGAATCTGACTCCCTCCTTTATTCAACAGCCTGCACCCCAGCATACAAGCTCGGGGAGCTGACTGGGCTCGTTGCAAGGACATTCTAAAGGCGTGAGTTTAAATACCTAAGTTAAGAACTTTTAAGAAAGGATAAACATAAAGTCACCACGCTGGAACACTTTGATCCGACATTCACGTTTCACTGCTTTGCAAGGACAGGAGGTGGCGCCACTCGGCAGCGGAATGTCTCAGGTTTGGTGGTCCTTGGGCCAGGTGCAAGGGGAGAAGAGGGTTTAGGAGCGAGAAGAGCCCTAACGAAACAAGAGTTTGAGAAGAAACTACTCGGAAGAAATAGTACCCAGTCACCCTTTCTTTTTTCTTTCCTTTTCCTTTCCCTTTTCACATAGCAGCCCCTTTGCACCTACTCCAAATCAACACAGCTAGAAAGCAATGACTGAAGTGTTCACAGGATCTAAACAAGTTCGTTCTTTCTCTCCCCGTCTCCCCTCTCCCCTCTCCCTCTCCCCTCCCCCTCTCTCTGAAACCAGTTTTATTTATTTGGAGGGAATCGGAATTCCCGGAGAGGCTGCTGGTTCCGGAGCCTAAGTGTTGACTCGGGACTAAGACTTTTTTTTTAAGGACGCATTTTATTTTTTTAATGGTTTTATTTTATGTGCATTGGTGATTTGCCTGCATGTATGTCTGTGTGAGAATATCCGGTTCCTTGGAACTAGAGTCACAGACAGTTGAGAGCTGCCAGGTGGGTGCTGAAAATCGAACCCATTCCTCTGGAAAAGCAGCGAGAGCTATTAACCACTGAGCCATCTCTCCAGCACCAGGGCTAAGACTCCTTTGAAGCAGTATTTTTTATTTTTTATTTTTTATTTTTTGAAGCAGTATTCAAAAGTGTAGGCAAAGTCCCCAAACTCTCAGCACCAACTGCTGTCCAGAAGGAATCCCAAGTTTTAAAAATTCGTAGAGAAGCCAAGAGGTGGCGCCAGGCGAGACGCACTTCCTGGGAGGCTGAAAGTCGGTCGTAGATGCTGCAGGGGAGCTCTGTCCTGATAGGGGTTATTCTATCCAAACCTCCTCTTTCCTACCTTGTGAAATATGTGTCAATTCTCCTTTCACCCCCACCCCACCCCCCTCTTAACTTTCCGGACACCAAAGAAATCTTAACTTGTATTCACATCTTTTATTCTTCCTAGATGGGACTGGATGAGGCTTTGGAAGAACTTTAAGACGGAAACTTTTTTTTAGGGGATGAAGTATTCGCAAAGCGATAAAACGTTGTGTGTGTGTGTGTGTGTGTGTGTGTGTGTGTGTGTGTGTATTTTAAATATATATATATATTTTTAAAAAGTCCTTACTCTGAAGCTCAGTCGTGGGACAGAAAAGCACTCTGAGCTCCTGTCTCCGCAGGAGTGATGACCTGGCACATGCATTATTCTGTTCATTTGGCTTTTATCCCGTGCCCTTGTTTGGCTTCTGCTCCTTTGTTTTGGCTATTTATTGCTACTTGATAGGAGTAAGGAGGGCAGAAAGACCTCACAGAGGTTATGGAGGAGAGATTTCACCATCTAGCTTGAAATTATCTGTGGTCTTCACACTCACTAATGAGGGACTTAGGATGTACATTCCGATCGGGATTTCTAGTCCCGTGGGGGAGCGCACACCAGCCACATTCCTGAGACGCCACGCAGCCTCCATGCTCCACTAGCAAACTCAGTTCCACCACAGCAAGTTTCACTTGATCCCACAGGACCTGCCTGGACCCTTTGTTGGGTGGGCGGGAAGCCCCTGGACCCCTCACCCACCTGGTCACATGGCCTTTCTATGGCCCCTCCCCTCTCTTTCTTTGGAGTCCGCCTTTTTCTCATGGTGACAGTAATTGTTTCTACAGTCACCCATCACTCCTCCTGCCCGGCCTCTCTGCTAGGGGTCAGTGTCCTCTTCAGTGACAAAAGGCGCCCTAGATCTGGGCTCCCTGGGGAGGGAGGTGGCTGGATCTGGTAGTTAGAATGCTGTCTCTCCCTGGTGCTGCGACAACCCCTCCCCCGCTGTGCACACAAATGGGCTTTATCCGGCAAACAAAACCGCACCCCCACCCCAGGCTACACAGGCACGTGGACCTAAGCCTCACCAAGGGAAGGGGGTGGTGACAGGCGCCAGAGAAAGACGAGGCAGAAGACAAATATTCTCCTCGCCCCACTTCTTGCTCTCCACAATCCAGATTTTAAAGTTTGACTTTCCACTCCCCACCTGCTCCCTGAGCCTCCAACTTCTGTTCTCCTATCTCCCGAATCTGAATTCTTTCTGGTTCCAACCAGCTCAACTTCTCTTGGTTTCAGAAACAGGTTCCCCACCAGCAGTCCCATACCACCCAGGGATGTGCTCCTCAGGCAGGGGAATGAGAACACGGTGTCCTGGGAGGGAGAGGTGCGAAACCCCCCTTCCCTGACCGAGAGTTCCAGGGGACACCCGTACGAGCGGCAGTGTAAATAGCAAAGGAAGAGCTCACTCCAGGGTCCTGAGCCAAGGCCAGGGCGCTGGGCTCTGCTGGGCCATCCTGCATGCCTAATCCGCTATTTAAGGAGCTGCTCGGCTGCAGCCCAGGCACCACCCCCCTCCTCACGTACACCGGTTTCGAGCCACCTTAAAAGCGGGAGGCAACTGTGAAGTTGCTGGCCAGTAAGTGGTGTGGAGATTACGAAGGGACATACGGAGAGGGCAGAGAGAGGAAGAGAGAGAAAGTGAGAGAGGAAGAAATTTATCCTGGGATCCAGAAGTTCGTGTTAACCTGTGGAAAATCAAGTCCCTGGAAGTCTGCAGAGACAGAGACAAGAAGAAAAGAGATAGAACGCCAGAAACTCCTCTCTCTCCCTCCCTCTCCACCTCTCTCTTCTAAACCCCAAATTCCTGGTCCCTTGTACCCCATTGTGGGGATAATATGTTGTTCTTCGCTCTCCTGTTAAAGGTGACTTGGATCCTGGCTGCAGATGGGGGTAGGTACAACTGGGTCTGTGCTAATGTCCACCCGTAGCCATGTGTACTTATGTGGGGGAGGAGAGGTTTCAGAAAGGGAAGCCTAGGGGCTGGGGGGTAGGGGGGGGAGGCATGGGGTGGGAGAAAGACTATGGAGGAGATCCTTCCATTCTTTTCCTTTTCCTCTCTAACCCAGCGATTACTGCTATCTCTGCGACAGGGAGAGCTAGCCAGAGGCCAGTGTGTGAATGCTCAGGAGTGTAGGACACTCGGCCAGCTACAGTTCTCCAGTCCACTCTTTCCCCACTGCCCTAGTCCCGGGCAGCCCTCCTGCCCGTCTTTGTTTACGCACTCTGCTGGTTAGGGAGAGCAGGGGTGAGAAGGGACACGTGCTGCAGTCCTGCCCGACTCAGACCCCGACCCTCTGCTGATCAAAGGATAACTCCATTACCTGCCAAGGGGCAGGGGCAGCTGGTCCATTTCCCTGAAAGGAACACGACTAAACGTTTGCTCAGCTCTTTATAGTGTACAAAGGGCTTTCAGGATTAGGAGAGAGGTGGGGAGACGTTGGAGAAAACAAGCTAAGTTGTTTCTGGAACGCCTGAAGGATTCCCACAACTTTTTTTGTTGTTATTGCTTATTTTTATTTACTTTTTTTTTTGAGACAAGGTTTCACGTGGCCAGACCTATCTCAAACTCACTCTGTAGCTGAGGTTAGACCTGCTTGGCTCTGCCTCCCCATGCCTGGTTTCTACACCCTGTTTTTGTGCTTCTCAGGCCCCATTCTGTATCCAGCACATAGTAGGTGAGGGATTAAAGTTTATTGGAAGGACGAGGTGGGGGGGGGGATTATCTAGAAAGCGAGAGGAAGATGGGACCAAGGGATCCAAAAGAAAATGAGGAGTCACAAATCTCTTCTGAGAAGAAACAATTTGGAAAGAGGAAAAAAGAGGCATTAGAATCAGCTCAGAGCATTTCACAGGAAGGGCAGGGCACCTTCACAACAGCCAGAGAACTCTAGTTGTTGGAGTATCCTAAAGAGATAGTGAAGGAGGGGTGGGGGGGAGCTACTCGCAGAGTTGCCCCCGCTGAGGAATGGAGCGGTGTGAGCAGTTAAAGGAATAACAAGCAAGATGGGCATTGGACCACACGCTTGCAATCCCAGCTCTCAGGAGGCTGAGACAGGACTGCCACAAGTTTGAGGTCAGCCTGAAGCACACTGTGAATACAGGGCCAGTATGGACTACAGAGTAAAATCATGTCTCAAACAAAATAATTAAAAGACTAATGAAGAGGAAAAGGAACAGGGTATTTCCCCCCAGTTTCTAGAGTTAAATAGAACAAGCCAATCTCCAAGAAGACTTCCTTTTCTCCTTGAAGCAGGTTAGCCGTGGGGGGGGGGGGGGGGTGACTCTCAGACCCCTAGCGTTTTGGCCAGAGATAGAACTGCATGAGATCCTGGCATGTGACCCGGCTGGCAACTCTCCTCTCTACACACAATGCTACACTTTCATCCTGTCTTTGCCAGCCTGGCTGCCTGTGCCCACCCACCACCCTCAACATAGACTAGGCCCTACCCCGACTCCTGCTTTTCTTGAGCCATTTGAGCCTGAAAGAGCAGATGTTCATGATTCGAGTGACCACAGCTAGTGAGAGCAGAAAGAACTAAAACTCCTGCTGAAGGTGCTGGGCCCTCGTCCTAGCGGCAGTACACCAAGGCTAAGGACTAAGCCCTCCTGGCTTCAGCAGGATTCACTGAGACTTTCCCTCCTCCTCCTCCTCCTCCTCCTCCTCCTCCTCTTCCTCCTCCTTCTATTCTATGCTTCCAAGCCCTCTGCTCACACCCTTGCCTTACCCCACCCCAACCTTCTAAGTGTTACACTGACTTGGCTCCAGATGGGAAAAAGTAAGGGCTGGGCTGCCTGCACATTTGGATCCAGGTTAATTTTAGTCTCCTGGCTTTATCTCTTTTCCTTGCTCCTCCCTCTTTACTCTTTAATCACAACTGCAGCCTGGCTAGTTATTTTAAATAGGACCCCCGACCTTTTCACAAAGGTATCCAGTTTCAATACTTCACTTGGGAAGCTCTGGAGTGGAGGTGGGTAAGAGAGAGCAGAAAAGGAGGAGGCGCTGGCGGCCGGAGGGAGAGCAGAGGCCAGGACATTGCTCCAGGCTGCACTGGCCACAGCCCAAATCCCTCTCTTACAGGTCACCACTGGACATATGAAGGTGAGATTGGAACTGCACATGGATTGGCACTCCTTTCACCCCAGGACCTCCGCACCTGGCATGAAGACTTGTCCTGGGGGAGGGAAAGAGCTTTTCCTGAGCTTCACCCACTAGCTCCTCTTTTTCTCCCTACACACACAGACCCTGGGGCTTACACAAGTGGCTGCTAGACCCTGCTGTAATCATTAAATCCCACATCTCCTGATTCAGCAAAAAAGCCAATGCGTCCTCTGTAAATCCCTGTGGAAATGAAGAAAACTGGGCGGGGAGAGGCACAATGAGCGAGCTGGCTGCCATCCTTCTGGCTCTCTTTCTCCTAAATAGTCCTACCCCCAACCTGCCTCTGAAACTGGACAGAGCCTGAGGTCAGGAGGAAAAGGCTGGCAGGATACTGTGACTCTAGGGACAGTGGAACTCAATCCCTCTGAACTTCTAATTAATGACCTATCTGGAGTCAAAGCAAGGTCCAGTGTGAGAGGAGAACGTGAATGACAGAAAGGATAGCTGAACCTCAAGTCTACTTGATAGGGTACCCCAAAGATATTCCATCTGTTTAGGCTGTTTGTCCTCTCTGATTCTACTTCTGCAAGAATTCAGGCTTTCTATCTATTTCCTCTTCCCCTCATTCAGCTTCATTGTTCTGAAACTACAGGTGAGTGAAAGCCACCACTCTCCCACTTACTAGAGTAGTGGACAGTCACCCCGTGTGGACTCCCACCTCACCCAGCCCCACCCAACTGCGTGGTACTTCCACTATAACATGGGGTCCAGGGCTACTAAAGGGTGGTTGGGGCTGTAGGACTGGACAAATGTCTATAGTAACTTACCCCTCCACCAGGCCCACACGGTCAGGACCATTGGCCAACCTCTTATCCTGAGTGTGGAGGCGATGCCCAGTCCCCCATCAATATCCAGACAGACAGTGTGATATTTGACCCCGATCTGCCTGCTGTACAGCCCCATGGATATGACCAGCTTGGGACTGAGCCTTTGGATCTACACAATAATGGCCATACAGGTAAAAGAGCCAGCTTCAAATAACTGCAGTTTTCAGTTTAGATCTTCAAGAGCCAGGAGAAGCCTGGTGGTACATGCCTTAGTCCCAACACTTGAGAGGCAGAAGCAGGCAGATATCTGAGTTCAAGGCCAGCCTGATCTACAAAGTGACTTCCAGGAAAGCCAAGGAAAGAAAGAAAAACCCTATATTGAAAAACAAACAAACAAACAACAACAAAAAACCCAAAAAACAAAAAAGCCAGGGGAAACAGAGTTCTAACTTATAACGTCTGAACAATTTATAATATATAACACATTAATGAATGTGGACGTTAGAATGAGGTTCAGAGCTGGGCCAAGGTGGCACACTCAAAAGGCAGAGGCAGGTGGATTTCTGAGTTTGAGGCTACCTGGTCTACAGAGTGAATTCCAGGACAGCCAGGGCTACAGTCTGTGTACAGAGGATCCCTGTCTCAAAAAAAACCAAAAAAACAAAAACCATAAAACATTGAGGTTCAGGCTCCTGCAGCTAAGGTGGGATCAGACGTCCATGATCAAGCTCAGTGTACAAGCAGTGTCATAGCACTGACTTAATCATTAGCAGAGAGGTTCCTTTGCTAGAGAGAACCAGGCAATTCTGGGGGGAAGAAGGAAGAGGAGAACCCTATGTCCCAAGTGGTGGCAAGCTGGGGCGGGAACTGTCCATCCTAGCCTGCTCTTTCCCCACAGTGCAGCTTTCCCTGCCCCCAACCCTGCACCTGGGTGGACTGCCCCGAAAATACACAGCAGCCCAGCTCCACCTGCACTGGGGTCAGAGAGGATCCCTCGAGGGATCAGAGCACCAGATCAACAGTGAAGCCACGGCTGCGGAGGTACCGGGGAACTCGGGCTAGGACACAGATGATGCAGGGTTCGGTCCAGTGGAGCTCAGAGGATGGACCTGGGCCCTTGAAAAACCCTATTGAAGAGCTAAGACAAAGCTTTGGGGGTAGACACTCAGGTTGGGTAATTGCGGGGGTGACTGAAATCAAAGCCTTAGAGGGATTAAGAAACATCAGGTAACTTTGTTTCCTTCTGTCCCCCTGCAGCTCCACGTGGTTCACTATGACTCCCAGTCCTACAGCAGCTTGAGTGAGGCAGCTCAGAAGCCACAGGGCCTGGCTGTCCTAGGCATCCTCATTGAGGTCAGCATCCCCCAGCCCCTCTCAGGTCTCTCTCTGATCCTTTATTCTAATCCTCAGGCCTCTCGGAAGTGTACCCCAGCACTCACTCCAAACGTGTGTGTCTATTGGCACATTGCCTTTGCAGGTGGGCGAGACTGAGAATCCAGCTTATGATCACATTCTGAGTCGTCTACATGAAATAAGATACAAAGGTGAGCCCTAAAAACCTACAGTAAGAATTCAACTGCAAGGAAACGTTCAAGCCCTGACCTGAGAGGCTTGGGAGAGGGCGGGGAGAAAGCAGTGAATTCTGCTCAGAGGAATCCTGTCCAGGAAGCCTGACCCTCGCTCCGTCCTCCCCAGATCAGAAGACCTCTGTGCCTCCCTTCAGCGTGAGAGAGCTGTTCCCCCAACAGCTGGAGCAATTCTTCCGCTACAACGGCTCACTCACAACTCCCCCCTGCTACCAGAGTGTGCTCTGGACAGTCTTCAACAGAAGGGCCCAGATTTCAATGGGACAGGTGTGTGAGTAGTGGAGAGGGAATACTGCTTGAACCTCAGACCCTTTCCAACGTCTTGGGGTGATTTCTCCATGTCTGCTCCCCAGTTAGAGAAGCTCCAGGAGACATTGTCCTCTACAGAAGAGGACCCCTCTGAGCCCCTTGTACAGAACTACAGAGTCCCCCAGCCTCTCAACCAGAGGACCATCTTTGCTTCTTTCATCCAAGGTGACTTGCAGGGCTCAGAAGAGATGGGGAACTGGGGGGCTCAAAGGCGTGAAATAGTGAACCCCTGGGAAGGAAAAGGCTGAGGGGAAGGGCTCCCAGTACACCTCTGGACCGGGAATCATCCCCAGGAAAGGACGCCCAGGTCAATTCTCAGGTGTGGAAGCAGTGCTCCCAAGTGGGGGAAATGTTCTGAAACTCCTCTAACCCAAGTTCCCTTCCTCTGCAGCAGGACCACTGTATACCACAGGTAAGAGGGTCCTATGTGGCAGCACGAGGCGGGCCCCAGCAAAGATGGATCAGGACCTGTTAGGCTGAGCTGACATCCTTATTTCCCCCAGGAGAGATGCTGGGTCTAGGTGTGGGAATCTTGGCTGGATGTCTTTGCCTTCTGCTGGCTGTTTATTTCATCGCTCAAAAAATTAGGTGAGATCCTACTTTCTATTCCTGCAGTATTTATTTTCTACTAAAAAGCATTCTCAGAGGTTGGGTGGCAGCGGCACACTTTTAATCCCAGCACTCATTGGCAGATCTCTGAGTTCAAGGCCAGCCTGGTCTATAGAGTGAGTTCCAGGACAGCCAGGGTACACAGAAAAGCACCGTCTCCAAAAAAAATAAAGCATTCTCAGCCAAGCATGGTAGTGCATAACTTTAATCCCAACGCTTGGGAGCTGGAAGCAGGATGATCTCTGTGTGTTCAAGGCCAGCCTGGTCTCCATAGTGAGATAACCCAGTCTCCCCCACCCCCAACTCCAACGAAATTCTCTGAGGCTGTAGCTCAGTTGGCGGAGTGCTTGCCAGGTGTGCCCAAGCCCTGGGTTTGATCCCTAGCACCACATTAAACCTGGCCTGCTGGCACATACTTGTACTCAGGAGGTGGGGGAAAGAGAACATTTAAGGTCATGACTATATACTTATTGAGTTTTTTTTTTTTTTTTAAATGTATTTCCTATTCTATGTCTACTCTCACTTAGGAGGCTAGTCACTCCCATGAACCATTGCTCCCCTTTCCAGGAAGAAGCGGCTGGGAAACAGGAAAAGTGTGGTTTTCACCTCTGCTCGGGCTACCACAGAGGCGTGAACTCTGTCTCAAGATGCTGCAGATGCCTCCCTCTCCTCCTGCCAGGGAGCCTCTCTGAGGGCTGCAGGCACTGGACGACCAGTTGTAGGCAGGCACGTGTCCTGCTAGGTAACCCTCTCTATACACCAGGGACCCCAGCTCTTCAGGAAGGGCTGAGCCTTTGGCCTTCAAAGCTGTGGATGAGGAGATTCCCTGTCCTCATGCTTGGTTGGAAGAAGCTGAGGATAAACTGCCATCTTTCACCTCACACCGCCATGTTCTCTCCCTTAGATATACGTTGTAGTTTTTTTTTTTCCTCTAGGAAAAAAGGGCTGCTGCTGGGATTTTAATTATTTTTTGCTCAATATATGTTTGGAAATTAAAAGTTTTTGATCTTAATTCTTGAATGTTTTTTTGTGGCTTTCAAGAGTGGGAGAGTTCCTCTGTCTGTTGAGTGGCAGAGATAGACATAGAGAAAGAGAAGGGGCAGGGGTATGATTAATTAACTCCTTGTATCCTGTTCCTGGACAAGGGAGACCTACTTCTAGGAAGTTAACTTCCACAAGTTACACCACTAATGATGCTTCTCTCATCACACCAATGGTGAACATCACAGGCACTTGGCTAGGGAGGATGGACCGGAGCCACCCGGAGCTAGAAATCTCAATCCATTACCCCTCTTAAAGCCAAGTCCCCCCACAATTATAAAGTCCTTTTTATTAGTCAAAATCACAATCACCTTGATTAAAAGGACAGAATATTCCACCCTCAGCAGAAAAACAACACAGTGATAGAAAACCTCCCCAAACCCTCCCACACCCCAATTAAAAACTAGAAAAAATGTCTGCCCTCTGGGCCTGCGATGCCATGGTAGTCTGACTCCTTCAGGGCACTGCCATGGAGTGGGCAGGCCCCCACAGCACCCTCCATTTCACCTTGGGGAAAGGAGGGGTGCTGACGGCCATGGACGTTAGGATAGAGATCCAGTGGGACCAGTCCCCAAGCATGCACTTCCTTCCTTTCCCCCAGGGCCTGGGACCAAAGGGAAAACAGGATAGAAATGAGCCACCATCAGCAGATTTGGGAGCAAACACAGCCTATGGAGGTTAAAGAGGCTCCCGGCGTACCTCCTCCCTCTCCCCACTTTAAAAAAAAGGCATTTTGGGGTCTTTATCATACCAAAAAATGGTTCCTTTCAGACCTGAGAAAAAGACCAAGATGTCCAGTCTGGGCAGGAGACACTGAACTGAACCCATCTACCCTCAGCCTCAGTAACTTCATCTCCAGGGCCATGGCTAAGCTAGGTCCCTTTTCTTGGCAACCTGCACTGTCCAGAACTGGAGATGGAGAAATACGGGACGAGGAGATCGGGAGGGCACCCCAGGCCCAGGGGCCCCCCCATGTTCCCTCAGTCCTCGGGTGGGATGCGCAGGGCAGAGTACACCATCACCCGACTGTCCTCCTGCCGGCGGCCTGCAGAGGGGAAGCGGGGTGAGTCATGGGCAGGGTGAGGGTGGAGCACTGACACATGGGGAGACCTGGACAACAAGGGGGTCCCCAGGTGGTGGGGAGAGATGCAGATTCAAACCCACCAGTCCCTGACTGGCTGCACCCAGGCTGCTCCTGAGAAAGCTTAGAGACTACAGGTCACAAATGGACAACGCCAAACCCGGAAGGAAGCGGGGCACATCAGCGAGGAGACGGAGGATGAGGGCAATGGACCCGGGCTGGGGCTGGGTTCAGTCATGGGCAGTGGATAGGCAGATGGGATCTGTCGGGCGATCAGTCCAGGTAGTCAGTCCTTACACGAAAGGCTGCGCTGGATACTTCGGAGGGAGCCTCCGGCTGTGATGAACGCCCAGAGCCCCATGGAAACGGTGACTGCATAGATGGGCAGCAGGCTAGCCTCATACCAGGGGTTCAGGAATGTCTGAGAATGAGGACAGAAGAGCGGTTAGATTCTCCCTGCACCTAACTGCAACATTCACTCTGGGCCTCTGACCCAACCTTGCTCAGACATCTCATTCAGAAACCTGTTTCCCTTCAAGCACTAACATCTTATAGCTAAGGCAACTTTTGAGTTCAGATTCCCTCCAAGGTTTCAGCTCTTTCTAGTCACCTCCAGCCTTCTGTGGTAACACGACTAAGCAATTCAAACTCTGCCCCAGAGCGGATGACCTAACTGAAGCTAAGGTAGCAGAAGTCAAGATTCTGCCTCCGCCCCAGGTAAGGGAAGGTGACTTACTAGGTGGGAACACATACCCCATCCAGCTCACTATTAAATGCTTTCTCCCTGACTCGGGCCCCTGTCTCCAACTCACCAGTCCCGATGTCAGAAGGTGACTCCCAACTACCAGGCCCAAAGCCCAGTACCGTCTCCTCTCACAGGCATCAAAGAACACAACTCCCCAAAAGGTGTGGAGCAGGATAATGGCTGCTGTCAGAAAGGCTGCGGGGAGGGAGACGGGAAGATGTCCATCCCTGATCGCCTGCCAGCCTCCTGAGACGGTGAGCCAGAGGAGCCTCCCAGGGAAGGGCAGTAAGTCAGGGCCAGGGAAGGACAGGGCACAAAGGCAAGGTTAGAAGTGGGCCTTACCTGAAGTCAGGAAGTAATAGGGTGAGTCTCCATGGATCCCAACCACACCTGGCCCAAGTGCATCAGCCAAAATATTGATAACAGAGAAGACACCACTGATGATACCGAAGGACAGACCAGAAACTGGGGGGAGGGGAGGGTCTTGTCAACGACCAGGACCACCACAGCTTCATTAGCAGTACCTACTCCCCAAGCCCAGGGAAAAGTCTACCATACCTACTCTCCCTCCAGACCGCCTCTCCTTGGAAGTCAAGTATGAAGAAAAACACTTTAGCATACGTGGCTGTTTAGATTACCCAGAAAGAGAGGATGGGGTGTCCAACTCCCTCCTCTGGTCCCTCTCCCTTGGCTCACCATAGGCCATCTGTCGGATGGAGATGGGTGATCTTCCGTCCTCACTCAGTGATGCTAAGCCCTCATCTGCCTTCCTGGGAAACAGAAGGAAGGGCAGGGATGTTCCTTCCCCTCCAATACCCTCCCTTTAACGACCCTTACTCCAACCACCATCGCAGGGCTGGCCCACTTCCCGCCATGCACACCACTGTCCCCCCTCCCTTCCAGAGCCCCCCTTGTCCTTACTTAAGGAGCTTGTAGTAAGCAAAACGGAACACTTCCTGTAGAAGGACAGAGACAGCAGCACCAAAAATCAGGAGGCCATACTGGAGCCGTGCATCTGATCGGTCTGTCACATGGACCAAGATGAACCAGACCACAGAAGCCAAGAGCAGGGAGACCAGCCAGAAAAAGGCTCTGAGAAAACACAAGGGCAATGAGAGAGGCAAAGACAGGAGCAGATGGAAAAATCAAGGAGGGAGCCAGCCAAGGATGGAATGTATGAAAAGTGGAAGTTAGACTTCCGGATGGTAAGGGAGACAGGGACCAGATAAGTGTCTCCACCAACAGACTCATTTGTAAGAATCTGAAAGCAGCAGAAAGGGTAGAGATCTGGTTAGAGTCTTCATTAGAGTCAAAGTGTGTGGGCATGAACGGACAGACTAGGTATCCATTCCAAGATCCTTGGCTGGCCGAGGTCAGCACAGCCCCCTCATTAATCTTGGCCTTGGGCCTTCTCTGACGTTGCCGGGAGGACTACAGGAAGAATCTGTGAAATCCCTGGAAGGCGGAAGCCGACTGCGGGAAATTCTCCTAGATCACGATTTGACCCTGTGTCCAACCTTTTCCGACTTCTGCCCCCCAACTCAGGCTCCCAAGCCTGCTCCAGTTCCTCCAGCCCTTTCTGCACCTTTTTCTCTACGTTCGGCCCCGTCTCCACCACTCGACACTCACCCCGCCACCAGGATGATAACCCGAAGTGGGTCTCCAGCTACAGTGATCAGGAAAAGGGAGAAGGCTGGGCCGAACGCGACGAAGGTGCATCCGAAAAACACAGCAGCCCCCATGACTGGGCAGCTGGGGAAGGGAGGGAACCCCGGCCAAGGAAGGCGAAAGGGAGCTGCGCGCCGAGGGGGAGTCCGCGTGGGGCGAGGACGCAACCCCAGGAGGGGCGCGGTGCAATGTCACCCCCGGACCCCGGGGAAGGGGAAGGGGGGGTGCCGAAACCCCGGACGAAGGTCCGCCCGACCTCGTCTACGGAAGCCGAAGAGGGAACAACCCCCGGTCGCTGCCCCATGGCCACCTCCCATCTAATTCCCACCCCCGGAAGGCCAATGAATACTTGGTGGGGCGGAACTGCAGAGGCGGGGTCATGGCGGCATGGCCTTCTGGGAGTTGTAGTCTCTCATCCTCAGAGCCCTCCTCTTGGTGCTGGGAGTGGCTTCAGAAGAGTAGGCTGGAGTCTGGGCCCAATCAGAACAATGATTCCTGGGTTCGCTGGCGCCTTGGCCACGGTTTCCTTTCTTTCGGTAGAGAAGGGTGATAGCCACCCTACCTATTACTAGAGGAGCTTTGTCGGAGGAAGATCCTGTTTGACTCTAGAGACAAATAAAAAAGAGCACAGGATAGAGGTTGTGGGAAGATAGGGACGGACATTGTTCTTAAGTTGAATTAGAGGAAATGACCCAGAGAAGCATCCTGAGGGATCAAAGTTAGGCTTAAAAGTTGGAACTCTTTGGGCAGCCTGGTATAGGAATTACGTCTTAAATGAAGCCTCCACTTGTATTCTGTAATGACAGAATGAGAAAAGCAGGAGGAGCCGGGAGAGAAATATTAGGAAAATGTTTGGAAGGAATCGTGGAGTCACAAAGCAACTAGAGCAATGGGACTGAGAGGAAATTACACCCATCCCCTCCACCCCCGCCCCACGCCGAGCTGCTTGGTTCCTTTGATGTCATACTTCCTTTATTTATAGTCTGGAAAATAAACTTGAGTGGTGTCTTTTCCTCAGGCTGGGGAGAGAGATTTCATATTATCAGGAATCATCATTTGTATGAGGACGGGTTGGTCCTTAGGAGTCTGCAGAACAGAGGAATCCTATGATGGGATCTGAGCATTTTGATCATATATGAGAAAAATCGTTTTTTGAGGGTACATACAAAGCAACAACAAACTACAGAAAAATTTAAAAGATTACCGGGCTTCCTGGAGGTTTTTGCAAAAAGTCACTAGGAGGGGAATCAGTGGAGGTGGGGGGGTGGGGGGGATGGGAGGGTAGGGGGGGTGGAGGGTTGGGGGGGTCTGGCGGTCACTAGACACATTGTTCCCCAAGGTTAGGAGGATGGGAACATCTTGGCCAGTGTTCAGGATTCCATGTGTGTTCAACAGGCTGAGTCTGGGCCACTCTTCTCTGTGAGCTGTTAGCAGCTGTGGGGAACAATCTGTGCATGATGAGCCCACAGCCACTTGCACGGTGTTCAAGGACTCATTTTAGATGCTTAGCAAGTATTTACTAGGTATGTGAGGCTTGTGGAGCTTTTCTTTTGTTCTAATAGCTATTTTTATGTGTGTGGGAGGGGGTTGTGTCATGTATATCTGTGCAACATGTATGTGCTCGGTGCTCTTGGAGGCCAGATGAGCACATCAGAACCCTCGGGACTGCGGCTACAGATGATTGTGATCCACCATGTGGTGCAAGGACATAGCCAGGGCTACCTGTGAGGGAGTGGAGAAGAGCAGGGGCTGGAGAAAGGGAAGGAGCCCAGGGAAAATAGACAAATGCAAGAACAATGGATATAGGGAGTACAGTTGTTATAGGAAGGATGCACAGCTGGCAGGGGAGGGGATGGGGAGGGGAGGGGATGCACAGCCGGCGGGGGCTGATAAACATGATAAAAAAGATCATGTTTCCCTCAGAGTGGAGAGCAACCCTGCACAGCAATGGTAACTTAAGGCCTGCAAGAAGGAAGGTGGATTTTGGGGAGCATTGAGAGGGAGGAAGCATAGGAGGGGAGAGGAGAGGGTGAACTTTGGTCCCAGCAGTGGGAGTCCTGAGCGGACCTAATCCAGGGCTAGGGGCTCTCCAGGAATAACAAGTTAGCATCCAACAAGGGGGTTAAGGGGGTTGGCTCTAGGTCCAGCAGCTATGTAAAGATCTACGGAGCGAGTAGGCGGAGAGTTCTGTCCCCTGGGAGAAGAATCACTCCAGTGCCCTCCCAGCTTCACAGCAGCAGGGGAGGCGGGGTAAGTGTGGTGGGAAACAGCAATTTCCTCTTTTAACTTACACAGTGATAGTGCAAAACCCAGAATGGATGTCCTCTTTATAGCCCTCCTTGTTGCACCACTCATCCTGGGTAAGTCTCCTTCTGACCCTGGCCTTTTGTGCCAGGTCTTTTGCTATAAATGGGATGAGAGAAAAGGAAACAGAGAGCAGTACGTCGGGCATTTCAGCGGGGAGCTGTACTGCTTTTCTCAGCTGTTGGAGTCCAGGGTTGGGGGCAGAGCAGGGATCTGGAAGGTGGAGCCAGGAAACCAAAGGCAAAGCAAAGCGAAGTCTTGTCAAATAAGACACAGGCCGGTGGAGGATGGGACTCTAAAGAGAGTTCCTTCGGCAAGACTGAACTCAGATTTCTGTTCCTGTCACCACAGAGCTGAGCAGGAGAGTGAGGAGCCATAAAGGAAAGAAGTGGGCGCTTGGAAGTCAAGGGAGCAACATCAGTGAGCGAAGCCAGAGGCTCTCCTTTCCACAAAGCACAAGGAAACAAACAAACCTCCTATTAGCAAAGACATAGGTGCGAGAGCCAAGCTGGATGGCACATGCCCAGCGCTTGAGACATAGAGGGGAAAGGGTCAGAAATTCAAGGTCATCCTTGACTACTTAGTGAGTTCCTGACTAGTCCCAGGTGAATAAGAAGCCCTCAGCTGGGTGTGGTGGCTCACGCCTTTAGTCCTAGCACTCTGGAGGCAGAGGCAGGCAGAGCTTTGAGTATGAGGCCATCCTGGTCTACAAATCCAGTTCCAGGACAGCCAGGACTATACAGAGAAAGCCCTGCCTCAAAAACAAATAAATAAATAACAAACAAACAATTACCCCTGTACCAAAAAACAAAACCAAGCTTGGTGTGGTGGCTCGCTCCTTTAATCCCAGCATTCCTGAGGCAGAAACAGAAAGGTCTCTGTGAATTCTAGGCTAGTTTGGTTTACTTGGTGGTTTCTACATTGGTTACAGATACATAGCAAACAATGTCTTTTAAAAAATAAAAGAAGCCTGGCATGGTGGCACACCCCTTTAATCCCGGCACTTGGGAGACAGAGGCAGGCGGATTTCTGAGTTCGAGGCCAGCCTGGTCTACAGAGTGATTCAAACAAAAAGAAAAAAAAAAGAAGAGAAAAGCCAGTATAGGTTGGCTTAGGCCAGTAGAAAACTGGCTGCCTTCAGGGACACGATCCCAAGAGTAGTTTGGCTCCTTCCCCTCTTTGTTCTCAGCCAGGTGTGTCACTGTTTTCCTTTCCTTTCAATCCTGTGTCCTTAGTTTGGGGTTGGAGGGATGTGTTTAGCAGAAGGCCTAGAATTCTGGATTCAGTAAGCAAAGCCACACAGTGTTAGTTTTGGAAGGGGAGAGACGCTACGATGGGTCATCTGGTCCAGCTGACTTATTTTTAAGGAAGGTGATACGAGCCCAGCTGTGGTGCTGCATGCCTTTAATGCCGGCATTTGGCAGGCAAAGGCAGAAGCAGGTTTCTGTGAGCTGGAGGCCAGCCTGATCTATACAGTGAATTTCAGGACAGCCAGGGCTACATAGAGAGACCCTGTCTCAAAAGGGGTTGGGGGGTGTGAAGCAGACTTATGAAAAGTTCTGCTTAGCTAGCAGTGGAGCTGGAAGTAAAACCAAATCTAAAACATTGAGTGTCTTTTATGAGGAAAATTTGGGAACATATAGAATGTATATAGCTTTTCTAAATTTTTTTGGGCTCTGTCTTCCACTTTTTTTGTTGTTTGTTTTTTGTTTTGTTTTGTTTTTGTTTTTTGAGACAGGGGTTCTCTGTGTCCTGGAACTCACTTTGTAGACCAGACTGGCCTCAAACTCAGAAATCTGCCTGCCTCTGCCTCCCAAGTGCTGGGATTAAAGGCATGCGCCACCACCGCCCGGCTGTCTTCCACTTTTAAAGGCTTTACATATATCTCCCTTGGGGCTTAGAGGATGTGAAAGAATCTGCTTTCTGTCCTGGGAGTTCTGCACTGAAAACAGAATACTGTCCTCACCGCAGCTAGATGCCAGGAAACTTGGGCCAACATAGATGTACAGAGGCAGGGAGAGACCTCTGGAGAGGAAGCAGAAAGAAGCTGGGAGAGCTCTGTGATCAACAACATGTGTGCTGTTGCTAAGGGGTTCCAGATGCTCTGACCTGTAACTCTTGTGCCTTGCAGGACAGGAATACGACCATGAAGAGCAGCTGGAAGAGGGTGATTACTATCAAGTGGCATATTATTATTACACAGTGACCCCTAATTATGGTGCGTATGTGAAAGGCTCTGATTCTTAGTGGGGTAGATTTGGGGACCACTTAGTTCCAAGATTGTCCTTCATTTTGCAAAAGAACAATAACAAAACTTTCAAGACTCTTGGTATTATTTCTTAGGCTCATGATTAAAAAAAAAAAAAAAGTAAGAATTTTATGTTTATGAGCATTTTACCTGCATGTATGTCTGTGTACCTCATGTATACCTGGTGCCTACCTAGGTCAAAAGAGGGCATTGGATCCCCTGGAACTGGAGTTTCAGGTGGTTGTGAGCTAACAGGTGGGTCTGAGAACTGAACCCACATCCTCTGGAAGAGCAGCCAGTGCTCCTAACCCCTGAGCCACTCATCTCTCCAGCCCCTTAAGCTCATTATATTGTTATGTTTTGGAAAATGGTTGGGACAATTTAGAAAATTTCCAATCTGTAAATTATTGTACATACTAGAGTGATAATATAAATCCATACATACTCACAAACAGTTAAGATTTAGTTTTCAGTATTATTTTCGATTATGCGTATGTAGTGAGGTGTGTGAGGAGCTGGAGTTATGAGCGGCTGAGAGCTGCTCAGTGTGGATTCGGGAAACTAAACTGGCGTCCTCTGAAAGAGCAAGCCATGTTCTTAACTGTTCAGCCATTTATTTCTCCGGCTCAAATTCACAAATATTTTAACACTACAGCTAACTAGAAGTATGTTACACCAATACACTTTACAATGTAGGTTGTACCAATACAACGCAATGTAAGGATCCTGAGTGTGAAGTTTCTTCCCCTTTCACTTGTTTCTTTTTCTCTTCTCCAGATGACTTCAGTGTAAACTTCACTGTTGATTACTCCGTGTTTGAGTCAGAGGATAGGTTGGTGAGTGACTTCTCTACCAGGACAAATAACACTAAAACAGAAACAGGGAAGTGCTAAAATGTGAGGCTGGGTGTGGTAGTCCAGTTCTATAATCCCAGCACTTGGGAAGCAGAGGCAGGAGGAGTACTATGGGTACTAGGTCAACCTGGTCTCCATAGCAAGTTCCAATTCAACCGTGACTATATAGTAAGACTGTCTCAAGGGAAAAGAAAGGAAAGAAGGAATGAAGGAAGGAAGGAAGGAAGGAAGGAAGGAGAAAAGAAAATCTGATAGATAGAAACTAGGATGTGGGTCACAAATAGATCTTTAACTATAGCTGGGAGAAGGAAGCCAGAACCTAGTAGGCTTACTAATACACGGAGGAGGGACAGTTAAGGGAATTGATGAATGGAATACATACATACTCAATCTGTACTAGCAGCAGGCCCAGACATCCCTGAGCCTGTGGGGTTGATTAGGAGGCTTGCTTGTAGGAAAAGATGGAAAACTCTTAACTAGAGCATCTATGGAGATACTGTATGGAAGAAATGATAACTGTTTCCCAATCCTACCGAGGGCAGAACAGGTTGAATAAGGAGGTAACAACAACAGAAGCGGTAGAGACTACAGCCTCTTCATACAGTCTTCATACAGAACTTATGGACCCTCAGAATCCTGTAACCACGAAACCAGTGACCACAGAACCAGTGACCACAGAACCAGTGACCACAGAACCAGTGAGTCAAATGGGGATTGAGGAGGAGGACGGTATGACATCTCTTACCCAGACAGATCCTAGGGCTCGTGACCTGCAGGAAACAAGGCAGGTTTTGCAGGAGGGCAGAACTGTGTCATTAATGCTGCTATGGAGGTATTGTTGTTTGGTTTTCTTTTACTGTAATAAAACACTGACAAAACCAGCGAGGGGAAGAAAGGGTTTATTTTGTCTTACAACTACGCAGTCATGTTTCATCCTTGACAGAAGTCAGGGCAGGAGCTTGAGGCAGGAACTGAAGCATAGACTTGGGAGGACACTGCTCACTGGCTGACTCCCATGGCTTGCTCAGCTCACCCTTTTATACCACTTGCCCACAGTGGGCTGGGCGCTCCCACATCAATCATTAATCAAGAACATTCTCCCAAAGACATTCCCACAGTCCAATCTGACAGAGGCAATTCTCCAATTGAGGCTCCAGCTTCCCAAGTGTGTTTGTGTGTGTAGGTGTGCATGTGTGTATATGTGCGTGTGTGTGTGTGTGTGTGTGTGTGTGTGTGTGTGTGTGTGTGTGTGTAGGTGTGCATGTGTGTGTGTGCCTGTGTTGAGGACAGAGGACAACTTTAGGGACTCAGTTTGTTGGGCTTGAGTGCCGTGAGCTTTTACCTGCTGAGCTGTTTTGCCAATCCGGATTTTGTTTTAGATGTAACTTGAGACTGATGCAGCTTTGGCTTGTGTGGTGTTCTGTAAGGAGACATGAACTTAGACTCATTACCGTTAAGGTAAGAGTGAAAGCTGCCAAAGGAAAAACCTCAGAACAAATAGCTATTTTTGGTGTCTTGGGTATGACAGGAGAGTCTACAGAGGGAGACAGTATAAAGCAGGAAAAAAAATGTGCAAGGGCCTGCATAGGTAATTGGAGAATTATGTTTTCACCATGTGGAGTTAGGGGACAGGAAGCTTCCTTGCAGGACAGGAGGAGGAGGAGAAAAAAATCCGAATAGGCCGCCTGTGGGGATGTTGGATGGAAGCAGGACCAACCAGAAAGACCTATTTAAAAACAAAACAAAACAAAAAAATTGGCTGGTCATAGTGGGAAATGCTTTTAATCCCAACACTCTAGAGGCAGAGGCAGGTAAATGTTTATGAGTTCAAGGCCAGGTTGGTCTGCACAGCAAATTCTAGGACAGCCAGGCTACACGGTCCTCATAGGAGAAACCTTTTTTGAGCAGTAAGATGGCTCTTCAAGTAAAGGCTGCCAAGTCTGAGGAGCTGGCCCATGTTTGATGCCTGAGACCGACGTGATAGGATAGAAGAGATTCCAAGAGTTGTCCTTTGACCTCCACACTTGTAACATCCTATACTCTTCCACCTAAATAAGTAAATGTAAAAAAAAAAAAAATTACACAAGGTCTTTCATATTTGCATAGTAATATCATGCACATCAACTTAGGGATAAATCTGCAGATAGTCTGAAATGTCAGGCTGGACTTTGGGCTTATAAGCAATAAGGAGCCTCGAACTCAGAGATCCGCCTGTCTCTGCCTCCCAGGTGCTGGGATCAAAGGGGTGCGCCACCACCGCCCGGCTTTTTTGGATTTTCAGGACAGGGTTTCTCTGTGTAGCTCTGGCTCTCCTGGAACTCACTTTGTAGACCAGGCTGACCTCAAACTCAGAAATCTGCCTGCCTCTGCCTCCTAAGTGCTGGGATTAAAGGCATGCGCCGCCACCACCACCTGGCTAGAAAACTCTTCATCTCACTATATGGAAAGCACAGAATGGAACGGTTTATACTGTCTCAGGAACACCTGCTAAAGGACTGGACTAGGGGGTGCTGGTGCAAACTGAGAGGAGAAAAATAACGTTAGAACAACATGCCTTGTCTATAAGGGAGAACTAAAATAACCTACAGACTCTGATCATGTTTGGGGAAAACCAGTGTGATGGCTCAGATGGCAAGGATGTCTGCCAGCAAGACAATTGGGTTTCAATCCCTAGGACCCATGTGATGGGAAGAATGAACCCATTCCCCCAAGTTATCCTCTGACCTCTACACATGTACTCACTCATGAGCGTTTGGAAAATGTCGGAAGCCAGGGTGGTTTAGGAGGACAGTGATAAATTGGACAGCCCTGTGTATGTGTTCTGAAGGCAGCTGAACTACATCAGGAGTGGAGACCTAAAGGCAAAGTTACATTGTGAAAGTGGAAAGGCCAATGCCTAAGTCAGCGGAGGCAGATAAGTCAACCAAGGAAATGGAAGAGGCAGGCAGACAGCCAAGTTTGAGTTATAGGGACTAGAAGAGCGAAAGCTTGATATGATCAATCAAAAGCTACTGAGAGCCCGAAGAGGAAGAGGCATGGATGCCCCCAAGAATGTAGTTTGAGTTGTTAAAAGAAAGTTAGATTTGTGGAATAAATGAGTACGGAGTGTAAGCTGGGTGAGGTGTCTACGACTGCAAGACAGAGACAGTTGACCTCTGATTAGAGGCCAGCCTGGACTGTAAGGGAAAAAAAACATCTCAAGAGTAAGGAAGGCCCATGAAGTGGTGCACATGGCTTTGAGGCAGCAGCAGGGGGATCTCTGAGTTCGAGGCCAGCCTGGTCTACAGAGTGAGTTCCAGGACAGCTAGGGCTACGGCTACACAGAGAAACCCTGTCTCGAAAAACAAACAAAAAAAAAGGGCAAAAGAACCAAAGAGCAGCACACATGCAATTGAACACAAGTGGGAGGATCCAGTAAGATTGGCAAGCAGTAAATACCCCACACACATTGGGAAATGTGTGGTAGGTTCTCTATAGATGGCAAGCCCCACTTAAGCCCAGGAACTAAGTCTCATTTATTCTGTCCCTGAAAAACATCTAATACAAAGTCATGCCTACAAAGGGTAAAAAAATGCAATGTTATTGAGAGTTGTGGCCTCCCAAGTAGGAAGAATTCTTATTGTGATAGGGAGGCGGGCAGACTCTCCTTTGAGACCACAGGTAAAGAAAAAAGGGGTTAGTGTAAAGAGATTGTCTTCCTGGAGAGGGGATGGGACTGCTGGAAAGGTGACAATGACCTATGTGTGTGTATGTGGGGGGTGTTTTAGCAGAGTCCAAATCAGAATGATGCCATGTCCACGCTGCAGAGTCCTGTGTCCTGCTTTCTGTTATGGACCCTCCTTCAAGGAGGGGTACATTTTATGTAGAAGGTAAGAGGGCAGCCACTGGCCTTGGTGGGGTGCTATAAAGTAATTCTTACCAGTTACCTTTTGCTTGTATTTCCAACCTGGACATCAATTCTCATACGAAAAGAAGGAAGCAGGATCACCTTTAGAAATATCTAATTAGCTGATCTTGAAAATTTTGAAAGATGTTGAAGCAAAGACTTTTGTGATGTCATTCTTTTATTCGGATCTGGCAAGACTTTTAAGACCTCCTCCTAGGAGAGAAGCAGGCTAAATGGAGAAGCCTTTTCCAAACTCCCAACAAGCCTGGAAAATCAGAGCTGGTTCTATTCTGCCCAGGTTTGAAGTTATAGCAGGTGCCAGAGGTCAAAATGGGTGTGTCCTACAACCCTGTAGAGCCAAGAGGCAAAGTTCAGCAGGAGGCGGAAGGAGGCATGAAGAATGGAGAATCCACCTTAGAACCTGAAATCAGTGGCGTTTGCATAGAGACGGGAGCAAAGAGACTTCCTTGCTTTCCTGCTCTTGGTTTTTTGATTTACTGTTTTTAATTATGTGTGTGTGCAGGGAGGGGTGTGTGCACATGAGTATGGGCGCTCAGGCTACAAGCACCAGAGTTTCTGGGGGGAGAGTTTACAGGGGTTTGTGAGCCAGCTGACATGAGTGCTGGGACTGGAACTTAGGTCCTCTGCGAAAGTGTGTTCTCTTAAACACTGGGCCAGCCCCCCTGACCCTGTTTCTATCCACCCCCTTTCCCAGGTGAGAGAAGGCCGCTATCACTCTTCAGACTAGAATTCTTTGGCAAGAATTTGGATGAAAAATTTTAAAAAAAAATTGGGACTGGAGAGATGGTTCAGCGGTTAAGAGCACTGACTGCTCTTCAAGAGGTCCTGAGTTCAATTCCCAGCAACCACATGGTGGCTCACAACCATCTGTAATGGGATCTCATGCCCTCTTCTGGAGTGTCTGAAGACAGCTACAGTGTACACATATATATATATATACAATAAATAATTCTTTTAAGAAAAAAATTAAAAAATTAATTTTGCCTACTTCTTAATGAGAGTCTGTTCTAAAGTCAACACTGACACGTACACCAAGATTTAGCGGCATGAAGGGCAGATTAGAAAGAGAATTACAAGGCAGGGAACCAGAAGCAGGCAGATCTTTGAGTTTGAGGGCAAGCCTGGTCTACAAAGTGAATTCCAGGGCAGCCAGAGCTACACGGAGAAACCCTGTCTTGGGGGGTGGGGTGGGGAAGGAATTAGATATCAACTAATTAGAAGGAATTATACCCTATACATAGTTTAGAGTAGAACAGAGACTATCACAGATAACAGGTTCATTCTGAGACTGTAATTCTAACTCTATTTTTGTTTCTTTTCTTTTCCTGAGGGTCCCATGTGGCTCGGGTTGGTCTTGAACTGATCTCCTTGCATCCATCCCTCAGGATTACAGAAGGCATGAGCCACCACATCTAGATTACTTATATTTTATTTGATATTGTCTTGAAATTGTGTTTGGGGAAACAGTGCTGAGGTTTAATTTAGAAATCCTTTTCCTTTTTCTAAAATAACCACATTGCTAAATATAAGTAAAAAAGCATTAGAACATATTTAAAATAACCACACGTTCTCCAAACCATGACTTAGATCCCTGTCCAACTTTTCTTTTAGTAAGACTGGGGGGGTGGGGGGGTGGTAGTGTCTGTTCTCTCGACCCTAATCAGAACTAGAGTGCCCCCTTGCGACTCCTCTGCTTCAGTCGACAGGGTCCTCCTCGCCATCGTTTCCTTTTACAGTGACTTGGTGCAAGGGATGCTAAGGTCTGTTGGTGACTCTCTAAACTCTTGACTCGCTTTTTTCCTTCCTCAACGTTTCCCCAGTTTTCTCCCAGGAACAAATAAACTGAAGCCAGATAAAGCCATAAGCTTGAGGAGCAAAGATCTACTCTGCTCTGTTCCCAGTACTGAGAATCAGAGAATTCTGAGTGAAGGGTCCGAAGGGCCCGGGGCAGAAAAGTCAGGGACAAGTTCGGCTATGACCTCTAGAATCTTGGCGGGCTGGCATCCGAGCTGGGAACGTGCGTGGCAAGTTATGTAAGAACCGGCTGGAGAAGCTGCGCGGCGGGAGCCCCGGAGAGGACGCGGTGTTCCAGCCGCAGTCCCCACCCTCCTCGCCCAGCAGGGCAGGAGGCACCCAACTTGGTGGCGAGGAGGGGAGGATGAAAGAGTGGGGAGTCACGAGGGCGAGCCGCCGACAAGGGAACGGATGCCCGGCGTCACACGTCCGTTGTCACACACGTTGCGGACACGAGTTGCTGAGGGCTCCCACGTGCTGCGCCCGTGCGCGGAGGCGCTCAGAGGGGCCCACGTCCCGAGGCGCCACCTCCGTGGCTCGGCCCCGCTCTGTACACTCCAGCCGTGCGTCTCCCGCGCAGTGCTGTCCTATTTAAGGCTATGAGCTCCACCCTTTTCCGCCCCTTCCTTAATTTTCACTTTTTTCCATCCTCCTTTTTTATCACCCGAGGAGCCGCATGTACGGGCGGAGCATGGACTGCTTCCCTTCCAGCCAATCACCACTTGGCTGCCTCTCTATTGGCCGAGCCCCCGCGTGCCGTAGCAAATGGGCTGTGAGCGTCTGCATCTAGAGTCACGTGTTGCCGGTAAGCTATCCAATGAGAGCACAAGGTCTGTGTACGCAGGGGGAGGCACGTGCAGAACCGCACGTGTCTGGGAGGGGGAAGGGGCGGGACCCACAGAGTGAGGCGGAGGTGGGTCGGCTAGACCAGCACAGACAGTGAAGAAGCTGCATACCGACCGGGGCTGAACCGACAGACCCAGGTAAGCGGACGAGAGCCAAGCGCTCTCCGGAAGACGACCCGGATGGGGTGGGCATGGAAGACCGCAGATCGGGGTGTTGGGAGGTATTGCATCACCTGGCAGGCGCGACCGTAGACTGACCAGCGCAGTGCACCTGATGGTGAAGGATGCGAAAGCGGTGGAGCCGGGTGTCTATGGGGCCGGAACTCTAGGGACCTGAGGTGGGTTCTGGTGCGCAGAGCAGCCTCTAGCGGGTGTCGTTTTTAGGTCGATAGGCTCCCTATGAGGTCTGGCCGGGAACAGCCCAGAACTGCAGGCTGAGGGGAAGGTGTAAAGTCGGTTATTCACCCAAGGGAAGAAAGGCTGTGTAGGGTCAAGAGCTCTGTGTGGGCTGGCGGTCTAGATTTTGAATGCGGCTGGAAGAGCAAGTTTTTTTTTTTTTTCCTTTCTTTCTTGTTTCTATTGAGAACGGAAAAACAATAAAACAAAGCGAAAACCATGTTACTCTGTTTAGAATGCCCCAGTCTCCCAGTCCCTTTCCTAATTCTTTGACTCTGATTTCAGACTCCCTCGCTTTGCTTTTCAGTTGCAGGTTCTGATCTTTGGTACTACGGGAGCTGCTCTTCAGCCCCTCTCCTGCTCCTGGACCTATGGATTCTCCATCTAGTGTTTCTTCTTATTCCTCCTCCTCCCTCTCCCCATCATTTTCCACGTCCTCTGTGAACAGTGACTTTAGCTTCCCTTCTGATAACGAGAGGGAGGGCAAGGGCACCCATGAGCTCAGGCCAGACACTGTGGGTCAGAGAGGAGGTTCCAGGCCCAGTCCAGGCCCTATCCGCTGCAGACATCGACCCAGGGTTTCTAGTAACCAACATACAGCACCTCATCTGGAACAGCAAGGATCTGAAGTCAAGAGATCAAGAGACGGTGAACAGGAGACGAGTCTGAACACCCAAGGATGTACTACAGAGGGAGATCTGCTCTTTGCTCAAAAGGTAACAGAAAGCAGAAAAGATAGTGCAGTGGCAAACACCTAATTGGTTGACAAGGACCTGCCAGTTACATCACAGCAGAAAAACCACTGCTGGTCTCAAAGTCTTGTGCTGTTTTTCTACAGTGTAAAGAACTCCAAGGGTTCATACGGCCCCTCACAGACCTACTGAACGGACTCAAGATGGGTCGCTTTGACAGAGGTAATAATCTGATTAATTAATTATATTTCTGGGGGTAGCCCCCCTTCTCTGAGTGAAATCTTACATTTCTCTTTGGGGCATGGGCTATTCTGTTTGCATCTGTAACTTAATTTCTTCATGTGAATTCATTTGAACCCCATCTGTCTCTGTATTTCCTTTACATTTACCTCAGTCCCCACCTCTGCTGTTTCCCTCAATGCTGGGAGTGAACCTACAGCTGAGCTGTGTACATCCCACGCCCTCTAATCACCCTCCCTCTTTCACCCTAGGATTAAGTAGCTTCCAACAGAGTGTGGCCATGGACCGGATCCAGCGCATAGTGGGTGTTTTACAGAAGCCTCAGATGGGGTGAGTCTCCCTCTTTCCTTCATTCCCTCCTCAGTATCTTATTGAGGGAGGCCTGTACAGTTCTCCCTGTTTCTTTTTTCATAGTTGACTTTTAAAATATCCTTTTTTTCACAGAGAACGTTATCTAGGAACCTTGCTGCAGGTGGAAGGGATGTTAAAGACTTGGTTTCCTCACATAGCTGCCCAGAAGTCATCCTCAGGAGGTAGCCGGCACCAGATAAGCAAGGTATGCCCCTAAAGACCAAGGGAGAGACTGGGAGAAGACCCAGGCCCCGACTGTCTGGAGAACGTCTCCCTTCCAGGTGCCTTCCCTTTTCCCTCCCAGGGAAGGGCTGTCTGTCTGACTTGGCACATTACTGTGAGTTTTAGATTTCGTCTCGATGTTGGCTCTATTCTGTTGAGATCTCACGAAATTTACCCCTGCCCTCCTGTCAAAGCTGTCTGCTTCCTGAAGGCTTTTTTTTTTCTGTTTTTTTCGAGACAGGGTTTCTCTGTGTAGCCCTGGCTGTCCTGGAACTCACTCTGTAGACCAGGCTGGCCTCTAACTCAGAAGTCCGCCTGCCTCTGCCTCCCGAGTGCTGGGATCAAAGGCATGCACCACCATACCTGGCTTACAGAAGGCTTTTAATCTGGCCAAATGACTCACAAGAAGATGCCTCCATTTTTCTCTTCTTGACCTCCCCCCAAAACCCTCCCCCTCTCCATCTTTTGACTTCTATCAACATAACTTTAAACCTTACATAGTGAGTTTCTCTTTCTTTCTCCCTCTCTTTCTTTCTTCCTTTCCTTTCCTTTCCTTTCCTTTCCTTTCCTTTTCTTTTCTTTCCTTTCCTGTTTGTTTGAAAACAGGGTTTCTCTGTGTAGTGGCTGACCTGCAACTTGTTCTGCAGACCTGGCTAGCCTTAAACTCAGAGATGCATGTGCCTCAGCTTCCCGAGTGTTCAGATGAAAGGTGTGCATCATCATGCCCAGCTAAATCCACTAAAGCTTCTAGTGATATGAAAATGACTGACTGAAAGATTAACAGGATCATGCCTCATAAAGAACTAAACACGGGAAATGAGACCTTTCACACAGAAATTAAAGAAAAGAAAATTAAATTAAAGTCATTTCAATTTCTCTGGCTGGTGGTGTGGTTTATGAGACTGCTTTTCTGCCACTTAGTAGGTCCTGGGTTTGATTTAAAGAAGTCGAACAGGAATCACTGTATAAATAATGAGAGCCATGGGGCTCTTTTTATCTTGTCTGTTTCTAGTAGCCTCATACTGTCTGTTACAGAGTAGCCTCCAACTTTGTGTTAGGTAGATGGGAGCATTACTTGATTGCTGAAATTTTTACTTCATCATCACCTGGCAGAACACACCTGTTGCACAAACGTTTGTTTGCACTGTACAATGAGTCCTCAAGGGAAGCAAAGGTCTGTGCTTAAGTGAAACTCATGTGTAAGCTTTGTTAACTCCTGGTTTTGCATTTCCCATTCTCTAGCACTTTCCCAGCCACCACGGTGACCCCGGGGCTGCTTCTCCTGCACCTCTCCTAGAGAAGATGGGCCAAACACAGCTGGGACATTTAGTTTTGAAACCAAAGCAGCCTTGGCATCTCACTGGATGGCCAGCTATGAACCTCACCTGGATTCATAGCACTCCAATTTGTAACCCTCCCCTCAGCTCCCAAGGCTCCGCCTCTGGCCACAGCCCCATAGGCACTGGAGCCAGCATTGGTGTCATCCTTGTCCTCCAGAAAGGAGGACAGCCCTTCACCCATTCTGCCCCGGGCACTCCGGTCCCACCAACTCCACTGTCTCCTGTCGTCCCTGGTGATCTGAAGAAACTGCCTGGCGAGGAGCCTCGTTGCCACAGTTTGCCAGTAACACTGCCATCAGACTGGAGTTGCATCCTATGTCCGCCTGTCCTGCCTACCACAGACAGAGAGATGACTAAAGGACACCCAGAGCCACAGATGACTAGCCATCCCCCAGTTGCTCCGGATCCTCAGCCCTAACCCAGGCTCTGCTTCTTTCCCCTGATTCCCAATTTGTATAAATGTATGTTTTATGTGTATTTTTTTTTTTACTTTAATGTATTTGTGGTGAGGAAATAGAAATCCTTTCTGATTAAAGACATTTTTTACTTAAATGCTTTTTTTTTTTTTTTTTAAAGATTTATTTATTATTTATTATATGTAAGTACACTGTAGCTGTCTTCAGACACTCCAGAAGAGGGCGTCAGATCTCATTATGGATGGTTGTGAGCCACCATGTGGTTGCTGGGATTTGAACTCCGGACCTTTGGAAAAGCAGTCGGGTGCTCTTACCTGCTGAGCCATCTCACCAGCCCCCAAATGCTTTTTTTTTAAAAAAAGACTTATTTATTTTATACAAGTACACTGTAGCTGCCTTCAGACACACCAGAAGTCATCAGATACCATTACAGATGGTTGTGAGCCACCATGTGGTTGCTGGGAGTTGAACTCAGGTCCTCTGGAAGAACAGTCAGAGCTCTTAACCACTGAGCCATCTCTCCAGCCCCTCTTTTTTTTTTTAAGATTTATTTATTATTATATCTAAGTACACTGTAGCTGTTTTCAGACACACCAGAAGAGGGTGTCAGATCTCATTATGGATGGTTGTGAGCCACCATGTGGTTGCTGGGATTTGAACTCAGGATCTTCGGAAGAGCAGTCGGTGCTTTTAATCACTGAGCCATCTCTCTAGCCCACTTAAACACTTTTCTGACTGTTGGAAATTGAAAACTTTGAGCCTAGAGTACCATAAATATCACTCGCTGAGCAACTGACAAGAAGATAGGACAGATGTGACCACGCAAGGTAGAGCTGGGTTGGGATGGTACAAAACCTGTGGGGGAGCACCCTTAGGACTCCTGTGGGGGAGCACCCTTAGGACTCCTGTGGGGGAGCACCCTTAGGACTCTCACAGGCTCAGAGCTGAAGTGTTGTGGTTTCTTCTCTGTTCACACTCAGAAACTAGTAGCTTTCCCTTTGTGTCGCTCTCTCCCTGTGGAATCTTCCAGCTGGCCAGACAAGCAGGTTCTTCAACTCTGGGACACTTCTGCTTTGATGGGAGCTGTTGATGCTTGGGGGTAAATGCGTATGTAACCTGCTGCTGCCTTCAGAAGAGGGAAAGCCCAGCCACTGGGGTGCCAGTTTTGAAGAGAGCATAGTGCCCTAGAATTGTCGAGGTCAGGGTAGGAGGCCTCAGAGTCTGGGCCATATCGCTATTCAAACAACTGTAAGTGCTAAGTGTATGCTAGGCCGAGGAAAGCTACTCAGATGTTACTAACTGAAGCCCATGAATGGATCTCCACCCTTCTCTGTGTATTCCTTTCTTTCTATTTGTCCTAGTTTCTACCAAAACCATTTCCTCTCTCCTCCTCGGCCTTCCCGAGCATCAGATCATTCTGTCTTCTTAGTCACCGGTTCTCAGCTACGCAGCTGCTCAGTAGTCAGCTTCCTCCCATTCCTCAAGCCCAGTGTCCTGGTAAATAAGTCACCTCCCTTTATTTCAGAAAATATGACCTCCTTTCCGAGGCAAACCTTTATTTGTGTAGGGCAGGCTGGCCTAGAAATCAAAAATCAAGGTGATGCTAGTTCCCCACAAATTACAGTGTGAAACACCACTCTTAGCTCCGTTTATGATTTTTTTTTTTTTTTTTTTTTTTTACAAGACAGGGTTTCTCTGTGTAGCCCTGGCTGTCCTGGAACTCACTCAGTAGACCAAACTGGCCTCGAACTCAGAGATCCGCCTGCCTCTGCCTCCCTAGTGCTGGGATTAAAGACATGCGCCACCACGCCCGGCTCGTTTATGATTTTGATGGCTTTTTATATCTTATTTTTTGAGACAGGGTTTCACTGTGTAGCCCTAGAACTTGTCACACAGACCAGGCCTGTGTCTGCCTCCTGAGTGCTGGGGTTAAAGGAGGCATGAGCTGGGGGCTGGAGAGATGGCTCAGTGGTTGGGAGCACTGACTGCCCTTCCAAAGGTCCTGAGTTCAAATCCCAGCAACGGCATGGTGGCTCACAACCATCCATGATGAGATCTGACTCTCTCTTCTGCGGTGCCTGAAGACAGCTAGTGTACTTACATATAATAAATAAATAATAAAAAACATTTTTAAAAAAGGAGGCATGAGTCACCATGCCTGGCTCATTTTATCATTTTATTTTTTAAGACTTATTTTTATTTTATGTGTATGATTATTTGCCTGAATGTATGTGCACCATATGCATGGAGGCCAGAAGAAGGCATTCATTGTATCCGATGGAATTTAATTATAGATGTTTGAGGGCCACCATAGAGGTGCAGGGGGCCAAAATCAGGTCCTCTGCAAGATAGCAAGCATCTCTTCAGGCTTCTGGATCGCCTTTTATTTGTGGAACTTGTAACTTATATTTTCTACCTATAATAATTACTTCCCCTGAGTCACCAGTTATTGGCTTGCTGAAAATACTGCTTGAGTCAAAATATCCCCTTTCTTCTCTTTGCACTATGGTTCTGCTCCATCTTGCTACCACTCAGCACTAGGGACTGAACTCTCGTTCCCATACATGCTAGGCAAGGGCTCTACCACAAAGTCTACAGTCTCTATATTCACCGTAATCCCTCAGAGTGGTTTTTCTACTGGGAATCGAACTACCACTGCAGTCAACTGTCTACAGCCCAGCTCACATTACTTTCATTGTGTTGCACCTGCCAAAGGAACTAATGAGCTCACAAAATCAGCACTAAAGTATTTTATAACATACCTTCCCCCTAATCAATAGTGAAACCCAGGAGCCTTCACAAATCCTGTGTGTATTGTATCACTTGACACTTAATGCTACCTTCTGAAACTTTCCTACCTTAGATCTTGTGACTACATACAGTCCCAATTCTCCTCTTACCCAACTGGCAGCACTTTCTAGGTTTCTTAATGGCCCCATTTCCACCTACCAGAGTGTGGGTGTGCTCTGAGGCTCCAGTCTTGGTTTTTCTATATATATATTCAATCATCTTATCCAGCACCTTGGGATACAAAGTCTCTGAATCAAACTGTCAAGTTTACATGTAAGTTTCAGTAGAAGATCTCTGCTGGGCTTTTATGCTCCTCTGCTGCTCATAGAGTCAAGCTAGGCTAACAAGTTACACCAGGTGAAACCATCAGTAAACAAAATGGCCTGCAGGTCTTTGGGGAAGCTTTGGGATTTAACTGAACATCATAAATCATCTTAACTTTGCATCATCTGTCCTAAGAAGGTAAACTGATTGTATGCATTTCTGCTGGGGAGTTCATTTGTATATTGGTATATCACTTATACAAAAAAAAAAAAATGACTGAAGGAGCCAGCAATATGGCTCAGCAGATAAAGGCTCTTGTAGGCAAGCCTTACTGAACTGGACATGCAGATTCCACACCGTGGGAGGAGAGAACCAACTCCTGTAAGTTGTCCTCCTACCTCTGCACATGCACATAACTATGTAGGCTTACACACACACACACACACACACACACACACACAGAGAGAGAGAGAGAGAGAGAGAAGTCTTTGTTGTTTTTCAATTACAGAGGGCTATAGAGATGCTCAGCCGTTAAGAGCACCCATTGTTCTTGCAAAGGACCAAAATTCTGATTTCAGTACCCACATGGTGGCTCACAAACCTGTGTAATTCCAGTTGCAGGATATCTGACCTCCTATGGTGCACATACATGCAGGCAAAACACTCATACATATACAATAAGTCCAAATACTTTCAATTAGCTAAAAATTTATTAAAATGTTAGCATTTTATGGCTGTGGAGGTAGCGCCATACAGTGCTGGTGGTTCACGCACAAAGCCATGGGTACACGTGGATGTCATCTCAGCCCCTGGGAGGTGAGGCAGGAGGATCGTAAGCTGATGGAGGGTCATCATCAGCTACACATCTTCTTCCAGACCAACCTAGACCCTGTTTTAAAAGACGTGTGAGGAACACTGGAGAGACCGCTAGGCAGTCAAGAGCAGTCGCCATCTCATCATAAGGATTGGAGTCAGAATCCCAGAAACCATTTAGTAAGCCAGGCCAGGGCATCCCACAGCTATACAGCTCTGAGAGATCTGATGCCCTCTTCTGGGCATGCCCAGGAACATGCACGTGTACATATGTCTGCACATACATGCACACATGGGCACACAAGAACGAACACACACACACACATGTGCGCGCACACACACACATGCGCGCACACACACACATCTATAAAGTAAAAGACCTGGTGAGATAGCTCAGTGGGTAATGGCGTCTCCCACCACTAAGCCTGATGATCTGAGTTCAGACTCAGACATGGGACCCACCCAGTGCCAGGAGGGGAACAATTCTGGCAAGTTGTCCTCTGACCTCCATACATGTGCTATGACACATACACATGAGCTTTTTTTAAAAAAATGTATCATTATTATTCTTTTTTTTAAAGATTTATTTATTTATTATATGTAAGTACACTGTAGCTGTCTTCAGACACTCTAGAAGAGGGCATCAGATCTCGTTACGGGTGGTTATGAGCCACCATGTGGTTGCTGGGATTTGAACTCTGGACCTTCGGAAGAGCAGTCGGGTGCTCTTACCCACTGAGCCATCTCACCAGCCCCCACACATGAGCTTTTATGGGAGCTCTTGTACACATGTACACATGCATACACCTGCACGAGTGCACACACATGCATACAAACACACACACACACACACACAATGACTCCTCTTCTGTTGATGAAATATATGATGCCAACATTTTTCTAGATATCTAGGCTTAAAACTTAGGGGCATTGCAGTTGGGCAGAAGGCTCAGAGGTTGATAGTACTGACAGCTCTTACTGAGGACCCAGGTTAGATTCCCAGCACCTATATGATGGCTTACAACATCTGTAAATCCAGATCCAGTGGATCTGATGCTCTCTTCAGGCTTTTCTGGACATCAGACATGCATGTAGACAACACCCCCCATATACATTTATAAAAACTTTTTTTTCAGTCTAGTAAAAAAGAAAATGATAACAAGAGGAGAAGAGTTGGCTCAGCAGTTAAGAGCACCTGTTACTCTAGCAGAAGACCCAAGTTCAATTCCCAGCATGTACATGGTAGCTCTCAACCATCTGTAATTCCAGGCCCAAGGGATTCAGTGTTCTGTTCTGACCTCCAGGCACAGACATAACACACATACACATACATGTAGGCACACACATACATGTAAGCAAAATACTCATACACATATAATAATAAAATAAACCTTAAAATTAAAACAAAAATTAATGAATTATCTTACATTATATCCCATTCGATTCTTTTTTTAAATATATATTTTAATTAGGTATTTTCTTCATTTACACTTCAAATGCTATCCCAAAAGTTCCCCATACCCTCCCCTCTCCACTCCCCTACCCACCCACTCCCACTTCTTGGCCCTGCTGTTCCCCTGTACTGGGGCTTATAAAGTTTGCAATATCAAGGGGCCTCTCTTCCCAATGATGGCCGACTAGGCCATCTTCTGCTACATATGCAGGTAGAGACACGAGTTCTGGGGGTACTGGTTAGTTCATATTGTTGTTCCACCTATAGGGTTGCAGATCCCTTTAGCTCCTTGGGTACTTTCTCTAGCTCCTCCATTGGGGGCTCTGTGATCCATCCAATAGCTGACTGTGAGCCCATTCGATTCTTATGACCAATTTTGTGAGACCAACAGAGTAGATGTTAGCATCATTTTACAAATAAGAAGCCAGATTGAAAGTTCATGTTTAGCAAGATCTAGATTATAAGTATTTGTAGGTCACAGATCTCCATTTCTTCTACCCAAGTCTACCACTATAGCCCAAGAGAGCCGTATAATATCAACAAATAAACATGGTAGTATTCCAATATTTTTATTTAGACAAAAAGTGCAGACCCCTAGTCTGAGTAACTTGTTCAAAGTCATACGTCTGCTGATGCTTAGAATCTGAAGCTAGAACTCCTTTCTAACGGATTACGTACTGTCCATAGAATTAATTTTGCACTTATTATATGCGACTGGGCCTAAAATTGTGTCTACATACTGTCAGTTGTACAAGAGACACTGGAATAGTATCAGCAGTGCTTAGCAGAGGACAGTCATTCAATTAGGTTTGCTGACAAGCACAAAGGTGTCTAGCTTCAGTTTGGGACTTTGGATTTGGCTTACTACGAGGCAGGCTTAAATTTTGTGTGAATACCTATTAACTGATAATGACCTGGCCAGATGGCCCGGTGGTTAAGAAAATTAATTGCTCTTGCAGAGAACCCAGGTTCTGTTCCCAGTACCCACATGGCAGCTCAGAGCCTCCTATTAACTCCAGTTCCAGGGCCCCAACACCTCTCCAATCCTTCTTGAGCTCCTGCACGCACGCACGCACACGGTGCACATACATACACGCAGGCACACGTACACACACACAAAATAAAAGCAAATCCCTTAAAGAAGTAACAGATGAGGGTGCATCTGTGTGTGTTGTGGGTAGGTTTTTCTGTATATGGATACTTCTAAACCCATGTAAATAACCATATATGGAGATGTGGGGATAACATACACATAGGGTTGTCCAGACGTATGGAAGAAAAAAAAATTCTACTAGATCTTACAAGGCAACAAATGGCAAAGTTGGCATTAAAACAACAATATTTTGATTTAAAATTCTGCAGGCGTTTCCCATTTGTTTCTTTTTGATTCTACTTTATTTAATGAAATGGCTTAGGTAGCTGATGCAATGGGAAACTCACAGTATGTAATTTCTTTTCTTAACTTTTAGGCAGATTAGGGGGTGTGGAGCCATTTTTTTCACCCGGTGAGCAGATCTGTCCTTTTTAAATAGAAAATATTCTCAGGACGCTTCCCATTTCCCATCCAGAAAACGAAATCGCTCAAATCTAGTAAAAGTTTAACAGGATTAGAGCTACGGATCGGGCTGACCTTCTCGCAGACCCGACGACCGCGACTCCTCCATAGGAAGGTGAGGACGCTGTTCCTTTGACTGTCAGGCGGAAAGTCCAGCGCCTGCGCTCAGCACCGAACCTTCGCAAGGTCAGACGGTAAGCGGAGCTGCAGTCGGCTGAGCCCTGCAGCGTAGCTTCCTCCCGTCGCGGGACTCCGTAGCTTCCGCTTCCGGTCCGCAGAGACCCGGAGTCCGAATTCAGAGGCCCCAGGTAGGGAGCTCGAGGGGTGTGGGGGGGTTCACTGAGCTGCAAAGCGAGTATGGCGGGAGGGCAAGATTTCGCGTGGTGCCTAGAGGCGGACGAAGAGTTCTTTCTAACTCTCAGCGGAAACCTATTTTTTGGTTTGCTTTGCTTTGCTTTTTCGAGAGTGTTTTTATGTAGCCCTGGCTGCCCTGAAACTGGCTCTGTAGACGAGGCTGGCCTCGAACTCAAGAGTTCCGCCTGCCTCTGCCTCTCAAGTGCTGGGATAAAAGGCGTGGGCCACCACTGCCCGGCAATTATCTTTTAATTATTTCTTGGTGTGACCGGGGGGTTGGGAGGGGCGAAAGTCAGGACAGCTTGCAGGAGTCTGTCCTCTCTTTCCACCGTAAGGATCCAGGGCTCTAACTCGGGTCATCAGGCTTGGTGGCAAGCGCCTTTACCTGCTAAGCCATATCACTGCGTAGTGAAAGAAATGTTGCTAACAATTTGCTTGTACTTTTTCATTAAAAAAAAAAGTTATTTATATTTTATGTGTGTGAGTGTTTTACTTGCATGTATGTCTGTGCATCACAGAGGTCAGAAGAGGGTGTTGGATTCCCTGGGACTGTATGTGTTGTGAGCCACCCTGTGGGTACTGGGAATCGAACTTGGATCCTCTTAACTACTGAGCCATCTCTCCAGACTTACTTGTACTTACTAAGATATGGAGAATTCCTCCAGCCCAGTTCTGTGGATCTCAAGCTGGTTCTGTTGCTAAATTAAATAAAAACTACCTATGGTAAGTTGTGACTCTGTTGGGCTTTGTTCTCTTACATTGAGTCTCTGGTTTCCATGCTCGATGTCCAGTCTGTAGTCCCGGAAGAATGAAGATTTAAATACGAGGCCATGGCTAAACATCTGAAGTTCATTGCCAGGACAGTGATGGTTCAGGAGGGGAACGTGGAAGGTGCCTACCGGACCCTGAACAGGTAAAATGAGTCGAGTCTTGCCTGGACCAGCCGTGGGAAATGTGAGGTGATCCTGCACCCAGCCTACCACCTCATAAAGCCTACCACTGGTGCCAGCTCTGTGTAGGCTCTGAATACCACCACCTCCACCTCCTCCTTTTTTCCTCCTCCTCCTCCTCTTTCTTCTTCCTCCTCTTCTTCTTTTAAATTTATTTATTGTGCATACAGTGTTCTACCTGCATGTATGCCTGCATATCAGAAGAGGGCACCAGATCTCAGTACAGATGGTTGTGAGTCACCATGTGGTAGCTGGGAATTGAACTCAAGGCCTCTGGAAGAGCAGCCAGTGCTCTTAACTACTGAGTCATCTCTCCAGCCCCTCTGGACACTTCTTATCCCTTCAGTTTATTATCCTAAAAATGAAGTTCTCCAAATTCAGCTCGATGGAGCTTATCCAACAAGCAGCTATCATCCCTTGATGATAAATCTGAGTTCTATCCAAAGACCCCGAAAAACTGCTGGGCACACTGTAATCCCAGCACCTGGGAGGTAGAGACAGGAAGAATTTGAGAATAATTTAGATGATGGTGACTAGACTCAGTCTCAGATGACCCCTCCTCATGTCAAAAAAAAAAAAAAAAAAAAAAAAAAGTCTGGGAGGGGAATGAGAAACAAGAAGCAGAGGCATGGTGCATTTCAGCTGAGCCAGTATCTGTGGAATAAGGCTACTAGAGAGGATTAATTCCTCTGTGATTTTTGTTCATCTCATGTAGCTCAGGCTGGCCTAGAATGGGCAGTGTAGCCAAGGATTACCTTGATTCCTGATCCTCCTGCCTCCGTCTCCCAGATGCTGAGGTTGATCGTGTGTTTGATATTGTTTACGTGCCTGGCTAGCAAAGATGGATTCTAATTGTGCTCTTGAAGAAATAAGTCATGGATGAGAAGGCATTTCAGGTTCCAAAGAGTTATAGCATAAGCAGACACATAGAGCTAGGGGCTGGAGAGATGGCTCAGTGATCAGGAATGCTTGCAGTTCTTGCAGAGGACCCAAGTTTGGTTCCCAGTACCAACAACTGATGTTAGGGATCCAGTACACTCTCCTGCCTGCCCTCTGCAGGTCACACATGTGACAGAAACAAACCTACACCTCCACTTAAACACAGTGACACGGCTGGAGAGGAGAGGCTCCGTGGAGAACTGTCTGGACACTACATTGTGGGTGGAGACTAGTCCGTCCAGATGATACTGTACCACTCTAGTTCTTTTAGGCTTCCGTAGCCTGGCATGCCTTTTTATTTCATCTCTAATGATGTGTGTGTATGTGGGCATGTGCACTTGAGTGCAGGTTGCCAGAGGCTAGAAGCATTGGCCTGCTTGGAGCTGGAGTTCTGGAAGTTGTGAGCCACTGACCTGGGTGCTGGAAGAGAGAGAGGTGCCCTTGTAGCCAGTGAGGTCTTTCCAGCTCTTGCTTTGTTTGGTTTGGCTGTGGTGTGTTTGTTTGTTTGTTGAGAGGGGTCTCACTGTGCAGCTCTGGCTGGTCTGGAGCTGCTGTGCAGCCGGGTTGGCCTGGAGCTTATAGAGCTTTGCCCACTGTGCTTCCTGAGTGCTGGCATGTGTGCCGCTGGGCTCCTCTTTTTAGCTTGTCACTTTTTCTCTTATTTCCTTGGCCATCAGGCCGAAAGACATAATAAGCTTTATTTTAGCATGAAGATTGTTTTGCTGCAGGTAGTGGAGAAAGTTCTCTTATGTGACGGTGGTGCTCCGCCAACTAAGTCCTCCTCTGGTTCACTTAACGCTCATTTTCAACAGCACCTACTTCCTTGCCCACTTTTCCATACATAATGAGATGTATACCTCTTAGCTACTTTCAAGACTATAAAGCAAAGCATAAGAAATAAAATATTTCTCATCCCCTCTGAACGAGAGGCTCAAACTATTCTTTGAAGCCAGGTCACATTCTTATCTAATTATTACTAGATTTATTTATTTACTTACTTGCTTATTTAGTATATGAGCACTCTCCTGCATTTATACTTGCATACCAGAAGAGGACATCAGATGCCCTTTCAGATGGTGTGAACCACCATGTGGTTGCTGGGATTTGAACTCAGGACCTCTGGAAGAGCAGTCAGTGCTTTTAACCTCTGAGCCATCTCATGCCTATCACCTCCTTTGCTCCCTAGCATAATCTCGGGACAAGCCCAGAAGTGCCAGACAGGGCTCCTTTCAGGGCCTCCTCAGTCCAGGACCTTGGCAAAATGTGGGCATGTTGTTTTGGCTGGGAATCGAACCTAGGTCAAGCAGCTGTGCTCACCACTATACTACCAACACTACTTGGTTTTGTTTTTAAAGATATATTTTATTTTTCTTTAATCCTAGCACTTTATCTCTGTGAACTCACGGTCAGCTTGGTCTAGATAGTGAGATCTAGGTCAATCGGGGCTATGTCTCAAAAACCACAACAAACAAAATATTTTATCTTTATTTATGTGAATGTTCGTGTGTGCCTTGTGTATTCAGGTATCCCTGAGGAGGGTCTGGATTCCCCTGGCTCTGCACTATCCAGTTGGATTGGGTTTATAGCTCAGATGGTACAGTGCTTAGCTAGCTTGCGTGAGACTTTGGGTTTCTTCTCTAGTACTCTATAAACTGCGTGTGGCGACGCACCCTCACAGTTCCAGCAGTTAGGAAGTGGTGGTTGGAGGTCCTGAAGCTCCAAGTTGTCCTTGACTGTATTGCAAATTTGAGGCCATCCTGGGCTACATAGGGACCAAGGGCTGTTAAAGGGGCTTGCTCTCAAGCCACTTGAGTTTGGGTCCCAGACCCATGTGGTAGAAGAAGAACATTAACTCTTGGACAGTATCTTCTGACCTCCACAGAGTGGGAGAGCTGGCCAAGTGCACTGGCTGCTCTCTAGGGGGCCAAGTTCAATTCTCAACACCCACTCCACTTCCAGAGCATCTGACACCGTCTCCTGGCCTCCACAGGACCAGGCACATACCATGTGCCATATACCTAGACATGCATGTAGGCAGATAAATATGTACATAAGATAATAAAAACCTAAAAAGTAGATACTACGTAGATATTTTCTACCATCTGACCTGGTATTAATTCAGATCTTGTCCAAGGAACGTTTATTTCTTTTAAAAAATTTTTTTGTGACAGAGTCTTATGTAGCCCAGTCTGGCCTCAGATTTATCATAAAGCTAAGAATAACCTTAAGCTCCTGATGCTTTGCCCCCGTCTCCTGAGTCAGGGTCACAGGGTCACAGGCACTCGCACACACGTACAGCACCCCATCCTCTGCAGCTCTGGGGAACCCAGGCCTCTGTACATGCCACGGAAGCACGCTACCAATCAATTACAAGCTGAATCCTCAGCATAAAGAATTTTAGTTTCTTTAAAAAAAATAAGTTAAGTACAAAGCAGTTGGGGGTGGTGACTTACACTTGCAGCCGCAGCCCCAGTCCTGTAGAAGCTGAGGCAGGAGAATTTCAAGCTTGAACTATACAGACCCTGTCTCAAAAAATGACACTGAGTACTTTTTGAGTTTTTCTGTGTAGCCCTGGCTATCCTGGAACTCACTCTGTAGAACAGGCTGGCCTCGAACTCAGAGATCCGCCCGCCTCTGCCACCTGAGTGTTGGGATTAAAGGTGTGCACCACCACTGCCCTGGCTGAATACTTTTTTCTTACTTCAGTTGTTAGAACACCAAGGAAATTATAAGGTTTTATTTTTGAGGGGAGGACCCAATTTATATTACCTAAGAAGAGAAGATTTGATCTGAGGATGTAGCATACTTGGTAGGAAGGCATTGGTCCAGTAGCACCATAGAAAATGACAAATAGTCAGGCGTGGTGGCGCACACCTTTGATCCCAGCACTCGAGAGGCAGAGGCAGGTGGACTTAAGAGTTCGAGGCCAGCCTGGTCTACAAAGTGAGTTCCAGGACAGCCAGGCCTATACAGAGAAACCCTGTGTTGAAAAACCAAAAAAAAAGAAGAAGAAAGAAAATGATAAATAGTGCTTTTGCCTGTAACTCTGGCTGGCACTCAGAGATGCAGACAGGAAGATCAAGTTATCCTTGGTTACACAGCAAGCTTGAGGCCAGCCTGGGCTATGTAAGACTGCAGGAGAGAAAGAGTCCTTGGAAAAGGAAGGCTTCAATTGAGCAGAAGAGGTGTTTATAAGAACAAGTGAAGACACCCAGGCCGCTGGACTCTGAACCCGAGCTTTGAGCTCCTTGGGGCTCCTTATGAACTTGAAACCAAGCTTTGGAAAACGGCGCAGGGAATGTATTGGCATTTACAGTCACTCCAGAAAGCTGCATTTTAAAAATAGTAGATTGCTTGGGGTGGCACATGTTTGTAATTCCAGCCGGCACAAGAAAGCTGAGGCAGGAGAATCAGGAATTCAAGGTTATCCTTGATTACATATTAAGTCAGAGGCCGGCCTGAGATATTTAAGACCCTGTCTCAAAACCAAAAAGCTACATTTTTAGTATAAAAATATAATTTGCAAAGAAGAAAGCTGCATTTATACTTTTTTTTTTAAGTCTTGGAGTGTTGTGGAAATGTCTTATAAGTTGTTCTCTAGCCTGGTTGGAGGCGGGAAGCGATCAATCCCTTGCTCTTAGGGTGCTTTCCTAGGCAAGGCGTTGTAAGCATGTGTGTGCGAGCAGAGTCTGCGCAGTGCTTCGACCTCCCGTCCAGATGCAGCTTTCCTGACCATGCGAGCAGAGTCTGCGCGTGCTCGACCTCCCGTCCAGATGCAGCTTTCCTGACCGTGCGAGCAGAGTCTGCGCGTGCTCGACCTCCCGTCCAGATGCAGCTTTCCTGGCCTGGCTTCTCTTTTTCCTCTGCTGTTCTCCGCTGTGTTCCCCTTGGGTCACCTTTTCTACATACCTGTCTCAGCCCAGTCTTCTCTTCCTTGGCTTTCGGGTGGTTGTGTTTGAAGTAAGCCTCTCATTCTGTGATCTGATTGCATTAGCGGTTGTAAGGGACAGGGGAGCCATGGTCGAGCTTTCGTGGAGTTTGGAGCGCACCGGGAGCCTTACAAAGGGGAAGGCCTATGTGCCTACCCCAGGAGACTGCCAGAAATGCCTGTTATGTAACCAGGGGCCTTCATTGGAGCCCTGACATGAGGATGTGGAGAGTGGGGGTTGCTAGAAGCCATGTGTGATTGGCTGGCCCCCAGACTAGGAAAGACAAGAACACTGGAAGCATTCCCAGTTGACCCCTTTTACTCCTGATGGGCCAGCTTCTGGGTTCATTGAGTCCTCCTGCATACACAGCGGCTGACGCAGCCTGGCTACATTGACATGTGAATCTGCCACCCCCAGGTTCCTCTTGGAAGCCGCTCGGCTCCTTTTACATAATCAGTTGAATTTTACTAAAACTGGCAGCTGGTTTCTCCGTCATGTAGGGTTGCCAGGCACCAGAACTCTAAGCTGATCTGTTTACACTAAGCTCTCATTTGCTAGTCCTTGAACTACCTTTGTAGACCAAGGTGACACTAGTAACACCTTCCCAGAGTGCTGCCATTGAGCTCCAGCTTCAGTTACCCCACCCCCACCCCCGCACTGGGGAGTAGACCCAGGGGCCTCACAGATAACTCAGACAAGCATTCTACCCCTCAGCTACACCCCCAGCCCTTTAGCTATTACTTCTTGAGTTCTTTTGGGTCTGTTTATTTGGTTGGTTTTAGGGGTTTTTTGAGACAGGGTCTCGTGTATCCTAGGCTGGCCATGTATGACTTGAACTCCTGCCTCCCCAGGTGCTGGCACCACACTGGGTTAAGGGGTTCTGGGGATGAAACCAGGTAACAACTGAGTTACACCACCAGCACCATACTTAATTCTGCTACAAAGCTTGACCTACATCCTTGCCTATTAGAGATGAAGTTGAATGAGTGCTTCTGCTGTGGTGGAGGGAGTGCGTGCGTGCGTGCGTGCGTGCGTGCGTGTGTGTGTGTGTGTGTGTGTGTGTGTGCGTTCTAGGCTGGCTGGTCTAGCTCCTCCTCCAGTGCTGGGATTACAAGTGGGGGCCTTTTTACCTGGATTCTTGCACTAGAACTCAGGTCCAGTGTCAACTCAACCATCTTTCCAGCCTAATCTATGCTTTTAATTTTTTAAAAAAGATTTATTTATTTAATGTATGTGAGTACACTGTAGCTGTCTTCAGACACACCAGAAGGGGGCATCAGACCCCATTACAGATGGTTGTGAGCCACCACGTGGTTACTAGGAATTGAACTCAGGACTTCTGGAAGAACAGTCAGTGCTCTTAACCACTGAGCCATCTCTCCAGCCCACAGCCTGTTTTTAATCGTTTTTAATATTTATTTATTTATTTATTTTGTTTAGTTGTTTGAGACAGGGTCTCACTGTGTAGTCTTGGCTAGCCTGGAACTGTGTAAATCAATTTGGTCTCAAACTCAGAGATCCGCCTGCCTTTGCCTCCCAAGTGCTGGGATTAAAGTTGTGCTCCTCCGTCTTGCTTATCAGTGCTCTCGGTTTCATCTCCAGCACTAAAGAGAAAGGAAATGCTTAGGTACTGAGATGATGCCCCGATGCTCCATCTCCTTGGCCTGTGTTTTCTCCCCCCACCCCCCTCCCCCGGATGAAAAGCCCCACCCAGCTCTTCCCCTGTCGTTGTCTAGGCTGGCCCAATCGCTGGGTGCTCTCCCGGCCAATGAGATCCTTACAGAAGGAAGGGGGTGAGCCTGCGGAACAACACCTAGGGCAGATCCCTAACCTCTGCCAGCACCTACACACTCATGACACACAGTTGTGTGATTAGAGCATGTGGGACATGGGAAATGGTGAGTGAGGCTGTTGCAATGCTCTCCTTTGTGTCCTGGCTATGACGAGGGCCTGTGTTTAGGGAGCCCCACAATTGCTCAGACTTAAGTTGTATCAGTTGTTTTTTTTTTCTAAGGGGTCATCTGAAACTATCCTCTTACATCAGCCTCCAGGTCCTGGGCTGATAGCCGTGTACACCACCCTACCAGTTCTCAAATACAAAGAAGAGGGAGCTACATTTTTCACTAAGAATCAACTAGGGGTCACTCCATTGAGTTTTGTTTTGTTTTGTTTTAATTACAAATAGTTTGCCTCAGTTGTGGTTGTTTTCGTTTGGTTTTGGTTTTGTGGGACAAGGTCTCTCTATGTGGCTCTGCTTGGCCTCCAACTCACAGAGATCCATCTGCCTCTGCTTCCTGAGTTCTGGGATCAAAAGCATGCGCCACCACACGCCAGGCTTCACGTGTGCTTCCCCTCCCGTGACTGGAAAGCACTGCACCGGGAACCACTGACCCTCAGAGGCTGTCTTACACCGTGGGCGTGGTGTGTGGAGGGAGTCAAAGAGAGAGCGTAGCTCCAGGGTAAGCACTATGGCTGCTTTTTAAATTTACCTCACGGGGTCTTACTGCAGCCTCTAGAAAGCAGTCAGTGTTATGTTGTCACCACCATCATTTTCAAACACAAGTTATTTTTGCCTCTTGACTTCCGATGGGCAGTGAAACTGGTAAGGAACAGTGATGACGAACAGCATCTGACTTCATCACCTGCCTTTATACAGAATCCTCACCACGGATGGGCTTACCGAAGTCATAAGTCGACGACGCTACTATGAGAAGCCTTGCCGCCGCCGCCAGCGGGAGAGCTATGAAACATGCCGGAGGATCTACAACATGGAAATGGCTCGAAAGATTAACTTCTTGATGCGAAAGAACCGTGCAGACCCGTGGCTGGGCTGCTGAGGCTTGGGGCTAGGCACCCACACACCCATGTCCAACTCCTTTCTTTATCCAGCCAAGTTCTGTTACTTTTCTCTATAATAAAAACTCCATCACAGGTGAACAAGAAGGCTTGGACATACAGAAGCTGTCTTATTGGTCCACAGCGGACCCCGTCTTTGATTAAAATGAAAATAAAGAATGAGGGCTGGAGAGATGGCTCAGCGGTTAAGAGCATTGACTGCTCTTCCAAAGGTCCTAAGTTCAAATCCCAGCAACCACATGGTGGCTCACAACCACCCATAATGAGATCTGATGCCCTCTTCTGGTGTGTCTGAAGTCAGCTACACTGTACTTACATATAATAATGAATCTTAAAAAAAGAAAAAGAAAAGAAAAGAAAGAATAAAAAAAATGGAATAGGAGCAGTAATATTTGTTGCTAGCCTAGGAGAGGGGCCAATCAGAAGATACATGTAATGATAGAGTTTCTGTTTATAAAGATTTGGGAAAGTTCAAGAAACCATGGTGCCAGAAAGAAAGAAGGAAGGAAGGAAGGAAGGAAGGAAGGAGAGAGAGAGAGAGAGAGAGAGAGAGAAGGAAAGAAAATATTAGGGCTGGAGAGATGGCTCAGCAGTTAAGGGCGCTGCTTCTCTTTTGTACAGGACTTAGTTGAGTTCCAACACCTAATGGGTGACACAGGACTCTGAAACTCCAGTTCCAACTGTCTGTCGCCATCTTCTGGCCTCTTTGGGTACTTCATGAATATAGTACACATACCCTTGTGGCTCACAACTGTCTGTGAGTCAAACCCCAAGGGAATTCCTTTTCTGATCCCCATAGGCACCATATATATCCATGGCACACAGACATACATGCTAGGCAAACATTGAATATGTGAATGGACTTAATACTACTGAGCTGTACACTTGGTTAAATTACTGTTTTGTTACTATTTATTTATTTATTTTTTTGGTGGCTTTTTCTTGTTTTTGAATCTCTGTAACCAGGCTGGCCTCAAATGCACAGAGAACCACCTGCCTGTTTCCTGAGTGCTGGGATTAAAGGTGTGTACCACCCCACCCAGCTAAATTGCTGTGGTTTTAGAATTTCTTTTTGGTTTTTCGAGACAGGGTTTCTCTGTATAGCCCTGGCTGTCCTGGAACTCATTCTGTAGACCAGGCTGGCCTCCAACTCGGAAATCCGCCTGCCTCTGCCCCCCCAAGTGCCGGGATCAAAGTCGTGCGCCACCACCGCCCAGCGAGGTTTTTTGTTGTTTTTTTTTTGTTTTGTTTTAAAGATTTATTAGTATACAGCATTCTGCCTGCATGTATGTCTGCTGGCCAGAAGAGGGCACCAGATCTCATAGATGGTTGTGAGCCACCACGTGGTTGCTAGGAATTGAACTCAGGACCTCTGGAAGAGCAGCCGGTGTTCTTAACCTCTGAGCCTCTCCAGCCCGTGGTTTTAGAATTTTAAACCCCCTTTTCTGAGTCCAGGTGAGGCAAGGAAAGTTTCCAACTGTAAAAAAAAAATCCTACATTTCCTATCCAATTGTTATGAGTCCCAAAAACAACTCTCACCGGAAATGCAGATGTTACTCTTCACTGAACTGCCCTTCTCTGTCTGCCCTTTGAGTAGTATGTATGTGTTCTTAATGAAGTCTCCTAAAATACTACTAAACTAGACTCAAAAGAATCCCAGGAACAGACCTTACAATGCTAACTCCTGTTTCTGTCCTTGAATCTTGATGGGGGGTGGGGTGGGGAGCACAAGTGCCCTGGATGGATGGTAAAGCAGTAAATGAATCATAAGAGGAAAGAGGTGTGTGTAGGGGGAAGGGCTCAGAGTGAGACATAGTGTCAATGTCAGCACAGGGGCTGTGTCATTCGTGTTAGGGCCCCTGCTTTAGGTCCAGGCCAGCAAGTTGTTAATAGGCCTGTGCATAATTGTAATTCCTGCTGGAGCTGAGCTTCTGTCCTGCATGTACTCAATTTGTTGGCGATGCCCAGTGTCAGCGCCTTCCCATGGCAGCATTCTGACCCCAGTGAGAAAACCTGCTAGTCCTTCATTGCTGACATCTGCTTCCTCCTTTCTTGGTCTCCATACAGACGCACCTCTAGTATCCGGGGCGTTGGCACCAGCATCTGCAGAAGACTGGCAGAGAAGAGGCAGGAGGGCTAGCCACCCATCCCAGGATGCTACCCTCTGAGCATAACAGTTTCAAGGGACAGAATTTAGGGCTAGTGGATAAACATCACCCCCTTGTGGTGTAACACATTGATTTCTAGCCTTCACTTTTTGTTTTTATTCATTCTTGATTTAGGGACTTAGCTCAGGCTGGCCTCAAACTTGTACTCTACCTGCCTTGTCCTCTCCAGTTGAGATTCCAGGCTTGTCCCTTTTTTAGTGGCTAATGCCTTGAGCCCTCTTGTGAGTTTACTGTTCCTCCTTTGAGGAAGCATTCAAGTCCTTAGGCGGGGGTCCTCACTGCTGAGTTGACAGGTCTTTCCTTAGGAACCTGACATGTAGATGTTGCCTCCCACTGTGGGTTGTCTTTTTATCCTGTGGTAGGTTCCTTTGATGTTTGCTGTGACAGGACTTTGGCTGGCTTGAAAGTGGCCATCCTCCTGTCTCAGCCTCACAAGGACTAGGATTACTGTCATCTGCCACCACACCCAGCCAAATGGCAGAAGTTTTCCATGTCCAGTTTGCTTTGTTGCCCTTGTTTTTGGTATCACATCTTAGAATTCATTGCCAAATCCAGTGTCATGAAGACAAACTCTGTTTTCTTCTAAGAGTTTTGTTTGTTTTGTTGTTGTTTCTAGACAGGGTTTCTTTCTGAGGCCCTGGCTGTCCTGAAACTCATTCTGTAGACCAGGCTAGCCTTGAATTCGGAGATTTGTCTACCTCTGTCTCTAAATGCTGGAATTAAAGACATGCACCACCACTACCAGTCCAAAACTAACTTTTACAAATTACACTTATTTATGTAATCTGTGTGTCTATACACATGCCACAGCCACCTGAGGAAGTCAGAGGACAGCTTTCGGGAATTGGTTCTCTCCTTCCACCTTGTGGGTCCTGAGGATCAAACTCAGGCTGCTAGACTTGGTGGCAAGCATCTTTACCCACTGAGCCATCTCACCAGCCCCAGCAGAAACTAGAATTAGAAGATACCTTGGTGTGAGACTCATTAGAAAGGGCAGTTGTTTTCTAGTAAGATGGAAATTAGAATTTCCCAATAGCATGAGGGTTTTACTTGTTTTTTTGTAATTGGAAAGTTAATTGACTGGCTTCAAGAGAGAGATTTTTGCTGTACTACTTAGATTGGCCTAGACTCTGGGACTCACGTAACATTCCTACCTCAGCCTGCTGAGTAGTGGATCCCAGTCCTTACTAAAGACATGGGGCACCACGCCCTAAAAGCTAGGTTTAATCATTTGAAAAGTACAATCTAAAGCCCACTTTCCCTGTAGCATGACAGAACCCAATAAAGCCTGCCTGTGAGTGACAAGCTGGGGGAGCCGACTGCGCTGCTCAGCTCGCCCAGTTTCCTGTCTGCAGCACCTAGTACCAGCATCCTGGAACTCACGAACAGCACGAAATGCTCACGGCCTACTGAGGTCCGCTATTTTGATAGAGTAACTGCATTTTAGAACACTGGTCATGGTGGGTTGGGTTTTCTACAGACTATTTCCACTTTTTTTTTTTTTTTTTTTTTTTTTTTTATCCAGCACAACCCAAGAAAGCTGCTTGTTCTTTGGGATCACATTTTTGGCTCAACAGCTGTCAGCTTGTTCACCTAGATCTGCGTGTGAATAAAGTGGGAGAGGTCTGTGCTAGGCTATAGCTCGAGAACTCAGAATTTGAGGCTGCTGTCTCAGTACCATTTTTAGACAAATACATGTTCTTGGTGATTTTCCAATCTCAGTTTTCACAAGAATCTCCTGACAAAAGAGGTCCTTGATAATCATACTGGAAAGTTCTCAAGAATAAAATGGATTCCCTGCCCCATAAGTATGTTCTCATTAATGTATTCCAGTTTTGCAGTTGAAACAGGGTCTCACAGAGATCCTCTATTTGCCAGTGCTGGCAGTAAAAGCTTAAAGATTTATTCATTATATGTAAGTACACTGTAGCTGTCTTCAGACACACCAGAAGAGGGCATCAGATCTCATTATGGATGGTTGTGAGCCACCATGTGGTTGCTGGGATTTGAACTCAGGACCTTCAGAAGAGCAGTCAGTGCTCTTACCCACTAAGCCACCTCTCCAGCACAAGGAGCCAGTTTTATTTTCAGTATTTAACCAAGTGAATTTAAAATAGTGTTAGCCTTCCACTGCCTGTGATTCCTCCATATTTTTTTTTTCTGAATTGTTTCCATCATGAGGAAATGACAAAAAGAGCGAGGCACAGTGACACCCAAGCTTAGTCCTAAGTATTCACGGTGGCATGCATGCACACTCGAGAGAGCACACACACACACACACACACACACACACACACACACACACACACCACACACACACATTTAGTCCTAACTGCTCATGCTAAAGAATGAAGATTACCTAAGCCCAGGAATTCAGAGACAATCTGAAGAAAACATCATCTCCAACAGGAGAAGGGAGGGGGAAATAGAAGTCTCTTCTTCAAAGGGGTTACGAGAGGAATAAAGGAAATATAGATGTTTTGATAGGGGCAGATGTGGATGGATAGAAGAGTACAAAGTAAACTCATATATGTCAGATAGTTGATGTTATTGCAGTGCTGACATCAGACCCAGGGTCTGAAGCATGCTAGACAAGTACTATACTACTGAGCTGAATCCCAAGTTCTGGTCTTCTGTGTTTATGTGCCTGTGGAATCCTGAAAACAACTCCAAGGAGTCAATTTTCTCCTGCTGCCTTAGGGGATCCTGGAAGCAAACTGGTGCCGTTGTAAAACACCTCTACCTACAGAGCAGGCCTTCATCTGAGTTTTGCCAAAACTGCCAAAACTATTCAAACAGGGAAAGGACAGCCTGAGAGCTTGGTTTGGTGGTTCAGGCCTGTAATCTCAGAATTTAAGAGATGGAAGTGAGAATATCAGGAGTTCAAGATCATCTGCATAGTGAGTTTGAGGCCAGCCTGGGCTACGTGAGACTCTGCCTCAAACAAAGCAAATAATAGTATCAGGAAATTGGATATTCATGAGCATAAAAATGAGTTAAAGTTGGGCATAGTGGCACATGCTATAGACTACCAGAAGTACTTTCTCTCTCTCTCTCTTTTTTTTTTTTTTTTTGGTTTTTCGAGACAGGGTTTCTCACCACTGCCCGGCTTTTTTTTTTTTTTAAAGATAAACTTATTTTATTTATACGAGCACACTGTAGCTGTCTTCAGACACACCAAAAGAGGGCATCAGATCCCATTACAGAGCCACTATGTGGTTGCTGGGAATTGAACTCAGGACCTCTGGAAGAGCAGTCAGTGCTCTTAACCACTGAGCCATCTCTCCAGTCCCAGAAGTACTTTCTCTTACCTAACTGCATTTGATGTCCCTTATCTAACCTCTATCCACTACCCCCACCTTTCCCAGAGGAACTGCCATTCCTTAAAAAAAAAAAAAAAAAAAAAAAAAAAGTTTTACATTTTATTTGGGGGATGTGTAGTGGGGAACTTGCCATGGTAGACAAGTATTTATTAAGTACTTAATTGTATGAGTGTTACTGTAAGTATAAGCACTAAGCGTGTGGTGGCTATTCCTGGTTATCTACTTGACTATATTTGGAATGAACTACAATTCAGAATTGGAAGGCTCACCTGTGATCCTAATCTGGAGGCTGAGATATACAATTTCTGACCTGGATCTTGGCACGGAGATCTTGAGGCATAGTGGCTATAAATTCCAGAAAATTAAGACTGGGGGATCTTTGAGTTGAAGGCTTGGTGGCACACACCTTTCATCTGGGCCACACCTTCTGCTGGAGACCTACATAAGGACATTGGAAGAAGGAAGATTCTCTCTCTCTTCTCCACCTGCTTGTCTTGTGGGACTGAGCAACTGCTAGATCCTTGAACTTCCTTTCATAGCTGCTGCTGCCCATTGTTGGGACTTGGACTACAGACTGTAAGTCATCAACAAATCCCCTTACTATACAGAGACTACCCATAAGTTCTATGACTCTAGAGAACCCTGACTAGTACAAAGCCTAAGTTAACTTTTATGAATACGGTAGATGATACTACAAGTACAATAAGGAAAAAAAAAAGAAAAAAGAAAAAAAAAGTGGGACTCTAGAGCGTCAAGTATCAAAATTAAATAGGGCGGCCAGAAAGGCTTCTCTAAGGCTAATTTGAGCACAAACCCGAAGTAGAGTGGAGTGCAAATCTTGTAGTTTTCTTAGTAAAGAGCCATGCAAGGCAGAAAGCGACAAGCGAGAAAGTAGTCTGGTTTCTGAGGCTGAGCTAGCAATTGGAATACTGTTATCCCTAGAGGTTAGGAAGTGAGGCAGGTTTTGGTGTTTCATTGGCGAATGGGAAGCCAGGGGATAGCTCTGAATCTGTTCTTTTTTGTTGCCTGGTCTCTGGTATCGATTTTAAATTAGGGAGGCAAAGTTAAGGGAGGGCAGCTAATGCTAGAGATCACAATTTTTTTTTTTTTAAACTAGAAAGGACACTTTGAGTACGAATGTGGACGTCCTTGCTTTTAGTTCTAAGTGATAATCTTAGCGCACTAACTCTTTGGACCCGAGGGAATGTGATGCCAACCGATTTCTGCTCCGGGAAATAATGCCCGAACTAACGTTGGCATCGCTCCGGGACAACCCGCGGACTAGGCTTTAGGATCCCGCGGCGCGTGCGCCCCGCGGCCGGCACCTTGATACCGCGGCTGCGCAGCTGAGGCCCCGCCTTCCGTAGTCACGTGCCGTAGGGACCGCAGCGTGGCGGTGTGTGGCGGTAGCGACGGCGGGCCGTAGGGCAACCGGAAGGTTTCCGGTTCCGGTGTAACGTTCGGGCTCCGTCTCAGGGGCTGAAGTTTGTGAGGTGAGTAGTGGCCCCGCGCCCGAAAGGCTGTAGCCTTCGGTGCGAGCGGCTGGACAGGGCGGGAGTGCTCGGCGGGAAGCAGGCTGGGAGGACTCCCTGGTTCTGTCCGGGGAAGAAGTCAGAATGGGCTGGCTGAAGGCAAAGGGCGGGGGCGGGAAGCAGCAGGGTGGGCAAACCTGCCCTGAGGTGAGGAGTTAGCGCGGACTCGGTGGGGCCGGGGCCAGGTGGGAAGATAGCAAAGACCGGAGCATGGGGTTCCAGGGGCTTGTAGCGTAGAAAAGTAAGGAATCCCTTCGGAAGATGAGATTCTGCTACCTGCTCATTCAGAAGACAGCGTTCTGCCTCCCTCCCCTTCCCCTTCCCCTTCCCCTCCACCCCCCAGCCCCCCACCGACGCTGACGCCCCCTCGCTATTAGAGTTGAACATCTGGTTAGTGACAACTCTACTGACTGAAACTTTCTTATCCATTGACTGTTTCGTTTGCACATTCGGGTCGAATTTGAAGACATCCATTTGTTAGTATATTTCTTGAGCTTACATCCAATATGCTTAATATGCTTCACCTATTACTCTGGATTTTGAAAATTGCTTAAACTTTCTAGCCTATTATTCAATTGTAGTGGGTTGTAAGTCCCATTAACATGAGGATTCTTGGCTGTTTTGTTCACTGCTGTGTGTGTCCTTACATGCAGTAAGTATTCTGCTTGACAAGAAATAGTAACTTAAGTATTTATTGAATGGAGTGTTATACCAGATGTCTCATTTTCTAAGATAAGTATACTGAGGCTCTCGGGAATTAACTTGCTTTCCTAAGGGCTTATGAATGGTGGTGCTTACTATATTCTATCTTAAATGGGCTTTCTTCTCCACTTTTAGTGCCTGTGGTTGCTTTCTTTTTGATAGGCAGTATACTGCTATCTCATGATGGCCCAAAAAAGCTATCCCAGGATTATTCATAAAAGTTGTCACTGAGAAACAGCCTTCCAGATTCATTCAGATGTATTAAATACTGTGTATTGACAGATCTTATGAGAGAGAAATCTGTCAAGAATGTAGGAGCTAATTAGACTGCATCTTTTTTTTTTTTTTTTTTTTTTTATGACAAGGTCTCATGTAGCCACCGGTGATGTTGAACTCTGTAGCCAAGGCTGGACTTGAACTCCTGATTCCCCTTGTGCTGGGATCACAGGCTTGTATGATCATTCTGAGGTTGCATTTTTTAGATGTCTTTAAACATCTTGAAAGAGTAATTCCCAGATCATACTAAGATGCATGGCAGTGCTAAGAGGAGGTCTTATGGGAAGTTGAGGTCGGTGCAGTCAATAGATTGACATGCAGCCATTAGGAAGAAAATCAGAAATTAAGTTATCTTTATGCTGGTGAAGATGTTGAGATTTAAGATTACCCAAATGTAAGCATGAATAGTGTTGAAATTTTTCTCCAACTGTGTTAAGTAATAAAAAAATCATGTTGGTGTATAGAATACTTACCAGCATGAATAAAACTACAGAGAAAGGTGACAGCATTCTTAAGGATTATGAGATTTAACACAGGAGGACTGACTTGAATAAACCCTCTTCTTTGAATCCGTTAGACAAGTTTTAGGTCAAAGTTAGGTTAGAGAATGGCTTCCAGAGCAGAAGTTGACTTCTAGATTGACTCTTCAGATGTTCTGTTTGCCAGTCTTTTGTGTGACAGGGTCAGAGTTAGAACCCATTCCTCAGATTACGTTATTCCTAGTTTGTTCATTCTTTAGATAGCAATGATGACTGATGCTGAGTTAGAATTAAAATATCAAATGAGTGGGGCATGGTTGTATGCTCCTAGAATTTCTCACTGGGCAAGTGGAGACAGGAGAGTTGCCAAGTGTTGAGTTCTGTATGAGCTACATTGTAAGACCGTATCTCAAAAAAAAAAAAAAACAAAAACAAAAACTAATGGACCCCTTCCTTCTGTTTTGAAGCTTGGTTTTAGGGAATGTATTTCCCTTCATATGAAGTGGAGAGATGTGCTTGGGGTTGAAAATAGGAATGGGGAAAAGCACTCTTATTATGCTATTATCTTGATTGTTTTGTTTTCCTTTTCTCTGACTCTTGCTTGGTTTCTTTTAGGTGTAGTTTTTTTGTCCCATTGGAGCTCTCATTCTCCATTTTCTCCGAAATGGCGCTGTCTAAGCGGGAGCTGGATGAGCTGAAGCCATGGATAGAGAAGACGGTGAAGAGAGTGCTGGGCTTCTCAGAGCCCACAGTGGTCACTGCAGCCTTGAACTGTGTGGGGAAGGGCATGGACAAAAAGAAGGCGGCTGGTGTGTACCTCTCTCACTCTTCTGACGTATAGTGATTCCAAACACTGATTTGAACTTCCCCAGGTTGTCCCTGTTAGGAGCATTAAAGGAAAGGTGGTGCTAGCCCCCTTCTCCTTTTGTTATTTGCTTGTTTTGAGACAAGGTCTCCTGTGTAGTTGTGTCTGACTTGGAACTCCTTAGAGATCCACCATCCTCTGCCTCCTGAGTGCAGGGGTTAACAGTGTGCACCACTCCCTCCTCCCCCTTTTTTATTTAAAAGACAGGGTCTCATGGAGCCCAGTCTGGCTTCCAGCTCACTAGCTGAGGATGGCCTAAGACTTATGAGTCTATTTCCTCTACATCAGCAGCTCTCCAGCTGTGGGTAGTGACGCCACAGGAGTCAAATATCAGATATCATGTATATCGGGTATTTATAGTACGATTCATATTGGTAGCAAAATTACAGTTAGGAAATAACATCAAAATAATTTTATGGTTGGGGTGGCCACAACACGAGAACTGTGTTAAAGGGTGGAGTCATCAGGAAGGTTGAGAACCGCTGCCCTACATCCTGAATTCTGTGATCACAAGCATGCACCACACCTGATGTATGCAGTGTTGGAGACTGAGGAAACCAGGACGTAGGCAAGCACTCTACCAACTGAGCCACACCTCTCTCCCATTTTCTCCTGTTACAATGGGAAGAACTTAAAAAAAACCAATTTTTCTCTTATTATTTGTGGTACATTGTAAATTACAATCTTTGGTTACCATACCAAATCACCTAAGTCAAATTTGCTTAGGAAATATACTACAATCAAAGATTGCTTCTGATTGACATCTCAAATATGAAAGTATAAGATAAGTGAAAGGTACAGGGAGGTAGGTTTTGTTATGGGAGGTCTTCCATAATTTGTTGTTGTTATGAATTAAGGTGATATTTTATCTTAAACTGGTTTTAGGGTGCTGGGGGTTGCACCCAGGCCCTTCTACCTGCCTAGCAAAGTATTTTCGACAGCGCTACTTACCCAACCCTCATTTTAAACTGTGATGTTCAACTTAAGCATCAAAAATGGCTGTACTACTTTCTGCTCCAAAAAAAGAAAAAGAAAAGAATCTTTACCTCATACAGCAGGGTCATTAAGTATACCAGAAACTGGGAATTAAGTATATCAGAAACTGGGAATTCTGCAAAGAAAATTGTTTTAGTTACTATGAAGACAGGGTACCACACTTGGGTCCATTGCAAGAGCAGTATGTGCTCTTAACCATCTCTAGTCCCCTACAAAGAAGTTCTTAAAACTTTGCTGGGCAGTGGTGGCACACACCTTTAATTCCAGCATTCAGGAGGCAGAGACAGGTGGATCTCTGAGTTTGAGGCCAGCCTGGTCTACAGACTGAGTTCCACGATAGCCAGGGCTACACAGAGAAACCCTGGCTCAAACAAAATAAAACAATAACAAAAAAAGTAAAAACTTGGGCTGGTGAGATGGCTCAGTGGGTAAGAGTACCCGACTGTTCTTCCAAAGGTCCAGTGTTCAAGTCCCAGCAACCACATGATGGCTCACAACCATCCATAACAAGATCTGACGCCCTCTTCTGGTGTGTCTGAAGACAGCTACAGTGTACTTACATATAATAAATAAATAAATCTTAAAAAAAAAAAAAGTAAAAACTTTTCCCCTCTTTTTTTTATTGTCTATTTATTACATCTGGTACTGGACTGTATGCTTTGACCTTTTTAATCTATGGCCTCTTTTTTTCCTGCCAGATCACCTGAAACCTTTTCTTGATGATTCCACTCTCCGATTTGTGGATAAGCTGTTTGAGGCTGTGGAGGAAGGCCGAAGCTCAAGGCATTCCAAGTCTAGCAGTGACAGAAGCAGAAAGCGAGAGTTAAAGGTAGGTTATGGTTTGTTATCTAAGAAGCTCAGCAGTGTTTGGAACGATAAGAAACGTGCTGAGCTTACCTCGCTCACACTTGGCATCTACTATTAGAACACCTAATATTGGGTATGGGGATATAGCTCATTAATAGAGTGATTGCCCGGCATGCATGAGGCCCTGGGCTCAGTCCATTACTGCAACAAATAAATAGATAAAAACAACAACAAAATAGAATACGTAGAGGGAATCTTAGAATTAAAGTAGAGGAGTAGGGTTTTCATTATCATGGTCTATGAGTGAAGTTCATTTGAAGTAGTTCAAAGAAGTAATTGATAGTCTGGTCCTTTTTTCACATGTGGTTTTGTTTTCACTGTTCCCTCCTTACTACTACCTATAGATTGAGCAATCCAAGAATCTTGGATTGCTTGAAGCCTAGACATGCTTCAGATTATTTCCACTGCTGCCTGACTGTAGACCTCATTCTTCCTCATTAATAGACATTTCTATGTAATGTACATGGAGATAAGATTCCTAAAAACAACTTCCATATAGCCCACATTGCTCTGCACCCTACTGAGGGTCACTGTCTTCATGAGTGGGCCAAGTAAAAGAGTTAGAAATACTCCCTTTTCTACTAGATGCATATTCTGTGGTTGCTGTGTAGTCGTGGCCTTTTAACATGAGCAGTGTCAGTGGCTGGTCTCTCTTACCTCAGTTCCCTAACATAGCCAGTTTCTCTATCTCGCTTCCCTTTGGCTCTCTTGGATTTTTGGTTGGTCGGTTCTGAGATAAGGTCTTACTATATATAGCTAGCTCAGGCTTTCCTAGAACTGATGTGCCCAAATGCTAGGATTATATGTGTGTACCAACATGATCAGGTTGTCTGTTTTCAGTAAGTTTTCTTTTGCTTATGAATCGTTCTTAAAGACTCATTTTAAAATTTTTATTTATGTATATTATATGTATGCACACAGGTGCCCACAAAGGTCAGAAGAGGGTGTCAGATCCCCTGGGGTTTGAGTTACAAGGAGTTGTGAGCCACTACATAGTTGCTGGGAACAAACTCTTGTTCCTGGAAGACAGCGCTCACTCTTAACCTCCAAATCATCTCTCCAGCCCTTGTTTTGGATTTTTGAGACCAGATCTTGCTACCAAGCCCAGGTTGTCTTCAAGCTCAGAGGTTCTCCTGGCCCGGCCTCCTGAGTGCTGAGATTCTAAGCATGTACCATCATCATACCCAGCTCTAAAGTGCTTTTGATACCTTGCATATCAGTTGCTTTTCCTGAGATACACACAAAAAAAGAAGCAGTGTCTGCTTGGGGTCTGTAGCCATGCTATATGACCAAGAAAAATAGAAATTCCTATCCCTTTTGTTTTTTGAACATTATAGAGTGATCAGAGAAAGCAGACTTAGTTCTTGACTTAAGTAGTTTGATATTTAGGAGTGAGGAGTTGCAAGAAATCAGTCACAGGTTACAAAATGTGAGTAGCAGTTTTGTATACATTTGCAACTGGTTACAGAATTTCAGACTTGTGTTAAACTTAAGAGGAGAGGATTAGACACGTACTGTACAGATCAACACAGTGAGGGTTGTGTTACAATAGTACATGCTGCTGTGAAGGCCAAGCTCAGGCTGTGAATGGACTAACTACATGGGGTGGGATAGTAGGAATGGTTTCTTGAGGGAGATATCTAGATAGCATGGGATATGGGTCCCATTTTTGGTCCATTCAAGTCCCCACTCCACACAATATATTATGGGAGAGTCCTTTTTCTTGAACTGTAGGAGTTCCAGGAAGCGCTCGCCCCTGGCTGAGGATATGTCCTTGCAAAACACGAGCCCTCCTAGTGAAGAGGGGATGTCACCCAAAGCCTACCACCGGTGTGTACATTTGCTTTTTCCCATTGTCCCTTCCAGTTGGCCACTCTTGGTCCTATTAAATTCATTTTGCAAATTAGTCAACATATTTGAGTTCCCATTGTATGATAAGAAGAAAATGTTATTGGGGAATACTAAACAAGAACAAGCCTCTTTTCTGGAAGAACTTAGATTTTAATTGGGAGAAAGTCTACCTAACACGTGGCAAACAGTGTCAGCAGTATAATGTGGTCTAATATGAGCCGAGCTCTAAGTGCTGAGAGGATGTGAAAGAACAGTTGGATCAGAGTGGGATGAGATGATGAGGAGAACTTCCTGGAGGAGGTGAGTTTTAGACAGGATTTGTGGGAAGGAGGAAGAGCATTACAAATGTAGGCAGTAGCACTGGCAAAGATCTTGAGATGGGAAAACTTATCAGAACATGGGAATGAAATTTGCTTGAGTGGGGTAAGAGAATGATGAAGTTGGGTGAGATGGTCCACTTGGAGGAGTATCTAGAGACCCTGCTTCTTGCAAGTAGTTATTTGAAAGGTTGTCATATCCCCTGGGAAACCACAGGATGCTGGTAGGGTTGGGATGGTTGTTCCTTTCCCCTAGGGAGGGGTGCAATTCTTCTTTCATCTTGGGTTCCTTTAGGAGGTGTTTGGTGATGACTCTGAGATCTCAAAGGAATCATCGGGGGTAAAGAAGCGGCGGATACCCCGTTTTGAGGAGGTAGAAGAGGAGCCAGAGGTGATCCCTGGACCTCCATCAGAAAGCCCTGGCATGCTAACAAAGCTCCAGGTTAGTTAAAAGAAGCAAAGGGATTTTGTGAGTTGTGGCACCAGGCTCACAGTGATCATGATTTGAGTTTGTGTTAACCATTTGAGGAAGTTTTACTTTTTCCTTTATATTTTAGCAGTCTTTGGTTTGATCAGAAGTAGCCCAGCTAAGGATTATTGACACTGTATTTATTGAGCACCTAGTGTGTTACTTCATCGTTTGCCCAGTTGTCTGCCTCATCAATGTTGGAAAATGAAATGAAATGATAGCACTTAGCTTGACTATATCTTTAGAGCTTCTTTCTGCTCTTCGTTAGAACATAACAAGCATCGAAAGAGGCCTTGCACCATTGCCCATGCATACCTACAGTAGGAATTCAGGGGCTGATAACATGATCATTAACATTTTTAAAGACAAAGTCTTGCTGTTACCCTAGCTGGCCTCAGACTCAGATCTGCCTGCTAGTGCTTCCCAAGTGCTGAGATTAAAGGTGTATGCTACCATGCCTGGCTGATAACCATGATTTTTAAACATAGTATGAATTTTTATGTGCATGCAGGAACCTGTGGGAGTTAGAAGTATCAGATACCCTAGAACTGGTTAGAGATGGTTGTGAGCCACCATATGGATGCTGGGACCTGAACTCAGGTCCTAAACAAGAGTGATTGGTGCTTTAGCTGTGAACCATCTCTACAGCCTCCCTGTCCACTTGAATGTAGGAATGAATGTTAGGAAGTGTGCATGTACTGCTTCCCCTCTTTTAGATTGATGAGAGGTTAAGGTATTAATGCCTTATCCAAAGAAATACAGGCAGAAAGTGTGGTACAGTTCTAACCTCATATTGTCTGAGTCTCAGTCACATATACTACCTAATATATCAATCCTAACATGGGGGGAAAAGATTGAAAAATTCTAGTGCTTAAGGGTATAGGCTTATCTTTAGCAAATTTTCTTGTCTATGGTATAGATAATATATTTATTGTGGAGACATTCACAATCTTTTAGGTCTCTAGAACTGAATGCTTTTTAATTTAGGAACATTTATGGGAGGAAATAATCTTTTCCACCTTTTCCCTCTGGAGAACAGATCAAACAGATGATGGAAGCAGCAACACGACAAATCGAGGAACGGAAAAAACAGCTGAGCTTCATCAGCCCCCCTGCACCTCAGGTATGGTGCCTGATTGCTCGGAAAAGAAGAGTTAGCACAAGGTTGTTGTCATTCATCCACATGAGAGGCCGGAAAGGGCTCCAGTTGTCCACCATAATCTGCCATGCTGTGTATGTATCTGTATGCCTATCACACACTCTCTGATTTCTTTTAATCTCTTGTCTTATAGCCAAAGACACCTTCTTCTTCCCAACCAGAGCGACTTCCCATCGGCAACACTATTCAGCCCTCCCAGGCCGCTACCTTTATGAACGATGCCATTGAGAAGGCGAGGAAAGCTGCCGAGCTGCAAGCCCGAATCCAGGCCCAGCTGGCGTTGAAGCCAGGGCTTATTGGCAATGCCAACATGGTGGGCCTAGCTAATCTCCATGCCATGGGCATAGCTCCACCGTGAGTATCTTTCACACAGTCCCATATCACTTCTAAAAGTTCTGGGGTAGTTATTTAAAGGTAATTTACTTGAATATTACTAACTTTTTTTTAAAAGACGTATTTATTTTATTTATTTTATGTACGAGTACACTGTCCTGTCTTCAGAAACACCAGAAGAGGGCAGTGGATCCCATTACAGATGGTTGTAAGCCACCATGTGGTTGCTGGGAATTGAACTCAGAACCTCTGGAAGAGCAGTCAGTGCTCTTAACTACTGAGCCATCTCTCTAGCCCGTTACTGACTTTTTTAAACTCAAAGAACATTAAATAATTTCTTAAAAGTTTCCCTTTCTTTTTTTGGTTTTTCGAGACAGGGTTTCTCTGTATAGTCTTGGCTGTCCTGGAACTCACTTTGTAGACCAGGCTGGCCTCGAACTCAGAAATCCACCTGTCTCTGCCTCCCAAGTGCTGGGATTAAAGGCGTGCGCCACCACCGCCTGGCAAGTTTCCTATTTTTAATAAATGATTTTAATTCAGTTACATTTTTTGGCTTTATTGTAGTTTGTTGTCTGCTTATAACTGATAGAACTAAAATAATACTTTTCACTTAATAATGGAGGTAAGAATAGAATCAGATTTCTTGGCTTATTACTTAAGAGCTTCAGCCATTAACCAGTATTGGTCGAGACCATATGTTAGATGGGTGGCACATGGTGGTACATGTCTGCAACTCTGTTACTCAGGAGGGAGAAGCAAGAGTAGTGAGGTAAATATGAATCTAGACTAGTCTACCTAACAAGTTCTTAGCAAGTCAGAACTACATAGCAAGACCCTGTCTCGTTTGTGATTGTTCTGGCATCCCAAGACTAATTCAAGAACTTAGGAACAGATGATAGAGTTGCTTCCCATGCATCCCAGTGGTAGAACATCTGCCTAGTATGCAGGAGGCCTTGGGCTCTCAGACTCTTGAACCACCACAAAAGGGGTGGGGGTGGAGGGAAATGACCTGGAAGATGGTTCAATGGTTAAACTACTGGCTGCTCTTCCAAAGGATTCAGGTTCAATTCCTAGTATCCACATGGTAGCTCACAATTGTTTGTAACTCCAGTTCTGCAGGATTCAACACACTTACATAGACATACATGTAGGCAAAACACCAGTGCACGTGAAATAACAACAAAAGAAGCAGGGGTGAGGGTAGGGGTGGAAAGGTGGCTAAGTAGTTAAGAACACTTGCTGCTATTCCAGAGGACCAAGGTTTGGTTCCCAGCACCCACAGGTTGGCTAACAGCCATCTGTAAGTCCGGTTCTAGAGGACTTGAAAATAAATTTTGAAAAAAAGAGAAGAATTTGGGAATAAAATAAGATTAGATAATGGCCAAGTGGTAGTGGTGGCACATATAATTTCAGTACTTATGAAGCAGAGGCAGAGGCAGGGAATCTCTGAGTTTGAGGCTGGTCTGCTTGGTCTACATAATCTGGTCTATATCCTGTAAGTTCCAGGATAGCCAGGAGGAAAAAAAAAGTATGATTTTAGAATTAATTTCGTTAGATTATGCCCTGTATCTAAGTACTTAATTTGATGTATTTTTTATGGTAACCCATGAACTTGAATATTCTGTACAAATGCTCTAATACTGAGTGAGTTATATCCTTAGCCAATACTGAGATATATCTTCAGCCTGGTTTGATGTTTTATATTAACTCTTAGCTAAAAAGCAGAACTAATTTACATTGGTTTTGGTTTTTGTTTTTTTTTTTTACTGTTTTGTTGTTGTTGTTTCAAGATTTATTTATTTTATGTGTATGAATATTTTCCTGCAGGTATATCTGTGTAGGTCATGGGTAAATAGTGTCATCAGAGGTCGGAAAGAGGCATAGGATTCCCTAGAACTCAAGTTACAGACAGCTGCAAGCCCCAAGTGGGAGCTGAAACTCAAACCCAGGTCCTCTGCTAGAGTATCCAGCACTCCTAACTGTCCCCTTACTCTGATTTTTTTTTTTAATGGAGATTTTATAAAGCACTGACAAGATTGCCTTCCCTAAGGTTAATTTACAGTTGTCTTTGATAATTTTGACTCCTTTTGTTTTCTGTTGGGTTTTCCTTGCTTCAAGGTTCTATGTAGGATTTATTTCTCTGAGGGATGTTTTGTTTTTTCAGGAAAGTAGAGTTAAAAGACCAAACTAAGCCTACCCCATTGATCCTGGACGAGCAAGGCCGCACTGTGGATGCGACAGGCAAGGAGGTGGAGCTCACACATCGCATGCCCACCCTGAAGGCAAACATTCGGGCTGTGAAGAGGGAACAGTTCAAGCAGCAGCTAAAAGAAAAGCCATCAGAAGACATGGAGTCTAATACCTTTTTTGACCCCCGAGTCTCAATTGCCCCTTCCCAGCGCCAAAGACGCACTTTTAAATTCCATGACAAGGGCAAATTTGAGAAAATTGCTCAACGATTACGGACAAAGGTAATTTAGAAGCTCAGAAGCTGACACAAAGACACTTTTAGGTCCATATTTTTGGGAAATAGAAACATAATTTAAAACAGTGTAATTGGTTTAAGTGCTATATTCTTAGACTATTTATTGTTTACTCGGTTTCTCTTCCTGACTGCTTTCTGCTTGTATAGAGCACTCCCCATTGACCAACAGTTGAGGAAAACAGTTCAAAGCCAGTTTCCTGACTTCTTTTGATGAATGATAACCTGATGTTAGAATTTACTACAGAAAATCTACGTGCTTGGGAGAGTTGGATTGAATGTAGTTAATTAAATAGTCCCTTTTGTCTTCTCAGAATGAGGTTTTCGTAGAATCCCACTAATGTATATCTACAGTATGAGTGAAAGGAGAGACAAGAGTCAGAGGACTAAGTAAACTGCGTAAAAAATAAGGCAGTTTATCTTTCAAATCCTTTAGAAGTTGTGAATTCATTACATTAGGTATTAGAATTTAATAAGGGTTAAATTTGTTATTAAATTTGTAACTCGACAACTTTCCTTTGCTCCAACTTACCTTCCTATCTTGTTTGATCTTGCTCTTAGGCTCAATTGGAGAAGCTGCAAGCAGAGATTTCACAAGCTGCTAGAAAAACAGGCATTCATACTTCGACTAGACTTGCCCTCATTGCTCCCAAAAAGGAGCTAAAGGAAGGCGATATCCCTGAGATTGAGTGGTGGGACTCGTACATCATACCCAACGGCTTTGACCTGTGAGTGTTAAATGCCAAGAGAAAGGTGCTACAGACACCTCAAATACCACTTTAAATGCAAAGGGAATAGATAACTACACAACAGATTTTCAAGCTGTCTTGAGTTATATTTAGCTTTTGGGGTTAGTTTACCAAAATCAGAGACAAATAATGCAAAGTGAGTCTGAAAAACATATTTACTTCTTTATTTTTGCAGTGCTGGCAATGAACCCAGGGCTTATTTTATCTTGCCATATTTTCAAGTTTTATATTTTTTCTTACTATGTATTCTATATATTTTACATGTTTATAATGATCCATTTATAGGTCTAGGGACCTAGTTCAGTGGTTGAACATGTGCCTAGTATATGGAAGGCACTTAGGTCTGATCTCCAGAACTGCAAAAAAAAGAAAAGAAAAATGTTTATTGTTGTTTTTTTTCCCCCTTTAAATTTGTTTAGTTGTGTGTGTCTGTCTGTGTGCTCATACACATGCAGGTGTACATGCCCGTGTATAGAGCTCAGTGGACAGTTTTGTCAGTCTTTCCTTCTGCATTATTGAGATGGGTGTGTGGGGATGGGGGTGGGGGGTCACTCTTGTTGGCTCCAGTGTGTTACACATAGGATTTGGCCAGCCCATTCACTTTTTCCAGTTCCCATTTAGTTGTAAGAATACTGGAATTTCAGATGTGTGCCATTACAGCCAGCTTTTTTTTTCCTATTGTATGTGTGTGAATGGGTTTTTTGTTTGTTTTGTTTTTTTAAGATTTATTTATTTTATGTATGTGAGTACACTGTAGCTGTCTTCAGACACACCACAAGAGGGCATTGAGTCCCATTACAGATGGTTGTGAGCCACCATGTGGTTGCTGGGACTTGAACTCAGGACCTCTGGAAGAGTAGTCAGTGCTCTTAACCACTGAGCCGTCTCTCCAGCCCATGTGTGAATGTTTTGCCTGAATAGCCTGCATGTGTATGTATGTGCACCACATGTTTCCTTAGTGCTTGAGGAGGTCAGAAAAGAGGGTCAGATCCCCTGGACCTGGAGTTAGACCTTTTGACAAGTCATTGTGTGAGTGCTAGGAACTGAACCCAGGGCCTCTGGAAAAGCAGAAGTGGGTTATTTTGGTCGGTTGGTTAGTTAATTGGTTTTGCTTTTTTGTTGTTGTTGTTTTTTTTATTTTTTGATGGCTTTATTGTTGTTGGGTGTTTTGGGTTTTTTTTTTTTGACATGTTTTTTCTAGATATCCCTGAAAACTTTGTAGTGGTGTTCAACACCACCTCCCAGCCTAGTAGAATAGAAGTGTTTTTAGCCATTGAGCTATCTCTCTGGTCCTCTTGCTTTATTTAGTAATTGATTACTTTTCATTCTTTTTTTTTTTTTTTTTAGGTTTGTAGTGGGATTCTCTGTTTTTGTTTTTGTTTTTTTATAAGATTTATTTATTTTATATATAAGTACACTGTAGCTGTCTTCAGACGCACCAGAAGAGGGCACCACTGGATCCTATTACAGATGGTTGTGAGCCACCATGTGGTTGCTGGGAATTGAACTCAGGACCTCTGCAAGAGCAGTCAGTGCTCTTAACCACTGAGCCATCTTTCAGCTCTCATTCTTTTTCTTTTCGTAGGTTTGTTTTTTGTTTTGCAGGGAGAGATTTTGATATAGAGTCTCACTATGTAGCCATGGCTGACTTGAAACTTACTATGTAGAGTGTCCTTAAACTCAAAGACATCCACCTGTCTCTGTCTCTGTCTCCTGGGTACTAAGATTAAAGGTGTGTACTGTCACTCCTGGCATTTTTTTGAAGTATCAGTAATACACTATAGTAGCACTCAGAACCTCATGCAATTTAAGTAAGTGCTTTACTACAGAATTATATCCCTACCTATTGGACAAAGGTTCGAAATTTATTGGTCCAATAATAATAATAATAAACTTTTATTAGCTTAGTGTAACTAAGTTTGCTCAGTTGGTAAACTATTACTTTCTGTTTAGTCTAGGATATGATTTCACTAGTTAAAAAGCCTGGTATGGGAACTCAGAAATTAAGAGCATTTAATTAGGGGCTGGTGAGATGGCTCAGTGGGTAAGAGCACCCAACTGCTCTTCCGAAGGTCCGGAGTTCAAATCCCAGCAACCACATGGTGGCTTACAACCATCTGTAACAAGATCTGACCCCCTCTTCTGGAGTGTCTGAAGACAGCTACAGTGTACTTACATATAATAAATAAATAAATCTTAAAAAAAAAAAAAGAGCATTTAATTAAATTAACTCAGCATCCAAATGATGGCTTACAACCAACCACCTGTAACTCCAGTTCCAGGGGAATCCAACTCCCTCCTCTGATCTTTGCAAGTACCGGGCACATATATAGTACACATACATAATTGCATGCAGAACACAAAATAACCTGTGTGTGTGTGTGTGTGTGTGTGTGTGGAGGAGGTGGGGAGAGGGAAAGGGAACAGGTGTGAGCATACCAGGAATTATATAATGGTTTGGACCTGTAATCCCAGTACTAGGGAGGACAGGGATAGGAGGATCCCTCCAGTTTACTGGCAAGCCAGTCTATAAGGTGGAGAACGATTGAGCAAGTCACTCAGTGTCAGCTCTTTTGGCCTCCATTCAAATGTGCACACACATGCGCAATATACACATGACAAAAGCTTTATTGGAGAACTATGCATCTGTTTCTTTATTCTGATAATGGCTTTAGCAGCCTGTGTCATAACCTTTTTTACTTTTCAAACCATTTATTTGTCAGCTTGTTTCTTGGTGACTCATTGTTGCTAATCAGAAAATATATTTGGAGCTGGAGAGATGGCTCAGTGGTTAAGAGCACTGACTGCTCTTCCAGAGGACCTAAATTCAATTCCCAGCACACACATGGCAGCTATCAATTGTTTTTAACTCCAGTTCTGGGGATCTGTGTGAGGCGGGATCTGGCGCCTGTACACAGACATACATGCAGGCAAAGCACCAGTGCACATAAAATGAAAATTTATCAAAAAAAGAAAATAGGCTGCCTGTCAGGGATATCGAAGCTGAGATTAAGATTGAGAATGACTGGTATAAAGATGTGCAACATTGGTGGTTTGTATGTATGTCTGAATGAGGATGGTGGGTCTCCTAGAACTGGAGTTAGAGACAGCTGTGAGCTGCCATGTGATTGCTGGAAATTGAACCTGAATCCTCTGGAAGAACAGCCAGTGCTCTTAACTACCATGTCATCTCACCAGCCCCAACATGTGCAAGTTTCATGAGACTTCTTGTTTGGAAAGTTATGTGTAACCTAAGTAAATGATATAGGTAGTACATAATATAGTAGAACAGATAGAAAATGGATATTTTTTCATTATGTTTCTAAACTATTCTGTTTGGTTGTTTGTTGTCTAGGCTATTTTTTATATCATCTCTACCCACATATCTTGTTTTCTCTTCTTCCTCCAATTTTAGTACAGAGGAAAATCCCAAGAGAGAAGATTATTTTGGAATCACAAATCTTGTTGAACATCCAGCCCAGCTTAATCCTCCAGGTAATGTACAGATTATCCAACTAAGGTTCTAGATCACGCAGCATTAGCCACAGAATGCATGAGCTTTCTGTCTGTGCTTTCCAACCTATAGCCACAGGTGATTTTTTTGTTTGTTTGTTTTTGTTTTTTTGTTTTTTCGAGACAGGGTTTCTCTGTGTAGCCCTGGCTGTCCTGGAACTCACTTTGTAGACCAGGCTGGCCTCGAACTCAGAAATCCGCCTGCCTCTGCCTCCCGAGTGCTGGGACTAAAGGCGTGCGCCACCACACCCGGCGTGATTTTTTTTAAATGATTTATTTTTTATTTGCATTGGTGTTTTGCCTGCATGTATTATCTATGTGTTGGATTCCCTAGAACTGCAGTTGTAAACAGTTATGAGCTGCCATATGGGTGCTGGGAATTGAACCTTGGTCCTCTGGAAGAGCAGCCAATGTTCTCTGGCCACCTTTGCAGTCCCCTTGTATTTTAAATTTTAGTTAAGTAAAATGGCAGAGCTGGCTAGTGGCTACTGAGAGACATTGATATTAATTTGTGGGTATTACAAGCTGAACTTTTTATTTATTTTGGTATATTATTTGTTTATTTTGAGAATGGGTCTCACTATGTAGACCATGATTGTCAGGAATTTTTAGAGATCCTCCTGCCTCTGCCTCCTGAGTACTGGGATTAGAGATGTGCCCACCTTGTCCCCCTCCTCCCATCTGTTTTGGTTGTTTTCATGTCCTGGCTTCCTTTAGCATTCTTAGCATTAAAGCAACAAAATCTAGCTAACTCTTTGGGTGCCCAACATAGGCACTACTATATTATTTAGGTTACTTGTTATGGAATATAAGCCTATTTGTTCCTGTGTCTGGGTAGGGTAAGGGTTGTGGAGTGAGGAGTCTGTTAGAAATGCAAAGGTCTCTAGCCTGAGACACTGATAAATGGGAGATGTGCGCATTCTTTCACTTCCCCAAATCACTTGGGATTTCTTAGTAAAATTCTAGCAATGGTCACCCCATGTGTATGTATGTGAGTCACATGTTGCTGGCCCCATTTGTGATCTTTGACTTTATTCAGTCTTCTTTCCCCCTTTTTTATTTTATTGATTTTTTTTTTATAGTTAAGTCTGTTAGTTTGGTTAAAAGAGATAGGTGGTTTAGCTGATTGGGTCTGTGACCCCAGCATTGTGGGGAATTGTGATTCGATGTAAGCATGGGATACAAATGAAGACTCTTATCTATCTCAAAAGGAGAACATTTTTGCTTACTTGATTACCATATGTACTTTAAGATAAAGACAGCAAAGGTTGTAGTTGTGGGTCTGGTTTCCGTAGGTGAGTGCCTTCAGTTAGTCACTTAGAACTTGAAGAATTTTTCCATAGAACAGCTGAATGCCTTCTTTACAGGGTACATGCTTACTGGCAGGGCATAATGATGATGCTCTTATAATCCTAGTATCAGGAAGTTGATGTAGATAAATCACTTCTAAGTTTGAAGCCAACTTGGGGTGCATAAAACCTGTTTTAAACAAACAAACAGAAGAGAGATAAATAGATCTTAAAGGATTTTAATACTTTCCCTCAGGATGAACTGAGATAGTACCATAGTGACATTCACTTGGCCATAGTTCCAGTAAGTACAGAAGAATATATCGAGACCTTGAAATAACGGTCGGACATCCTTTGTCTTAAATGCTTGGGACAAAAGTTTTTCAGATGCTGCTTTTTCAGTCTTTTAGACATTTTCATAGCATTTGAGCATTTCTCATGTGGGAATTTGAAAATGTAATCATCAAAAAGTTTTAATTTCAAGAGATAGGGGTGGCTCATTGGGTAAAGCACTTGCTACACAGATGTGAGAGACAGACAATCCCTAGAACAAGCATCCTGCCTCAGTGTACAAAGTGGACAACAGTCAAGGAAGACTCCAATTAGCCTCTGGTCTACATACACACAGGTACATACATGTGGATATGCATGCGTGTCTGCACACCACACATACAAAACAAGTCAAGTTTAAAAGGCTTCCAGGGTTTCTGAAACTGGGAATATAACTCAGTTGGTAGAATGCTTGTCTAGCATGCATTAACTCCTAGGTTGGATCTCAGCCCTACATAATCCAAGTATGGTGCCATACACTTTTAATGTCAGCTCTCGAAAAGAGATGGGGGGATTGGGGATGGCTAAGTGGCTCAATTGGTAAGAGCACTGACTCCTCTCCTGAAGGCCTGAGTTCAAATCCCAGCATGGTGACTCACAACCACTCGTAATGAGATCTGATGCCCTCTTCTGGTGTGTCTGAAGTCAGCTACAGTGTACTTATGTATAATAATAAATAAATCTTGAGAGGGGGAGAGGGAGGTGTGTGGGGGGGTTGAAGGGAGACTGGGATATTAGAAGTGCAAGGTCATCCTCATCTACTGAATTCAAATACTGAATTCCAGCCAGCCTGAGATACATGAGGTCCTATTCAAAGAATCATTTTGGATTTTGTAGTATTGGCGATCTTAGGTTTTTAGATTAGGGACATTCAGCCTCTAATACAAATTAAAAATAGGAACTAGACTTAATCAGATTTTATGTAGCTGCCATAAGTATTTGTCAGAGGAATATGAGGATTTTTTTTTTTAAACAAACATGCTTTAAAAGTATAGGGATTTCTTTTTTTTAAGTTTTATTTTACTATCAAGCCCATTGGTGGAATTAGAGTGAGGTTCCAGCAAAGGTTTATTACTAAGAATCTGTATGTGTCTGGGGTGTGTGTGTGTGTGTGTGTGTGTGTGTGTGTGTGTGTGTGTGTCTACAGATGCCCTTGGTGATCAGAAGCTGGAGCTACAGGGGCTTGCTTGTCAGCCACCCAAGGTGGGTACTATAAAGTTGGATCCTCAGCAAGAGCAGTGTGTACTTTTTTAAATAATAAAGTTATTTTTTATTTATTTTTAAATTATTTATTTATTATATGTAAGTACACTGTAGCTGTCTTCAGACACTCCAGAAGAGGGAGTCAGATCTTATGGTTGTGAGCCACCATGTGGTTGCTGGGATTTGAACTCGGGAAGAGCAGTCGGTACTCTTAACCACTGAGCCATCTCTCCAGCCCCAATAAATTTATTTTTATGTAGGTGTTTATGGGGAGTTGGACAATGTGCGTGTATGTGGGTATATGCCAGAAACATACATATATAGGTGCTTTTGAAAGCCAGATCTCCTGGAACTAGAGTTTAGAGACTTTTTTTTTTGTTTTTTGTTTCTGTTTTTTGTTTTTTGAGACAGGGTTTCTCTGTATAGCCCTGGCTGTCCTGGAACTCACTCTGTAGACCAGGCTGGCCTCGAACTCAGAAATCTGCCTGCCTCTGCCTCCCGAGTGCTGGGATTAAAGGCGTGCGCCACCACGCCCGGCTAGCAGTAAGTATTCTTAACCACTGCACCATCTCCAGCCAGCTTCTTCCAGAGGGTTTCCTCCATTTCCTAGTACTGAAATTGAGCGCAGAGGTTGTACAGTAGTTAGCATAGCTGCATTGCCGACGCAAAATTTATTGTTATGTAGGTTAGGGAATTTCAAATTGTATTCCATAGAAGCAGCAAATTATAGAAAGTAGGACCCAAGTGGAGTTCTGGATTCTTTTACTTCCTCAGATTCTTAGCCAGTGCTACTGTTTGCATTTGCTGAAAGTGAACAACTTCTTAAAGAAAAAACATTTATGAGCCATAATACTTTCACTTAGTAAAAAAAATTATACTATCAGTCTCACCACTTAAAAATAACAAATAGCCAGGCGTGATGGTGCACGCCTTTAATCCCAGCACTCGGGAGGCAGAGGCAGGTGGATTTCTGAGTTTGAGGCCAGCCTGGTCTACAGAGTGAGTTCCAGGACAGCCAGGACTACACAGAGAAACCCTGTCTTGAAAAAACAAAACAAAACAAAACAAAACCAAATAGGTCAAGCACAGTTAGTGGATGCAGGTGATTTCAGCAGTTTTGAGGTGGAAGCAATAGGCCAGTCTGAGCTACAAAGCACGACTGTCTCTCGACCTCCTCCCTCAGATTTTAGTTGATGGTTTTTCTAAGTGATGCATACTCACCTAAATCCCTCTATAATTTATGCTTTGGTAACTCATTTTTCTTTTTAACAGTTGACAATGATACACCAGTTACCCTTGGGGTATATCTTACGAAGAAGGAGCAGAAGAAACTACGGAGGCAAACAAGAAGGGAAGCACAGAAAGAGCTACAAGAGAAAGTCAGGCTAGGCCTGACACCTCCTCCAGAGCCCAAAGGTATGTGCCTGCTGGCCTGCTACCATAGAGTGAGTGAGTCAGTCAGTCTGTCTTATAAAGGCACTTTAATGTCTTTGATGGTTTTTCTGAATCATTTACAGGATTTTTTTTAACCTGTGATGTTTTCTTCTGGCAGAACAACACATTCATTATAGAAGTCATTTAGAGCTTGTTTTTAATTATTTTTTGTTGTTGATGGTTGTTGTTTTTTGTTCCTGCTCTCAAGCACTGCTTATTTCAAGTCTGCTCAAAATTCACATTTTACAATAATTCCTACATTGAAAAATCTTACCTGCTTAACTCAGATTTTATAGTAGTTCAAACTATCTAAAAAATTCAGTATACTTATATCATAAAAAACATAAAACTTAATTTCTTATTTCTCATTTCTCATTCATTGGCATTAAAAATAAATAAACTCCACAAATATGCAACTATTGTTTTCTTGAGTATATAAATGTGTGTGTGTGCATATATATGTACACACACACACATTTATACATATAAACATACACACACACATATATGTGTGTGTTTGTATATATGTATGTGTATATACATATATAGAGGAGGCAATATACCTAGAAATAGTATATATAAATACTTTATCCTAGCTAGAGAAGTAATTTAAGAGATTAGGAGATTGATTGCTGCTTTCTTTCCATTGTAGTGAGAATCTCAAATTTAATGCGAGTATTAGGAACAGAAGCAGTTCAAGACCCTACAAAGGTAGAAGCCCATGTCAGAGCTCAGATGGCAAAGAGACAGAAGTAAGTGGGGTGCGGTAGGGTGGGATAGGGCAGAGCCCAGGACACTACCTTTCCAGACCCTCCTGGGGTTGGTATTGGAGGGAGGAGAGAGTCCTCTGTTGCTCTCTCTTTCCCTTAGCCCTGCCTCTGATCGGCAATGCCTTTCTCACTTGTGGATGTCCTTCCTGTCACGACAGAGCGCATGAAGAGGCCAACGCGGCCCGAAAACTTACAGCAGAACAGAGAAAGGTCAAGAAAATTAAAAAGCTTAAAGAAGACATTTCACAGGGGGTGCACATATCTGTGTATAGGTAGGTGTCCACATTGACAGCTGTCTCTGTTTCTTTTTTGAGACAGTGTTTCTCTACCTAGTCTCAGCTATCCTGGAACTCACTAAGTAGACCAGGCTGGCCTCAAACCTAGAGATCCACTGCCTCTGCCTCCCTGGTTCTCGGATTAAAGGTGCGGCCCATTATGCCCTCCTTGCACCTACATTCTCATTATCTTCCCAGTCCTTAGGACAAAATCACTGTGGCCTTCAAGTATACCTTATTCTTTTGTGGTAACTACTTCATTTCTCTAGAAAGCAGTAATTTTTTTCTTTATTACCTTGTCTTTATCCTGAGGATCTGTAGTAATAGGCCTTTCATCCACACTTCAGAATATATTTGTACCCAGGAAATACATTTTTACTTTTTTATTAATGTCTTCATTTTAGTCTAGGTTAAGTTTATATATGCATTCCACTTTTTAGATACACTTATTTCTACTAAATAGTTCTTTATCAGAAGTGGCACATTATAATAAAACTTCTGTTTATTCAGATTAAAATTTTTGGACCAGATAGGATGATGCATGCCTGTAATTCCAGCACACAGGAGGAACAGGACAGTTCTGAGTTTATGGCTAACCTGAACCACGTAGCAAGTTTTTGGCTATCCCAAACTGGAAAACAAGACAAATTCTAATAATAATAGAGGAGCACTTCCTGAAAGAGTCCCCTTCCTATTCTCTGATCTATTAAGATACTATCTATAGGTAACTACTATTTACAGTTTTTGATGTCTCCAGAAATTTTTTTGAATACATGGCATCTATACTATAGGCATCTAGAGGTGGCAGGATTTAAAGCTTTTTCTACCTTCTGGAACACTGGGCTTGCAAGCTTTTTTGGATGATAGTACCTCTCCTTCATTCATAGATTCTAACTACTTACTGTGAAGAAGTATAAGACCAGCAAAGGGAGGCAGAGGCAGTCAAATCTCTCGAGTTCAAGGCCAGATTGGTCTATGCAGTGAGTTCCAGGCCAGCCAGACTACATGATGAGACCCTGTATTTACAAGAGAATAAAAATATAACTGCATTCCAGAGGTCTTGATTTTAGATCCTCTGTATTTGCCATTCCATTCAGGCAGCTTCTAGTGATAAAACTGAAGACATGACTAAAGTTTCCCTCCTCCAGAGTTCGAAATTTGAGCAACCCAGCCAAGAAGTTCAAGATTGAGGCCAATGCTGGGCAGCTGTACCTGACAGGGGTGGTGGTGCTGCACAAAGATGTCAACGTGGTGGTAGTGGAAGGGGGTGAGTGCAGAGAGTTGAGGGAAACTCTCTAGACAACCCTAGCCCTAAAGCGATTGGCAGTGGGGAGAAGGGAGGAAGATTTCTGTGAGACCGCTGTTGTGTTTCCGATTCTGTGTGTCTGCAGAAGAAGTCTGTCCTGGTCCTGGGGCTCGTTCCCCTTCCCATTGCTATCTGAGTAGTAGATGGGCTCAGCTCAGAGGTTCTTCCTACTCTGTCATCTTTCCAACTCGCAAAATTCTCTTTTCAGGCCCCAAAGCCCAGAAGAAATTTAAGCGTCTCATGCTACATCGGATAAAGTGGGATGAGCAGACATCTAACACGAAGGGAGATGGTGAATTGGGGTTAGAAGGGATTACATGGGAGAGCTGGGGGAGGTGGAGTGATAGTTCTGTCTATTCTTCATCCATTCTTCCTGGAATAGTCTTGTGTTCAAGAAGTTTAGACAGAATGTTTTGTTTTGTGTGAGACAGGGTCTCACTGTATGGTACTGGCTGGCCTTGAATTCATAAGATCCACCTACCTATACTTTTTAAGGGCTGAGATTAAAGATGTGTGCCCCCTGCCCAGCTAGGTTGACTTAAACAGTACTGCTGCATACACCCAGCAGGCTTTTCTCTTTGACTTAGTTTCAAGTTCTGGTTGCAAGAGTGTATTTAAAGTCAGCAAACTATGCATTCGTGTGTACAATATCTAACCTGTATTATTCTTTACTTAAATTTCTTATTAGCTACGTCACGGTAGTTCACACCTGTAATCTCCTAAGAGTTTGAGGTCATCTTGAGCTATGGAGCAATTTTAAAGCAGCCTAGGCCACATGAGTCTCAAAAAAAGTTGGTATTTCTTTCTAATCACTCCAGACTAGTAGTATCCACCCATGACCCCAGCACTCAGAAAGTGGAAGTAAAAAGATCATGGGTTTGAAACCAACACATGCCAATGTAAAGCAGATATGGACTACATACAGTCTCTGACTTCCCCACCCCAACCCAATTCAAAAGACCATTGAATGTATAAAAAATAGATTTTCACATCAACAACAACTTTCTACTTTAAACAGGAAAGAATACTTTGGGTTTTGTTTTGAGACAAGGGTAGCCCTGGCTGGTCTGAAACTATATAGACCTAGCTGGCTTCACACTCAACAGGAAAGATAACTTTGGAGCTAGCATTAAAGTTTAGTAGTTTAGCACTTGTCTACCATGTTCAAGATCCTGCACACTGAGAGCCAGACAAGGTGTGGGGCACAGGTAAAGAAAGAAAAGATATATTTAGTGGGGCATGGTTGCTGAAGCTTGTAATCCCAGCTCTCAGTAGGCTGAGTCAGGAGGATGGTCTCAGTAAATAAATTTAATCCAGCACTTGGGAGGCAGACCCTGCTAAGTTGGAGGCCAGCCTGGTCTATGTAGCGAGAATCTGACTCAAAAAACAAACCAAATATTGAGCTTTTTTTGTCTTTTCCAGATGATGAGGAATCTGATGAAGAAGCTGTGAAGAAAACTAACAAATGTGTACTAGTATGGGAGGTTAGTGTCTCTGTAAAACGCTGCAGTTCAGTTGGCCGGATGTTTAGCGTGGTTTTTAGAAGTTGGTCTTTAGCGTGTGCCGGTGGGGAAGCATATGGAGAACAGTGGCAGTAGGAGTACACGTTCTCAGCAGGAAGGTAGTGCCCAGGCCTCAGACGCACAGTAACGCACGCACTAGACGGAAGAGTCCGGGCTTGCCGGGGAGCCAGTGATGAGTGCTTATCTAATGCTTTAGAGTCCGAGTTCCATCCTTGGCTTTACAGCAGAACAGGACCTGAGCCAGACGGTGTCAGGTTTCATTGCCTTATCTATAAAATATGGCTGTTATTTGATCTACCTGGCGTGTTGGTTGTAGTGAGAGTAAATTAGAGCAGGCCCAAATTCAACTCCCTTACTCAGTTGGCAGGGCTTTCCTCCTGTAACTCCAGGTCCAGGGGACATGACCTCGTGGCTTTGACAGGTGCCTGCACTCACATGAACACATTCTTTATTTAAATTTTAAAAGATTTATTTTTGTGTATGAGTGCTTTGCTTGCATATATATGTATATCTACATCACATACATGCCTCATGGAAGCCAGAAGAGGGTGTCAGATCTCTCAGAACTGGTACAGATAGTTGTGAGTCACTATGTGGGTGCTTAGAACCAAACCGGGGTCCTCTCTAAGAGCAGTAGTTATGCTTTTTTTTTTTTTTTAAGATTTATTCATTTATTTTATGTATATAAGTACATTGTAGCTGTACAGATGGTTGTGAGCCTTCATGTGATTGTTGGGAATTGAATTTTAGGATCTCTGTTCACTCTGGTCAATCCCACTCCGGCCCAAAGATTTATTTATTATTATATATAAGTACACTGTAGCTGTCTTCAGATGCACCAGAAGAGAGGATCAGATCTCATTATGGGTGGTTGTGAGCCACCATGTGGTTGCTGGGATTCGAACTTGAGGACCTTCGGGAGAGCAGTCGGTGCTCTTACCCGCTGAGCCATCTCTGTAGCTCATAAATAATTTTTTTTAATCTTTAAAAAAAAAAAAAAAAAAAAAAGTTCTTAAGGTTGGTACTGTTACTTAGTGTAGAGTGTTTTTCTTACATGCCTCACCCCATAGGTTCGATCCCCAGTACTTGGGAGAAAAAAAGTTGTTTACGTCTGTGGTTCCTTTAAAACAGTAACAGAAAAACAAACAAACAAAAAACATCCTCACCCCCCCCCCCAAAAAAAACCCCAAAAGGCTAAAAACCTTTATGTATAATCATACAAATATCTAAGACATGGGGTTATAATTACTTTATCATATAATCACATTTCAGCTAGGGATGTTGCTACACAAATGTTATTAGGTCTTTTAAAAGACTGTTAAGTCTTGTTTAAGTAAGTAGACATGTTAGAGTGCTTGCCCAACATGAATAAGGCTCTAAGTTGAGTTCCCAGCACTGGATAGGGTAGAAAGCTTATTACAATTCTGGTCTCTCTGGGGCATGGTGGTACATTAGGAAGTTGTAGTAGGATTTCTAATCCAAAGGGAGTTGTAGGCTCAACAGCAAGTTACTCTTTTCAAATAAGTAAATAAATACAATTTTCACTTCTTACCTAGGGTACAGCCAAAGACCGGAGCTTTGGAGAGATGAAGTTTAAACAGTGCCCTACAGAGAACATGGCTCGTGAGCATTTCAAAAAGCATGGGGCTGAACACTACTGGGACCTTGCACTGAGTGAATCTGTGTTGGAGTCCACCGACTGAGACTACTGTTAGCCCTTGTATCTTCTTTGCCTTTGTTTCTTCTGTCTTCTCACTCTACTTCCCAACCTTACCCCACCGTGCGTGTGATCTCAGAACTGTGCCAGGCCGATACCAGGGCAAAAAGACTACCAAGTTCACCCAGTCAGCCTGGTGCTACCCTCCATCCTGTATGTGCATATGATTAAAGAGTTATTTTTAAAATTAGTATGATATTTTTCATATGGTCATAGATATTAGAATTTGGTTTTGTGGGTGATTTTTCCATATTCCTAGGATCCTAGTAGTTTAAGTGTGTAAATGTCTGACTTCTAAGCAAATGGTAAGTACAGTTTTCTGGAGATAGTAAGTCAGAAAGTAGTGTTAAGTGGTTGTGGGATGAGTGGCCAAATGCAGTATGTATTTCTTAACCTTTATAGCTAGAATAATAAGGTCATATGTTGTTGGTTTCTTTAGGTCAAGTCCTAGGAAATTAGTTCTTCAAATGGGTATGGCTATTTTGATTGAAATAGACTACATACTATCCAAGGGCATCAGTTTGTAAACTAAGACAGGAATCAGTAATGTAGTTCAATTTCCACTGTTAATGATGCCATGTGACTCCTCTCAGCGATATGCTGAATAACCTTTTAAGAAGATTTAAGATAGGCTGTCATGGCCGGGCGTGGTGGCGCACGCCTTTAATCCCAGCACTCAGGAGGCAGAGGCAGGTGGATTTCTGAGTTCGAGGCCAGCCTGGTCTACAAAGTGAGTTCCAGGACAGCCAGGGCTACACAGAGAAACCCTGTCTCGAAAAAAAAAAAAAAAAAAAAAAGAAGAAAAAAAAAGAAAAGATAGGCTGTCATGGGGCCTACATCAGCCTCAAACTCGATATGTTCAGGGTCACCTTGAACTTTTATCCTTACTGGGATGGTGGTCGTTATATATGTTGTTGGGGCATTGAACTCAGGATTCTGGGCATACTAGGCAAGCACTGTACCTGCTGAGTTCATTCCCAGTCCCTAACATAACATCTTGTCGTTGGCAGGTGGTAGGGAGTCAGGCATGGTGGTTTGTGTAGGTCTGTAATCCCAGTACTAAGGAAGCTGCATCAAGCAGATCCCTATAAGGTCAGTGCTGAGCTAGGACTGACTGCAGGACAGCCTGGGCTAGCTCAGATACCCCTGGTATTAGTTACTTTTTTGTTGCTGTGATAAAACACCATGACTAAAGTTTATTTTGGTGTATGATTTCAAAGGAGTTGTGTGTTGAGGAAGGCCTGGACAGATGGACAGAACAGGAAGGTGGTTGACCACATGTCACCTGCACACAGGAAGCAGTGAAGTCTGTAGGGAGAGGGGTAAAGCTAAAACCCTCAAGGCTGGCCCCCAGTGACAGTCTTCCATCTGCAAAGCTCCAAGCCCTAAAGGTTCTATAGTTGCCACCCTCACCTCCAAACAGTGCCACTACTTAAAGGTCAAATGTTCAAATACATAAATCCATGAAGGCATTTCTCATTTGAACCAAAACACTCCCTCAAACACACACACACACCTTAACCCACTTTTGCCATGCATGGTTGTACACACACACCTGTATATCCAGCACTCGGGTCACAGGTAGCAAGAGCAGCAGAATTTGAGGGTAACTCCGGGTTCATTATAAGGCCTTGTCAATAGGAAAAGATTTAGCCCATTTGTCTGTCTTACTAATACATATCCCACCCCTCATGGTAGATAGAGCTACGTTCCTAAACGCATCAAATCCTTTTCCAAAAGATGTGTGGACTTCTGCAAAATACTTGTCTAGAATGTACAGTCTTGGATTTTGGTTTTTGTTTTGTTTTTAATTTATTTTATGCCTATGAGTACACTGTAGCTGTCTTCAGACACACCAGAAGAGGGCATCAGATCCCATTACAGATGGTTGTGAGCCACCACGTGGTTGCTGGGAATTGAACTCAGGCCCTCTGGAAGAGTAGCCAGTGCTCTTAACCGCTGAGCCATCTCTCCAGCCCCAGTCTTGGTTTTTTTTTTTTTTTTTTTGGTTCGTTTGTTCTTTGGTTTTTGTTTTTTTAAGATTTATTTATATATGTAAGTACACAGTAGCTGTCTTCAGACACTCCAGAAGAGGGAGTCAGATCTTGTTATGGATGGTTATGAGTCACCACGTGGTGGCTGGGATTTGAACTCAGGACCTTCAGAAGAGCAATCGGTGTTCTTAACTGCTGAGCCATCTTTCCAGCCAGCCCTGTTTTGTTGTGTTTTTTTTTTAAGATTTTTTTATACGTATGAGTACACTGTATTTGTCTTCAGACACATCAGAAGAGGGCATCGGAACTCATTAGAGATGGTTGTGAGCCACCATGTGGCTGCTGGGAATTGAACTCAGGACTTTAAGTAGAGCAGTCTGTGCTCTTAACCACTGAGCCATCTCTCCAGCCTCGGTTGGAGCCATTTTTGTCACATCCTCAGTAGGCAACATGAAGTAGTGGGATAGGCACAGGCAGTTCTGTACTCCACCAAAGGGACCATCACATAGTCAGATTCTGAGATGAGGAGAATTTATTTATTTATTTATTTATTTTCCCGAGACAGGGTTTCTCTGTGTAGCCCTGGCTGGCCTCAAACTTAGAAAACTGCCTGCCTCTGCCTCCCAAGTGCTGGGATTAAAGGGGTGCACCACCACTGCCTGGCTGAATTTATGCATTTTAAAAAAACATTAATTTTATGTATGAGTGTTCTATTTATATGTACACCTACATGCCAGAAGAGGGCACCAGATCTCGTTATAGATGGTTATGAGCCACTATGTGGTTGCTGGGAATGGAACTCAGGACCTCTGGAAGAGCAACCAGTGCTCTTTACTACTGAGCTGTCTCTCTAGCCCCATATATATATTTTTAAGATCTCACTGTATAGCTCTGGCTAGTTTTGAATTCATAACCCCCTCCCCCACACACACACACTTCTCCCTCCTGAATTAAAAGCATGCTACCATATCCAGGTCTTTCATTTATTTTGAAACAGGGTCTCATTTTGTAGTCTTGGCTGGCCAAGACCTCTGTGTAGATCAGACTGGTACTGAACTTGGAGAATTACCTAATTCTGCTTTCCAAGTCCCAGAATAAAAGGTGTATGTCACATCTGGCTGTTCCCTCCTGTCCCTTTTGAGATAGGGCTCTCTGTTGAAGAAGTAGGATTCTCATGCATCATAGGTCAGACTTGAACTCCCTAGGTCAAGGATCCTCCAGAATTGATCCTCCTGTCTATACTTCCAGTGTTTATGTAGTGCTAGATGTTAAAACCATCCTTAATGAGATCTGACGCCCTCTTCTAGTTCATCTGAAGACAGCTACAGTGTACTTAGGTATAATAATAAATAAAAATTTTTTTTGTTTGTTTTTGTTTTTTTCGAGACAGGGTTTCTCTGTATAGCCCTGGCTGTCCTGGAACTCACTCTGTAGACCAGACTGGCCTTGAACTCAGAAATCCACCTGCCTCTGCCTCCCAAGTGCTGGGATTAAAGGCGTGTACTACCACGCCCAGCTTGTTTTTGAGACAGGGTTTCTCTTGTTTTGTTTTTAAAAGAGAAAAAATGGGGCTGGTGCCATTCTATTACAGGACACACATGATAGAAGGAGAGTATGTTGGTGTAATGTTATAAAAATATCTCTTACATTCTAAGAGATGAACGTTTGCTGGACCTCACAGCTGGAGTTAATAATTCACCTTGAAGTCACTTAAGACTGAAACCTACTTTTAAGAGAAAATCGAAACCATCAACCTTATTTGCCTTGGATTTTTCATGTAATCCACTTTTACATCCTAAGCCAATATGTAGCTGTAAACTTAAACACTCTTCAATGCCCATGACCCGTACGGTGTGTGTATCATTTGCTGAAGATTGAAAGCAATCTTCTAAAATGAATATCCACCATAAATGTTGGAATGCATCATTTGAATATCGGATGATAATAATATGTATAATGTTCTCTGGGTCAGTTGGGGTCTTCGGAGTCAATGGCATAATCACTTGTAAAACTGTTCAAGGTTTCGGTTAAGTGTTTTATATTCATTCCTGTGTGATGCCTTCCATGCTGTTCAATAGAAAGCACAGCTCTTTGGTTAGGGACAGATGTAGAAACACATTTGAAAGACAGCCTTCAGGCAGGTGCAGAGTCAGAGTCATTCAACAGACAGAGGATGGAACATGCAGGGAACGTGAAGCAAAGAATCCAAATTTGGACTCCCTCCTGGTTAAATGACCCCAAGGGGATTTGACTTGTTAGTGCAAAACCAACACATTATTGGTAACTTAAAGTTAATAACTAATGTGTTTAATCCCCCCAGGACAACAATTGCATGAATCCACCCTCACCCACACACAAGCACTTCCTTTCTTTTTTTTTTTTTTTTTTTTTTTTTTTTTTTTTTTTTTTTTTTTTTTGAGACGGTTTCTCTGTAGTCCTGGCTGTCCTGGAGCTCACTCTGTAGACCAGGCTGGCCTTGATCTCAGAGATCCACCTGCCTCTGCCTTCCAAGTGTTGGGACTAAAGGTGTTTGCCAGCACTGCTTGGCTGATAATTTTTTTAAAAATCCTAAAATCCAACCTTTGGGTGATACTGATATGTCCTTTTGGGGGAAAATCAGGGACTGAGGATTGAACCTCAAGCCTTGTGCATGCTAGCAACTACTTTAATAGGTGTATCCCCAGACCTCTTTTCATTTTGAGAAAGTGTCTTAAGTTGCTCATGCTGGCTTTGAACTCACTCTGTAGCCACACTCAGTCTGTAGGTTATGATTATTGATCTTTCTGATAATAAAAAATATAAATAATTTCACTTGAACGAAAACAGAGAAATTGTCTATAGTTGAGTAGTAAAACATTGAGCTCAATGCCCTGGATTTGGATCTGAAAAACCTAGAACTGCACTAAAGAAAAGCAAATATAATAAGGGAAGAAAATATCTTGTATAGAATAATTCTTACTAGAAATTTTTGAGATATGCTAACTGAAAAAAGAAAAAGCTTAAGAGTCCAAGGAAGAAAAAAAGGGCATTTATTACTGAAAGGTTAGGTTGTGGTAATTGGAGAAAGCTTGTATTTAACTTGGTAAGTTACAAGAAGTAACAGTGTTTTAGTTTTATCTGTGTGTGTGTGTGTGTGTGTGTGTGTGTATTCAGGTTCAGGCAAGCTGCGGCTCACTTTTTTTGTTAATTTTTTGAGATGGGAGTCTTGCACCGTGGCCCAGGCTGGCCTGGAATTTTTAGTATCTCAAGCCTTGGAATTATGTGTGCGTACCAATATACCTAGCTGGGTTTTATTTCTGAATAGAGTTTAGGGATGCATCTGGTACAGGTGTATAAACCAAAGACATTGAATTGAGAGGCTGTGATGAATAATTTTCATCGTCAACTTGACTGGGCTTGAAATCATCCAAAAGACAGCCCTCTGGGAGTGTTTGTGATGGCATCTCTGGGTTTGCTAAGGGAAGACATGCAGGGCATGTGCACCACCACATGGCTTTGAGCTTCCAGAGTGAATAAAAGAAGCCAAGTGGAAACAATATGAACACCGGTAGGCATCCCTCTGGCCCTTGACTGCAGAAGTAGCAATGCAACCAGCATCTCCATGCCTTCCAGCAATGCTGGGGTTTAACCTCAAACTGAGACAATACAAACCCTGCTTTATGGGTAGTCAGTGGTTCTGTAACTTAGTTGGCTAAAGCACCTTATCTTGTAAAGATAATGGTAGTCTCAGAAGGCACGAGGATTAGTGCTAAAGAATTTAGAGAGTCTGAGGCTTGATAAGTAGAGAGAAAGAGTGGATTCAAAACTGGGAACCAGGTGTGGTGTGTGCCTGTAAAGCCGGTACTAGGGAGTCTGTGAGGCGCTCAGAAGACATGCAAGGTTGTCCAGGCCTAAGAAGTTTGAGGTCAGCATAGGCTGCATGAGAGGTTGTTTCAAACAACACCAATAAAAGGATTTTAAATCTTAATATAGCTTAAATCTTAATATAGCTAATAAACCACATCTTTAGAAAAGAATGGGAGAGGAGTCAAAAGGAAATGAGTTTTAAGATTTAAGTGGGCATTCCTTTGACCAAAGCACTCTGGAGGCAGAGGCAGACAGTCTCTGAATTCTAGGCCAGCTTGATCTACAAATAAAGTCCAAGACAGCCTGGACTCACAGAAAAGCCCTGTCTCAAAAAACCATATCTGGGCAAGGTTTGATTACACAGATTTTTAATTCCAGCCTTGAGAGACAGAGGTGGTCTACAGTTCCAGTAGAGCCAAGGCTACAAAGTGAGGCCCTGTTTCAAAATAAAAGCAGAAAATTTAAATGGACTTGGGGTATAGATTAGGTAAGGTTATGGCTTTTATCCCAAGAACATAAAGAATTAAAAGAAAAAAAAAAAAAAAAGGCAGGTGAATTTCTGAGTTCAAGGCCAGCCTGGTCTACAGAGTGAGTTCCAGGACAGGCAGGGCTACACAGAGAAACACTGTCTCGAAAAACAAACCAAAAAAAAAAAAAAAAAAAAAAAGAGAGAGTGAGTACTGGCTGCACTTCCTGAGACTAGAGTTCAGTTAAATAGCATCCAAACCTCCTCTTGCCTCCAATGGTCTGTCTGTCTGTCTGTCTGTCTCTCTTTCTCACACACACACACACACACACACACCTTAAAAACTTTTGAAATTGGCTTATGTCATCAAGCCTTCCCCTATGTTAAACACTTTTCTAAGCACTCTACATGCACCAACTCATCTAATTATTAGGACAAATTGGAGAGGTTTTGAAAAGATTCCTGTACAGTGAAACCCTGTCTCAAAAAACAAACAAACAAAAATGTTCCTGGGGCCTGGAGAGATGGCTCAGTGGTTAAGAATGCTGGCTCCTCTCCCAGAGGTTTTGAGTTCAATTCCCAGCACCTACATGGTAGCTCATGACCATCTATCTATAAAATGATTTGATGCCCACTTCTGGCATGTCATTCCTATATTAAAAAAAAAAATTCTGGAGCAGGCTGTGGTGGCGCATGCCTTTAATCCCAGCACTCAGGAGGCAGAGGCAGGCAGATTTCTTTTTTTTTTTTTTTTAATTTTTTTTTAAAGATTTATTTATTTATTATATGTAAATACACTGTAGCTGTCTTCAGACACTCCAGAAGAGGGAGTCAGATCTTGCTACAGATGGTTGTGAGCCACCACGTGGTTGCTGGGATTTGAACTCTGGACCTTCGGAAGAGCAGTCGGGTGCTCTTACACACTGAGCCATCTCACCAGCCCAGCAGGCGGATTTCTGAGTTCGAGGCTAGCCTGGTCTACAGCGTGAGTTCCAGCACTGGCTGCTCTTACAGAGGACCAATACCCAGAGGCTCCCAAGCATCTGATTCTTACCTCCGAGGGCACCTGGCACACGAGTGATACACAGACACACTCGCACACACACATACACACACGCACGGGCAAGACATTCATACACACACATAAAATCTAATTAAAAATTAAAAACAAAACAAACAAAAAACCTAGCCCTCGCCGGGCAGTGATGTCACACACCTTTAATCCCAGCACTGGGGAGGCAGAAGCAGGCGGATTTCTGAGTTCGAGGCCAGCCTGGTCTACAAAGTGAGTTCCAGGACAGCCAGGGCTACACAAAGAAACCCTGTCTCAAAAAAAAACAAAAATCCCCAGAACAAAATTTCTGAAACCTCAGCTGCCAGTGAAAACACCTGAATTTCTGGCTGTTCTGGAATTCACTATGTAGACTAGGTTGGCCTCGACCTCTCAAAGATCTGTCTACCTCTGCCTTCTGAGTACTGAGATTAAAGGCATATACCACCATGCCTGGGCAAGCAGTCTGATATTTAGATATCTTGTGTGGGAGTCTGTGTGAGAAAGCTGTGAATATACTGTGAACCGTGGATGGCAGAGTGCAGAATGTTCTTCCCACGAGGTGGCCTTCTAGAAAGAATTGCATAAGCTGTGATAAGTGAATGCACTTGAAAGTCAGTACATGAAGGGGATGCCTGGCATGTCCACAATCTCTGCACAGGAAAGGCAAATCCTGGGAGGAATAGTCTTGACTCTTCACAGGACCAAAGATAAGACATAACATCAGGTGTATTCCCTTGCTGTCCTGTATTCATGTAGGCTAATGGTAAACATCACCTCACTTTAAAAAAAAAAATGGGACGTGCTTTGTTTACACTACTCTTGAGCTCTACAGTCTTGCTCTGAATCCATTACACCACCAGAAAAATGGAATGCTTAAGACCACAAATGGCAGTGGCAAAGCATTCAGTAAATCCCATCGTTCATGAAATGTGAGGTGCGTGTTTCTCTTTAAAGCCCAGCCCAGGTTTACACACTTCCAAGCCAGGCAAGACTACACAGTGAGACTTTTCTTTGTTTGTTTGTTTGTTTGTTTGTTTTTGCTTGTTTTGTTTTTCGAGACAGGGTTTCTCTGTAGTCCTGGCTGTCCTGGAACTCTCTGTAGCCCAGGCTGCAACTCAGAAATCCGCCTGCCTCTGCCTTCCAAGTGCTGGGATTAAAGGCATGCACCACCACTGCCCAGCACAATTAGACTATTTCTTTGGGAAGAAAAAAAAAAAAAAAAAAGAAAAAAGGCGAGCCAGGTGTGGCAGCTAGAGTCTAAATCCAGAAGCCCAGCTTCTATAGGGTAGAGATAGGAGGATGGCTGGAGCTTGCTGGCCACAGGCAAAACAACAAGGGATAAAACAGCAAGATCTGTGAAGTCCTCCCCTTGCATGTAAGAGTAAATGAACACAGACATAGACAGACATACCTGCCCCAAAAATGATCCCCCCCCCCATTAAAAGAGTTTGCTTACTGTTTCATTTAAAGATGGTTAGAATTTACCGAAGGCTGGCTATTGCTCAACCAAATCAAAATGGAGTCACATTAAAGGCCTACGTGATCAAGTGAAACTTGTTTATTTTAATCTCCCAAGAAACCAGTAAAGAGGTAAGAGTGAAATCTCCAAGCAGGTCATTTTCAGCTGGTATGATAAGGAAGTCCTGCTTTTAACCTTGGAAGGAAAATAACTTGAAAACAATCTGCTGTTAGTTGTTCCTTCTTTCCACAGCTCTTTTCTATTTGGAATACCAAACTTCCATTCAGCTCATCAGAATGTTCATTGCAGAGAATGAGAACTTGATTGTAGGATCATTAAGGTCTTTAAAAGTGTTGTAAAATTTAAAACAAGATTTATTAATAAATATGTATATGAGTACACTGTAGCTATACAGATGGCTGTGAGCCTTCATGTGGTTGTTGGAAACTGAATTTTAGGACCTCTGTCTATGGTGATTCCGTGTGTGAGCTAAGTGTGTCTGGAACAGGATCAAGCTGGCTTTCCTTATTGAGGAGCAGAAAATTGTGGTGAAAGCACAAGTACAGAGTCAGAAAGCAAAATAAATATGCAGCTTTTTATAAGTAATAAAAATCAAAGCTTGGAAGAAAGAAAGAGAATCCAAAGTGCAGACAGGCTTTTAAATCTCAGCACTTTGGCAGGGCAGTAGTGGCTCACACCTTTAATTTCAGCGCTTGGGAGACAGAGGCAGGTGGATTTCCGAGTTCAAGGCCAGCCTGGTCTACAGAGTTCCAGGACAGCCAAGACTGCACAGAGAAACCCTGTCTCGGAAAACCAAAACAAACAAACAAACAACAACAACAAAAAACCCACCTCAGCACTTGGAAGGCAAGGAGATAGGATCTCCTGAATTGGAGGCCAGACTCTACAGAGCAAGTTTCAGGATAGCCAGGGCTACACAGAGAAACTTTAGCTCAAAAGAAACAAAAACAAACCCAAAGTCAGTACAGTGGCTTTCAATGCCCTACATGAGCCCTCTTTGCTTCTCACCTCTTCTGTCTCTTATCTTAGTGGCTTTCTCATCCTCTGCCAGTCACACTGGCTTCCTTCTTCTTCCTCTAAAATGTTTCAACAGTCCTGGTTTAGGGACTCAGCACTTGGTGTTCTTTTGCCAGCTCTTCTTCCCTCCCCTCATATGTGCTTGGTTGCTTTTTTCTCAATCTCTTTTTAAAAACTGGATCACACCATTATTCATATACACAGTCTTTCTCCTTTAATCTTACTCCATACCTCTTTATGACTCCTTACTCCCTGACACATGCTTGTGGTTTGGTCCTGATACCAAATCAAGGCGGAGTAATTTTTGTCTGCTTTGCCATCATTTCCCTAATCCTAAAACAGTTCTTGGCACAGAGATATTAATTTTAAATGATGAAACAGGCTCCTTGCCTCAAAAACCTTTCCGTTGAGTTGGCATAATTAAAATGAAGTTCCTGTGTTCAATAGGAATACATGAACGTCCAATCTTCTCAAAAGATTCACACAGGCAGATGAGAATGTAATGGTTAATTTTTTAAAAAGATTTTCTTTATTATTATATCTAAGTACACTGTAGCTGTCTTCAGACACACCAGAGAGGGCGTCAGATCTTATTAAGGATGATTGTGAGCCACCATGTGGTTGCTGGGATTTTAACTCAGGACCTTTGGAAGAGCAGTCAGTGCTCCTACGTGCTGAGCCATCTCTCCAGCCCATAATGGTTAATTTGAGGCTGTGCTAATAAACACAATACTCAAGACTCTTGTAAACTGTAACGCACAGGGCAGTGGTGGTGCACGTCTTTAATCCCAGCACTTGGGAGGCAGAGGCAGGTGGATTTCTGAGTTCGAGGCCAGCCTGGTCTACAGAGTGAGTTCCAGGACGGCCAGGGCTACACAGAAAAACCTTGTCTCGAAAAAACAAAAACAAACCTATAACGCATTACGAAATTGTGATGTTACTACCTAGCAAAGAAGCCACACCTTGTCAATTACTCTTTCCTCGCTTCGAAGACTTTTCAGAGAAATTTTCGTTTAACTTTTATTCCCTCTTTCTAGAATGCAGTCGGTCGGCTGGCTGTGAACGGTGTCATCGCAGTCGGGCGTGTAGCATAGGTTAGTCAAGGAGTGCCTAGAGAACAGCTAACAGGGCCTGACGCATGCGCGTCTTCCCCCACTCCGCAAGACGTGCCAGCCATTTTGTCGCGTGTAGGTCCCCGATGGCGGGGTGGCAGGGAACGCAGCTGCAGCTGTCAAAAACAGTAGCCACAGAACGGTGGGCATTTCCCATCCTAGTGTGAATTAAAGGCTCCCAGGGAGCAACCCCGCCATGAAGCCAAAAGCAGGGCCGAGCACTGAACTGGGGTCTAGTAACGTCCTAGGCTCCGGAGCGCCTCAATCCTGCCTCCCCAGGTTTTCCTCCCAACCCGCTAGGCGCAGACCTAACGCGCAGGCGCACAGAGAGACGCAGCGCCTCCTCCGCCTTCAGGTCCCGACGCGCTTCTCCGACCCCCTTCCCTGATTGGTCGAATCGCAGCGCCATCACGCCCCCTCGGCCCCCGTGCTCAAGATTGAGGAGGAAGCGGAGGGGCGGGGCTTCCGTGCGCGTGCGCATTTCTTCTGCTGGTCTATTGCTGCTATTGCGTTGCAAAAAAAAAAAAAAAAAAGAAAAAAGAAAAAAAAAAAAAAGAAAAGAAAAAAAAAAAAAGAAAGAAAATTTTCTGCCTAGGTAGCTTTGGGCCTTTCCTGTGGTAGAAAATCTAAAGGCAAAGCTCTCTGCAGCCGAAGGGACGGCGGAGTAGCGTTTCGTCTTCGGTACCAAGGCCGCCCTGGGCTCACCGGAATTTGGCCAACGGGATGAGGGAAGGGCCTTAAGAGTTGAGGAGCGTAGAGGCTAAAAGCCTTAGTTGTCGGCGCCGTCGCAGGTTCTGTCTCCTCCGTAGTCGTCTCCCGACTCCCGGTTTAAACACCACCCCCGAGCCATACTGACAGTCCTCCGCGGCCGCGGCCCCTCCTCGCAGCGTGTGGGAGCCGCCAGCGCGCCCAGCAGCTAGCCCTCCTGCCGCCAGAGGAGCCTAGCGCGTGCAGCGTCCCCACCCCCTGGCCGCCCTCCCCTCCTGCTGCTTTCACGCACTCGCACTGATTGTTTTGCCCGCTCCCGCCGCCGCCGCCGCCGCCGCCGCCAGAGGACCAGAGGCGCTTGTGCAAACCGGGGAAGATGGCGGCCGGCGGCGGCGGAGGCAGCAGTAAGGCCTCCTCCTCGTCGGCCTCGTCCGCAGGGGCCCTGGAGTCTTCGTTGGATCGAAAATTCCAGTCGGTGACCAACACCATGGAATCCATTCAAGGCTTGTCGTCCTGGTGTATAGAAAACAAGAAACACCACAGTACAATCGTCTACCATTGGATGAAGTGGCTCCGGAGATGTGAGTGTGGGGGCGACTAGGAAGGGGGAGGCTGGAGAGATGGAGAAAATGCGGCCCCCAAAACACTCTGGGGTTTGCCCACCGAGCTGCTGCATTCAGTTGGGGTTCACATTAAAGATCGGGCGCGAGTGTTCCCTAGCCCAGACTCCATCCTAGGCACGGTTGCCCTGCTCTGCAGGGGGCTCATTGCTTGGAATTTTTCAGCCTCACATTTGGCGTGACCTTGGGCCGTTGGGCCTAGACCCGTAGAGATTTTCGCGTTTCCTTCCGAGCCCTGGAAGGTGTGTTGTTGATTATCCTGAACCTTCACGGAAATGGTCGCGTCCGTTTATTTCTTACAGGCCTTGACGTGTTAATGATCTCTGGGTTTCCTGTTGGCTAGTCAAGCCATGGTTTAAGCTGTCCACTTCCCTGAAATATGTTAGACCAGGCAGTGTTTTCCGCCGACGTGAAACTTGGGATATGTCTAGAAAGGGGCCTTCTCTTGATGACTGTGGGTGAAACTTGGCGTGTGTTTTAAGGAGGCTTTCCCTGGATGAATGTGAAGCAATAGGAACTCTACAGAGCTGTGAGGCGACCACCTGTTTTCCTTTTACCTGTGTTTGCAACACTAAAATACAGACCACGGGATACTGACGAGACACAACTGCGAGACTGTAATCATCATTGGTACCGAAGTATAAAATATATCCGGCCACTTTTTAATCTCCTGAAGCACACTTTACAGAATTGAGTTTGTTTGCATAGGCAATCAAAATGGGAAATGTGAATTTTAAAATATATTTATCTGTTTTAGATATAACCCCCATCTCAAGTATACTTTTTTTTTTCAACCTGTGTGGTTCTCCCCACAACACTGCTTTAATACAGAAAAGAGGTCTTCTAAAATATGAATTGTTAAACTGGGCGTGGTGGCCCATGTCGTTTCAGAGGCTGAGGCAGGAGGATTGCTGAAAGTTTGAGGCCAGCTTGTTCTACCCAGTAAATTTTAAGCAATTATAACCCCAACTCCATACATATTTATTCAAGTTGTTTGCTTCCTATCTATATAGCCTCTTGCCAGTGGTACTCAGTTAACAGTTTTCTTATTCCATGTCTGTCTTCGCTTCTATAATATTTTTTGAGTTTACTTGTTAGTGAACAAGTGGATAAAACTTCAAAATTATAGGCCCCAAATTTAAAATCTTTTGTATTTAAGACAGTTGTTCTGTGGTTCTTTGAAATATACTGTTGAGAAGGATATTCGAGAGAAAGGACAGGATTAGCTAGTCTTTTTTATTATTATTATTATTATCATTTTGGTCTTTTGAGACAGGGTTTCTCTGTATAGCCCTGGCTGTCCTGGAACTCACTCTGTAGACCAGGCTGGCCTCGAACTCAGAAATCCACCTGCCTCTGCCTCCCGAGTGCTGGGATCAAAGGCGTGCGCCACCACACCCGGCTTAGTCTTTATTTATTATTGTCAGATTTTTTGTTTGTTTGTTTACTTCTTGCCAAGAGGTTAAACTAGAATCTGCAATATCTGTCACCTTCAAAGACTCACATATTATGTATCTGCCACATGCCAGCCATTTCCTTAGTCCTTCTAATATACTTTATAGTCTGTTGAATTGCATATGAGGAACCTAGGGCTCAGAAATGTCAGGTTGCGAAAGGTTACTCAGTAAAGCGATGTGGTTAAGGTTGGGCTCTGTTGTTAGCTTTGTGAGATGGTGCTTGGTGTATTGAGTGTATCAGTGTAGTAAGCAGTGCTGATGTGGGGACATCTTCCACCGTTTTAAATCATTTTACCAAACTATGAAGCATTTTTACATTCCTTACTGTTGGTCTCCAGTGTTTTAACCCTGTGGTTATATATTTTCAAGAATAAGTTGGCCCCTATCTCTGCGTTGTGGGATCACAAGTGACAATTACACTTTTTTTTTTCTAGTCAGGCATAATGAGAAATGCTAGGACCAGAATTTTCCCTGTCTTTGTTGTTGTTTGTGTCTGAGTTTATTTCCTTTGTTGGTACTAAGAGTAGGAGGGTAATTTTTTTATCTGAAAAGTGGATTCTACATAATTTAAATGAAGTGAAATGTATTTGACTTTTTAAAGCCTGCTATCAGTTTCATAGTGGAGTGAAACTTAAACTTTCTAAAATGGCTAAGAATAATTTGTGGACATTTGTGTTTACAGGTGATAAATATCTACCTCAGGAATAAAGCCAGAGTGGTGAAGGCTAGGATGCAAATGGCTGTTGTATTAGGCCAGTATTTTCACCTAATGTTTAGACCTTCACAGAGTTGCTAAGTTTGCTCAAGCATTCCCAGTCTTTCTGTCCATTTCCCTGAGGCTACTCTTGCTTCTTCCTTTTCCTATGACATCCATTATTTAGTCATTTAGGTCTTGGTTAAATGTAAGTGACTGTACTAGAGATATCAGGAGATGTTTTCTTTTTTGTTTGTTTGTTTGGAGACAGGGTTTCTCTGTATAGTTCTGGCTGTCCTGGAACTCACTCTGTAAACCAGGCTGGCCTCGAACTCAGAACTCAGAAATTCGCCTGCCTCTGCCTCCCAAGTGCTGGGATGAAAGGCATGCACCACCACTCCTGGCAGGAGATGTTTTCTTTCTGTTATTTTGTGGTATATCTAATTCTGTGCAAACACCACCATTGAGCTACACCACCAGAGGGGTTTTCGTTGAATTATGGTGTGTAATACTAGTAACGGGCTTTTTATTCATTGTAAAGGAAAGCCTTTAATGAGCAAGCATGCTTCCTGAAGATGCATTCCATAGGCAGGCTCCGCTGGTTTCATCTAGGCATGTCTGTAACAGTCATTAGCTTCTGTCAGTCTGGGTTACCCTGACTGGTTTGGTATTTAGTATGTAGCCCACATTAGGCTTCAGCCCAAGCATCTTCCTCTCAGCCTTCCTGTTGCTCGCCTTGTAGCTATTCACTGCTTATTCGGCAGCCATGATTTTCTCAAGTGGTCTTTCTATGGTATGAACAGATATTATGCCTCTACTATCTATCTATGTATCCATCCATCCATCCATCCATTTAGAGACAGGGTCCCTCTGTAGTCCTGGCTTTCCTTGAACTTGTTATATAGACCAGGCTGGTGAATTAAAAGAGATGAGACTATTTCTGCCTTCCGAGTGCTGGGTTAAAGATACCGGCTGCCATGCCCAGCTCATGCTTCTACTTTCTAACCTTTCAGTGATCTCCTGTTGTAGTAGGGTTAGGTTATACCTTTTTGTACTGTGGTCTCTTCAAGAGCCTGTCTTACCTGTACTGCCTGCTTCTCAGGCTTCTTCAGAATCTGCCACCTTCTCACTAGATCTCATCGCAAACGTTCCCTCCTCAGGATGGCCTTCTCTGATTACCTTCAATTGCTTTTATATCTTTTTTTTTTTTTTTTGGTTTTTTGGGACAGAATTTCTCTGTATAGCCCTGGCTGTCCTGGAACTCACTCTGTAGACCAGGCTGGCCTCGAACTCAGAAATCCGCCTGCCTCTGCCTCCCAAGTGCTGGCATTAAAGGCGTGTGCCACCATTGCCCGGCATATCTTCCCTTTCTTGTTTTCCTCCCCCCCCCCCCCCCCCAAGACAGGGTCTTACTATGTAGCTTTCTGGCTGTCCAGGAACTCACTATGTAGACCAGGGTGTCCTAAAACTCAAAGATACGGCTCCTCTACCTCCTGTGTGATGGGATTAAAGGTGTGCTCCACCATACCAGACAGACATCTTTTATTTTATTTTTTTTTCCCAGCACGATAAATTACTGTATTGATTTGTCATGTCTTTATTGCTTGTTTATCTCAAATGTCAGGTTGTGTCTTGTTTACCTCTCTATCCTAAACCACGTGATACAGATCAGTAACTATTTGCCAAAATAATGTTGTAAAATGGCTAATAAAATTCTTGTTTCTGGCTTGGTGGCACATATCTGCAGTTGTGGCAGGCACTTGGGATTCTGAGGCAGAAGGAGTATAAGTTTGAAGCCAACCTGGGCTATTCTGTCATAAACTCCCACCCCAAAAATCTTGAACAATTTTTTTAAATTCCTTTTAATGAAAATATTTATAATTTAGTGAAACTGTGGGGATTGCTTGTCTGCTGTTTCAGGATATGGCTTTAAAAGGAGTTATGTGTAATTTAACCAGGTTATCTTTTTCATACTTCACTTTTCTCTCCCAATTTTAGTGTAAAACAAAGTCAGCATAGGAAGGTAGAAGAATCCAGGCTTTAGGTTTAGAGTTAGGCTGAGGTCTTGGCCCATTTCTTCATCCTGGGTGTGCTATGCATAGAACTCAATGCTAGGGTGGGAGCACGGTGCTCTAGTAGAGTTTATGACCTGGGTTTAAGGAGAGAATGCGTGGATCTTAGTATATATAGAGTTAACCTACAGAAATGTTAATTGTTTACTACGGAGACCCTGAACATTCAGCAGAGTTCCAGGAAAGCTCTGCTTAGAGTCCAGGGCTGGGGTCACCCAGTCAGTGAGAGAGAACTGGATCAGCTTCTCAGTAAGTTAGGAGGTGCTCTGAACAACCAGCGGAACAGAATAAAGATGCTGTATCCCGAAACCTCTATTTCTTTTTGTTTTGTTTTGTTTTTTTGAGACAGGGTTTCTCTGTGTAGCTCTGGCTGTCCTGGAACTCACTTTGTAGACCAGGCTGGCCTTGAACTCAGAAATCTGCCTGCCTCTGCTGGGATTAAAGGCGTGCACCACCACGAGTGATTCATTTTTATTTTAAATTATATGTATATGTCTGTCTAGGGGTATGTGGGTTGGAGCCCCTAGAACTGGAATTTGAATGTCTGGTATGGGTGCTGGGAACTGAACTCAGGTCCTCTGTAAGAGCAGTATACACTCTTAGCCAATGAATCATCTCTCTGACCCTGCCCTGTCTTGTTTCTAACCTCTGAGGGGTGTGATGTGTTGTAGGAAGCAGTGTGAGGATTTAAATGAGCTCCTACAGGAAAGTAGAAGCCTAATTAAGTCTGTAAGCTACAAAATTTCTTAAGGCTCCATGTAGCTATTAAAAATATTCTTTTGGATTTATTTGTTTTAGGGAAGGGGACACACCCATGCCACAGGGCATGTATGGTCAGGGGACAATTTCTTCCTCCGCCTTGCGGGTTCCAGGGATGGATCTCAGATCAACAGTTTTGATAGCTGATTCCTTTCCCACTTGAGCAATCACCCTGGCCATTTCTTCAACTATTTTTAGTTAAATTTACAAAAAATAGGCACCGAGGTATGGTGGTGCTTCCCTGTAATCCCAGCATCCAGGAAGCAGAGGTGGGAGTAAAGCAGAGCCTGTCCACAGGACACACAAGAGAGGAGGAGAAGGGGACAGACAAGGAGACCCCTTTCTGTTCAGTTCAGTGGTCTTTATACAGACTTCAGCATGCACAGCTAACACTTTTTGTTGTTGTTTGCTTACTTGCTTTTGGACTATGTAGCCCAATCTAGCCTGGAGTCATAGTTACTGCCTTTGATCTATGGGATGGTTTCTCAGTTTTCAGTTGAGGTTCTAGAGTAGACCATGAAGCTGGTATGATTTTATAATTGTCTTTGATTGAGTGTTTCCTATGTCTCATGCTCTGTTCTAAGAAGCATTTTACACATACTAACTCAGAATGAGATACTAATCCTCAGAATAATTTTTAAATTCTTTTCTCATATATTACATTCCTACCTCTATTTTCCCTTCCTTCTCTCCTCCCAGTTCCACCTCCTCTCTCCCCCAGTTCCACTTTTCCTTATTTCCCTTCAGAAAAGGAAAGGGTACGCCTCCCACAGATATCAACCAAACATGGCATATCGAGTTGTAATACAACTAGGCACATCCCCTCACATTAAGGCTGGACAAAGCAACCCAGTAGGAGGAAAGGGGTACTAAAATCAGGCAAAGGAGTCAGAGAGAACCCCTGCTCCTACTGTTAAGAGTTGGAATAATTCTTAAAAGTAGGTGTTATTATGAGATCCACTTTACATTTGAGAAAATAGGAACAGAGAGGTGATGTAGTTTGCCCCTGGTTACATAGCTAATAGGTATGTAAACTAGAGTTAAAGTAGGCATTTTCAGCCACTATATATATTATGTAGCCTTTCTTACTGGTACAGTCTATCTATCTATCTTTCACTCTCTGTCTCTCTCTCTTTTCTTTCTTTCAAGATTTATTTATTTATTTATTGTGTACAGTGTTTTGTCTGCATATATGCCTGCACACCAGGAAAGGGTGCCAGATCTCATTACAGATGGCTGTGAGCCACCATGTGGTTGCTGGGAATTGAACTCAGGACCTCTGGAAGAGCAGTCAGCGCTTTCAACCTCTGAGCCATCTCTCCAGCCCCATACAATATTTCTATAATGCAGAAAACTTCTGATAATTTGCTTATCATTCAAGTCTAGGCCATGTAGATTAGCCAGAATGTTGAGTTATTGTTTCTTGTATTTTAGTCTTTTAGGGCTTCATGTGCTTCAGCCCGGCCTTGCATTTCTTATTTTCCTGCTTCCAATGTTGGCATTACAGGTGTGTGCTATGCCTAACCTTAAAACAACAAAACCCAGGGTGTTGTTGGCTGTCATGAAACTTACTATGAAGACCTGGAGGCTACACTTACTTAGAGATCCTCCCGCCTCAGCCTCCTGAGTGCTGAGTGCACACTTGCACCACCACACCCTAAGAACCTAAATTGTACATACTTGTGTTCTTACTGTATAGTTATATATTTATATTGTATATAATGTTCAAACCAAGGTGAATGTTATTTTCTCAGACACTGTTTCTTTGTGGAGAATGTTGAAATTTTAATTTTTGTTTTATGTATATGAGTGTTTTCCCTGCGTGTGTGCGTGCGCGTGTGTGTGTGTGTGTGTGTGTGTGTGTGTGTGTGTACACCACTTGAAGGCCTGGTGCTTGCCTAGCCAAAAAGTGTTGGATCCTGTAGAACTGGATACAGGTGGTTGTGAGCTGCCATGTGGGTGATGGTATCATATTTTTGTTGTTGTTTGCTTGCTTGTTTGTTTGCTTGCTTGCTTCTTTGACTGTGTAGCCCAAACTAGCCTGGAGTCACAGTATTGTCTTTGAGCTATGCAGTGATTTCTTAGTTTAAACTTCAGGTTCCAAAGTAGACCTTACAGAGGAACCCAGGACCCTCTTTCTAGCCTTGAAAGTTTTTAGTGTTTGTTTTTTTATTCCCCCACTGTGATAAAAATAATTATTTAATGTTTTGAAAATCATGTTTGTTTTTAATCTAATGAAATAAGAAAAACAAGTTGAACATATTTAAGCTGAGTACTAAATAAAAGCCTCTCTGAATGTGACGTTCATTTACAGTAAATAATAAAAGGAAGTCTTGGTCACATAATGTTTGGAGTGCATGCTGGTCGGTAGGGAGTTCAGGCTGTAATCACATATATTTTGTGGAGTAAAAGTGCTTGGGATTGTGCCTAGAATCTTGAGGTGCCAGTCCTGTGGTCTGTGGTACCACTGAGCTAACTCAGGCGGCCAGCTTACCTCTGGTTATGATACTTATCTTATCAAAGATCCAGGACCACTTTCAGCAGGTCTGGTTTCTGAAAGGTGGCTCTTCCCTTAACTATTTACGTTATTTGTAATCTATATGTTGTAGCAGGTATCCAGGCTAGATTTGAAGGATACAGCAGTACTACATAGATACACAGAGTTTATGTGAGTCATACAGGTAAAGCAAATACTGCACTCAACTTTGTTATGAAAACTTTCTGTGTTTTGAGATGGAGTGTTGTCTGGGCTTTGTTCTGCTCAAGATCCGCTTATCTTAGCTTCCTAAGTAGCTAGACTGAGAGGAGTGGCCACAGCATCCAGCTGCAAGGTACATCAAGTCACTTCACTCTATATCTACTTTCCCAATAATTATTTCCAGTGTATTTAAAATTATAAATAACTGTACACATTTGTTTGGTATAGTGTGATATATTTGTATATAAAGATTTTATTTATATGTGTTTGAGTATTTGTCTACATGTGTGCATTTGTACCACATGTTTGCCTGTTATCTGTGGAGGCCAGACAAGGACAAGGATCTCCTGAAATTGGAATTACAGATGTTTGTGAGCTACCATATGGATGCTGGGACCTCTCATCAAAGGTCTTAATAGGAACTTGAAGGACTTTGGATTTTGCTTTTTGTTTTTATTGTTGTTGCCTTTGTTTTTGTTTTAAACAGTCTCTCGTGTAACCTAGGCTGGCCTCACACTTACCTTGTAGCTGAGCATGACTTTGAATTTCTGATCCTCTTGCATCCAAGTCCTGAGTGGTGATTGCAGTCATATACCACTGTGTCCAATCTATGTGCTGCTGAGGATTGAACCCTCGGCCTTGTGAATTCTACAAATCCTCTATGAATTGAGCCATATCCTTAGCCTAGGACTTTTATACTTAAAGCCATTGAGCAGAGGAGGATCATCTGATTTATGATAGTGTGTGTTTGTGTAATTGATTGAACCAACCAAGAGCTGAATATATGCTGATGTTCATTTGTTTTTTAAGACAGAGTCTTACGTAGCCCCTTGTTTTTCTTCTTTTTTTTTTTTAAGATTTATTTATTTTATGTAAATGAGCAAACTGTAGCTGTACTGATGGTTGTGAGCCTTCATGTGGTTGCTGGGAATTTGAATTCAGGACCTCTGCTCGCTCCAGCCAACTCCGCTTGCTCTGGCTGGTCTACATAGCCCTTTCTAAGCTTAAAGATCTTTCTGCCTCCCAAGTGCTAGGATTTACTGCTGTGTGACTGTGATAGAATGTAGGATATCATGAATGCTACACAAGCATTCTACAAACTGAGCTGTAGGTGCTGGAGAGATGGCTCAGCAGTTAAGAGTACTTGTTGCTCTTGCAGAGGACATGGCTTCGGTTCCCAGTACCTCACATTGTAGCTTACAACCATTAATAATAACTTCAGTTCAAGGGGCTCCAACAGCCTCTTCTGGCTTACATAAGCATCAGGCACATGTTGCACACACATATACATGCAGGTAAAATACTCACAACACATAGAATAAAATCTAACAATCTGAGCTATATCACTTGTCCCTGATTTAAGTATGTGAAAGATTATTCTGGTTGCTGCAGAAACAAGGACACTAGTTAGATGACCACTGTAATCTGTGTACAATGTTAGCGGCTTGGACTAACCTTGTGTTTTCCAGGTAGATCTAACCAGATCTTTATATTAATTAATATTGTGTCATATAGCCCAGTCTGGCCTTGAATTCACTATGTAATTCAGGCTGGCCTCAAATTTAACAGCATTCTTCCTGTCTCAGCTTTCTGAATGCAGAATTTGAAATGCAGAGTCATGACACCTGCCAACAAGATTTACTTTTATAGTTATATATTCATTATAAGGAATGATAAATTTCATAAAAATCATTCCATACAGGGATATTGCATAGTGTTGGATGGATTCGATCTGGGGTAAGGAGAGTAATTTGAAATGTCTTTGAGTTTTGCCTCAGTGACTACAAAGAATTAGTGGTTACTGGTGAAGGTTGCAAATGGAACAGATTTTGAAAGATATATTAGAAATTTAGTTTTGAATATGTTAAATTTGTGGATGTCTGCTTTTTAAGATACCTCGAGATACAATTCATGGCTGTAAAATTCACCATTTGACCTTGTTTTAGTGCATTCACAGTAATGTTTAAAGTCACCATATTACCTGGGAAGTTGAGACATGAGGACTGTGAATTTGCAGCCAGCCCGGGCTACATACCAGAACAGAAAACATGCTTCATATATTCTAGACATAATAATTAAGTTTCATGCTTGGGCAGGGACTGACTATGAAGTAAGTGGTGGAGTTCTCACACTGAGATCCATCCTCAAGTATGAGGGAAAGAAAGAAAGTGCTTCATGTTTTTGAAACATTGCCAAGAAACATGAAAAAATATTATCTGTATCTCCAGGAACCTAACACACTCAGACAAAAAAAGGTGATACAGACGTTCAAAGGGAGGATTGGGGACATGGCTCAGTGGGTAAGAGTGCTTGTTGCTCTTCCAGGGGACCTGAGTTGAGATCCGAGTTCCCATGTCAGGTGGCTCACAGTCTTCTGACATTCTAATTCTGACAGATCTGATTCTGTCCTCTGGACTCTATGGGCACATTCATGCACAGGCACATGTACACACTAAGACATGCTCATATACATAAATAACAAACCTTTTTTAAAAAAAATCCCTTTACCCTCTATCCCATCATAAACTCTGAATGAAGGCCTATCTTAACAGTTTTCCAGCCACGAATGTTTCACATTGTTCCTTTAACTCATCAGGCATACTCTAGCTCAGGAACTTAGTGTTTTTCTGTTCTTTTGGCTTTTAACTTTTTAAGTTATATTTATTTATTAGGGCACCATGGGATGTTCCCTTGCTTCTGGTATCTTTATTTCTGCAGCAACCAGAATAATCTTTTACAAACTTAAACAGGAACAAGTGATATAGCTCAGTTTGTTAGACTGATTTTATTCTATGTGTGTGAGGGTTTTTTGTTTTGTTTTGTTTTTTACTTGCATGTATATGTGTGTGCCACATGTGCCTGGTGCTTACAGAAGTCAGAAGAGGAGCTGGAGTTACTATTTTTTTTTTTTTAAGATTTATTTATTTATTATATGTAAGTACACTGTAGCTGTCTTCAGACACTCCAGAAGAGGGCGCCAGATCTCGTTACGGATGGTTGTGAGCCACCATGTGGTTGCTGGGATTTGAACTCCAGACCTTCGGAAGAGCAGTCGGGTGCTCTTACCCACTGAGCCATCTCACCAGCCCCTGGAGTTACTATTGATGGCTGTGAGCTACCATGTGAGTGCTGGGAACCGAACCCATGTAATACTAACTTTATGACTAAGCTCTGCAACAGCTTCTACTCAGTGAATCTATTGGAGATGTACCTGCTTCTGCCTCCCTAGAGTCAGGATTAAAGCTGTGCACCACCATGTCTGGCTTCCTGTCATGTACAAATTAATATCCAAATTACTTTCCCTCTTAGGCTTTTGTTAACCAAGTGATTATTATTTAGCAGCAGTACTTCTAAAAAAGTTCAGCAGGGAGGTTTGGAATTATTGTAAAAATTTGACTGTGGGGCTGGTTAGGAGCACGACTACTCTTCCAGAGGACCCAAGTTTGGTTCTCAACTCCCACATGATGGCTGGTGGCTCACAGGTATCTGTAGTTTCAATTCCAGGAGGTCTAGAGCACTCACCTGGGCTGTACAAGTACTACCCGCACCTGTTACCCATTAACCCCCACAAACACACACATAAATAAATTTTTAAAAAAAGTCTAAAAACAAAAAATGTTTAATGGTGATAGCTAAGTGCATGTGAAATTTAATTTGTAGAAGGGCCTCTAAGATTCTAGTAAAAACATCCGAAGAGTTATAAAAATACAAACCAACAGCTAGACTGACTGGTCATCTATCATCAGAAAGGAGCAGTAGGTAGTGTTTTGTAGTGTTACAGAATCCAGCACCCCCATAGAGTTTAGTTAGAGAACAGGTAAACACATCTTGTACAGAAAGAGGTAGAAACTAGCTATTTCTCTCAGAAAAGCAGCTATTTCTTTGTGCTTTGAAACGTTACAGCTTTCAAGATAAGATAAAGATTTTTTTAAACTGCCCCACTTTTCTAAGACAGGCTTTCTCTGTGTAGCCTAGGGTGGCCTTGAACTTAGATTCTCCAGCCTCAACCTCCTAAGCACTAGGATTATAGCTGTGCCCCTCACTGGGTTGAGAAGTAGAGGCTTCTTGCTTGTTTGAAACAGGGTCTCTCTGTGCTAGCTTGAAAGTCAGAAGTTCCATCTGCTTCTGCCTCCCATGTGCTGGGAAGGCACATCACCAAGGCTACTGACACAGGTAGATGGTTCTTAATGAAATAAACTAAATAATAAGTGCTGGCTTTAAATGTTACTGCTAGTTGGATTATGGTCTATCCCCCTAATCTGTATTTCTCCTTCTGTTTTACTTCCATGACTTAGTTCACTTTCTAGGTTTTTTTCCTTAACTGTTCAAGGTTTATTTGGTGTTTTCATTGGCATGACACTTGAGTGGTTGGTACAGTCATCCATATGCAGATCTTACATTTCAATATACACTATAATATATAATATTGCAATGTACACTACAGACACCGTAATATATACAATAGCCTGTAGAACAGTTATGCACAAGATATGCATAGTGAGCCGGGTGTGGTGGCGTACGCCTTTAATCCCAGCACTCTATTATCTGCATCACTACCCAGCTCTGGGTTCAGAGAATTCAGGGAGACACCACGCCACACAGGCACAATGGAGTCGCCAGTTGGCAGAGGCAGGCGGATTTCTGAGTTCGAGGCCAGCCTGGTCTACAAAGTGAGTTCCAGGACAGCCAGGGATACACAGAGAAACCCTGTCTCAAAAAACAAACAAACAAACACATATATATGCATAGTGGACTTACACACTGGAGCCTACTGGGAACTCGTTGGCCTAAGCGTGTTTGCTGAGAGTGCATAGCACAACAATGAAGCAGGCTCACAGAATGATCAAGGCCTGCAAGCAGTTGGCAGTGTGTCTTGGAGACAGTGGGACTGTCACACTAACCAGGTTACCACTACACAAGTACCACCTAACAGCAGGGCAGAGCTGTGGGGACTGAGATTTTTCCGCAGACCACCTCAACACCGTTGTACTAACTACAACTCAGATGAGAAGGGTGAGGTCTCCACAGAAACCCTGCTGCTGCCTGGACAGTAAAGTGCGAGGACACTGGGAAGACTCTAGAACTGCAGCTTCTTCTGGATTCTCCAGAGGGTGTCTGCACTCTTCTTCAGGCAGGCCACTTACTTCCTCAGGAGTCAGTCATAACATCCGAGATTCCATTTTGTCCCAGGATACATGGAACACATCATCACTGATTCCATAGAGACCCTTAATCATGGTGGAAATGGGATGCACCTGCCTAAGGTTCATTATGCTCTTGACCAAGTCTGCCACTGAGAGGCCAATGGCCCAGGATGTGTAACCTCTCAGCTTGATCACCTCATACGCACTGTCAACCACCTGCTTGTGAACCTCCTCCCACTGCTCCTTATCTGCATCACTACCCAGCTCTGGGTTCAGAGACTTCAGGGAGACACCACGAAACACAGGCACAATGGAGTCGCCATGTTCTCTCAGGACCCACCTGAGACAGCTCAGCGGGTGAACTCCAGCCTTTCTTCCATCAGGTAATGGAACCGAGCTGATTCCAGATTGCAGCTACTTCCACTGATTTTCCGAGCCACGTAGGTCAAGATACCCACTGGATTTGAGACAATCAGCAGCTCGCAGTGTGGACTGTGCCTCACGATGTTGGCAGTGATGAACTTGAAGATGTTCACGTTTTACTGGACCAGGTTGAGTCGGCTCTCTCCCTCTTGCTGACGGCCCTGCCGTGATGTTGACCAGCTTGGCGTTCGCAGTCACACTACAGTCTTTGCTGGAGACAGTTTTTGGTGTTTTAAGGAAGAGGCTGCCATGCTGGAGATCCATCGTCTCTCCCCTTGGCTCGTCTTCCATGACGTCAACAAGGGCAAGCTCATCCGCCAAGTCCTTCAGCCAACAGCACCAACCCCAGCAACTGTAATCTTGTTCTGGGGCACCTGGTGTTCTTCCTTGGTCCTTGAGGGTTGCCATCATGGACTTTGAATCTTTTGAGACCGCTAGTTGCACTGTCCAGGCATAATGGTACTTGCTTTTATCTTAGCATCCAGCATTCAGAGTTCCAGCACAGCCAAGGCCACACAGAGAAACTCTGTCTCAAAACCAAAGCCAAACAAACAAAAAGTTACAGTGTTCCACAGAAATAAAATCTTTTTTTTTTTTTTATGTCATTGTTTTCTTCTGAGACAAGTTCTCCTGTGGCCCAAGCTGTCTTCACCTCCCTGTAGCTGAGGACAGCCTTGAGCTGGTGAATCTCCTGCTTTTGCCTTCCACGGGCAGAGATGCCGTTAAGCACAATGTAATTTACCATGGATTCGTTTGTTTGTTAATTAATTTGAGACAAGGTCTCACTGTAGCTTCTTCTGGCCTGGAAATCACTGTGTAGGCCAGTCTGATCTTGAACTCAGAGATCCATTGCCTTTGCCTCTAGAGAACTGGAAATAAAGGCCTGTACTACCATTCCTGGCATAATTTACAATTCACATTTTATTATTTATTTAGTGGTATTGAGAGTCCAATCTAGAATCTTGTCATGCCAAGCAAGTATTCTACCACTGAGCCATATCCCCCAGCTTTTCCCTTTTAAAAATAAGTTTGTTTTCTTAAAAACAATTTTTAAACCTTATGTGCATGAGTGATTTGCCTGCATGTATATATGTGTGCCACATCTTTCCCGGGAGCCTGCAGAGGTCGGGAAAGGGTGTCAGTTTCCCTGGAACTGTAGTTATGGATGGCTGTGAGCCACCGTGGGGGTGCTGGGAGCCGAACCTGGATCCTATGCAAGAACAAAGCTTTCCAGCCTGTAAAAGTATCTTTCACCTGATATAATTGTCATATTGGAGGCTTATATCCTTAGTTAGAGGCCTAGTACTGAAAGCTTCTAGCCTCTGTACAATCTTATCTAGGCCTAGAATATTTTCAAGCCTATGAGAATTGCTGCTGGATAAACTCACTCCTTCCTAGTTCTGTCTGATCTCTGGCTGGCTGATTTAGCTCGAAGTCATGGCTCATACTCCTCTCCAAGCTGACTGGTTCAATCTAGCTTCTCTCTCTTGGCCTCCTGAATTGCTCTGCTTGGCCACAAACTAACTCTGGTGTTCTCTTCTAGTCTTCTCTCTTAATTAATTAATTTATTTACTTTATGTGTATGAGTGCACTGTAGCTGTCTTCAGACACACCAGAAGAGGGCATCAGATTCTATTACAGATGGTTGTGAGCCACCATGTGGTTGGTGTAAATTGAACTCAGGGCCTTTGGAAGAGCAGTGAGTGCTCTTAAGTGCTGAGCCATCTCTCCAGTCCCCTCTTCTAGTCTTCTCCTATTCATTCTCTGGTTCGTTCTTTCTTTACCTGAGTCTAGCTTGTTCTCCCTTCAACTGGTCTCTGTAAAACTCTCTAAGTAACACTGCCTTCCTCTGCTCTGCTCTGCTCTGCTCGGCCCCTCAAGAACCTCCCCTTCCCCCTCCTCATGAGACCCGTGCTGTCTGTTCTGCCTGTCAAGTCTTTCTCTGACCCATCACTTTGTCTGCCACTCACTTAGTCATCACTTTCAAACATGACTGCTTCCTTCTGCAAACTAACTTTACCTTCATTGTTTGAGATTAAAGGTGTGTACTAAGGACTGAGCCACACCACAACTAGAAACAGGTTTTTTCAATAAATAACACAGTCTTGGGGGTTCACAGTATGAGCAGATATTCTGCAACACCAGCCCCTTAATTATCTATCTATCTATCTGCAGAGAATTACTGCAGGGGGGAACCAAGATCTATCTATCTATGACAGCTGTCCAGCTGTCTTAGGGTTTCCATTGCTGAGAAGAGATACCATGACCAAGAAAACTCTTATAAGGGACATTTAATTGGAGCTGGCTTACAGGATCAGAGGTTCAGTCCATTTTCATTATGGCAGATGGCAGGAATCATGGCAGTGTGCAGGCAGACATGGTGCTAGAGAAGGAGCCAAAAATTCTACCTCATTATTATATGTAAGTACACTGTAGCTGTCTTCAGGCACACCAGAAGAGGGAGTCAGATCTTGTTACGGATGGTTGTGAGCCACCATGTGGTTGCTGGGATTTGAACTCTGGACCTTAGGAAGAGCAGTAGGGTCTTCTACTGAGCCATCTCACCAGCCCAAATTCTACCTCATAATCTAAAGAAAGGAGAAGACTGACTTTCAGGCAGCTAAGAGGAGGACCTCAAAGCCCACCCCCAAAGTGATTTACTTCCTCCAACAAGGCCACACCACCTACTAGTGCCACTCCCTGGGCCAAGCATTCAGACCACTGTAACAACTTCATAGTCACTCCCAGTCCTGCTTTCCCTCCAGACTCTTCCCATGCCCCTTTCCAAATTTTTGGTCAATGATTATTGTTGTGTGTCTGTGCATATGCACACTCCAGTTAGTGTTGCTCCTATGTACATGTCTAGGACTGGTCATTTGGAACTAGACTTGTTATTTGGGAGCTCATACATGGAGAGAACTAACTTTTCTTGTCTCAGTAGCCACTGACCACCTGTATCTCTTCATCTGGGGTGGGACCATGGAGAATTTTTGCTGCCCAACCTGGCAAATCAACTGTGTTGTCATCATGCTGGTCTTGTTTAGGCAAGCATTTGTCTGTCTATCTAAAATTTTATTGGTTCATTTTCCCTGTCATACCTAGAAGACATTATCTAGCAATAGATATTTTATGCCTCTGGCTCTTTTTGTTTGTTTGTTTGTTTGTTTTCGAGACAGGGTTTCTCTGTGTATCCCTGGCTGTCCTGGAACTCACTCTATAGACTAGGCTGGCCTCCAACTCAGAAATCTGCCTGCCTCTGCCTCCCAAGTGCTGGGACTGCCTCTGGCTCTTAAAAATCTTTCTACCCTTCTTTCTTGATTTTCCCTGACCCTTAGGTGTAGGAATTGTGTTGTAGATGTATTGGTTGGGCAACCCACAGTTCCTTATGTTGCTGAAAGATGCTTTATTGATGAAGGGTAAGAACTACACTTATCAGACTGGGCTAGGCACAGGATGTCTACAGTTACTTATTTGTGTATGTGTGCTTGTGTGCACTTGTGCTATGGCATGTATGTGGAGGTGAGAGGACAACTTGCAGGGGTTTATTCTCTCCTTTCACTGTGTGGAACTCCAGTCACCAGGCTTGGAGGCACCTGTTGAGCCAGGCTTCTTGCTTGTTTACGCTCAGAGCTCTCCCTCCCCCTCTCTCTGGCACTAGGAATTGAACACAAGGCCTAGCAACATGTGGGCAAGCTACCGTTTGTATGTTTGATTTTGAGACTAGGACCTATGCCCATGTTGGTCAAAAACTGTTAGCATTTCCTCTGCCTTCGATACTTTAGTGCTAGGATTGCAGATGTACTCAACAAAATTCTGTGTGTGCCTGTTCATATGTATGGGTGCACTGTGTAGTCTTCATCCAGAGAGCATCCTTGGTGATCCTGGGACACTGACAACCTAGGTTTGTTTTTTTAGATTCATTTTAATGTATTTGTTTGAGTTATTTGCCTTTGTGTGTGTGTGTGTGCATGTGATGCCCACAGAGGTCAGAAGATGACATCAGAACCTCTTGAACTGGAGGTGTGAACCACTGTGTATGTGTCTACAGTCTAACCCAAGGCCTTAATTGCTAAGGAGACTCCCCTCACTCCTTTGTAAAAGACAGGATCTCAGTGGCCAGCTGCTTGGCCAGTAGGCAGTCATCTAAGTAGGACTACCTTGCCGGCCAGTCCTGATCAGCCACCTTCCCCATCAAGTATAGTTTTTCTTTTTTCTTTTTTTAATGTGTAAAATCTTTTTTTTTTTTTTTTTGGTTTTTCGAGACAGGGTTTCTCTGTATAGTCCTGGCTGTGTCCTGGAACTCACTCTGTAGACCAGGCTGGCCTCGAACTCAGAAATCCTCCTGCCTCTGCCTCCCGAGTGCTGGGATCAAAGGCGTGCACCACCACCGCCCGGCTAATGTGTAAGATCTTAAGTTTGTCAATTTATTTTACCAAAGACCATAAAATGCTACCATTGGTTTAATTACTACTGTTTTACAAACTGTTAGAATTAGAAGCACAGTATCTCAGAATAAAGAATTATAATCTTCAAACTATTTAAGTTGAGCTGTTTGAAACTTGGCCTTGATATCTTTGCCTTCCATATTGGAAATGTCACCTTTATAGTTCCCTAGTGTGCTGTCCTTTTCTGCATTGGACTTAAGTGTCTTCGGCTTCATTCTCCCCTTCTGAGTAAATAGTCCTCTCAGAACCATTTGTTTAATCAGCACTTCACAGTTTCTAAACTTTAAGTGGAGGCAGAGGAATTCAGGGTCATTTCTGGCTTCATAAGTTTGAAGTCAACCTATGCTACATGATCCTGTCTCCAAAAAGAGAAAAGAAAAAGAAGAGTGAACTTTTAATTTTCTCTTGGCTAACTTAGGAAAGATTGCCCTAATCCTGTGTAAAGTACATTCAGGGGGCTTTTCTGTTACTCCTTTTATCTCCTAAGTAAATGACATGGAGACCTGGTATATGTATTAAAAGCGTCAGGCACTAAGCTGAACAGGTTCTGAGCTGTTCTAACCCCCATGACTTCCTGGCCTACTTCCCTGCCATGTGTCCCGTTACCTGCCTTCATCTGTGTCCTCATGGAAACTCCCCTGGCAATCTCAGGGTGAATCTTTTTCTTTGATCCTCACCAGAGACCTCCTTGGGATTGGAAGTCTCACCTTATTCTTTCCTGCCCAGCTGTTGGCTGATCAGCACTTTATTAACCAATCAGATGATGGAAAACAGTTTTTACACAACGTGGAGACAGGAGATGCTTGACAGTGCCACCATCCTGACTGGTACCAGATCTCTGGGCACAGTCATCAGTATCTGAATACACAGCGCACAAAACCCTTGCCCAGCAATCATGATTCCTTTTCCTTTTCTTTCTCTCTCTCCTTAGGGTCATATTCTGTGAGTTATGAGGTGGGGTAACGGGATTAAACCCAGGGCATTGTAATGCTGGGCACAGAAAGGCTCTACCACTGAGAGAGAGGCAGGCCCAACACTCTTGACTTGTAAGTCGGGAAGGTAACTACAATGGAGAAAAGTGAGCTAGGGAGTTTCCTAGGCTGGGTGGCAAAGAGGGAAGGATTTGTGGTAAAAGTGACATTAGGGATAGTTGACATTAGAATAATTAAGAGACGTTTGTGTTAGCAGAGGCAGGTAGATTTCTGAGTTTGAGGCTGGCTTCGGAGAGTTGGTGAGGCCCCATTTTTTTAAAAAACAAAACAAAACAAACAAACAAAAAAAAACCCAAGAAAGTAATGAAACTCGATGTGCATGCTGTAATATCGGCATCAAGGGAGCCAAAGCAATAAGATTGGAGCTAGGCAGTGAGTTAGTGGGAAAGATACAAAGCTGCTTCCGTTTTATATCACCAGCATTACTGTATTTTATGAAGCCAGGTGTGCCCCCATCTACAGAGCACAGCACTAGGGAATGGAGGCAAGGAAGATCAGGAGTTGAAGGCTGTGCTTGATTGCATGATTTAAGACCAGCCTGGGCTACATAGACTCTATCTCAAATAAAAGGAGGAAAGTCCTGTATTCTGTTATTTAAGAGCACTGCAAAGTGCAGTATCTGAAACTGATATTGGTTACTAAAAATAAGAGTGAGTTCAAGGCCAGCCTGAACTTCATAGTGACACTAATAAAATAATAAAATAAAATAAATGTTAGAAGGCTCTTACATAATCTGACCAAGAAAGTTGGAAATAAAAGAGAGAGAAAACGTCTAGAAGTATTTAGGAAGTAGAGCGTGACAAGCTTGACAAGGTGGGTGTTGTGGGTGGAGGGAGAGAAAAATTCAGAAGACGGGTTCTCTGCGTCTGGCAGGGAATTTGGGAAGAACAGATGAGACAGATGTGAAACTAAATGGAGCTGGAGGTCTGTAGTATCTGACAGAGTTGTGTAGAGAGAATTAGCTGCATACAGAGCACTTGAGCACACTGCCAGCTCAGACTTTAGCAGTCATGTACTAGTGCTGAAGTTGCAGTTTTACATGTTTTGAGTCACATAATCTTTTTTTTTCCCCCAGACAGGGTTTTTCTGTGTAGCCCTGGCTGTCCTGGAACTCACTCTATAGACCAGGCTGGCCTTGAACTCAGAAATCCTTCTGCCTCTGCCTCCCGAGTGCTGGGATTAAAGGCGTGCGCCACCACGCCCGGCTGAATAAGTGCTCTTAATCACTGAGCCATCTCTTCAGCCTGCTCGGGCATGTGTATGTGTTCGTGTCCAGGAGTGCAGAAATGGTATCACAGCCTCTGCATCTGAAGTTAGCAGTCAGCGGGTGCTGGGAGCCAAGCTTGAGTCTTCTACAGTAGCAGCAGGTGCCCTTAACCCCTAAGCCATTTATTGAGCCCCAGTCAATGAATTTTAAAGAATATTTCTTTGTGGAAAGGAAAATAAATCATCTTTCATGAAGGCATAAACAATCCACTACAGTGCTGAGCACAGTCAAGAAGATTATATTTTGAATTAAACATTCTGAGAGGCTTTTGATTCCAGCACACTTAGGTCAGAGGCAGGAGAAGAGCTCTGTGAGTTCCAGGACAGCTAGGGCTACATAGGGTGCACCTGTCACAAAAGACAAAGAAACGGAAAGTCTCTAAAGCATAGTGAGATTCTTAGGTTCTTGTGATACGTGTAAGCGTTCAGAGTGCAAAGACCAAGTTAAAAGAGGGGGCTCTGGTTGAAGGCACTGGCTACTCTTCCAGAGAACCTGGGTTCAATTACTGTACTCACTTAGGGGTGTCACAGCTGTCTTACTCCAGTTCTGTCATTCTCTAGGCTTCTGAGGGCACCAGGCACAGATGGCATATAGACAAGAATACAGGCAAAACACCCATACACCTAAAGTAAGCAAAGAGTGCAGTTACCAAGGTATTTGTAAGAGAATTTATAGGGGGCTGGACAAATGGCTCAGCAGTTAAGTGCACTGACTGCTCTTCTGGAGGTCCTGAGTTCAAATCCCAGCAACCACATGGTGGCTCACAGCCATCTGTAATGAGATCCGATGCCCTCTTCTGGTCTGAAGATAGCTACAGTGTATTTATATATAATAAATAAATCTTTAAAGAAAAAAAGAGAGAGGCAGAGGCAGGCGGATTTCTGAGTTCGAGGCCAGCCTGGTCTACAAAGTGAGTTACAGGACAGCCAGGGCTACACAGAGAAACCCTGTCTCAAAAAACCAAAAAAAAAAAAAAAAAAAAAAAAAGAGAGAGAGAGAGAGAATTTATATATTCTAAATTGGAAATGTTTTAGGGTTTATATCAGCCATATTATATATATTATGGTTTCTCTTCACTGGGGTCATACTAATAGTCTCCACTGAAAATGAAAAAGGGGAGAGGTGTAGCCCAGCACCCGGAAGCAAAAGCAAGCAACTATCTGTTAATTTGAGCCTAGCCTAGTCTATGAGGTGAGTTCCAGGCCAGCCTACATTATAGATCCTGCCTTTAAAAAAAAAACAAAGAAGCCAGGCAGTGGTGGTGCACGATTTTAATCCCAGCACTTGGGAGTCAGAGATTTCTGAGTTCAAGGCCAACCTGGTCTACAGAGTGAGTTCCAGGCCAGCCAGGGCTACACAGAGAAACCCTGTCTTGGGAAAAAAACAAAAACATAAAAAAAAAAACAAAAAACAAAACCCAACCAACCAACAACAGCAAACAAACAAAAATAAAGAAGAGGAGGAGAAGGAAGAGGAGAAGAAAGGAAAGATACAATGTGTTTTTTTCCCTCACAAGTTAGACTAAAGGTGATGGGCAGTCATTCAACAAATTTAAATTGAAAAGCTTTGGTTTGTGTTTAGCACTGTGAGAAGTAGAGGGGCAATAAAGATACTTTGCTCCCAAATACTTTAGATCTTAGCTAAGGAAACACTAATATGTAGAACGGAGGGTGGCATTAAATGGAAGAGTACTTGCCATGCTCAAGATGGTGGTTTTCCCAGGGCGAGGCTCATCCATTGTTGGGGCCATGCTGACCCCTGTGATTTTTCTAAATGCAAGTAATTCAACTGCATAAGGTGTTGGGGGGGGGGTATTGAGACGGGGTTTTCACCATGTAGTCATAACTGTAGACCTCACTCTGTAGACCAGGCTGGCCTCAGACTCACCGATCTACCTGCCTCTGCCTCCTGAGTGCTGGGATTCAGCCCATGTAGGAGTACACCCAGTTAGAAGTAAGTATACTTAGGGGAGGGTGTTGAGGAATGGGGAAAGAAGGGAAAGGGGAGTTTTAAGCCAAAAAAAAGGTGTTTATAAATGATTTTTTAATTCAGAGCTTTTGACTAGGGATTTTGTGGTGTAGAAGGTAAAGAAAATTAAGATTCAAGGCTGTCACACTTTTTAAGGTTTTTGTTTGTTTATGTTTAGCATTTGAACCATTTTTAAAAATTTTTTTTGAAGTTCTTACCTTTGGATAATGGTTGCATTCATTTTTCGGATTTAGTAAGTCAACTCGTTTAGCAGATGTTTAGAGTCTACTTTTCTCTTGACTGTTGAGCTAATTTATGAGCTGCACTTGTGCTGCACAGCAAATGTTCTTGAGTGACTCTTGGTGGACTGGTGACTGTTTTTCTCTTTCATCTGTGGTTTATTTTTTTTTTTAATATTTATTTATTTATTATATGTAAATACACTGTAGCTGTCTTCAGACACTCCAGAAGAGGACATCAGATTTTTGTTACGGATGGTTGTGAGCCACCATGTGGTTGCTGGGATTTGAACTCAGGACCTTTGGAAGAGCAGTCGGCACTCTTAACCTCTGAGCCATCTCACCAGCTCCTCATCTGTGGTTTATATGTGTGCATGCTTTCACATGTGTGGGGAACACGTCTGGTGCTTTACTCTGTTACTCTCATTCTTCCCCGAGATACTCTCTCTCTGAAACTGGGGCTTGTCTTTCCCAGAAGCCATTTTCCCTGCAAGCTCCTGGGATCCACATGTCTGTGCCCTGTAACACTGGACTGGGTTACCTAAGCACCCCCAGCTTTCCAGTGGATCAGTGAAATCAGACTCGGGTCCACATGCTGCTGCAGCAAGCACAGTGCCCGCTAGGACCTCTCTCTGGGAAGGAGGAAGGAGGGAGGGAGGGGTGTGGAGGTCAGAGAATGATTTGGTGCCTTTTTCTCCCGCCATGCAAGGAGTTGTTAACTTGGCATCCAGAGCCTTTACCCAGTGAACTATCTTGATGACACCTGGTAGCAGCACTTTACTACTTTTAATTTTGGTTGAATATTGTTCCCCTTTTCAATGTATATAAAAATCAACTTACTAAGGACTTAGTTTTTCAACCATTACATAAGTGACACTAAAGTTGAAAATACCTGAAATTGTTTGTTAATTACAACACCCATAATATTTATTTATTTATTTATTTATTTATTCATTCATTTATTCATTCACTTTTTTTTTTTTTTTTTTTTTTTTGAGGTAGGGTCTCTATGTACCTCTGTCTGTCCTGGAACTCACTCTGTAGACCATGCTGACCTTGAACTCACAGATCCATTTGAGTCTCTGCCTCCTAAGTGTTAGAATTAAAGGCATGTGCCAACACACTCAGCTTTTTTTTTAAAGTCTTGTTAAAATGTGAGAATATATAATGTAATAGTATTTCATTCATCAGTAAACAGTTAAATATTTTGATTCTTGGAACACCAACTTAGGAAGAATTGTCTTTGTCTTTGTAAAGATAATTCTTGTTTTTCAATTTCTTTATTAGTATTTCTGTATGGCCCCAGATTTCTTTCTGTTTAATTGCCTTTGTCCTTGGCCACTTAAAACATTCATTCATTCATTCATTCATTCATTCGTGTGTGTGTGTGTGTGTGTGTGTGTGTGTGTGTGTGTGTGTGTGACACAAGGGTTTTCTTTGTAGCCCTGGCTGTTCTGGAACTCACTCTGTATGTAGGACAGACCTGCTTCAAACTCAGAGATGCCCCACAAGTGGTGGGACTAAAGGCATGCCCCACCACTGTCAGGCCAAAGTGTTGTTGTTTTTAATGTATATGGGTATTTTGCTTGTATGTTTGTCTCTGGGCCTTATTTGTGTCTACAAAAGCCAGAAAAGAACATTGGGTCTCCTGGGACTTTTGTGAGCTGGGAACTAATTTGGGTCCTCTAAAAGAACAACTGATGCTTTTAACCAAGGAACCATCTTTCCAGCCCCCACTTATTTTTTTAAAAAAAAGATTTGTTTGTGTATCTACTGTGTGTAAGAGCCTAAATATGTGTGTTCCATACGCCTGCAGGTATCAGAGAGGCAGTAAGATGGAGGCTTTTATGTTGGTGTCTAACCACATCCACTTTGTGGGGCTTAAAGTTCTTGATGGGGTAAGACAGGGTGAAAACCAAATCAAATATAGCATATAGGGAAGTTATTCTTGAAGTTTGAAATTCAAACTCATGCTTGTAATCCAAGCATTTAGTTCAAACTTTAAAAATACTTTAAGAATATTACAAAGAGCTTGTATATACTTTTCCTCCTGTACCCCAGGATAACCTGAAACTTGGTATGTGTTACTAGAATGACTCTCAAGTCCTAATCCTCCTGCTTTTGTTCACTCCCCAGGCTGGGAATACAGGTGCCTACCCCCACACGGGCCTAGCAAGGTGTTTTATTTGTTTATTTGATGGTTGGGGCTGGGGCTGCTGCTGCTGCTGCTGCTGCTGCTGCTGCTGGTCTGTCTTTGTTTTGTTTGAAACTTGAGTTGTTCACTCTTTTGGGCTTCCACTGAGCGAGTCAGGATGCCTCTAGGTAATGGGATGGGGATGCTGCACATGTTCTTTAGAGAAGATAATTCTCATTTAATGCTACTTTGTGTATAAAATAGCATGTATGCTTATGTCCCAAGAGTGAGAGATCTGTGTCATAGAGTCCTGGGTGGTACATTGTGAAATACCTCTTAGAGCAAGTGAGAGAAGGCACTGCTGAAGGAGGAGCTGTTACAGAATGGGCTCATTCGTAGGACATTAGTCCCCTTCTTGTGTACTTTTCCTTTAGTAGAATCTAACAGCAGAATTAGAGGTACAGCAGACTGTGGCAGCACATACCTGTAAACTCAGTACTTGGAAGGTGGGGTCAGGTTGTTCTGGGGATCAGGAATTTGAGGCCACCTTGGGCTTTTCAAGACCCTGCCTCAGAAACAGAACAGAACTCCGGAGGTAGAGGCAGACAGATCCCCAGAGTTGGAAGGTAGTCTGGTCTACACAGCAAATCCCAGGCCCTACATAGTGTGAGACCCTGTGCTCAAGACACCATGACCAAGGAAATTCTTTCTTATAAAAGAAAACATTTAGTTAAGAGTTTGCTTACAGTGTCAGAAGCTTTTGTCCACTATTGTCATGGCAGAGAACATGGTGACAGGCAGGAGTGGTGGTAAAGTAGCCAAGAGTTACATCGTGATCAGCAGACAGAGAGACCCGCACACACAGAAACAGAGAAACTGGGCCTAGTATAGGATTTTGAAGAACTTTTGAGACCTCAAAGCCCACCTACTGTGACACACTTCCAAATCCTTCTAATCCTATCAAAGAGTTCCACTCCCTGGTGACTAAGTGTTCAGATCTATGAGCCTATAAGGGCCATTCTCATTCAAATCTGCACACCTTGTCTCAACACAAATTAAAACAAAAATCAGACAAGAAGGTTCTAGAGAGGTGGTACACATTGTTGATGTATTTGCATCCATGATGTATACACACATTGTATGTATACATGCATGCCAAGCACACATAAGGAAAAATAATAAATGTAATTTTAAAAAACAAAAGAAAGGTACAGGAAAAGCATTCATTTAGACTCATCCAGACTTAGGGTTTTGTACTAGAAAGCTAAATTAGGTAGAAAAGGAAAAGAAAATGAGGGTTTTGGTAAGAGTAATTTAAATAATGTATCAAATGCAGTGGAATTCTTAGAAATAAATGAATTCTGAAGGAGATGGAGGAGGTAGAGAGCATGGACTGCTGTCTGAGGTTGTAGAATGGTAGAATGGGAATGGGTGAGTGTGGTCAGAGACAGGGCTGTGTGAGCAGATCCTAGAAGGCAATGAGTGTGAGGTGAGGAGCCTGAGTGACTGTAGAACTTGGGTCGTCCAGGTGAATGTTAGAATTGCCCAGCATTTTAACAGTGAACCTTAGGTGGGTTGAGTCTTTGAAAAGCTTAGCCTTCGTGTAAACCTGGAATCAAATTATGCCCAGAACATTCAGATATTTCAAATAGCTTCAGCCAGCAAATGGAGGCACTTAAATGTTTTGTGAGAAGTGTCTGGATTGGTTGATCTAAGGATCTGTATATGGAATACTATTAAACATGATTTGCAGTTATTTTCTGGTTTGAGGTCAGTGTTGTACAAGATTAGTTTTCTTCTAATCTTGCTATTTGTACAAGTTCGTTCAACTCTTTCTCCTTTTCTTTTTTCTTCCCTTCCCTTCCCTTCCTCTTTCTTTCTCTCTCTCTCTCTCTCTTTCTTTCTTTCTTTCTTTGTCTCCACAAATATTTGGGGAAACTATTTTATTTTGGTTTAATTAATTAATTAATTAATTGTACAATCCAGATTGTATCCCCCTCCTGGCCCACCCTCTAACTGTCCCCCATCCCTACCTCCCTATCTCCATGAGGATGTCCCTATCCTCACTCTCCACCCCACAAGACCTTCCCATTCTCTGGACCTCCAGTCTCTTGAGGGTTAGGTTCATCTTCGCTGACTGAACCCAGGCCTGGCAGTCCTCTGCTGTATGTGTGTTGAGGTCCTCATATCCGCTACTGTATGATGCCCGGTTGGTGGTTCAGGGTCTGAGAGATCTCAGGGGTCCAGGTAAATTGAGCCTGCAAGGTCACCCTCCTCCTCAGCTTCTTCCATCTTTTCCCTAATTCAACTACAAGGGTCAGCAGCTTCTGTCTATTGGTTGGGTGTAAATATCTGCATCTGACTCTTTCAGCTGCTTGTTAGGTCTTTTGAAGGGCAGTCATGGTAGGTCCCTTTTTGTGAGCACTCTATAGCCTCAGTCATAGTATCAGGTCTTGGGGCCTCCCCCTGAGCTGGATCCCGCTTTGGGCTTGTGGCTGAACTTCCTTTTCCTCAGGTTCTTTTCCATTTTTGTCCCTGCAGTTCTTTCAGACAGGAATAATTATGGGTCAGAGTTTTGATTGTGAGATGGCAACCTTATCTCTCACTTGATGTCCTCCTGTCTTTCTACTGGAGGTGGGCTCTGCAAGTTCCCTCTCCCTACTGTAGGGCATTTCATCTAAGGTCCCTCCCTTTGAGTCCTGAGAGTCTCTCACCTCCTAGGTCTTTGGTACATTCTGGAGGGTCCCCCCACCTCCTACCTCCTGAGGTTGCCTGTTTCCATTCTTTCTGCTGGCCCTCAGGGGCTTCGGTCCCCCCCCAATACCTGATAGTGTTCCCCTTTTTCCCTCCCTGGCCCCTTTCCCCCTCATGAGTCTCCCTCCCTTCCTCCCCACCTTGTGATTGCTTTCTTCACCCTCCCGAGTGGGATTGAGGTATCGGCTTATTGACCTTTTTGAGTTCTGTGCACTGTATCCTGGGTATTCTGCTTTTTGGCTAATATCCACTTATTAGTGAGTACATACCATGGATGTCCTTTGGGGTCTGAGATATCCTCACTCAGGATTTTTTCTAGTTCCATCCATTTATCTGCAAAACTTAAGATGTCCTCATTCTTAACAGCTGAATAGTGCTCCATTGTGCAAATGAACCACATGTTGTACATCCATTCTTCTGTCTCTAGCTCTGGCTATCTATCACAAACAAGGACATAATGGAACACGTGCCCCTATGGCCTGGTGGGGCATCTTTTGGGTATATTCCCAAGAGTGATATAGCTGGGTCTTCAGGTAGATCTATTTCCAGATTAATTTCTAGAGTGGTGTGCCAGTTTGCAATCCCACCAGCAATGGAGGAGTGTTCCTCTTTCTCCACATCCTTGTCAATAGGTGGCCCTGAGGTTTTGATCTTAGTCATTCTGATCGGTGAAGGTAGAATTTGCCGTTTCCCTGATCATTAAGGACTTTAAACTTTTTTTTTCAGTGTTTCTCAGACATTCGAATTCCTTAGTTGTGAATTCTCTGTTTAGTTCTATACTCCATTTTTTAATTGGGTTGTTTGTTTTTTTGGTGGTTAGCTTCTTGTTTTAATTTCTTTAATGGATTTTTTTTTTCTTTAGTGCCAAGTGTCTACAGAATGAGGTAGTCTACTTGGAAGAGTACCTTGAACACAAATTTAACCTCAAATAGTTAAGGGTTTTTCGGTGCATTTAATAAATTATCCATTAGTTAATTTCTTATTACCCCCTCCATGTAATTAGTCCATGTAAAAGCAATTACGTGAGGCTGGAGAGATGCTCAGGTTGGAAGCACTGGCTGCTTTTCAGTTCCTTTCTGGCCTCCGTAGGCACTGCATGTGGGTGATGTGCATACAAGCAGGCAAGGCACCCATAAGCACAAAGTAACAGCATGGAGGTTTTTAAAAGTTAGCTGTTTGAAAACAGTATATTTGGGAAAAGTTAATGACTTTTTTTTATCTCTTCTCTCCAGCTACATATCCCCATCGTTTGAATCTCTTTTATCTTGCCAATGATGTCATACAGAATTGTAAACGGAAAAATGCAATCATATTTCGTGAATCATTTGCTGATGTGCTTCCTGAAGCAGCTGCTCTAGTGAAGTAAGTAAATCTGTATTGTACTTGGGGATTAATTTTTTAATTTTTATTTTCTTGTTTTTGCACTTATTAACAAAAACATAAATTGTGCATATTTAAAGACCCAAGTAAAATATTGTGTTATTGGACAAGTGTAATGGTGTTTGTTTTTAATTTCAGCATCTGGGGAGCGGGGAAGGTGAAACTTTTAAATTTGAGACCTCGTTTCAAAAAAGCAAAAATGGGGTGAGCATAGGAGGTAGTAGCTCATTCTTATCTTTCTCTGGATTCATTCATAGTTTAATTTTTAGTGTTCTTCACTTATAGATTTTTTTTTTAAATAATGAAGGAGTCTCAGCATAAAAATATAAGGAAAAGAATTAGAAAACACCAGGGTTAGTGTTTTATAAAAGTTCAGTATAGCTTTGTGTTTTGTGTATATGTCACTAGGTGTCTCTACGTACATAATGTCACAGACTGTAGAATGCAAGCAGGAAGTGTGCTACGCTAGTTGCTTTAAGACAGTATCTTGCTATGGAGCCCAACCCAGCCTCGATTCATAGCCATTCTTCTCTCTCTGTCTCCCAAATACTGGAGTCACAGGTGTGAGCCACATAGTCAGGTTAATTTTCTACTCTAATACTGGAGTGGTGGGTGTGCTTTAACCATGGTGGCTCTGTCGCCTTTCGTGGGTCTGTCGGTGCTCTCGCATCCTCTCTCCTTACTTTGCATTTTGAGATCATATCAGTTCAATCCCTCCTTTTTCTTTTCTTTCCACCATGCCCAGCTCATTGACTTGTTTGTTTTCTTTGTTTTGTTTTGTTTTGTTTTCCTGTGTTGAGGTGTTCTCTTTAGATTTATTGGCCTTTCTTTTGTGTGTGTGTGCATGCCTACCTGTGAGTGAGAGGCTGGCATCCGTTTCTCAGAGTTAGTGTTGTAGGGTGGAGCTGATTCATGGTTAGTGCTCAGGAAACCTTAAGGAAGAAAACCTTAGTGTTTCTTCGTCCTAGTGCAGTTATTTTGGTTTTTGTATTCATGTTTTGGTGTTGAAGATGTAAAACCGGGCCTTGTGTATGGATACTTGGTAGGCCAGTGCTGTGTCACTATGAAATTTCCCAGCTCTCTGTTCTTTGTTTTGATTTGCTAATTTTTTTAATTATTTATTTATTTATTTATTTATTTATTTATGATTTTTTGGAGACAGGGTCTCTCTGTGTAGCCCTGGCTGTCCTGGAACTCACTCTGTAGACCAGGCTGGCCTCGAACTCAGAAATCCACCTGCCTCTGCCTCCCAAGTGATGGGATTAAAGGCGTGCGCCACCATTGCCCGGCTAAATTTTTATGTGTATGATTGTATGCCTATACATGTGTGTGTGTGTGTGTGTGTGTGTGTGTGTGTGTGTGTGTGTGTGTGTACACAGACCACATGCATGACTTGTGTCAGTGGAGACTAGATCCTCTAGGACGGGAATTACAGACAGTTGTAAGCCCCATGTGGGTCTTCTGCAAGGACAGTGAGTACTTGTAACTGCTGAGTTAGCTCGCCAGCGCATCTGTTATTACATTTACTTAGTGTATGTGTGCCCATACCACAGCATGCATATGGAGCTCATGAGGACAGCTTTCAGGAGTTAGTTCTCTCATTTCACCATGTGGGTTCCAGGGAAAGAACTAAGCTCTCAGTTTTTTGACCAAAATCTTCCTTAAAATTTATTTTAAAAATTTTACTTGTTGGTTGGTTGGTTGGTTTATTTATTTTGAATTTTCAAGGCAGGATTTTCTGTATAGCTTTGCTTGTCCTGGAACTATCTCTTTAGACCAGGATGATCTGGAACTCAGAGATCCACTTCCCTCTGCCTCCCAAGCATTGGGACTAAAGGTGTGCACCACCACCATCCCACCCCTGATTTAAATTTCTTTTAATGCCAAACATAATTACAACAGTTGGGAGGCAAAGGCAAGTAAAGTGTTTGTCAGGACAGCCTGATGTACAGAGTGAGTTCCAGAGCAGCCAGGATTACAGAGTGAGACCTTGTCTCGAAAAAGAAAAAAGGAAAGGAAAGGAGAGGGGAGAGTAAACTCGGGGGATTGCCGGCGGGGGGATATGGTGTCCATTGACTAGACCTTTGAATTTCATAAGCATCACAAAGTTTATTATATATCTGTAGCCTTATTTTTGTCTTTGATAAAAGTATTAAATAAGGACATTTTCCTTATAAATAATGCATGAAAAATTATTTAAAGATCTATACAAAGCGAGAGAGTTGGCTCAGTACTTGCTGATCTTCCAGAGGACCCAGGTTTGGTTCCCAGTGCCCATAGGACACTCAAAACCTTCCCTAGTCCCAGTTCTGGGACATCCATCACCCTCTTCTGACCTCCTTGGGTACTGGACACATACGTGACAATGTGTGTATGTGTGCAGACAAAACACATAAAGTAAATAAATAGATCGTTTTTCATAACTAAAAATATATGTAACACAGAAGAAATTTGGGTGATAGTAAGTTGTTGAGTATGTAACAAATCTCTAGTTTGAGGATAAGTCAACTTTTTGTGTTGTGTTTGATTTCTGAGTCTTTGTATCAGTCCTGGCTATCCTGGAATTTGCTTTGTAGACCATACTGAACTCACAGAGATCCACCTGCCTCTGCCTCCCATGTGCTGGGATTAAACAAAGGCTTGTGCTACCATACCCAGCCCATAAGTCAACATTTTTACATTTTGCTTTTCTTCCAGGGATCCATCCGTCTCTAAGTCTATAGAACGAATCTTTAAAATCTGGGAAGATCGAAATGTGTACCCAGAAGACATGATTGTGGCATTGAGAGAAGCTTTAAGTAAGTTCCTTTCCTAAAAGAATTTAAGTCAGTCTTTACAGTTCTGTCTATACTTATAGACCTTTCTGTTGTATAACACTAAAGGGAGTGGAAGAATCTGCATTGACTTGTTTAGAATTGAATACATAAATGTATGAATGTTTGCACTCAAAATAGAACTGGATGGTGCAGGGAGTTGGATCTTTGTCTCTGCTGGCTAAAGCAAACATGTTAAGTGAGGATGCCCATCTGGCTCTTCCTGTATTTGCTTTCGTTAAGTATTTCAAAGTATTCATTGGTTATGTGTAATAAATTCTGCTCTGTCTGCTTACTGTTGGAGAAAGATTGGGCATATTTTCATAGCTTTTAAGTTGATGGTGAGCATGCTTGAGTAGACTCTAATCTCCATTTGACTTAGAGTTGCAGTAAGTTATATATCTATTCTTGGGTTTGTGTGCATGTGTGTTTGTATGTGTGGAAGTAAATTAGTTCTTACATATAAGATTTAAGTAATTAAATCACCAAATAGAAGTTGATAATAATTGTTACTGTGACCATTATCAAGCCATCACCAGGAATTTGGTTTTAAAAGCACACCTTCTAAGAAGCTGTTAAATCCTTCATATGAATTTGTGTTCTATTCAAAAGTAACTTATTTTTAGAATATGACCTTTTTTTTTTCAGAGTTGGAGGTTTCATTAATTATATTTTTTATATTTATTTAATAGCTTCTTAGATTTGGTGGGTGTTTTCTGGTTTTGTTTTTTGTTTTTATAAAACTGAAAGAAAAGAAATGAAAGAAACTACAGAGTCACGGATTGCATTTTTTCATGCTACAACTTTGGCACTGAAGTGGACAGAGCAGCTTCCCATAATGCCAGACTGCAAAAACTGCAATGTTTTCCAGGTACCACTTTCAAAACTCAGAAGCAGCTGAAAGAAAATCTGAACAAACAACCGAATAAGCAGTGGAAGAAATCACAAAGTAAGGAACAAAATCTCAACTAACATAAAATTACCTCCTCCTTTTGGAGCAGAAGAAAATGTAGACCATTTGACATCGTACCTGGCCTAAACCATGGGCAAGCTTGTGTTTCCCAGGCCTGGGAGGCTCCCAGTGACTTAGACTAATCAAGCCAGCATGAAGTTACTTCTTTTTTTAAAAAAAAAAAAAAAAAAAAACTACTATTAAAGGAAATACAGAAAAGGGTTTAATTGAGTGAAGATCCAGGAGTAGTTGGGGTATTGAAAGAAGAAAAAAAAATACTTCCTAGTACCCAGGCAATTCCCACATTCAAAGATTTGTGAAATTAGAGGCAGCTGGCATTGCACCACAGAGCGGAAGAGGAGACTAGGCATTAAGAAGCGTTTCTCTGGGAGCCATGAAAGCCTGCAGATTTGGGGACACTACCACATTAGACATGGGCCTCCAATTTTGGCCAGAAACATTCTCTATCTGGAGCTCCTGTTGTGTTTGTCCCATTTGCCCAGCATGATATCAAGGGAGCGGAATGCTGCATGCGATAGACTGTTGTGGGCAAACTGAGGAATGTGGAGAAACTGGAAGGTTTGGAGGGATGAAGGTGAAAGACAGTGGAGAATTGGGAGGTGACACAAGAGAGTTGGGATGTTTGCTCCGTCAAGCATGTGATTCTCACCATGGTTAAGGGAGTCCTCTGGCATCCTTTTGTCATACATTGCATGCTTAGGAACAACAGGACCCATCAGTTTGGCCAAAGTTCAATCACAGTGATAATGCGTTTAGACCTTTGTTGCTATGAACTGAGTCAGCTAAAATATAATCCAAATTGAACCAGATGGGAATTGGTATTTGTAGAGGATCTTCTCCAGCCAGTACTCAGGATTAATTGGCTGCCTTGTTCCTGAACACTCTTACACTGAGATACTGAGATTTCCTTACCCTTGATGAGACTAGGAGAAGGTGCTTCATGTACCTACCTCGGTCTCAGTCCGTTGGAGGTAAGTTGGTTAGACTTATCTAAGTAGTTTATTTTTCTACTGGCCATATTTAGGAGTGTTAGATTTCATAGTTAATTTCCTGCAGGATTTTATTATGACTATGTATGCATGGCTGCTGTATGTTTGCAGAGTATACCCTTCACTCTACATTTCAGTTCTCCTGGATTTGCTTAAGTCCTTGTGCTGTATTCTTAATGAATTTTAATTTCATTCAACAGCATCCACGAATCCAAAAGCTGCTCTCAAATCTAAGATTGTTGCTGAGTTTCGAGTAAGTTACAGAATATGCTAAGTATGCCAAAGATGATTTACTCACCTCTGAAGCCAGGTCCCTGTTACACTCATTTCTGCTCTGGTGTACATTGGGAATCCAGAACAGAAATAGTTGGCCTAGAGTTTACCCACTTTCCTAATGGAGAGACAGCCTGGCAGCACCTCTGCTGCTGGCTTCGCTCTGTGCGCAGTTCTGATATCTGGAAGCCTCCTTTTTAAATGTCAGGAGGGTGTTAGGATTTATTACAGTGTTAATCTTATATCTGTAAATTAGTTTGAATAATTAGGGACTGGGGAGGGCCACCAACCTGCTAACCTGAATTTGCTTCCTGAAACACACATGAAAGGAGAGAGTTGATTCCTGCAGGAGTTGTCAGCAGACCTCTACACATACACTATGGCACCCATGTGCTGCATAGATGAAAAAAGTATATAACTTGTTGATTGTGGTGGTGAAAGGCTTATGCTGTCACTCAGGAGGCAGGAACACATTTGAGACCAGCCTGGTCTATGGAGCAAGTTTCAGGGTTATGTAGTAAGATCCTATCTTCCAGAACCTAAAAGTGTATAGCTAAGAGTATGGTTTGACATGAGAATTAAAGATCAATTTCTGTTTTCCCCTTAAAGGCTTTGCTAGTCATTAGTCTGATGTATCCAGGGGGGGAGAATATGTAATCCTATGAATGGAGTTTGACTGTGGTTTGTGTTCAGTCTCAGGCCCTCATTGAAGAGTTGCTGATGTACAAACGATCAGAAGATCAGATAGAACTGAAGGAGAAACAGTTGTCAACTATGAGAGTGGATGTCTGCAGCACAGAAACTCTCAAGTGTTTAAAAGGTAACACACACATCTTTTCAAGAAAAATAGCTCAGTGTTTCCTTTCTTTGATTTTTGTGTAATCAGACTAGTTTGTCCCATAAAGAGAATTTTCGATGTGTTTCTGGAATGAATCACCCACAGTGTTTAAAGAGAGGTAGGGTGAAACAATTTTCAGAACCCTTGATTCCACTGATTTCCCAGGTAGCAGTTTGACTTGTATAAAGCTTATAAATCATTCAATAAATTTCCCTGGGGAGAGATAGGAATTTGGTTTTGTTTTTTGTGGATTTTGAGATTTATCTTTTTTTTTTTTTAAAGATTTATTTATTTTTTTATTATATGTAAGTACACTGTAGCTGTCTTCAGCACACTCCAGAAGAGGGAGTCAGATCTCATTACAGATGGTTGTGAGCCACCATGTGGTTGCTGGGATTTGAACTTCGGACCTTCGGAAGAGCAGTCGGGTGCTCTTACCCACTGAGCCATCTCACCAGCCCTTATCTTATTTTCTATGTATCAGTATTATGCTAGAATATATGTATATGCATCACATCTGTGCCTGGAGCCTACGGAGGCCAGAAGAGGGATTGGGTCCTCTGGGGTTAAGGATGGTTATGAGCCATCATCAGAGTGCTAGGAACAGAACCTAGGTCCTTTGCAAGAGCAGCAAACGCTCCTAACCCTGAGCCATCACTCCAGTCCCTGAGCTTGGTTTTGTTCTTTCATTTTGGTGAGGTAGGGAGTTGTTTGTTACAGGGTTTCATACTGTAGACCAGACTAGTCTTTTTTTTGGGGGGGAGGGGGGGTTGAGACAGGGTTTCTCTGTGTAGCCCTGGCTGTCCTGGAACTCACTTTGTAGACCAGGCTGGCCTCAAACTCAGAAATTCGCCTGCCTCTGCCTCCCAAATGCTGGAACTAAAGGCGTGTGCCACCACCGCCCAGCCAGACTAGTCTTGAACTCACAAAGATCTACTACCTGCCTCTGCCTCCTGTGCACAACTACACCTGGCTTCATATACACATTCTTATTCTCACTTTCTTGCTGTATTGAATTATCAACTATCAGCTGTTCTTTCTCTTTGTGGTTCATTGGTTTTGTTCTTTAGTACAGTCACACTATCATCTTGTAGAGTCAAGTTTAAATTTCTCTCCTTGTTCACATTATAATAGTTAAAATTATTTTTTTAAAGATTTATTTATTATTATATGTAAGCACACTGTAGCTGTCTTCAGACACACCAGAAGAGGGCATCAGGTCTCATTATGGATGGTTGTGAGCCACCATGTGGTTGCTGGGATTTGAACTCAGGACCCTCAGCAGTCAGTGCTGAGCCACCTCACCAGCCCAATAGTTATAATTATACTCGTAATTTATTAGAATCTAAGAGTCTTGCAGTCAGAGATTATCTGTTACTCTAATGCTTGAGCAAGTGCAAGGGGTATTTGGTGTGGGTCTTTAGAATGAGTAAGTGGTGATTAGCTGTTCACTTTTGTATCTGTTTTACTCCTGTACCATGCTTTAATTTTACTTAGTTATTTGTAGAATTACAGAATATTTTACTAGAACATGAGATTTATAGACGTTTCTAGATAAGCCATACAAAATGGTCATGAGCTCTTTTTTTCCAAAGATTAAAATCTACACTTTATAGCAAAGTCATAATGCTGTTAGTGAGGGTTGTGGTATTTGTTTAATATTCTCATTTTGCTTCAGACAACATTTACAGTATCTATATGAAGTTAGACTTGGCTAAGACTGTATCCTAAACTGGATAGCTGTGTTTAACAGCTCATGAGGGAAGGGAAGGTGTGTGTGGCAGCCAACACATACACACACCATTTATAAACAGTTCACATTGACACAAACGATGCTTCTAGCTCTGTTCCTGCTTTACCACAGGGACGTAGATCTGCTAATGCACATAATCACCAAAGATCACGATGCCTGGGCCTTTATTTTGTAATGTTTCTAAGGGTGTGTCGATTCAGTGTGAACAAAATATCTTGGCAGAGCAGAAGTAAGTGATAATACACTTGAGTGACTTCAGCATTATCCCTGTCCTCTGCTCCACACTAAATTGAACGTAAGGTGTCTAATCCAATCCTAATCACTATGCAGAAGCATCCTACAAAGCTGTGATCCCAGGGGAGAGCCGAGGGCTCATGCAGGTCAGCACACACGAGGAAAGGAACATGTGCTGGACTTTAAGGACACTTTGCAGAGAAGAGTGAAGAACTTTTGTCTGATGCCCCAGAGTTGACTTAACTTCTCTGAAGCTTGGTTTCCATGGAAGAGACATATTGTAGACTATTCTGCACTGCAGTGCAGTGAGAAGGGTGGGCCTTTGTCCTGATCTTCCTGAGGAGGGTATGGAGAATGTTTGCACAATGAAGGATGTGGGACAGAGAGGGCCAGTGCTTAAGAATATTTGCTGTCCTTCCAAAGGACCTGGGTTCAGTTCCCAGCACCCATGCTGCGTGACTCACCACAACTGGCTGTAATTCCAGTTTCTCATGTGCTCATACACATAAAATAAAATAAAAAGTTAAAAAAAAAAGTTCAGCTAAGCTTTGTCTTAATTACAGACACCTCATTCACTCTCACGAATTCACGTGGAACTGTTTCTGTCGGTCTGTGCAGAGTGTGATGGGGTTGTGGTGGGGAGATTTGGTTTATAGTCTGGTGGCACAAATCTATAATATTAACCACTCAGGAGGAGTTAAAGGACAACCTGAGCAACTTCTTGAAACTCTATCTCAATAAAAGTTTAGGCAAGAAAGATTACACGCTGGAAAACATGTGCTGGCACAGGCTAGTGTTCTCGGCATTTGGGAAGCTGCGGCAGAGGATCTTGAATTTGAGGCCATCATGGGCCTCATACATATGAGTTTAAGACATGGTTGCTCTACATGGTCACTCTCTTAAAACAAAAATAATTGCACACCAAGGCAATAAGAAAAGTGTCACAGAATAGTAAGAACTGTGGCATGGAAAGAAATTTCACTCAAAGGTTTTTGTTTTGTTTTGTTTTGGCTTTTAAGTGAGTTGGTTTAATTCAAAGTGGTACAGAATTCAGAGTACAATGAAGATGGAACAGTAGGCTCCAGTGGGATTCCAGACTGGGTTCACTTTAAATTCACAGCTGAGGTAGGACTTGCTGAATACTGGAGACAATGAGCCATTGCGTTAGTCACTTTATTCATTTTTTTTTAACAAAAATTTATTACAATGTACAACAGGCTCCAAGATAACACTCCATTCTAGCTATTAGTGGCAAAGATGTTATGGCAGGGAATCCAGATGTTTAAATAGGAATGGAAGAGGAGGGTCACCATCACCCCAGATGTGAGGAATAGCTTACTTTTTGCCACATTTCTTAATTCCACCTGTGGCCAGGGGGCCCTTCCCTGCGGCCTTGGCTTTTAGCTGCTCTAGTTTCTTCTGCTCCTCCTTTTGTTTCTGCCTGAAAGCCTTATCTTCCTCGTCCATCTCCTTGGCCTGTTCTTGGGCTTAAACCAAAACTAATTGCACATTATTAGAATAATTTCAAGGGCTTCTTTTTGCCACCTTCCTGGCCTGACATGATGCCTCCAGCCCCTTCCTTCTAATCATGATATAAATACTTTCTTCATTATTTCAGATAAAACAGGTGGAAAGAAGTTCTCCAAAGAATTTGAAGAAGCAAGTTCCAAGCTAGAGGAGTTTGTGAATGGATTAGATAAACAGGTGAAAAATGGGCCCTCACTAACAGAAGCATTAGAGAACGCTGGAATTTTCTATGAAGCACAGTACAAGGAAGTGAAAGTGGTCGCTAACGTAAGTAATTCTGGCTGTTTCATTTTTAATGCTTACATTGCTTACACATACATATATATTTTTATATGTGTATATATAAACACACACACACACACAACACTTTGTACTGGCTGGTTTTGGGTGTCAACTTGACACAGGCTGGAGTTATCACAGAGAAAGGAGCTTCAGTTGGGGAGATGCCTCCATGAGATCCAGCTGTAAGGCATTTTCTCAATCAGTGATCAAGGGGGAAAGGCCCCTTGTGGGTGGGACCATCTCTGGGCTGTTAGTCTTGGGTTCTATAAGAGAGCAGGCTGAGCAAGCCAGGGGAAGCAAGCCAGTAAAGAGCATCCCTCCATGGCCTCTGCATCAGCTCCTGCTTCCTGACCTGCTTGAGTTCCAGTCCTGACATCCTTCAGTGATGAACAGCAGTGTGGAAGTGTAAGCCAAATAAACCCTTTCCTTCCCAACTGCTTCTTGGTCATGATGTTTGTGCAGGAATAGAAACCCTGATTAAGACACACTTTTAAATTTTATTCTTATTGGATGGCATGTATGAGAGAGAGTGGGTAGGAACATATCCTATGGCACATGTGTACATCAGAGCATGACCTTTGGGAGTCAGTTCTCTTGTACCCTTGGATTTCAAGAAGCAGTTGGCAACAAGTACCTTTATCTGCTGCGCTTCCTGGACTCTCAGAAAATATCATGAAGGAGAAAACTGTAACAACAAACAAAAAGTGGCTAAGTCAGTTCTGCCTTCCTCTTGTCAAAATCTCAGCCATTTGAGTTTCTAACTTTGACTCCTTATACTAAAAAGACTGCTAAAAGCCCTGCTCATTAGTGTACTTTACATTTTCTGTCTTCTGTTTTGGATACTCAAGTTTTTACACTGCTCCCCAAAAGCCAAACCTCAGAGAAAAGAACACTACTGACATCAACCAGCTTTCCTCATGGTCTTTCTGCTGGTGCCGGCAGTTTCTAGTACATCCAGATAGATGTTGATAGTGGTCGTTGCGTGTGTTATATAAGAAGGCGTGTGCATGTGCAGTGCCTGGGTGTGCACAGGGGACGCCGGAGATTGTTGACTTCAGGTGTCTTCTCTTTTTTCCCCCCAAAGATTTATTTATTTTAATTTTATGTGTATGGGTGTTTTGTCTACATGCATGTCTGCACCACGTGCATACTGTGGGTTCTGAGTGAACCTGGGTCCTCTCGGGCCTCTTTATTTGAAACAGGTTCGATCTTTCACTGCACATGGATATGACTGTTTCAGCTAGACTTGCTCACCAGCAAGTCCTTGGGGGGGTCTTCCTGTCCTGTCCTGATCCTTCCATCCACGACGCTGTGTCAGTGCCACCACACAAATCTCTAAATGGGTATTAAGTGTCTGAACCCAGGTCCTGAGGCTTAAATGCAAACATTGAGCCCAGTGAGACATCTCCCCTACTTCTGAGTTCCATCTGTCTAGGTTCTTTTGGTGTTTTGTGTGTGTGTGTGTGTGTGTGTGTGTGTGTGTGTGTGTGTGTGTGTGTATGTGTGTATACGTGCGTGCGTGCACAAACGAGAGAAAGGTGGGGGAGATAAGGGTGAGGGTTTCTCTGTGTAGCCATAGCTGTTTTAGATTTCACCCTCAAACTGACCTTGAATTTGGAGGCCTGCCTCTGCCTCCTGGGTACTAGGGTTAAATGTGCATGCCACCATGCCAAGCTAGTGTTCTCCCCACCCCACCTCCTCTCTTAAGATTTATTTATGTATGTGGGTGTTTGTCTTCGTGTCCTTCTGAACACCAGAGAAGGAAGGACATTGGATCCGATGGGACTACAGTTATAGACATTTGTGAGCGGCCATGTGGGTGCTGGGAATTGAACTCAGAACTTCTGGAAGACCAGCCAGTCCTCTTACACTGAGCCATATCTCTAGTGCATGTAGCCCCATGCCCACCTGTCCTACCTCCTGTCCCTTTTGTAAGAATTTTTTGAGATTTTATTTATTTTTACTTTTTAAAATTTACTTTGTGCCTCTGTGTGCACATCTATGCACCATATTTAGTGTCCTTGGAGTCTAGAAGATTGTGTCAGGTCTACTGGAATCTGTAGATGGGTAAAAGCCACCCATGTGGGTGCTAAGAATTGAACCTGTGTCCTCTGGAAGAGCAATCTGCTCTTTAACCGCTGGGTCATGTCTCTAGTCACATGCCTTTGTATGCGAATGTTGTCTACATGTATGTATATGTACATGATCATAACATGTGTGCCTTGTGCCCTCAGAGACAGAGTTAGATCTCCTGGAGCTGGAGTTACAAGCAGTTGTGACTTACCATGTGGGGTCTGGGAAACTGAATGCAAGTTCTCTGTAAGAGCAGCCAATGTTCTTATCTCCTAAGTGCTAGGATTACAGACATGTGCCACTGTGCCCAGTATTTTACTTAGTGTCTTTTAAATAAAGTACTACCTACAATGTGTTCAAGACTCTCAAAACAAAAGGAAGGGGAGGGGTAAGATGGCTTACTCTGTAAGCACCTGCCACCAAACCTAAAGACCTGGATTTGATCTCTCGGACCTTAGCAATGGAGGGGAAGAACCAACTTTGACAGTTTGTTCTCTGACCTCTGCACATTCAGTGTTTTACAAAGCATCTAGCTTTAAGATAATCAAGAGATGAAGAGACGACAGCAGACCACTGAGATGGCTCTGCAGGTAAAGGCAGACTCCTGCCAACCTGATTGCCTGGCTTTGATCCCCAGGACCCACAGGGTGGGTGAGAAAGAACCACCTCCCAACAGTTGTCCTGTCTTAGGAGTTGCATGTCATGGTGCATATTCACACACGTACATATACAATAAAGTAGTAAGAAAAGGAGCCAGGTTCTGGACTTAGAGCAAGTATTGCATCAGCCATGAGGAGTTGGTGAATGAGTTAGAACGGCAGCTCTGTGCTCTTCCCCCAAAATACTTGTGACCTCTGTCTAATCATAACAGAAATCACTAGACAAACATCAATTGACCTTTCCAGTATTCCTCAGAATTCTTGAGGTAAATATGTACAGTTGTTAAGGTCATCAGAAACAAAGAAATTTCAAGAATGTCACACACAAGAGGGACCCGGGGAAACATGACTTAGAAAAAGAAATAATCGGTAAAAAAGAGGAAATCTGGACAAAGTAAAAAGCTTTAGTGAATAATTAACTGTGACTGATAGAGCATTTCTATCAAATTAAGCGAAGTCTCAGCACATACAAAGCATACAAGCCTGTTGAGACTTGAGTTTGATCCTTGGAACCTAATTAAAGATGGAAGAAAAGAGCTTATCCTAGCTTTCCCGTGACTTCCACATACATGTCATGGCCTGCTCACCCACATCCATCATACACACGTACACAATAAACTTTTAAGAGATCTCTAACAATTGTGGGTAGTAGTATTCACTGAGCAGTAGATGCCCAAGGCTGCTCTGTGCTCTGTGATGTTCTGGCTTTGTGTGAGTCTTGTCAGATGATACCTGGGTGAGTGTTCCTCATGTCACGGAAATAAGCAATTTTCTCTCTCTCTCTCTCTCTCTCTCTCTCTCTCTCTCTCTCTCTCTCTCTCTCTCTCTCTCTCTCTCTCTCTCTCTCTCTCTCTCTCTCTCTCTCTTTAGGCTTACAAAACCTTCGCTAACCGAGTAAACAACTTAAAGAAGAAGTTGGATCAATTGAAGTCAACCCTTCCTGATCCTGAGGAATCACCAGTCCCCTCTCCAAGTATGGATGCTCCTTCCCCAACTGGTTCTGAGTCTCCATTCCAGGGCATGGGAGGTGAAGAACCCCAGTCACCGGCCATGGAGAGTGACAAGTCTGCCACACCCGAGCCTGTGACTGATAACCGTGATGTGGAAGACATGGAACTCTCAGATGTGGAAGATGATGGATCAAAAATCATTGGTAAGGCCTGCTATGGTTACCAGGTAGCTTATTGTGTATTGTCCCTACAGCTGAGGAGCACACAGAGCAGGTAAAGTAGCTCACTGCTGTCTTCCTCACGCTGGAGACCCGACCAGGGCCTGACACAGGCAGTGTGCCAGTGCTCAGAAATGATTTTATTTCCATACAGTACAGAATAAAGATAGTTTGGATATATTGAATAAATTATAATACTAGAATTTGTAACATTAAAGTGTTTTTTGTTTGTTAATGTGACTGGTGTGAATACATGGCTCAGCAGTTAGGAGCACTTGCCAGTCTGCAAAGGACCCAAGTTCATTGCCCAGCACCCACAATTGCCTGTGACTCCAGTGCAAAGGGATCTGATATTCTCTTGTAACCTTGGACACCAGGCAAAAATGCACATGTGAATACAGGCAAAATACTCATACAGAGATAAATAAAAAATTAATTTAAATAAAAAGAACTCAAAGCTGTCATTTATTAACTACCTTTTCACAACTAACCTGAATTGATTTTTATCTGGCATCTGTACTTTTATAATTGTTCTTATTAAATACTTTGTCTTGGGGCTGGAGAGATGGCTCAGCGGTTAAGAGCATTGGCGGCTCTTCTGAAGGTCCTGAGTTCAAGTCTCACATGGTGGCTTACAACCATCTGTATTGAGATCTGACACCCTCTTCTGGGGTATCTGAAGACAGCTACACTGTACTTACATATAATAAATAAATAAATCTTTAAAAAAATACTTTGTCTTCTGTTGAATTAAACTACTCACTATGTTCTTTAAAGTAGTAAGAGGTGTATAGTCTAAAGTGTTTTTTTGGTTTTTTTACACACAATATTTGTATTGATTATTTGGAAATTTCACATTATGACCTGGGTCATACTTACTTCCCAGTTCCCTAGGTCCCTATCCCCTGTCCCCTGCCCCAACCCCACTCCACCCCACCCCTCGCCTTGTGACATTCCCTAGCAAAAAGGGGGGGGGGGTCCAACCAAAGTTTTTTTGTTGTTGTTTGTTTTTTTAAAGATTTATTTATTTATTATATGTAAGTACATTGTAGCTCTCTTCAGACGAATCAGATCTCTTACGGATGGTTGTGAGCCACCATGTGGTTGCTAGGATTTGAACTCAGGACCTTTGGAAGAGCAGTCAGTGCTCTTAACAGCTGAGCCATCTCTCCATCCCCCAACCCAAGTTTTTAAGACTTAAAACATTGTAGTTTCAAATGAGTGCCTGGGGCTGGACTGATGCTCAGCAGTAGGAGCACTGGCTGCTCTCCCAGGCTCCAGCATTCAGTGGCAGCCCTCTGCTGTCTGTCAGTCCACTTCCAGGGAATCTGATGCCATCTTCTGATATCTTGGGGCATTGCATAGACATGGTACACAGGCAGACAAAAATACCCATATACATAAAATAATTTTGAAAAATAATTAGTGTCCGTTATACTCACAGTTGGACAACTTGTAGAAACAAAATACTACTACTAATAATGTGTATGGAGTTGTTGTTAATAAGAAAGTTCTTAGTAACATGGAAAAAAGGAAGAACAGAATACCTTGGCAAACACCACCTCCATAAAACAGTACAAATAAATAGCAAGTAAAAATATGTTGTCAAGAATTTAAGGGAATGCTGCTGCTGCTGCTGCTGCTGCTGTCTTGTCTTTCCTTTCCTTTCCTTTTCTTTTCTTTTCTTTTCTTTTCTTTTCTTTTCTTCCCTCTTTTCAGTTATCTTTTTCTCTCTGAACGTCCTCATCTCCCTCCCTGGCATCTCCCTCTTGTTGGGGAAAGATAGATATTTATATTTAGTACTGCACCAATCATAATATACAAGAGAATTATTAAAAAGTAAGATGCAGTTAATTGGTGGGATGTCATAAACTATATAGACTGATCTTCTTTATTTTATATTTCTTTATGTGTATGAGTGTACATCTATGTGAATACATGTGTATGCATATCAGAGGGCATCAGCCCCATGAAGCTGGAGTTTCTGGGTGTTGTGAGCTGCCGAATATGGCTGGTAGGAACTGGTTTGTTTTGTTTTGAGGCATAAAACTAAGTGGTGTAGAACTTTGTGCCCTCAAATTAGGAAATATTATGTCATAAAATTATCTCCTTTGTTTGTTCAAACAGTGGAGGACCGGAAAGAAAAGCCTGTGGAGAAACCTGCTGTCTCCACTGGTGTGCCCACCAAGTCAACAGAAAGTGTCTCGAAAGCCTCACCGTGTGCCCCACCGTCTGTGCCCACGACGGCAGCTCCACCTCTCCCGAAGCCTCTGAGCACTGCACTTCTGTCCCCTTCCCCAACTTTGGTTTTGCCAAACCTGGCAAATGTGGATCTGGCAAAGATCAGTTCCATCCTTAGCAGCCTAACATCAGTCATGAAAAATACGGGTAAGTGAGCCACTGATGATGCTGAGCCACTGATTTCCGTCTTTGTTTCATTGAACCAGCAAAGTGGGGTTTTTTTGTTGGTGGTGGTGGTGAAATTAGTACAATTTTTTCATTAAAAATACATTAAAAATGGATGGACACCTTAGAAAAGCCAAAAAATAATATTACTACACCAAAGAAAACCACATATATATATATATACACACACACACACATATATACACATATATACATATATATACATGTATGTGGATTTGAGAGATTAGATATTTAGAATACTTTTTCTTTTAATAATTGAAACATTGCCTATATTATCTTTAAATCAGCTTATTTAAAACTTCAGTATGTATGACAAATTTTTAGTTATTAAATATTCATTTAAACAGCTGGTTGTGGTGGCACACACCTGAAATCTCAGCACTTGGGAAAAGAGGCAGGATATGAGGCATTCAGGGATAGCCTGGGCTACATGAGGCCCTTTCTGGACAAAAATGATGGAGATGGGTAGGAAGATGGTTCTGTGAGTGAAGTGCTTGATTTCGTAAGCCTGAGGGCCTGAGCTTAGATTGCCAGCACCCACACAACAACCAGGCTTAGCTGTGTGTGCCTGTAGCTCCACTGTTGAGAGTGAGTACCCACTGGTAGATACTGGGGAGAAGCAGCCAGTCTAGCAGAAACCTGAAGTTCCAGATTCAGTGATTGACGTAATCTCCCAAAATTAGATAGTGACAGAGGAAGGCACACGGTGTCATTTTGGTCTCCAGGTACACACAATGTGGGAGTGTATAACTGTGCATGTACCACACACAAGAAAAGTCATGTGCATCAACTTTAATGGCTATTGTAGTATATGGTAATTCTTGTTATTAGACATTACTATGTTTTCAGCTTTTCATTTTATAAAGAATACTGAAGTCCTTGCCATGCAAACCTGATGAGACCTACATTGAATCTCCAGGATCCATGTACAGGTGGCAGGAGAGATGTGACTCCTCAAAATTCTCCTCTAACCCACATCATCCACACACTAGCAATGATAATAGTGACAGGAGGACTGTACTGCACACGCAGGTGCAGAAGGACAGACAGAAGCATTGTATCTCATCTGCACCCTGCCCAGGGTAGTATTTGGGGGCATGTGAACTAGATGTGCTACCACCTGTAACCTGAGCCCTGAGGAAGCCAAGCAGGAAGAGTAAGAATTGAAGGCCAGCCTGGGGTATATTGTGAGTCCCTGTTTAAAAAACACAAAACCAAAAGACAGCATGTAGCTTTTTAAATTGTTATCTAAGAGTATACTATTTTATATACCTAGTGTTTGGAAATTTAATTGTTCCTAACCTTTTCCATTGTCACGTTCAATCTTGAAAAGATAATATTTTAATTAAAGTTTTTTTTTTCATTTGTTCACTTATATTTATTTGTAAAACATCTGTTCATAGTGGTTTGGTCACATTTTAAGAAACCAAATGTTTTTCTTGCGTCTGCGTTTACCTTTTTACTGTGCTTTGAAGTGTAACAGTGTAAAGGAATTTATTTGTATAATGTCACCTTAAAGGCTGTGTAAGAGGAAAACCCTTGCCACTCCCATAGACATGCAGTGAAGGTGCTCTGCATTGGTAGTGCCTCTGATCCTGTCGTCCTGCTGCATTCGCTGAGCAGCGTGGGTGCAGAAACAGATTGCCGCTCTGAAAACCAAGGAATGTGCATGAAAATAACATAGTGCTTGTTTGTTTTAAGAATATTCCAAACAGAAACAACAGTTCATATTTTCAGATGTTTTTCTTTGTATGTGTCAAAATGGGCACTGTTTGTGGATCAGTCAACCAGAATTACTATTAAACAATCTTTCATTGACTGGAAAGTGTCATGAATTGAGTATTGCATTTTCTTGAGTTCATCTTTCTGCCACCAGGGGTCAGTTCTGCATCAAGACCTTCTCCAGGAATTCCTACCAGTCCCAGCAACCTCAGCAGTGGCCTGAAAACACCTGCACCTGCCACAACACCATCTCACAACCCTCTGGCAAATATCCTGTCAAAGGTGGAGATCACCCCAGAGAGCATTCTCTCTGCTCTTTCTAAAACCCAGACACAGTCAGCCCCTGCACTCCAAGGTAAACTGACATGTGCCAGAGGGACTTGAATTGTGAATGTTTGTCTCCAGGGTAACCTTGAATTCTAACTCAGAGGAATCCAAAGTCATGAAATGTACAATACAGTTAATTCATTACTGTCTTTATACTTATCATTTATGAGGTAGCAGTTATAGAATTGAAAATGTCAACACTAAAACAGACTCTAAATATTATCTAGTAACACCCTCCCATTCAGGTAAGGAGACCAAGCTCATGAGGTGATGTGGTTGGTTAAGGTAATGCGTTCGTCTGATGTGTGATGAACTGAGACTAGAAGCCAGACTTGTTGGTTTGCTAATAATATTCCATCCTACGGCAGGGCACAACTGTAGCTTACATTAACCCTAGCTCTTAGTGCAGGGTAGTGTGTGTGTTGAGTTTTAATATTATAACCTATATCAAACATAACCTATATATCTTGTTTTCTCCCTTCTGTTTGTAGTCTCTGCCTCATTTAAACTTCTATTTTTTGCTTTCTCAGTTGTCTTGTATATACAACTGCCTCAGTTTTTCATGAATCACTTGATCTTTCAATTCTTATTTTCCAGATTCCTACACAACCTTCTTAAACATCTCAGTATAATGATGCAGTTAATTGTAAATACCAGATCTGTATCGTTGCTAAAGCCAGGGACTTCTAGGTGACACTTAGTAATAACTAGAGATACTTTTGTTTGTTTCAACTGGGACAGAAACTCCTAAGCACTAATGGGTCAATGTCAGAGAAATGTCGTTGAATATCTTATAATGCATAGAATAGTCTCCAACCACAAAAAAATGTATCTATGCTAGAATATCAGCAGCGATAAGGTAAGGAACCCTGTCCTTATGAGTAGAGCATATAAATAGCTATTACTTTCTGTTCCTGAACTGTTCTGGGACAGTCTATTACTATTGCTTCTTCAGTAGTCATTCAAAGAGAGTTTTATTTTACAGAACTAAATAGAAGATCCAGTGACCTTCTGAAACCCTTCTCTGTTGGAACTAGCAATTAAGAATTGATGTTTCCAGTAATCCCAATTCTTAGAAGACTAGATCCCCAGTTACAGGCTAGCCTATGCTGCAGTGGGATGTTACTGTTTTTTCGTTTTCCTTTTTCTTTTTTTAAAGATTTATTTTATTTACATGAGTGCACTGTATTTTTTCTTTTTTATGGCACAAAATATTGATGATAATCTACAATATTTGATTGTGTACAGCTCAAGAGATTTTGATGCTTTTGACTTTGCACTTTCTGTTGTCATTCTATATAGATACAGAAAATCTTGAAGTCACGTATATTAGTTTCTCCTATAGATGCAACACGGTATTTATAGAGTTCCTTTTGCTCTGCAGATTGCAAGTTGTCCTTCTTGTCACTTGAAGAAATCAGATCTGACAGGATAAGAAATAAAAACACAAAAAATACCTCCTTATGGAATAGCAGAGTTTGTCATTTTTCTTTTGCTTTTAGAAAGTGGAATTCCTAGCCAAGTGTGGTGGCATGCTGCAATCCCAGCACTTGGAAGGTAGAGGCAGGTAGATCTCTATGAATTCAAGACCAGCCTAGTCAACAGAGCAAGTTCCAGGGCTACATAGAAAGATCATGGAAAAAAGGGAAAAATTCCATTTTCGTGGGGGAAATAAGTGGAGTTTTCCTTTTAAAAAAAAAAAAAAAAGACTTATTTGTTTTATATAAGTACACTTGTAGCTGTCTTCAGACACACCAGAAAAGTGCATCGGGTTCCATTACAGATGGTTGTGAGCCACCATGTGGTTGCTGGGAATTGAACTCAGGACCTCTGAAAGAGAAGTCAGTGCTCTTAATCACTGAGCTGTCTGTCTGGCCCCATGGAATTTTCCTTAACCGTTCAGTATGCTAAAACATAAATGCTCATGTTTACTCAACACTATAAACAAAAATCTTTCAGAGGCTAGCAAGATAGCTTAGTGGGTAAAGCTACTTGCTGCCAAAGCAGACTACCTGAGACCCACGTGGTGGAAGAAGAGAACCAGCTCCCTAAAATTGTTCTCTCTCTATCACACACATACACACAATATAGTTTTTTAAGGCTTTATTTATTTATTTTTTTTCTCAAGAAAGAAAATTTTTTCCAGGTGGTGGTGGTGTATGCCTTTAATCCCAGAACTCAGAAGGCAAGGGGAAGGCAGATCTCTGGAGTTTGAGGACAGCCAGGGCTACACAAAGAAACCCTGTCTTTTAAAGAGATTTTTTTTCTTAGAACTTTATTTTTGTCTTCCACAGTTCTATTGATGAATTAAAAAAAAAAGACTTCACAGCTTGTTGAGGTAAAATAAATGTAGAAAAGACCAAAAGAATTTCCTGTCTTACAAAATATAAGTAACAGCTCTCTCTTTAAGTTCACTTCTTTATAGAGGAGGGGTTATATCTGCCTTCATGCTTATGGAGGTCAGAGGACAACTTGTGGAAATTGTTTCTCTTCTACAATGTGGATGCTGAGAATCAAACTCAAATCATCAGGCTTGGCATTGGGTGCCTTAGCCATTGAGCCATCAAACTGACTTGACAGTAACTATCTTTGACAAAGCAGTAGTCTATGAAAGAACATGTCCCCCACAGTATCTGAGAGACAATACTGAGTATCTTTTTAAAACATCTTACATACATACCTCACATCTGTGACTTCAGCATTCGGTCAGGATTGTTGTGATTTCAAGGCTAGCCTGGGCTGTGTAGCAAATGCCTGTTTGAGAAAACAGAGTAAATAAATAGCACAGGCTTGGTGCTGCATGCTTTTAACCGCAGCACTTAGGAAGCAGAGGTAGGTGGGTCTCTGAGTCTGAAGCCAGCATGGTCTATGTAGTGAGTTCTAGGGCCGCCAGGGTTATATAGTGAGACTGACCCTGTCTCAAAAAGCAAACAAAAGAATAAATACACAAAGGGTAGACCCAGTAAGGGTCACACTGGCAGAAGTATTGTAATTTATCCAGTGTAGGCTAAAGAAAAAGTGCTAGACTACCAAGGGGTATATACAAGACTGCATCACAAAGATCCTCCTGAGCCAGGAGTGTAGCTCAGTGTAAAGTACTGGCCTAAATATGTGAAGCAAAAACAAGAATAATAATAAAGTTTGTTTCCAGTGCCGTGGGTTTGTAAACATTTTAGCCACTGTGAAATTAAGGATGAACTTTTCAAGAAATGCTGAAAATGGAGCTCTGGTGAGACTCAGGTGCTTTTGCTCCTGAGTTTACATTTGAAGAACTCAACACACGGAGGTTCTGTTGCCTTTAGCAGTTAAGAAATGGAGCCAGCCTCGGTACCCATCCACAGATAGTTAAAGTATGCACATATGCTCATATGGGTTTAATTCAGCCATATAAAGAAAATGAGAAATACACTATTTGTAGGGAAATGAGTATAACTAGAGACCATTGTGTTAATCAGGGTAAGTTAGACACAGAAAGACAAATGACCAGTAATTTGGGCCCTCTGGAAGAGCAGAAAATGCTCTTAACTGCTGGGTCTTCTTCAGCCACTCTTCTGGCTTATTTGTTTGTTTTATGTATTTATTTTTGAGGTGGGGTCTCAACTACATCATTCTGGCTGACCTTGAGCATGCCGTGTAGACCAGTTTGACTTTGAACGCATGGAGATTCACTGGCCTCTACTTCTGGAGTATTGGGATTAAAGCCATATGCTACCACAGCCTGGCTCTTTTTTCTATATTGTGGCTCTAGAATATCTAATGCCTTCTGTCCTCCACATCTACATAAACAAATAAAAACAGGCAGATCTCCATGCATTCAAAGCCAAACTAGTTTACACATTGGGTTCCCAGCATTTAGAAAGTAGAACCAACGCCGGGCGTGGTGGCACACGCCTTTAATCTCAGCACTTGGGAGGCAGAGGCAGGTGGATTTCTGAGCTCGAGGACAGCCTGGTCTACAGAGTGAGTTCCAGGACAGCCAGGGCTGCACAGAGAAACCCTGTCTCGAAAACCAAAAAGAAAAAAAACAGAGAGAGAAAGAAAGTGGAACCAAGAGGATTAGAGTGTAAGGCCACTTTTAGCTACATAAGAAATTTGAGGCCAGCCTGGATTACATAAGAATTTCCCTCCCCCAAAAAAGACAAGGCCAAAAAGATGATGCTCAGGACTAAAGAACTCTTACTACTCTTATAGAGGACTCAAGTTTGACTCTCAGCATCCACATGGCAGCTTATACCCAAGCCTAGCTAAGGAGATCTGATACACACACACACACACACACACACACACACACACACACACACACACACACACACACACACACACACACAGAACTCATACACATAGAAAATAATTTTTTTTAAAGAGAAAAGGTGGGCAAAGATGCCTGAGTGGATAAACACACTTGTCACAAGCCTGATGGCCTTGCTCAGTACTGGAACCACTCTATGCACGCTGGGCACATGTACAAACACACAACTCATACACAGCAAAAATAGAATTTTAAAAGAAAGAAAATGTTCCTTAAAAAGTAATTCCAAGCCGGGCGTGGTGGCGCACGCCTTTAATCCCAGCACTCGGGAGGCAGAGGCAGGCGGATTTCTGAGTTCGAGGCCAGCCTGGTCTACGAAGTGAGTTCCAGGACAGCCAGGGATACACAGAAAAACCCTCTCTCGAAAAAACAAAAAAAATCCAGTCTCTGGCTTTGGTGATTCACACCTTTAAACATGGCGTGGGAGCAGAGGAGGTTGCGCAGAGGCTGGTGGATCTCTCGTAAGTTCAAGGCCAGCCTGGTCTCCATAGGAATGTAGGAGTATAGTGTGATACTCTGTCTCAAAAGGAAGGTACACCAGAGACTCGAGGGATGGTTTGGTGGATAAGAGCACTGGCTATTCTAAAAGACTTGGGTTTGATTCCCAGCAGGCTCATAGCAGTTTACAACTGTTGGTAACTCCAGCTCTAGGGATCCAATGCCTTTTTCTGGCCTTCTTGGGCACCAGGAATGCATGTGGAACATGGACATACATAAGGACAAAACACCCACAAACATACAAAATAAAAGCCTTGATCTAAACTTGTTGAAAAAAAGTATTCCAGACTGAAGTTTTGTGTATGTTCTTTTCCCCTTGAGAATAACAGTGCATGCTCACAGGTTGGCATAAACTAGAAGGTGGAAGGGCAGGAATATACTTTTGTTTTTAGAGAGATTCCACAGCTCAAACACAGATGCTGGCTTAGAATGTTGTGTTAGGAAGCGTTTGCTTCCTTTCCTCTGCTGCTTGGCTTTGTTAAGCTGTGAATGATTCTGACATTAAAAATCCCTCTCCTTCCAGTTTCCTTTTATTACAGGACTTGCATCTGGAATGTTCTGGGACTATCTGAGTGCTTTGCTGTCTTAGATTGATAAATAGACCTGTTTGGTTTTGGTTTTGGTTTTTGTTTTTTCGTCTCAGCTAGGCGCTGCCTGTTTAGTCTAGATTCCTTTTAACTTCATATTTTAAAGTCTATCCCACCAGAGTGAGTGATAATATCTAATAAGCCTGCCTTGTTTTCATTATAATGTGGGTAGTTGTTCTTTTTAACCCCTCTAATCTGTGTTTCTGCAGGCTTGTCATCATTACTTCAGAGTGTTACTGCGAACCCTGTGCCAGCCAGTGAAGTCACTTCCCAGAGCACCACAGCCTCCCCTGCGAGCACCACAGGCTCTGCCGTAAAGGGGAGAAATCTACTCTCCAGTACCCAGTCTTTTATTCCCAAAAGCTTCAACTATTCTCCTAGTTCTTCAACTTCTGAAGTCTCTTCCACTTCAGCAAGCAAGGCGTCAGTTGGGCAGAGCCCGGTGCTCCCAAGCACTACGTTTAAACTACCATCCAGTTCTTTGGGATTTACTGGTACCCACAATCCTAGCCCTGCTGCCCCACCTACTGAAGTTGCCGTGTGCCAATCCTCAGAGGTCTCCAAGCCAAAGCCAGAATCAGAGTCCACCTCTCCAAGCCTGGAAATGAAGATCCACAACTTCTTGAAAGGTAATCCTGGTTTCAGTGGCTTAAACTTAAACATCCCGATCCTAAGCAGCTTGGGATCCAGTGCCCCATCAGAGGGCCATGCCTCAGACTTCCAGCGTGGTCCTACTAGCACTTCAGTTGACAGCATCGATGGAACTCCTGTTCGGGATGAACGGAGTGGGACACCCACCCAGGATGAGATGATGGATAAGCCCACATCCAGCAGCGTAGACACTATGTCCCTGCTGTCTAAGATCATCAGCCCTGGTTCCTCAACACCCAGCAGTACAAGGTCGCCACCTCCAGGAAGAGATGAAAGCTACCCCCAAGAGCTCCCCAATTCTGTGTCTACATATCGACCGTTTGGTCTGGGCAGTGACTCTCCCTACAAGCAGCCTTCTGGTGGAGTTGAGAGGCCGTCATCACTGATGGACTCTTCACAGGAAAAGCTCTTCCCAGATACTTCCTTCCAGGAAGACGAGGACTACCGAGATTTTGAGTATTCAGGGCCTCCTCCATCTGCCATGATGAATCTAGAGAAGAAACCAGCCAAATCCATCCTGAAGTCAAGCAAGCTTTCTGATGCCACTGAGTACCAGCCAATCCTGTCTAGTTACAACCACAGGGCCCAAGAGTTTGGGGTCAAGTCTGCCTTCCCTCCATCTGTAAGGGCCCTCCTGGACTCTAGTGAGAACTGTGACCGTCTCTCATCTCCCCCTGGGCTATTTGGTGCCTTCAACATAAGAGGGAATGAACCTGGGTCTGAGCGGTCACCATCACCAAGTAAAAATGATGCATTTTTCACCCCTGACTCCAACCACAGTGGCTTGTCTCAGTCTACTGCTGGGCATCTCACGTTGCCACAGACACAATACCCAGACTCTCCTCACTCAGTCCCACATCGTTCCATTTTCTCTTCACAGAGTACCCTTGCCGCTCCAGCAGGCCACCCACCCACATCAGGCGTGGAAAAAGTCCTGGCCTCCACGATTTCCACCACATCGACGATTGAGTTTAAGAATATGCTTAAAAACGCCTCACGCAAGCCCTCAGATGATAAGCATTTTGGCCAGACACCCAACAAGGGTACTTCAAGTGATGGTGTCAGTCTCTCAAACCTCACCCAGCCCAGCTTGCCCACCACTGACCAACAACAGGAAGAACACTATCGAATAGAAACTCGTGTTTCCTCCTCCTGTTTAGACTTGCCTGACAGCACAGAAGAAAAGGGGGCCCCTATAGAAACTCTAGGTTATCATAACGCAGCTAATAGGAGGATGTCAGGGGAGCCGATAAAGACTGTAGAGTCTATACGAGTTCCTGGGAAGGGAAATAGAGGACATGGGCGCGAGGTTTCAAGAGTGGGTTGGTTTGATCTGAGCACACCAGGCAGCTCTTTTGACAATGGTCCCTCAAGTGCCTCTGAGTTGGCATCCCTTGGGGGTGGGGGCAGCGGAGGCCTCACTGGCTTTAAGACAACGCCGTACAAGGAACGGGCACCCCAGTTTCAGGAGAGTGTCACCAGCTTTCGTTCCAACAGTTTCAACTCAACATTTGAGCATCATCTCCCCCCATCCCCTTTGGAACATGGGGCACCCTTCCAGAGAGAGCCAGTGGGGCCGTCATCTGCCCCACCTGCCCCTCCTAAGGATCATGGTGGTATCTTCTCTCGAGAGGCACCCACTCATCTGCCCTCTGTGGATCTTTCGAACCCCTTTACAAAGGAGGCATCTCTGGCCCACGCTGGCCCACCACCTCCTCCAGGAGAGCACAGCGGAGTTCCTTTCCCTCCACCCCCCCCTCCTCCACCCCCGGGGGAACTTAGCAGTGGAGGGACTGGTGTCCCCTTTGCTACTCCAGCCCCGCCTCCACCCCCTGTTGACCACTCTGGGGTTGTACCTTTCCCAACTCCACCACTGCCAGAGCATGGAGTAACTGGGGCTGTGTCAGTTTTTCCCAAGGACCATAGTTCCCTCCTTCAAGGGACCATGGCTGAGCATTTTGGGGTGCTCACAGGACCCAGGGACCTCAATGGCCCTGGTCTTAACCGTTCACGAGAGAGCCTGAGCCTGCCTTCCCATCCTCTGGAGCACCTGGGCCCAGCCCTTGGAGGAGGTGGGGGAGGCAACACCAGCAGCAGTGGCCTTCCCTTGAGTCCCGCACACAGAGACGCCATCGGCCGGAGTGGTATGATTTTACGGAGTCCCCGGCCAGACTTTCGGCCTAGGGAAGCTTTTCTCGGCAGAGACCCATTCCACAGTTTAAAGAGACCCAGGCCACCTTTTGTTAGAGGCCCTCCGTTCTTTGCACCAAAACGCCCATTCTTCCCTCCCAGGTACTGATGGAAATCTGGGGAAGGCATTTTGAACAGTCTATAGAGAGCATTGGAAGTAGCAGTTTGGGTTTTTGTTTAAATTTGGTTTTCCTTTCTTGTTTTTTTTTTTCCACTTTGTTTTTTTTTTTTTGTTTTGTTTTGTTTTGTTTTGTTTTTTTAATGAAGGGCCCTCCTTCCAAATTCAGAAAGCATACATGGTAACAGTTTGCTATTATCCAGTCCTCTCTCCACACTTAGGGCCTTTCCAATTTGTTTGTATTTTTTCTTTAAAAAAACAAAACACACAGGCATAAGTAAACATAACCAAAGCCACATTATTTGGCTGGGGGAGTGGGGAGGATAACAGTATTTATCCCATCTATTGAGAGATTACTTACATCGAAATAAAACTTCGGTCAGTACAGGTAATAACGTGCAATGTTGGGGTGTTATTTGGGTCTTGGCCTTGCTGATGGTCAGTAGGAGGAGCCCTGTCTCCTTCCCTCTCCAGCTAAGCAGCTTCTGTAACCAGCTTGGCTCCCTTCTTTGTATTTTCTACTCTGCAGAGGACCGAGAGTGTTTGCAGAGGGGAAACAATGGGCAGTGTGGGGCCTGTCGACTTTATTTGCTTTACTCTAAAAGCATGTGGAAACAGAATGCTTTCCTCTTTCCTTTTTTAAGCAGCCTCGTCTGAACTATTACCAGGCAGTGACTCTGAGGCAGTACAAACTTCATTATGTGCAGTAAAAAGTTTTCTCTTGCTAGATGTGGTAGCACACACAAGTCCAGCACTGGGAGGCAGGGGCAAGAGAAGGGCACGTTTGAGGCCAGCCCGGGCTATAGAGTAGAACTTTATCTCAGAAAGAAAGGAAAGTTTCTTTGTTGAAAGAAAAAGCTGAATATAATAATTTCAAGGTTAAAATGGGAAATGATCACAATATGTAAAGCTAGGGACAGACCACTCAGTGACCAACTGTCTTTTGTAAACAAGGAAAAGGGAAACATTTTGATGGTTCTCCGTATCTATTCTAAGCCCTTGTCTCCTGCTTTCCCTTACTTTTTCTCCCTCAGTTATTCTGACTAAATTGATAATGAATGTAGGTAAAATGTTGTCCCTGCCTTCTTAAAAATTTAAGTAGACACTTAACTTTACTATGGTGCCTAACTGGTGGTTTTCAGCAAACATTAACTATTAGAGAAAGGAAAATATTGTGTCTTTATAGTTTCTTTCTACCCTCACCCATCACAGTCCTGTATTCATCCTGTTCTTGCTGTTTCAGAGGCGATTGGGTGGTATCCTTACATGATACTGCGTAGGCGTGTCTTAGAGGCAGGGGGTACTGAGAAAGCAGCGTCCTGAGGAATCCATGTTATCCCTCAGCAAATAGCATCTTGGTGCTTTCAGTACCCACCTCTCACCCTCACCCTCACCCTCATTTGAGTTGCCTGAGTCATTGCTGTGGAGGGGAGAGCTTTCTTCCCTGCATTAAAAACTTTGTTTGTGTTTCTGCATCGAATCCCTAAGGGGAAGACAATCGTGGATCTTGGAATGTTTCTGTCTTTGTATCTGGGAAGCAGACACTGCACACTAGGTTTTCTGGTAGTGTGTTGCACCGGGGCACACGCTGAGGACCTCCAGCTAGGTGTGCTGCACCAGTGTGTTGAGCTTTTGAAGGAATTCCAGCAAGTTCACACAGGACTCTACAGAGGAAAGAAAAGGAGGGCTTTGGATTCCTCAGTGGGGTGGGTAGGGAATGGAGGGAAGGGTGGCCTGTGGTTGAAGACAATCCTTTTGTCTTGGAGCAAACCACTTTTTTTTTTTCCTGAAGAAAGGCTGTCCAGCAGAGCCCGGGAGCTGTGATCTCTGTGAGGTACAGCAAGAATCCTCAGAATTCACATCCGTTTTGAGCCAGTTCTTTCCTCTCAAGCCTTTCTGCCCTATAGGTCTCCTCACAAAAATGCATGATATCATGACCTCGTGTTTTGGGTTGGGTATAACATAGCAAAGCAAGGGAAATATAGTTATATACTGAGTCTTAAGACATTTGTTTAGTAAAAAAGAAAAAAAGGTATCAAACAGAGAATGGGGGCGGGGGCGGGGAAATTGTGACTTTCAGAATTGATTTTTTTTTCCCAGAAATTAAGTGGGGGTATTTTTCAGTCTAGAATAAAAGAATGTGAATTCTTTCTACCGCTCTTATTTAAACTTAAATATACTGTTTACTTGAAAAGGCTCTCTTGACTATTTGATTTTCTAAGAAAACAGGGAAGTATCAGGAAAGTGGTTTCTGAAATGTTGAAGCAGGATAACTGTCTTCAAAAGCATAGCGGCCGCCACAAGACAGGAGTGCGTTGTACAGTTCAAGGACGGACTTTTCAGGGCTTGGGGTTTGTGGGATATTTTTTGTTTTGTTTTGTTTTTGCCACAAGATCTTCAGTGTGTTTGTTTCAGGGTGGAAGTGGGTGTTATATGAAGCTGTCAGATATTTTAAGGAAATCTTCCTACAACAGTAAATGAAGACATCTGTATATATGTGATATAGTGAAACAAAAGACATTTCTGGTATTCATAAAGATAAAACAAGGATTTTATTCTTCCTGTGTCTGTGATTTAAACTCGGTACCATACTCTGGCTTTTGTATTTCACCCTAAGTTTAAAAATAAATAAACAAGATATTTTTTAAAGAATGCACAACATAGTGTGTCTTAGCAAGGACATGAGTCATATGAAGCAGAGTGAGTAGTTGTCACTAAGGTCCTTGATGCTCACTGTAAAAACACAAAGAGTTCCATGAATACTCTAGTACCACACAGAAGTACCACAGTGGTGCTGTGTCACATAGGACCCTGAAGGATTTTCTGAGAGTTGATTCAGCTTAGATGGGAGCTCCCTCCCTGCAACTCTCTGCCTTCCTGGTGTCATCAGAACTTGGTTTGACTCCTAGGAAGGTATCATGAGCAGACTAGGACCTTTCTCCTCTCTGAACCCAGAAACCTTGTTTATGAGAAGTGTGGTACAGCAAGCTGGTCTCCACCATGTGAGTAGGTGCAGGTTTCTTACTGCACAGTATCCACTCAGTCCTAATATTACCTGCTGATGGAGTTAGGCCTCAGCTGTTAGTTTTTGAAGCGGCTGTAAATTACTGCTCCTCCCCCACCACCTTCATATTTTTAACTGGTGGGGTTACCTGTTAAAATTAAAAAAAAAAAATAGATATGTTGGATTGATATTCTCTCACGTGTTGGATTGATATTCTCTCACGTGTTCAGTGTGGAAAACAAGTACATGCTTTAGAGGCAACAACAGTGAAATCCTTTTGGAATGTGTATTAATATCATTTAATAAAATAACTAGTTCTAAAGGTTTGACATTTTTCTTTGAGATTGGGGCTTTGACCAAGGGCCCTTGGCTTTTCTGGTAAGTGCAAACAAAAGTGACTTCTCCTCCCAGGAGCCGAAGCTGCAACGCTGCAGTACAGACCTATGGTTAGAGATGCTAAATTCTCTCCGTTGCAGATGCAGCATGGCTACCCAGGGCCAAAGGTGAAACAGGCTACAGAATGGAGAACGAGAATCTGGGGACAGCCCTGAAGATGCCACTAGACTGCCTTTCCACCTGAGGGTATGTGGGAAGGACAAATGGTGGTACGTGTGGGCACGCACACCTGAGGCACATGTGCCGCAGACCCCCACCCTCACCCCCACCCCGTATGTTTTCTTCATTGCTGCTTGCACTTACCTCTCCCATCGTCTTGGAGAAAAAAAAAAAAACAAACTGCCTCCAATACTTTGTTTTCCAGCTTAATAAAATATGTTTTTGTTTGTTGCGTGGTTAACTTTTCCCCTCTCACATTGGCCTTTGCCAGCTCTCCTCTTGACTTGTGTATTTGTGTCACTGAAGTCTAGCTGAGCCTCTAAGATCCTGATGGCCTCCTGGGTTGTTTGTTTGATCCTCTATATTGTCATAGGTGGGATGAGACCATGGTGCTCTGGAGGGTGATCGCTATATACTATGTAGATAATTGTGTTTTCCAAATACTGTACAATCGTGAACCAAGGGGGGGAAAAGGCTTTCATTGTAACACCTGAGTGCCAAGCACCCTACCATTGAAGTACATCCCTAGCCTTCAGGGAACATTTTTTTTGGGGGGGGGGGGTGGTTTGAGACAGGGTTTCTCTGTATAGCCCTGGCTGTCCTGGAACTCACTTTGTAGACCAGGCTGGCCTCGAACTCAGAAATCCGCCTGCCCTCTGCCTCCCGAGTGCTGGGATTAAAGGCGTGCGCCACCACACCCGGCTCAGAACATTTTTAAAGTAATCATAGAATTGGAGGGGATGTGTGGAAATGGGTCCTTCTGGTCAACTATCCATATCTGTCCTTGGTCACATATTGGTGATTGATATGTCATGCAGAAACCTACTTGGCTCTTCTCTCTTACTCCATCCTTTTTCATAACCCAGTGAGGCTTAATAAATGGAATGTCGGCTTAAAAGGATCACAAGGGATAGTCACTTCATCTGGGCCAGGCCTGGGTCACTGGCAGGGTAGAAGACTCTGAATAGCAGCTCTGAGTTCATGAAGTTCCATGTGTCACGAGATCTCAGAAATGGCAGCAGTCTGGGGAACACACCCAACTGCTAGAGTGTACTACTATAGAGACAATGGAATCTGGCTCCACTTCAGAGTTAGTACCTAGCTGACAGCTCCACCTTTGAAAGAGCACCAATTTTTAGACTTCTTCGTTGGCTTCTGCCCCCCGCCCCCAGGTTGTTTTATTCAAACCAGTCTTACACAGCAGGAATGAGTTACCTCCTCTTGTGTGTAGACTTAGTAACGCCATCAGAATGGGTTTGGGGGTATTAGGGTGTTTCTCATACTTGCTTATGAGTAACTAGAGACAAGTCTGGTCAGTTGCCGTTCACAATTGCTAAGGAGTAACTCACACGGAGGCTGTGGAGATGAGGCTTCTAGAAGGTCACCTGTAAGAGCCATCTCTAAAGTAAACATCCTGTTCTGTGTAGAAGGGGAGAACATGACTTAAAGGAAGAAGTGTGATTTTTTTTAAAAAATGACGTCAGAGTTACTTGTGGAAAGAACTTTTTTTCCCTTAGCCGCAAAGATGAGGTTGGGAGGGCAGGCTAATTCGTTGTAGAGCATTTGCTTAGCATATAAAAGGCCCCAGTTTGATTCCTTAACATTAGGAAACAAGAAGACTGGAATTTATTTAGACATAAATATGGTTACCTTGGGGGAAGGGGACAAAGGGGATTGGGTTGTGATTTGTTTGGGGTTTGTTTTCTTTTTTGTGCTTGGGGTTGAACTCACGACCTCATACATATTAAGCACTGTATCCCAGCCCCTCCTGGTTTTCTCTTTGTTTTCTTCATCCCTTTGCTCTCACCTAGGCTGGAAAATATCAATATGGGTGGAGGCACTAGTGACAACTAAGAAACAAAAGCCACATCTGTTCATGTTTGACTCAAAAGGATGCCTGACTAACCCAGTCCACCCTGGACTTGTAGGTTCAAGGCAAACCAAATGTTTTCAGCCTCTTTTATTTTCTATCTCTTGTATCCTGTTGTATTTGTAAGATGCTCAAGTTCTTTGTCAACTGGTCTGTGGAAAAGAAAGGATCTGATGCTCCCTATCTTTTTCTTGGGGTATCTATGAGAATGAGAAGAACATTGACAGCATCCAGTCATTCTCCCTTTCATGTGCTAGAGCCCTGAGCCCCCTACATGAGAGTCCTGTAAAGCAGCTGGTCCTTGCTGAGGGCAGTAGAAATAAAAGTATAAAGCTGGCCCCATGTTAGAACGTACACAGACAATACTGAATAGTCTTTTAAACCCGAATTACCAGCACGTCTTAGGGACTGGAGCTGTAAGAGTGGCAAAGTTACCATTTCTGAGACTCTGAGCCCCAATGTCCCTTGGGAAAAGTGGCAACAATTTTTCACATTTTGGGTGCTAGTAAGCAGAATTTGGTTCTAATAGCTAAAATGAATTTGGGACTATGTACTGATCCTGATAAAATGAAAAGTATCCATTGGAGATAGTTACAAGTAGCTTAAACCTATAAAATGAATCTTTTTTTTTTTTTTTTTTTTTTGGTTTTTTGAGACAGGGTTTCTCTGTGTAGACCAGTCTGGCCTCGAACTCAGAAATCTGCCTGCCTCTGCCTCCCAGGTGCTGGGATTAAAGGCATGTGCCACCACGCCTGGCCCCTAAAATTAATATCTTAACCAAAACTTTGACCAAGTGAGGATGCCTGGTCTAAAAGTAGAAGAAACCTGAGAAGTTGCTTTATTTTAATTAAGGATTTGGGGCGCCCTTTATTGCAGACTTCCTTCTCCTCCTGTGGACCTCATTTACTCAGTGTCTGTAGCTAGTCTGTAGGAACAAGTTAGGAAACACCACATTTCTTGATTTTTTTCTTGAAAGTACTTCACTCTAAAAGTCCTGTGGGCACAAGTGTCTGGGCCATGTGCTTCAGGAAGGAAAAGGAAAGAAATGCATGTTAGCAAGCATGACCCATTATGAGTCTGGCCTTAGAGAAGTGATGTGACTCTGAGCAACCCAGGCTGTGGCTTGGACAGACTAGGACTTGGCCTTGAGATAATTTTCCAGGGTTTAAAGGGAACATAAGAACACTACTGACAGAGTTGTTCTTGGAATAAGATGGAATTGTGAAATAGTGCCACATCTCGGGATCCTGGCAGGCAAGAGTGGGGTGAGCAAGAAAGTTGCAGAGGTGTTTTCCAGGTAGACTAAAAGCTTAATATCTCCTGAAGCCAAGGCATGTTCAAGGAGAACAAGTATGTATTGGCCTTAGATACCTGGCTTGCTACAGTGGGTGAGGGAATAACACAACATTCCTTCCACTGCAGGTTGCGTGATGTTGGTAGCTGGTCAGCATTAGCCCAGTGCATTGCACATAGTAAATGTTAAAGGATGCGTGTAAGAAGCTGTCATTCCCGGGTGGTATCTCCCTGTGATCCTAACAAAAGGACACTGTAGAATAATTTAAAAAGTAGTGACAAAAATCTCTACCTTTTGAAATTTACAGTCACTACATGATCAGTACATATTTAACATATATTTATTGAGCACCTCCTAGATTGTTGTCTGCAGTATGACGCTACCCTGCCTCTGTTATAGTGCCACAAAAAAATCTAGGTCTGCCATTGCCATTTTTTGTGAATGTTGCACTCTGACCACAAGAACACACACACACTATCTTCCTCCCCACAGCCTTGTCTCTTTCTTTGTATTTCAGGATGTCTAACATATCAGAAGATGGAGCCCCAGAGTGGCCTATGACTCAAGTCAGCTGCCCTCCTCAGGCAGAACGAACATTGGGCTTTGGAAGCCTAGGTTAAGCAGCTTGTTCTGACAACTCTTCCACAAGACCCCATGATCCCATCACCACTGCAATCTGGGAATGGACTAAGTGTCCCCACCCCCAGGTGAGGGACTACTTGAGTTAATAAGGGTGCTAATAAGTTCATTTCCCTTTATGCTTCTCCACACATCTGACCGTGTTTCTGTTTTTACTGTGTAAAGCTAATATGTCTAGCCCTGCATCTGAGATTTAATGGAGAGAGATCAAAGAAAGAATAAAGAAAGATGAAGGTGGGGTGCTGATGAGAGACCAAAGGCTTATGTAAGGAACAGAGAACAAGATGTTGGATGTCTCTAAGATGGTCAGGGAGTCTATTGGAAATAAACTATGGAAAGAACAAGGTATGCTGGAAGAGTGCACACTGCAGATTCATCGGCACGCATGTTTTTTACCTTAAACTACCTTCTGTAATCTTTGAATTCCACATCTGAGACCTGTAAGATGGCTCAGCAGATAACAGGTACTTACTGCCCAAGCCTGGCAACGTGACTTTGACCCCTAAGACCCATGTAAAGTGAAAGGACAGAAGTGGCCACAGAAAGGTAGCATGTGACCTACAAAACTGTGCCGCCCACGCCTTCAAAGATTCTTCACACACACGCAATAATGATTGATTGATTAAATTCCACATCTGTGACATTAAGAGGTCTCTAAAGTCCCTCCACCACGACTGCAAAGGAATGACCACCAAGATAGTCTTAGAGTTGTTACATTCAGTGGTAATAACAGTGTCTTGCAAGCCGGGCAGTGGGCGTGCACGCCTTTTATCCCAGCACTCGGGAGGCAGAGGCTGGTGGATTTCTGAGTGCTAGGCCAGCCTGGTCTACAGAGTGAGTTCCAGGACAGCCTAGGGGAAAAAGAGAACAAAAACAACAACAAAACCAGTGTCTTGCTGCTGGTGCTAATTATCATATACCAAGCACCGAGATGAGCAATTTACACAAAATGTACCTTCAGAATGGAACATATATTTTTATTCTTGTTTTATAGATTAAAAAATCGAGATTACAGAAAGTTTACTTAAAAAAAAAAAAACTACTTAATGCCAGATCCAGGATTTACACTAAATGTTTAGTTCCAGTGTCTGTACTTGTTTCTTGTCAGCTTTAAGAATGTTTAATAAATTTTATAATTAAAGGAAAATGACTAACTTCCACTTCCTGTTTTTCTCTCATTCTTGCCCCAGGAGGTATGCCCTGTCCTCAAAGTTGGATGCCTTCTTGTCACTTTGGGAACCCAGACTGCAGGTGTGTGCAACAGCTTCCACTTTCCGGTCAACCGGAACCTTTCCCAGAGCGGCTGCTGCTGTGTGGGTTCTACCTCAGCGGAGTTCCTGGGGGTGGTGCCCGGCCGGAATGGCGGCTATGTTATCCAATAGGAAAGGATATTACTGACTTAGAAGCCAATGAGGAGCCTGGTGAGGAAGAAGCGGTGATCGGAGCATGGAGGTACCGATTTGAGACAGCATGGGTCTCTGTCTGAGGTGGCGCCGGCTTGGGTTCCCACTCCCAGAGTTCCGCCGCTGCGAGCTCCACACCGTGCGTGAGGTACGCCAAGCTCCCAACCATTTAGCCCAGCGGAGTCCAAGGGGGCAGGCTGTCCAGCCCCTCCTGGACCCTGCTGCCCCACTCGGAAATGTGCGGTTCCTTTGAATCCCCAAATTAAGACCTAGTGTCACCCAGTTTCCACCTTAAAACCAATGCTTCTTAAACACCCATAACCCCTACGACCCCATTCCGGAGTAGTGGAAATAAGCCCGCGATACCTCCTAACGTGCCTTTTCCTCCAGGCCTCTGCACCAACTCCTCCACATTGGTTGGCAGAACGATTTGGCCTTTTTGAGGAGCTATGGACCGCTCACGTGAAAAAGTTAGCAAGTATGACACAGAAGAAAGCCCGGGCTATTAAGATATCACTTCCTGAAGGCCAGAAGGTAGATGCTGTTGCATGGAACACAACCCCTTACCAACTGGCCCATCAGATCAGGTATCAAGCCAGCCTTTCTACCTACAAGAATTATTTTTCTGTCCTTTTCTGCACCCGGTCAGAAAATGAAAGCATCTTTTTGTTTCTCTTTGGTTTTTCGAGACAGGGTTTCTCTGTGTAGCCCTGGCTGTCCTGGAACTCACTCTGTAGACCAGGCTGACCTCAAACTCAGAAATCCGCCTGCCTCTGTCTCCCAAGTGCTGGGATTAAAGGCATGCGCCACCATTGTCCCGCTACATTTTTTCTTTTTCTTTGTTTCCCATCAGAAAGGTGTAGTCTTTGGGCAGGGAGGGGGTTAGGGTTGGGGGGGGGGGTCAGTCAGTCATTTAATTGATTACCACACAAGCATAAGGACCTGAAATATGAATTTGTGGAAGGAAACTGACTCCTAAAAATTGTCCTCTGACCCCCCCCCCACACACACACACACACTGTAGCATGTGTGCCCCACCCATAAATAAATGAAATAATAGTTTCAGGTTAAAAATAAAAAGGGTGTGGTGACATGTGCGTGTAATCTGGTCAGCCAACCTAGCCTGCTGGCGATGCTCTTTGCCAAAGAAAGACCCTCTTCTAAAGGCATGATTGTTGACTCCCGAGGAAGAATGCACACCTACTCCCCCAGAAAAGCATCTTGTTAAAAGAAAAAAAAAAAAAAAAAGGCTGGGCGTGGTGGCACACGACTTTAGTCCCAGCACTTGGGAGGCAGAGGCAGAGGCAGAGGCAGGGGGATTTCTGAGTTCGAGGCCAGCCTGGTCTACAAAGTGAGTTCCAGGACAGCCAGGGATACACAGAGAAACCCTGTCTCCCATGTGCTAAGATTGCAGGTGTGAACCCCTACGCTCAGATAGTCCTTCTTGCCAAGCATAGTGCTACAGGCCTGTAATCTTAGCATTCAGAAAGTGGAGGTCAAAGATTCAGAATTCAGGGCCAGCCTGGGCCAAACAGCAAGACCTGTCTTTAAAATAGAGGGTAGGATGAGGACTTTTTTTTTATAAGGATTTGTCTTTATAGTTTCAGAATTTCTGCCCTTCCCAATGTAGTGGATACATTGGGAAAAGAAACAGCAGATCTTTACTGCTCTGGAAACTTCACTCAGCAAATTAGAGTTGCTGAGAAAAGTCAGCCTCCTGCCCTGGGGATTGTAACAACTCTGTCTTCATTCCCACTACCCTCCTACTGCTACAGTGTAACACTGGCTGATACTGCAGTGGCTGCTGAAGTAAATGGAGAACTTTACGATCTGGACCGACCCTTGGAGACAGATTGTCACCTCAGATTTCTGACATTTGATTCCCCAGAGGGCAAAGCGGTAAGTTTCTCCCATATGGTGAGCACAGTGCCTAATTATCTGAGTGATCTTTAAACAGGAAAATGTAATTGTTCTTTTGCTTCACTTTCTCAATTCAAAAGTGGGGAGGAGACTGATCACAGACTAATTATTCCTGTGGAACCTGGAAAGTCTTCATGAAGGCTTTTATTTAGCATTGGTCTATAAAGCAAATACCTTGTGTGCTTGTGAAAGGGGGAGAAAAGGCTGAGAAATAGGATAACCTATTCAACCTCTTGTGCACACAGTGTAAGTCATCCGTGATGTCTGCCTAGTTCTCATGGGTTCCATAACGGAGCACAAAAGCCAGGGCCTTCCACTTTGTTTGTTATTAGAGTTCAGAAAAATATATTTATCATCTAAATGTGACTAGTGAACCAACCCAAGAATAGTTCCATCCCAGCAGATCCCAGGAACAGAAAATAATGGCACTAAGCAAAACAGACTGCTAGGACAGCTACTGGGTGGGGCCCCGGTGTGTAGCAACAACACACACAGCAGTATTAAAGAACTGTGGGTTGGTTTTGTTGTTCTGTTTTGTATTTTTAGGACAGTGTCTGGCTATGTAGCCCAGGTTCAGGCTCCAGCAAGAGCTTTCCCTCCAGCCAGCACATGTTTTATACGTAGTATATACCGAAGCCCTGAAGCTTACAGGAGCAACAAAGGCCACCGACCTGGCCTCCTGGTCCAGGAAACACTGAGGATGTGTAGGGTGGACCCACACTTCCACTCAGTAGCAGAAGAAACAATACTGACCCTCTGCTTTCTTTAAATGTTTTTTATTTGGGGCTGGAGAGATGACTCAGCAGTTAAGAGCACTAGCTGTTCCTCTAAATAACCAGGATTCAATTCCCAGCACCCACATGACGGCTTCTAACTGTCTGAAACTCCAATTCCAGGAAACCCATGACAGCAGGCATGCATGTGGTGCACATACCTGCGCAGGAAGGCACAATACCTATATATATACACGTGTGTGTGTGTGCGCGCGCGTGTGCATGCATGTATTATGTGATTACATGCGTGCCTGGTGTCTATAGAGTCTGCAGGAGGGTGTCAGATCCCAGGAAATCAGAGTTATAGGTGGTTGTAAGCTACCTGATTCAGGTACTCAGAACCAAAACTGGGTCCTTTGCAAGAACAAGTGTTCTTAACCATTGGTCCATCTCTCCAGCCCCCATTTAAAACAACTCTTTACTATTTCTACAAGTCATTTTGAGACATGTAGGGTGTGGGTTCTGTAGCAGGCAGTCGTAATGCAAGCATCCCAGCTTTGCCAGCAGCCTCTCTGAGGAAAGCATTAGAGCTGGGACTTCACAGGAGCTTGAAGCGCTCAGACCTAGCTCTTGTGAATGCAGGTGTTCTGGCACTCTAGTGCCCATGTTCTGGGGGCTGCGGCTGAGCAACAACTGGGTGCTGTTCTCTGCCGAGGTCCAAGCACAGAATCGGGCTTTTACCATGACTTCTTCCTGGGAAAAGAACGGTGAGCAGTCCAAAAAAAAAGGAGTCTGGTTCTGGGGTGGTTTCTGGGGTCTTGGTTTAGAGGAGAAGCTAAGAGATCTTCTAGGCACCAAACAGGAACTTCCATCCCTTCTCCATCCAGTGTGTCTCTCTCCTGACCGCTGAAACTCATCTTTTCTGCTCTTCCCGAATTCAAATGTTACCTCACCCTCATTGCTCTTGTCCGTCCAGCATTTCTCTCTCAACAGACACTCCCCCTTCCCTTCCTCCCTCCCTCTCTCTCTTTCTCATTTTGTAGCCCAGGCTGTTGTTGAACTCACGATCCTATAGAGTACTTGCCAAGGATGAGCAAGGCCCTGGGTTCAATGTCCAGCACCATACACACAGAGAAAATCTATACTTGCTTTCCTATTATATTTTCTCTAAGTTTGTCTTTGCCAGTAATTACAGATTTGTCAAAGGTCAGGACTTTACTCCCTAGCTAGCATGTCATCACTCAGGAGTTGTCTCTGAAGAAGCAAGCTAGCAAGCTCCCTTTTCCAGGACAGTCCGCAGCGCAGAGTTGCCCATTTTAGAGCGGATTTGCCAGGAGCTCATAGCTGCTGCACAGCCTTTCCGGAGGCTGGAGGCTTCACGGGATCAGCTTCGCCAGCTCTTCAAGGTGATCCGGCTGTGTGTGAGAGGAACTTGGTAAGGCTTGAAGGAAAGGGTGATGCCCAGGGCGTCCTAGCGGATTCATGGTCCCTGTCTGCCTTCTTCCAGGACAACCACTTTAAGCTTCATCTGATCGAGGAGAAAGTGACAGGCCCAACGGCAACAGTGTATGGGTGAGCCTTGTCAAGAGGGAAGAACGCAGGGGCGCTCTGAGGAGGCCAGACCTGGGGTAAAGGAAGGGTGGCGGCAGATGAACCGTACTGCTCCAGAAAAAGAAATGGGAGGAGGGGTTTGTTTTTGTTTGCCATTGCTCTGTCAGCAAGACAGTTCTCTCCTCAACACCTCTTCTGTCAGCTGAAGCCCTGAAAGGGAGGAAAAAAGGGAAACAGGAGAGCCTGGGTACCTCCTTCTCTCAGATCTGGCATGTCTGTTCACTGGCTCACCTCCTTCTCTCAGGTGTGGCATGTCAGTTGACCTGTGCCGAGGCCCCCATCTTCGGCACACTGGACAGATTGGAGCACTGAAGCTGCTCACGGTGAGTAGTGGGGTTAGGGTTAGGGTGGTACTCCCATTATCCCAGGAGAAAGCTAGAGAATGGAGAGGGTGGTCCTTTCTCTCCTACCCCTTCTCTGTCCTCATGGCTGATGAGGAGATCTAGGAGAAAAGAGGGTTTTCTCCATTCTGAAATCCCAAGGTTTCATTGGAGGTACTGGAGCCCCTGCCAGAGTCCAGAATTCAACTTAGACTCTGTAGTCTGGATCTGCATTAAGGGAAATCAAGCAAGAGACCGTGAGCAGGCTAGACAGGGTCATGTGGGGTTGGTGACACTGTTTGACAGATACTAGGGAAAGCTGTGACCAAGGCATGGTCGTGTCTTCCCTGAAAGTGCTGTTCCTAGACTTTGTGTTACTGGATGAGATGGAAGCTAGCAAGAGACAGATGTATGTGTAGAAAAAACCTCCTGTAAACGCAACATCTGCAGTCTGATTCTGCTACTCATGAGGTATGCAGCTTTGGCCAGATCTCCTTACCTGCTGTTTGTGTCTATAAAATAAGACTGACTATTCCTGTAGCACTGGTAAGGCCACACCATGCAAACAAAGCTAGCTAGCTCAGACAAGAGTGTTTAAGGGAAAGGCTATAATTTGTCAGTTTGTTCAAAGCAGGCATGTTGCCTGTAATCCCCACACTTGGGAAATGGAGGCAGAGGACTAGGAATTCAAGGTTATCTCCTTGAGTGATACATCAAGTTGAGGTCAGCTTTGACTGTTTGAGACACTGTCTTAAAACATCAGCAAAAGTTCTTAGTTAAATTGGTCTTTTTTGGGGGGGGGTTGGTTGGTTTTGGGGTTTTGGTTTTTCGAAACAGGATTTCCCCTGTGTAGGTAGCCCTGGCTGTCCTGGAATTTGCTTTGTAGACCAGGCTGACCTCAAACTTACAGAGATCCAACTGCCTCTGCCAAGTGCTGGGGTTAAAGACATTCACCATCACACCCAGCTCTTACTAATGCTCTTTTGTTTGTTTGTTTGTTGGTTTGTTTTTGAGACAGGGTTTCTCTGTGTAGCCCTGGCTGTCCTGGAACTCACTCTATAGACCAGGCTGGCCTTGAACTCAGACATCTGCCTGCCTCTGCCTCCTGAGTGCTGGGATTAAAGGTATGCACCACCACGCCCGGCTTTACTAATACTCTTAAAGAGCAAGCAGAGGCATTTGAATGTCATGTAGCTAGGAGTACTGTGTAGTGTGGAAGATTAGCTTTCCCAGCAGCTGTATGGAATATTGATAAGGAGTGGTGGACAGGCGGCCATTTGACCATAGTTTAGTTTTTCTCCTAACAAGTCATTAATTAGGAGGTGGAACTAAACATAAGAGGACAAGGGTGCAGTGGGCAATGAGAATGTAGAGAAAAAGATGGCTGTGTGACATTACACCTCGTGCATGCATACATACATACATACACACACAAAAGACATGATCCAGGTAAGATGCAATCCCATGGGTATTGGTAGTAGGAAAAGTAATGAGGTGAACTGATCTTCATATGCATCCATACACATAAAACATGATCCAGGTAGCCCAAGGAGGAACATGCAATCCTACGGGGTACTGATGGTAGGAAAAGTAATGAGATGAACTGATCTTCAAGTTCATCTCCTCGGAACTGAGCATCAGAGACTTGACAGGAGAGCCAGTGTCTCTGATCTGCCTCATCTTCCCTTGACTCCCTCCGCCCTCACAGAACTCCTCAGCCTTGTGGAGGTCCTTGGGAGCACCTGAGACACTGCAGAGGGTATCAGGAATTTCTTTCCCCAAAGTAGAGTTACTGAGGAACTGGGAAGCTCGAAGAGAAGCAGCAGAGTTAAGAGACCACAGACGCATTGGGAAGGTACAGAGCACAGAAGAGTGGCAGGGTGGCAGAGGGTGAGGGCAAGGGAATATGAGCTGGTCTTCTGTTGGCTTTTTATCTTGACTTTGTTTCAGTTTTCATTTTTTTTAGACAGATCTCATGTAGACTTGGTTGGCTTCCTGCTATAGCTAATAAAGACCCAAACCCTTGACCTTTCTCCACTCCCTCCCAAGTACTGAGATTAAAGGTTCAAACAACCACACCTGGTGAAAGAGTGTGATTGTAATCTGCCACAAGATTCGCTCAGAGGGAGTAGCTCTGTCACTTGCTTCTCTAGTTCCAAAGCCCTCCCCCACTTGAGTGACAGGTCACATTCTTTCCCCAGGAACAGGAGCTCTTCTTCTTCCATGAACTGAGCCCTGGGAGCTGTTTTTTCTTGCCACGAGGGACAAGAGTCTATAATGCCCTGGTGGCTTTCATCAGGGTAAGGAGGACACGAGTCTAGGGGGAAGGGATGGAGCCAAGGTGTTTGAGTTCGGCTCAAGCACGCAGGCATGTGCCTAGAGTCCTAGCACCAAGAGACTAAAAGAGAAGTGTCATGAGTTTGAGGACAGCCTGGGCCACATAGTAGGATCTTGTCTCAAAGGGAGAAGGAGTAGGGAGTGAGAGCAGAGTCTTGTAGAGGCCGGGTGACTTAACCAGGTGCTCCTGCTGTGTACTTGGAAGCAGCCTAGGGAGTTGGTCAGCATGGTATTTAAAAGCTTTTGGCTTTGGTCAGCATGGTCTGAACCCACAAGAGGATCACAAAGCTTTTATCCCTTCTCCTTCCAGTTACATTTGACATTTGATGTCTGTATCCACCTTTGCAGGCTGAGTATGCCCGCCGTGGTTTCTCAGAGGTGAAAACTCCCACGCTGTTTTCTACAAAACTCTGGGAACAGTCAGGGCACTGGGAACACTATAGGGCAGACATGTTTTCCCTGAAGCCCCCTGGCACTGATGGTGTTGACAACTCCCAGAGTGGCCATCCTGCCAGGTGTCCCAAAGACACACTTGCTCTAAAGCCCATGAACTGCCCTGCACACTGGTGAGTTGGGGGTCAGGAGGCCTGCTCCTCCTGGGCTGGGATACGGTCACCAAATGTAAAGTAATAGAAAGTACTTTGGAGCTGGGCGAGGTGGCGCACACCTTTATTCCCAGGATTCTAGGCAGAGGCAAGCAGATTTCTGAGTGTGAAGCCAGCCTGGTCTACAAAGCTAGTTCTAGGATAGTTAAGGCTACAAAGAGAAACCCTTTCTCAAAAAACCAGAAAGGAAGGAAGGAAAGAAGGAAGAGAACAAACCTTGGAAAGAATATTGAGGCATCTAATTTGGGCCTTGAATCTACATCCAGTAGATTCAAGTTTAACCAAGTGAATTTTGGGAAATTGTGTTCTTAGGTAATGTCAAGGCTCTGTACCCATCAGAGTATGGACAGTAAATGCCTACTATGGTGTGACTAAGGGTTTAACTCTTTTTTTCTAGACAGAGTCTCACTATGTAGCCCTGTTTGGTCCCAGACTCACTACATAGACCAGGCTGGCCTCAGACTCTGAGGAGAGCATGCTGAGAGGGGGAGGGGGACAGCTAGGATTGCAGAGAAAGTGGATACTCAGTGTTAGGCATGGTGGCACACAGCTGTAATCTCAGAACTGAGGAGGCAAAGGCAGAAAGATGATGAGCTTGAGACCAGCCTAGAACACAGCAAGTTCTAGGTCAGCCAAGGCTGCATACTAAAGCCAGGGTTCATTTTCCCTATGGCCCTGAATCTGTTTTCATCCCAACCTCAGCCTGATGTTTGCCCACCGGCCCAGATCCTGGAGGGAACTGCCTGTGCGACTGGCTGATTTCGGAGCCCTGCATCGGGCTGAGGCCTCTGGCAGTCTGGGAGGATTAACGCGGCTGTGGCGCTTCCAGCAGGATGATGCGCACATCTTTTGTGCACCCCATCAGGTGGTTTTCCCTGTTCATTATAAGGCCAACTTTCTTTGCCTTTTTTTTTTAAAGACGGGGTCTCTTGTAGTCCAGGCTGGCCTCAAATGTACTTAGTAATGGAGGATGACCTTAAATTTATGGTCCTTCTGCTTCACCTCCTGAGCAATGAGATTTCTGGTGTGTACCATTCCTGGTGTATACAATGCTAGAAATCAAACAGAACTTCATGCGTGCTAGCCAGATTTATCCACAGGCCCTAGTTGCCTTCTTTATACTGCAGTATAGCTACCCCTCTAGTTTTCCCCCGCTTCCCCCCCAAAACCACCCATCCCTTCTGATTTCTAGTTGACATACAGCTAACATCCCAACTTCCTGTCTCCAGCTGGAAGCAGAGATCCAGGGCTGCCTTGATTTTCTCCGGTGTGTTTACTCGGTTCTTGGTTTTTCCTTCCACCTGGCTTTATCTACCCGGCCACCTGGTTTCCTAGGGGAGCCTCGCCTATGGGACCAGGCTGAGCAGGTGAGTAAGAGAGAGGGAAGCGAGGCAGATAAGCCCATCCCTAGGGCAGAGCAGGGGTATGTGGCAAGGTCTTCAGAAAGCATAAGCTGCAGGTGTCAGTTTTCACAGGCCGGCAGGTTACCCTGCTCATTAGTTTCCTGACATGTTCCTCTCATCTTGTTCCCTCGAAGGTTCTACAGCAAGCCTTGGAGAAGTTTGGAGAACCTTGGGACCTCAACCCTGGAGATGGGGCTTTCTATGGGCCTAAGGCAAGCTGGAGCCACACTTAGAGTTGTACTAGGTCATCTTGCTTTATTAAGTTGTGTCTACAAAAAATTGTTTTAAAACTTGTGTAAGAGCCAGGCAGTGGTGGCATATACCATTAATCCCAGCACTTGGGAGGCAGGCAGATCTCTAAGTTCAAAGCCAGCCTGGTCTCAAAAAAAAATTAAGATTTTTATCTATAGCCATGCACAGTATACACACCTTTAATTCCAGCAGCACAGGTGAGTGGGCCTGACCTACATGGTGAATTGCAGGCTAGTGAGGGAGGGCTACACAATGAGACCTTGTTTCAGAAACAAACATTGGAACCTACACTAAAGATAACAAGTCTTTTTTTGGTTTTGTGTTTGTTTTTTGAGGCAGGGTTTCTCTGTGTAGCCCTGGCTGTCCCAGAGGACACTCTGTAGACCAGGCTGGCCTTGAACTCAGAGCTCCACCTGACTCCACTCCTAAGCGCTGGGATTAAAGGCATGTGCCACCACTGCTGAGCAAGCTGCTGCTTTGTTAAAAGGGGCATGGAGAGACAGTTCTGAGTTAAGAGGGCTTGCTGTATAAACCATGAGGACATGAGTTTGGAGCCCAGCATCCACTTAACAAGCTCCCCGTGGTCTCATGATTGCCTATAACCCCATTGTTGTAGGTCTTAGAGATAGGAAGCTTGCAAGCTGTCAGCCTAGTGAGGAGAAAACCCCCAGATTCAGGGAGAGTCTCAGCTTCTCCTGCTGCTGTGAGCAGATACTCTTGGTAAAAGCACCTTAAGGGAAAAAGGGTCTATTTGGGCTCACAGCCCAGGATCCAGCCCTGCTGAAGCTGGTGGCCTCACTGTACCCACAGTAAGGAGCAGAGCATATTGGATGGACCCAGGGCCTTAACTCTTTTCTCCACTTTATACAATCCCGGCCTCCTCATAAGAAATGGCCCCCACACAGTTAACCTGATCAGAATCCCCTATCTCCTAGGTGAGTCTAGATCCTGTCAGTAGCCGGCACCAACCATTACACTGCCTCAAGGGAACAAGGCCAGAGAACAGTAGAAGACACAGGCTGCGTGGCTCTAGCCTCATGCACTTGTGTATGTGCAGGCATGCTCATACATAGCAGTTAATTATAAAATGAAATGGCTCATGTTGTTGACAGAATCAGTCAGAGCTATGTAACACCGACCCTCAGACTCCCACCAGGGTCGCACCCAGACAGTCAGGTACTGATGTGGGGCAGATAGGCACACCAGAAGCTGATGACCTCTGGCCTTCGACTCCCTCTTACTGTTCTGGGGCCAAAAGCTGATGGCTTCTGGCAATGACCTCCTGCTGATAGCAGCAGGGGAAAAGAAACTTAGTTACTTGGGTTCTCATCTCTTTGACTCAGGGACCCCTCACAGGCCAGTGAGAGCTTTGAGTTCATTAATTCTTCCTGAGTCAGAGAGAAAAGAAAAGAAAGAAAGTCAGGCACACACAGACACATGCATACAGATGAGGTAGAAAAAGGTTACACCACACTTTATTGTTGTTCTTACTTTTTATACTTTCTCTGAAAATTACATACAGAACTATCAGGTAGAACCATTGCAACAGGATAATTGATGACCTGGTTTTCTAAGCACTTTACATTCCATGAGTTCATAGTAAGTTTAAGGCAATAGTTCACATCATAGATTGATAAGGCTTAATGAGTTACAGCAGAGTTGTTTACATGTCTTTTCAACAAGACTTCTCCCTGACTAAACATTCATAATCTGTTCCTAGTTCCATGAGTTCATTATAAGTTTAAAGCAATAATTTTTATGTCACAAGTTAGCACAGTTTTGTCAGGAGACAAATCATCTGCCTTGTATCTTATTCTTTTGAAGTCTTGTATAGATAAACTAGCCCATCATTTATTTCCTGTCCTTGCTCCTACAATAAATTGTCCATTCTCAGTTTATGACCTTTAGTTACTAGACAGTGGCCCCATCCCTAACCTAGAAGGAATGTTTTCCTTTACCATAAATTTGTTCCAATCCTGTTTTCTTGTCCTAGTGCAGTTAGCCCATGACACATGAAGGTTTACAGAGCTACTTGCAGCTTTTATTCTGTCTTTAGGGGACTTGAGATTGCTTGTGTCGATTTAGGAATTCTATAAAATCATTATCAGGAATTATGAAATCAGTTCATCTACACAGCATTTCCATATGCAAATACATCTTCATGTTGATCTGCAGGAAACTTGCCCAATAGGGTGGGCTGAATCCCAGGCATCATTAGACTGTGTTACAGTGACAGCAAAGGCTTATCAGCAGCAAGGAGCAGGCCTGGGATGATGCAGTCTCTGCTGACCTTGCATCCTAGAGCTCACCCACCGCAGCCATGCAAAATGGTGGGCCATCTCCAGGGAACTCACATGTTTGCCATTCCCTTTCCTAGACAGCTTCTCTCTCTCTCTCTCTCTTACACACACACACACACACACACTGAGAGAGAGAGAAATAGAGAAATCAGGTAAGCAAGCTATGGCTGAGAGAGGAAAATGTTTGAAAATCCCCAAGGAGAATAGAGCAAAAGGTTTTGCATGGGACCAATTGAATCTTGAACTGATTTCTATGGTGGCATCAGTCTTTGCTTTGGCATCTGTGGCAGGTGGCGTGTGACATGCTAAGTGGCCCTCAGCAGTTGTACTGCAGGGCTGAGGACATGGGAGAGTAGAAGACTAGCAGGATAGGGCTCTGTCTCATCGATCAGCCAGCAAAGCAGTGGGAATGAGGGGAACTGGAGACTATTACAGCTGAGCAGGGCATAAGCGGGGGATGGGACTGCCGATGGGAAAGGGGCTGCAGAGCCAGTGGTAGATCATCAGCTACAAGAGAGTATCCGACTGCCACTAAGAGAGAAGACGGGGTGTGGCGCAGCATAGGCGAGGTATAGGTCTCAGGAAGAACTCAGGGAATTAAGAGGCTGGGGTATGGATAGTCTCTCATCATAGGTGGAGAGGAAGGAAGGAGTATTGGCTGTCTGCATGGCACGGCTCTCCTTACAGGGACAGGGTAGAGAAGATTGGCTGATGGAGCTAATGAAAGCTATTGGGTCTGAGTCTCTCCCCTTCCCATCTTCTCTAGATTGATGTGCACCTCCACGACGCCCTTGGTCGGCCCCATCAGTGTGGAACAATCCAGCTTGACTTCCAGCTGCCACTGAGATTTGACCTACAATACAAGGGGTATAGACCCTGGCTCAGCCCCCCACCCCTGCCTTTGACTGCTCCTCACACTGAGCCAACCCTCCACACCCTACCCCATCAGAGAGTGTTCTTGGTAACGGGAAGTGATTGGGCTCAGGTCATGAGACTTTCACCGTTCACCCACTCCCCTTCTTCCAAGGCCGGCAGGTACCCCAGAGTGTCCAGTCCTTATTCATCGAGCAGTGCTTGGTTCTGTGGAAAGGCTGTTGGGAGTGCTGGCAGAAAGCTGTGGGGGGAAATGGTGAGTCACTGGCCACCAGAGTTCTGCTCTTCTCTCCAGCCAGAAAGTTCGTGCCTTAGGTTCTGACCTTATCCTATGTATTTCCTTTTCAGATCTCCCTACAGCTACACCTAAGCCTAATGGCTAAAGCCAAAGTGAATAACTTCCTGCCCCTTTTTCCTGCCAACAGGCCCCTGTGGCTGTCCCCGCTCCAGGTGGTGGTCATCCCTGTGAGGACAGAGCAAGAGGAATATGCCAGGCAGGTGAGTTGAGAGAAGATCAGGAACAGCAGGGCATCTGCCATGCATCCCTGGTGAGACAGGCTCTGCAGGAGAGTGGGAAGGGCTTGAGGGCAGCTTTCCCGTGTGCTAAACATTCTCCATCTAAAAATTGAGTTCAGCCTTGGCTTTATAGTAAGACCCTTTTTAAATAGTTAGGGGTGAGCCTAGAGCTGTAGGTCAGTTGGTAGCATATTTACCTAGTGTGCAGAAGGCAGTGCGCTCAGTCTGCAGCACCACAGGAGCCTGCAGTCCTAGCACTTGGCAGGAGGAGCATCAGGAAAGGTCATGCTGTGCACAGGTCCACAGCCTGAGCCGCATGAGGTTCTTTATGGAGAAACTATGGACGGACGAGAGTTGAACAGCTGGTTGGGAGATGGGTGCCTAACAACCGACAGAGCCCAAAGAATAATTGAGGCTTCATTTTCTGTGAGAAGCACACAAAGGTTTTAGGTCAGGGATGGGAAGGAGGCCTCAGTATCTCAGAGAAGAGGCAGTTAGCCAGCTCCTGAGAGCATTGGAGGAAGTGGGGATGTGAGACAAGTATCCGAGGAAGAATAGTAACCAACCATCATAGCTCAGCTTCCATTCAGATTTACTCATCACCAAATCTGTATCCCAGGTGCAACAGTGCCTGCAGGCTGCAGGACTTGTGAGTGATCTCGATGCAGACTCTGGACTGACCCTCAGCCGGAGAGTCCGCCGGGCCCAGCTTGCCCACTACAACTTTCAGTTTGGTAAGAGGGTTAGTCGTAGACCTCAGAGCCCCAAGCTCTGCATTCTCTGTACTAACTCTATTGTTTAGCTCTGTGTACATTGAATTAATTGGGACTCATTACCTGGGCTGGGTAGGAGCCTGACTAATCTGCCTGCCTTCCATTGCTCCTTCCCACAACCTATTCCATCCCTCAGAACAGTTGTCTTCTCATTAACCCTACCCTAGGCTGTTTCTGTAAGTTAATTAACCAGGCCAGCATCAAAGAGGAAGGGACAGGAGAGGATTAAGAAGGCATCAGTTGAAGCCAGGCATGGTAGGCACACCTGTAATCCCAGGATTTGGCAGGTACAGGAGGGAGGGCAAACATGTGAGGCCACTGTGGGCTGTATGTAGCAAGATTATCAGTGAACCAGAAGCTGTAGTGCTCTGTGGTGGAGCACTGGCCTCCAATGAGTTAGGTCCCAGCACCAAAACCAATAAAGGCATTAATTAATTGCCTTGTTTATTGTTGTGTGGGTGGAGGCAGCTCTAGGGGACAAGAAAGGTCTTAGGGAAGGAAGTTGCTCCTGACTCTTGGGCCTCTGGAAGCAAGAAGCAGAAACTCCTAGCCAGACCGCCTGACTGGGGCATCACGCATGCCCGTTGCCTTGGCAGCACTGAGAGCAAGCCCCGCCCTGCTGTTTCCCCTTCCTGTACCGTACCCCTCCCCCCAGGTCACACACATACAGTTTTTCTTTTTGTGTAGCTCTCCATGTTTGTCTCTGTCTAACTGACTCTGTATCTCCCAGCCCTGGGCTCCTGACCTGCAGGGAGAGGGGAGTAAAGCCCGGCCCACTTCCTTATCTCATCAGAGTGGACAGTCAGCAGCAGGGCAGGCGAGCTAAGCATGGGCTTCAGCCACGGCTAGGCTCTGCTCCTACCTTTCCTAAAGATTCAGGAGTTTGAAGTTTCTGCAAAGCAAAAGGAAACAACCCATAGGGTGACTTTTGCTTGGGTTTGCAAATCTTTCCTCTTCCTGCAGTGGTTGGCCAGAGAGAGCAGAGTCAAAGGACAGTGAACGTACGCACGCGAGATAACCGGCAGCTCGGGGAGCGAGACCTGGCCGAGTCCGTGCAGAGACTGCTGGAGTTACAGAACGCCAGGGTCCCCAATGCAGAAGAAGTGTTCTGAGTCATGTCCATTGGTGATGTACAGACTCATGAGAGCCGTCCGTCCCTTTCCACGGGACAGTAACCCAGCTGGCAGCCCCGCATGTCCCCGAGGCCTCAGAACTGCTCTCTGAAAATAGACATGGTGTGGGGGCTCCCCACAGAAAGGAATGCTGTACTGACTGGATAGAAGGAGAATAAAAATATACTTGAAGCCAAGGCTGTGCCTTCATCTGAGTCCGAATGCTTTACTCCCTCTTTCCCAGACCTGAGGCAAAGGGATACTGAGGCCTCTGACCAGCAAGGGCACTGCCTCAGGCAGCCATTCTCCTCCCACTCCCACTCAGGAGAGTGTCAGATCCATTCTTTATAAAGGACAGTATGCAGATGGGAAACTGAGGCACAAATTAAGGGTCCAGATGACAACTTGCTCCATGATCCTCTGCATCAGTTTGGAGGGGATCCAGGAGTGCTCCCTTCCATCACCTCCATTCTTCCCAGGCTAAGGAGGCTCCAGGAGTCTGGGAGGAGTGGCTGTAAGAGGAGGAGCAGCAGGGACTGAGTCATGGCAGGAAACAGGGGGGCGGGAGATAGCATATAAAGAGAGACAGACAGCAGGCCTTGAAGTTCACAACGGCAGTAGCAACAGCCAGGGGAGCAGGCTTGCAGCAAGTGGCCCAACCCCTTCAAGTCTAGATCTGCCTGTGACAACCAGCTTCTGGGTGACCAGTGACCAGTTCTTGCCCCAGGATGGGGACCGTATCCAGAGCAGCCTTGATCTTGGCCTGCTTGGCTCTTGCTTCTGCTGCCTCTGAGGGAGGTGAGTCGGGGTGGGGTCAGCAGTTGCTTAAGAGTCTGGCTCCAAAGAGCTCAGCAGTTGGGTGATTGGCTTCCTTTATATGAACATGTCACTGTGAAGTGGGGCTGAACCTTTAACCATGGAGGCTGGAACAGGAGCAGAATAGCTAGAGGTAGTTGCTAAGAAACACAAAAATTAGAGTCAAATAGACACAAGACAGGTGAGTTTACAGGGTGAGGATCCTCCTGTCAGAACACGTGAGGAGGGACGAGGAGGCAGGTGAGGAGGAAAAGAAGCCCTCGGGCTGCTAAAACTCAGCCTACCGAGCCAGGGAGCCTAGACTGGCTCACTCTGGTCAGAGGACGAGTTAGAGTTCACCCACATTCACCCCCTATTACACACACGCACTGCTTTGAAGTCTGAACAAAAGGAAATACCAACTCTGGACAGGACAGAGACTTAGATCCTTCTATAGATAGCCGTGTCTGAGACAGCTCCACCTCGCTGCTGTCCTGGTTCCTAGGTTTGTGCCTTCGGTTCAGCTCCAGATGTGAAGGTGCTTTGCCAGCCTGGTGACCTGTATTCCGTCCCAGTAACCCACATGGAAGGGGAGAAATGACTCCCACAAGTTGTCCTCTGACCTATACACATCACCACGGTGACACACTGGCCCCCTCCACACATACACAAATAATATTTTTCTTGTTTAAGAAACCTAAAATAAGCTGAGATTGAAGGGGAAGGCACTTAAACATTTGGCTAACCGTCCCACCCAAAGGCCAAAAGTATTTTTAAAGGCCTATAGGAAGAAGTTTGAAGAGAGGTGGATCCTGGAACATCAGCGCATTGGAGGGGACGGCAGCCACAAGCCCCATCCAAGGGAGATACTGACAGGAAATCAGACCTCCATTCCCAGCCACATTCTTTTAGACCCCAACTCAGAACCCAGCCACTCAGAGGGGAGGTGTGTGACAGGTGGCTCCCCCACAGCGGGCTTTCCACAGTCTCGGCCTCCACAGCCTCCCCATCCTCTGTCCAGGACCAGGAAAGGACGCCTCAAAACTGCCTGACTTTTGTCTTTCCTTCCTCTAGCCTTCAAGGCTTCAGACCAGCGAGAGATGACGCCAGAGCGCCTCTTCCAGCACCTCCATGAAGGTGAGAGCCTCAGAACTAACCAGATCGGATGAAGACGGGTGCTCAGGACAGCATGGCTGTAGAATTTGTGGGGAACAAGCATGCAATTGGGAGGCTCTGAGTGTCTCCCCTCTTGCCTCTAGTAGGTTATGCAGCACCCCCTTCCCCACCACAAACCCGGAGACTCCGAGTTGACCACTCTGTAACTTCTCTGCATGACCCTCCCCTCTTTGAGGAACAAAGAGAAGGTGAGGCTGCCCCAAAGCCCTCTCAGTTCCCGTTGAGACCTCTAATCTAGTGTACTTCCTGCTCCTCAGGAAGGGAGGGACCCCCCCACCCCACTGTCTGCCTCACAACTGCCTGTTCTGTAGTGCAGCCCCCTTCCTCTCCAGAAGACATCCCTGTGTACGAGGAAGACTGGCCCACTTTCCTAAACCCTAATGTAGATAAAGGTGAGTGCTTCCCTGCCCCCCAACCCCCGCCCACCCCACTGTGATGCTGACACTAGCCTGACCTCCCTCCCTTGTGCCCTCCCCCATCTTGCAGCTGGTCCTGCTGTCCCTCAAGAAGCCATCCCCCTGCAGAAAGAGCAGCCCCCTCCCCAAGTCCATATTGAACAGAAGGAAAGTGAGTGACTGCCTCTTTCCTGCACAGCTTTCCTGCGGAGCCCATGGGCTTGGGGAGGAGGGGCACATGGGACTTACTCTCCTGAGCTGCTCAGTCTCTATCTGTACAGTCGGTGGAATGCTTGTCTGACACAGTCCAGGCTGGCTTTCTCCCGCACTCCATCAACTGGATGTAGTGGCACTGACATGAACATCAGACCTTCAAAGGTTGTTCTTAGGCTGGGCAGTGACTTTAATTCCAGCACTCAGGAGGCAGAGGCAGGCAGAGCTCTGAGGGGTATATAGCCTGCTTGGTATATAGAGCAAGTTCCCAGACAGCCAGGGTCAGCGTTACTGAGTTCAAGGCCAGCCTGGGACATATGAGTACATGAGGCCCAGTTTTAAAGAAGGAAGAGAAGAGAAGAACGGTTGGAAACAATGCCTGTCCAACAGCTCTGTCAATGGTGTAAAATAGCAGTCGTGTTTTTTTCTGGCCTCTCTATTGTGTTCCATCGTGCATGGGAACTAGCAGGAGCCTGTGTTTTAGAGGAGCCCATCCCAACAAGCCTTTTGCTTACCCACCTCCCTCTACCCCAGTAGACCCGCCTGCCCAGCCTCAGGAGGAGATTGTCCAGAAAGAGGGTGAGTGACCACACTGGTCTGTCTGTTCCCACGGTTAGCCCCTGAGCCCCAGGAAGGAGCTAATGCTGGCCTGAGGGTCGCAGTTACCTTTTCCTTTCAGTGACCCTGAACTGAAGAAGCCCACATACTATCCCAGCCCTTTCTCTTCAACCCCAGGTCTCCCAATGCTCTATGCTCAGCCAGCCTGCATGCATTCCTCCCCACTGTTTTCTCTGTTCCAGTGAAGCCACACACCTTGGCGGGCCAGCTCCCTCCAGAGCCCCGGACTTGGAATCCAGCCCGTCACTGCCAGCAGGGACGGAGAGGTGTCTGGGGCCACCGGCTGGATGGCTTCCCTCCTGGACGGCCTTCTCCAGACAATCTGAAGCAGATCTGCCTTCCTGAGCGTCAGCATGTGATCTACGGCCCCTGGAACCTGCCGCAGACTGGCTACTCTCACCTTAGTCGCCAGGGAGAGACCCTCAATGTGCTGGAGACCGGATACTCCCGCTGCTGTCGCTGCCGCAGCGACACAAACCGCCTAGACTGTTTGAAGCTTGTGGTAAGGGTTTGGCTGCTGCTGCTGCTGGATGTGTGCGTGCATGCGTGTGTATGCGTGTGTGTGTGTGTGTGTGTGTGTGTGTGTGTGTCTGCGTGCACACGCATGAGTGCTCCACACTTCACCCGGGGTACAGATGGAGCACAGGTCGGCTGTACTGCTATTTGCCTGCCTAGAGTCCTTTCCTGGAGCCTGGGAGGAGGCAGAAATATGAACAATGAGGTACTGGGTTGACCCACCCCTCTCACTCTAGTGGGAGGATGCAATGACCCAATTTTGTGAGGCCGAATTCTCTGTCAAGACCCGCCCCCACCTGTGCTGCAGACTGCGTGGGGAGGAGCGATTCTCTTGCTTCCAGAAGGAAGCTCCTCGCCCAGACTACCTGCTCCGACCCTGCCCCGTCCACCAGAATGGCATGTCCTCAGGGCCCCAGTTGCCTTTCCCCCCGGGGTTGCCCACACCGGACAATGTCAAAAACATCTGTCTCCTGAGACGCTTCCGCGCCGTGCCACGCAACCTCCCAGCTACTGACGCCATCCAGAGGCAGCTGCAGGCTCTGACTCGGCTGGAGACGGAGTTCCAGCGCTGCTGCCGCCAGGGCCACAACCACACTTGCACATGGAAGGCCGTAAGTGGGCATCCCGGCCACCTTGGGAGCCTGTCTGCCCACCCAGCTCCAACCGCTGACTCTACAGCCATTCATCCACTTTCGTCTGCTTGTGACTGTCCGTCCCTCCGTCAATCCATCCGTCCGTTGTGTCTGTCATCCAAGTCTGTTCACCTTGAGTTTTCGTGCTTCCATCCTGACTTCATCCACCCGTGACCCCACATATGCATCTGTCTGCCGTCCATCCGTCCAGCTATGGCTTCACCCGACCCTCTGTACCTACTGGTCCAGCTCATCTCCAGTGGCCAATTAGGAGCCTCATCTGTGTTCCTCCCTTTTGACCTCCCTCTAGCTCCTGGGGCCTCATCTCATAGCTGAAAGGCTAAGGTGTGGTAAGGAGGAGGAGCCAAGCAGCAGGCTTCTTTCTCACTTCTGTCTCTCTCCACAGTGGGAGGGTACCCTGGATGGATACTGCGAGCGGGAGCTGGCTATAAAGACCCACCCCCACTCGTGCTGCCACTACCCTCCTAGTCCTGCCCGTGATGAGTGCTTCGCCCACCTAGCTCCCTATCCCAACTATGACCGGGATATCTTGACCCTTGACCTCAGCCGAGTCACCCCCAACCTCATGGGCCAGCTCTGTGGAAGTGGAAGGGTCCTTAGCAAGCAGTGAGTCCTGATACTCTTGCCTATCCACAACCTCCTCCTCCCCGGGGGTTCCCTTGGGGAGGTCAAAATCATGACTTCCCAGTTCCATTTGAGCTGTTGGGGTGAGGAGATGTTTATTTATTGTGAAAGTTTCACTCCGTGGTCAAGGCTGTTTTGAACTGGACCAATCTTCTTTCCCCTGTACTCCAAGTAATGAGATTACAGGCATAAGCCACCGACCCCAGCAGGCTTTGGGTGCTGTGGAAGGGACAGAGACCCTGAGCTCTTCCTCTTTCATACCAACCACAGTAAACAGATTCCGGGGCTGATCCAGAATATGACCATCCGCTGCTGCGAGCTTCCATATCCAGAACAGGCCTGCTGCGGCGAAGAGGAGGTGAGTGTGTGTGACCTGTGATTCCAAGGCTCCAGGGAATCAGAAGGCTAGATGTAGAGGTTACCCCTCTTTTTAGTACCTCAAGCCTGTTCGCAGAAGTCAGGTTGAGTGGAATAGATCATTTCTCGGAGTTCTAGAAGGCTTCTTCCTTCCCGAGAACCTCTTGTCCCTGCCCTGGGCCTCAAGCTTCTAGCATTTCCAGATGTACACATCTGTCAGGGACAAGCAGGCAGTCCTGCTGTGGAAAGGAAGCTGGCAGCCTCTGGGCCTCCAGAGGGATCCCAGTGGGCAGCCATGCCGACCTTCTGCCCTCCCCATGCCCCAGCATGCCCCCTTTACATTGCTTTCTCAGAAACTGGCCTTCATCGAGAACCTCTGTGGTCCCCGGAGGAATTCGTGGAAAGACCCTGCCCTCTGCTGTGACCTGTCTCCTGAAGATAAGCAAATCAACTGCTTCAATACCAACTACCTGAGGAACGTGGCTTTAGTGGCTGGAGACACTGGGAATGCCACTGGCTTGGGGGAGCAGGGCCCAACTCGGGGAACAGATGCCAACCCCGCCCCTGGGTCCAAGGAAGAATGAGTCACCCTGAGCCTCAGAGGATTAGATGGGGGAACTCCGCCTACTCCACCCTCCTCGAACACTCATTACAATAAATGCCTCTTGGATTTGGCATCCTCGTTGTCTTTAGTGCGCACACACACCCTTGTAAGCTCCCTAAGACTGGCCCAGTGGCCTGCTCCCACTGCCTGAACAGAAGATGTTTCTTATGTGATGGGACCAGAGCTAAGTGGCTTGACTTCCCTTCTCATCATGACCTTAATCAAATATCTTAATAGAACTCCGCCCCAGTAACTAGCTAGCTGTTGGGAGTCAAAGTGAAAAAGATGTAGTCTATGTTGGGCTACAGCCTAGCCTGCCATTTTATTTTGCTTGACAACTAATCACATGGTCTACCACTGAGGTACATCCCTAGTCCAAGCTGTGTGGTCTCAGTGTGTGATTGTGAATGTGCATATGGTGTGCATGGAGATATGCACACATATGCTGTGGGGGCCAGAGCTCAGAGCATTTGTCTAGGCACCCCATTTTATCAAGGCTCTCTCACTGAATCTGAAATTCACCAATGGCTGCCCCACTGGTCACTGGGGACCCACAAGGGTCACCTGCCTGGGGACTTAACAGATTTGCACCAGCATTTCTGGTTTTCACTTAGGTGCTGGGGATCCCAACTCAATGGCAAGCAGTCTCCCCAGCCCAGGCCGGACAGTTTAAATCACTTCTGATCCTTATGTGAGATCCCACTTTGTCTTATTATCAGTCTGCTGAACCGCTGTTCATGATCATGTTAAGACTTGGGAAATACACATCTTAAAAACACACAGTCTCAGCCCTGGCTATTCACAGTCCAAGAACCTGTTTGCAGGTTTGACAAGTTGTTGCATAGGGTGGACAAGGTGCCAGTGTGTTCTGAGCAGGACAGAGCGTGAATAGGGCGGGGTTGAGCTGGAGGCAGCACACTGCACTTGAGATAGCATCTCAGCCCTGTCCCACAGCTTCCATATTAGAGGTGAAAGGCCCCTGGGAGCTTCCAGTAGAGAATATGCTCTGAAAATGTCGAGTTATCAGCCAGGCAGGCAGGAGGGCCGTGCTACTAGGCAAGAGGGCTGAACTCCAGCCCCGAGATGAACCAGAGATGGCGACCCTCAGCCTTGGCCCCTGAATCCTAAGCCTCAAGGTTGGGGATAAAAGAAAACTATGGGGAGCCAGGGTTCTCTGTGACCTGTGACCTTGGTGTTCTCTGTGACAGTGCATCTTTCCAGAAACACAGAGTCCCAGTTCTGGCTGGTCATGGACCTTGGCTGAGACCCAAGGCACACCAGCCGCTTCCTGCCCAGCCACAGCTCTTATTTATTTTTTTGGTCAGTGGTTGTTTCTAAGCAACTTCTTAGCAGATTCTTCTGTCCATCAGCACTAGGGCCAATAAGCAGAAGATGTCAGCCCATCGTCCCGCCCTAGTCCCTGTCTGAAACTCAAGAGCTCCTGTACACCTGCATCTACGTCCCAGGCACTTTGCCCAGAGGAAGCGAGCTGGGGAAACTGAGTCAAACCTGTAGACATTTCTGTCTTTACCAAGCTGTAGCCCAGGGCCAAGCCACACAGTCCTGGCCACCATGGTTCAGAGTATGGGGAGGAGACAAGGGAACTGGAAGAGATAAACAGCCAAAAAGAAGGACTCAGTAACCAGGGCTGAGATGGAAGCTCCGAGCGTGAGCATCAGTAACTAGGCGGTGAGTTTGAACATTGAGTGGGTTGCTGTTGCCAAGGAAAGGAGGAAGTGTTAAAGAATAGCAATGAGATATGAAAATAAACTATTAAGATAGAATTAAAGTTTTGGGGAGATAAAGCCGGGCGTGGTGGCGCACGCCTTTAATCCCAGCACTCCGGAGGCAGAGGCAGGAGGATTTCTGAGTTCGAAGCCAGCCTGGTCTACAAAGTGAGTTCCAGGATAGCCAGGGCTATACAGAGAAACCCTGTCTCGGGGGGCGAGGGGGGGAGGTTTTGGGGGAGACAGGAATCAGATCTGAAAAGAACTGAATTCCACAGATCAGTTAAAGCTTGATGGTGGGCGAAGGGAGGTGGAAGGTGATAGAAGAGCATTGGCTGCAGTAACTCCAGTTCCAGGTGATCCAACACCCACTCACACAGACACACATGCAGGCAGAACACCAATAGACATAAAATAAATCTAAAAACAAAAAGGCTTCAGGGGCTGGAGCGATGGCTGCTCCCAACATCCAACATGGTGGCTCACAACTCTGTAAATGAAGCAGGGATCGGAAGCCCTCTCCTGGCCTCTGCTAGCACCAGATACATACAGGCCTGCAGACAAGAGTTAATCTTGTCTTTTTAAAAAAAAATAACAAAAAATAAACAAGTTCAGATTTTGTTGGAAGGGATTGGAGAAATGGCTCAGAAAGTTAAGAAAACCTAAGTTCAGTTGACGAGCCATAGAAAGGTCACATCTGCATGTAACTACAGATCCCAGGGCCCCACTGCCTCCACCAGCACACACTACACACATGGCAGACATGTGGCACACAACAATGAAAATATTAAAACAAGCTGGGCGGAGGTGGCACATGCCTTTAGTACCAGTACTCAGGAGGCAGAGGCCAGTGAAACTTAGTGAACTTGAGGCCAGCCTGGTCTACATAATCCCAAGACAGTCAGGGCTACATGAGCCCCTGTCTCAAAATAAATGAAAAAAATAAATAAAAATGGAAAAATAAACTGGATAGGGATGGTGCACACCTTTAATCCTGGCACTCAGGAGGCAGAGGCAGGGGGATCTCTGAGTTTGAGGCCAGCCTGGTCTACAGAGTGAGTTCCAGGACAGCCAAGGCTGCACAAAGAAACCCTGTCTCAAAAAACAAAACAAAAAAAAAAAAAAAAAAAAGGAAAATGAATGAATAATTATTTAAACCTGACTGGAAGAAAAACATCAAAAGAAATCAGGTGAGATGGGAAAGCCTGTAGCTGTGGCCCTGGGAAGGTGGGGGTTAGAGTATTACCTGAGTTCAAGGCTGGCCTGGAAGCCTGGGTGTAGTGGCAATACTTTTAATCCCATGGGGCAGGCAGATCTGAGTAAGGCTAGCCTGATCTACAAAGTTGAGTTCCAGAGCAGACAGAGCTAGGGAGATAACTCTGCCACCAAAACAAAAACTCAAACAAAATAAAAAACCCATTCTGCTCTTGCTCAGCCTCCCACGGGCCAAAGTGTTGGCATTACGGGCACATCCACTCCCAAACTGTGAGGTTGGACCCTAGCAACCCAAACTCACAGGCTTAGGAGTTAGAGTAGGTCAGATGGATGACCTACTTGTTGTTGTTGTTGTTGTTGTTGTTGTTGTTTCTAAACACAGCAGTCTGTGATAAAGTTGAGGGGGAAAGGGTTTCAGCCTAAAACTTGAGGTCTATGGTGAAGGGAAGTCTGTGAGGATTCAAGGAAGGCGCCTGCAGGCAGGAGAGTGAAGCTCCTCACTGGCTTGCTCCCTATGCTTTGCTTGGCCCAGGCCTGTTCTCACACAGCCCAAGACCACCAGCCTAGCAGCAAGCAGCAGCAGCACCATTCCCAGGGTGTGGGCTGGGCCCGCCCACAGCAGTCATCAATCAAGAAAATGCCCTACACAGATGCCTACAGGCCAAGCTGACTCTCCACTGAAGGTCCCTGTCCTGAACAGCTCATGCCTGCGTCAGTCTACAAAGATTGAACAAGCAGCAGAAAGTGCGAGGGGCAGTGTATAACAGACGGGAAGGGAGCAGCTCAGAGGTTAAAACACAATTCTTCATCGTTAATAATAACACCTTAAAAACATCCCATTTTCGGTACAGAGAAAATAAAGAAGAGAACAGCTAAGCATGGTGCCCTGTACCTGAGGTCCCAAGTATTCAGGAGGCTGAGGCAGGAGGATTATAAATGTAGGCCTGTTTGGGCTATGGAGTGAACTTAAGACAAGCCTAGGAAACTTAGTGAGGCTGCCTCAAAATAAAATTAAGAAAAAGAAAGCTGAAGCCAGACCTTAGGCCTCAGGACCAGAGCACTGGCCTAGCCTACATGAGCCTCTGAATTCAATCCAGAGTACCATAGGAAAATGAACATGGCGGCTCATGACTGTCACAATAAACTTGGGAAGTTGAGGCAAGAAAAACCATAAACTGGAGGGAGGATGGATGGGTCTATGGATGAATGGACAGACAGACAGATAGACGGACTGATAAGGCTGAATAGATGGCTCAGAGGCTGCTGATCTCCCAGAGGACCCAGGTTCAATTCCCAGCACCCACGTGGTATCTCACTACCATCTGTAGCTCCAGTTCTAGGGGCTCCCATGACCTCTGTGTCCTCCACAGATACCAGACATACATCTGGTGAACAGTATACTTACAGACAGTCTGGGTTATACAGGAAGACCCTGTCTCAAAAACAAAAACAACTTAAAAGCACCGTCCAGATGTGATATTAAGTCTTTGTTTTAATAATTCATTAAATTCATCTAAGCTGCATGTATCCCACCAGATTTGCCAGAAATTAGTTTTGTGCCTTCTGGGTTGAAATAGAGGATGAGCCTTCCATGACCCTAAGCACACAGAGCTTTGTTTCAAAATTAGATCTATGCTTAAATTTGAATTAAAATATTTTTATTATAATAATGGTAATAAACATTATGGCTAAAAAATGGCAACAATTATCTGAACCACTGGAAGACAAGGTACCTGTGGAGGTATGCTTCATCGTTCAAAAACCTCCAACTAAAAAAACATTATCACTGAAGAAAACTATAAAAGAATGATAAAATGACCAATACTACTTCTACTACTACTACTAATAATAATATAAAAAGGAAGGAGAAGAGGGAGGGAGTGGTGGCTCACACCCTTAGTCCCAGCATTTGGGAGGCAGATATAAGTGGATCTTAGTGCATGTGAGGCTAGCCTGCTCTACAGAGTGAGTTCCAGGCAGGACAAGCTAGACACCAAAACCCTGTTTGAAAACAAAAATGAGGAAAGACAGACAGAGCAGAGAGGAGAATAAGAAAAAGGAAAGAGCCTTGAGGCTTGGCGGTGTTGCTCAGTGGTGTGGCTCACTGGCATTGCATCTTGGTGAGGCTTCTGTTTACAGCCAGATTTCCATACCACACATAGCACAGAGACCTGGCAACCCGCCCCACCTCCCTACAAGGAGACATTGTAGTCAGTGCCTGAGCCTGATTCAACTAAGCCACTTCTAAAATTCCTAAGCATGGAATCTGCAAAAACATTTTGCTGTTTCCATTTACTTAGTGTTGGGCTAATTAGCTACATACTGATAAATCACTGATCTCAAAGGAAACCTATTGAATGGTTTACATTCATCCATTTGTTACTGGAGCTTTGAAGGTACCCTTTAAAGTTTCTAGTACTTTGAGATCAGTTTAACTAGTTAAGCTAGGCTGGCCTTGAACTTATGATCCTCTATCCTAAAATGCATAAATGCTGGGATTGCAAGCATGGACCCTGTCTGGCCTTTCTTTCTTTCTTTCTTTCTTTCTTTCTTTCTTTCTTTCTTTCTTTCTTTCTAAGCTAGGATCTCTCCATACAGTCCTGGCTGACCTGGAACTCACTATGTAGACCAGGCTGGTCTCAAACTCAGCTTGCTATGTAGAAGAACTTAAACTCCTAATTCCTGTCTCCACCTCTCAGTGCTAGGTCTATAGAGATGAGCTAACATGCTTGCCCGGCTTCTTTCTACATCGATCAGTCAGACATAGGGGCTCATGCCTATAATCCCAGCACTGAGGAGGCACAGGGGATCTCTGCGAGTTTGAGGCCAGCCTGGTCTACAGAGACAGGCAGAAGTACATAATGACTTATAGATAGGTAGGTAGGTAGGTGGGCAGGTAGATGGGTGGATAGATATGGAGGCTTTCTCACTGTATAGCCCCAACTGGCCTTCGATTCATGAAGATCCACCTGTCTTGGCTTCCCAAATGCTGGAATTAAAGTCCCCTTCCATGCTGACTCTTTTTAAAATCTGTAGGAAATAAAACAAATGGTGGTACAAACCTGTCATCCAGGAATTCAAGAATTAAGAGTATGAATTCAAGAATTCAATCTTAAGTTCAAGTCAGCTATGGCTACCAAGTAAAAAAATAAAATAAAAAATGAAAAATAAACTTATCTCAAAAAATATAAAAATGAGTAGCCTTGGCCAGCTTTGAATTTGTGACTTTCCTGGAGCTGGGATGATAGCATGTGCCACTGTGTACAGGTCATTTTCTACCCTTTTTCCTCATTGTGCATCTTACTGCTATGTCTACATACTGCTAAAAATTTGTTCTTGTTTACTTTGTGTCTTCCTGGAAATTGAACCCAAGGGCCCTCGCGTGCACATCAGCAAACACTATCACGGCGCTGTATTTCTATCATTCTAGTTGGTCCTTATTTAAGAGCTCTGTAATTTTTAGTTCTCAGAATTCACTTTTGCGTGAGTGTATACATCGTGGGCAAGCACGCTACCACTGAGCTACACTCATCTCCCAGAATTCATGTCTGTGTTTTGATCCTATTTAAATTTGCTATGAAGATGAGAAGGTAGCTCAGTGGATCGAGTGGCTAGCATTCGAAAGGCTCTATGTTTGAACCTCAGAACAGTGGGGCTTATCTATAATCCCAACACTCCAGATGTGGAGACAGGAGGATCAGAAATACAAGGTCATTTTTGGCTACATACCAAGTTCAAGGCCAGCCTGGGTTACATGCTGTCTTAAAATAAGTAAATCGGATGTATCTTTTTTTTTTCCCTTAAACATTTATTTTTTATCTGTGTGAGTGTTTTGCCTGCATTTATATATGTATACCACATGTGTGTCTGGTGCCCTTGAAGGCTAGGGTGGTCATGGCTTATGCCTTTAGTTCCAGCACCTGGAAGACAGAGGCAGTCAATCTCTGCCAGTTCAAGGCCAGCCTGGTCTATAGACAGCCAGGGCCACATAGAAACAGCCTGTCGAAAGAAAGAGAGAGAGAGAGGAGAGAGAGTGTAGAGAGAGAGGGGGAGAGAGAGAGAGAGAGAGAGAGAGAGAGAGAATTCTAACTTTGGTTACTCAGGAAATAAAGCCAACAATCAGATAACGGGACCTCATGAAAGGCTTTTGAGGAGCAAAGGAAGCCATTAAGTACAGACAGCCTGCAGAGGGGAAAATCATTAATATCTGGAATAAATACATGAAAAACTCAAGAAACTAAATAAGCAACCAACCAATCCAAGGAATAGGCTTATGAAATGAGCAGACCATTCTCAAAAGATGGAACACAAATGCCCAAGAGTATGGAAAATGCTTCTCTGGTTGTCAGGGGGATATGAGTCAGACCTCGCTGAGGCTCCATCACAGCCTCGTCAGAATGCCAGTCATTGAGAAAACAAACCAACTGCCAGTGTTGACAAGGAGGTGGACAGAAAGAAACCTCACACACGGCTGATGGGAATGTGAACTAGTCCAGCCACTGTGGACGTCAGGATGGAAGTTTCTCAGAAAATTGGAAACAGGTCTTCCCTATAATGCAGCTATTCCGTAAACTCAGGGACATTTATTTACACAAGTCACAGTGACACTCGCTCTTTGGTGTTTATCACAGTAGTGCCCAACACAGCCAAATGCCCAACAGCAGAGGAGTGGATAAGGAAATATGGTATACATGTGTGCCCATGGGCATGTGAGGGCACATGTGTGCTCATGCACATGGACGCCAGAGGCTGGCATCAGCTGTCTGCCCCAAATGCTCAGTTAACCTTTGTTTTTGAGACATAGTCTCTCATTGAACCTGCAGCTCATGGATTTACCCAGGGAGCTCCAGTGTCTGCTCTCTCTGCCTCTCTAAAACTGAGATTACAGGCACAAACCACCAGGCCTGGCATACATACATACACACACGTATACATACATATATGCACACATACATGCACACGCACATATATATACACAGACATACACACACACACACATATACACAGACATACACATATACACACACAGATACACATACACACATAAATATACATGCAAACAGACACACACAGGCATGTGCTAGCGACCCTGAGTCAGTTCTTAAGCAGCAGGCACATTACTAACTGAGCCATTTCCCAGCTCCAACGTGGCTTTTTTTTTCAACCATAAAGAAGAATGAAATCACGTCATTCTCAGGAAAGTGGATGCAATGGGAGACGACTGTACTGTTAATGTCTTAGTCACTGTTAGTCACTGTTCTGTTGCTGCGAAGAAACACCATGGCCAAGGCAGCTTTTTATCAAAGAAAGCATTTAATCGGGAGCTTACTTACAGTTTCAGAGGTGAGTCCATGATCTTCGTGGTAGGGAGCAGACAGGCATGATGTTGGAGCAGTAGCTGAGGACTTTACATTCTGTTTTACAGGTAGCAGGCAGAGAGGGAGAGAGAGACAGAGAGACAGAGACAGACAGACTGGGTGGGCCTGGCATGGGAAGAAAACATGGGACAAAGGAGACAATTGGGGGGGTGGGGGTGAAGAAGGGGAGCAGCAATGTGCTCAGAATTCAATGTGTACATCCTCAAAAGATTTTTTTTTTTTTAAAGAATGAGAAAAAATTGGGCTGGTGAGATGGCTCAGTGGGTAAGAGCACCCGACTGCTCTTCCGAAGGTCCGGAGTTCAAATCCCAGCAACCACATGGTGGCTCACAACCATCCGTAACAAGATCTGACGCCCTCTTCTGGAGTGTCTGAAGACAGCTACAGTGTACTTACATATAATAAATAAATAAATCTTTAAAAAAAAAACATTATAAAGAATGAGAAAAAACAATGAGATTGACCGGTGTGGTGATACCTTTGATCCCAGCACTTGGGAGGCAGAGGCAGGCAGAATTTTGTGAGTTCGAGACCAAGCTGGTCCTACAAAGAGAGTTCCAGAACACACAGAAACCCTATCCCCAAAAAAAACCAAGCAAACAAAAAACAAAGCAAAACAGCAAGGAACTCTAGAGCCGCACCACACAATGCTTACCTGTGACTCCAGCACTTGAGGCCCAGGCTGCAGGACCAAGGTCAAGATCACTGACTATAACAGGAGATCAGAGAGCTGGGCAGTGGATGGCTTTGTTCTCAACTAATCAGGAGTCTGAGGCAGGAGGATCACAAATCCAAAACCTGCCTGGGCCACAGAAGAGTTCTAGGCCATCCTGAGCAACTTAGCTGGACCCTGTCTCAAAAATAGAAAGCGAACTGACACCCTAGGTGCTTTCTTTTGCTGTGATAAAGGGCATGCCAGAGCAATGTAAGGAGGAAAGGCCTTGTTTCATCCTAAAAGGTCATGGTGAAGGAAATTATGGCAGGAACTGAAGTGAATACCACGGGGGAGAAAGACACTTACCTGACTCTCAAGCTTGCTCTGTTTGCTTTCTTCCACAACCCAGGACCACCTGCCCACAGCTGGCACTGCTCACTGTGAGATGGACCCTCCCACAGCAGCATTAATCAAGAAAATGGCCCACACACTCGCCCACAGGGCATGTTGATGGAGGCATCCTCTCTGTTGAAATTCCCTCTTCCCAGGTGACCCTGGCTTGCATCAAGTTGAAAACAAAAACCAAACCAACCAACCAGCCAAAAAAACTAGTCACACACACACACGCACACGCACGCACACGCACACGCACAGAGACAGACAGACACTCCTGACTATTCAATGTACAAATGCTCTGTAATCCATGCTGTTTATCTTAGTATCTGGAGACCTTGAGAGTCTGTTCTGTGATCTATTATATCTACTATTTTCTGGGTGTTAGTTGGGTTTGCTAATTTGTTTTGTATGTAGCTGGCCTGCCTAGTTTTGACTGTGTCATCAGAATCGGATGGCCAGGAATCCAGGATCCTTCCTCTTGAAACCCTAGTGCCGCATCTTCTCCTTCACACCTTCTCTTCTTAGCGAGGCTGTGTTGTGTTCCCCAGGCAACTTTGTGTGCTCAATATTGTTTTTTTCTTTATTGCTAGAGTCTTTATATGTTGTCCAGGCTGATCTGGAATTCTTGGAGTCCCCTGATCCTCGTACATCAGTCTCCCAAATACCTAGGAATACAGGTCCTTCATCTGGCTCTGGCTCCAAGATACTGTTTGGTTGTAGTTTGGTTTGACTTTGTACTTTTTGATTTCCTAAAAAAAAGATGATCCCATTAGCCTAAGCTGGCCTTGAACTCACTGTGTAGCCAAGGATGGCCTTCAACACCTGATTCTCCACCCTCCACAGCCAGGGTGCTGGGACTACAGGTGCGCGTCAACAGTCCCGGCTTTTGCTGGGGATTGTACACAGGTGTCCTGTCTGCTAGGCAGGATTCCTTTTTTTTTTTTTTTTTTTTAATATCTTTTTTCTTTTCTTTTCTTTTCTTTTCCTTTTTTTTTTTTTTTTTTCNTGAGTGGGGAGGGGCTGGAAATTACAAGAATCTGCCTGACTCTGGCCCCAAGTGCTGGAATTAAAGGTAGATGCCACCATGTCCAGGTTTTAAAATAATATATTTTAAAAATTTGGTTTTGTCCAGGAATGATAGTGAATGGCTTTGATCCCAGCACTCAGAAGGCAGAAACAGGCAGATCTCTGTGAGTTCACAACCAGCCTGGTCTACAGAGAGAGTTCCAGGACAGGCAGGGCTACAGCAGAGAAACCCTGTTAAAAACAAACAAATAAACAAACAATAGTAATAAAATCTTGCTTTTGAAAATTTGCATAAATTCACTAAGTTGGGCACTGCTGTCCACGTCCATAATCCCAGCACTTAGTGAGAGCACGGGCATGCAGAATCTGAGGCTATCCTGAGCTACAGAGGCAGCTCGAGCCTAGGCTAGAATACAGGAGACTTTGACACAGAGAGAGAGAGAGATGCAGGGAGAGACAGAGACAGAGAGACAAAGAGGAAAAGGAAAAGAGGAAAGTTCTGTGAGGCTCAAGGCAATATCATCTTCCACTAAAGAGAACTTTTTTAAAAATATATATTTATTTATTTTATGTATATGAGTACACTATCACTTTCTTCATACACACTAGAAGAGGGCATCGGATCCCATTACAGATGGTTGTGAGCCACCATGTGGTTGCTGGGAATAAAACTCAGGACCTCTGGAAGAGCACTCAGCGGTATTAACTGCTGAGCCATCTCTCCAGCCCCAAGAGAATGTTTTTGTTTTATTTATTTATTTGTTTGTTTATTTATTTAGAGACAGCCTCTGGCTGTGTCTCTCACCTAAGCCTCAAACTCCTGAACACCCTGCCAATGACTACCCAGCTGCTAGCTTACAGGTACGTGCACCACACCCTTTTAAAGAGAAGTTTTTGCTACTTCACCAAATTACTGAAGGTATTAGCAATATGTAATCAATCACCTTACATCAAGTTCAGGCACGTGTTTTCTGTGTCGCTTTAAACTTAGCGGACAGGATTTAGCATCGCACTTGGAGCCTGGGTCTCCCGCTATCCCCACTCAGCACTGAGGCCAGGGAGAAAGGCCAATATGGCAGCAGGATGTCTTAGTTATCTTTATGTGTTTATGTTGGTGTGACTTAAAAAAACAAAAGCCAACTTAAGAAAGAAAGGGGTTAGCCTTCTCTCCTGTGTATTTCCTGGAAATACCACAAACAAGACCATTACGTTTGTTTACAGTGGAGACAGCCCAACTTCCTGTGTTACTGATATCTACATTTTACACTAGCAGCTGCAACCCCATTGGGTGTTCCTGGAGAACCTGGGACCTCCTCTCAGTCCCTACCAACTCTTTGAAGACCTCTCAGAATGACATCCCCAGCTGCTGTGAAGACATAAATCCGGGTCTTCACAGAAAAGCTTGCTTTCCTCTAGAGTGTGGCTCTTTCTCGGAACACTTGAGCTTAAAACCTGAACTAAAATCTCCTCAATTAACAGAGTGCCCGCCTAGCACAGACAGGGAGGCCGGGGGCTCACTCCTCCAAACTGTGTGAGCCACCTGTGCTGGTGCAGGCTTGTAGCTGCAGCACTTGAGATGTGGAGGCAGAGGCACCAGAAGTTCAAGGCAATCTTTGGCTGCATAGTGAGTTGCAGGGCAGCCTGGGATCCTGGGACAGATGATATTGTGTCAAAGAGAAAACAAAGGTCTAGAGAGATGAGGCAACAAATGAATATTGCTGCTCTTGCAGAGGACCCCAGGTTGGTTCGCAACACCTGCATGGCTGCTCATTTAACCACAGTGACTCTAAATTCAAGAGATCCATCACCACCACCTTTTTCTTCTCCTCCTCCTCTTTTGCTGTTGTTGTTTTGGGTTTTTTGGTTGTTGTTGTTTTGGGTTTTTTGGTTGTTGTTGTTTTCTTTTTTGAGACAGGGTTTCTCTGTGTAGTCCTGGTTGTCCTGGAACTCACTCTGTAGACCAGGCTGGCCTTGAACTCACAGTGATCTGCCTGCCTCTGCCTCCTGAGTGCTGGGATTAAAGGTGGGGGCACCATATCCAGGAGGGCTGTTGTTTTGTTTGTTTCTGAAATAGACTCTCTCCCTGACCTGGGCCTTACTAATTTGGCTAGGCTGGTGAAATCTTTGGAAGTCTTACTGAAATTAGCAGAGTGATTGGCCTGCAGCCTTTGACATCAATGGTGACAATGTGGTCTTCGACCTCCTGCTTATGTAATAAAGAACCAGCCCCTTGTCGAGCATTTTATTTAAGTTTATTTATTATTTATTTATTTTATTTTTGAGATGTAGCCCTGGTTGGCTTGGAACTCAGAAATCTGGCTGTCTCTGCCTCCAAAGTGCTACGGTATCAAAAGCACTTGCCACGGCCTGCTTGAATTTTTTTTTTTAATTTTTAATTATATATAATGTGGGGAGAGGAAACCAGATCCAAAAGAAACTTGGGACAAATGGCTATCTGTGTGCCTATCAGCATAGCAAAGCACGTGCTGACCTCTAGGCTCACCCGTGGTAATGGTGAAAACCACACACTGCTGTCCAGAGGACCCCAGGTCAGCTCTCAGCACCCATGTCAGATGGCTCATAAGCACCTGAAACTCCAGCTCCAGGCAGATGCAGACATGTCTGGCTTCTGCTGGTCTATAGCTTCATGTGCCTGTCCCCACACACAGACACAAACACATAAGGACTCCTGGGATAGCCCAGTAGACCAGTGAGTCAAGTCATCGGGTTCTGACCCAAACAATATTTACAGAAAACACTGCAAGCACTTGTCCCCAGAGGCGATACCCTTCGACACGGTCAATAAGAACCATGTGTGGTACATTGCAAAGTGCTCTTGCAACTTTCTCAATAAACAGTGCATTTTCAAAATGAAAAACACATAACTTAAAAACTAAATCTTAAGAAAGGAAGAGGCCGGGCAGTGGTGGCGCATGCCTTCAATCCCAGCACTCGGGAGGCAGAGGCAGGCGGATTGATTTCTGAGTTTGAGACCAGCCTGTAGAGAGTGAGTTCCAGGATAGCCAGGGCTACACAGAGAAACCCTGTCTTGAAAACAACCAAAAAAAAAAAAAAAAAAAAAAAAAAAAGAAAAGAAAAAAGAAAAAAGAAAAAAAAAGAAAGGAAGCAAAAGCGAACAGTCAAGGCTCTCCTGTCCCTGCCCCAAGTGAGCGAGCAGAAACCAGCTAGTTCACAGGCTTCCCTCCCCAGCTTCTCAACCCCTTCAAGCCCTCCTCTTGTGGCTTGTGCGCTCTGTTGTCTGTCTCTCTTGATCTACTTTGCCCACACTCTCTCTGTCTTCCTCTCTCTCTCCTCTCATGGCCAGTCTGCTGGCTGCGTTCAGCTTAGTTCTCTCTCTGCTCTGAACTCTGAATTCTCAGAGGAGATGCCTCTGGCTGTGCTCCTTCCTCCTCATCTGATTCTTTTAAGATGAGTTCTCATCCAAGCCATGGTGCTGCACACCTTTAACGCCAGCATTTGGAAGGCAGAGGTAGTGGTAGGCCTCTGGGAACTCAAAGAGAATCTGGTCTACAGTGAGTTTCAGGGTGAAACTCTCTGTCCCTGAGATTGGGCCAAAGGCAAGGTTGGAGGGCATTTTCTTAGTGACTAATGGGGCAGGGCCAGTCCAATGTGTGTGGTACTACCCTGGCAGGTGATCCTGGGTTCTATACGAAAACCTACTGAGGAGCTGGAGTGAGAGCTGGAGAGATGGCTTAGTGGTTAAGACCACTGACTGCTCTTCTGGGGGTCCTGAGTTCAAATCCCAACAACCACACGGTGGCTCACAACCATCTGTAAGGAGATCGAATGCCCTCTTCTGGTGTGTCTGAAGACAGCTACAGTGTACTCACATATAATAAAGGAAGGGAGGAAGGGAGGAAGGGAGGAAGGGAGGAAGGGAGGAAGAGAACCTGCTGAGTAAGCCATGAGGAGCAAGCCAGTAAGCAGCATCCTCTGGCGCCTGCCTCAGCGCCTGCCTCCAGGTTCCAACCATAACTGCTTTTGACGATGACCTGTTATATGGAAGTAGTAAGTAAAACAGACGCTTTGCTCCCTATGTTTGCACTCAGTCATGGTGCACGTGACCTGTGTGTATCCCCCAATGACCCAAGAAGATGACTGCCCACGCCCCTGTGAAAGAAGGCTGTACAGGGCTGGCTTAGCTTTGAGACTGTGTTTTCCATAAGGACGTTTCAGTCAGCCTTCTTTTGACTGAGGGGAAAACCAAGAACATTGAACTTGTCAGTTGGTTGTTTTGGATACTTTTGTTACATCTTTATTTATGTTCTTATTTTCTCACCGTGTGTGTGTGTGTGTGTGTGTGTGTGTGTGTGTGTGTGTGTGTGTGAGAGAGAGAGAGAGACAGAGACAGAGACAGAGACAGAGAGAGACACAAAGAGAGAATATGTGTATGTGTCTATGTCTGTGAGTGTGTGTGTATGTGTGTGAGAGTGTATGTGTATGTGTGTATGTGTGTGTATGAGTGTGTGTGTGTATGTGCATATGTATATGTATATGTGTGAGTGTGTGTATGTGTGTGTGTATATGTGTGTGTGAGTGTGTGAGTGAGTGTGTGTGTGTGTGTGTGTGTGTATGTGCATATGTATATGTGTGAGTTCTTTTTTTTTTTTTTTTTTCTTTTTTTCACCTTGTGGGTTCTAAGGCCTGGCCCTGGCCATCCTTGAGTCCATGTGAGTATCTTGGAACCCTTTGCTTCCATGTGCTCCAGAAATGGAAGGAATCCTTAGGGCTTCATGCTGTGGGAAACACACACAACCTGGGAGGGGCTCAAGGCATTTCTGATTGTCACATCTCTCAAGAGTCTGTGTGAATATCATTTTCTCATGGAGCCATCCCCAAGGCCCTCAGGTCAGAGTATTCTAGAGTCCTCTCACCTTCCCCACATTGTAACTGAACAACTATTGAACAACTGTCTCCCTCTCTGGCTCCTGGGGAGCAGAGAACTATTGCAGGAGTAATTTGCCTTCTCAGAGAGGAATTGCTTGGTCCACTAAAAGAAGGAAAACAAAGGAAAAAAGCAACTCTGTTGCATCTAGCTCTGACTAATGCTCAAAGAGGAGCTGGCCAAGAATAGGTTTCACTAACTTCATATACACTGTTCTTTTTTTTTTCATATATACTGTTCTATACACTAATTTCATATACACTGTTGTCCTTAAATCTCTCAGGTCCCAGGTTGCACTTTGAACAATTTATAGAAGAGACTGTAAATCTACACACTTGGGCAGGTAGGAGAAACTTACATAGCAAAGATATTGCCAGGATTATTAAACACACCAGTGTTGTTCTTTTTAAATAGTGGTTACCCAAGTCCATCTTGCGCAGTCAGAATTATCTTCCCTGATAAGAGCAGAGAGGACTTCAGGACAGCCTTGATGATAGTTGTGACCCTGCAGTGCCTCTTGAGCTGTCCTGCAGAGCTCTGCTTGTAAGACAGCATCCTCTTGTTGTTATGGGAATGGAGCCTAATTGGAGGTCAATCACCATTTATCAATGGTGCATAAACATTAGCAGAAACTTTCTCAGCAACCCTAAACTTCAGTCATGGCACAATTTTTTTAAAAGATTTATTTATTTATTATATGCAAGTACACGCTGTCTTGAGACACACCAGAAAAGGGTGTCAGATCTCATTACAGGTGGTTGTGAGCCACCATGTGGTTGCTGGGATTTGAACTCAGGACCTTCAGAAGAGCAGTCAGTGCACTTAACCACTGAGCCATCGATCCAGCCCCATGGCACAAATTTTTAAATATACTTTCTAATCAGCCTGCTTAGTCACTTTCTATCTCTAGTCATCAGAGAAACAGCCTTCCTTTAGCTAAATTCTACTTTATGTCACTTAGTATTTCCTAAGAGCATTTATTAGTAAACCATCTAGAGCATCAATTTTACTACTCTACTTGTCTCCCCCTGCATCAAGACTAGTGTAACATCCCAGCACCTCTCCCAGTGTCAGGCTCCTGAATCAGAAGATGACCCATCAGTGGGCATGGAGGTGCACGTTCTGTAATCTCAGCATTAGAGAAGCAGAAGCCAGGTGACTAACAGTTCGAGGCCAGTCTGCACTACAAAGTGAAACCCTTTCAAAACATTAAGAATGAAATCAAGCCGGACAGTGGTGGCGCACGCCTTTAATTCCAGCACTTGGGAGGCAGAGGCAGGTGGATTGATTTCTGAGTTTGAAGCCAGCCTGTAGAGAGTGAGTTCCAGGACAGCCAGGGCTACACAGAGAAACCCTGTCTCAGAAAACAAAACAAAAACAAAAGAATGAAACCAAGCAGGTGTGTTGGCACAAGACAGTAATCCCAGGACTCAGGAAACAAAGGCAAGGAGGATCCGCAGTTCAAGGAGGATCGTAGCCTCATCTACAGGGCATCTTTGAAACCAGACTGGGCTACATGAGACCTTCTCTAAACAAACAAACAAACAAACAAGCAAAAAAGCAGGTGGGGGAAGGGAACATGATAAAAAGTACTGAGGGTGGGAACTAAAGTCTGTGCATTGGTGCCTCTTCAATGACATGGAAACTTTAAAGCTCAGTTAGTCGTTTAGAAGGGCTTTGAGCTGGCTGAGGTGGGAACTGGGTGTGTGCTTTCTCTGGTCCAAGGAAGAGCTAGCTGCCAAGCAGCATAAAGACTGCTGGGCCTGGGAACCATAAATGTGCATTGGCAGAAAGCGGCAGAATTACAAGTCTTTCTCCACAGTTCACTGGGTGTGGGAGAGAGGCTAGGGGATTAGATCAATCCAAAAACAAGGGCTCACGAGCTGGCTGTGTTGTGTTCTTAGATGAAGCAGTGCAGGGTGTTTTTCTTTCCAGTGAATGAGCCCTTTCAGAGCTCCATGGCTGGTCTCTTGGTTCTACACTGAAGACTATTCCCGGGTTTCAGCATCCATCCTAGAAGTGTTCCTAACTGATGAGTTGCCTGTAGTTAGGATTAAACAACAGCTTGAAGGGAGTGTGTGAATTTCCTAGAAAGTAAAATGTGTATGTGTGTATGTATGTGTGTGTATGTATGTATGTATGTGTGTATGTGTATGTTTATGTGTATGTATGTACGTATGTGTGTATGTGCATGTTTATGTGTACTTGTATGTGTGTATGTATGTTTATATATGTGTATATGTATGTATATATGTGTATGTGTGTATGTATATATGTATGTATATGATCTGAGGGATCTCTGATCCAGGAACATGGGCCCACTCACTTAAGGTTAGACTCACTGGATCCGGACTTGACTGATGGACAGAAACATCCTTGCTAGTCCATAAGCCAGAATATGACACAGGCAGAGGGAGAAACTTCAGGCCCAGAGGTTTGGGCTGTGACACCTTGAGGAAATCACTCAGTTTCTTGGGTGTTTATCTTCTTGAGAGGGTTATAACAGTTAAAAGAGCTTACACAGTGCAAGGTACTTATGAATACCACTGAAACCAGGGTCAGCATTCGTACACAAAGGGTTTCTCCCTTAAGAGACAGAAGGGAAAAGAGAGAAGGGGACAGGGTTTCATTTGCAACCACACTCAGCTATCACTTCTCCTTAGTTAGTTAATACATCTTATTATTGGGGCTGGAGAGATGGCTCAGTGGTCAAGAGCACTGGCTGCTCTTTCAGAGGTCCTGAGTTCAATTCCTAGCACCCACACAGTGAATCACAACAGTTGAGCCCCATGGGATCTGACATACTCTTCTGGTGTGCTGAGGTACATGCAGACAAAGCACCAATATACATAAAATACATAGCCAAATAATTAAATTTTCATAATGATCACTGTTGCTGGGTTTTGATTATTCTAAGCCTTATTTCCTCATCTTTAAACAAACATTATTTTTTTTGGTTGTGTTAACAATCACACATCTCCACCACCTGCCCCTGGGACCCAGTGACAGTAGGGTACAACACCACTGGCTGCTGAGATTCGATACATTCCCACAGTCACCTAAAAGGCCCATCTTCCCCCCTGCACATGCGCTGCATCCCCTTATAAAAGGCCAGTCTCTTCTCTCCTGATATCTTTTCCCCTCCACCCTAGCCTAGGGCACTGGTTGCTGGCCACTCCGTGCAGTAATGACGTTGGAATAAACACTTCCCTGGACCCGAGGGAGTAACTGTTGAACGGCTGGCACCCCTCTGGTATTCTTGGAAATGGAGGTACTGCCAGCTACAGTTTTGAAGGCTTTGGTTGGCCCTTTTCACCGAGCTGACCTTTTCCCTTGGGTGAGGCTTCAGTTTTTTCAGCACGGGTTTTTCTCTCTCTCTTGTAAATCTAAGAAGTAGGTGGACCGTGTCTGTCTGGGCTTTTAGCTTTGGCCCCTGCCCAGCACTGTGATGATGTACTGGATAGCTTGTGCCTTCTTTCAATCCTTCCCGTGTCTTTGGGACACCTTGGGCTCTGGCATGATGCCTCTCCTCACCCAGGGAAACAGTGTCCCCCACCTCCAAGATGCCCCATTTTGGAGATGTCTTTTGGAGAACGTCAGGCCACTACACTTAGCGCTTGACTTACAGGCATCTAAATTTATAGGTCTCTGCAGATGAACTTGTCCTCGATACCCCTTAGATAATCACCCAAATGGCTACCTAATGGCACCTTGGATTCTGATATTATATGGTCAGTCCCTGTGTCCAAGCTTTCTCTTCTCTTCTCTTCTCTTCTCTTCTCTTCTCTTCTCTTCTCTTCTCTTCTCTTCTCTTCTCTTCTCGCCTTCCTCTGTTCTTCCTGGTCTCCCTCCGCTCAGCTCCATAGCTATGACATCTCAACCAGAGGAAGCCTCCACTTACCCTGATCTTGCTAATGAATTCCACTTACCCCCCTCTGCTCCTTACTGGCCCCAGCCCACAGCCCCCCTTCTCCTCCTCTGGCTTCTTCAGACTCCTTCCTCTCCAGCTGTAGGCCACTCTAATCATCCCACTCTGACACCCACTTTCACTCCACCAGCAGCCTTCAGTCTCCCACTGCTCCCTCCCGCTCTGAGGTGGGACCTCTCTGACTCTCCCCACTCAGCCTTACCCAGACCCAGGTCTCCCTTTTAGATCACTAGGGTGGATGGCCTGGTCAAGCTACAGGTCCCCATTTCACTAAGTGAACTCTCTCAAATAAAAAAGAGCTGGGGTCCTATACCTCTAACTCCTCTACTTTCATTACAGAATTCCAATATACTACCCAATCCTATAGTCTCACCTTCTGTGACATATGTGATCCTAACTAACAACCTACTCCCTGATGAGTGCAGGTGAGTTGGGAACAGACTAGAGCACGTGCAGATGAAGTCCACCAAACTAATGGTACACACCAGGCCAGAGCTGAGGAGGCCCCTGAAGTGGAAACTTAAGGGTTCTTTGGAAAGCCAGTTGGATGGTGTTTGTTAGGGCAAACACACGAGGGGACGTTTTGTTAGAGTGGACACAGGTGTGAATGGCTAAGGCAGACTCACGAAGGCACATTTCGCTGAAGCAGACGTGGAAGAGAGGATGTTCCGCTAAAGCAGGCACGTGAAAAAGACATGTGATAAAAGATTCTTTGCTAATGACACGGATGTATTGTTCTACCTTACATTGTGTAGTTGAGCTCTGTTTGATGGGACTCCATAGAGAGAAACACACCAAAAAAACTTCTGATGGTGTGCTGTAGTTTCTTACCATTTCCAAAGACTTGCACTGATTGGATGCTGAGACATGACCTGCCACACCCACTCCAGTGAAAACTGCGTGGCAGGCCCAAAAGCTTGGACACAGTCCTGAGGCAAAAAGTTTCACAGAAACTTAGTCTCCTGGAGCCTTGGCATCTGGTAGCATGAACGGTCCAAACTTATCCTTGCATTAGTCAGTGAATAGATCTATATGCTTTCTTTCAGTATTGTTTTATTATAGGTGCCTCCAAGGAATGGTTTGACAAATAGCTAAGTTAGGTTGAACTTTGCTTCCTGGCCTTCACCAATGTCCTAGGCAGTCCTTGAGCCAACCCTGGGCTTGGAATTTAGTAAGAATGTTACCTAATCAGATGAATTGCCTCCAGTATTGAAAAAGAGATAGTGAAAGAAATTAGGCATTACTGTCTACTTACATAGAGTTAGAAATTTCAGGGCAAGCTTAGCAAAGTAAGTTTAGAATTCTTATTATAGTTTTGTATGGCAGACTACATTACTTAATAGAAGAAAGTCCCCCACAAAAGCCAAGTCATTCCCATATACAGGAATTTACAGTGGCCTAGGAAGAAGGAGGGTTATGGTTTAAGGAGGAACTACAGTATTGCATTATTCATGGGCAAGAGCAGAACCTCCTGGTGCAAGCTTTCACACGGCTCAGAGGAATAGCATAAATTGTGACTAGGGTGTGAAATCCTCACCTGGTTCCCTAACGGCTGACTTTAGAAAGGGTCACCTTTTATCTCAGTTGTAACCACTGCCTGGTTCCTGCCAGTCTTTATGTATGCATTTCTCTGTTTTGTGTCAGATAACTTTGGCTGATGTCACCTAACTTCTTTGTTTTCTTCTGTAATATAAGTCTGGTGCTCACTTTGAAAAATTACATTCAGATACAGCACTCTCTCTGTGTCAGTGTCTGTTTGTCACTTTTCGCTGACTCCTTGTCCATCTGATTACCCCCGTGGGTTTAGAGACCGACTGAGTCCAGTCTGTGGCAATGACCTATGCTGAGGGAAGGCATGTGGAGGACACATGATGTTTGGAGGGTATAAATAGGACTCCACAGAATGACGAAGTCAGAGCTTGGCTTGCTGGTAAAGCTAGCTGTACAATGCTTATGGGTCTCATATCTTCGCTGATCTTCACTTCCCTGAGAGAGGCAGAGCTGAGAACTTCTCCTGGTGTTTTTCCTGGTCCCTCCTGCTGACTCTAGCCATGGCTAAGGCCTGGATGTCTCTGCTAGGTAGTGTCACTGCTGTTGCTATCCTGATTCTACTGAACTGGACTACTGGTGTATTCGTGAGGTGTTTGCGAATGGATCGAGCTGCCACTGCCTGCTGACCTGTGAACTTAACTGCTGATTTCCAGACAACACAGATGGGATTTGCTCCAAAGAGCCATTTCTAAACAGGTCCACTTCCCCTGTATCCTTTCTTTTCCACTACTTCTGGTGGGTGATGGGTACAAGGGAGGTTAAAGCATTTAAGAAACATCATTAAAAATAGGGTTTGAGGGGCTGGAGAGACGGCTCAGCGGTTAAGAGCACTGACTGGCTCTTCAGAAGGTTCCGAGTTCAAATCCCGGCAACCACATGGTGGCTCACAACCATCCATAATGAGATCTGATGCCCTCTTCTGGGATGTCTGAAGACAGCTACAGTGTACTTACATATAATAATAAATAAATAAATCTTTTAAAAAAAATAGGGTTTGAAAAAATTAAAGTTACAGGTCCCTAGCCAGGATCCCCAGTGGAACTATCCCTGAGCCATTCAAGCTAGATATCAGTTTACAACTTGCCTCCTGGCCAGTCTCCATAAGGCTGCCCTCAAATCAGTAAACAATGAGAAACTCCAAGAGGTCAAACATGAAAACCTGTCTCAATTCCTAGAACTTTCTCACAAAGGCCCTCTTGCAATACACCAGTCTATACCCTGAAAACCCCAAAAGTAAACAGTTCCTCATGACCTATTTCTTTTTCCAACATTACAGCCAAATTTAAGTGCTTGGAGAGAGAACCCCTAACTCCACAGGCAGAACTTTTAGTGCTGACCTTTAAGATGTACCATGGGAGAGATGAAAAATCTTGCAAGCAAAAATAACAATTGCTGGCCAAGGCCATTCAACCAGCTTTCAGTGACTGCCCAGGCTCCCCTGCCTCCTGAGGCTTGAGGACCACTGGGTCCCTGCTTCAAATATGGTCAAGATCACTGGGCTCAGGCCTGCCCTAACCACGCACCCCAATAAGCCACCCCGGCCATGTCCACCCTCCAGCCGACTTCCTAGGTCTGGCCATGGATGAAGGAAGGGGAACAGGCTCCCTTGGCCTGACCACGGTCATCTCTGACAGGGAGCCTCCAGTAGTCACTACCATATCAGGGTGACACACCTCCTTCCTCCTGGACACTGGGGCCACTTACTCGGTGTTGATGGAGTTTTGGGCTTATGGGTCTTATATCTTCACATTTCCCTAATTTCAGGGTAGGTGCTTACCAGCCTCACCAGACCCTACCACTCAGTTGCGTCTTTTTTTAGGGGGGCAGTTCAAGACGGGGTTTCTTAGTGTAGCCCTAGCTGTCCTGGAACTCACTTTGTAGACCAGGCTGGCCTTGAACTCAGAAATCCACCTGCCTCTGCCTCCCAAGTGCTGGGATTAAAGTTGTGCGCCACCACCTTTAATGGGCTCAGTTGTGTCTTTAAGGGCAGTCCTCTCATCCATTCTTTTCTGGTGGCGACAACCTGTCCCATCCCCATATTGGGAAGGGATCTTCTAGCCAATGTGGGAGCTCTAGTTCCTTTGCTCCGCCCATTTGCCTGACCCCCAAGCTCTCCAGAAGTCTTTCTCCTCCTTCTCCTGGCCACCCAACCTACTGGTTCTAACACATCATCTCCTTTGCCATCCTCCCAGATGGACCCCCCAAGTCTGGGATGTCCAAATTCCTCAGTTGCTGAACACCATTCCCCATTATCATCCAATACCATGTACCATCCTACCTGGTACATCACCCAAGCTCAGTACCCACTATCTCCAGAGTTTCTGGAACTTAAACCTATCATCTCCGACCTCTTAAGAAAAAACAACTTTGTCCCATCTTCCTCCTTTAACACCACTATTGTTGGGAAGCCCTGCTATGGAGATCACAGTCTACTATGACCAGATAGCTTCCTGATGTTGGAACAAAAGAGAGGACTCTCTTTTTCAGTGGGGCTTTCTCTCCTCCGCCTGACCTTATCTGGGAAGCCCAATCCCTACATACTGTAGAGGTATGTCATATAGTCCTTGGTGAAATCACAGGCTCAACTTCCTCTCCACCCCATAAGAATCTGCTCAGCAGGCACCTCTCCATGCAAATGAGACATTCCCAGTACTGAAAGCCTTAGCCAATGCACCCTCACCTAAAAACCCCTCCCACTGTCCCAGGTCTATATAGCCCTTGTTCACCCTGAATAAAAGATATGCACTTGCTGTTTCACCAACTGTTGTCTAAGAGAACTGTATCACTGAATACTGTCTGTAACATTAAAACCCTTGGAGAAGAACACACACACACACAGGCCCATGTGCACACACACACAGGCACACACACAGGCACATGTGCACACACACACAGGTACACACACAGGCACATGTGCGCGCGCGCACACACACACACACACACACACACACACACACACCCTGGTGCTCTCAGGCAGGCCAAGAGCCAGCTGCCCCACCCATTCCAGACTCTCTTTCATCCTTTCCTGCCCAGCAGGGGTACAGCAATGCCTGGACACCTTAGGGCAGAAGCAGAACACAGAACCACACCTTATACTTGCATTAAAAAGCCCAATGGAACCTACAACCTGCTTCAGGATCTCCAGCTCATCAATTCTGCAGTGGTCCCTCTCTACCCTGTCAGAACCAGTCCTTATACACTCCTTTCCACTATCTCTTCAGGGGCCTCCCATTTCTCAGTCCTGGACCACAAAGACACCTTCTTCTCTATTCCCCTCAATATCCAGTCACAAAACACTTTTGCTTTCACTTTAACTGATCCTGACACCCACCTCTCTACCCAGCTCACCTGGACTGTACTACACAAGGGGTTCTTAGACAGCCCACATCTATTTAGCCAGATCCTGGCCTTTGATCTACTCTCTTTATCTCTGCCCAAATCTACAATTCCTTTTTTTTTTTAGATGTTATTTATTATTATATGTAAGTACACTGTAGCTGTCCTCACACATATCAGAAGAAGGCATTGGATCTCATTATAGATGGTTGTGAGCCACCATGTGGTTGTTGGGATTTGAATTCAGGACCTTCGGAAGAGCAGTCAGTGCTCTTCCCCACTGAGCCATCTCACCAGCCCCAAGTCTACACTCCTACAGTATGTAGATGACATTCTCTTCTCCTACAAATTAGTCAAACTACCACCTCTGCTCTTATGAATTTCTTGTCAAGCTAGGTCTTCAGAGTCTTACCATGTAATGTCTAATTGTCCACACCTCAGGTCACTTACTTGGGACTAACAATCACTCCAACCCCCAAAGCCATTACCTTAGATAGAAAACACCTAATCCTTCAGGCCCCAGCCTTACACCTCCTAGATCTAACCTGTCCCTTCTCCCTTTATGTAATAAAAAGGGGGAGAGATATGCCCTCAGGATCCAAGGCCACTGACTGGGATGCTCCCTTGCACCTGTAGCGCACAGATTGACCACCCAGGGACAGGCATCCTGCATGTGGACTTTCCTGCTGCTGAGCAGTTACTCATTTACAAATCCAAAACACTAATTTTTGGTCAGCTACCACTATCTTCTCTACCCTCCAGGACTCTTCCTCTCCAGGTGGAACTACAGACTGACTCTACACTTACTTTCCTATCCTGCCCACATCTCAACATCGCAAATCTTCTTCCGGACCAAACACAGACCACGCCCCATCTCTTTCTTACATTGAAACCTTAGAGGAACTACTGCTTCACCCCTCACACATAAGGGAGGGCACATTGCCTCAGACAATCTATACCTGGTACACAGAGGGCAGCTCCTTTGTACATGAGGGAACCCGAAAAGCTGGCTATGCCATAGAGTCAGATACAGGCTCTCCCTGCTCACTCCACTAACCAGCAGGCTGAACTAATAGCTCTCACCCATGCTTTCCAATTAGCACTAGGACAATTCTCAAACATCTACACAGACTCCAGATATGCCTTTGGTTGTGTGTGTGTTTTTTGTTTTTTGAGACAGGGGTTCTCTGTGTAGCCCTGGCTGTCCCGGAACTCCAGACTGGCCTCGAACTCAGAAATCCACCTGCCTCTGCCTCCCAAGTGCTGGCATTAAAGGCATGTGCCACCTCCGCCTGGCTCAAATATGCCTTTCGTGTCTTCCTACATATAGCTGGATCAGGACCCTGCTCCCTTAAGATTCAGAGAAAGCCAGAGATCAGCCACCTTGTCCCCAGTCCCAGAAGAATGAGGCCTCACTTTGGCCACCCTGCTTGACTCTCCTGGAGTGGACACTGAAGTTTTCTTCTTTTCCTCTTGTCTGCTTCTCTCCAGGGTAACTCTTACACACGGAGATTTGAGGTTCAGGAAACCCTCACTTATAACAAACGGTCCCTTCAAATAGGGTGGGGAAATTTTTCCATAGCAGGCCATCAGGAGCCAATCAATATTCCCATTTCCCCTGTATCCACCCCTCCTCTTTCATTTAATAGCTGTTTTGTCTGCTTCCTCTTTGACCAGACAGAAACTTCTTGTAAAGAGTGGCCAGGGTGCTGGAGAGGTGGCTAAGGGTTTAAAAGCACTGACTGCTCTTCCAAAGGTCCTGAGTTCAATTCCCAGCAATCACAAGGTGGCTCACAACCATCTGTAATGGGATCTGATGCCTTCTTCTGATGTGTGTGAAGACAGCTACAGTGTACTTACATAAAACAAATAAATAAATCTTTAAAAAAATATTTGAGAAGACAAGAGCAGTGGCTAAGTGGTTAAGAGCACGGGCTGCTCTTGCAAAGGATATAAGTCTAATTCCAGGCACCTATATTGTGGCTAATAAGTGTCTGTAACTCCTGTTCCATGGGACTTAATGCCTTCTTCTGACCTCCAAGTAGGCAGGCACATGTTGTATATAGCCATACATTCAGGCAAAACCCCCATACAGGCATTGTGGCATATGGTTGTAATCTTGACGGTTCAGTCGGAGGCAGAGAGGATTGATATAAATTTCAGGCCAGCCAGGGCGACACAGGGATGATCCAGTCTCCATAAAACAAATAAAGAGGGTGATACTGGCAAATACTTCATGGTTGACCTGGGTTTCCCTAAGGGCGGGCTTGGGTGGGTGACTCACATTCCCAGAGAGCAGGCTCTTTACCGTCAGGTTCTCATCTCCTTCTGTCTTCTGGAACCTTCTCAGCTTACAAAGCGTTTTCTCTTACATGTGTCTCTCACCACAGCCCGCAGACTGAAGAACTGAACCACAGAGAGAGGAAGTGACTAAACCCAGGGCCCTATCCTGTCCCTTCATCATGGCATTCCCTGACAAGAAATTCCACTTTAGGGTCACGAAGCCCTTATGATCCTGAAGCATCTTACGGCCTACCCACCATGGTATGGGTATCTTGCCAGCATGATTGACCGTGCACTGAATCTGTGCCTAGTGCCTGAGGAAGACAGTATCTGAATGATACTAGGGCTGGAATGAGCTGCCATGTAGGTGCTGGGAATTGAACCGGTGTCCCCCAGAAGAGCAAACTTATGCCTCTTGCCGGCTGAACCATCTCTCCAGACCTTTTGTTTTTGTTTTCTGAGGCAGGGACCCATGTAGCTCAGGCTAGCCTTAAATGTGTTATGTAGCTGAGGATAACCTTGAACTAGTAATCTTTTTCATACAGTATATTCTGATCACAGTTTCCCTCCCCCGACTCCTCCAGAGCCTTTTTACCTCCCCCACCCGCCCACCTTCCTTCATACCTGCTTTCTCTTTCTCTTTCGAAAAACTAACTAGCAAACAAACAAACAAACAAACAAACAAAAAAGAACCAAAAAAACCAGAGAAAACAATTTTAAATACAAAATCAAAAACCAAAACCAAGCCGGGCAGTGGTGGCACACGCCTTCAATCCCAGCACTTGGGAGGCAGAGGCAGGAGGATTTCTGAGTTTGAGGCCAGCCTGGTCTACAGAGTGAGTTCCAGGACAGCCAGGGCTACACAGAGAAACCCTGTCTCGAAAAACCAAAACAAACAAACAAACAAACAAAAATAGCACAAGGAACAGAGAGACACTGGCTGGGAGTGGGTGGTAGGGGTGAGGAGGGAACAACAGCAAAAAAATAAAAACACAAAACCAGAAAACAATACACAAGCAAAATAAATAAATAAATAAATAAATAAATAAATAAATAAAAATTTAAAAACAAAAAACAAATCAATATGAGACAGACAAAAAGTGTACAAAAGTACATTGAGTTTGTTTTGTGTGGGGTTGGCCATCTGTTGCTGGGCACAGGGCCTTACCGTAAGTGTGGTTAATATACCCAGTGAGATTGTATTGGAGAAAATCTGTTTCCTTTGCAAGTAGATGTCGCTTGGAGACCTCCTTGGTTAGGGATGGGAGCCCCCCGTATCCACTTCCCCTTGTAGCAGTGGCTTCCCCTCCCTCTTGCATTGTGCTAGCCCATGCATGCTGCCACAGACTGAGAGTTCACATGTGTGTCAGCCCTGGTGTCTGGAACACACTGTTTCTTTGGTGTCATCATCCCTGCTGGCTCTTACAGTTTTTCTGCTTCCTCTTCCTCATAGCTCCCTGAGCCCTGAGAAGAAAGGTTTAATGAAGACATCCCTTTTAGGACTGATGGCTGTTTTAGGGACAGGTTTCTCTATGTCGCCTTGGCTGTCTTGGAAGTCACTATGTAGCCCAGGCTGGCCTCAAACCTAAGATTCTCTTGCCTTAGCCTAGGTTTCAGGTGTGCCATCACACCAGCATTCTCTTTCCTTTTTCTCCCTCTCCCTGTGTCTGTTACTCTCTAAAGTATGAAACTGTAATCTATTCTAGCATGGTGGGTTATTGTAGAAAATGTTAATCCCAGTCTGGAATTTCTACCCTGCCTTTGATCATCTTTATTCCAAATAAAAGACACATAGCCTTCATATTTATAATAAGCTTTAAACAGCACAAGAGTTGGGCAGATAGCTATTCTCTATGTAATTAGAATCTACTTTTTGTCACTAATCCTGAGTTATTTGCTATGTTTTATTTATTTGGGCTGTTAACTCCTATTGGCCAACCTTCAGGGCCATGGTTTTGACCCCTAACCTATGACATCTAAGTAAGTATGTCTTTTATCAAGGCGGGTAGAAACCCCAGACTGAGATTAAAAATTTCTACAACAGTGGGTCTTGTCTATAATTCTAGCCCTTTGCAGGGAGGTGGGTAGAGGCCTTGAGGATCAGGAGTTCAAGGCCAGCCTCAGTTACATGAGAACCTGGTTAAGAAACAAATAACAGGGCAGAGACTATCATGAAAGTCTTCAGGAATCGGTACATCACCTTCGCATGGGACCATTCAAATCTGTGAGACTGGCTGTGACTTTACTACATGGACTTGTTATGGAGTTTGTGACCCCAGGGAGAAGATCATAGACTCAATCCAAATTTACAATTTAAATATTTATTGGTTACTTTCTAGCAAGATGATTCAAGGTTGCCATGTAGAAAGGATATGGGTATGGGTAAGGGCTTTTTTCTATTCTTTCTTTCTTTCTCTTTTAAAGATTTATTTTATTTATATAAGTACACTGTCACTGTCTTCAGACACACCAGAAGAGGGCATCAGATCCCTTTACAGATGGTTGTGAGCCACCATGTGATTGCTGGGAATTGAACTCAGGACCTCTGGAAGAGCAGTCAGTACTCTTAATCACAGAGCCATCTCTCCAGCCCCGATTTATTTATTCTTTTTTTTGTTTAAGATTTATTTATTTATTATATGTAAGTACACTGTAGCTGTCCTCAGACACTCCAGAAGAGGGCATCAGATTTCGTTACGGATGGTTGTGAGCCACCATGTGGTTGCTGGGATTTGAACTCCGGACCTTCGGAAGAGCAGTCAGTGCTCTTAACCACTGAGCCATCTCACCAGCCTAATTTATTTATTCTTATTTTATGTACATTGATGTTTTGCTACGTGTAATGTAATGTACGTAATTCCAGAGCTAAAGTTACAGACACGTGTGAGCTGCCAGGTGCATGCTGGGAATTTAACTGGGTCCTCTGGAAGAGCAACCTGTGCTCTTAACCACTGAGCCACCTCTCCAGCTCTCCAGCTCCTGGGGAAGGACTTCCACAGGCAAACAAGCAAAAACTATTCTGTTCTGCCAGGTAAAGTGGTTAAGGCAACTCAAAACAATCTTTGGATAGCTGTGTAAACAGTTACAGAAGCTAAGTACTCATATCATAACAGGTAGAAAGTCATAGCTGTACATTTTTAAGTGGGGGTCAGAGTCAGGGTTACTGGGAACTTATCTTCCAGCGACAGGGTCACAATCAGCTGATATGTATCAAGATGAATGCTTAGCAGAAAGTGGAACTTCTTTGGCCATAATAGGCTTCAACACCAGGTATGAAGATAAGGTCTTGATAAAAAGCTTCAGTGAAAGAAGCAAGGGTTCCCAGGAACTCACACTTCTACAGAAAGAGAAGATTCATCGCCGGAGAGATAGGAAACAGCTTGGAGGTAGAATCACACCACATGTAAGGTCCTTAGGTAAATTACCCGAATGAGAGGGAGATAAGCCAGGTATGGTGGGGTCGAGGCTGTGGAATCCACTGGGAAAGACCAAAGGCTTAGATTACATGAATTTATTCTTACTGCTCCCAGAAGGACCACGGCCTTAGAGCCAAACATCATGCCCTGAAGGAGGAGGTTATGGTGGGGTCTTAAGAACATCAGAAAGGTCTGTGTTACACTGACCATGGAATCCACACCAGGCAGGAAAATGGTTTTAGCTCCCTTGGTTTCTTACTTTTCAGTTCTACAATAATAAAAAGAAACCATCTTACCCCTTTCCCACAGCAATTAGCAAAGGTAGCTGTTAGGGCTGGAGAGATGGCTCAGAGGTTAAGAGTAGTCAGTGCTCTTCCAGAGGTCCTGAGTTCAATTCCCAGCAACCGCATGGTGACTCAAAACCATCTGTAATGGGATCTGATGCCCTCTTCTGGTTTGTTTATACAATAAATCTTAAATTTTTTTTTAAAAGGCAGCCGTTAATACCTCATGGCCCGTTTTCCTATTCTAATCTCACCTGCAGGCCACTGGGCTCGCCCGGGCACACAACTGTAATACTTTCAATGTTTGCTCTGCATTGGTACTTCCTTACTGCTAAGCCCCTCACTCCATCTCTCTTATCCTCTACTGCATCTCCCAGGAACAGCCTTTTGGCCCCCAGAGTCCCTAGGGTATGCTTGGCTCCATACTAAGTTTCTCTACTCATCATAGGGATGTACCTAAGGTTTTCCTCAGATCTGAGAGCTTTGGTGACTGGGATAGAGCAGTTCACTTCTGAGCAGGGGAAACCACAGTCCCTTGCAGTTAGGGCTGCCTGTCACATCCCCACAGTGGCAACTGTAGCCCCAAGATTTAAGAGATGCAGGGGTGAGGAGCAGTAACTCAAGGTCACCTTAAGCACTGCGTAGCAAGTGTTTCTCAAGGCCTCTGCTTCATGGCTCGCTTCCAGGTTTCTGCCTTGACTTTGCTCTGATGGCCATCAATGGTGGACTGTAACCTGTATGATGTAAACCCTTTCTCTCCCTTGCTTTGGTCATAGTCTTCGTCATAGGAACAGAAAGTAAATTAGGACAAGGAGGCATTGGGGGGAATATAGTCAAATTCATTATATTTGTGTATGAAAATAACGTGAAGTCTATTGATACAGGTGATTAACCTATATCAGTAAACAAAAAGCTTGAATGTCCAAATGCAAAAAAAAAAAAAAAAATCCTAAAAATTATTACAACTCTGTTCAGCAACCTGCAGCCCGGGAAACCTGTCAGGTCTACAAAGACTTATTGGAACTGTGATATTTCTTTTCTTTCTTTCTTTCTTTCTTTTTTTGTTTTTGTTTTTTTTTGTTTGTTTGTTTTGTTTTGTTTTTCTGTTTTTCGAAAGAGGTTTTCTCTGTGTATCCCTGGCTGTCCTGGAACTCACTCTGTAGACCAGGTTGGCCTCGAACTCAGAAATCTGCCTGCCTCTGCCTCCCATGTACTGGGATTAAAGGCGTGCGCCACCACTGCCCAGCAACTGTGATATTTCTAAAGCAGCTTAAAAGGACAGGAGGCAGAAAAGACAGGGGCCTGACTTTCAACCGCTAAGACACACTATATTTATTAGTGCACTTAGCAAGAGGCAGCCTCTCTCCCACGGGAAATTGAGGGGTCTACAGAGGGTAGAGGGAGCTGGCTGAAATGGTTTATAGGGTTGGGATGAGGGACTTGGCAGTAAGGAAGTTGTTATTTTCCAAAACAAAGTATCCTTTCTAGGATGTCCATAAGAACAAAAGGTTATCCATAACATTGTAGGAATCTTGTTTTACTGTACCAGGGGTACTTCAGGAGACCACGTGCCATCTTCCAGGGCCCACAGCCTCCTGGTTTTCACAGTCTTGCCTTCTCGACAGTCCCCGAGTCTCCCCAAGCTCACAGTACCCAGCCTTAGATTACTCATTTGGTCTCACGTGACCCTCTGATTCCCTAGACCACAATGCTACCACCATGCAGGGGCAGTAGAAGCCCAGCTCCGGGTCTTCCCGGCAAAACGGAGCAGGGCGCGGAGATTCGGGGCGGGGCCTAGGGCGGGGTTCTGGACTCTGAGAAGGAAACCCTGAGCAGACCTTTGGACTCAGCTCTGCGGGAATCACATCAGCCGTTGACTCAGTCGACTCCCCCAGGCATAAAATCACAAAAGAGTTTTTGTTAGATGCTGATTGGGGAGGGAGGGGGAAAAGGGAGTCCAGGCTCCTTTTAGAAGGCCAGACCTCTGCAGTTTGAGCCAGGGGCCGCCTGGAGCCGCCCGGGACGGCCCAGAACGGCCCAGAACGGCCCGGAGCCAACCTGGGGGGAGCAACAGGACTTGGAGGGCTCAGAACTGCTAAGGCATCTCTCTCTATCCCTGCTGAGAGTCCATGCAGTTGGTCCTGTGTGGATTCACCAGGTAGTTGCTGAGTGCAACGTTAGCCAAACCTATCCGAACGTTTGTAAAATGTTAAACAAGGGCAAAATCTGGGGAACAGGTCCTGATAACGAAGATTAAACTGTAAATTACTTTAAAATACAAGGCAATTTACCTTCAATTCCAGTACTGCAGAGGCAGGAGGACCAGCCTGGTCTATACAATGAGTTCCAGGCCAGCCAGGGTACACAATAAAACCTTGAAGAAAAAAAAAGGGGTGGGGGGCAAAGTGGCAAATCAGATACCCTGATGGGATATGAGATGGGACAGAGAGAGATGGCTCAGCAATTCTGAGCACTTGCTTGCACGGGAAATCGCAGTGATTAGACCACTCCTGTGGGTGGAAAAGGAAAAGTTTATTCAAACTGCCAAGGCTATCTCTCAAGGGTCAAAAAGGTAGGGAAAGCCTTGCCAGTTATAAAGAGAGGAGCTAGCCAGAACAGCATGGAGGTTCAGAGTGGTAGAGGGGCTTTGATATGTGTTACAGTTTATGTTAATAGGGAACTAGTTGCCACATTTGCCCCATTTGGTAGGGAAAGATTAGGGAAATGGCTCTACCTGGCAGTCAGAAGCCATTTTGTAGGCTTCTGGAGAATGCTGAGTGTAAGCTTTTGTTTATCCACAGACAAACTTGTTCTATTTTGAGTCCAGCCTGAGCTGAGCCCAGATTGTCATTTGGGGACACTGTCAGGAGTGCTGCCGTTTTAGGGACTTGAGGGTGGGGGCCTAACATCGCTCTTCCAGAGGACCAGGGTTTGATTCCCTGCACCCACACAGCAGCTCAGAAGTCTGTAACTCCACTTTAGGAGATCTGACCCCCACTTCTGGCCTCTTGGGGTTCATGGAACACAGGCATAGAAGCAAGAAAAACACCCACACAGAGCAGGCTGGGAAAGGTAAAATTTAAAGAAAATGGGAAGCTGGATATGGTGGTTCATACTTATAATCCCAACACAGAAGGGCTGCATGAGGTGAAGGCCAGTCTGGGCCACTAAGGAAGTTTCTAGCTAGCTGAGGCTATCTCAAAAGCAAACAAAATCAAGTAAATAATAAATCCCACCCCTGCTGTGAAGGACTCACTGGAGAAGAACAGATGGGAGAAGAGGGAGGTCTCCCCATAGCCTGGTCCTGGGGGAACAGCCTCTGCATCCCTAACATTGCTTTCTAATTTGAGGTGGACAGTGATACCCCTCCCTCCAGGCCCTTGGGTGGCCCTGAGTTGCCCTGACCTATGCTCTCTCATTTCAACATCAAAGAACTTGTTGTAGAAGCCTGCGCCTCAGCCTCATCAAGGCCTGTTTCACTGCAGTCCTTGGAGAGATCCCTACACAGTGGTACCCTTTGCTCGGGTCACCAAAGCCACTGTCCTCCTCTGACCACACCCTGGGCTCCACTAAGCCCTCCCCTGTTTGGGAGGAAGCCAAAGTTGACTGTCCTGTTCTGTCCTGCTGCAAATCTCATGTACACTCTGCTTAGTTCAGCGCATCGGTGGCTCTGGGACAGCCCTGTGCCCAGCTTGCAGCAAAGGCTCTTCCCAAGGTCCACACCCAGCCTCCCCAAAGGAGGCAGCAGGGAAGAGAGCATTCTCGTCCACCTCCCTGGAGACTTGGCTTGGATCGCTGGGGTCTGGCCAGCTCTGAGGATCCATCTGTTCTCAGCCATCAGACAGCAGCAGCCACCAGCCTCAGAAGGTGGTATTCAAACCTTCAGAACCCTGAGGCCACGTCAGAGGTACAGCCACTGATGACAAGTCCCTAACAAGGTGCAAAGCACAGGACATCCTCCTGGCCCCACGCTCTGTCTCAACAGAACACAAGGTGTTTAATGGTCAATTCATGAGAGACCGGCTCTCCCCGCAGCTTCCACCTGAGGTCCGCAGGGCATCCTCTTCTGAGGAAGGGGGATGAGAGCATACCCCCTCATACCTGTTTAGACAAAGTGTTTTAATGTCAAGGGTGGCAAGATGGCTCAGTGGGTAAGGCCTGAAGACCTGAATTTGATCCCCAGGACCCACACAGTGGGAGAAGTTACCCCATTCCTGAAAGTTATTTTCTGCAAGTGGTAGCAGAGCTGTGCTGGGAGTGTGCAGACCGAAGTTTTGACTCCAGTTCTGCTCTCATAGCCAAGCCTCTCCCACGTATCCCTCCTTCCATTAGTCTGCAACTTCATTTCATAATGTCCTGAAGACAATGAAATGACACGAAGAAGCTAAACCGCCTTTGCAGAGCTCGGGTATGTGGCTGAGTGACAGAGCAATCCCTAAGCACATGAAGGCTCTGAGCACCATCCCTGGGCCTGCTGAGTGCACAGAGGAAGGACAGACCTCGGTGAGGTACCGTGCTGGGGAGCACTCAACTGTGGGTCTCTGAGCTTCTACTTATGGACATTGCCCAGATGTCACCGGACTTAAGTGCCATTCATATGCTTCCAAACATGGTTACCTACTTCTTTTTTTTTTTTTTTTTTTGGTTTTTCGAAACAGGGTTTCTCTGTGTAGCCCTGGCTGTCCTAGAACTCACTTTGTAGATCAGGCTAGCCTCCAACTCAGAAATCCGCCTGCCTCTGCCTACCAAGTGCTGGGATTAAAGGCATGCCACCACTCCCGGCTACTTTTTTTTTTTTTTTTTTTTTTTTTGGTTACCTACTTCTATCCAGGTGGCCTGTACATGTACAGAGGTACCTGTCCCTCTCTGAGTAGAAGGGACGACATGTGGGCTCCTGGGAAATGTGAAAGAACCAAAACTTAACTTGTTGGTCCCACCTGCCCAAGGACCAGGTAACTTGCTGGGATGCTGGAAGTTGTAGTTCTTAGAAAATAACTAAGCCACATGGGAAAATACTGTGGCCATATGGGTTTGTCCTTAAAGGACTTTGCAATATGTGTCCCAGGGCCACTCAGCTAAGAACTTCAGGGAGTGGTCCTGACCAAAACCCATTCTGGTCAGCGTTTAATTAAAGCATGCTGCTTCAAATCTGGCTCAAAATCGTAGAACCCGTGTTCCTCTATTGGCTCTCAGGATTAACAAATGAAAAATAGATTATATATGTTCTCATATATATAACATATAAATATATAAAGGGAAGAACCAGAACACAGAAAAACATCAATCAAAACAAACCTCCAAAAGTGTAACTATATCAGTGTCCAGTGTGTGGGGCTTTCTCAAGATCTTCTGGGCTCCGAGCTCTTGGCTATCTGGCTCTGCCCTCTGCAGCATACACAGCTTATCTCAGAGGTTCAGGTGAGCTCCATTCCACAGCTCCTGCTGTCCTGGGGGTCATTCCATGGTCTTGGCCTTTCCAACTTGCTAGGATCTCCACGGCAGCTGAGAATACACCGTTACCAATGACCTCTCATGGCCTACCTTCAGGGCCTCCAGCCCTGCCTCGCAGTGCCAGCCTCAGCTGCTCTCCATGATCTTTTCATGCCTTCAAAGCCAGCATCACCTGAGTGACCATTACGCATCACCAAGTCCAGCTGTCAACATGAAGTGCAGCTGTGCCCTGCTCTGACCACAATTTTCATTTTACTGACCCTGCAGAAATATTCCCAGATTTTACCTCAGTGATGCTGGTCTCTTGTTAATCACAGTCCCAGCTGACCAGTGTCAGTTATCCCAGTAAAGGCTTCATGTTAGTGGTCCTGGCCTCTTATTGATTATAGCTGGCTCTTCAGCTCCAGATGACCAGAACCACAGATTCTTTTATTTATTTATTTATTTATTTATCCTCAGATACTCCAGAAGAGGGCATCATATTTTGTTATGGTTGGTTGTGAGCCACCATGTGGTTGCTGAGATTTGAACTCGGGACCTTCAGAAGAATAGTCGGCGCTCTTAACCACTGAGCCATCTTGCCAGCCCCCACAGATTCTTAATAAACGCATGAATGGCCCTGATAGAGTTTTTACTTTCCTCTGAAACGTCATAAGCCAGACCTCCATCGTCCACACTGCTCAAAGCATTACCCTCTTAGATCCCACAACAACCTACTAAGTTCTGAACACCCAGTGGCTTTTCTAGCCCAAAGTTCTAAAGTCCTTCCTGAAGTGGAAGAAAAAAAGTGGGCAGAACTATCACAGCCATTTCCCATGAACCTGGTACCAATTTCTGGTTTAGTTTGCTTTCTATTGTGGTTAACACCATGACCATAAGCAGCTTGGGGTAGGAAAAGGTTTATTTGGGTCAGTGGTTACAAGTTCAACATCAGGGGAAGCCAAGGCAGGAACCTGGAGGCAGAAACTAAAACAGAGGTCATGAGGTGTGCTGTCGACTGGCTTGTTTCCCCTGGGATTCTCAGCCTGCTTTCTTATACAACTCCAGGACCACCAGCCCAGAGGTGGCACCATGCACAAGTGAAGACTGGTCCCTCTCACATCAGTCACTAAGCAAGAAATGACCTCACAACTGGCCTACAGGAGAATCCATGGGGGCATTTTCTCAGTTTAGGTTCTAACTTGTGTCAACTTAACAAAAAAACAAAACAAAACAAAACAAACAAACAAACAAATACCTGCCCGGGACATCGATCGGGCAGTGGACTCCTAGACTGGCAAGTCAGTTGTCCTAGGGAAACAAATCAGAGGGGGCTTGTTGGAAAGATTGGTGCGAGTGCATATAAAGCTGGATCAGGTGTCCAGCAAACTTCTCTGCACCCAGCAAGAGAGTTAGAGCTCTGGCTGGAGAGATGGCTCGGTGGTGAAGAGACTGACTGCTCTTCCAGAGGTCCTGAGTTCAATTCCCAGCAACCACATGGTGGCTCACAAACCATCTGTAATGAGATCTGATGCCCTCTTCTGGTGTGTCTGAAGACAGCTACAGTGTACTTACATAAAATAAATAAGTAGGTAGATAGATAGATAGATATTTAAAAAAAAATAATTGGATACACATTGAGAGCTACCCAGTGGCTTCTGGGATTTGGGGTGAGTAGTTGGTCCCAAGGAGATGACAGTCTTCTTTAGTGACTATGGTATGTCCCCACACACATCTCTAAGGAGGTGTCAGGGCCCTAGCTGGGGGTGCTTGGTCTGTTTGGGATGGTAAAACTGGAAAGGGGACAGAGTCCCGAAGGACAAGCTTGGTGATGAGCTATGGAGCTGAGGGGTAAGTAAGCAAATAAGATCTAGCCAGCACCGGGGCAGACATGGTCCCTTTTTGCTCTATTCTTTGTCCACTGGCATGGTTTGGGGCCGGTGGTCAGAGGCCAAACAAGTTTCCTCCTGCCTCAGCGTGTTTCCTCACAGCAGGCTGGGACTCTCCTATTTCTGACTTCAGGCCCTTGGTATGTTTGAAATTCTTGCCTCTCCTGTGGCTGCCCAGCCCACCTCTGACCACAGCAGAGCTTGCGCCCTTCTCCCTGCCCTTCTGTGTCTGCTGCTCTTAAGTCTTCAGGGCCATTTGTCAAGATTAATTTGACACTGAGCTGGCTCTCTCTGGAGATACAGGGAAGTGCCTAGGCGTCACAGCAAGACTCATGTGGGAAAGATTCCCATGATAAGGCTGACCTGTGGCCAGAGGCCGAGGCCGACCCACCACAGCCCAGGAAGAAAAGATGCCTTGTTAGAGGCTCCGGGGAATGGAGATAATTTGTTCTGCTTGATCTTTCACCCCCTTCCCATCTCCTTGCATTTCTCCCTACTTCTTAAAGAGGCACCCCCTCCAATGACTGACAGAGCCCTTGTCACCTCCAGAGCTGAACTCTGTGCGTGGAACATTCTTGGTTTAATTTCTTCAATGAGTTGACAGATCCAGTTATCACACAAATCATCCTATTCTCCTAAGAGACACTTTGAGGAGGAAGGTGAGGTTATATAATCTTACTTACTCCAGACGAAAGGCAATATTTCCCACCCTTATCCCAGCATCTGCCATTGATCTGGGAATTGGTCACAGTTCAGCTGTGGCTGCAGTTCACTGCAGTTCCAGGCTGAGGAACGAAACAATAGGTTCCTCTGTATTCTCAACACGCTTTGAGGCCACAGCCTGATTCCCCACCTCTGGGCAGGGCCCACCCATCCTCCCATGATCTCCTGTCTCTCTCAGAGCATCTGTCCTCAAAACCCATTCAAACTCCTCAGCCCAGAGTGACCTCAGGTTCTGCCCAGGAAACCTGCTAAGTTTAGAAGCCCTGGTCTCCAGTTGGTTGAGGTCCTAGCTCAATGCCCCTAATCCTGGCACTCAGGAGACAGAGGAAGGAGGAGTTTAAAGTCAGACTGGGCTCTATAGTGATGCCCTGTCTCAAAAAAAAACCAACAAGAATAGAAGGCAGGTTTCACCCAGGCAGCCACACACAATCCTAGTATCCCGAGTACAGAAGCTTGGGTGTTACTGCTCATCACGGTCACCCAGCCCGAGCGTATATGAACATGCTGTCAGCAGTAAAGGCACCCACAGCTGAGCACCACAGGTGTCAAGACGGGGAACTTTAAGTGGCACATCAGCTAGAAATAGTCTTGCTCTTATAGCATCATTAACAATAACATTGTGCTATTTTTGTAGGTGACTACAGCTTTCACACACATGCTTTCTCTTTTAGTTTTTATGACAACCTATGAATAGATACACTGGATTCTGTTAATAGTCCAGACTTCATAGAGGAGAAAGCCGAAGTGTAAAGTGCTGAAGAGCACAGCCCTCACAGAAGGCAAAGCTCCCTCTCGTGCACTGTCTCCAGGCCCACTGACCACTCAGCAACAGCAACAGTCGTGAGTACTACAGTGGGCTTTGCAGCCACACAACCCTAATGTGTGTGGGCTACTTTGTTCATTAAGACCCTTAGGGACAGGGCTCCATGGTGGCTTGTGTCAGGAGGAGGAGTCCTAGCTACTTAGTCCCTACTTCATCATAGCGATACCATTTGATCAAATGTGTAAAATGGGCGCAGGAGAGATGGTCCAGAAGTTGAAAACACTTGCTCCTCTTGCAGAGGACCTGGGCCTGTTCCCAACACTGACATGTGGTGGCCAACTCCACTGCCAAGGGATTCCTATTCTGAACTCCATGGGTACCAGGTACATCCCCATGCAGACAAAACACTCATACACACAATACATTTTCAAAATTCTGTAAAATGGTTATGTCACGACAACACCAAAGACATCTGGGAAACCTTCCCAATCAGCTGAGAACATTCTAGAAGCCTGATCTAGAAGCTCTAGTTAGTGACCTTGTTTCCCAAGCCAAAAAAAAAAAAAAATGTAGGGAGATTTATAAGCATACAAACACACTTAACATAATTGCCATAGTAGTGAGGATTATGTAACCCTAATTCGGGTCAAGGTCATGTGTGGTCAGTCTATCCAATACCCTAAGTATGTACTTCCTGTTCCGAGAACCCAGTCAGCAAGCAAATATACTCAGCATGAGGACGTCGGGGCCTGGCTGGAAGACACTAGTAGATGAAAATATAGATAAAATCAGGAAGGACTCTGTCTTTGAAGCTTTTGACTAAGTTTGGACTTCACAAAGCAGCTGGGAGTCCAGGTTACCCATCCACACTTCAGTCTTCATCTTACCCAATACATCATGTCCTGTCCCTTCATTGTCTCAATGCCCAAGAACCAGCTCACCCACGATGGCATGAGACAGCAGCCAGAAAGTGCTGGAATGTGGCCAGAGTTGTTTAGGAAATACTTATCACTTCTTGCTTATGGGCTCACCCCACACCCTTACAATAAATACCTACTGTGTGCCAGGTAAGACGGATAGACTCAGAGTACACACAGTAGAGGGTCTCCCATCCAGGAACCTGGGAAGAGAACAACGGGAGGTGGTGGTTCCCTTGGGAACAGTGAGGAAGTGAGCTGAGTCAAACCAAAGCTTACAGGTCAAAAGGGCATCATTGATGAGTGTGACAATGTGACAGGACCAGGAAACCAGGGCTAGCGACCAGCCAGGCGTGTCACAGTTGTGAATGGAACATTGCCTGTGGAAGAACAGAGATGAACAAACCATGACTCTGAGAGGGGAAAAGACAAAGGACAGAGTTTCAGGAAATGGTTGCCATGTCCACACACCGGAGGCAGACAGTTTCAAATTCCTTCCGGGGTTCTAACTGTATATACTGGTATTGGCACCAGCACTTCCTTCCTTGAGAAAGGATAACATAAGATAGTTCACTTTGATATGATGACTAATGCAACACCCAAACAGACTTAAACCCACTGCGTCACTAGGGCAGGTTTGGACCCTCAATCCTCTTGCCTCTGTCAGTGCTAGGATTACAGATACTCTGTGCAGGAAAGAAGTGACTGAGTAAAGTTATCGGAACTTCTCAAAAGGTTTGCTTGGACACAAGATATATCGTTAACAATGCTGACAGGAGCCCCACACCTGTCACTGAGGAGGTAGAGGCAAGGACATTTGGGGTTTAGGGTCATTCTTGTCTCCATAGCAAATTTGAGGCCTAGGACAAACATAGACAGAGATAACAGGGCCTGCCTAGAAAACTGAGGAGCAGGACTGAGGAGATGGCCCATCAGTTAGGGGCACTGACTGCTCAGGCAGAGAACCCTAGTTTGGTTCCCGGCAGCCTCATGGCAGGAGCTCATTCTCAAGGGATCTGTCACCATCCTCTGGTGCCACAGATGCCAGGGATGCACATCGAGCCTAGACAGACATGCAGACAAAACACCCACACGCATAAAGTGAAAACAAGTAAATCTTTTTTTTTTCTTTTTTTGGTTCTTCCAGGCAGGGTTTCTCTGTATAGCCCTGGCTGTCCTGGAACTCACTCTGTAGACCAGGCTGGCCTCAAACTCAGAAATCCACCTGCCTCTGCCTCCCAAGTGCTGGGATTAAAGGTGTGAGCCCACCACTGCCCAGCGAAAACATGTAAATCTTGAATAAGAGGAAGAAAAGGCTGGGGATGGGTGGCAAACTGGTCCCTACTCAAGTGCTTCAGGGAGTTCCCAAACCCGAGCTCCAGGGATGCAGTTCATCAGAGTTACAGGCATGGGCAGGCCATCACACTCCACGTTAGGACTGTTTCTGTTTGCATACCTATAAATAGAGTAACTGTCATCACTGCACAGAGCCACAAGACAGAGTGACATGTGTACAAACCCTCACTACGGTCTCAGGCAGAGTAAATACATGCCTGTTGCTAAATTATTATTAATCTGGTGCCAGAGGTCAAACCCGGCGCTTTGATGGGTATGTGCTAAGCCCTATCACTCAGCTTGGCCACTGAGTTAAATCCAGAGGGCATGGCGTTGTTATCATTAAGATATTTTTAGGGAAGATGGCTCAGCAGTTAAGAGCACTGACTGCTCGTCTGAAAGGTCTTGAGTTCAATTCCCAGCAACTACATGGTGGCTTACATCCATCTGTAATGGGATCCGATGCCTTCTTCTGGTGTGTCTGAAGACAGCTACAATGTACACACATACATAAAATAAATAAATATTTAAAAAATGAGTGTTTGCCTGTATATATGTAAGTTCACCATGTATGCCCGGTGCTCATGTCCAGGGAGGCCAGAAGAGGGTGTTGGATCACCTAGAACTGGAGTCACAGGCTGTCATAACCCACCAGGTGGGACTGAGCCTGGTTCCTCAGCAAGAGTAGACAGTGCTCTCAACTGCTAAGCCTTCTCTGAAACTCCTTATTAGAAAACCAGTATGCTCTGGGAGGTTTGTTGTTGTTTGTTTTGCTTTATTTTATTTTGTTTCATTTTTTGTTTTTATTTGACAGAGGGTTTCACTGTTTAGTTTGCTGTCCTAGAACTCACTCTGAGCTAGAGAAAGTAACCAAGGAGCTAAAGGGATCTGCAACCCTATAGGTGGAACAACAATATGAACTACCCAGTACCCTGGAGCTCTTGTCTCTAGCTGCATATGTATCAGAAGATGGCCTAGTCGGCCATCAGTGGAAAGAGAGGCCCATTGGTTGTGCAAACTTTATCTGCCTCATTACAGGGGAACGCCAGGGCCAAGAAGTGGGAGTGGGTGGGTGGGGGAGTGGGTGGGGGAGCAGGTAGGGGACTTTTGGGATAGCATTGGAAATGTAAAGGAAATAAATACCTAATTAAAAAAAAAAAAAGAAAAGAAAAGAAAAAAGAAAATTACCCAGATACAGAATGATACAAAAAAACAAACAAACAAAAAAAAAACCTCACTCTGTAGACCAGACTGGCCTCAAACTTAAGAGATCTGCCTGTCTCTGCCTCCTGAGTGCTGGGATTAAAGTTGTGTGCCACCACTGAATGGCCCTCAGGTGTTTTGTTTGTTTTTTGTGTATTTTCTTTTTACTTATGAGTATATGTGTGGGTCTGTGTGTGAATGTGGGTTTGTTCACATGTGAGTACAGGTCCTCACAGAATCCAGAAGAGGATGTTGGATTTCTTAAAGTTATAAATGGGATTGAAGGTGCCTACTGTAGGTGCTAGCAATTGAACATAAGTCCTCTGGAAGAGCAGTCAGTGCTCTTAACCACTGAGCCATCTCTCCAGCCCAGCTTGCTCGCTCGCTCGCTCTTTCTCTCTCTTTCTTTCTAATTTTTCTTCAAGACAGGGTTTCTTTCTGTAGTGCTGTCTTGGATCTCCATCTGTAGATCAGGCTAACCTTTAACTCAGATCTTCCTGCTTCTGCCTCCAGGGTTCTGGAATTAAATGTCACACACACACACACACACACACACACACACACCATCTTTAGCAGAATTTTGGATGGCTTGATCTTGTATACGTAGCCATGCTGAGCACTCACAAGGTTCCCCACTCCTGGTAACAACTTCTTTCTGAGTTAGGGTATCCACTGCTGTGATGAGACACCATGACCAAGGCAACTCTTTTTTTTTTTTTTTTTTTTTTTTTTTTTTTTTCAGAAATCTGCCTGCCTCTGCCTCCTGAGTGCTAGAATTAAAGGCATGCGCCACCATGCCTGGCTCCAAGGCAACTCTTTTTTTTTTTTTTTAAAGATTTATTTATTTATTATATGTAAGTACACTGTAGCTGACTTCAGACAATCCAGACGAGGGCGTCAGATCTTGTTACAGATGGTTGTGAGCCACCATGTGGTTGCTGGGATTTGAACTCCAGACCTTCAGAAGAGCAGTCGGGTGCTCTTACCCACTGAGCCATCTCACCAGCCCCCCAAGGCAACTCTTATAAAGGACAATATTTAACTAGGCTGGCTAGAGGTTCAGTCCATTATCAAGGCAGGAAGTGTGGCAGTGCCCAGCCTACACTGCACCTTCTGAAAGCTAGCTAGTAAAGTGGGACATCCTGTTTTGAGCAGAGTCTGATCAGTAGGGTTTTGTTGTCTGTTTGGGCCTTATGGAATAAAATAGTCTTGGCTGGCTGGCTGGCTGGCCAGATTATATAGTCTGATCTCCCTGCCTCCAATACCTGCTGGGATTACAGGTATGCAGCACCACACCCAGATCGGTCAGCACCCTTTGTCTTCAATTTGCTCCTTCCCTAGAGACGCTTTTGAGTGGACATCATCTATTTCTTGAATAATCTTCATGAAGCTACTTCTTAGCTTCTTCTTTAAAGATAGAGTCTCACTCTAACCTAGGTTGGTCTGGAACTCACTCTGTAGCCTAGGCTGGCCTTAGAACAATCCTCTTGCCTCAGGCTCCCAAATACTGGGATAGCAGGTATGAAGCACTAGGCCCAGGTTTCATATAATCTTTCTATAAAAAAGCAAAACAAAACAAAACAAAAGCCTTTTTTATGCATGAGACAGGATCCACAAATTTAAACTTACTCTTCCCAAGTTGCTGCGTCATCACAAAGTTCCCTGGACCACCAAGTCCAGGGGGGTTGACAGCTGTGTAGCTCTTTGGTACACAGCCATTTTTTAATGGACAGAAGTATTCAGCTCTCAGCAGTCAGAAATGTCAAAGGCAGCCCTTCCCTCCTCCCATCCTCCCCCTCCCTCCTCTTATCCTCCCCCTCCCTCCTTCCATCTTCCCCCTCCCTCCTCCCACTCCCTCCTCCCATCCTCCCCCTCCCCCCCCTTCCCTCCTCAAGGAGGTAGAACCCGTCTGTCCTGAAGCCAGTGTCCTTATAGGTAAGGGGCTGCTGATAACTGGGGTCAGCACTGAAAGCTGCCTGGCTTAAAAACCTCTTCCCTCCCCGAGGCAGGCGGACTGCCTTTGAACATTCGCCCTTGTGCCCGGCCTGAGTGAAGGGGCTTTCCCTGAGAAGACAGCTCTATCTATAAATACACCACGGGTTGGGACTGTGTGTCCACAGCCGTCCTTAGGGACGCCACACTTCCAGAGAGGGGTGTTAACCCATTGCTTTCCCAGGCTCTTCAGGACCAGACACAGGAACTGAGGAAGGTTAAGGAGAGACCCCTTGTGGAGGTGCTTGTCCTAAGAGAGTGGGAGGATTTGCTGAGAAACCAAAAAAAAAAAGTGCATGTTAAATTTCAAATAAAGTTAAAATCTGGATCATCCCAATACTGTATCCCAGACTCAGGCTAAGCAAGAGAAGTTCAAATTTGGGGTCAGCTTGGCTCCATAGCAAGTTTCCTGTCAATCGGCCCTACCGTGGCAGGACCTTGTCTAAATAACAAATAATATCTTTCTGCCTTGATCAGTGCTGGGAACGGCTGGGGACAGAACCCAGAGCATCCTGCATGCAAAGCTCTGCTTCAGCGCATTATTACACCCCCAGACATAGGGCTGTTTTATATACACACCCACTGCCTTGGGATAGACCCTGCTTCCACAGTTAACATGTCAGCTCCAAAGTGATCATTTCTCACTGGCAGGATCTGTTCAAACTAGACTTGGAGACTTAAGGACTTAAACTAGCTTCTGTGCCCTCAGCACAAAGTGTAACATATAGCCAAGAAACTAGGAAACATTAGCCGGGGGCACCAGGGCCCTCTGTTGTTTTATGGGTTGCAAGACAATATGTTGCTACAACTTCTGTATTTGAGTGTCTTGACATTGGTGGTGAGCCTGGCCTTCAATGGCTGAGCCATCTCTCTAACCTTGCTCTGGTATTTCATTGTTGAAACTAGGGTGGTCTCACTCTGTAGCCCAGCTTGCCCTAGAACTTGCTGGATTTCCCAGGCTGGTCTTGAACCAGTGGTTCCCCTCTCTTGCCTCAGCCTCCCAAGTGCTAAACATGCACTACCATTCCCTATATATTCTCCCCCACCCCCACCCCCCGCCCAGCCTCAGCTGGAATTCACCCTGAAGACCAGTCTAGTATCGAACAACCTATACGTTTTTGTTTTTCAAAGAAGTTACGAGGTTGGACAGGCAAGGCATAGGCAGGCCTTTAATCCCAACACTGCAGTAAGCAATAGCAGGTGGATCTCCATGAGTTGAAGGCTGGCCTGGTCTACACAGTTCAAGCCAGACAGGGCTACCGAGACCCTGCCTCAAAGACAAACAACAAACCAACAATCCATTAAAAGACATATGAATAGAATAAAAAGCATAAAAACTGAAAGCTGTTTTCATCCCTTCCCCACCCCTCCTCAGTCATTCTTCCACATGGAGATGGATAAACATTTCCAAGCCTAATATACACATCAAATTCTCCCATTCTACAGAGGACACTGCCGCATTGAAGTTGAAGTGCTCATGAAAGACCACAGAGCTGGCAAGTGCTCAAGCTGAAATTCAAATCCAAATTGTCTGACTCATAATTCAGCGTGCATTCCTCCCGCTAAGCTCCAGGGTGTAAAATTTTATGGATGAAGAAACCGAGGCTCAGAGAGGTCCCTGGCCATCAGAGCCACATGGTTCACTGCCCAGTATGGGAAAAGCGGAGGCGATGGCATTGGCTGCATGGAGGAGAGGGCCTTGGCTTGAGCAGATCTGAGTTTGCTCAGGGCTACATGGGTCTAGTTTGCAAATCCCCTTGCTGGTTCGGGGCTAGCCCAGGTTCTTCGAGGACAGGCTCCAACCAAAAGGAGCCTGCCAGAGTTGGTGGGGTCTCGAGCCCCGGGGCGGGCGCGGGAACCGTGTCCACAGCGTGGCTGCAAGCTCTTTAGCTGTACGGGGCACCCGGGGTGGGTGGTTGAGTCCGGCGCGTGGCGGGCGGGGCACGGGTGGCGTGGGGCGGAGCCTGCCGCGGGCGGCGCTGTCCTGGGGCTCCGGGCCGCGGTGGCCACTACCAGAGGCAGCTGGAGAGAGCGGGCGCAGAGAAGGTAGAACCTCCCCGACCCCCCGCCTGGGCTCTGACTGTCTCAGAACAGCGGACCCTAAGGCGAATTCCTGGGGAGGGGGTCTGGTCCCTGGGACTCCGAGTCCCATCACCCGGGCGAGGGCTTGTGCCAAGATTCCTATTAAGTCACATAGTGAAGTTGGAAAACATACCCAGGACCTCCCTGCACGCCGGCACAGCCGGCTCTTCCCTGAGGGGCTTCGGGAAGATGCGACCAGACGCCTGTACTCTGGGAACGCAGGGATAGGGTGTCCGGGAGGGATGCGGGTGAGTGCTCTTTGCACAACTCAATCTGTTGTGAGAGGTTGAGGGAAAAGACACCTGTTGGGATGTTTGGGGGGGGGGGGATGCCGTGAAAACCCTGGCATTCTGACAGGACAGCATCTCTCCTCTGCTAGCCCAGCCCTTACTAACCCTCCCTCCACCCGTCCACTCTGCATTGGCTCATTTGCCTGAAGTGAGCCTGGGGTGAAGGGGTTAGCACCCTGCAAGTCACTTTCCTTGGTGTCACTGGCCCACAAGGGGGTGTGACCAGGAGCAGCATAGGTTTGTGCTCAGCCAGGGTCCACCGTGACTTCAGGATGCCCACTTCCAACCTCATTTTCCTCACCCTGGGCGTGGAGAAAGGACAAACATACATTTGTGCGGGGGGGGGGGGGGGTGTCGGCTCCTGCTCCCCTATGCAGGGGAGGGTGGGGTGGACTTTTCCAGAGAGGGAGCCAGGCCTGGCCCTAGCCCCAGGAGTTCTCGTCACCCCCCACCCCTCACTTCTCCAGAGAGCTGCCAAAACCAGCTCAGGACAGGATTATGTGTACTGGGTAGACCACGGAGAGGCATCAGGGACAGACTGGAGGAGCAGAGAGGCGCAGAGGGAGGTGGAGAGGGGACCAGCATCAGACAGGTTGTGTCCATCACACACACCCCCCATCCTTCCAGCCTCACTGGGCAGGCAGAGGGCTGATGAGTGGGTTGAACAGGGCCACTCGTCCATCAGGGAAGTCGTAGATTCAGTGGCTGGCTCAACTGAAGAAGGACGTGGTGCCTTTTACCTCCTCCCTAGCTCCAAGAACTCAGCTCAGCCCATTTGGTCTCCTCCTCAAATTCCCAAGCCCTGGGGTCCCAGGGAGGGGGAGCAGGACCTAGCTTTGCCCCCCTCTCTGTCCTTTGCATGCCCTGATCTGGCCTACTTTGGCCAGCGATCCTTGGATTCTTCTCATGGTGCCATTCAAAGGCAGCAGAAACAGTGTTTTTCCTGGAAAGCAGAACTTAGATGGGATGAGGATGTGGGTAGGCGGGGCCTCAAAGAGAAGGCAGGGAATGGAGGATGGGGGTAGGGAGAGACAAGATTTGAGGACAGGTATGAAGACCCCTGCTACCCAGTGTTTACAGCTAGACTTAAGGGTGGACTTTCCAGGGATACGGGAGGGAGAACCTGGCAAGCATGGGCTGCTATGGCTACATCTCTCCTTCTTAGGTGTCCCAGTTTGGCTGAGCATTGTAAGGAAAAAAAAAAAAGCAGAAAACTAGTTGTACATGAGCTAAGTCACCCTGAGCCAGTGCCTTGTGGATGCTGGCACTCATGGGGAGGATAAGTCACTGCCTCTTCTCAGGAGATGAAGCCATTAACCCACTTAGTTTATCCCTTGGACAAAAAAAAATGCCCGGGGCAGCCTGTATGAGCCTTGTCCTCCGTAAGGAGCTTAGTTAAAAGGAAAAGAAACAAATGCTCTTGGGTTCTGTGAGCGGGAGGAGGTTGGTTTTCCTTTTTTTGTTGTTTGTTTGTTTGTTTTGTGATAGAGGTCCCATATCACCCAAGCTGAACCCCTTGAACTCCATCCCAACTGTGGAATTAAGGCTTGTGACCCCACCCCTGGTGCCCGGAGGCCTCTGGCTGGCCCCTCATGGGTGACTGGCATAGCCTGCCTCCTCTAGGCCCTAGAGCTCTAGGAGAAAGAAGCTCTGGCCCAAGCTGCCTATGCACAACCCCTACCCCCACCCACATCAGCCTCCAAAGGAGCTAAGTCCATCTTGGGCCATAGGGAGGAGACTAAACTGAACTAAGAGGCTGAGGTCAGACCCCCCACCCTCTAGCAGATGACAAAGACAACGTCCCTTCTTGCTCCCACCCTTAGGTCCTAAAGGGGTGGACCATTCCTCCCCCACCCCTCCAGGCTGTTGGTGTTGTGCTGAGACAGCCCTTCAGTCCCCCCAGATAGCTGGAGGGGTAACGCCATGCTCCTCCCTCCTCAGAGCACCCTCCAAGCCCCGATGCCAGAGTAGCCACCCTGTCCCCTGCTCCCCAGCCCAGGGGCAGTCACAGGAAGAGCAATGGAATCTTGGCTGGGCAGGTAAGAAAGAGGGGTAGCAGTGGAAAGGACCAGCTCTGTCTCCATTAGGGCAGGGAAGGGGCAGAGGGTAGCGGTGCACACCTGTAACTCAAGCAGAGGCAGGTGGATGCCTGTGAGTTTGAGGGCAACCTGGCCTACAGAGTGAGTTCCAGGACATTCAGAACTCAGAACTGTTACACAGAGAAACCCTGTCTCAACACACACACACACACACACAAACACACACACACACACACACACACACACACACACACACACGACACACGAGAGAGAGAGAGGGGGGGGGGGGGACACACACGCACACAGGAAGGGACTGTGAACTGTTGGAAGGGGTCTGGCAAGTGACAAGGGACGTCTGCTTCCTGAGAAGCTGGGTGGGGGCAGGCAATGTCGTAACACCTCTGGCTCCCTCTGATGTCCCCCACCCCTCGGTGTGCAGGCTCTGGCTGTGTATGATGCTGCTCCTGCCTCTCCCTCAGCCCTGCCAGGATCAGGAGGTGAGCCCGGGACAAGTGAGCCACTGCTACCCTGCCCAGGGTCCCTCCACTGTGCCCTGGCCTCCCCTGTAGGGTGGCTTCACATTCCCACTGGGAGACTTCGGCCCCTTGTATCAGGTTTGGCCCACCCAGACTGACTCCCTCTCTTAGTCTAATAACCTAGAAAAGGCTGGAGTTTGGCCCTACCTGTAAATGTGACCTTGGACAACGAATAACCCTTGAACCTTGAGACACTAATTCTGACCTTCTCCCCTCTGTAGCTGTTTGGACCTTCTCATCAGCTGCCATCAGAGGAGGGCCAGGTCCCTGAAGGCCTCTGGGGACCTTGGGGTCGATGGGCTTCCTGCTCCCAGCCCTGTGGGGTGGGGGTGCAGCGCAGGAGCCGAACATGTGAACTGCACCCAGCCCTACCCCTCCCTCCCCGACCCCCAAGACATCCAGAAGCCCACCGGCCCCGGGGCCAGGGCTCCAGACCCCAGACTCCACGGGATCCCCAGTCTCTGTATAGGCCACAGCCTCGGGGAAGGGGTGGCCCTCTTCGAGCTCCTGCTTCTCAAGTGGGGAGAGAGGAAACCCAGGAGCCTCAAGGGGCCCAGAGGTGAGGCTCTGAGGGCAGAGCAGAACAGGGGGTAATGGAAAGGCGCTTCAGCAGGCCAATCTTTCAGGAAGCAGACTACGGAGACAGGCTAAGAGATGACTAAGTCTACACATCCTCCTAGGTTCCGGGTTCGAGACCCCATCAAGCCAGGGATGTTCGGTTATGGGAGAGTGCCTTTTGCCTTGCCTCTGCACCGGAGCCGCAGGCATCCTCACAGACCCGGGCAACCCAAGAACTCTTCTACAGGGGAAGGGATGGTTCCATCTCAGCCTCCAAGCACAGAGCTGGCCTCTGAAAAGCACGGCCCTCACATGCAGCCCCCTGAACCCCGTTCTCACTCAGCTGAAACTCCAAGGTCTGGAACTGCTCAGACAGAAGTGCTCCCCAGAACTAGTTCTGCTCCTTCCTACACAGGGACCCCTGCACCTACCTCCTCTTTTGGAGACAGTAGGTCTTTCCAGGGATCCCTTGGGCCACGAATGCCACCTTCCCCGGGAAGTTGGAGCAGTCCCCAGGGAGCAGAGCGACGACACCCACCTCCTTTCTCTCCTGTCCCCCGGAGCCAGCAGAGCAGGAGGCACTGGAGACCTCCAGGTCCTCACAGGTCCCCAGATGGCTGGCTGCCCCTGACAAGAGACTCCAGCCCACTCTGGAGCATCTTTGCTCCCAGTATCCCTGCTCCAAACTGTTCTGGGGAAAGTGAACAGATGCGAGCCTGCAGCCAGGAGGTGAGTTCTTCTCCCGGTTTTGTGGCCTAGGCTTTCACTGTTCCCTGACCTGGGTCCTCATCTTGCCAGACTAGGACTGGAGGATGGAGGTTCTGACTTCAGGGCGGGAGCCTTGATGTTCTTCTGTGGAGCTGACCGACCGGTTCCCAAACCCTAGACTGGCTGTGGCCCACATCCCAGATTTCTCCTGCAGCTCTGACTCCTGTGTATCTGTCTTCTCAGCCTTGCCCCCCTGAGCAGCCAGACCCCAGGGCCCTACAGTGTGCCGCCTTTGACTCCCAGGAATTCATGGGCCAGCTGTACCAGTGGGAGCCCTTCACCGAAGGTGCGGTTTCTAGCCTGCCCCCCACCCCCACCCCCACCCCCACCCCCGAAGGACCGACTCAGGTTTGGGTGGCCCCTCTCTCCCTTCTGTTGTCTTACTTTTCAGGTCACACCAGACACTTAGCCCAGATCTAAGGAAGGGAGGGATTTTGGGAAGTGATGGGTGGATGGTCAAGACTGGAGGCAGGCTGGGAGAGGGAGCTGTCTAGAGAGGCTCTTTCCGACAGGGGGCGTGACTGTAACCTGTTCCAGCAGGACACTGTTGCTCCCAAGTTACTGTCCACTGGGACTTGTGGCTATGTCAACTCCACACCAAGACAAACCTTCATGAGCTATGAACTCATGATCACACGTGTCAGAAACCCTTTTGAGGAATGGTAGGCTTGGCTCAGTGGGTAAGGAAGCTTGTCTCAAGCCTAGTGACCTGAGTTTGATCTCCAGAATCCCAGAACCCGCTCCTGCAAGATGACCTCTTTCTCCCACCTGAGCACCCCAATCTTATACACAAGGAAAACAAAACAACAAAAATCTTTGATGGCCAGCTGCCAAACTTTCCCTTTTTTAGGAGGACGAAATGGAAGAAACAGTCAAATTCTTTTTTTTTTTTTTTTTTTTTTTTTTTTTTCTGAAACGGGGTTTCTCTGTGCAGTCCTGGCTGTCCTGGAACTCACTCTGTAAACCAGGCTGGCCTCAAACTCAAAAATCTGCTTGCCTCTGCCTCCCAAATGCTGGGATTAAAGGTGTGCACCACCACGCCTGGCATCAGTCAAATTCTTAAACTCGAGACCACATAGCATAACAAAAAACATAAGACACAAAATCGTAAGCGTGGGAAGTTGCCCCTCCCCCCCTTCCACAGCAGCTTCCCGATGCCCCCATATGTAAAGGCTGTCAAGGCTCTTGGGGGGGGGTGCGTCTTTCTCGAGGGAACCCAGTTAACTAGCCTGTGTCTCCTCCTTTAGTTCAGGGCTCCCAGCGCTGTGAACTGAACTGCCGCCCCCGTGGCTTCCGATTCTATGTCCGACACACTGAAAAGGTGCAGGATGGAACCCTGTGTCAGCCTGGATCCCTAGACATCTGTGTGGCTGGACGCTGCCTGGTGAGGGAGGGCAGGGTGTTGGTTTGTACATGTGCACCTACACACACACACACACACACACACACACACACACACACACTCCTTTAATTGCCACAAGAGTGAAAACACCAGACTGAGGTGGCCAAAGGGAAAGTTTCTGCTGTCCAGTAAGGATGGGTTGTAGACAGGATCCCACCAGACTTGGCTAAAGCTCCTCCAGACATAGTGGGGAGGAAGGAGGTCAGAGAATACTCTGACTTGAAGCACAAAGAGTGTGGCAGGCAGGGGTGAGCTGAGGGCCCTGGGTGGAGCGGGGCCAGGTGTGAGGGATGCCTGGCGTCTGTGTGGCCCCTGCCTCACCTCACTCTCCCCAGAGCCCTGGCTGTGATGGGGTCCTTGGCTCTGGCAGGCGTCCGGATGGCTGCGGAGTCTGCGGGGGTGATGGTTCTACCTGCCGCCTGGTTTCGGGAAATCTCACTGACCGAGGGGGCCCCTTGGGCTATCAGAAGATCCTGTGGATCCCTGCCGGGGCCTCCCACCTTCACATTTCCCAGTTGCGACCCAGTTCCAATTACCTCGGTAAGAAAGAGGACCTCGGTCCTATGCCCCAGTCTATCCTTTTTCTTTGATCTGCCTACTACACACCCTCTTCAGCCGAACGAAAGGCAAAACAGGAAGAGGCTGGAGCCTTCTCATAAACCGGATGGAGGGTGAGGAGGGTGGATGGTCGAGGTCTCTGGGCACAAAGGCTTCAGAAGAGAGTACCACTATCACTCAGCTCAGACATCTGTCTTTCAGCACTCCGAGGGCCTGGGGGCCGCTCCATTATCAATGGGAACTGGGCTGTGGATCCTCCAGGGTCCTATACAGCCATTGGGACTGTCTTCCAGTATAACCGTCCTCCACGGGAAGAAGGCAAGGGGGAGAGTCTGTCAGCAGAAGGCCCTACCACTCAGCCTGTGGACGTCTATGTGAGCTGGGGCAGGTGCTAGATCGTTAGGGAGGGAGGGAGGGCCCTTAGGGCAGAGCAGTGTGGATCTAGCCTAGCGTATGCCCCTCTTGTTACTCCAAGCCATTGTGATCTTCCCTCCTCAGATGATCTTTCAAGAGGACAACCCAGGTGTTTTTTATCAGTATGTCATCTCTTCCCCTCCTGCAGTCCTAGAGAGTCCTTCCACAAAGCCTCCAGCCCTTCAGCCTCAGCCTGGTAAAACTAGGATCCCCAGACCCAGGAGAGGAGGGTGAGGCAGGGACTGAGCTCCAGGGTAGCAGGGAGGCATCTAATCTGGTCCCTGGATTTCCCTGCAGAGATGCTGAGGGGGGAGCCCCTACTCCCCTCAGCCCCCCGCCCAGTCCGGGCACCAGGCACCCTCCAACGTCAGGTGCGGATTCCCCAAGTGCCTCCTCCGACTCGTGTCAGGACAGCCATGGGGTCTTCTGCTGGATACTGGAAACAAGTGGGGCACTCTGAGTGTTCAGCATCCTGTGGCAAAGGTGAAGGAGGACACCTCAGCCCAAATCCCTGTTCTCTATATATATCTATACAGATTCTGTATCCTGGACCACGGGTCTACATTGGACCCTATGTCTGGGATTTCATTGAAACGGGGCTCTGAGCCTTCCTGCCTCCCCTGGCTGCCCTCTTATTCCCTTCAGGTGTTTGGCACCCCATTTTCCTCTGCATTTCCCGTGAGTCAGGAGAGGAGTTGGATGAACAGAGCTGTGCTGTGGGGGCCAGACCCCCAGCTTCCCCTGAACCCTGCCATGGACCCCCGTGTCCTCCATAGTGAGTACGGCCCACAGGGAGGGCTGGCCCTGTCCTTGCTCCCTGCCCTCGGGTTCTTACAGCACCTGGATGCAGGAAGATTAGATTAGAAAGGTTCACACCCCGTAGACAGTAAGGAAACCCTGGCAGCCTCCTTCCAGGCTAGAAATGCAGATGCCAAGTGTGAAATGACTCCTCTCCTATTCGGGTCCCAGTCTGTCACCCCCCCCCCCACATTTCCACCCATCGTTCCCTCTCCCTCACCCACAGCTGGGAGGCTGGCGAGTGGACATCCTGCAGCCGATCCTGTGGCCCTGGCACCCAGCACCGCCAGCTACTCTGCAGACAGGAATTCGGAGGTGGTGGCTCCTCGGTACCTCCAGAGCGCTGTGGACATCTCCCCCGGCCCAACATCACCCAGCCTTGTCAGCTGCACCTCTGTGGCCACTGGGAGATTAGCTCCCCCTGGAGCCAGGTGAGGAGGACCCTTGAGAAGTAGGCTCCAAAGAATTTCCACCTTTTCTTCTTTGTCATCAGAAACTTTCCAAACAAGACCTCTATGGAACCTAGTATCAGACAGACACAACAGGATTGGCAGCCTGGAGGCCCTTGCTCAGCTCCCCCAGTCTGTGAAACCCTAGTTCTGTAGAAGCAAGGCTGGAAGATGGCTGACGCCCAGCCTCGGGTCTCTCATCCTTCAGTGCTCTGTGCGCTGTGGTCGTGGTCAGAGGAGCCGGCAAGTTCGGTGTGTTGGCAGTAATGGTGATGAGGTGGACAAGCAGGAGTGTGCTTCAGGGCCCCCGCCGCCCCCCAGCAGAGAGGCCTGTGACATGGGCCCCTGCACCACAGCCTGGTTCTACAGTGACTGGAGTTCCAAGGTGGGTCCTATACTTCTGGCAAATCTGCCTTCCCTGGTGACTGTACCCCAGGCCATGTTGTCACACCCTGTTCAACACAGCCTTGATAAACTTTGTTTTTGACTTAGCCTAGGAATTCAGAGTTAAGTGGGAAAAACTTACATTCACACCCATCATTTTAGTACTTGGGAGGCTGGGCCAGCCTGGGCTACATAGTGAGTTCCAGGTCATATGGCAGCAATAGAACTTTTTTGTTCTGTTTTGTTTTTTTCGAGACAGGATTTCTTTGTGTAACCTGGCTGTCCTAGACTAGCTCTGTAGACCAGGCTAGCCTCAAACTCACAGAGATATACCTCCCTCTGGCTAGCAAGTGCTGGGACTAAAGGTGTGTGCTACCACCCCTTCCCCCCCTCAATCTGTCTTTTTGTTTGTTTGTTTGTTTGTTTGTTTGTTTTTCGAGACAGGGTTTCTCTCTATAGCCCTGGCTGTCCTGGAAGTCACTTTGTAGACCAGGCCGGCCTCGAACTCAGAAATCCGCCTGCCTCTGCCTTCCAAGTGCTGGGATTAAAGGCATGTGCCACCACCGCCCGGCTCAATCTGTCTTTTTAAAACAAACAAACAAACAAACAAACAAACAAACAGATGCAAGCTGGATACGGCAGTACTTTTCATCCCAGATAAGGCAGGAGAACTCTCTGTGAGTTTGAATTCTAGGCTAGCCAGGGCTACCCTGCCTCAAAAAACCATGGGCAACAAAAATCCAACCAACCAACCAACCAACCAACCAGACAAAAAAGAATAAAGAAAAAATGTGCTGGAGAGATAGCTCAGTAGTTATGGGCATTTCTGTTTTCCTAGAGGACCTGCATTCAGTTCTCAGTACCCACATCAAGTGGCTTACAATCACTGCTAACTCCAGTTCCAGGAGATCTGGTATCCTCTTCTGGCCTCTGTGAGCATATGTGGTATACACAGACACATACACACAAAACAGCAAAGTAAAACGCAGCAGGGGACTGGCCAGATGGCTCAGTAGGTGAAACTCCTTGTGTGGTAGGCCCGGCAATCTGAGTGAGGCTCTGGATCCCATGGTGGAAAAAGAGAACCAGCCCTTGGGCCCCTGCACTCACACACAAGCTGGACTCGCAAGCACACACCTTTAATTTCACTACTACGGAGGCAGAAACAGGAGAATCTCTCTGAGTCTGAGGCCAGACTGGTCCACACAGCCAGCTCCAGGATGACTAGAGCTACATAGAGAGACCCTGTCTTTAAAAGAATTGTACATACAGAAACAATAGGTTTCACACAAATAAATAAATAAATAGGTAAGATATGGTGTAGCTCAGTTGGCGGTGTTTGCAAAGCTGGCATGCATGAGGCCCGACTTTTGCTCCCCAGTGTCACATAAACCAGGTGTATGACACACACTCTTAACCCCAGCACCCAAGAGGTAGAAGCAAGAGGGTCAGAAATTTAAGTATCTCAGCTTTACACCAAGTTCAAGAACAGACTAGAACCCAGCTGTCTATCTCCTCTCCCAGGCTGGTATCCCCAGGGCTTCCTCACCTCCCAACACATAGGTCACTCTCCCTCCCAACAGTGCTCAGCCGAGTGCGGGACAGGAATCCAGAGACGCGCTGTGGTCTGCCTTAGGAGTGGGGAGACCCTTCAGGGAGACCCGGAAGCAGGAAGCACTGAGCAGGGCTGCCCTCTCAGAAGCCGCCCTCCCGATATGCGTGCCTGCAGTTTAGGGCCCTGTGAGAGGACATGGCGCTGGTTCACAGGCCCCTGGAGTGAGGTCAGCTGGGGGCCCTGAGATGCGGGACCGAAGGGAAACCAGTCCTGGCGAAGCCCCACATTTTAAACTTAAGAGTGATCTCTCTTCCCCTCCCTTACAGTGTTCCTCGGAGTGTGGGTCTGGCACACAACACAGAGACATTATCTGTGTGTCCAAGCTGGGGGCCGAGTTCAATGTGACTTCTCCCAGCAACTGTTCCCACCTACCCAGGCCGCCTGCCCTGCAGCCCTGTCAGGGGCAGGCCTGTGAGGACAAATGGTTCTCCACTCTCTGGAGTCCGGTGAGTGCCTGGCACCCGTGCCTTGCTCTCCTTGGGCCTCTAACAAAGAGGCCTGCACTCAGCCAAGCCTCTCTCGGCCCAGGACAACCCAGTCGACCTTTTGTGTTGTCCCACTTCCCAAAGACTTGCAGGACTGGGGGACCCTCTCCATTTGGGGTCTTATAATGTTCCTGGAGAATGTTCTACCACAGTCTCTCAGAGAGGAAGTGGGTGGCCTGGGGAGCAGCCCTGAGAACGTTAGACATCTGATCAGATGGCTGTGGTCTCCCCAGTGTTCTCGATCCTGCCAGGGAGGCATGCAGACGAGGGAAGTCCAGTGCCTGAGTGGCAACCAGACTCTCAGCTCCCGATGCCCTCCTCACCTGAGACCTTCCAGGAAGCGGCCCTGCAACAGCCAACCCTGCAACCAGCGACCAGGTAAAGAGCGTCCCACCCACCCCAGTAGAGGGGATGGAGTTGGACTATGGGCAGATATGAGAAGAGCTGGTGGGATTGGGTACCACGCTCCCAGAGGGGATGATGTCAGTCCAGTCTTGTGCCATTGACCTCTGTCCTCAGATGACCAATGCAAGGACAGCTCTCCACACTGCCCCCTGGTGGTACAGGCCCGGCTCTGCGTCTACCCCTACTACACAACTACCTGCTGCCGCTCTTGTGCCCATGTCCTGGAGCAGTCCCAGCTGGAACCGGCTTGAAACGGGTCCCAGAGACCCTGCCTTCGTGGTTTTCTTGTGCCACCCACTGACTAGCCCGCTCTGTACCCTCTGGCTTTTCACCTGGTCTCAGCCTTGCCAGAGGGATCCTCCAGGGTGAGAGACCTACAGTGTGATAGCTCAAGAAGTGTACCTGACCTGCCTGGGGGTCTGTCCTGTGTATGTTTATCACTTCCACAAAAGCAGCTTGAGAAAGAATAGGAAGTGGGCGGTGCCTGTATCCCTCATGCTTTTCTGGGCTGGGGAGAAAGGGGGAGAGAGCAAGGTTATATTTCCACACTAATCTGAGCTACATAGTGTGTGTCCCCCAGAAGTTCCAGGTCTGTGCCCCAATCCTCGTCTCCACATCTTCTAAATTACCCTGTTGTTCCCATCCCTGCCTTATCTAGTCTCTGTATTCCTACCTCCCTCATTAGCAGGGGCAGGGATCAGCCACTGCTACCCTACCTTACTGGGGAAGGACCACACCTCTCCAGGGCAGGGACCACTTGTGTCGAGGGTGAAAAAGAGAAACGTCAGCATAAGACATCCTAGCCCCAGTCGCCACTTCACACTGAAAATGATGCCCACCCCAGAAGTAATTTATTTTTTATTAAAGTTGGTTTTGACATAAACATGCTCTTCGTTATGTTCATGGGGACCCCACCATCCGAGCAATGTGAGGCCAGATGTGGTGTGGGAAGAGGAGCGGCATTTAGGGATGGGAGGAAGATGTGGTCCTCATGGGCTGTGGAGTGAGCTTCAAACCTGGGGCAGTCTGGATCAAGGGCCTAAGATTCTGTCCCACTACAGATCTGCAGATGGCTTACTGGCCACTAGAGGCCGCTACTTTTCCCAGTTTAGGAGCAGTAATGGGTGCTTGGATCCCAGCAGAGAGCCTGTGGTGGGCTTTTGGGTAGGCTCTTCCTGTTGTCTCTAGGAATCCAGCAGAACTTTTCAATGCAGGGCTAAGCTGGCTTGTGTGCGCACGAGCGTGGGGCATGCATGTTGCTTTTCAGGTTCTCTCGCTCTGGCCCTGTCTCCTCCTCTTTTACCCACTTCCCTGCTAGATGCCTGCTTACTGCTTTCCATGGGTGCATGGGGTGGTAACTTTGCCCCCTCTCTTTGCTCAGCAAAATCATAGGAGCTTGGCCCGCATGACTCTGTGACTGCAGGAGGAGGGAGGAGGGGCCAAGGCAGGACCAGATGTCCTGCCAGAGACACATTCCACAGAGATGTCTCACCAGGCCTCCTCCCTCCCCCACCACTTCCCTCTCCCTGTGTGTTTCTTTCAAAGTAAATAACTTGTTAAAGGTGGAGTGGACAGCCTTCTCCAGGGTCCTCTTCCCTGGCCCCTACAGTTGGTTCTGAGGCCTGACTTTCTTGCTGCCGATGCCCCGCTGGAGGCAGCCTTGTTCTGTCTGTGCCTCTTCAGACAGGCTGAGTATGGCCATTAGTAAAAGCCTGCAGACAGTTTTACTACTATTTTCTGAACACAGCTACACTCCTTGGATACCAAGTTCCCCTAAGAATAAAGTTGTTCCACTGTAGCAAACCCTTTGCTACATTAGAAGGGTACAAAGCTCCCTGCCTTGGGACTTAGGCTGTCCTCCCGCTGGATGTGGCTGAGCAGGAAGATGACAGCAAGCACAGTGTAAGGGGACTGAGTGGGTGACAAAGGAGGGGAAGGAAAATTAACCCCGGACAAACGGCTGAGGCGCCTGCTTAATATATCAAAGTGGACCTGACAGTCAACAGGTTCTCCCAGCATCCCTCAGTCGCTGTTACAAGGGTATGACTGGCACACCCTGTCTCCCAGCCCACGGGACTGGACTGCCCCTCCCTTTATAAGCAACCGTCCTGGCTACCTGCCCCTTTTGTACCTTTGGCCTACTGGTAGCTGGACCTGGTTTCTGCTCCCTTCCCCTCCCCCCTCTCCTCACAAGGTCAGGATCACTCTGAACTCTCCCAGATGTGGCTGCCTCTGGCTTTGTTCTTCTGATCTACTGTAAACTTTCTCCTTCGTCATACCTAGGAGCAGTCATATCTGTTCCTTTTTATTTCTTTTTTTTTTTTTTAATTAAAAAATAAAGCCATGGGTGATCCCAGCACGTGGGAGGCTGAGGCAGGAAGATCACAAGGCTAGCCTGGGCTATACTTGTGAGACCCTTTCCCCAAATACACCATGAAAAAAACCTGACTTTGGCCCAGGACAGGGGTTCCACAAGGAGGCTACAAGAATGCCCTGCCTCTGAAGAGGGTCAGGTGTGCTTCCTTCTTAGGTGACCCTGGAAGGACAGGCAAAGATGTAGGGACCAGAGAAATGGGGCCCAGGAGTCAGCTTCCAGATGCAGGCAGTGAACACAGAGTCCCCGAGCAAGGGAGGGGTGGCTGCCCTCCCAGCCCGCCCATCAGTTCCTGGAAACAGGGCTGGGGTGGAGGCCACAGCTCAGCTGACTTCCCCTCCCTTTTGAGGCCTCTTAGGGTTGTTGCTGGGCAGGTTTAGATTTTGGTCTGGGCTTGAGAGCCAATCACAGGTGGAGAATGCAGCCATAGCCCTCAAGGGTTCCCCCCAACACCTCCTTTCTTTTTCTGATCCCCAGAGCTTCTCGCCTCTAGCCTGGGGGGTGGGGGGGGAGGGGGCGGGAGCGGCGGTGTCTGCCCTCTACTCCTCACTGTAAAGAGAAGTCCCTGCAGTCCTCAGTTCATCTGCAAGCAGTGTGGGGTCAGAGCAGACGGTTCTGGGAAGGAAGGCGGGCCTGCCTTGAAGCACCCCTTTCTCTGGACCCCTAGAAGGAGCGGTGTGGCCAGACGCTGCTTTGTTGACCTCTGAAACTCTTTGGAGGGTCTGAGTAAGGAAGTTAAAACCCAAAGGGCAGATGGATGCGGTGCAGCCCCTGGCTTGCTGCACTAGGGGGAATTTAGGGAAGAACTTAGAGGAACTGGACCTTTGAGACTTGAGATGGGGGTGGGGGGAGTGATGGGAGCAAATGACATGCACGCAGAGAGCAAGCATGCAGAGGCCACTGCATGGCCAAGGAGTCCCCACTTCTGAGTGTCTGCTGCCCAGAGAGGTGGTTCTAGTGTACAGACGAACTGTATGGTCTGTAAGTTCAGCGGTGTTGAAGTGCGGCTGGGCGACAGAGTTTACTTGGCATGCATGAAACCCGAGGCCCTGCATTATTTTTTAAAAGCTCCCAGTGGTTAGGGGTCCCCTCCCCCTTACTTAAACTTCCTAGGGTAAATACCCTCTCAGTTTAAGCTGCAGCCTTTCTACTAAATTTAGCGACTAGACTTCCGCATCCCCCTTAGCCACCTGGTCAGCAGGAGCGCAGCTGCAAAGGTGGACCTGATGGAGTTTCAACACTCCCTCCCGGGCCACTCATCAAGACTTCACTTTCTGCTCAGCAGGTCTGAGGTTGAGCCCAAAATACTAGGCTGCTGTCCAGGGCTTGAGTGTGTCTGTCAAGCCGGAGCTTGTGATCTTCCTTGCCCATGGCTCCAAAGTGCTGGGCATGTGTCACCACACCAAAGCTAAAGTTGACAGACTGCTTTCTCCTCTCTCACCAGTGAACCAAGCCAGGGGCCCTTCTCTTGCAGCCAGGGAGCAGCACCTTGTTAGAGGGGTCTGTGGTCTGAAGAGAACTAAGTGGAGGTGGGGGGATTCCTCTTCACACCAGCACCCCTCAAAACCACCATCCCAGGGCTGAGTGGGGGTGTCTTGGGAGAAGGGTTTGCATGGTGCAGGCAGGTGGGGAGGCGAGAAAAGCACCTTCTTTGTACAGGAAGTAGAAGTCTCAGGAAAGTACCTAAGCCTGACAACAAGAGAGAGAAACAGTCTGGGTTAATCTCAGCATACCTAGCACCTGTCACCAACCTGGGGTTGGGCTCCTTTACCTGGGAGATGGGGCGTTGGGGAAATTCCAATGGAGGATGCTTCAGGTCTGAGGCTGGAACCTGGGTAGGGCTGGCAGGGAGCATCAGCTGTGCCTGCTTCAACCCAGGGAGCTGGGGGCACTACCCATCTCTGCTCTCACATCAGAAGCAGAGGAAGGATTATCAAGAGTTCCAAGCCAACCTGGACCACAGAATAAAACCTTCCCCTTTACTCCCCGTCCCCCTACACACATAACAAAAGGAAAACAGACCCGCTCGTGCATTTCCTGTGTGAGAAGCAAGCCCTGTTGGTTCAGCTGTGAAGGAACCACCCCCAGTGTGTGTGTGTGTGTGTGTGTGTGTGTGTGTGTGTAAGGCACATGCATGTGCCACTGCTGCAGCAGTGCTGAGCTCAAGGGACAACTTCCAGTGCTCTCTATCTCATGGGTCCTGGGGATAGAACCCAGGCCACCACACTTGGCAGCAAGTGCCTTTCCCTGCTGAGCTCAACCTTCGTGCTGGCTCCACATTAGATTCTGTTGCCATAAGAGAGTGGTACACTATAAGCCTGGCTCCCTATGGTAAGGGGAGGCCCAGGATAGGATGGACAATGGAACATGAGAGATGCCCAGTCCATCTGCCCTGAATTACCTGACCCTATTCCATAGTTGGCCTCCCTGTCCTCCCTAGAGCTGACCATTGGCTGATACCGTTTTGTGGTTTGTTTGTTTGTTTTGTTTTTTGAGACAAGGTTTCTCGTTGTTAATAGTCATGTCTGTCCTGGACTTGCTTTGTAGACCAGGCTGGCCTTGAACTCACAGAGCCCACCTGCCTCTGCTTCCTGACTGACTGCTCTTCCAGAGGTTCTAAGTTCAATTCCTGGAAAGCACATGTCAGAACCATCTGAAATGAGATTTGATGCACTCTTCTGGTGTGTCTGAGGACAGCTACAGTGTTCTCCCATACATAAAGTAAATAAAATCTCGGGCAAGGAAGTAAAGGGTGTGCCACCATGCCCAGCAGTTCCCCTGTTTTCTGTTGTTCTTAAATGGTTTTTATTTTATGTGCACTGGTGTCTCTGAGAGGTATTCCAATCCCCTGGACTGAGCTGTAGACAGTTGTGAGCTTCCACATGGGTGCTGGGAATTGGACTCTGGAAGAGCAGTCAGAGCTTATAAGCCCTGAGCCATTTCTCCAGCCCCTGTGATTCTGTGTGTGTTGTAGAACAAGAGTGACAGTAAAGTGACAGGAACGAATGGGCAAAGCTGTGCTCCCACCAAGATTTATGACGCTGAAACATCAATACATCACAAAATACTTTTCAGATTTTTATTAACTATTTTAGAACACAAGCCAGGCTGTCAAGCTAGCTGAATTAAGGCACTGGGCACCAAGACTGAGTGCCCTGACATGGATCCTGGGACTAACTCGTCCAAGTGATCGTTCAACCTCACACCTGTGCCTCTCCCATACTCCCTGCTCCTGGCCAGGTAGTTCGATTAGTGAAGGTGCTAGTTGCCAGGCAACGACCACTGGCACTTGATTCCTGGATCTCACAGGGTAGGAGAGAGCAGTCTCCTGAAGGCACACAGGTGTTCTCATAGATACAGACAAAGTAAATGGAATTAAAAAATGAAGCCATGTGGTGCACGCCTTTAATCCCAGCACTAAGGAGGCAGAGGCAGGCAGATCTCTGAGAGTTCAAGAGCAGCCTGGTCTACAGAGTTCCAAGACAGTGAAAGCTACACAGAGAAACCCTGTCTCGAAAAACCAAAAAATAAAACTTAAATAAATAATGCAAGCCAGGTGTTTGCTCGTGGTGCATGCCTGTGGTTCGAGGGCTTCGGAGATGGGGGCAGGCTAAATATCAGAATTCAAGGTTATTGTAAGAGTCAGGGAATCCACTCTTACTCTCGCCTCCCTCTTGCCTTTTGACCCCTTGCTTCCCCCCCACCAATGTGGTCATAACTGGCCTCTACTTCTCTGCCTCTACTACCCTCTTCACTCCCCTCCCCATGCCCTGAATAAACTCTATTCTATACAACAAAAAAATAAATTAGGGAGTCCAACTTTTCCCAGAATAAATTTGACTTTGTGAGTTATCTCAATGTGCTCTTTTAAAAGCTATAAAATAGCTTTTTCCCCTCCCCAGGACAGGGGTCTCTGTGTAGCCCTGACATGCTCAAACTCAGAGCCGCGCCAGCACTGGACTAAGGCATGGTGTGCTCAGCCACTGGTGACTATCCTTGTCAAAGTCCTCTTTAAAAAAAAAAAAGATTAATTAATTAATTTATGTATATGAATCACTGTAGCTGTTTTCAGACACACCAGCAGAGGGCATCCGATCCCATTACAGATGGCTGTGAGCCACCATGTGGTTGCAAGGAATTGAACTCAGGACCTTCAGAAGAGCAGTCAGTGCCCTTTTAACCACTGAGTGACCCCTTTTGTCAAATTCTTTTTTTTTTTTTAATTAGGTATTTTCCTCATTTACATTTTCAATGCTATCCCAAAGGTCCCCCATACCCACCCCCCCAATCCCCTACCCACCCACTCCCCCTTTTTGGCCCTGGCGTTCCCCTGTACTGGGGCATATAAAGTTTGCAAGTCCAATGGGCCTCTCTTTGCAGTGATGGCCGACTAGGCCATCTTTTGATACATATGCAGCTAAAGACAAGAGCTCCCGGGTACTGGTTAGTTCATATTGTTGTTCCATTTTGTCAAATTCTTATGCCATAAGTTTTTCTTTCCCTTGACATCGATACATTCTCTTTTAACTCTCTAAGCAGTTTCTTTTTTAAAAATTATTTATGTTTATGTGTTCATGCACACGTGTATACACAGGTGTCTGCAAAGGCCAGAAGAGAGCTTTGTGTCCCCAAAGCTGGAGCTACAGCCAGTTGTAAGCCACTCTGCATGGGTGCTCTGAACTGAACTATGGTCCTCTGCAAAAACATGCAACAATCTTTTGTTGTTGTTGTTGTTGTTGTTTTTCCAAGGCAGGGTTTCTCTGTGAAGTCCTGGCTGTCCTGGAACTCACTCTGTAGACCAGGCTGGCCTCAAACTCAGAAATCTGCCTGCCTCTGCCTCCTAAGTGCTGGGATTAAAGGTGTGCGCCACCACTGCCTGGCAACATCTAACATTCTTAACTCTTAACCAACTCTCTAGCCCCTGCACCCCAATTTTTAAGGTGCACTTGTGTTTTGTCTGCATGTATGTCTGTGTAAAGGTAATGGACCTGTGGAGTTACAGACAGTGTGGGCTGCCATGTGGTGCTGGGAATTCAATCTAGGTCCTTTGGAAGAGCTCTTAACCACTGAGCCCACTCCAGCCCAAATTCTTTTCTTTTTTTAAGGCAGGGTCTCACTCTGTAGACCAGGCTGGCCTCCAAGTCAGAGCTCCACTTGCCTCTGCCTCCCAAGCACCAGCACTTGTGGCGTATTTCTCTCACGAAAGCTGACACCACCATAGCCAGCTTCTGCTCTGTATAGGTCACAACACAGAAAGGAAGAGAGAGACCAGGCTTCAACCACCAAATGTGGAGGAGGGGAAGCTGGCGAGCAAGAAGGGCTCCCCAGAATTCAGCATTACCAAGGTGTTCCTCAGAGTAGCTGTTGGGAGAGTTGGTCTTTTGTGTGCCCAAGTGGATGCCCAGGACAAAACAAAACAAAATTCAAACCAATCCACATCACACACAGAGACAGACACACACACACACACACACACACACACACACACACACACACCCTCATTTCAACACAGTTGTTTCCCTGTTTCTGTTTCACTGCTTCATGAGGGATTTCTGAGAAATGAGAACACGTCACTTCCCACAGCCTCTGTGTTTGTTCGTTGTTTTAAATTTTGTTTCATCTTATTTTCTTTGGAATTTTCTTTTTGTAGCCCAGGCTGGCCTGAAACTGGAGGCAATCCTTTTGTGTCTGTCTCTCATGTGTTTAAATTACTAGCATGGCTTATGGTGATTTGTTTGTTTTGAATGAAGAGACGGGAGCGGAAGGGCAGGAGGAGCTCGCAAGCTCATACTAAGTAATCCAGAATGTTCCACACTAGGAGAAACACCACTCTGTATGCAGTCACCTGCAGGCTGCGTCTGGGCTCAGACCTGGGCTTCTCTGGGTCAAAAGGAAGTAAACAAGACTACCATCCTCAGGAAATGTGCACAAACCTAACAGCTGCTTCTCTGTGGCAGCCCAGCTGGCTCTCCCTCCCATCAATACTTCTAGGGCAGAGACTGCTCCAGGCACATTGGCCCATGCTTATAATCCTAGCAAGCGGTGGTGGCTAAGGCAGGAGACTGCTGCAAGTTTGAGGCCCACCCAGTACACACAGCAAACCATGTTTTTTTCTTTTTTTAAAAAAAGCTGCAGTCAGGCAGTGGTGGCGCACGCCTTTAATCCCAGCACTCGGGAGGCAGAGGCAGGCAGATTTCTGAGTTCGAGACCAGCCTGGTCTACACAGAGAAACCCTGTCTCGAAAAAAACAAAAACAAAACAAAACAACCAAGCCGCAGCTTCTGCAACCAGTTAGAAGCTTTCTCCTGGACTGTTTTCTTGCTCCCTTGCCCAGCACACCTTGCCCCAGGCTAACTTGAATAAACACACACACACACACACACACACACACACACACACACACACACACACGTGAGCACAGGAGGGCTGGGGCGAGATTCTGAATGGGGAATGCTGCCCCAGCCAGTCAGGGGACCAGGAGCTGAGATCTCCCCAACAGGCTTGGTGATTAATACCGGCAGGGCAGCCAAAACAATGAGCTCATGGGCAAGAAAAATGCAGTCCGTGGGGGAAGTCTGGGCAGCCAGAGCAAACTGGTTTTCTGAATCAGGATGGGAAGAGCAGTAATTGAGTCTCCCACGGGAACAAAATGACGACTAGAAGCCACCAGGAATTTAGTCGCTTTCGGGGGTTGTTCCTACTGAATTTTGTTTTGCAGAGTGGAGCTCTTGGTCCTATGCTCAAAACCCTGCTTGCTTTCCCTGGCTGTGAGAGTCTGGACAGTGAAGGACCAAGCAGCTGTGAGAATCCAGCTCTACTCTAACAGGCTATACATACAGAAACTTAGGTAAGGACGTGGCAGTAATCCCAGCATTTACTAGACTCAGCCCATGGAACAAGAATGTCTCAAGTAAGACAAGGCACTCAATACAGCTAGTCAATCAATGTTACTATCACAGCCCCCACAGTACATCGTGGGGGTCATGTCAGTTGTTCCCCATCTGACGTATAGAGCTGACAGGGAGCTAGGTCGAAGCTGATGTGTAGCCAAATGCCAGAATATATAGCACTATTTGTCATGGTCCCAGGAGAAAAAGTAAAACTCCAGACTAGACTTTTGGGTAGGTGAGGACCCAGCAGTTAGGAAACATATGGTGTTCTTTACAGAAACCAGTTTGTGTCCCAGTACGCGAAGTAGACAGCTCACAAATACCTGATTCCAGCTCCTCACTCAGGATCGACCCACTCAATCCACATTCACTCTCTCTCACATACCGGTACTTAAAAATAAACAAAGCCATGAACCTTTAATCTCAGCATTTGGGAGAGAGATCCTGGGAGTTCAAAACCAGCATGATCTACTGGTCTATATAGTGACTTTTTTTTTTTTTTTTTTTTTTTGAGACGGTTTCTCTGTATAGCCCTGGCTGTCCTGGAACTCACTCTGTAGACCAGGCTGTCCTGGAACTCACTCTGCCTGCCTCTGCCTCCCAAGTGCCAGGATTAAAGGCGTGCGCCACCACTGTCAGGCTATATAGTAACTTTCAAGCAGACTAAGGCTATGTATTGAGACCCTGTCCCGAAAATAAAGACAGAAGGGTGTGGTGACACATGCCATAAATCCTAACACCTAGGAGGCAGGGCAGGTAGATAGATCCCTTTGAGTCTGAGGCCAGCCTGGGTTACATAACAAGAGCTTCATAGCGAAGCCTGTCTCAAAAACTAAAATAAGTAAAAGGGATTCCAAGACATTTCCCAGCTGTTGGGAACGATTATTATTTTGTAGAAACTCACAGGAGTCAATGGTAGGAAAGAAAGACGGCTACAAGTTTGAGGCCAGTTTGGTCTATATACAGATTTGTAAGCCAGTCAATACGACTTTAAAGAGAGCCAAAACAACACAACTCCCTCACAAATTCTTTCTCTTTTACCCCAGAACTATTAGTGTATAGCCTGGTGGGGTAGCAAAGGTCTTTAATTTCAGCATGTCAGAGGTGAGGGCAGAAAGGTCAGAAGTTCAAGAGTAACCTTGACCAGGCTACCCTGTGTCAAATCATTAGTAAAGAATTACTGGGGCTGGAGAGATGGCCCAGCGGTTAAGAACACGGTCTGCTCTTCCAGAGGTCGTGATTCCCAGCAATCACATAGTGGCTCACAACCATCTGTAATGGGATCTGATGCCCTCTTCTAGTGTGTGTCTGAAGACTGCTGTAGTGTACTCATATAAATAAATTTAAAAAAAGGCTTACTGATCCAGAGCCAGCTCCTTCTCCCTTGACTCAGGTAAGAGTCAATGGAGCCCAGGTTTGCCTGGGCAATGCAGTGACACTTGGAAACAAAACACTCAAGTCTCAGTGTCCTTTGACTCACCAGCCTCCCTGCGGATGCCCCTCCCCCTCCCAGATGCTTCGAATAACTGAGATAAGCTAAGCTAACACTGTAACTACTGTGAACTAAGAGAACTAAGTTTTCAGATCTCTAGAGAAGCCTTTGAAGAGGGGGTGGGGGAGGTTCATGAAGGCAGCATTCTGAAATCACTGAACAAGTGAAGCCCTGAAACACTAGAATATTCTACAGATCCTTCAGCTCCAGGAACTACCTGTGCTTTGGGCATCTGGCTAAAGCCATGCTGTACACTAATGGGACTTCTTAAATGTTCATGTTTATAAAATTCTCCAGTTATCAAATCTTGTTTTAGCCGGGCGTGGTGGCGCACGCCTTTAATCCCAGCACTCGGGAGGCAGAGGCAGGCGGATTTCTGAGTTCGAGGCCAGCCTGGTCTACAGAGTGAGTTCCAGGACAGCCAGGGCTACACAGAGAAACCCTGTCTCAAAAACAAAACAAACAAAAAAAAAAAACAAAAAACAAAAAACAAAAAAAAAAAAAAAAACAAATCTTGTTTTAGAGTTTTTAAGCTGGCTTTGTGGCTGCCTCATGCTAGGATGTGAGGCAGAGGCAAGACTTCCATTCCATGTTTGATCTCAGCCTGGGGTGGAGTGCCTATGTATCTCAAGAAAAAGGGGAAAAGGCTGGGAGGTGGGGGGGGGGGGGGCAGGATGGCAGTGAGGATGCAGGAGACTGGACTTGGGACCTTGCAAAGGTTAAATATACACCCTTCATGGGTGTCACTCCCACTTTGGAAAAGATTCTTCAGTAACAGCATGACCTAGAGTGAGTTACCTAGAGTGAGTGGACCAGACAAGCAGGTGTAGCTTAGCCGAACAATATTCGAGGCTGTGGTTTAAACTCCAATACCTCTTACCAACAGCTCAGAAAAATATATAAATCACAGGACAAGGAAAAAGAAAACAAACCAGCTAGATGACTGGCTGCTTGCTATCATTCAGAAGGCTCTGGGTTGACCCCACAACAAGCTGCCTGAACATTAGTTTATGTCAAGCATGGTGTGTGTGTGTGTGTGTGTGTGTGTGTCAGTCATTACTGAGGCCTCTAGTGACTCAGGCTACTCTTTGAGTAAAAGTCCTTGTTGGCTTTAAACTCCTCCCAAACAGTGGTAAAATTAAGATATGCACCACCACACCCACTTCTTACTTTTCCCCCCAAACCTTCAGGCAGCCTAAGCCAGTGTCAAAATCCCCAAGTGGCAAAGGCTGCCCTTCAGGCCTCCTTCTCCAGTCCCTGGGATTCCCAGGTGTGCATCACCATGTCATGAAGCATTAATGGGGCCCATCAAGCCGGGCATGTTGGCGCAAGCCTTTAATCCCAGCGCTCAGGAAGCAGAGGCAGGCAGACTTCTGAGTTCGAGGCCAGCCTGGTCTACAAAGTAAGTTCCAGGACAGCCAGGGCTATACAGAGAAACCCTGTCTCGAAAAACAAAAAAGAAAAAAAAAGGGGGGGGGGCATCATGGTGGCATACAAGGTAAGGGGTTAAGGCAGAAGTGTCCAAAGTTCAACGCAAGCCTAGCTCTGTATCAAAAGTACAGCCCCCTTCCCCCTTAACAACAGTACCGGGCAGAACTTAAGCTAGGTCAAGATTTGGGCGTTTGTTGGGGTCTTGTCACATAGCACAGGCTTACCTTGAATCTGATGTAATCCTTTTGCTGGGAGTACAGGTATATGCCAAGCAAGATTTAAGAGTAAGTCTAGCTTTTCCTTGGGTGCCACTGTCCCAACTTGCCTCTGCTAAGGGAATAATACACTTGTACACAGCTCTGCTCTTTCAATCCTATGAATCAAACTTGTGCTGACCTTGTGTTTGTGTCCAACCACTGAACCACACACATTCCCAACAAGTGAGTCATTCCTTTCACTTTTATGTCTGTTGAGAATTTGTGAACAGAGATCAAGGTAGAAGAGGCCATCCCAATTCCTGCAGCTTTAATCAGGTATTTTGGGTTGCCTTACACAGATGTTGCGAACTTAACTCAGAGCCATCTCTTCAGCGCTCCACTCCAACTCCGACTTTTAGAGGACAGCTCATGTTAGCTTTGAACTCCAGTAGCTACTTCTGACTCAGCCCAAGTGCTGGGGTTATGATGAGCTAGTCAGGATGCCTACCACAAAGCAGCTTTACAATCAAGTTACTGTCATCTAATAAAACCCATGGAAGAAGGGACAGATGTTAAAGCAGGCAGGATTAAGTAGAAGGTGCAGATCCTGTTTGCATGATTAGTATTTGTGGCTGAAAACCAGTTATGCAAACCTCAAATTTGCACATTTCCATGGTGATTCACCCCTGCCCTTTCAAGGGATGTGACAAAGGCAGGATAGTTCTAACCAGCTTATTCTTACCTCCTTGGAAGGGGCACTGAAAACCAAGAAAGGTGTCATTGCTTTGCTAATCTTTTTACATTATAAAAACAAAACAAAGCCAGGCAGTGGAGGTGCAGGCCTTTAATCCCAGCACTTGGAAGGCAGAGGCAGGTGGATTTCTAAATTCCAGGCCAGCATGATCTATAGAGTTCCAGAATAGCCTAGGGCTACACAGAGAAACCAACCCTGTTTCGAAAAACCAAAACCACGCACAAGATAGGGCTGTTGAGATGGCTGACTGGAGTCTCACCTCCCAGGTGCCACCATGGGAGAAGAGAACCTGGATTACAAGGTGAACCATTGTAATGCATCTGTTATTGTTTTCATGCACACTGGTACTTGGTTAACTTCCAAGGGGAGCCTGCACTTGGCTGGTGGGGAGCAAAGCTAATTTCTCCAAGTACACTGCCTGCAGAGGCAAGGATAACACACCCAAGATCCCAGCTTTAGCACAGCAGGATCACCATAGATGTTCAAGGTCAACCTTGACTAATAAATTTAAGATACAAGGAACTTGTCAATGAGAAAGCCAGGTGTGGTGCTAAGCATTCTCCCCCGCAACCCAAAAACGTACCGAACTAGTTTAAAACAGGAATACATTAACCACAAATTTAAATTACAGGTCCTATATTCTTTACCATAAGGCAAATCAATACTGAATTTTGCTTTTATTTCACTTCTATTTGTTCAACTGACTTCCCTAAAAGGCTTGCACAAGAGAGGAAGGCGATAAGAAAAGACCCATACCACACCTTACTTTGGGGGGAAAAAGGTTTATTTTCTCTTCAGAAGAAACAGAAGTTAGGGGAACATTTACAACCCACATTAACTTGCAGTTGGTCCTAACCCTTTCGGGAACAGCTGTTAAAGTGTTAGGTGCTCTACCAGAATGAAGGTGTTCACCCAGATAGAATGTACATGGAAGATGCTTGAAGACTGCATGTTTTTTCCCTGAGAGACGTGTAAGACAAACAGATTTTGCTGAGAGCCATCTTTCCAAGCAGCCCCTCCCTCTTCTCTGAAGGATGTGCCTCAACTATTCATCTAGTCAGCACTCAGACCACATGCTTCTTCCCTCCAAAGCAGCCCCTTGCCCAGCCACTGCGCTCTCCAAGTCTTCATGGCCCTGGACCTAAAATACCTACTAAGATCCTGTCTGTACTTCAGCTTTCATTTCACCCTTTGTGAGCTGGGAAGTCAGGCTCCTAGTAAACAAAACTTCCATGGCTGGGTTATGAGAGGCTAACCTTTTAGTCACCTCAACCTCTAGGGTTTATTCAACTACATAAAGTGCTCTGAAGTCCGAAGAGTTAAACATAAATAAGCAAACTATGATCAAGGATAAATACACAGGTACAAATCACTCCCAAGCTGGCAGGCAGGGCACTTCTTCCCTATTACATTCTTAGTCATTTGATTCCTGCCTATTTTTATCTGCAGCCCTGACTAAAGGTCACATTCTGAGGCTGAAGCTTTCAAATGACCCTAGCTTAAATACCTTCAGTTACCAGTGGCTTTTGTTAACCGAGTTTAGCAAAACCCAGTGTTTCTCTAAACTTAAGTGAACACAGTCATACTTGGAGCAAACTAATAAAAGTATAAACGTATAATTTCCAACCTTTGAAATTCCCAAGGGGACCTTTGATGTTTTTCTTACCAAAATAGACAAAGTAACAATGGAAAGCATGCCAATCCAAGAATGCCAATCCCTGGTCACTGTCGGTCACGGGGCTCAAAGAGCAAGTGTTCCTATCCTCTGACAGGAAAGCTGTGCTGACTCTGATTAGGATGGGGGAGGGGTTATTTAGGTTCAAAGTTTTGGGGGGGTTGGGGTGAGAGTTCTAATGCAGATAACTAAAATGGCCAGTGAAGAGCACAGGGAGGAAGTGTAGACGACTCTATAGGGGAACTGGGAGCATAACACGCCAACAGTAAAGGAAGTAAAGGCTACACCTAGAGACCAATACAGAAATTCAAAACAAAGCTTGGCAATCCTTAGTAGACAAGAAATACATATTTGTTTTATTGACACCAGGTATAAACTTGTGTTAAACAAGTAAACCCAGTGAATAGCACCATGGTTAAGACTCTAGCCTGCTTTACCATTTACAATTTTGTAAGTCAACAGGGGATCAAATGTCTTACATCTATCTACCTGTGATCTTTAAATACAAAAAAAAAAGATTGGATAATTAACCCTGCATAGTTATAAATCTATAACCAGTCCACACACACAACAGGCTCTGCATATACACTAGAACGGATGACAAAGTCTTAAAAAGCTGTAAGAAATACATTTCTAACTAGAGAAGCTGCAAATTTCAAAAGGGTATGGAAAAAAACTAAATCCAAGACTTCCCTCTTATGTTCAAAGAAATAGACTTTCTGTAAAAATATATACAATTTTTACAGACAAATACATTTCATAAATTTTCTTAAAAATCGAGGCTGTTCAGTTTTGTAACTAATTAGTGAACCTTAAGTCAAGTACTTTTTGGCCATCACTAGGCTAATAAACTTAAGAATCATCCAAACCAAGCCAAAGTAGACAGGGCTAAAAGTCCTGAGCACTTGGGACTTTGTCAAGCACACCCTGGACTGCTCAGAGGCCTCCCTTCACATTCCTGTACAGCACTGCAGCTTCTAGTCATCGTTTGGTGACTTGTAGGTTACAAATCCATTTTACACAAGTCACCAACGTTGTTAATTAGGGCTTCTCTCTCAACACTCTGAGCAGAGTAATGGATATTTATTGAGCTTTGTGACTAGCCTGATGACTGGCCCCTCTTCCATCTCTAGATAGGAAATCAAACCTTTCCATCCACCCCTTTCATTCATTCTAGAAGTCCTTCTCCATGGCCTCTCAGTGTTTGCTGAGAGGGAACTTTGCTTCATTCAGACAGTGACTCTTCCAGGGGGAGCACTTTTCCCATGTATTTATTCTTGTTAGCCACAATCCTGTAGCCACTTTCTTTTTGCTATGTTGCTACAGTAGAACTGGACTGTTAAAATCCTGGGCAGCTTCAAGTCCACCTTCATAAATACACATGTTTTCACAGATGCATGTAGTTTGGTGGCTGGAGCTTTAAGAGTCCCCTATTGCACTCACAAGGCTATCTTATTAGATATGCCAGACCAGCCCCTACTCCAGCAACACCCGCAAAAGCCAGCAGCACATTTCTGATGCCGCCTTCTAGGTCCTGTACGTGGAAGAACTCCACAAACCCATCCTAGAAAACAAAAAAGAAAAGCACATTTTCAAGTATGGGTTTCTGCTGTTGTAACACTACATACAGAGAAACGGTGAATTAAAATATCCCCCAAACAATGGTGAACCAATTACCTACTTCTGGGATGCAAGAGACACTTCTGGAGTTCTTTCCAGTGAGTAACCACACAACAGTTACCTTACAGCAGTTGTATTGCACCTCAATTATTTTTGCACAGACTGAGCAGGGCCCATAACCAACCACTCTTTGGATCCATCCCCATGTAGTATTTCTCCCATGGGTATTTCCTAATGAGAATGAGTGCACCTTACACCAGAGCTGGTGTATTTGGGTATTAACTTCTAAAATGCAGGCTCTACCCCTTATCCATTTGATTAAAATGAGGGGGATGTAATTTAGTCATCACAGGTGACTCTTACTTCTTCACGGTTTGAATCCACTGCTCTGAAGATTATCCAACTGAATTAGAAGTACAACCTACAGAATACAAGACCTTTTGGTACAATTCAAGACCGTCATAATGAGTTTTTCTCTGGACCTACCACCTACAACGACCAACATCATGCAACAAGAGATACATAAATTAAATCTGAAACCGGAGAGAAACTTTGTAAAAACCCTCTAGGTGCCTTCTCCTTCACAAAATCCTGCACCCCATTTCCACTCCACGGTCCCTTTATATCACAAGACGAACTTACCCAGCCTCTTTGTTTGACAAGCCAGTCCCGTTTCGTCCTTACAAGAACATCTGTGATAGTTTCTGCTAATGGTTCGATGAAGCTTTCTTGGTTTACGCTCTTTAAGTGTTTGGCCACAAAGGCACCGAAAGAAATAAGAGTCACAATCCTGCCCCAGTTTGTTACGCCATCTTTGAAAACATGGACCATTACTCGAGAAAAAGATTTAACATCGCCTTCGTTTTTAATGTCCAGTTTCCGGAGCATGCCTGAGAAGAAAAGCAAGAAACCTCATGGCCTCCTTTGTCTGCAGCGGGGCACTACCCTTCTGCCCACCCACGACGAGGGGACCGTGCTCTCCCGGCTCTAGAGCAGTCAGGCAGACCCCACGCCGACAGTGACATCCCACCCTTTCCGGTCTTTGAACCCAACAGCCAGATGGGCGGAAACAATGACTCACAGCCAGAAAATTCTGGTTGCAGAGCCAGGCTCCGGCTCTTCCCTCTTCCCGCACGGCCCGGCCCGGCCCGGGCGCCGCTTACCCTGGAAGGCCGTCTCGTGGTTGCGCTGCACGCCGTCGCCCACGCGCCGCAGGGTCTCCAGCGCTCTCCGGCCCGCCGCGCCCGCCTCGCCCAGAGGCTTCGAGTCCTTGGAGCCGGTCGCCTGCTCCCGCAAGTAGCGCGAGATGATCTCCAGCGACTGGCGGTATAGGTCGTCCTCTTCCTCCTCGGGCGGCGGCGGCGTGGAGGGCAGAGAGCCGTCGGCCCCGGAGCTCTTGGCCGCCTCGCTCACGCGCTCCAGGAGGGGCAGCACGGCCGGGCGCTTGCCGATGGCCTCCGGCTCGCAGCCGTCCAGTTCCTCCTCCGGAGACACGATGGCGGCGGCGGCCGACGCGGCCATCTCCTCGGGCGGCACGGCGAGGAGGCCGGGCGACTTATGCAGCCGCCTTTCGGCCGACGCGGTGACGTCGGGGTCCTCGGCGCCCACGGGCGGCGGCCGGGCGACCACCCGCGCGCCGGGCAGCAGGGCGGCCTCCCCTCCCCCCTCGCGCCGCGCCTTGGCCTCCTCGGCCACCAGGCGCGCCCCTGCCGGAGAACCGCCGCCCGCGCCGAGGCTGGCGCCGCCGCAGTACAGGTTCAAGCCGATGACCGCGTTTCTCCGCAGGCCAAACATGGTCGGACGCCGCAGGCTGAGGGGAAGGAGCGGGGAAGGCCGCGACTCCAGACCGGAGGCAGGCGGAAGTCAGGAGTGAGGAAGGCCGTTCCCTGCCGCCGCCTTAGGGCCGTGCTGACGCAGGCGAGGACTTCCCGTAAAAGGGGAAAGGGGCGGGCGTTTCCGGAGGGCTGGCCCGGCCACTCCGCGCCTCTTCCGGCCGGAGCGCTCTCGCGGCTTCCGCGGCTACGGTTGGCGGAGCGCGGTACCTGGCCTTGGCTCGCGGACGGATTGTGCTTTTTTGTCCGGTACAACTCTCAGCCCGGCTGGCCAAGTGCTTGGCTTCCCGGGGAATGGTTCCTGCTCGGGAACGCCTGCTGATCTGTGTCGGTTTTTGAATTTCAAGCTGCCCTGGAACTCTGCATAGCCCAGGCTGGTCCTAACGTTAGGCAGTCCTGCCTTAGCCTTTCTCGTTGCACTACCTGCTGTGTTTTTATAACATACCAGTCTTAAACACTTTTTTGTTTGTGTGTATTTGTGGTTGTGTGCCTGCCTCCAGGTGGGTGCTGGGAGTTAAACCCTGGAAGAGCAAACCAGGGAGGGCATCTCCAGTCTCATACACAAAGGAATATTAACCATTGATTTGCTTAAAAGTTAGGGGGAGTCCTGCTCTGTCATTTTTCTACTGTGAGCCCTCACTCCCTGTGTTCCAAAATGACTTTCCGTTCCGGTTTTTTTTGTTTTTTGTTTTTTGTTTTTGTTTTTTTGTTTTTCGAGACAGGGTTTCTCTGTGTAGCCCTGGCTGCACTGGAACTCACTCTGTAGATCAGGCTGGCCTCAAACTCAGAAATCCTCCTGCCTCTGCCTCCCGAGTGCTGGAATTAAAGGCGTGCCCCACACTGCCTGGCCAAAATGACTTTTCATGGACAGCTATTAAGGGGTTATTTATGTGGAGCCTGTGAAAGATTCAACTGGTGAAAGGCTCCTGAAACCCAGCCCTAAAGACCTGAGTTCAATACACAGAACCCACCTAACAATGAAGGAGTGAGACCACTTTCCAGAGTTGACCTCTGGCTGCCAGAAGAGCCTAGCTCCCTACCCTATCCCCAAACAGTAAAAGTCTAAAATATGAGCCATTTATGGTGGCTAGGCCTATAGCTCAATTGGCAGAAGAGCTTGCCCAGGCCTGGGGAGGCAGAGGCAAGAGACTCAATTTAAAACTCATTTTTGGCTACATGATGAGCCTGCTGTCTAAAATGAACAAAGGATGGTTACGGGAGTAACTCAGTTGGTAGAGAATTTGCCTACCCTTGTAGAAGTCCTGGGTTGATCCCCAGCACCATATAAAACGGTGAAGATCTTTGGTGGACTGGTTAGACTTAATATCAACTTGACACAAGCTGGAATTCCATGGACTGGCGGTCCTGGGTTCTGTAAGAAAACAGGCTGAGCAAGCCATGGGAAACAAGCCAGTTAGCAGCTCCTGCCCATGGCCTCTGCCTCTAGGTTCCTGCCCCGTTTGAGTTCCTGTCCTGATGTCCTTCAGTGATGAACAGTAATGTGGAAGCAAGCTAAGCCCAATGAACCCTTTTCTCCCAAGCTGCTTTTGGTTGTGGTGCTTTGCCATAGCAACAGAGACCCAAACTAAGACACTTGGTCTACATAGGAAGCGCCCATCAGCCAGGGTTAAAAGGTTGAGACCCTGTCTCAAACCAGATAGATAGATAGATAGATAGATAGATAGATAAGTAAGTGGCAAGCTGGAAATGTGGCTTACTTGGAGAATGCTTGCCTAACATAAAACCTTGGGTTTAAAACCCTGTAAATTGGCTGCATACCTTCAGTTCCAGAACTTGGGAGGCTCAAAACAAAAGACATGGGGAGATAGATGATGGTCCAGCAAGTAAAGACAATTGCTGCCAAACCCTGGAACCCATGTGCTGGAAGGGAAAGAAACGGGCTCCTAACCACTGTTCCTGACATCCACATATGCATTAAATCTATACATTTTTGTTTCAGTTTTTAGAGACAGGGTTACTCTGTGTAGCCCCAGCTGCTCTGGAACTTGTTCTGTAGACCAAGCTGGCCTTGAACTCACAGAGATCTGCCTGCTTCTGCCTCCCAAGTATTAGAATTAAAGGCATGCACCACCACTGCCTGATATAAATAGATAAACATTAAACTACAGTAAGTAAGGAGACAGGGAACCATATGATTATTTGTAGGAGAAGATCTAAAATCCTAGTTTATAGGATGTGGCAGGGAGTATGGAGAGAAGCATTTTGCAGTTGTAGTGACTAAAATATTTCTGTAAGGAACTTTTAATCCCAAAACAAGTAACCACAATCTGAGATGGGAGACATATATATATATATATATATATATATATATATATATATATATGAATGACATGTTGTAACCGAGCAGCAGAATTCATTTGTGTTTGATGACCTATAGGAAAGCTTTATGGAAGAGAAAGGTTTGCCCAGGTTGGTCCCCAATTGGAAGCCATCTTCCTGCCTCGGCCTGCTGCATTCTTACAGTCAGGACACCAGCTGCAGATTCAGCATGGACTTAAAAAAAATCACTTTAAATGATGTGCATGTGTGCAGATGCATCTGGAAGTCAGAGGCCTGTGAGGCAGCTAGCTTAGGTGCTGGAAACTGAACTTGGGTTCTCTGGAAGAGCAGCCTGCTAGCTTGACCCCTGAACCATCTGGCCACCCCTTTTAATGCTTTGAGAGACAGGATCACATGTAGCCTTGGCTGGTCTTGAACTTGCTGTGTAGCTGAGGATAGCCTTGAGCTAATTAATTCTCCTGTTTCTTCCAAGGTTGCCCCACAGACCTCATATGGGTTTGGACTCACGTAAGCAGTTGGGAAACAGGACACTGAGCACCATGATGTACGTTCTAATTCAGTTTCATTACTAATTGTGGGGTTAGGATGAATCAACAGAGGGGACTAGAGACAAAGGAATAGCTGAGTCTCCTGCAGTACGGTAGTCAAGTCATAATGTTCTGGATGGCTGTAGTGTGCATAGCTGTAAGCCCAGAATAATGAAGACCCGGGTTTCAACATCCAAAGCTAGCCTAAGTCACAGAGAGAGTCTCTGTCTCTCAGAAACAAAAACAAAACAAAAACAAATGCTGGTGCTAGGAGGGGTGACTTATCCCTGGACTCCGCCAGTGCTTGTTAGGCAGCAGGGCAGGAGTCCAAGGCCATCTTCCGTCACTATTACATAATGACTCTGAGGCCAGCCTGGGCTACCATGAGTTTCTGTCTCAAAAAACCAAAATAGCCAAACACATTAAAACCAAACCAAACTCAGAAAGAGAGAGACCTCTCATGAGCAGCGGGAGTGGAAAGAAACCTTTAGAGACACGGGCTTAGGGGATTGCCTGCCTGCCAACTGGCTTGACAATCTCAATCAGATCCCAGGACCCAGGGGACAGGGAGAGAATGGAGTGCCTCAGGGTCCCATGGCATACACCTCCCAGACATTGAGGGTACATTTTACAGGCCAAGCCATCAAGTTGAAGAAGAGAGTCTTGTGTACTTTTAGGGTGGAGGTGTGTGACCTTTAGGATTATAAGGGCCGGGCTGGGAGCAGTTGATGGGTGGTGGGTGCTCACCTAGCATCCCCAGAGCCCTGGGTTTGGCCTGTGGCACCCCATAGATTGCTGTGGAGGTAAGTGTATGTCTGTAATCCCAGGACTGTTGAGATGAAGACATCAAGCTTAGAGGCTGGAGCTCACCCACCTCCTGGCCAGCTTAGCCTATAATAGGACCCCATTAATCAAAAGCAGACATCTCCACTCACCACCCAAGAAAGAGAATACAAAAAAAAAAAAAATTTTTTTTTGTTTTGTTTTTTGTTTTCTAAAAACTTCCATGAATGTCACAAGAATCCTGCAGTGGTAACTGTAACAGCCTGCTAGGCCAGGCAGCCAGCCTCTCCAGTAGGGTTTGCACAGTACAAAAGCCCAAACTTAGAAGAATGTCTGTTGCTCCCTTCATCCCTTACATAAATTAAGCAAGTATTTTTATGACTTTTTTTAGGCAGGATATCATGTAGCCTGAACCAGCCTCAAATTCACTGTTCCTTTATTAGTATGTTTTATTCATTTGTGTGTGGGGCAGTGAGTGCTCAGAGGACACCTCCTGGAAGTCAGTACTTCCTTTTCCACCATGTGGTGTGGACTCTGCAAATTGAATTTAACTTGGACTTGGCAGCTGAGCTATCATGCTGCCTGCACCTTTTGTTTGTTTGTTTGGTTTTGGTTTTTGGTTTTTTTGAGACAGGGTTTCTCTGTGTAACCCTGGCTGTCCTGGAACTCACTTTGTAGACCAGGCTGGCCTTGAACTCAGATATCCGCCTGCCTCTGCCTCCCAAGTGCTGGGATTAAAGGCGTGTGCCACCATGCCTGGTGCACCTTGAATTTATGATGCTTTGGCTTCTGCCTCTGAGAGCCGAGACTGTAAGGATAAGCCACCTTGTCCAGTTAACTAATGTTTGGTTGTTTTATTTTTAAGTTTGTTTGCTTGCTTGTTTGTTTTGGGGTTTTCAAAACCACCTCTCTCTGTGTAGCCCTGGCTGTCCTGGAACTCACTCTGTAGACCAGGTTAGTCTTGAACTCAGAGATCCACCTGCCTCAGCCTCCCGGAGTGCTGGGATTATAATGGGTCACTACTCCCAGCTTTCAAATGTTTTTAAATTAGCATGTAAAGTAATGGACCTCATATTTCCATATATTTACGTCATTATACTTTGCTGTTATTCCTCTCCCTCCCCTAAACCCCCAGGAATTCCGGTTAAACTGATCTCCCAAGGGTAGAGGTAGCTCAGACCAGTGCTGCCAAGCTGGGATCCAGCCCGGGGAGGCAGGAGTAAAGTATAAACAGGAGAAAAGCAGGCACAGAAATGTAGCGAATTTAGAGGTAAAGTAAGTCCAAGCTAAGAGCAAACACAGCTATGCAGCCCAGTCTGCGCTCCAGTGTGTATGTAGACCATCTCCATAGCAACCGTCTGCTTCTTGTCGTCCTATGACTTCATAACTTGAATTGCTTAAGTGTGGCTAAGGACTCCAGTAAGTGCAGGCCAAGGGAAGTAAGTGGTCTGCCGAATAAGGAAGACAGCGCAGGAAAAAAACAACAGTGTTTTCTTTCCCCTCCAGGCTAGGTCTCCCGGCACCTCTCCTAACCCCCAAGCTTGGACCTTTATTAACATACCCTGCAGGGGCCCTCCAGCGTGGCGATCACCCTTAATCCTAACACTAAGGGAGATGGGCAAGTAGGTGTGGCAACCCACCATCTCAAAAAGAAAGGAAAAAAAATATATGTCTCCTTGTAACATACCATCAAAGGCCTTTTCCTAATTTTCCCTGTCCTTACTTCCTCTCACGGTAAGAAAAGGGGTTTTGGGGGGCTGGAAAGAGACTACTCTTATAGAGGTCCTGAGTTCAATTCCCAGCAACCACATGGTGCCTCACAACCATCGGTAACGGAATCCGATGCCCTCTTCTTGTGTGTCTGAAGACAGCTACCATGTATTGATATACATAAAATAAATATTAAAAAAAAAGAAACTGGGTTTTGTTTTTTGTTGAGACAGGGTTTCTCTGTTTAACACAACCCTGGCAGTCCTAGAACTTGTTCTGTAGACCACGCTGGCCTCTAATTCACCTTGCTCACCTGCCTCTCCTCCTGCTGTGCTGGAATTTAAGGCATGTGCCACCGCTGCTCGGCAAGAAAAGGCTTTGTTTTTAATTTGCTGGTTCTGAGGATCAAACTCAGGACATGAGGCAGACACTCTTCCATTTTGTATTTTTTAGGGAGTGGGGGAGGAGAGATGGCACGTAGTATACTTGAACTCTTGACCCTTCATCAGCGTCCTCAATGCTGGGACCACAGGGCGGCTCTAGATTTAGGCAAGCTCTGTTTGCTGACCTATGACCTCTGTGCATCAGCCTAGAAGGGGCTCAAGGTCCCAACCTTACTCACAGGTAAAGCTAAGTTTTGCAAATAATTTGTGATATTTTTACCAATTATGTAAACTTTTATCCAATTGGGGGATCCCCTTCGTGAGCAAGAGGAAGGGCAGAGGCTGCGGCTTCCCATTTTCACCCCAGGTGGCACTTTCGAGGCCACCCACTGAGGGGAAAAGGGGGGAGACTCCCATCTTTTTTGTGTGTGCATGTGTGCGCATGCTTGCTTGTGTGTGTGTGTGTGTGTGTGTAAGGGTGTTTTGTCTGGATGCATGTCTGGAAGTGTGTGCTTCAGCAGCTAGAAAAGGAGATTGGGTCCCCTGGGACTGGAGTCACAGACCTGAGCAGTCACGTGGGTGCTGGGATTGAATCCGGATCCTCTAGCAGGACAGTCAGTCTTTTAACCAGGAAGCCATTTCCCAAGCCCTAGAAGTCCCACCTGATGCTGTGGTAGGCCTTGAGGAAGTAGGAGGAGAGGCCTTGTCACTGAGGCACAGAGGTGAGGCCAGGCTCTCCCTCCACTAGCAGCTCCAGAATTCTCACTAGGAAACTCCAGGGGGCGTTTGGCAATGGTAGTGTTTGTGGGTCTTTCTTCTTGATACAGGCTCTTGTCCTGTAGCCCTGGCTGGCTTGGTACTATGTAGCCCAAGCTAACCTCAAACTGGGTGGTCCTCCTGCCTCTGCCTCTTGGGTTCTGGGGTTACAGGTGTGAGCCGTCATGCTTGGCTAGCGATGTTAGTAAACACCTTGAAAGGCAGCCCTCAGAGCAAAAGTTATGTTGCTCAAAACTCTGCCGAACCTCACCTCAGCTGGGCTAATAAAGCTGCTGGCCTAGGTGGTTTCTTTCTTTCCTCTTTTTTTTTTTTTTTTTTTTTTTTGAGATAGAGCTTCATGACATAGCCCAAACTTGTGATCCTCCTGCCTCAGCATTTTGAGAGTATATAGTTTGGTTCTAACAAAAGTAGTCAACATTGGAGCCTGGGGTACAGGTTGTGATCCAGTGAGGACCCCCTGGAATCAGTTCCCAGCACAGAATAATCTATCCAGAGTTCACCTTTGCCTTGAATCAGTTCGTTGGAGCGGGTACTATGGTGGACACTTGTGATTCCAAGAGCCCAGAGGCTGAGTGAGGCTGAGGCAGGAACCCAGTTTCGAAACCAGGGCAGTATAGCAAGACCGTGTCTCAAAAAACAAAACAAAACTAGCTATATCAGTCAGTCGGGGATAGAGAGAGCACTCAGTGGTCGAGAACTTTCCACTCTTTCCAGGGGATTTGAGTTTGGTTCCCAGCACCAAGGTTGGGTGTTTCCCCGCCACCTGCAACTCAAGGTCACAGGGGCTGACGTCGTCCTCTGGCCTTCAAGGGCACCCGGACTCAAGTGCGTCTGCCTCAGTCCAGCCACAGATACAAAAAGTCATCTGTCTTGGTGAAAGACTCAGGATTTAGGAGAAGCTACGTGACAGAGGCCATGAAGCCACGAAAATGGGTTTCTCAACCTTGTTTACATCACTTGTCTTGACTGAACAGAGCCCGGGAGCTCTAAGGACCCACTAGTTCCCAAATTCTCAAAACCTGCACTTGTATTCTTTTTTTCTCTTGTTTTATTTTATCTGAGCTAGAGTCTCCATAGTTCAGGGTGGCCTAGAACTCACTATATAGCTAAACTTCAGCCGCCTCCACCTTCTGAGTGATGAAACTATAGTCATGTGACATCACCTCCAGTGTGGTGCAGGAACCTAAACCTAGGGCTTTTTGTGTGACTGACAGAGCTGTGAGCCCAGCACACCCTCTCTGTGGTCTTGGGGATCAAGCCTAAGGATTCTCGGATGTCAGACAAGCACTGTGTCACCAAGCTATGGTATTTCCACCTCTCCTGCCTTCTCTGCTCTCCTCTCCTTCCCTTCCCTGGCCTCTTCCCAGATTGCACTGTGCTGCCCGGGCAGAACTTAGACGCCTGGGCTCAAATCATTCCCCTGCCTCCAGCTTCTAAGTAACTGGGCTTCCAGGCATGTTCTGCCACACCCATCCTGGGTATTTCTTGTACTTTAGGGCCAATAGAAGAGGAAGTGATGCAGAAATCCAATAGAGGAAGCTGGGGAATGACTCAGACTTTCCTAAGCATAAAAAGCATTTTGAAATGACCTTCAATGTCAAAGCAAGACTCATGACAACTGAAGGATGCCAGGACTTTCCTTTGTGAGGATGAGTTAGGATTCACATGGGGTAGCTTTAGTCACAGTACACTGTCCCTGCCAAAAAAAACCAAAAAACAAAAAAACCAAACCCTCCCTCATAGGTCTGTTGATGTTTGAATCTCAGACTCTCCCCCTCCCTCTCTCTCCGGGGTTTTATGTAGCTCCATTTGCTTCAGACGCCCCAGAGCTGTAGCCAAAGACAGCTGAGAACCCTTGAGCTTCGCGCTTACACCTCCACAGTGCAGGACCACAGCCCACTCTGGTGTTTGAAATCCTGTTAGTTGAATTTTGGTTCTAGTTAAAAACAAGCATAGGTCAAAACAGCTCAGGGTAAGTCACTTCCCTCCAAGCTTGAAGATCTGAGTTCCATCTCTGGGACTCCCATGGTGGAGGCAGAGAACTGACTTCCCAAAGCTGTCCTCTGTTCATGTACACACAACTGTGCATGCTTGCCCCATGCACACACCCCACAAATGTAATAAATTTTTCTTGTTTTCTTTCTGGCCCAAAGATTTATTTATTATTATACATAAGTACACTGTAGCTGACTCCAGATGCACCAGAAGAGGGTGTCAGATCTCATTAGGGGTGGTTGTGAGTCACCATGTGGTTGCTGGGATTTGAACTCAGGACCTTCTGAAGAGCAGTCTTCTCGCCATCTCGCCAGCCCTATTTTATTATTATTATTTTGGGACTGGAGAGGTGGCTCAGCAGTTAAGAGTACTTCCAGCGGGCACAATTCCAGTCCCCAGCACCTCTCTCAGGTTAACTCAGATCAGCCTGGCCCTGGCCCTCTTCCAGCTTCTGCACTTCCCTGTCCCTATCCCCACCCCCACCCCGGCCCCCCAGACAAATACTTGAAGATGAACAATAATTTTAATGTAGTTTTGAAAACACTACTGCATGCTGTCTAGCGATGCACTGACGTGACCCTCCCAGCACTTAGGGGGCTGAAGTGGGAGGACAGGTAAGTTCCAGGCTAGCCTGAGCTGATGTTGAGATTGTTTCTAACACAAGAAAGGACTGAGTGTGTGATCCAAGGAGGAAATCCAGGGATGATCTGAGAAAACTTGATGTTATGGAATTCTATTCAGTCTTTCCTATCTGAACCTTCTGACAGATTTAATAAGGTGTCACAGAGGCTATGGATCTAGCTTGGGCAGATGCTTGCCTAGCAGGCACAGACCCTGTGTTTGTGCCCACCCCACCCCACCCCCAGTACCATTCACACGGGGTATGGTGGTACACACCATAATCCTAGCCCTTGGGAAGTAGAGGCAGGTGGACCAGGAGTTTAAGGTCATCCTTGGCTACAAAGTGAGTTCTAGGCTACACTAGGATACATGAGTTCCTGCCTCAAAAGAAAAAACAGTCCATTTTTTTCTTTTTAATATACGATTAATGTATTTGTTACTCAAACAAGAGGCTCATTATGGGATTTTCATATATGTACATTGTTTTTGTTGTTTTGTTTTGTTTTGTTTTGTTTTGTTTTGTTTTGTTTTGTTTTGTTGAGACAGGGTTTCTCTGTGTAGCCCTGGCTGTCCTGGAACTCACTCTGTAGACCAGGCTGGCCTCGAACTCAGAAATCCGCCTGCTTCTGCCTCCCAAGTGCTGGGCATTTATGTATATTACACATGTATTTTGCACATATTCCCTCCCCTACTGACCCTTTTCCTCTTCTAAAATAGTCCCCTTCTACTTTCAAGTCGAATATGTATGTGCAGTCTAGATTTTTCTTACAAGAGAAAACATTTGTCTTTCTCGGCATGATTTCTTTCATTCTTGTTTATGGCTGAGTCAACTGCACTCTATGTATACACCCTCCATTTTCTATATGTATTCATCTGTCTCTCCGTCCCCTGGCTGCCATGACTAGAGCCACGGTAGTGGCTAAGCAGGTGTCTGTGGACACTAGCTTGGGTTCCTTGGAGTGGACACTCAGAGCTGCAGCTGGACCACACAAGCATTCATTCTTATGGACAGTCAAGCATCGTCCCCCTTCATGCTCCCAGAAGAAACTCCGGCATCTGGTCTTTGCTTGAAGGCAGCGCAGAGGCACCACAGTGTGGTTCCAGCATCCTTCTCAAATGCTCACACTGGTCACTGGAGGGCTTCAAAGGCAAGGGAGCCACAAGGTGCATTTCCACAACTAATGGCCTTGGCTTTAGACCTGGAGACCTTGTGGAAGGCTGCTGTTTCCAAGGCTAGAAACAGTTACTCATTGGCATTCAGGTCTTTTTAAAAATACATTTTTATTAGCATTAGCATATGCCAGCTTCTGGGAGAAAAAGTCAACAGCCTGAAACTGCTCTGTAGATTCATGTCTCTGAACCCATAGATACACATGCTGCTCTCAGACCTCACCAGAGACCTGTATGCAGCAGGCAGCAGGTAATGGGAAACCTCGAAAGAGGGTGACTCTTTGAGTCAGTGACTACAGTTCTCAGCCACAGATGGGCCATCTACATCACGTCTCCCCAAGGCGTAGGGAAAGACTGGATGAGTCACAGGTCAGGCAGGACCATTGCACTCATGAATGTACAATAGCTTGTGGATGCCGGGTGTGGTGGTGCACGCCTTTAATCCCAATTCTTTTTTTTTTTTTTAAAGATTTTATTTATTATTTATTTTATATGTAAGTACACTGTAGCTGTCTTCAGACACACCAGGAGAGGGAGTCAGATGTCATTAAGGATGGTTGTAAGCCACCATGTGGTTGCTGGGGTTTGAACTCAGAACCTTCGGAAGAGCAGTCAGTGCTCTTAACTGCTGAGCCATCTCTCCAGCCCCCTTAATCCCAATTCTTGGGAGGCAGAGGTAGGAGGATTTCTGAGTTCGAGGCCAGCCTGGTCTACAAAGTGAGTTCCAGGACAGCTGGGGCTATACAGAGAAACCCTGTCTCGAAAAAACAAACAAACAAACAAACAAAAAAATAGCTTGTGGTTGCTCCTAAGATCAAGCCAGTATGTCCATCAGCGGTGGTGCACGCCTTTTATTCCAGCACTTGGAGAACATGTCAGCCAGCCCAAAACAAATGGAAGAGAATCTTTATTCACTTAACTAACAAATATTAAATTCCTTTTTAAATTTAATTTTTCAATTATATTTACTCATTTTATGTGTATGAGTGTTGCCTGCAGGTGCATATGTGCACTACATTTGTGTGTGCCTAGAGGTCAGAGGAATCAGGTTGTGACATACCATATGGATGCTGGACATCAAACCTGTGTCCCCTCTCAATAGCAAGACATGCTTTTAACAACCAAGCCATCTCTCAAGTCCCAAACACTAGATCCTTTTTTGTTTGTTTGTTTTAATGACTTATTTATTCTTTTCTAAAAAAAGATTTATTTTATATATATGAGTACACTGTAGCTGTCTTCAGATACCAGAAGAGGGCATCGGATCCTATTATAGATGGTTGCAAGCTACCATGTGGGTGTTGTGAATTGAACCTGGGTCCTCTGGAAGAGCAGTCAGTGCTCTTAACTGCTGAGCCATCTCTCCAGCCCCCAAAAACTAAATTCTTAATACCAATCATTAAACTATTTTGTGTGGCTTTGAGAGTCCTTATAATTATAGGTGTCTGTCTGAATACTAACATGCAATTTTGTTGTCTCAAATGATTGCTTTATATTTTTGGTGGCTTTTGGGTTTTGAGATAGGTTCTCATATAGCTACACTGGCCTACATTCTCTAAGTAGCTAACTATGACCTTGAACTCCTGAAGTTAAAACAGGAGCCTGCCGGGCAGTGGTGGTGCACGCCTTTAATCCCAGCACTCAGGAGAGGCAGGTAGATTTCTGAGTTCGAGGCCAGCCTGGTCTACAAAGTGAATTCCAGGCCAGCCAGGGCTATACAGAGAAACCTTGTCTCGAAAAAACAAAAAAAAAGAAAAAAAAAAAAAAAGAAAAACCATAAATAAATAAATAAATAAATAAATAAATAAATCAGGAGCCTGCTCCTTGAGGCCATCCCACAGTCTGATTCATGCCACGTTTCCCTACAGCTTTCGGGGGTGCGGGAAACAGAGAATTAAGAAAGCAGTCGGTCAAAGGATATGGAAGAGCCAGGTAGCATAAATCAAGAGCTGGCCCTTTGACACCTTTGTTACGCTGAACTAATTCACATGAAGTAGACCGTCTTAGCCAATCACACAAGGTTGAAACACTCAGGTCTTTACCTTGTCCTGGGGATTTTGGTCTGGAGAGTCTTCCAGGGGAATTGTGCTTAGGAACTTTGGCCTGGAACTTGCTATGTAGAGCAGGCTGGCCTATGTAGATCTACTGACCTCTGCTTCCCTAGTGCTTGGCTTAAAATCACGGACCACCTTTCTAAGCCTCCATTCTCACTTTCCTTAATCAATTCTTTGAGAATTTCACAATAGTGTATTTCAGTCATGTTTACCCTAGCTCCTCCCAAGTCCATCTCCCCGACTTTGTGTCCTTTTGGGTTATATTGTGTTTAGGTGGTTTGTTTGCATGTCTGTCAGTGCACATGTGGGTACCTAGTGCCCACAGAAGCCAGATCCCCTAGTACTGGAGTTACATGTGGGCACTGGGAATCAAACCCAGGTCCTTTGGAAGAGCGGCACTGAGTCTTAGCACTGAGTCATCTCTCCAGCCTCTTATCACTGTTAGAAACCTGTGAGCTCTGCTTTGTGCTCTACCCACAGGAGCACAGCCAGCCTTAAAACTGGAGCGCCCTCCCCAGAAGCCATCAAATGTCCATATAGCTCTTTATTTAGGGGTGAGGCCTATAAACCCCTCCCACTTCTCATTAGATTAATAAGTGGCTTTTACTTTTATATTTTTATTTTTTGGAAACAAGGTTTCTCTGTGTAGCCCTGGCTGTCCTGGAACTCACTCTGTAGAACAGGCTGGCCTCGAACTCAGAAATCCACCTGACTCTGTCTCCCAAGTGCTGGGATTAGAGGTGTGCGCCACCACTGCCCAGCTCAGAAGTAGGACTTAACACTACCACTCAGCACTTTGAGAAGCAAGCACCATGGGACTCCTTGGCAGTGGTCAGGTGTCCACCCCCAACCCTCATCTCAACCTTTGTAGTAGCTGGGATTAGTCACGTGTACCTCAGCACCCAACTGAGAGCTTATCACAGGTACAATACGTGCCAATGCTTCATTTAGCTAACGGTGACAAACGCTGTGAGGTCTAGACATTTCCATGTGGGCGTGGCCGAGGTCACCAATGCCTCAGGCAGGAGGAAGTTGCCCCTTCCCTCCCTGGGGTTTCTCACTTCCTCCCAGGGCCAGCTATTTTGCTACTCTTCCTGAGTAAAAGCAGACTTACAAATTTGGGAAATTTTAGACTAAATTTGCTCTGCTCAATTTGTTCCCATCCTGTAAGCAGATATAGTTTCCTAGTCACTTGGATTTCCATCTGTTTTTGTTTGTTTGTTTGTGTTTTTTTTTTAGATTTCTTTTTTCTTTTTTTGTAATTAGATATTTTCTTTATTTACATTTCAATTGTTATCCCCTTTCCTGGTTTCCCCTCTGAAAACCACCTATCACTTTCCTCTCCCCTGCTCCCCAACCTACCCACTCCCACTTCCTGGCCCTGGCATTCCCCTATACTGGGGCATAGAACCTTCACAGTACCCAGGGCCTCTCCTCCCATTGATGACCGACTAGGCCATCCTCTGCTACAGATGCAGTTATGTTTGTTTGTTTTTAAGATGGGCTCTCATAGCCCAGGCTGACCCAAACCTGCCTTACGGCTAAAGATGACCTTGACCTTCTACCTCATCTATCCTTGTGCCCTGGTTTAAGTGCCATGGGGTAGCTCTTCCATCCACTTTTATTTATTGAAGCCCTGGAGCTGGAACCAGGGCCTTCCAAGGTAAAGGTTCTGCTAAGGAGGTGGCTCTCAGCACCTGGCCCTTCCTGCTGCAGCTTCGATTCCATCAGCCTAAACGCTTGCTTCTTCCTGTTCTTTTTCCTACACTAGGAAGGACGCGAATGTCTTCCGTATCTCTCCAAAAATTCTGCATCCATTTAAATATTTCACCAACTCAATTCTCCAAGTTTCTTAGTTCTTTTCTGAATTAGATAATTTAATTTTTCTTTTGCAACAAGTACATTTGGGTTAGGGGGTAGACAGACTTAGTTAAAATCGCAAGCATGCAGCCCAGGTTCAAGGTTATGACACTTGACAGGTAGAGAGAGACAGCAGACCAGGATCATTCTCAGCCACACAGTGAGTCCAAGACTAGCCTGGACTACAAGACACCCTGTCTCAACAAGGTAAAACAAAAAAGGTTTTTTAAGAAAGGCATTTCTAGCCGGGTGTGGTGGCGCACGCCTTTAATCCCAGCACTTGGGAGGCAGAGGCAGGCAGATTTCTGAGTTCGAGGCCAGCCTTGTCTACAGAGTGAGTTCCAGGACAGCCAGGGTTACACAGAGAAACCCTGCTTGAAAAACAAAAACAAGAAAGGCATTTCTAATTAAAACTCGCTGGGATCAGTGGGAAGGATGGGAGGCGATGGGTGGGAATATAATATGCAAATGTACATATGTATAGTGTCCTAACAAGTGTATCATCAGTAAGCGCTAACAGAAGCTAACAGAACGGGGTTCCGATTCAGTGACCAGGTGAGTTTCCTCTAGTCGTCAGCCATTACCAGGCACATGCTCTCTTTTTTCTTTTTAAAACGTATCTGGACATTTAAGTTTAAAACAATATTTTATGTGTATGAGTATTTGCATGCACCTCAAGTGTGTCTGGTGCCTGTAGAGGCTGGAGTTTATACAGGGGTTATCCTAGAACTGGAGTTTATATGTGGTTGTAAGCTGCCGCATGAGTGCTGGGAATTGAACCTGGGTTCTCTGATGAGCCATCTCTCAGGCCATTAGCTCTTCTTTTTAAAATTGTGTGTTATTAAGCTTGGGGAACTACCACCATCAAAACTGCTGTGGCTGGAAGCCTGTCTCAGCAGTGTAGGGAGGGGAGGGCAGGGGCTCAAGGTTAAATACCTATTTAAGGAGGTGCAGACCAGCCTGGGCTTCAGGCAGGACACCCCCTTTCAAAACAAACAAAATCCCAACTTCCAAAAATAACAGAGCAAACCTCAGATATATGAGTCCTCAACTTCACAGCCTAACGTGCTAAGTCCCTTAGTAACTGAACCACCCCAACTCTCACACCTTACACCCTATGCACCCAACTCAGTCTGACTCCCAAGTTTCAAATTCCAACACCATCCCAGTGACACTGTCAGGAGCTTCCCAGTTAGTCACTTCTGCCACAGCTGAATCATCCATTCTTTCACTCTGTAAAGATTTTTGTTGAACTGTTTACCGTGACTTCCTAGGCTTATCTAACTAGAACAGGTGGAGTCTTCAAACTGTCTGTCACCAGGACCTTTACCCCTTTGCGCTCTTGCTAATCTACTTTGTGTCTATAAACCATGATCCAGAACAACACAGTTGTGTCTTTGCTCACCCACGCAGCCGAGTACTAAAGAGGTCCTGGTCCTCATTTTTTTCCTTAACCTTTGGTTTATTTGAGATGCTCTCCACACGTGGTCTTGGCTGCCTCTGGAATATCGATTGATTCTACGGTTGCATACCATCCATCCTGGCTTCCTTTTTGCCTATTATTTTTGGGCTGGATTTCTTCTGTTCCCTTTTTTTTTTTTTTTTTTTTTCCCGAAGCAGGGTTTCTCTGTGTAACCCTGGCTGTCCTGGAACTCACTTTGTAGACCAGGCTGGCCTCGAACTCAGAAATCCGCCTGCCTCTGCCTCCCAAGTACTGGGAATAAAGGCGTGCGCCACCACGCCCAGCTCTGTTCCCTTCTTTTTTAGTCCTCGACCTCACCTCTTTTTCCCTTAGACAGGGTTTCTCGGTGTAGCCCTGGCTGTCTTTGAACTTGTAGATCCATCTGCCTCTCTGCATCCCAAGTGCTGAGATTAAAGATGTGCTTCACTGCTCGGCTCATCTTCTCTTCTGCATCCTTTCCTGGTCCCTCTTTTAAAGATTTACTTACTTATTTTATGTATGTGAGTACACTGTAGCTGTACAGATGGTTGTGAGCCTTCATGTGGTTGTTGGGAATTGAATTTTTAGGACCTCTGCTGACTCCAGTGGGCTCGGCCCCGCTTGCTCCAGCCCAAAGATTTATTATACACAAGTACACTGTAGCTGACTTCAGACGCACCAGAAGAGGATGTCAGATCTCATTAGGGGTGGTTGTGAGCCACCATGTGGTTGCTGGGATTTGAACTCAGGACCTTCAAAAGAGCAGTCAGTGCCCTTATCCACTGAGCCATCTCGACAGCCCCTGGTTGCTCTTTTAAAACTCCCAACCCAACTTCCACCCCAATTCAACAAGTAACTTTGACATTTGAGTTCACAGGGCTGGGAGAGTAGCTCAGTGGTAAAGTACTTGCCCAGATAGACATGTGAGGCTCTGGGTTCAATCTACAGTCTTCTCAATAAAGAACAAGGTAGTGGCCAGAGAAGGCAGCCACTGGTTGCCTAGCTCCAACCATAAACTGCTGTGAGTCCAGACAGGACAAGGATAACGCCCTTATAACTAATTCCTTACTCAGATTCCCACCCAGAAGAAATAGAGCATCTAGGGTAGGCTGGCACACAGTGGGAGCTCAATAAATGTGCGCTGACTGAGGCTGTTATATAACGGAACCACCTGCACCTGGGCTTGCCCGCCCATGTCCGCTCTTCCTCCGAGAGCCCAGGTTTAGTTAATACCATTGTGGAATGAGCTTCAAGGTCTACTTAGCCTTTCTACTGAGTCCTTCAAATGTGTCTACTGCTCCCTCACCTTTCCTAGGCTGCAAACTTCCTAAGTAGGTTCAGATTGGCTTAGAGTTTGTGATCTTTCTGCTTCAGGCTCCTGGGATTGAGAGTAACAGCCATCATGTCTAGCTGCTTAAATGATTCTTCTTTTAACTACTGAACAGTCCTAGAGCATCCCATTCTACATGCAGGACTTCACCTCTACTGATCTATTGAAACCCGTTTTAGAAAGGCTAGAAGTTAGAAATCAAGTAGATATTCAGTCCTCTTTTTCTTAAAGACACTTTATTTTATTTTCAGAATTAAAATCACCTATTAGTACATACCCATTGTCAAAGTCTTGAAAATTATACAAGTTATAACCATGATAGCAGTTGTCCAAGATGTGAGAACATTTTTGTGCCCTGTAGTTTTAAATTTAAAAAAATCAACTAGAGAGGTGACTCTGGTTAAAAGCAGCGGTTGTTCTTCAGAGAATCCAGGTTTGATTCTTGCCTCCACATGATGGGCTCACAGTCATTTGCAACTTCAGTTCCAAGGTATCCAACATCCTTTTCTGGCCTCCAAGGGTGCCAGGTGTACACATAGTGAACAGACACACCCAAAGACCAATCCATATACACGAAAACACTTCATTTAGTCATGTTATGTGTGCCCAAGCCATGGCACATGTATGGAAAGTCAGAGGACACTTACATGGACTCTCACCTAAATGATTTTCCCTTCTGTCTTCTACTTTGAGGGTTTTTGGGGATCAAACTCAAGGGTCATCAGGGACAGCAGCAAAGCTCCTTTACAACGGAGGCATCCTGCTTTTTTGCACATTCCTCCCTCTCGGTTCTCTCTCTCTCTCTCTCTCTCTCTCTCTCTCTCTCTCTCTCTCTCTCTCTCTCCTTTTGATTGTGAGCCTAGCCTTTAAGGACTGAGCCATCTCTCTCTAACCCTTTAGTTTTGATGCAGGTCTTTGGTGGCCCAGAACTCCCTGAGTGCCAGAATTAAAGGTGTGTGTCACCACAGTGGCTCCAGCTCTTCTTTCTCTCCTCCAGTCTCTTCCTCTCCTCCTCTTTTTTTTTTTTTTTTAGTTTTTCGAGACAGGGTTTCTCTGTGTATCCCTGGAACTCACTCTGTAGACCAGGCTGGCCTCGAACTCAGAAATCCGCTCGCCTCTGCCTCCCGAGTGCTGGAATTAAAGGCATGCACCACCACCGCCCGGCTCCTCTTCTTTTAGACAGAATCTCCCATGTCTCAGCCTGACCTCAAACTTACTCTGTGAGCCCGCAGCAGATGGCCTTGCATTTCTGATCTACAGGCATGCACTTCTGCACCACCGCTGGTTTTATTCAGTGCTAGTGATTGAATGCAGGGTTTCATGTACGGCAGGCAAACATTCTACCCACTGGGCTACACTTCCTGTGGTACACTAGCTCAGACTCTCCTCTGTGTGTGTGTGTGTGTGTGTGTGTGTGTGTGTGTGTGTGTGTGTGTGTGCGCGCGCGCCCTTGCATGCCATGGTGTGCATGTATAGGTCAGAGGACAACCTCTGTTGGAGGTTCTTGCCTTCCATCTTGTTTCTGTGGCAGGATTTCTCTATTTCTAGATATGAAAGTTTCCAATGAATGCTGCTACCTCTACCTGGGATCACAGATCCCGGTCATCAAATTTGGGCTCTTGTTGTTTTTGGAGACAGGGGTTGTCTGTGTAGCATTGACTATCCTGGAACTTGGAACTCACCAGCTGGCCTCAAACTCAGAGATCCGCCTGCCTCTGCCTCTGCCTCCTGAGTGCAGGAGTAAAGGTTGGGTGTGGGATTAAAGGTGTCACAGCCACCACAGCCTGGTGACTCCAGGGGCTGAGCTTTACTGCTGCTGAGCCTTCTTCCTAGCCCAGACTCTCCCAATTTGTTGAGTTCTTTTCTTGATTTGATATGGGCTCCAGTCCCCTCTTCCCATTTCCACTGTATAGTTTTACCAGTATGTCTTTTTTTTTTAAAGGATTTATTTATTTATATAAGTAGCTGTCTCCAGACCCACCAGAAGAGGGCATCAGATCCCACTACAGATGGCTGTGACCCACCATGTGGTTGCTGGGAATTGAACTCAGGACCTCTTGGAAGAGCAGTCAGTGAGTGCTCTTAACCGCTGAGCCATCTCTCCAGCCCTTACCAGTATGCCTTAAATCCACAAAAGCAGTGCCTCCTACCCTGCCACACCCTCTTCTACCACACCCTCTCCTCTCCCAGTTTTATTTTCTTTGGGTTATGGTATTATCAGTTACCCAGCAATTCAGAACAGAAATATAAGTTTTTTATTTTTATTTTTCGTTTCCATCTTTTCCCAAATTCTGTATCTTAAAACAATTCTTTCCTTCTGGTTTTTGAGACAGGATTTCTCTGTGTAGTCCTGGCTGGCTGAAACTCAACTGTAGATCAGGCTGGGATTACGAATGTATGTCACCATACTAGCCTGTATGTAGACCTTTCAAAGAAACTATCACTATTTTGGCATTTTTCTAGAGTTTTGAGGAGTATCATATAAAAATAGAAATCTGTGTATATACACTTGAGGGGTCAGACCTAGGGGGCTGGTGTATTAGGCGAGTGTTCACTAGTGAGCTACACTCTAACCTCCTTGCTTTGTAGCCCAGGCTAACCTTTTAACTCTATATTATCCTATTTCAGCTTTGAAAGAGCTGGGATTCCACATGTGCACCACCATGCCTAGGAGCTACAGTTTCTTGTTTTTTTTTTAAATGTTTTTATTTTTGAAACAGGCCTTGTGTCCCAGGCCTGTTTGAATTTATTATGTAGCCTTGAACTTCTGACCCTCTGACTCCATCTCCCAAATGCTGGGGTTATAGGTATGTAGCACACAGGGATTTAAAGTGTTCTAGAGGCCAAGGCTTTGTGGATTCTATACACATACATTTACCAAGTAAGCTATATCTTCACCTTTTACTATGTAGCCCAGGCTGGCCTTTTTTGTTTGTTATGGTTTTAGTTTTTCAAGGCAGGGTTTCTCTGTTGTAGCCCTGGCTGCATTGGAACTCACTTTGTAGACCAGGCTGGTGTTGAACCTCTGCCTTTGGAGTGCTGGGATTAAAGGTGTGCACTACCTTGCCTACTGGGGTTGGCCTCTTTAAAACAACATCAAGTTTTAAGACTTGTGTGTCTGCTTGTGGGTATGCACACAAGTGCAGGGAGGTCAGAGAAGCCCCATCTCTGAGAGCTGACGTTATAGGCACTGTGAGCCACTGCCTGGCATGGGTGCTAGGAACCACACTTAGGTCTTCTGCAAGAGCAGCCAAAGCCTTTCCACTGAGCATCTCCCCAGCCCCAGCACAGGACCCTCCCCACCCTTCCCCTCCATGCCCATTTCAGACTTGTTTATTTCTGGTTTTTGAGAGAAGGTCTCTCAATCCCAGGCTGGCCTGCAACTCAATGTCTAGTAAAGGCTGCCTTGAATACGCAGTGCTCCTCCCAACGTGCTCACATCATGAGTGTGTGCCACATCTGCCTCAAAACCTTTACATAGGTTCTCACTGCTTCCAGGAAAAAGGTCACGGGCCATTTATGACCTGTCTCTCGCTACCTTCTTCTCATTTCTGGCTTTGCCTATTGTATGAATCACTCTTAGAGTTTCCAGAAGAGAGTACCTGTGAATCATTTTACATATGTCCTTTCTCCCGATGACATTTCTCCAGTCTGTGTCTATGTAAACTCTACTCCTCCACCTTCACATCTCATTTTAGAAAGATGTTTTGAAAAGAGGGGTCTCAAGTAGCCTGCCTTGGCTGTGTAGCCATGGGGGAACTGCACCTTCTGAGATCAGGACCCATGCTAAGCAAATACTTTATACACTGAGTGACATCCACAGCCTACAATAGACCTTATGAAAGTATTTCCCTGAGCCAGAAGTGGTGGTGAACATCTGTAATCTCAGGACCAGAAGGCAGAGATAGCCAGATGATTAGGAGCTCTGGGCCAGCCTGGGGTAAGGAGACCCTCACATTTTGACCCCTCTGTGCTGTCCTCCTGACTAATGTCACTTCCTACTATGTGCTGACGTAGAGATTCCCTCCAAGTGTGACATTTGCTTACAACCTCAATGGCATTCCTTCTCACCTATCTTCCTAGAAGCCTCTACCAGGCTGGTGTGAGGTGTGCCCTCCCAGTCAGCAGCCCTAGTCTACTTGGCTCATGACAAGCAGTCACCATAGGCAGACGGAATCTTCACTGCCTCAGCTCCCCAGTCCCTGGAGTGCAAGTTCCCGGCCTATACATGGTATGTGCTTGAAAGCTCAGCACTTGGAAGGCTGAGGCCAGCCTGAAACATTTAAGGACCTGTCTCCTCTAGCCTTTTCTGACTGAGGATCCCTGTCCCTGCATGAGCCCAGAGCAAGCTGATTTACTGGAGGGTTAGCAGGTATTTAGTACTGTATAACCCTGTATATACTTGTGTACACATGGACACATAGAGGCAGAGCAGACACTGGCTGACTTCCTCTATTGATCTCTGCCTTACTGGGCTCACATGGGGTCTCTCACTGAAACGGTGAATTGCATTTCTGCTTAGCTGGCTGGCCAGACAGTGAGCTCTTGGAGACTGCCAATTTCAGACCTCCAATGATGAGACATAGCCATGAGGCACTCAGGTATTGGGAGATTCAAGCTTAGGTTCTCATGCTTGCAGAACAAGTGCCCTTAACCACTGAGCATCTCCTCAGTCCAGGGTCCTTGTATTTATTCTAGGTATCTTCTTACCTATCTACCTACCCATGTATGTGTGATACTGGGAACTGAACCTGGGGCTTTGTATATGCTAGATTAATGCTTTACCACTGAGCTATACCCAAAGCTCAGATCTGTCTTTATTACATTCCCATAGTCAGTGAACCCTGTGAAAACATGAACCACATTTGTACACTGCTGTGGTCCCTGAAGGATCTTTGATGCTTTGTCTTGTATGTAATTACTCATATACTCTATATGGCACACACCACATCTCTATAAACAAATTGAGGGAGAATTTAAGAAACTTGCTTAGTTTAACATAAGACAACAAAAACAACAAACCCCGAAATTGGCCAGCGAGTTGTTAAAGAACCTTATCACTGAGCCTTACTGCCCTAAATCCAATCCCTGGAATCCACACGGTAGAGGGAGAGAACCCGCTCCCGAAGGCTGTTTCCTGTGCTCCACACACGTGCAGTGGTACCAACCCACTCTAACCCAAATTTCAGGGAACCTGATGCCCTTTTCTGACCTCCCAAGACATCAGGCATAAAGGTGGCACACATATATACATGTAGGTAAAACATACATAGAAAAATAATCTAAAATTGTTTTTAAGTACCAAAATCCAGATACGCACATGGTGCGTTAAGTGTTTGCATGAGGAGCTGAATTCAGATCCCGGTAACCACGTGAATGCTGGGTGTGGTGGCTTGTGTCTCAGTGACAGGGGATGATACCTGACGTTGACCTCTGACCTCCATATGCACGCCTGCAAACACAATCAATCACACATCACCACCCCCAAATCCAAATACCAATGCCAGGATCTGAAACTAAGCAGACACCCCGCCATTCAATCCACTTGGCCAGGCAGGGAGGAACAAGCCTGTTGATTCTAATCGCACTTGGGAGGCAAGAGGACCTAGAAAGTTCAAGGCCAACCTGTTCTATAGAGCAAATTCCAGGGCCAGCTAAGCAGAAATGGAACAACCTCCCACAGGCTGACCTCTGCTAGAGCACTGTGGCACTTGCCTCTCCTCTCACTCCACCCCCCACTAAATAAATAAAATGTAGTAAAAAAAAAAAATCTAACTAGCTGATATAAACAAAATTGATCTCTGCCCTCCACATGCACACAAACAGGCGAGTACACCACACACACGTGAGTGCATCTCCAACAACCAAACAAAAAAAATCAATTCCGGCTGCATACAATTTGGCTCTGACCAAATGCCTGTTTGAAATCCCCTTGGCTCCTACACATCTTATCCTCCGAGCTGACTCCTCCTTTTGTGCCCTGGTCTGGTCCCAAGACAGTTTTCAGTCACTTGACTTGTTCATGCTGGTGTGCCATTCTAGTGTGGTCTGTTCCTCTACCAAAATGCCTTTCTCCTGTCTGTCCTGAAGCTGTAGTCTTTCCATCTGGACTTCCTCATGAAATTTCTGCTTCTGCCTCTGCTGTCAACTGAGTTCATCTCCCTCTGTTCTCAGACCCACATGACTGGAGTTCATGCACATTTCCTGTCACGCTGAGTCCCCTCACTGATACCCCCTAACCCTCCCCCTCCAGACATGTAAACCAAGCTGATTTCAAATGTGTGATTCTCCTGCATTTGTGTGCTAGGATACATACATTTGCCTCCACATGCGGTTCGTTTTCTGAGACAGTCTTGCTATGGTGTAGCTTGTTTGGAATTTTCAATCCTCCTGCCTGAGCCTCCCAATTGCTGGGATTACAAGTATGTATTACAATGCCTGTATCCCCATCCCTTTTTATGTGTATACGTGTTTTCCCTGTACACATGCATGTGCACTGTATTGTTTTGCACTGTATTTGTGTTCCATCCCTACGGAAGCCAGAAGATGGTGTAGGATCCCCTGGAATTGCAGTTACAGAGCAGGACACAGGAGACTCCCCTAAACAACGGAGGATTAAGTAAGATGATCCCAATCATCTGCTAGGCCTGGTGCTTTACAACTTCTCAAACAGATGTGGGAATTATCCTTTGTTTCTATCCCCTGCAGATGGACCACCACTGCGCAACGTAACACTATCATGTCAATTTATTCCCTTGCAGTTTCTCACCAGTGTCATCTCACTGAGAGCACCTATGTTTTAGCACAGTGCCTGGCATATTCTGAGCACCTAGTAAATGGCCATCGATCAGGACCACTGAAGCCCTCCCTCCCCTTCAAGGCTCAGGCTTGTATGTAGCACGTGTGTTCCGTAGTTCTCATGACTGTAATGCTTAATTCTGTCTGGCCTTACATACAGGGCTCCCCAAGTTTTATCCCCATTGTTTATTCCCATAAGCACGGCAGGCTCCACTTTATATTACACAGCATTCTTTTGAGAGACCTTCCCTTCACTTTCTGGTTTTCTCCCAGGCATTGTAAGAGCTGCTTGAACAGGTGCGGCTTGCTATGTAGACCATTCTCTTACCCCTGCCTTTGAGAACTGGGATTACTGGCATGTGGCTGGCCTTGAATTTCTGATTTTCCTATCTCTACCTCCTCAGTGCTAAGATCACAAGGATGTATCATTACTTTTTTGGGGGGGGGGGCGGGGGAGGACAGTTTCACTATGTAACCCAGGCTAGCCTTGAACTCACAGCAAACCTCTTGCCAGTCTTGAGAAGTAGGTTACAGGTGTCTGCCCCCTTGCCTGGCTTCTATCTTTTTTATGTATAGGCTACACTAGCTAAAGTGAGGACCAGTGGATTAGTGACTCGACTCCAGCTACTCTGTGTAGGCCATGGCTCAGCTGACAGGTTTGTCATCATAGTCACAGCCCACCTGTGTTAGAGCAGCTGGACAACTCACCCACTTCTTTCAGAGAATACCTGGCTGAAGTTCTCAGCAGAGCCAATTGTGTCCATTCAGTGTGTCTTTAACCAGCACACAGGATGGGGAGGCAGGAGTCACGTTTGGGGCCAGCCTAGGTTACCTAAGAATGTATTTAAAAAAAACCAAAAAACAAAACACAAAGGAAGGTTTGGTTATTGAATTTGTTTACCTTAGTTGCTTGGGTCTGTTGTATGAATAAAGAATAAATGGCAGTCATTAATTTATGACTGAGTCTCACTGTGTAGCCTTGGAACTATGTGTCCCAGGTTGCCCTTGAACTCAGAGGTCTGCGTGCCTCAGCCTCCAAACTCCTGGCCCTTATTTATTTATAAACAAGGTCTCACTATGTAGCTCTTGGGGAGCCTGAACTCAATGACAAAGACCAGGTTGGCCTCAACCCCTAAGAGATCCACCTGCCTCTGCTTTCCAAGTGCTGAGATTAAAGGTGTGTGCTACCATGCTACAGTCCAGCCGTCATTTAAAACATAATTTTATTACATGTGTGTGCCTGCCACTCTGAGGAGTCAGCTCTGTGTTTCCACTGCTATGAGGGTTCTGAGGTGGACCAGGTTCTCAGGCCCGTACAGCAATTGTATCACCCGCTGAGCTCTCTCCAACCCCAAATACTGGTGGTATACAGGCATCCAAAGGCCTTTCAAGGTTACAGCCCAACTAAGAAACGGAGACTCCAGAACAGCCAGGAGTTTATATCACCATGGGTTAGACAGTACACAAGCTTTTCCTTGGCCTGTTTTCTTTTTTTTTGGCTTTTTGAGACAGGGTTTCTCTGTATAGCCCTGGCTGTCCTGGAACTCACTTTGTAGACCAGGCTGGCCTCGAACTCAGAAATCCACCAGCCTCTGCCCCCCAAGTGCTGGGATTAAAGGTGTGCAAAACCATGCCCGGCGGCCTGCTGTTTTCTAAACCCCAACTTCCTCACTTGTATGGAAATGAACTTGGACTACCTGGAAGCTCTGACAGACAGCTTCACCACTACCCAGCCATGTGCATTTGATAGGCTTGAGAAGCCTGGACTCCACGTAGGACCAGCAGCGCTCCCACAGGGATCAACAGCTTTGGGTTTATTCCTGTCAGAGCACTGACCTTTTTCAAGTATTATTCTTTCAGCTACATAGTAAACTTCTCTCTCTTTCTCTCTTTTTTTTGGGGGGGGGGGGCATGTGTTGGTGTTGTTGGGTGTTCACATGTCACTGTGCGTGTGACAGTGCCCTCTACTGGGTACTAAGAGTAAGTTCTATTCCATTGTTGTGGGTCCCAGGAATCAAACTCAGGCTTCTTTTCAAGTGCCCTTAACCAACCAATTTTTTTTTGAGATGGAGCTGTACCACAGAGCCTTGACCATTTAATTCTCTGCCTCTATTTCTGAAGTTCAGGGCTTAGGAGCAAGCACTTCCCTATCTCGGGTTTCGTGTTTATGCAGCTGATGATGACCTTCAGCTCCTGCTCCCCTGCTTCCACTTCCCAAGGCATGCATGTCAGCTCGTCCAGCCCAGCACACTTTTTAATGGGCTCTCATCCCACTGGGCTCACCGCTCAGCAGGACAAACTATTGAGATGTATCACAAGCCCCTGGCTAAATGAGAAGAAAGTCAGAAGCATCTTAAACAGTTATAAATTCACCTGGGACGCTTTTGACTAAGACACTGAGAGCAGACTTCTTCTCGACATAGAGCTGACCCCACCCCAGAAGACTGGACATTTCAGTCAGCTCTGTCTCCTGCATTTCCCTCCAAACGGTTTTCAGAGGCAGGGTGTCAGGAAGACAGGGGAGGGTATGATGTGGGGCCAGGGACAGAAAGGCCAGTTTCTTTTGCTTATTACTAATAACTCACACTTCTCCCACACAAACAGAACTTAGGAATAGAAACTGAAGGGAAAAAGAATGAAAAGGGGCCCCATTCTTGCTGAGTCTGGACTAAGCTTTGGGTGTTAGCACACCATTTAACCAAGTTCCCAAATCTCTCATTTTCTATAAGGTGACATATCTTTTGAATTAGCTATAAAGGACAGGCAGAAGCCAGCAAAGGCCACCAGTCATCTGTGTCCACCATTCCTGCTCCCTCTCCCAATGTAATGAGCCTTGTCAGAGCCCCTTTCAAACTCAGGGGCCCACACCAACCTTCCCTCAATCACACCTCCAGTATCGCTCTTCACCTCCCAAATCCCAAGAAAACACACCAACTGCTTCACAACAGGTCTAGTTTTGGTTTTTTCCGTGGGTATTTTTTGTTGTTTTATTTTAAATACTGAAAAAAATTCCCCAGGGCTCTGTGGGGCTCCCCATTCACTGCCCTTCTCCACACAGCAAACCTATTTCAAGGACAGCATTTTTTTAAAAGGAACAGTTTATCCTAAATCCTCAACTTGTTCTGCAGAACCAGAGAGACCTCGTCTGCTTTAAAGAACACAATTCCTTTTCTCTGACACTAGATCACTAGCCATATTCAAAGAGTGCTTCTCTCTTCAGAGCTGAACCTGAACCCCTTACCATCCCTCACCTTACAGTCAACCACAGCAACCCAGAGGTTCAGGAGAACGGTAGGAAACTTCTTTTTTATCAGTCATAAACCCTCACTCACTCCCCCACATCTTCACTCCATCCTTTCAACCCCACCCTTGGGATCTCAATGAGTTTTCTTCCAACAGTTATTTGGAAAAAAAGGTAAAACAAAACAAAAAAAAGTTCAAGGTCTTGGTGCTCAGCCCAAGGGGCTCCATGTGTTGGGACACCAGTGGGCAGGTTCTCTGCCTCTCTAGCCTGCACCCGGGCCACCTCCTGACCCCTGGCTACAAAAGCAGGGAGGGGCAGGAGCCAGCACAGGACCCGAGTGGGCAGCGTCTCACGATCTGGTGGAGCCCCAGGAAGCATCACTCAACTTGGCCACTGTGGACGAACAAGGAAGAAACAAAAAACAAACAAACAAAAAAAAAACCAGTCAAGTAAAAGGGGAAAGCTCGTAAATTCCATCCCAGTCTTGACCCCATGGTTTCTCCAAATACTTCACTAAACTACCTTGTATATGCCTGAATATTAAGTAAAAGGAGGAGGGAAAATAAAAAGAAAGTTTTAGTCTTTCCCTATCCATAATCAGAACGTTTTCTCCCTTTTCAATATACTCATGGTAAACAGGAAGACAATTCTTGAGACATCAAATAACCGGAGGTTTCCTAGTGAAGGCTCACAGGAGCCACACAGTGCACAGCCACTGGCAGCGGTGAAGAGGAACCTCAGCACTGAGGTGCTGACTGGCAGAGGCCAGGGTCAAACCACATACTTGTTTGGAGTGGACTAAGTAGCCTGGATTTAATCAAATGCACTTAGATTTTTAAATGATGCTTCCATGCTAAGAAGCAAGCCTGAGAAGTGCAGCTTGTTCCTTGGCATCCAAGAGTGACACTATTTGATTCTGATTTCCTTTCCCCTTTCTCATCCCTATCTCCAGCTCATTGTGTGTATGTGTACACACTAACTACTATGTGTATTACTGGAGGTTGAAACTAGGGTCTTCTGAATGTTAGGAAAGTATTCTACATACGAACTACATTCCTAGCCCTATCTTTGCTTTTTATTTTGAGACAGGGTCTCACTAAATTCCCAAGGCCAGCTGTGAACTCACTCTGTAGCCCAGGCTACCAGCCTGCCTCAGTTTGTTGAACAGCTGGGATGACAAGCCAGCTTGATTTCCCTATTTCTCCTGTCCTTTTCTAAAAACCAGACTCATTGTGAACATATCAGCTCTGGAGACACAAATCTAACCAATAGATAAGGCAGCTCAGACAGGGGAGAAAAAGGTACAGAATTCGAGAAGATCGGAGATGAAGAAAACGTACAAAATTATATATATATTTATATATATAATAACATGACATATCTATGTAAACATGGTTGGGACATTGAAGAAACTATACAGTGATGTTCAGTTTGTCCCCTTCCCACATGGACTTCTCATTAAGGATGACAGCATGAGAAAATGGAGCAAAAAACACAAAATTATATACATTACAAATGAGAGTCAAAGAGTTTGGGGGCCAGGGAGACCAGGGGTCCTGCTCTCTCCATTCCTTCCTCACCAATCTATTTCTACCCAATCTGAATGATGGCCAGAGACCTGGGCAGTGGCCAATCAGGAGAAGGGCATATTTACATGTCCTTCCCCTAACACACACATCCACAAACTCGCCAGACATCCTAAGGGCACAGTGCAATCTGGAAAGGGGAGAGAGACTGCACCATCTTGCTCTTTTGAGCAGTTCTCACTCTGGCCCTCTCTGTCGATGACGAGCAGGTGGCATTTAGTAAGATCCAGGCCAAACTAGTGATGACACAGCAAGACAGGCTGCTGCCTCCCTCCCTGCACCCTCTTTCCATCCTCCACCAGTGAATCATCTGCTAAGGAGCAGCTGCTCCAGCTGGCAGTAGCTCTAAGCTCTGGGGACCAGCTCCCTTCATCCCTTCTTCCTCCATGCCTAACATACATCTGAAGCAAGATGCCACGTCAATGAGCCTGTCTCCTCAGGCCTATCCAGTCTGCTGCCAGAGCAGCTTTGTAGCAGCTAGGGTCAACAGCAGACCCAGGAAAATGGGCAGAGTCAAGACACATCCAGGGACAGCCTTTTCAGGTTTGTTCTCTTTCTCTCTCAAAAAGGCTATGATACCTATGAGACTGTTGTTGGAAGCTATGGCCCTTAAATCTCAAACTCTCTCTCGTCCCATGTAGCACTTCTGGCTCTACAGAGCTGAGGTTCAGCCATGGGCCTGCCTCAATTTTGGTTTTATGATGACCAGAAGGGTATGGCAGGTGTAGGACTTTAGAGTCAGAGTTAGCCTACACACGCGTTTCCGTCTGTTTACAGACGAGGAACAGGATCAATTCAGAGAGGCTACAGACCTGGCCAAGCTCACACATCAGTGCTGTTGAGCTTGACAAAAACTACAGCCCAAGTATTTCAACTCCTAAACTCTTTCCATTATCCCATAATACTTTCAAAAAGCAACATGCTGGAAGAGAAAAGATACCATTTTCTTTTTCATAAGTAGCTAACGTCTGTTAAACTTTACACTCCTTGAGAAGCAGGGCAGCTGTTGGAGGAACACAGCAGAGGGGTTAGGTGGGCCCTGTAATTTTAAGCAAGCAGAAATCTCCTCTCTTTTGAAGGTCCCCTAAACACCCACGATGGGAACACAGAGCACAGAGGCCTAAGGGACAGCACACTTAGAAGCACAGAGAGCATCTCCTTCACTCTACCTTTCTCAGCATGTCAATTCAGCCTTGGGACACTGAACCTGTCACACTGCTCCACGATAGCCCGTCTAAGGACTTGCTCCTCCAACAGGAGAACTTGCATCTTCCACATTCTCACCACAGGAAAAGCTGCAGCACTCTGCACTCCTAGTCTTTCCTACTCTTGGGTCTCTACTGGGCTATCATGAGGGTGTACAAGTTTCAATTTACCCAAAGAAATGAACTCAGAGCCCATCTTCAACCTAAGCCCCCAGCAGAATGTCTCCCCTGGATGGCAAGCTGAGCTCTGACTAGGTGCCCATTCCCTGCCTACAATATATAACAGTCCAGTGGGTGAGGAAGGGGAAGAGAGGGGCCCAGGTTACCCCGCAAGCTTGCTGGTGACGAGCGAGGACTTTCTCTGGGGCAGGTCCTGTGGGGTGGGGATGTGGTCACCGGTCACCAGGTTCTTGTCTGCTCCTGCACTTGGCAGCTGCTTGTTCTTCATCTTGGCTTTGGCCATGTTGTAGTCTCCTGAGTCAAAGTACTTTTGCTAAGAGACAGGAGCGAGGTTTAGATGAATGTGCAACCTTGGTGTTCTCCAAAAGCAGAGACTCACTGTCTACCGTCAGCATAAGCTCCCACCTACCTCAGCTGTCTAAGTATTCCCCATGCACACAGTCCACATTACTCACTTGTAAGTTCATTTCCCAGCATGCTCTGACCTTGTCAGAATATAAGCAGATTACTAGCAGAAACATGTACCTTTGTTGCATAAGGGGCAGCTGTGTCCCTGAACCTAGGTGACAACTCCTGTATCTTTTGTACCTTACTGAGTACTAGAAGGTTCAATTACAATCACTTACTTCATTCGTAACAGCTAGGTGCCAAAGCAATACCTTGGTGCTGGGGAAAAGCATGAATAAGACTCAAGAAGAATCAATCTGGGTCTACCAGCAGCTAGAGACCAACCAGAAACCGACTATCAGAGTTAGAAAATATTCTCAGAGCAGGATTAGGCACTGGGCTTGCTCGTGAGGCAGTGAGCTTTCCAGACTCCCACCACTCCCACACATGTTCCATGGTGAGACTGTCTGCCTACGCCTGGCTCGCCTCAAGAGGAGCTGCAATTCAACATCACACTGTCATCTGTGACTAAGACTGAGCACCTGGGATTCTCCACAGGAGGCTGCTTCTCTCTCCATCTCATCTTTACACTGCAGCTTTGTCCTTATAATCTGCTGTCAGCTCATGGTAGGGAGAAACCTGACCACGAAGGAGATGGCTGTGAAGGCAGCCCTCCACTGCTAAGGAAGGCCATTCCAGCTGCTGTTTCTTCACTTTTGTGGCCTTATAGGTTAAACCCAGGCTAGACAAGTGCTTTCCCATGAGCTACATCCTCTATCATTCTGTACAGGAAAAAGAATTGTCTCTGTGTTACTTTTTTTTTTTGGAGACAGGTTTCAAAAAACCCTGGAACTCACTATGCAGACCAGGCTGGCCTTAATCTCAAGAGATATACCTGCTTCTGCCTCCTGAGTACTGGGATTAAAGGCATGCGCCACCACTGCCCGGCGGCATGCACTTTTTTAATTTTTAAAGATAATTACAAAATCTTTTAAAAGAATTATGTTTGTATATGTGTCCATGGAAGCCAGACAACCTCCTGGAGCTGGAGTCCCAGCTGCCTGATATGGGTACTGGGAACCAAATATTGCCTTTCTGGACACAGCAGCCCAGCTCTCTCAACTTCTGATCCGTCTCTCAAGCCTAGCCTTGGCTATTCTAAAACTTACTATGTAGCCTAAGCTGTTCTTGCATGTGTGGTTATCCTCCTGCTTCAGCTCAGGCGCTGAGATCACAGATGCTAGCCAGCACACTCAGCTACAATAGTCTCTTGAGGAGCATGGTTAGTGTGTAATGCCAGCTTTTAACAGACTAAAGAACCTTATTGCAAGTTGAACTATTTGGGTGTTCTGTATCTAATATCCTTCCTTCAGTCCCCATCTGCCACCTACCCAAATGCCCACCATTAATCCTTCATTTCCTATAGTTAGAAGGGAAGTAACATCATTGCAGAGATTCACATAATTTGCTTTTCTCTTTCCAAGTTTCTAATTTATCTTTACTACTGCTAAATAACCAAAGCTACAGAAAAACATGCAGTAGAATGTCTACGGACTTCATCCAAGGTGCCACAGTATAAGGGTGTCCCATACCCCTTTCTGGAGTCTCTTCATGAGGAAGTCGGAGCCTCCAGGCTTTTGTCCTAGGCTTGGATATTTGGCCTTTAGCTTTGCCTCCTCAGCTTTCTCAGGGAGAATCCCTTCTTTCTCCTGTGTATCCTGAAGAAAACACGCCAAGTGAAATTAATGGCTGAAAAACAATGACTTCTAATATCTGATAACCTTTGTATTATCAAATTTTCTTAGAGGTCTACCTGTTTGTAATTATGCTATCTACACTCTGTTCTGTTGAGTGTGTGTATTATTTAAGGATTTATTTATTTTATGTGCATGTATTCTGCAGACTCGTATGGCTATGGCTGTGTACCACATGGATGCCCAGTGCCCTGAGTTCAGTCTGGGCCCGGTTTCCTAGACTGAACTGTACATGGTTGTGAGCTACCATGGGCTGGGAACTAAACCCAGGTGCTCTGCAATGAGTGTTCCTAACCAATCTTTCCTGCTCCTCTACTCTTAAAAGCTAGACCTTTGTTCAAATGCCTAAGCTCAAGATAACTGTATCAAGCAAAGAAAAACAAGTTAGTTCTTATATTACACTCAAGGAATCACCCGTGACCTGTGAACACTAGGTTAAAGGTAGTATCTCAACATGATACTTGAACCATAGAGCAAGCCAGAGCTCACTCAGGAAAGATAAAAAAGGAACTACTAGAGTTCCTGGCTGTCCTACAGGTCAGGGGAGCTTTTGTCTGCTGAGAGGCTCCCTCCTCATTCACACTCTAAGAAGCAATATGGTCTCACTGTGGAGGACGCTAGGCATGTGGCTTATTCTAAAGATATTTACCAGAGTAATATACTTGAAAACAGAAATCAACATGCCATTAGTTTTTCTTGTTGTTTTTATTTTTATATTTTCTGAGAGAGGGGTTCTTGGTGTATATTAGGTTGGTCTTGAACTCAGAACTCAAGAGATCTGCCTGCCTCTGCCTTCCAAGTGCTGGGATTAAAGGCGTGCGCCACCATCTCCTGGCTAGTGTATTTTCACTTGACAAACAGGGTCAGAGATAACACTAAGTGTATTTAATGAGTCCCTGAGCTCAGTGTTAAGTAACTCAAATATGGTGTCGAAGAAGGGGTTTGGCACTAGTGTTTTCATAATGCGATGGTGGGTGGACCACATCCCACTGCGGAGAAATTCGAGCGGATCTATAAGTCACTGACGGTGAACAACAAACCATCCCTACCAAACAGGTCTAAGGAAGTTGCCACCTGAACTTACCCCATGGTAATAATTACTCTTTTCCCCTCCCCCAATGCTGGTTCATTTTAAATGTCTTCACTTTGACCTCTATCTTGCTGTGGATGAAGGATGAGCTCCAGTCTGGTATTTATCTTTACTAATCAAACATCTCATTTACAGCTCTGGACCACCATCCAGCCCCCTTTCATTCGCCTCATCTTTCCAAACACCCGCCCACGCCAGAGCTCGCCCAATTATAGAACGGCTTCCATGAACTGAATAGAGGCCTACTGGCCAATAAGAAAGGGGAGCCCACAGATTGACAATCGGCTTGACTAATCGACATCAGGGCACTAGGCCGCGCCGAAATGCAGCCTGCGCGACATTAGTAGTGGCCAACCCCTGTACAGCCTGAGGCAGAGGCGGCCAATCAGCGGCAGCGGGGGCGTATTCCGCCCGCGCGGCCACCCCCGGTCCCCCCTTCTCCTCACCTGCTTCTCCTCGCCGGTCTCCTCCGCAGGGTTTTCTTCTTCTTGTTTCTGGGACATGGCAGAACCGGGACTGTGTAATGCAGGGCCCGGGAAGTCAGCCGGAAAAGGGAAGGGGGAGGGGAAACGGGGACAACCTGAGCTGCTGCTCCGGCTCCTGTCACTATGGTTGCTCAGTCAAAATGGCGGCTCAAGCCCGTGACGTTGAGACCGCCCCCTCCTATGAGAGCCAATGAGAGTGGGCTTGACGGGGCAATGATGTAACGACACACCAATAAGCGTTGGCCGGAGGTGGGCGGATTCTTTAGAGCGACAGGCAAGCTAGAACACCAACCGGGAAAGAGAGTGAGCCACAGAACCAATTAAAAGCCTGCATGGACCTTAGGGGCAGGACAGCAAGCTTTGGTATTTTTGCTTCTTGGGTGGGCTGAAGCTGTGTTCAGTTTATTAGCCAGATCCTGGGCAAGTCGCTGAATGTTGCATCCGAGCCGGGTTAACATAGAAATCCTTTATTCTCTGGTGCAAAGGCTCAAGCCTTGAGCGGTGTTAGAACAAGTTACCCACGACCAAAAATTAAAATTGGAAGACAAACTGATATTCAGCAGTTTTCCAGGACTCAGTGCTAGCTTGTAGGAGACTTGAGTTTTCTTGTAAGGTTTTCATTCACACTTTAGTCCTTATGTAGGCAATTATAACTGTTAATGATGTATTTATAAAAACATAAAGGGAGATATGTTCTATGGAGTTGTGGTGAGTGTTGTGATTATAGAAATATAGAGAAGTATAAGGTTATGTTCTATGGGGGTGTGGTGAGGTATGGGGTAAGGGGGTGCCTCAGGCCCATGCCAAGGCATCCCTGCCCCCTGAGGGACCAGCCACATGACGGTATAGTATAGAATAGAGTTTATTCAGGGTATAGGGAGGGGAGTTAAGAGAGAGGGTAGTAGTGAACCGGGCATGGTGGAATCCCAGCACCCAGGAGGCAGAGGCAGGCGGATTTCTGAGTTCGAGGCCAGCCTGGTCTACAGAGTGAGTTCCAGGACAGCCAGGGTTATACAGAGAAACCCTGTCTCGAAAACAAACAAACAAACAAACAAACAAACAAACCAGAGAGAGAGAGAGAGAGAGAGAGAGAGAGAGAGAGAGAGAGAGAGAGAAGGTAGTAGAGGCAGAGAAAGGCAGAGAGAGGGAGAAAGTAGCCCATGGCCACATGGAGAGAAAGGAGAAGGGAATGGGGAGAGAGGGGGAAGAGGGGGAACTAAAGGGTAAGAGGCAAAAGTAAGAGAGAGAGGAGGGGGCAAGCAGCCCCTTTTATAGTGGGCCAGGCCTACCAGGCTGTTGCTAGGTAACTGTGGGGGGTGGAGTCCAGACAGAATACCAACAGTGAGGTATGGGAGAAGGGGGTACCTCAGCAGGCCCATGCTAAGGCATCCCTGCCCCCTGAGGGACCAGCCACAGGACTATAGAATAGAGTATATTCAGGGCATGGGGAGGGGAGTCAAGAGAGAGGGTAGTAGAGGTAGAGAAAGGCAGAGAGAGTAGAGAATTATAAAAGTAGAGGCAGCCGTGAGCACGTGGGAAAGGGGGGAAAGGAATGGGGAAGGACAAGGAGACAGAGGGAAGAGCAAGAGACCAAGAGGGCAAGAGACCTAGAGGGGCAAACAGCACCTTTTATAGTGGGTCAGGCCTTCCTGGCTGTTGCCAGGTAACTGTGGGGTGGAGCTTAGACAGGATGCTAACAGTTAAGGGTCACTCTGTGGAGACATAATTTCTTGAGTTTAAGATGGTAGTTCTAGGCACATGGTAAACATTTAACACATATTAAATACCAGCTAATGTAAACAAAGCCATAGTTCAATAATAGTTCTTAACCTGTGTGATGGTTCCTGTCTATAATACTCCCACAAAGGACGCTGAAACAGTATCTCGAGTGTGAAGCAAACCAAGACTACACAGTGCAACCCTGTCTCAAAAACGAAAGGCAACCAAAGAAATAGAGTAGTTCTTGAGCATCTATCAAGTAGATAGGACTGTATTACTTTTATATGAATACACACATAGGGCAGCCTCCGCCTTTCAAATTAAGCCATTATCTCATCATCTCCTCCTCCTCCTGTTCCTCCTCTTCCTCCTCCTCCTCCTCCTCCTCCTCCTCCTCCTCCTCTCCTTTTTGGTTTTTCCATGTAACAGTTTTGGCTGTTGCTGGAACTTACTCTGTAGACCAGACTGACCTCACAATCATGGAGATCTGCTTGCCTCTGCCTCCCAAATACTGGGTGGGGTTCAAGTCTTTTTTAAAAAAGATTTATTTTATGTATATGAGTACACTGTACCTGTTCTGATTGTTGTGAGCTTTTTTTTTTTTTTTCTTTAAAGTTTATTCAATACAACATAAACTCCAACTTCACTGAGGTGGCTGACCACGTCCACGACCAAAGCCGCCTCTAAACTGGAACTCAGTGGCCGAGCCAGCCCCAGCCTCAGTTTTCTTGTCAGCTCCAGGGGGCACAGCGCTCCTTCTGTAGGTGTCTCTGTCAGCCTCCCCTCTTGTGAATCTTGCAGGTCGCTCACCCTCTGGACCTTTGGGCCGAGGCCTGCCGGTCTCGGGACGGCTGCGGCGCAGGGTGGCGGGCACGATCTCCGGGGGTAGGTGCAGGTAGTCTCGGGGACACTGGATGCCCTCGTTCGTAAGGTACCAGTAGAAATGTCTCCAAGCAAACTGTTCCTTCACGTAGCCTCGAGACTTGAGAGACTGCATGGCCTTCATTACATGAAGGTTGGGCACATTTTTGTCTGCCAGCTCGGGGTGCTTAGGCATGTGGACATCCTTTTTGGCGACCATCACGCCCTCCTTAAAAAGGAGTTCGTAGATGGCAATCCGATTCTTCTTAGGCATCAACATCGCGGCGGCTGCAGGGTCCGAGGCGGAGGCTGGAAAAAGTGTCGTGAGCTTTCATGTGATTGTTAGGAATTGAATTTTAGGACCTCTGCTTGCTCTGGTCAGCCCTGCTCGCTCCGGTCAACTTCACTTGCTCAGTCCCTGCTTGCTCAGGCCTAAAGATTTATTTATTATTATACATGAGTAGACTGTAGCTGTCTTCAGACAAACCAGAAGACAGCGTCAGATTTCATTATGGATGGCTGTGAGCCACCATGTGGCTGCTGGGATTTGAACTCAGGACTTTTGGAAGAAAAGTCAGTGCTCTTACCTGCTGACTTGAACCTCATAAGAGTGACATTAATCAACAAGTATTACATACTTATATTCTGAGAAACTGGCCTAACAGCTGAGCATCAGCCCATTCCTGGATTTATTGCAGTTGAGAGGCATGGGCAGAAAGGTCACAAATTCAAGGCTATCTTTGCCTACATAGTGAATTCAATGCTAGACCCTGTCGCAAAACAGGAAAAAGAAAAAATAAGGAATGGCTACAGGCACTATCTCCATAGTAACAATTTATTGCTCTCTTGTGGTATACTAAACAAAATATAACAAAGTCTATTTAATAACAGTACTGCCCATGACTTTTTCATTTTTTGAGACTGTGTAGCCCCTTGCTGACTCACTATGTAGACAGGGCTGGCTTTGAACCCCTAGAGATCCACCTGCCTCTCTGCCTCTACCTCCAAGTGCTGGAATTCAAGGGACAGGCAATAATGGTTTTGGGTAACTTTTTGGTCAGACAGGATTGGGGGCTGTTGCAGGATTTTCCCTGTCCTATTACATTACTGCAGAGGAGGTCTGTGATTGGACAGGAAAAAGGGGGCGGAGCTAAGAATTGCAGAGAGAGGGAATGCCCCAGAGGGTAGGGAGAAGAACCAAGATGGCTTTGGACATGTATGTACCTGTGTGGCATTTACCAGTCACAAGTAGCTATGATTTCACAAGGTTAGAAATATTGGGATAAAGCTTTTATCATTATCAATTGGCTCTGAAATTATTGCATTGGCATCTTGTAAATTGTGATATTATTGATATATAAATCTGATTGATTAATTAAGCTTTAAGAGTCACGATTCTTGGGAGGCAGAAGCAGGCGGATTTCTGAGTTCGAGGCCAGCCTGGTCTACAAAGTGAGTTCCAGGACGGCCAGGGCTATACAGAGAAACCCTGTCTCGAAAAGCCAAAAAAAAAAAAAAAAAAAAAAAGATTCATGATTCTACCAGGGTACTGGGTGTTGTGAGATGCAACTGCGAGGTTGGCAGTCCCATTTAGTTACTGGAATGTGAGATCGCTGATTACATGGGTTTATGGATGAGAAAGAACTAAAGCAGTGTAAGGACAAGCACAGCAGGAGCTAGCTAGGAGAGAGTAGCTCGGTGTCAAGAATACGCTTGAGCGGGACCCCGCAGGGACATAGTGTTGTGGTCCACTAGTTCCGATACTAGAGGGGGAACATGGCCTGGCAGGGCAGGAGAGTTGGCAGGATCAAAAGAAAAAAGTGGTCCTGACAACGGTCATTTAGAAATACCCCAGGACAAATCAGAGAAAGGTTTTCTTAGGCTAGTGAGCAGCAGAACTGACCTTCAGGAAGGTTAATTTGATGGTGATGAATACAAATGTTCAGAAACTTAGGCACAAAGGTGGACAGTCTAAGCCAAGTCTAGTGCAAGTTTTAGGTAAGAGATAATTAAGATTAACCTAAAAATGTGGTAGTTGAGCAACTCATGTGCAGTTTAGTGGTAGAGCTCTTGTCTAGCATACATAAAGCCTTGAGTTCAATCTCCAGAACTGCTGGCAGCAGTAGGTGAGTGTGGTGGTGGGGGAGTGTGTGTGTGGCTATAATGAGGAGAAAAAGAAAGAGAAGTTAAGGAAGACAAGAAAACATAAGATTAAACCTAATTAACAGTATGTGAGAAGGTGGACCTAGTTGGGTAGGCCTATAATGTCAGCAACTCAGGAGGCCAGCCTGGGAAACTTAGATTCTGTCTTTAAAAATAAAATAATACATAAACAAACAAACAAATGGAAGAGAGGCCTGACAGCATGGCTCAATAGTCTTACAGAACAGATTAAGTTCTCAGTACCGACAAGACTCACAACCATCTGCAACTCCAATTCCAGGGGACTCGGAGGCCCTCTTCTGGTTTCCACTAGCATTCCATCCATGTGGTACACAGACTCACATGTAGGCAAAACATCCATATGTACGAAATATTTCTTTTAAAAAAGATTTTAAAATAATAAAGGGGATCTAGGATCTAATAGCTGTGTGTGATTAGACTGGTAGCAGATTGAATACAAGGGATGAGAAAGCTATGTTCCTCCAAATGATGATATGTAGAACAGTGACCAGAGAGATGGCATAGTAGGTAAAAAATATTTGCTGCCAAACCTAATGCTCAGAGTTCAGTCCACAAGGTATTAGGAGAGAATCAGTTCTCACATGCTTCATTTTACATAGCAAAGTATAACCAGTCTGAATAAAGACATTTCTTCCTGTTCCTTGTTCTGTAAGACATTCTAAAGGAGAGAAGAAGAAGAAGAAGTCAATCACAAGCAGTTTTATATTTCTATTAGCTAATGGTTAGAGCTGGTGCACTGGCCATCAAGGGCATTATTAGGTTCATTTCTTAGATAAAGTCAAGTGTCATTTGCAAGGTATTCACAGGAAAAGCCATTCTCATTCTATTGAATGCTAATATTGTATTACTGGGTAACTTATTTTGAGATGGAGACCCTACTGGGATGTTAGCTGGTGCCCAGGTTAGCATTGCTTGGCCTGTCAATATATACTACAACTAATAAAGATAAAAACCATGTACAAGCCGGGCACTGGTGGCACATGCCTTTAATTCCAGCACTTGGGAGGCAGAGGGAGGCAGACTTCTGAGTTCGAGGCCAGCCTGGTCTACAGAGTGAGTTCCAGGACAGCCAGGGCTACCAGAGAAACCCTGTCTCGAAAAACAAAAAACCATGTACAGAGAGAACAGAGGTACAATTATTGATCTTTATTATACAGAAATGTGAAGGCAATATACACTAAATGAGTGTTTGGCAGTGAACATTACACAGATTAGAAGTGAAGACATTCTCATTGTATGGACATATAAAAATAAACATTGAGAGTTGCAAGAAAGAATTCAACTTCTATTCCCCAAACAAGCTAAAGCTTTCAAAGGAAAATCTGGTTTCAATTCACTATGAATTGTTCTAAGGGGAAGATAATATGAGCTGCTAGATTATACATGGCCTGGCTTTTGCCCTTCTAGAAAGCCAGACTAAGGCTCTGCTTAGCTTCTCAAATGACAGCTTTTATCTCTACTCATCTAAGAGTCAGATGAAAACAATAACAATAAGCTGGAGAACTTTCATGGACCTAGGAAGGTTCAAGGGAACGATGAGGTTATAATTTATTTCTGATTAGAAGGATTTGGTATTAGTCCAAGTCATCTGTGGTGGCTGTGTGAAAGCCTGTCTCTCCCCAGTGGTCAACAGGGTGCTTGAACTCTGCACAACACAGTGCTGGCCTCTTCACAACCCTTGAGCTTAGGCTTTGCATCTGCTGCTGGTGACACTCAACTGGCCATCTAAATAGGATCTCTCCACCCTCTTCATCCTCTCTACTGAAGCAAAAACATTTTAAGGGATTTGGCCAGGATGGCTGTGTTGAAAGAAGACACAATTTAGAGGGTGACAATAGATTAAATATAGACAGAATTACTGCCAAAGCCCTTAAATACAGGGAAAATTTATCCATTTATGTAGGAAATAAAAACAGGGACTATGCAAATATGGAGGTTGGCTACATTGTTGGGACTCAATGCTGTAATTTGGGACTTGAAACTTAATTCCCTTAATTTTATCAGAGTAGAGATATTTAAAGTAGTCTAGAGCAAACAGAACAGTCACATACTGAAGGATATGTGAAAAGTCTTTAATTTTTCAATGCGAGATGGTCTCATATAGCCAAGGCTAGCCCTGAATCTAGCTGCCACTCTCTCTTCAGGGCTCAGATGACACTTGGTTTCATGGATGTGAAGTCTCATGTTGCCCCACTTCTCTACAGGTCCTAATGCTGGCTGTAAGGAGGAGGTGACTGAGGCACACTGCTTTTTCAATTCAGAATCTTAATGAGTGTGGGAGCCAGACAAAGCTAAAAAGGAGTGTAGAATACATTTCTGCTCTGAGAACTAAGGGATTCGGGTCATCAAACTTGGAGTGTTTTCATTATGTGAAGATGAGAAAATCACAGGTGGGAGGTATAATCTCAGGAACCATTTGCTTCAAAAATTAGTCTTGTTCCCACTGCCTCTCATTCAAAGAGTCAGTGATTTCAGGAAGTGTCACTGCTTAACAGAGCGGAGAAACAAAGCCTGAGAAAACATGAATAAGGGAGAAAAAAAATTGAATATGGTTTACTGTTCATTTCCTTCACATTTTGTTGCTGGAAAACTCTAATCCCCACACAGGAACTCTTGTTTATCCAGAACCACACTGGTTAAAACTAAACCCAGAAATGGGAGTTGTTTATTAGATGTGTGTGGGTTCACCCCTTTCATTCAGACAGAGTGGAAGTGAGGAGAAACAGTCTGCTTAGAAGGTCATGGCCGATGGACAGAGAGGCCATGAAGTTTTCCTCCTCAAGTCAGGAGTCTGATTCAAAAAGTGGGGAAATGATGATAGCATCTTATCACACTGAACTCAGTGATTGGGTCTCTGAGAGTCACCAGCCAGCCGGGAAAAGGAGACACCCGCCTGCTGGCTTTAGGATTTGTTGAAGGCTGCCAGCACAGCCCAGATCATCTCTGTAGCATTGTGCTTTGTCCCCTCCACTTCAGGGTCCAGTTCTACTAGGTCCTTGGTTCGATTCATTGCCACATCATACTTATCATCTGTCAGACAAGAGAAGACATTCTCCAGCACATCAGAAGAGTGGGCCAGCACCAGGAGGGCCAGTGTTCGCCTGTCCATGCGCTGAGGGTCATTTACCCACCGTTCTAGCACACTGTCTTGAAGCTTTTTCATTAGTCGCTGTTTCTCTGTCGTATTGGTCACTGGATGAGTGGTCATGTCGAAGAGCAGGAAATTCTGCTTCTCTGTGGTTAGAATGCCCTTTTCCACCAGGTTCTTGGCAATTCGTTCTCGTACATTTCTCAGCTGGTACTGTAATTTGAAAGGGTTCCATGTCTCACCTGTTGGGAAACAGACAGTGGAAAACAAAATTTAAAAAGCCAGTTTGTTATTTGAGCCTCGTTTAAAAATTTTTAAAAAAAGATTTATTTTATTTATATGAGTGCAATGTAGCTGACTTCAAACACACCAGAAGAGGGCGTCAGATCTCATTTATGGGTGGTTGTGAGCCACCATGTGGTGGCTGGGAATTGAACTCAAGACCTCTGGAAGAACAGCCAGTGCTCTTAACTGCTGAGCCATCTCTTCAGCCGACCTTGTTTAAAATTTTAAAAGCACAATCTCCATCCATGGAGGAACATGCCAACTCACTCTTTGATCCACACTTTGTGCTTTCTGTGTTGGGTTTTTTGGTTTTTCGAGACAGGGTTTCTCTTTATAGCCCTGGCTGTCCTGGAACTCATTCTGTAGACCAGGCTGGCCTCGAACTCAGAAATCTGCCTAACTCTGCCTCCTGAGTGCTGGAATTAAAGGCGTGCTCCACCATTGCAGAGGTCTAAGGTCCCTTTCTTCTACTTATTGGATGGAAGGCCTATCCAGAAGTGGTGACCTGACAATATGGATCAAGCTGCCCCATTCTAGCTTCTTTGAAGAGGTTCTAGACTGGAAAAGAAATGACAAGAAAGAGGATAAAAGGCTGCCTGCCATTCCACTACCCATAGTGCAAGAGTACCAGTATCACACTAGGAGAAATGGGCTAAAAGCCTGCAGGAAGAGTTCCACAGCTGAACCTGAGAAGTCCATTTGGTTGCGTGTAGAGAATTTTAAGTCAAAAGGTGTTGCTGAAAACCATGGAAAAGTTGGTAAAGAACAATTACCAGGATTATGAGAGCAAACATAAATTGACAAAGCCTCCGAGAATTTAACAGTAACCAGAGAAAATGAAGCAAAACCCTGTTGGGATCATGGCTAACTCTGGTGGGTGCAAGGGTGTGGGCTTACACTAGATGCACATACTCAAGGTGCAATCAGAACAGGGTTTGGAGCTTGATTAAAGGATGTCACAGATACCAGGGGTTTAAGCATAACCTCTGACCGAACATGTAACAGTAAGGTACCATCCACCCCACCCCATCTACTTTCCTTTCTGAGACAGTGTCTGAACATATACAAAGTGGCTTAGATTTCCTTATGTCGGGCCTCAAACTGGTGATCCTTCTGCCTCAGGTGTGCATTCCCCTGCCCAGATAATAAGCAGCTATGACTCTAATAAGTTAGGCTTGAATATGCATCTCTGGTAGACTTCCAGGTTCTCCTGGAATTCTGGTTTTCTTTTGGTTTCTTCTTTCTTTTCTTCTCTCTTCTTCTTTCCTCCTCCTCCCTCCTCCTCCTCCTCCTTCCTCTTCTTTTTTCTTCTTCATCTGTTTTATTTTATTTTTTTCGAGACAGGGTTTCTCTGTGTAGCCCTGGCTGTCCTGGAACTCACTTTGTAGACCAGGCTGGCCTCAAACTCAGAAATCTGCCTGCCTCTGCCTCCCAAGTGCTGGGATTAAAGGTGTGCGCCACCACGCCCGGCTGAATTCTGGTTTTCTATATTGCAGAAGCTCTATTTGACCTGGTAAAGCTGAGAAGACTGAGGTTTGCTTCCTGTGCTTGATGGACAGGAGCTATTCAGGTGTCATAGGCTGGCAACACTGGGACCCTAAATGTCCCATCTTAACTTTGAGAAGAAGTTCTACACTGGAAGGGCAAGCTGTGTTTATAATCAAGACTGTTGCCTTCCTCAGGAAAAAAACAAAAAACAAAACAAAAAAAAAAAAAAACCCAAAAATAAAAAGCAAAAACCCAGAAAAGGAATTTCCAAGTTACTAGCCTTTATTCTTGTATTTTTTGCTTCTGTAAAAAAAAAAAAAAAAAAAAAAAAAATGGGGTGAATTATAATCTAATAGCTGTGTCCAGATCTCATCACATCCTATATATTCAACAGTAAAAGGGTAAAATAAAACCTAAGTACAGCTCAGTAGTTTAGACTCTGCCTAGCACGTTGGTCAGGCCATAGGGTGAATCCCTAACATCAAAGAAACAGCAATAACATTTAATTGGATCATGTATGGTGGCCTATGCTAGCAACCCCAGCACTCAGGAGACAGAGGAGGAACATGAAGACTTCAAGGTCATGTTTAAATACACAACGAGTTTCAAGATCAGTCTGGGCTACAAGAGACCTTATCTCAGTAAACAACAATCACAACAACAGAACCCAAAAAAGTTGTGCTGAAGAGATGGTTTAGGAGTTGAAAGAACTTGTTCTTCCAGAGGACCTAGGTTCCCAACTGTCTATAACTCCAGATCCAGGGGATCTAATGTTCTCTTTTGGCTTTCACAGGCTGTGTACACATGTAGTGTACTAAGATACATGCAGGCGGGGCTGGAGAGCACTGACTGATCTTCCAAAGGTCCTGAGTTCAAATCCCAGCAACCACATGGTGGCTCACAACCATCTGTAATGAGATCTGATGCCCTCTTCTGGTGTGTCTGAAAACAGCTACAGTGTACTTATATATAATAAGTAAATCTTAAAAAAAAAAACCCAAAATGTAATTGGCTAAAGGGGTTATGCTGCTTGCTTTTCATTGTCACCTTGGTTTCGATTCCCAGGAGAGGGCTGGCTGGAAGAAAAAGCAGGTAACAAGTGCTTACTGGGAAAGCCTGCTGACCAGGGGCTGATCCCTGCAATTTATATGGAATGAGAGACTCCTAAAAGCTGTCTCCTGACTTCCACATGTGTGCAATGGTACACACACATGCTAAAAGTAAGGGGCACCTGCTGGGATGACTCAGGGGTCAAGGCGCTTGCTGCCAAGCCTGACAGTCTGAGTTTGAACTTGGACCTCAATGGTGGAAGAAAACTGACTCCTAGGAGTTGTCCTCTGACCTCCAGATATGTATTGTGGCAATTGCTTGAGCACACCCCACACTCTATGTAAATAAAAATGTAATAATAAAAAGGAATTGCCAGGAAGGCATGCCCTTTGGTATGTGTGTACAGACCATGTCTAGGAGGGTTAGCTGAGAAGGAAAGCCCCATCTTAGACACTGGATGAGTAAAAGAAGACAAAGGGAAGCCTTGAACATCAGCAGTCATCTCTCTGCTTCATGACTGTGGGCAGATGTGAGCAGCTGCCTCCCACTCTCAATGCTATGCCTTTCCTGCTGAGATGGACAGTATTTTATCAAAAATTGAACCAAAATAAAGCCTCTCTTTCAGGCAAAATAAATTCTCCCCTTTGAAATTACTGCTTGTTATATGCTTTGGCAAAACCTTTGATTAACAAGTGGCTTATGGTAACCAGGCGATTTAATGAGAATGAGAGAGAGTGATACACACACACACACACACACACACACACACACACAGAGAGAGACATAATTAAAATAAAAATTAGAAAAAATTGAAGAGATATCAGAAGCTATATAAACATGTGCAAATTCTGGAATTTGAGAGAAAAACAACAAAATAGAAATTTTATGTAAGAGGTTAACGACAAGCCGGGCAGGGTGGCTCATGCCTTTAATCCCAGCACTTGGGAGGCAGAGGGCAGGCGGATTTCTGAGTTAGAGGCCAGCCTGGTCTACAAAGTGAGTTCCAGGACAGCCAGGGCTACACAGAGAAACCCTGTCTTGGAAACCCCCCCCCCCAAAAAAAAAGAGGTTAACGACCAATTTGAGTTAGCCAAAGAATCAGCAGTCTTTGAGATTAATAAAGGTTATACAATTTGAGCTGGGCACTGTGATGAATGCCTATAATTCCAGCTAGTAGGCAGGAGAATTAAGTGTTTATCTCCTGTTACCAAGTGAATCTGAGGCCATCCCTGGCTACCTGAAGCCCTGTTTTATCACACAAAATGAGATTATGTTGTCTGTAGAAAGCCTCAGAGAAATGTGGGATGTCCTCAGGACTGATACATTTGTAAACATACAGAGAGTGAGGGAAGTCAGGAAGAAAGGGAGAGAACATTAAAAAAATAAAATTTAAAAAAAAAGGGCAGGATTACGAAATCATTTGCCTACACATTTTGAGCTCAACAGAACCCACAAAGGATACATATAGAGAGAATCATATCTAATGCCAGGGATACTAAGAGGCAATCTTGGAAGGTGGCCTGAGAAAAATGATTTCTCATATCAGAGCTGCAGTAAAACCAACAGCTGACTTGGAGTCAGAAAAAAACGGAGTCCAGAAGAGTTAAAAGTCAAAGCATTGATTGACACTGTCAGGTAAGAGCCCTTTTTCTTTTCTTTTCTTTTTTTCTATTCTCTTCTCTTTTCTCTTCCTCTCCTTTCCTTCTCCTTTTTTTCTCCTTTCCCCCCTTTCCCTTCCTCTCTCCTCCCCTCCTCTCTGTCTCCTCTGTCTCTCTATATAGACCTGGCTGTCCTAAAACTCCCAGAGATCCACCTGCCTCTGCTTCTCGAATGCTGGGATTAAAAGTGCACCAGCACAGCAGGCATCACTTAATTTTTTATTTTGAGACAAAGTCTTACAAGGTTGTCCACAAATGGGGACAGTGAGATGGCTCAGTAGGTAAAGGCACTTGCCAACCAAACCTGACTACTTTAGTTCAATTCCTGGACCCAGATGGTAAGAGAGGAGAACTGGGCTGGAGAGATGGCCCAGTGGTTAAGAACACTGACTGCTCTTCTTAAGGTTCTGAGTTCAAATCCCAGCAACTACATGGTGGCTCACAACCATCCATAATGAGATCTGATGCCCTCTTCTGGGGTGTCTGAAGACAGTTACAGTGTACTTACATATAATCAATCAATCAATCAATCAATCTTTGGGCTGGAGTGAGAGGAGCTGAGAGAGAAGAAAAAGTGTCTAAAGACAGCTACAGTGTACTCACATATAATAAATAAATAAATCTTAAAAAAAAAAAGAGCTGGGCGTGGTGGTACATGCCTTTAATCTCAGCACTCGGGAGGCAGAGACAGGCGGATTTCTGAGTTGGAGGCCAGCCTGGTCTACAAAGTGAGTTCCAGGACAGCCAGGGTTATACAGAGAAACCCTGTCTCGAAAAACCAAAAAAAAAAAAAAAAAAAAAAAGAAAGAAAGAAAGAAAAGAAAAAAGAGAGAGAAGAACCAATTCCTCAGAGTTGTCCCATAACCTCCACATGTGCACGCTGATATCAGGGGTTGGGGGATGGGCACACACAAGCATAAACAACATAGTAAGACAGTTTAAAAAGATTGTTCACCCATGTTTATAGAAGCCTTGGTTCCAATAGCTAAAAGTAGAAAAATTCAAATAGCCATCAACACAAATGTATCCATCAACACAAATCCATCAAAACAAATAAAGTGTATAAATTCAACTATTTTAGCAATCAACTAAAAATGGGAGATGAAAGAAAAAAGATGTTGTACCTATGTCAATATCCTGGTTGTTACCTCAATAAATACTAGTATTATTATTTGAGATAGGGTTTTACTGAACACCAGGCACACGCACATGCATATACACATACATACATACACACACACACACACACACACACACACACACACACACTACCAAATGGGCCAGAGAGGGCAGGCATCAGATTTTTTGGAGCTAGAGTTACAGCATTTGCAAATTGCCAGGCATGGGTTCAGGAACTGGACCTGCATCCTTTACTGCTTTTTTTTTTAAGATTTATTCATTTATGCCGGGCGTGGTGGCACATGCCTTTAATCCCAGCACTTGGGAGGCAAAGGCAGGCGAATCTTTGAGTTCCAGGCCAGCCTGGTCTACACAGTAAGTTCCAGGACAGCCAGGGCTACACAAAGAAACTCTGTCTCAAAAAAACCAAAAAAAAAAAAGGATTTACTTATTTATTATCTGTAAGTACACTGTAGCTGTCTTTGCAGACTCCAGAGAGGGCATCAGATCTCGTTAACTGATGGTTGTGAGCCACCATGTGGTTGCTGGGATTTGAACTCAAAACCTTCAGAAGAGCAGTCAGTGCTCTTAACCATCTCAGCAGCAACTTATTAACCATGGAACCATCTCTCCAGCCCCCAATTTTTATTTTAGTTTTTTTTTTTTTTTTTTTTGGTGTTTTTGAGTCAGTGTATCCAAATGCAGCCCAGATTGACCTTGAACTATCAGTAATTCTGCTTCAGTCTCACAAGTGCTAGGATTACTCCTGGATAATAAAGATTTAAAAAAAAAGTTTAATAAGAATAAAAGATTGTTTTAAAAAAGGAAGGGCTAGTGAAATAGTCTGGCAGATAAAAACCTCACCACGAAGTCTAATGATTCAATACTGGGAGACCACATAAGGTAGAAGGAGAGAACCAACTCTACAAAGTTGTCCTCTGATCCTGCATGTGCACTCCCACGTCACTACACACATGTACAATGCAAAATACAGAAACAAAGTGTCTTGGGAAGGTCTGGGGATGAAATGCAGATGGCCAAGTGCTTTGCTAGCATGAAGTCCAGGGTGAAATCTTTAGCACCACACCAGCTAGGGTGATGATGGCTCATGCCTATAACCCCTGCACTTGGGAGGTGAAAGCAAAAGGATTAAAACTCAAGATTGTCCTTGGCTATACAGCAAGTCTGATGCCAATCTGGGACACAGGAGATGCTGCTTCAAAAACAAAACAAAACAAAACAAAAACGAGTAAGTAAGTAAGTAAGTAAGTAAATAAATAGTTCCTTGACTGGATATGGTGGTACACACCTTTAATCCCAGTACTTGGGAGATAGAAACAGGCAGATCTTTAAGTTTGGAGCCCACAAGTTCCTAGCTAGCCACTGCTACATGGTGAGACCTGCCTCAAAAAAACAAACAAACAACAAAATGAAGTCCCAGTAAAGAACACTATTAATCTGGATACGGTGCTGTCTACCTGCAATTTCAGTACTAGGGAGACAGAGGCAGAAGGACTAGGGATTCTAGGTGACCTCAGTTTACACAGTTGAACGTCTCAAAAAGCCCAACAAAATAAAACTGCTCTCATGGGCTGAAAGGGGTGGCACATTCTTGTCCCAGTACTTGAGGTATGGAGAGATGAGGGTCGGGATTTCTGGGTCACCTTTGGATGCACAGCAAGTCCAAGGCTAGCCTGGGCTACGAGATCCTGTCAGAAAACAAAACAACCTTGCAGAGTAGAATTGCGGAGATAAGTGGAAATGTTTGGGATCCTTCGGTGCTGGCTAATCACACCACCCTCCCTAGCATGCAGTGCTACTATACTCTTCCCTCTAACCTTACGAGCAGGCCAAAGATAACCAAATATGCAGCTTGTGAGCTATTTTCAGTCATCTCACCAGTGAGTAGCTCGATCCACGTCTGCACAGTTTCGGTTGGCTCAGTTGCTTTAATGTGTTTGAGCGTCTCATCCAGCAAAACATCACCTGTTGGGCTGTCTGACTTCAGCAGGACCTTAAAGAAAGGACAGAGTACACTGCTTCCATGTACAATACCCACAATCACAATGCTGCTTAGGAGGTGTGAGGAAGCAGAATATACTGCCTATGACATGCAAGACCTTAGTTCAGTATGCCTTTGTAGTAGGAAGACAAAATTACATTTGAAGTGGGACCTAGTTACAAATGCTGTGAATAAAATGGACAAAAGATTCCACAGTGTCTTTCAGAGTTTGGAAACCACTAACAACGGCAGGAAGGTCAGAAAAGGAAGTTAATTTAGGGGAACACTGTCAAGCCTGGCTTTTGAATGATGCAAGATAGCTAAGTTGAAATGTGTAGCCAATAGTTGATACGTTCCTGGAAGCTAAAGGTAAAAAAACGTTTGCACATTTGGAAATGAAATTCCTGGAAGTAATGTAAAGCTGAAAAGAAAAATCACCAAACAGGATAAAAACTGATAAGATATTAGGGAATGGAGAAGTAGGAAAGAGGATACAGTCAGAGAAAAAACATAATCTGAAAAAGGCCACAAATGTCAAGTAGGGAAGTGGTAAGAAGATGCCAAATGCACTGGGCAGTGATGCACACCTTTAGTTTTAGACTTGGGAGGCAGAGGCAAGTAGATCTCTGAGAGTTGGGACTAGCTGGGTCTGCATAGTGAATTCCAGGACAGTTACATACTGAGAGCCTTCCAGGAGTGCCAAACCAGGCCATGGTGGCGAACACCTTTAATCCCAGTACTCAGGAGGCAGAAGCAGGTGGATCTCTAAGCTTGAGGCCAGCCTGGTCTACAGAGCAAGTTCCAGGACAGCCAGGGCTGTTCCAAAAAAAACCAAAAGGGGAAAAAGTGCCAAATATATGTACTTTAAGACAAAAAAATTAAGACTCCAAAGACAGTTCTATCTAACAATGTGTTTCAGCAGAATTCTTGGAATGACAGGCATTGTAAATGTAAAAAAATGACTAAGCCAATGTGTATCTAAGAGACAGTTCCTCCAGAGCAGGGATTTTCAGTAAATGTAACACATCTGAATGGTTCTCAGAGAATACCTTGGGATGACTAAGACAGGCCTGGCTCATGATTTCCTCTATCTACACAATATTTTATTTCATACATCCAGAGGGAAAGATAATCAACAGCATTTCAAAGGTGATAGACTTTTTTTGTGTAAAACAAAACAAAACAAAACCAAGTTTCTATGAGTTCCCCTCCACTCCCCCAAGACAGGGTCTCACTGTGTAGCCCTGGCTGTCCTGGAACTTGCCCTGTAGGCCAGGCTGACCTTGAACTTCTATGACTCTATATAAGATAATTAAACCAAGTAGAGGATGGGACAGCTGAACCAGTGTTACCTTGTCTAGCACTCTTAATTTTCTTTTATGTACGTGAGTGTTTTGCTTGTACGTATGTACTCTGTGCATCACATGTGTGCAATGCCTGAGGAAGCCAGAAGAGATTCAGAACCCTGGGACTGGAGTTATAGACAGCTGTTAACCACCATGTGGGCACTGGGAACCAAATCTGGATCCTCTGCAAGAACAACTAATGGTTTTAACTGCTGAACTATCTTTTCTGCCCTCAAATGTTCTTATTTTCTCAAAATGTACCATTGGTATTTGACTTCTATAATTCAGAGGATATTGTACCTTTCTGTCTAGGAGTCGCTTCTTACGCATGGTGGGAGGTTCCAGATAGATTCGACCCCGCATGGCCAGCTCTATCAGAATGCCTCCTCGCAGTCCAGATGATATACAGTCATTCCAGAAAGATGTGTAGCCCTAGGAGAGGGGGAAGAAAACAAAGAATGTTCTGAAACGAGTACTGAATTCCAGCCAGAGCCTGAAAAATAAGCTGTGATATTTTTGTTATTATTTTATATCACACTACATGAACTCAAAACAAGGGACAGAGTGAGATGGGGGTGTGTTGTGTTGTTGTTCAAGCAGGGCTTGGGGCTGAATATAGGGCCTTGAACATACTAGGAAGTGCTGCTCTACTACTGAGTCCCATCCCTCACCCAATAGAGTATTTCATTAGTTACTGCAATCTAATTTTTATTTTTGTTGTTGTTGTTGTTTATTCTATATTAGTGCCATTGCATGCCTAGGGAGGTCATAGGACAATTTGGGAGTTAGTTCTTGCCTTCCACCTGTGGGCTTTGGGGACTGAACTCAGGTCATTAGGCTTGGCAGCCAGTACCTTTCCCTGCTGAACCATTTCACTTGCTCTAATTGCCTTAATCTAAACACCAAAATACTAGTTTCTATTTTTGATTTTTGAGTTATCTAGTGAATTTCTATGAATTCTCACTGACTGTTATTAGTTGACAATTAGCATGTCAGATCCTTGATTCCAAGTGAGAAGAGTTGTGGTTTGAGACAATTTTTTTTTTTTTTTTTTTTTGCATTTATCTATTTGTGTGTTGAGGTAGGGACAAGAAAAGGTCAGAGGACAACAAACAGGAGTTGGTTCTTTCCTTCCACTATGTGAGTCTTGGCACTAAGTGCCTTCACACAGAGCCTTGGTTTGATAAGAATTGCAAGATGCTCTAAATCACAGAAAGTACTTACATGTTAGTTCATCTTCTCTAGGAGATTCAGGGGATACACAAAGATGTAAGACAGCCACTATTTAAAGGAGCCAAGAATCTAGCTGGAAACTGAAATAAAAGCTGAACTGAAAGAGTAGAAAAGATAGGCTTACACAGCTGATAAAAGTTTAGTTTGGATGACAGTTCTTCAAATTATAAGTCACATAGGTGTTAGATCATGGAGAGACCTCTACAAGGCCTAAGTTGAGGGGTTGGAAAGATGAGCCAAATTTGTATAGAGGGTTTTCTAGGAGAAAATAATCCAACTTCTAGTGACTCTTCAAAATGCCGTTATTATCTATAAATAACAGATCTCATATATATTCATGGAGATCACGTTCAGCACTTTGTTTCTGTTGTTGCTGCTGTATATTAAGATGAGTTTTATGTACAGAGGCTAGCTTTGAACTCAATCTTATTTCCATCTCCTGGTGTTGGACTTATTTAACTCAAAGTTTTTTTTTTAAAGATTTATTTATTATATGTAAGTACACTGTAGCTATCTTTAGACACCCCAGAAGAAGGCATCAGATCTCATTACAGATGGTAGTGAGCTACTATGTGGTTGCTGGGATTTGAACTCAGGACCTTCGGAAGGGCAGTCAGTGCTCTTAACCGCTGAGCCATCTCTCCAGCCCTTAACTCAAAGTTTTAAAGAAAAATCCTGAGATCCAAACTGGGTAGGATCAGGCTCTGAATTTCCAAATGAAAGGCAAATAAGCATGAAGGCTTTACGAGAGGAGTTATGGTTAACACAGGAGCAGCTCAATGGGCTGGCAAGGGGCCAGATGACTTGAATTCCAGCCCCATGACCCATGTGGTGGAAGGATACTCAACTCCCAAAGTTGTCCTCTGATTATTGTACCTCTTACCCCAAAGTAAATGTAAAATAAAATGTAACTCTGGGTGTGTGTGTGTGTGTACATATGCAATAATGCTTGTGAAGAAGGCAACTCAGAATAACCTCTCTCCTCCATGTCGGAATTTAGAGGGATGGAAGGAGTCAAATTCAGGCCTTTACCTGTTATCTTGCTGATCTTCATTTTAAAACTTTTAAAGCTGCTCAGGGTGGCTCATAACTATGACCCCAGCACTTGGAAAGTGAAAGCATGAAGATCAGCATTCAATGTCATCTCAGGTAAATGCAAGTTTGAGGCTTGCATGGGTTCCTGAAACACTGCCCCTATGTCTAAGTAGCTTTCAATGTTCCACTCAGCTTTCAGGATTGGGTCTAAACGGCTTATCACAGCATTCATGACAAGAAGCTGCTTGCTAGTCTCTTCTTTAGACTCCATTTAAATGCCTTTAAAAAAAAGACTTATTTTATTTACAGCTAAGGACACTGTCCCTGTCTTCAGACACACCAGAAGAGGGCATCAGATCCCATTACAGATGGTTGTGAGCAATCATGTGGTTGCTGGGAATTGAACTCAGGAACTCTGGAAGAGCAGTCAATGCTCTTAACCACTGATTCATCTCTCCAGATCCTACTTTTTTTTTTTTTTTTTTTTTTTTTTTTTTTAAAGGCTTGTTTATGTAAAAAGTTGTGGCGGATTCCTTTAGTCCCAGCTTTCAGGAGGCAGAGGCAGGTGATCTCTGAGTCTACAGCTTGGTCCACAGAGTTGCAGGACACCAAGGGAAACCCTGTCTTGTGAAAAGGAAAACCATCAAAAAAAGGTTTACTTATGTGTATTACTGTTTTGCTTGTTTGTATGTGTGTGCACTATGGGGGTGCCTGGTGCCTAGAGAGGTCAGAAGACGGTGTCAGACTTCCTAAAACTAGAGTTATGATGACTGTGAGCTACCATGGGGGTACTGAGAACCAAACATGAGTCCTCTGTAAGAACAAGTAAGCCATCTCTCTCGCACCTATTTTAGTTATTCGTGAGATAGCGTCTAATGTAGTCAGGCTAACCTCAAACTGTTTAGCTTAAAAGTTTCTTCCTATACTGGGCATGATGAAGAAACTCTGTCTCCACATGCAAGGCATGTGCCACCATACTAGCTTTATGCAGTTTATATAGTCCTGAGGATCCAGTCAGAGCTTCATTCTTACCAACTGAACTATACAGAAAGGGACCAGCTGCTCTCAGGTCTCTCTCTTCTGGATCATTATTTTAGCTATCACCAACTATATTAAGTGCTCTTTGATTATATTTATTTATGTGTGTGAGTGTTTTGCCTGCATGTATGTATGTCTAGGGATCATGTGTATGCCTGCTGCCCAGAGGCCAGGAGAGGATGTTGGAACCCTGGAATTGGATAGTTGTGAATTACCACGTGGATGTTACAAATTGAACTGATCCCCCAGAAGAGTAGCCAGTGCTCTTAACTGGTGAGCTATCTCTCTAACCCTAACAACTTTATTTATATTTATTAACTGACTTTTTTTTTTCTCTGAAAGGGTAGTGTTATGCAGACAAGGCTAGCCTTGAACTCACTTTGTAGCTCAGGTTAGCCTTGAACTCAAGGCAATTCTCCTGCTCTCACCTTACAAGTGCCAGGATTGCATGCATTCAGAATGCAATATACCATACCTGGTATGCTGGTCTCAACTCACAGAGATCTGCCTGACTCTGCCTCCTGAGTGCTGGGATTAATGGAGTGGGGCACCAACACCTGGCTCCCATCCCACTTTTTATTAAGTACTCTAATAGGCTATGTTGCCCTGGAATTCAGTATTTAAGTGAGGATAACCTTGAATTTCCCGTCTCTGCCCAAGAGTGCTGGGATTACAAGCATGTCACCATGCTTGGTGTCCATGTGGCTGGGGACTGAATCCAAGAGGTTCACGCATGATCCATAAGCACTCTAGAAACTAAGCTATATCCTCACCCCCTACCCCTTTTTGTTAAGTGCTCTAAATGCCTTTGTATACACAGAACCAATATCTGTTCCTCTTACAACTTCTCTTTGTACTTACTACTGAGTGTAGGGGTTGTATTTTCTGGGTAACATTTTATAACATTGTTTCCCTTTCTACTCTACTCTCTGGGCTATGTTCCTTACCTGAATGTGCTGATACATACTCCTTTCCTATCCTCTGTCATAACATATCACAACTAACTTATTTGTTTTCACTATACCTTAACAATAGACTATTTTTGCCAGGCATGGTGATGTCTGCCTTTAATCCTAGCACCTTAGTGAATCTCTATGAGCACAAAGCCAATCCTGACTCAAAAAAGAAAGGAGACTGATATTCTTTATAATACACATATATTATCTGCTCAATTATTGTTTTTTTCTGTAGTAATAGGGATGAAATATAAAGCACAAACTTTCAATCATAAATTTATGCATTCAAGAAATGTTTGTTAGGGCTGGGCACATGCACTTAAGAAGTAGGAAGATCAGGAATTGAAGGCCAGAATGGGTTACATGAGATGTCTTAAAAATCTAAAAGTAGGAAAAAGCAAATGTTAGCTTGGCAAACCTCAGCTTGAGTCATAAACATTCATGACACATCTCTGTATTTCATGAGGGCCGGATCTTTGACCCAAGGCAGGGGTTACTTTTCTCTCCCAACCAAGCCACTCCAGGGACACACACTTTATTCTTCTTTAAGGAAGGAAGACAGTATTTTTTCACTTCAATATTTGATTTTTATACAATTTAGCTGCTCAATTAGATTGTTAAACTATAACTTCAAAATAGACAGTTTATTCAGGCATAGCATATGTAATCTCAACAGGTGTGCAAACATTATGGCTGGATATAACTTCTTCATTTCTTCCTTGCCACTTGTAACTTCTGTTTCAAGGACAATTCAGATTGCCATCAGAATTATAGAAGAGTAGCACTGTAAATAAGGACAAAGTGGCAACCAGAATGTAGACAGGGTCTCTTGTAGTTGTGCAGGTCAGCCTTGAACTCACTATATGTTGAGGGTAACTCTGAATGGAACCTACCACTACTTCTACCTCTGGAATGTTGGGTTATAGGTCTACACCACTATATCCTGGTAATGAACACTAAGCAAGGGTTCTACCAACTAAGTTATACTCCAGGCTCCTAGGAACTCTTTAAATATTACTCTTTCCCATCAGAGCATCTCAAAACATGTAAATTCTCCAAATGATTCATTAAACCTTTTATTAACATGCAATAGAAAAACGTATAAAAACATACTTAGCTTAAAAATTAAAAGCACCTGTGGAACTATAACATCAATTTAGAAAAGATGAAGAGAAAAGGGGTAGGCATATAACCCACTATGAAGACCGCAGATGACAATACAGAATGCATTTTCAAGGATAAAATCTTAGAAGACAGCACATTGCATCATAATCAGATGTAAAGTAGCCTAGGGGAAAGGAAAATACTGTTCCTTACATTTCCAAGGTTCTTTTCTCTTCATATATATAGAGAGAGCTTGGTGAAATCTCAAACTACTCATACAGAGACTCTAAAGGGTCAATGCTTTCAGGAAAAACTACCTACTACAAACAAAGTTCACTATTGAATCACTAAACTACATTACCAGAAGCTGCATATATGAAAAAGAGAAAAAGAAAACATTTTGGGGCTTGCGAAAAAGAGAGAACTGTAGACCACTTCAGTGCAAGGGACAGCTATCCCACTACCGTGGCCTCCTGAGTGTTGACATTACAGTCATGTGACAAAATACCTGGTCAGGTTGAGATCTTTGGATAATAATTTTATTTTGTACAGATTATAAAAATTGGTAATTTCTCACTCTAAAATAAGTAATCTTTTAAAAAGAAAAAACCCACATGAAAACATGTAATTTAAAAAGTAAAAGCCTAGCCAGGCGTGCTGAGCACTCAGAAGGTAGAGGCAGGCAGATTTCTGAGTTCGAGACCAGCCTGGTCTACAAAGTGAGTTCCAGGACAGCCAGAGCTATAAAGAAAAACCCTGTCTCAACCCCCCACCCCCCCCCCCAAAAAAAAAGTAAAAGCCTAAAACAAGCATGGTCCACAACCTTTATCCCAGCACTCAGAAGGTAGAGGCAGACAGATCTCTAAGTTTGAAGCCAGCTTGGTCTTCTTGTGAGCTCCAAGTTAATCAGATAAGCCTGGGCTATATAGAGAATCCCTGTCTTGAACTCCCCCCTCCCGCCAAGTAATTGCCTTCAGGTGACTATTATAAACAGTCTAATGGGTAATTTTCTAATTTAACATATATTTATTTATATACCAAAAAAGAAAAAAAAGGAGGGCTAGACAGGTAGTCTCGTTGGTAGGGTACTTATCAAACGTGCAAGAAACCTGGATCCTAGCACTGTATAAAACAAAAACAAAAACAAACACAACTGGGTTTAGTGGTTCTCGGCTGTAATTCTAGCACTGGGGAAGTAGAGGCAGAATGGAAAGTCAAAGTCATCGACATTATGACATTGAGACCAGCCTGGTATAAATGAAAACCTGTCTGAAAAAAAAAAAATGAAAAGAAAGGTAATATTCTTTGTCAGTGCATTTCTAAATAAACTCCTACGAGAAACATTTTAGTTAAAGATTACACATATTTATGATAATCTTGCTCCGATAGAGGAGTTCATTACAAAGTCAACACTGAATTTCCAATTAGTCAAGTATTCAAAGTGCCCTTCCTTAGTCAAACATCCTGGAAGACACACCATAAAACAATCATGAATGTTAAGTATTTTAGAGTTGGCAGCTGAGCGTGGCAAATGGAAACAAGGAAGGAAACAAAACAAACAACAAAAAAATTAAAGCATCTTTAAAAACCAGGTGTTCAGCTGGGAATGGTGATGTTGTTAATTTGTAACCCCAGCACAGGACAAGGGGAGGCAGGAGGATTAGGAGTTCAAAGTCATCCATAGCTACAGAGATCAAGACCAGCCTAAGCTACAAGACACCCGATCTTAAAAACAACTACCCCAAAACACAAGAGGCTACCCTGAGCTACGTGGCGATTTCAGACAGTGAGATCACTTGAAAGACCCCAAACCAACCAGGCCTGGAGAAATGGCTCAGCAGTTAAGAGTACACTCTGTAACTCCAGTCCCTAGGGATCCAATACCCTTCTCTGGTCTCCACAAGCACTGCATACACTTGGTACACAGATGTAGTATGCATGCAAAACACCCATATACATAAACTAAAAATAAAGTATTTTTAACTTCCACCCCAAATCTTAGAAATGCTTATGATAAAGCTGAATTTAAAAATCAAAGAAAGCCGGCCAGCACTTAGGAGGCAGAGGCAGGTGGATCTCTGAGTTCGAGGCCAGCCTGGTCTACAAAGTGAGTTCCAGGACAGCCAGGGCTATACTGAGAAACCCTGTCTCGAAAAACCAAAAAAGAAAAGGGGCTGGAGAGGAGGCTCAGAGGTTAAGAGCACTGACTGCTCTTCCAAAGGTCCTGAGTTCAATTCCCAGCAACCACATGGTGGCTCACAAGCTTATGCAATGGGATCCGATGCCCTCTTCTGGTGTGCTGAAGACAGCAACAGTGTGCTCGCATGCACAATATAAATAAATTTTAAAAAAAGAAAAAAATAACTTTAAACTAGGATTTTTAAAAAATACCTTTTTAGAGGGTTCTGCTATGTAACTCCTGGTTGGCCTGGTCTCAACTATGTAAAATAAACTGGACTTGAACATGCAAACAGCTGTGACTACAGGTCTGTGTCACTGAACTCTGCAGTCAGCTCCCTAATAAGGATGCTGAGAACAGAACTCAAATCACCCGAAAAGCATTAAGTGCTCTAAACTGCTAAGCCATTCCTCCATCCCCAATGGTTAGTTTTAACTGTCAACTTGATATAATCTAGAATCTCCTGGGAAAGGCTACCCACTATGAGTAGTACTATTAGGAAAGAAAATTCTGAACACTTCAGGTAGAGAAGAGAAAGGGAGCCAAACACTAGAATGCATGAATTAACTCTTCTCTGCTCTTGACTGAACAAGTGATGTAACAAGTTGCTTCAAGTCTGTACCCTTAACAGAATGGACTGTAACCTTGAATTGTGAAACAAATAAACTGTTTCTTCTTGCTAGTTACCTTGTTTTTTTGTTTTTGTTTTTTGTCTTTTTGTTATTTTGACTTTTTTGTTTGTTTGTTTCCAGAGCTGAGGACTGAACCCAGGGCCTTGCACTTGCTAGGCAAGCACTCTACCACTGAGCTAAATCCCCAACCCCAGACTGTTTCTTCTTCTTTCTCTCTTTCTTTCTCTCTCCCTTTCTTCTTCCTCTTCTTTATTTATTTCATGTATGTGAGTACACTGCCACTGTCTTCGGACACACCAGAAGAGGGCATCAGATCCCATTACAGATGGTTGTGAGCCACCATGTTGAGTGCTGGGAATTGAACTTAGGACCTTTGGAAGAGCAGTCAGTGCTCTTAACCACTGAGCCATCTCTCCAGCCCTATTTTCTTCTTTAAGGTAATTTTGTTGGTATTTTATCAGAGCAACAGGAAAAGAAGCTAAATCATTTTAACAGCAATAATTCCAGGGCAAAACTACTGCCCCTCTTTCTATTCTGAAGATTCAACATTACAATTATTTCACATACTAACTATATTTTCTTTAAAAAGTTAAAAAAATTTTTTTTGTGAATGTACATTATGTACATGTGTAGGCACTCATAGCATGGTGCATGTGGAGAGGCAAAAGGTCAATTTTATGGAGTCAGTTCTCTCTTTTTATGTGACTCAGCAGTTAGGAGCATTGGCTGCTCTTCCAGAGACCTGTATTTGACTCCCAGCACCCACATGCAGCTGATCACCTGTAACTCTAGTTTTGGGGGATTCAATGCCTTCTTCTGGCCTCTGTATGTACTGTACTGCACACATATGGTGATATACATACATGCAGGCACACTCATAAATCTCTAAAAATTTATGTGTTTGTGTGTTGTTGTTGATTTGCAAGCTCATTTGTTAACCTCAGAGTAATGTAAACTCTTATCAATAAACTCCCAGACAATCACTTTGCTTCAACCCTCATAAAAAGAATGTTCCCTGCCTTGAATATTTAGAAAGGAAAGGTACCAAAGTGTTTTAAAAAGTCTCAAGCTAATGAAACTATGAAGGAGACAAAGGTCCACAGAGGGTTTAAGTTGCTAAGTGACTCTATCTTAACTTTGGTATTGTATCTTTTAAAACAGTGTGCATTTTAGAATTGGGAGGAACCAGGAAAGGCTTTAAGGAAGCACCTTAAGCTTTATTCTCCTACTCTCCAAATAGGACTTTGATCTCTAGCTCATTTCTTTGAGTTTTAAAGCTGGATATAATAATGAACAAGACAAAGTTCTTTTTTAATAGCCTGTGTAAAGTATGCACATAAAGTAAAGGCAAATGAGACTTTTTAATATATTTGCACTATTCATAATGAGCAATAACTACTGTTAGTAGTTCATTTTGCACAATCAGTAAACTAAAAGGAAAATCCAGGTAGTGACCTATTCTGTTTTAAAATTCATTTTATTTATTTAACTTATTCACTTTACATTGTGCTCACTATAAATTAGACTTTCAATCTTTTATTTCAATCTTTTAAAAAAAAGTTTTTGAGACAGGTTCTCATGTAGCTTATGCTGGCCTCAGGTCTCCCATGGAGACCAAGCTAACCCTAAACTTCTGAACCTCCTTACTCCACTTTTTTTTTTTTCTAGACAGGGTTTCTCTGTGTAGCCCTGGCTGTCCTGGAACTCACTTTGTAGACCAGGCTGGCCTCAAACTCAAAAATCCGCCTGCCTCTGCCTCCCATGTGATGGGATTAAAGGTGTGCACCACCACTCCCGGCCTTACTCCACTTCTTGAGTGCTGGGATTGCAGTACTTATGGTCAAACCAAGGGCTTCCTGCATACCAAGCAGGTACTCTGTCAACTAAGCTGCATTCCTAGCTCAAATTTTGGCTAACCGAATGGGATCTTGCTACGAATTTAGGATAATCTTCCTGCCTTAGCCTCCCAAGTGCTGAGGTTACAGGTGTAACATACCACACCTGACTCTAAAAAGTTAAGTTTAAAAAACTGTCACCAGGTAGGAGTGGTGAGATGGCTCAGCAGGTAAAGGTAGTTGCCATGAAGCCTGACAACTTAAGATTTTATCCCTGGTACCCACATAGTGGAAGGAGACAACACACATGTATTCTCTCCCCCCCCTCCCCAAGTAAATAAATACAAAATTGAAAAAAAAAAATCATCATCAGAGAATAAGAGAAACAAACCAACTTTCATAAGTTCTTCTCTGACCTCCATGCATGCTCATATACTCACAGGCACACACATACATACATAATTCACACAAACAAATAATTGTAAAACACTTTAAAAAACTATTATCAAGTTAAAAGTATTAATAGCTTCACTTCTCTTCTAGGTATCTTAATACATGAAAATATTCTATGAGTCTGAGGTTTTAAATATGCTCAATTAATAGTGCTCAATTAAAGCACTCATTATTTATGAGAATATTTATATCAAAATTCAACTATAAACAGGTTCCTGATTTCCACAAGAAATAAATATATTTAATTTTCTTATAATTTAAATTTGTTTTTTTAAAATTTTGTGGGCATTGGAGTTTTCCCTGCATATATGTAAGGTTTTCAGATCCCCTGAAACTAGAGCTACAGATAGATAGTTGTGAGCTGCCATGTGGGTGTTGGAAATCGAACCTAGTTCCTCTGGAAGAGCAGCCAATGCTCTTAACCAGTGAGCCACCTCTCCAGCCTCCATCTTAATAGTTCTAATAATTAAGTTTGTCTACCCTTCTTCCTTCCAGAAAGGTAGCCACTAGTCTAACAACTATATGAATACTTTCTTTTATTAAGATTTATTTATTTTATGCATATGAGTACACTGTCACTGTCTTCAGACACAGCAGAAGAGTGTAGTGGATCCCATTACAGTTGGTTGTGAGCCACCATGTGGTTGCTGGGAATTGAACTCAGGACCTTTGGAAGAGCAGTCAGTGCTCTTAACCTCTGAGCCATCTCTCCAGCCCCTTTGGTTTTCTTTATATTTTTACTACCTAAATATACAACCTTAAACGCAATTTTTTTTTCCAAATTTTATAGTAAGTGGAATCATATGATATATATTCCTGGCTTTTGTTAAGAAACATTATTTGAGAAATACACATATAGAATAATAATATTCATTTGAATCTGCATATAAAACATTTAAAGGGAGGGGCTCAGAAGATTCCATCCCATGCCTCATCAGGAGCTGTAAGTAGTTAACGACTGCTATGAGAGGGGAGTCATGTTCCTCGGTGGTGTAGCCACTGGCAGGTTATCCTTATTCAAGGAAATAAGTCCCACCCATAGTTATCCAGGTAGCTTTAATTCAACAGAATAAGCTACAAAACAAACAAATATGGAAGCAAGAAGACAGCTTACTTGGAAGAAGCGTTTTGGGAGGAGAAAGAGGACTAGAGAAGGTAATAGGGGAGAATATGATTAAAGTACATTTATAAATATGCATATAAAGTTGTGAAAGAATAAGTTTAACATTATAACAACAGAGATTAAAAACATTTATATCCATTTAAATCAATGGATTTTTTTTTTGTTTCTTCGAGACAGGGTTTCTCTGTATAGCCCTGGCTGTCCTGGAACTCACTCTGTAGACCAGGCTGGCCTCGAACTCAGAAATTCACCTGCCTCTGCCTCCTGAGTGCTGGGATTAAAGGTGTGCGCCACCACCGCCCAGCCATAGAAAAAGTTGGATTTTGTATTTTGAAATAGGGTCTAGCTGTGTAACTTAGGCTAACCTGAAGCTTGTAATCCTCTTGTTTCAGCAAGCCTCTAGAGCAGTGGTTCTCAACCTACTCAATACTGCAACCTTTTAATATAGTTCCTCATGTTGGGATGACTCCAACCATAAAAGTATTCTTGTTGCTACTTTATAAGTATAATTTGCTACTATTGTGATCATAATGTAAATATCTGTGCTTTCTGATGGTCTTAGAAACACCTATGAAAGGTCATTCGGCCAACCAAAGGTGTTGTGACCCACAGGTTGAGAACCACTGCTCTAGTCAGGACAGTCTGTGTTGTACTACCATGCCCAGTTAGGCCAGCCATTCCTATCTGTCAGCTGCTGCTGCTGAGTATTGATGTTACCTAAGTTTTTTATTTTGTTTTGTTTTGTTTTTTTTCGAGACAGGGTTTCTCTGTGTAGCCCTGGCTGTCCTGGAACTCACTTTGTAGACCAAGCTGGCCTCGAACTCAGAAATCCGCCTGCCTCTGCCTCCCGAGTGCTGGGATCAAAGGCGGGCGCCACCACTGCCCGGCTGTTACCTAAGTTTTAAAAGCATGTTTTTTGGAGATAGGTTCTTAGTATGTAGCCTTGGCTAACCTGGAACTTGGCATTTAGACTAGGTGGGCCTCAAACTCAGAGATCCTCCTGTCTTTGCCTCCCAGGTGTTGGGATTAAAGGTTATACACCACAATGCCCAGCATCTAATATTTTTATGTTTTGACTCATGTTCTCTAGCCCAGACTGGCCTTCAAACTCCCTATTTAGCCAAGGATGATCTTATATTTCTGCTTCTCTCACCTCTATCTCCCAAGTACTGGGATTATAGGTACATAAGCCTTTAAATATGAAGACCTCCTAGAAATGACATCTTTAAAAAAGTACAGGGGCTGTATGTATGCAAGAACCCTTGGCATGAAGACCCAATTCACAACATCTACATAACAAGCTGGATATAACAATGGGTGTCTGTAACCTCTGAGTGATGGGAGATAGAAACAGGAAAATCATTAGAACATGTTAGCTGTCAGCCTAGCTCCAAGGTTAACTAGAGATTCTGTTTCAAGGAAATAAAGCAAAGAATGGTAGAACTCCTAGGGCATCCAACCTATTTTGGTCTTCATGAGCCACAGCACTACATACACACACATACACACACCAAAAACATTTTCAAAAAATAAAATGGATAGCTTATATGAAGTTTACCTTGATATTTTTATAGGATTACAAGACGGAAAACAGACATATTAAATAAATAAAATCTACAAAGTTTAAGAAGTAAAGGCATTCTCAAGTCAAACAATTAAGGAGGTAGAGATGTTACTAGATGTATATAATCAAATAACTTCTTTAAATTAAATTTTTATGTACATGGATGTTTCTTCTCCATATTTGTCGGGGCCATGAGCATGCCTGGGGTCTACACCAGGCCAGAAAAGGGCATAGGATGCTATGGATCTGATGGCTGTGAGCTGCCATGTGGGTGCCATGTGGGTGCTGGGAATTCAACTCAAGAATTCTCAGTGCTCTTAAATGCTAAGACATCTCTTTAGCCCGGCCAAGTAACTTCTAAGGACAATTATCAAAGCCAAAGTCAACATTTTGTTGATATAAAATAACATCTAATAACATTTAAGTTTTCAAAAGTAAAGCTAATAATAACACCTCTATCTTTGGCATTTGTTTAAGGTCTTCTTGGACAGGAAGGTAGTTGTTTAATAATTATATCCAGAGCCAGCAAGATGGCTCAGTGGGTAAAGGCACTTGCTGCCAAGCCTGACAACCTGGGTTTGGTCCTCAGAACCCTCAGGGTAGAGAGAATGACTTTTACAAATTGTCCTCTGATATCAACATGCATATGCGTACATATGACAGATACTCTCTCTGTCCCTCTTTCTCTGCCTCTTAAACACACACCACACACACACATACACACAACCTCTGCACAAACAAGAACAAACATACCTGCAAACATACACAGAAAAAAAAAGTTAAGTTATAATAGAAGGATAGTGTACCTTACTGCTAGAAAAGCCATGAAAATGTGGTAATTAATTCCACAAGACTATCTCAAGACCAATTCTACTATAAAATAAATGCTCTCTCTAGGAAGAAACAGGACAGTTGCTGTGGATTTGGTCTACCTAGTTACTGAGTTCCAGGACAGTTAAGCAAAACTCTGTCTTCAACAACAACAAAACAATTAAAAAAAAATAGTTGGGCTGGGGAATGTCATTTCTTTGATAAAGTACTTGTCTAACATGTATGAAGCCCTAGGGTCAATCCCCAGCATTATATAAGCACATATATATGGGATTAAGCACATGCCTTAATCCCAGAACTGGAGGTGAAGACAGGAGGATCATGAAGGTCATCCTCTATATATAATGAGTCTTCAGAAAGTCTGGGCTACATGAGACTCAAGTAAAAATAACAATTAAAAAAATTGTTCTTTTTTTCATTTGAAACAAAGCCTCACCATGTAATCCACTGTCCTTAAACTTGCTATCTAGCTCAGGTTGACGCTGAACCCTTGATTATATAGACTAATGATTCCTGAATGACAGAACTGCACTGTGACACTTTGGCCTAAATTCTCTACAAGTAAGGAGTCATTTAGAAATAAAAAAAAAAAATGAGGGCTGGAGAGATGGTTCAGTGTTAAAGATCACTGACTACTCTTTCTGAGGTCCTGAGTTTAATTCCTAGCAACCATATGGTGGCCCACAACCATCTGTAATGGGACCCTATGCCTTCTTCTGGTGTGTCTGAATACAATGACAGTATACTCACATACATAAAATAAATAAATAATAACTTAAATTTAAAAAATAAAAAAAGGTGAAATTATTACTTTGTTTTACTTTTGAGACAGGGTCTTAGCATGGCATTGATGAAGCCTTGGACTTTATAACTACCCTTAGCCTTCCAAGTGTTAGGATACATAGGCATTAATGGGGATTGCTGTTGAAAACAGATATTTTTTTTTAAAAAGATGTATTTAGCCGGGCGTGGTGGCGCACGCCTTTAATCCCAGCACTCGGGAGGCAGAGGCAGGCAGATTTCTGAGTTCGAGGCCAACCTGGTCTACAAAGTGAGTTCCAGGACAGCCAGGGCTATACAGAGAAACCCTGTCTCCAAAAAAAACCAAAAAAACCCCAATCCTCCCCCCCCAAAAAAGATGTATTTATTTTATCTATATGAGTGCTCTATCTGCCTGTATAGCTGCATACCAGAATAGGGTAACAGATTACATTACAAATGGTTGTGAGCCACCATCTGGCTGCTGGAAATTGAACTCAGGATCTCTGGAAGAGCAGCCAGTGTTCTTAATGGTTGAGCCATCTCTACAGATACGTACATACAAATAAAAAAAAAACTTAAAAAATTGTTACAAGATCCACAGAAGAAAATGAAAAACAAAAAAACTAAAAACCTATTGTTCCCCCTGCTCCTTGTTTTGACAAGGTCTCTCTACGTAGTCCTGGCTGTCCTGGAATTCACTATGTACACGCATTAGGCTGGTCTAGAATTCTCAGAGAGCTGCTTGCTTCTGCCTCTTTGAGTGCTGGGGTTTAATGAGTGCACCACCACAAATGGCACACCTGGCTCCCTTTTGGTTTTCTGAGATAGGGTTTCTTTTTTTTTTTTTTAAGATTTATTTATTTATTATATGTAAGTCACTGTAGCTGTCTTCAGACACTCCAGAAGAGGGCATCAGATTTCGTTATGGATGGTTGTGAGCCACCATGTGGTTGCTGGGATTTGAACTCGGGACCTTCAGAAGAGCAGTCGGCGCTCTTAACCACTGAGCCATCTCACCAGCCCCTGAGATAGGGTTTCAAACTGCCAAGTACCTCAGGTTAGCTTTGAATTCAATATGTGAGTGAGATGATCTAGAACTCCTGATCCTCCTGCCTCCACCTCCCCAGTGCTGGAATCATAGATGTAAATCCACCAATCATGGCTTGAAAAAATTATTTATACTATAAGAAACTCAGTTATTTGTTTCTGTAAAACAGATAGTCATGCATATTCCTTGTTTTTATTTGCTTGTTTTAAGACATAGCCCTGATGAGCCTATAACTCATTGGGTAGATCAGGTTGGCCTTGAACTCTTGGGGATGTTCTTGGTGTTGGGAATTCTAGCCTCACAAATGTGTGCCACCATATCTGCTGTTGTTCTTGTCTTTGAAACTTCTCTTCAAAGCTCAAGAAGACTTCACTATATGGGTCTCTTTCTTAGTTTAATAAAAGATCACTGCTCTACCATCAAACTAAGCTAGGAAATAGGTACTAACACAATGCTATCCATCTCTTTCATCTATAATTTTCCAATTAAATTATACTTCAAGTAATTATATTTCTGGATTCTATCTTGTAGATATTCTCTTTCCCATGTTCCTCCAACTCCAATGTAGGTGGAGTCTTACTTCCTAAAATATTCTAAGACTTGTGTGTTTGAATTGAACTAGAAAACTTAAGTCATTACCTCTTTATCTTTTAGCCCCAGGAGCAATACTTCTTCCATAAGAGTGAGGCGGATATCCTTAGAGTCTCCAGGGTCTTCATTATCTGGACTCCTTTCTTGATTAGTGTCTTCCTCACTTTCTATTTTCTTTTCAGAGCTCTTACTTACTTCAGTTCGACGGGTTCTATGAGTTAATGTTGTCATTCTTACCTGTTGGTAAAGAGATGTGAAAAATATCTGTGTGCTTTAGTAAATAAACAAATACAGGTTCACAGAAGACCTACACGCATAAACACACCACATACATGGGAAAATATGTAAGTTTAAATACAGAAAGAGATAGTATAAACATTGAACATGATTCTCTTTTTCAAAGTATAGCAAGCTTAAATTCCAAAGAAAGCAACGAAAAGTGATGACCAATAATTTAAAAGTCCACTAGAAAGACCATATTTTATCATGCTTATTTCTTGGGCATTGCCTACAACCCAGAAGTGAATTTGTATCACCATGAAATGGGTCCCCAAATTAAATAAGATGGGTTAGCAAAACTTCATGAGCATGTGGCTTCTTGAGTTACACATAATTTGTAATTTTTGTAACGTTAAACACATTTTAAAATTATTGTGTATTCACGTACATAATATTTGTGGGTGCTTGTGCCATGTGCACATGAGGAGGTCAGAGAACAACTTGTTGTAGTTCACTTTCTCTTACCTTTCAACAAGTTCTGAGCATTGAAGTCAGGTTGCTTAGCCTGTATAGCAATTGGCTTTACCCACCCATTGAACCATCTCTCCATGTCTATGTTTTAATATTTTTTTCCTTTTAATTTATGTTGTATACATGAGTTTTTTGCCTGCATGTGTGTCTGTGTACCCACATGTCGTGCTTGGTGCCTGAGCAAGTGTGAGTCTCCATGTGGGTGCTGGGAATCAAATCCAGGTACTTTGCATAAACAAGTGCTATTAACCATTGAGCCAACCCTCCAGACCAGTATTTTCTTTCTTTCTTTTATTTTGTTACCATAACAACTCATTTCCAAGTATGGCAATTTAGCATTCTATCTGGTTATTTTGTGAAAACACAAATAACTTCAATAACAACAAAAGCCCAGCAAGAATGTTAAAAGATTATCAAATTTGCAAAAGAAAATGGGGCTAGGGCTGGAGAGATGGCTCAGTGGTTAAGAGCACTGACTGCTCTTCCAGAAGTCCTGAGTTCAATTCCCAGCAATCACATGGTGGCTGACAACCATCTGTAATGGGATCTGATGCCCTCTTCTGGTGTGACTTCTTCAGACAGTGTACTCATATACATGAAATAAATAGAATGTCTTTTTTTTTTTAAGTATAGAATAGGGTTTATTAAGGGCATGGGGAGGGGAGTTACGAGGGTAGTAGAGGCAGAGAAAGAGAGTAGAGAAGTAGAGGAGTCATGAGCACGTGGAGAGAGAGGTGGGACGGGAATGGGGAGAGAAAGGGGAAGGGAAGCAGGGAAAGAGCAAGGGAGGAGCAAGAGACCAAGAGGGCAAGAACTAAAATAAGTCTTTTTAAAGAAAGAATTCATTCAAAAAAGAAAAAGAAAAAGGGGCTAGAATATGGCTCAGTGTTACAGTTACAGCATAGTGTTATTTAGCATATATAAGGTCCTAAGTACCATTCCCATAAATGGGGGAAAAAAAATCTGAGCACACACCCTTTTATACTAAGCATTACACTTGTCTAAGTCATCTGTGATAAAGCTTAAAGTTAGCACAGTTCATACAAATGTAAATGTATTTTATTTTTCGTTTGTTTAGAACGAAACAAAACAGGGTTGCTCTGTGTAAATGTCCTAGCTATCTTGGAATTCATTATGTAGACCAGGCTGGCCTTGAACTTAGAGATCCACCTGCCTCTGCTCCCCAAGTGCTGGAATTAGAGGTGTGTCACCACTGCCTGGTATAAATGTCAATTTTTATGATTAAAAGCAAGTCAAAAACTATCAGCAATTATATATCTTTGAGGTCAAAAGAATAATATTTAAAATGTGCTATGGTTGTGCCTAGTTCAACAATTTTATCTTGCTTTCTTTCTGCCTCTGATCCTTGTGATCTTGGAGTTTTCTTCCTTTTCCTTTCCTCCCTAAATACTGTCTGTCCAGTCTTTGAAGGCCTACTAAAGACAAGTGAGGCCTTAAGGTGAATTCTATCTCTCCACTATGCATATATTAAACACTTAGAAATGGATTTTTCTTCAGTTGTATGTAAACAGAAATTTATACTTAAGCCCTTTAAAATGTTTATTATAGTCCCTCTTTTGTTATGGCTGTCTGTTACATTAAACTTCTCCAGGGCTGAAATATTGTCATCTTTTAATTTTTATATTCTCCATAGCAACTAGCACAATATCTTTAACGTTTTAACTGCTCAAATAAATATATACTCATTAAACAGCACCAGAAATACACACCAAGAGTCTTACAAACAATTCTTCATACAAGCGTATATTTCAAATATAATTTTCAGGGGAAGTAAGAAGAGTGAAGGAACAGAACACAGAACAATGCCTTAGGGTGCCAATTCCATTTGGCATTATTTCCAAACCCAATCCAAGAAACTTTAACACCCCGGGGAGAATGGGGGCAATTTTCTTTGAGGAATTCATCATTTCCCTGTGGCCACTTATTAGTTAAAATACCCTACTTGAAAACATGATGAGCAACAACAAATAAGTAAAAACCACCCTTTCTCTCTAAAGTAAAATACTGACCAGCTCTGTTGGATGTTAAGAAGTGTTATATTTGCTCACCTGACGTTGCTCCTGAGCTGCAGTGGGACGTAGGCTGCAGTTCGCGCTCTCGTTTTGGAGGGCACCTGTTTCCCGTACCCTAGGCGGGTTCCAGTAGGTGAAAAACTTCTCAGCCACACAGAGAGTACAAACTTCCTGATCCTTCGTTGCAGAGAGGGAATAACACATCAGCTTCCTCAGGATCACTAGGCAACCTACCTTGGTGTTTCTTCATTGGGCCAATCAGAAACCCCCAAGTTTGACTCTAGCCAATCGGAGCTTACGAGGGGAGGTCCTCCGGGCTATTGTGTTGCGATCCAGACAAACATCACCAAAAGGAGGCAGGTTTGGGTTCAACCTGACAGCTGGTCTGTCCAATGAAGGAACCTCGGTGGCTGCGAGGAAAAGGCTGCATCCCACCCCGATGAAATTACCCAATCAAAGTATTCTGTGAGATAGCACAGTGCTGCCAATCACGAAAGGATTCTGTTGGCCAATTTCAGTGTAGCAGGTGTTTTTCTGTAGCTGTCTGTATTGGCACTGCTGGTTAAGAAATGTTGGCATCCAAGCAATAAGGCTAAGAGTAAACTCTGAGCTTAACTTTGCCTCTAGAAAAACGTAATCTGACTCGGTTTGTGCTGTTTATACTGAACAGCATGGGTACTATTACACACATAACAGCTCTAGAGGGATGTTATCCCACTTTGATAATCCTGTAGCTACTGTACAGTTTGGAATATGGCTGCTAAAATTACAAGACGGAAACAGATCAAGTTTTTAGGTCTTCCTTTTCTGAAGCAAAGGAAGCAAATAGCTTGGGTGGGGCTAGGTTCCAGGTCTCTCAGCAAAACAATTGTTCACACTACCACTCAAAAGTTCTAAAATGTGTCCACCTCGCGAAAGATATACTTACTTAAATTCTCTCAAAATTAATAGCTGAACACTTTCTGTTAATTAAATAACTAGAAGCCCTGAAAGACCCTGCACACTGAGCATCTTAGTCATGGTATTAAGATGCCGGTCTTTTTTTTATTGGCCATTGCTTTTATCATTTTTGCTCTAAATACATATTTAAAAGTTGTTAATAGGGCTGGTGAGATGGCTCAGCGGTTAAGAGTGCCGACTGCTCTTCCAAAGGTCATGAGTTCAAATCCCAGCAACCACATGGTGGCTCATAACCATCTGTAATGAAATCTGATGCCCTCTTCTGGTGTGTCTGAAGACAGCTACAGTGTACTTACATATAATAAATAAATAAATATTAAAAAAAAAAAGTTGTTAATAACACACTATATCAAAATAGCAAACATTGTTTTAATAGCACCAAGTAAATGGTACAGTTTTAACATAAGTAAAAAGTGTATCCTTACAGAATTTTAAAGTCAGAATAAACACTTCAAAAATGGTTTTAGAGGGCCTTAAAACTTAACACATTTAAAAAAAAAGCTTTCTTTAAAATAGAAGGCAGGTTGTATTCAGTGGATATGAGCAGAATCAATGACATTTGTATTTTTGTTTAGTCAAAAGTTCCCTTGGATTTATCTCAGGTAAACACAATATAATAGCTAAAACTTTTATTAGTTTAATAACTATGAACTACAAAATAATTTTCAGAGGTACAGAAGGCACACCTTCAAATAATACAGCATATTAGTTTAAATGTTGAGAACTGCAAATTTGCATAAGAAAAATAATTTTTAGGTATGTTCCTTTGGTTCACTAACTCTCCTTTTCTTCAGCACTGACTCTTGACTAGATTCCAAGACGTGAAGGACCTGTTAAAAGAAAACAACTACGTAAGAGACTTTAATTTTTTGGGGGTGGGGTTCAAGACAGGGTTTCTCTATATAGCCCTGGCTGTCCTGGAACTCACTTTGTAGACCAGGCTGGCCTCGAACTCAAAAATCCGCCTGCCTCTGCCTCCCAAGTGCTGGGATTAAAGGCGTGAGCCACCACGCTCGGTGAGACTTTAATTTTTTTACAGTTTAAAATTAAAAAAAATGTGTGTATATGTTTGTTTCCCTGTGTGTGGGTAGAGTACATGAATGCAGGTTCCCTTAGATGCCAGAGTGTGGCACTTGATTCTCTAAAGCTGGGATAGAAGGGAGTTGTGAGCTGCCAGATGAGTGTGTTGGGAACAAAACTCTAGTCCTCTGTTAGAGCAGTAGGTGTTCTTAATAACACCTTTCCAGGCCCCCAATTACAAATTTCTTAATATTTATTTGTGGTGTGTTGTGTGTGAAAATACAAGTATGCAGGTCAGAAGACACTTATAGCAGTTGGGTCTCTCCTCTTGTTATGTGGGGTCCTGTAGATCAAATTTAGGTACCAGAGGGCAAAATGCTTTTAATGCTGGAGTATTTCACTGGCCAAAGATTTTCTAGTTTAAATATCTCTTAACTGAGGGCCCTCCCCCTGCTCACAATAAAAATAGTATGCTACAGTAAAATTTCTTTGTTTTTGAGACAGAGTCTCACATGATCTAGAATTGCTTCCTATGCACTATGTATAGCAAAGGTTGGCTTTGAACTTCTCATCTCTCATTGTACACTCAGTGCTGGGATCATGGGAATGTGCTCCTACATATGGTTTGGTGTGGTGGTGAAAGTCTAGTAACACAGGGTTCTATGCATGCTAAGCAGGCACTCTACTGACTGAATGACATCTCCAGCCCAGCATAGGTATTTTCTACTAAGATATGCTACCTGGGATAATTTTATTTATTTGTTTGTTTGTTTGTTTGTTTTTGTTTTTGTTTTTGTTTTTTGAGACAGGGTTTCTCTGTGTAGCCCTGGCTGTCCTGGAACTCACTCTGTAGACCAGGCTGGCCTCAAACTCAGAAATTTGCCTGGGATAATTTTAAAGTAGAGTATAATTTATTGTTGACATACAACTTATCTAAAAGTATATCCTCACAAAAGGTAAGATATTTGAGTTGTTTTAGATAGAAGAAAAATAATTGTAAGATTATATCACTGAAATAGTAAAATAAAAATTGGAGAAATGAAAAGGAAATAAAGATTTTAATCAAAAAACAGGAAAACATTTTACTTTGGGCCATGTGAGATTTAAATCTCTTTTAAGGTAGGGTAGCTCATGCCTATACTTGCAGCAGTTTGGTAGGCAGAAGCATTACGATCACAAGTTCATGCAGCCTCGGCTATATGGTTCCACCAATGCACAAGCTCCATCATGTCTTGATAAACCTTAGGCATCCAGTGTATCCATTTTGTTGTGTTCTTTTCCTTTTGTAGTGCTGAAGATGAAAACCCAAGTCCTCACAAATTAAAGGTAAGAACAATACCTTCATCTCCAGCAGATACATTTGAATATATGCAAAAATGAATTAGAGAACTTCCAACAAAATTCCTTTAATGAACTTTCATTTTCTGGAAAAAATTAAAGTATAAATGACAAACTAGATTGTGGTTCCTAAGAAAGTGTCAGTGTTTAAAACATTAAGAAAAATTTAAGCCTGGAGAGATGGCTCAGTGGTTGAGAGGATGAACTGCTCCTTTAGACCCTATGTTCCATTCCCAGCACCCGTCAGGTGTCTCACAAATCACCTTTAACTCCAAGTCCAGGGCATCTTGTTTGTCACCTACACTCAGGTGCATTTATCTGTGCAGAAACACAAACACATAAACTTACTTTCTTTCTTTCTTTCTTTCTTTCTTTCTTTCTTTCTTTCTTTCTTTCTTTCTTCCTTCCTTCCTTCCTTCCTTCCTTCCTTCCTTTCTTTTTTTTCTTTTTCTTTTCTTTTCTTTCTTTTTTTTTTTTTTTTTTGAGAAAATGTCTCTCTGCACTGCCCTGGCTATTCTGGAATGTTGACCACAGCTTTGAGGTATGTTCATGTGTATCAAAGTTGTTATCTTAATATACAGTAATGACATTCAGATATTTGCCACTTTATTTAACCCATTCAGTATCATTAGACTTACTGTTTTCCTAAATTGACGAAGACTTCTCTTCCGATTTTCTTTAGAAGTTTGTCCTTGTTGATTATTTCCATTTACCTTCACAAAGACAGAAAATTACTATTTCATTATTTCTCAAACAGGCAACAGTTGATTTCTTTAGCCTCATGATATTATATGAAGTTAAAAAGTTACACTGACACATAACTCAGATGCTACATAATTTACCTATTTTAAATACACAGTTGAGTAATTGACCACTATGCTCAGTATTAGAATACTTTCATCTCTCTGGAAGTCCTGTAGAAGGCCCATCTTCTTCAGCTATCGATCTCCTATCCCCCAGTCTCCTGCCATTTCCAATATTTTCTGTTTCAATCACTTTCCAAATGTTTCCTTGTATTTTAAGACAGAGTCTCTCTGTCTTCAGGATAGTCCTGGCTGTCCTGAAACTCACAGAGATCTGCCTGACTCTGCCCCCTTTTATTTATTTATTTATTTATTTATTTATTTATTTATTATTTATACTAGTACACTATAGTTGTCTTCAGACACACCAGAAGAGGGCATCAGATCCCATTACAGATGATTGTGAGCCACCATGTGGTTGCTGGGAATTGAACTCAAGACCTTTCAGAAGAGCAGTCAGTGCTCTTAACCGCTGAGCCATCTCTCCAGCCCCTGACTCTGCCTCCTTAGTACTGGGACTAAGTACTGGATGGGACTTAGTACTAGAAGTCATGACATCCAGTCCCAAATTCTGACTCTCACATGAACAGAATCTTGGTATATGGTCTCTGTGGTTTGGATTCTTCCAGTTTAGTTGTTGTATGTGTATTGATGTTTTATTCATTTTATGGCTGAATAATTCTACTGTATGGCTATAATTTTTTGTCCAATTATCTGTTGGTAGACATTTTTAACTTCTTGATGACAGTGATTAATAACATAGTTATTAAATATTATAATGTAGAAAATTATACATAGTTGTTAAATATTATAATGTAGAAAATTGTCATATTACTTTCTCTAAAAGGTCTTTTTTTTTTTTTGCTTTACATTATTTAACAGAAATTTTTCAAGAAGATTTTTGAGACAGTGTCTTACTAGGTAGATACAAACTTGACATGTAGCCCAGGCTGGCTGAACATTTATAATCTTCTTGCCTATGCTTCTTGAGTGTTACAGGTGTCTGGCACCATCCTGATACATCTTTTCTTATGCTTGAAATTGCCTTTTCAGCTGGAGGTATGGCTCAGTGTTTTGCATGTGTAAGGCCCTGGATTCCTAACAGGGAACAGCTGAAATCTTTTTTTTTTAATTTAATTTGAAATTTTTATTCATGTAAATAGGTGTATGCCATGTGTGTTCAGGTATCAGACAGTTATGAGCCACCCATGGTTGTTGAGAACTGAACTCAGGTCCTCTGGAAGAACAGCAAACAACTCTTAACCACTGAGCCATCTCTCTAGTCCCTCAAATATCCTTAATATTATTGAGCATTTTTATTTCTTGCCCTTCTAAAGCCATTTAATTTGTAGCATCAGAAATACTCTTCCTATGAGCTGATACTAAAACTTTCCAACTTGGGCCATTAAGATAACCCATTGATTAAAGGTTCTTGCCAAGCATGACAATCCAGAGTTTGATTTCTAGCACTCACATGGTGGAAAGGATTGACTACCGTAACTCCTCCCCTAACTTCTACATGCATGCCATGGCACATGTGTATCCACACATATACATGTATAAATGAAATTTTTAAAAATTAAAAACATGCAAAATATTAGTATATCCTCAAAACATTTTAGTGGTACATTACAAGGAAATTTTTATAGTTTTATTGGCAGGCATGTTGGTGCACACTTTTAATCCTGGTACTAAGGAAAGAGAGGCAGGTGGATCTTAGTGAGGTTGAAAGCAGTCTGATCTACAACATTGTGCTACCTAGTGAGATTTTCGTCTAGAAGAAAAAATGAGATTTATTCATCCTAAGGCAATTTCAAGCATAAAAGATGTATCAGGATGGTGCCAGACACCTGTAATCTCAGCACTCAGGAAGCATAGGCAAAAAGATTATAAATGATCAGCCAGCCTGGGCTACAAGTCAAGTTTGTGTCTACATAGTAAGACTGTCTTTTTCTTTCTTTCTTTCTTTTTTTTTTTTTTTTTTTTTTTTTGGTTTTTTGAGACAGGGTTTCTCTGTATAGCTCTGGCTGTCCTGGAACTCACTTTGTAGACCAGGCTGGTCTTGAACTCAGAGATCTGCCTGTCTCTGCCTCCCGAGTGCTGGGATTAAAGGCATGTGCCACCACACCTGGCTTTTTTTTTTTTTTTTTGAAGACTGTCTTAAAAATCTTTTTGAAAGATATTCATCCTAAGTTGAAGCTAGCTAGAAAGAACATTTTGCTGCTAGAAGTAATAATTCTTGACATTTTAAATTTGTGTATCTCCTCCTTTCCCCACCCATTTTAGTAGAGTTTTACCCTGAAGCTCATGCTGGCCAATTTAAGACAAATTACCAATGCACATAAGAAAATCATTAAAAAGAAATGCTGGCAAACAGGGAAGTGTGGGGCATTGGGCTATGCAAAGACAGTCTGATCTCCAGTCGAGCTGAGGTGGAACCCCGGGACTGGTGGTGATAATTCACCTACATGGGATGGAAGGAGTTCTTTCATGTCTCCTGGAACCCTGGCTCCTGTTGAAGTTACTGCCCCCCTCAGCCCACCCAAGAGAAGCATGGCTAGTAGTCATGTAGACAAAGTCCCAAGCTTCTGACCTTCAGACTAAACTCCTCCCCAGTTACCTAGCAACAGTAAAGATAACCCACACCATAAAAGGGGCTGCTTGACCCCTCCTCACTCTCACTCTCTTGCTCTTTTGCTCTTACTCCCCTATCACTCTTCTCTCCTCTCTTCTCTCCTCTCACTCTCTTCCTCTCTCTCCCTCTTACTCTCTAGCCTTTCTTCTCTCTCTCTCTCTCTCTCTTTCCCCTTCTCTTGGCCATGGCTGGTCTCTCTTTCCACCTTCTCTCTTTCCCCCTGCCTTTCTACAATAAAGCTCTAAAACCATAAACTATCTCTATTCATCAAGGCCTGCTGCGCAGACTCTTTCTTGCCTGTGTGGGAACCTCTTTCCCTCAGCCCTCTCCCCATAACCCGGGGGCATAGGGTGTTGCCCTGGGATCCCTTGGTTTCAGGGGCTGCCCCTTGTCCACCCCCCACCCCCACCCAGAGCGGGGTCAGAGGCTTAGATGCCCACCCAGGGCGGAGTGGAAAGCGTCTGGCAGCCTCCCACATCTGCCTGACCAGAGCATAGGGGGAACTCTGGTTGGTGTGGGCTATCCTTCCTCCCCCCTCCTTCCCCAGCCCTCCTTTTTAGTTCCCACAGGGTAGCATAGTGGTGAATGAATTTAACTCCAGCACTCAGGATGAAGAGGCAGGCAGATCTCTGTGAGATCCAGCTTGGTATACATCATGAGTCCCAGAATAGCCAGGGCTATCTATATATAAAAGGAGAGAGAGAGAGAGAGGAGAGAGAGAGAGAAAGAGAGAGAGAGAGACCGAGAGACCCTGTCTCAAAACCAAATCACAACAAACAAAAAAAGAAATACACACATGAAGGGGTAGTTACAAAATTATTTACCATTTTACTCTGAAAGATTTTTCCGCTTCTTGTTTTGCTTTCAGACACATCAAGTTCAGATGTTTTACTGACTAACTGTTCAACCTAGAAAAGACATTTCACAAAACTTTATTACATACAATAATTAAACTCAAAATAAGTGGCGTCCAAACTATTAACTACATAATTTTTCAGTTTATTTTGGACATAGTGCCTCACACTTTAATCTCAGCATTCAAGCAGCAGTTAAGAAGGAGGACTGACATAAATTTGGGGTCAGTCTCATTTAGTGAGTTCCAGGCTAGCTAAGGTTACATAATAGGACCCTCTTTTGACCCCTCAAACAAACAAACAAACAAAAATATGTAAGTTTTATTTAGCTCTGAAGTTCTTAGAGTCTATGAATATTACTTTTTTTTTTAACACTTATTTACTAGGGAGAGAAGCACGTGCACCATTGTGTGTATGTTAGAGATTAGAGGACATCTTGAAGGAATTGGTGTTTTCCTTCCATCATGTGAGTCCTAGGAATCAGATTGAGGTCATCAGGTCTGGTAGCAAGACCTTAGACCTGCTGAGCTATCCTACTAGCCCTCTACAAGCATCATAAGATTTATTATTAAATAAGCTCACAATGATATACTAAAAAACTTTTTAATGTATAGTAATTTTATCATAATAGTTTATTTAGGGCTGGAAAGCTGGCTCAGTGGTTAAGAGCACTCACTGCTCTTCTGAAGGTGCAGAATTAAAATTCCAGCAACTACATGGTGGTTCACAACCACCTGTAATGGGATCAGATGCTCTCTTCTGATGTGTCTGAAGAGAGTGTCTGTGTGCTCATATACATAAAATAAATAAATAATTATTTTAAAAATAATTTATTTAAATGCATACTTTTATTCAATAACACTAAGAAAATCTGAGGAATAATAAAATAAGTATATAAGCAACCATCTTTAAATAAAAGCTAGTACAGGGGCTAGACAGATGGCTCAATGGTAAAGAGCACTGTCTACTCTTACAGAGGACCAAAGGTCCTTGCACTTATATGGTGGCTTACAACTGGCTGTAACTCCGTACCTAGGGGATCTGATGTTCTCTTCTAGCCTCTATAAGCAACACACACACACACACACACCTTACTCAAACACAAAAAATAAATCTAAAAATAATTTAAGGCCTGATGGTTCACAACTATAATTCCAGCACTCAAGAAGAAGTAGAAATATGGCTACAAGTTTGAGTCCAGCTTCCACTACATAATGAATTCCAGGCTAAACAGGGGTACCTTGTAAGACCCAGGCTCAAACAAACAAGTAAAGTAAAACAGAACAAAATAAAATTGAAAGTCAGATGGAATGACCAAGTTTATACCTGACAATGAGAAATTGAAGGACTTTGGCTCTTTTTGAATTGCATAGTTTCTTCTTCCTTACAATCTAAATTTGGTTCTGTAAAAAAAAAAATAAGAAGAGAAGAAAGTTAAATGGTATGAAATTGAATTAGTAGTTAATAAACATTTTTGTTAGCTTCTTACCTTTGATTTCAGAAGCTCCAGAGTTTTCATTCTGTTCGTTCATTTTAGTTTTAATGTCAAAATTATTCTATATAAATATGAAAAATTGAACATACTTTAACAATAAATGAAAACAATTAAGTAGTAATATTAGTGAACACATTTGCTTTATGTATATGATAAATACAACTATCTTATGCTTGTTAGAAATACAAATGGTGCTAGAATTACTACCAAAAAGGATTTTTTTTTTCTTTTTTTGAGGGTTTCTCTGTGTAACAGCTTTGGCTATTCTGGAACTTGCTTTGTAGACCAGTCTGGTGTCACATCTGCCTAATTCTGCTCCTAATTAAAGGCATGCACAACCATACCCAACCCACAAATTTTATTCAAAAAAAATAAACTCTACTTTTTAGGGTTGTTTTAAGGGTAACAAAAAAGCATATTTTTCAAAATTATGTGCTTATTCTAAATCTTTAGATCTTATTGTTTGAGAGCATTGAATTAAGTAGGTTTACACAGCTATACATATAACTGAACATGTCAACTCTTCAGAAAGTCACTGGAGGATGAACATATGGTATGATAGAAATAACTGGCTTAAGGTCTAAATTATTGTTCCCTTTGTGAAGTGTGTAAGAGAAACTCAAATATTTTGTGTATGCATCTATATAAATGCATGTATACACATGTGTAGGAATTAGGATGTAGAGGCCAGAGGTTGATATAGGTTGTTATCTTGTATCATTCTTTATATGTTAATGAGACAGGGTCTCACTGTTTCCCTGACTGGTCTGGAATTTATTATATAGTCCAGGCTGGCCTTGATCTCACAGTTATCTGACTGCCCATGCCTCCTGAGTGTTGGGATTTAAAGGTGTACATCACCTTGCCAGAATTATTTATATATTTTTGAGACAACATCTATAATTGACTGAAGCTGAATGTTTTGGTTAGCAAGTTCCTGGAGTCCTCCTATTTTCTAGCCTCGACTCTCCCAGTGTAAGGATTACAAATTTATCACAATCATATGCAGTTTTTACACGGGTTCTGAGAAACTGATTACACATATCTTCATGCTTGTGCAACAAAAACCTTACCCATAGAACCATTTCTTTCAGCCTAAGACTGAAATGTTTTTTAAAAGATTTTATTATATATATATATACACACACACACACACACACACACACACACACACACACACACACACACACATATATATGTATGTATATATGTATGACGAGTACACTGTAGCTGTCTTCAGATACACCGGAAGACGGCATCGGATCCCGTTACAGATGGTTGTAAGACACCATGTGGTTGCTGGGAATTGAACTTAGGATCTTTGGAAGAGCAGTCAGTGCTCTTAAACGCTGAGCCATGTCTCCAGCCCGAGACTGAAATATTTTAAAGAATGCTACAAAAACCCTAGCTGCCATGGTGGTTCATACCTATAATCCCAACACTCAGGAGGTGAAGGCAGGAGAACTAGGAGTTTAACAATAGCCTCAGCTACAAAGCAAGTTAACAGCTGGACTAAATTTTTTAAAAACAAGTGCCTGTGAGATGATGCAGCAGGTAAAGTGCTCAAGGCACAGGCCTAGCAATCAGAGGTTGATCCACAGTACGGCCAGCCATTTGATTCAGTCTCAAAATAAAATAAAGTTCTTCCAACTTACTACAGTATTTTATTACAGTATTTCTAGAAACATTAAAATCTATCAAACTCCTCAAAACCAATGTTTGCTACTACTGTACTTTATAACTCTTCAAATATGTTCACACTTACATGATTTTCATCTTCCACATCATCTTTGTCCATTAGAATTTTTTCAAATTGTGTTTTTGATTCTTTTGGTTTTAGTATGGTTGAATCAATATTTTCCATTCGTTCCTTCTCAGTGGTCACTTTTAATCTGAAGGTGTGAAAAGGTGTTGGGACTTCTCCCACATTTAAGTATGTAGGGTCCCCATCAAATATTACTCCTTCACAGTCACCATCCTTAAAACCTGGTGGTTGGTAATCTGGGGGTGTAACTGCATAAAAGGAAGTATAAATGACTGTTTTTAAAACTGAAGAAGCTCAACTACTCATAAAAATACAGTAAGACTGAATTCAGATGGAAAAACCTAAGCTGAAATATAGAGATGCTCCTCTTGTCACAATCCTCATGCCTTAATTTGAATTTCTTATATTTAAAATATTATGCATATAATAGGAATTTTTCATGTTTGTATATGTTCTAGGAAATATCCTAAATATTTAAAAAATATTTATTTACTTTATGTATTTTATGTACACTGTAGCTGTCTTCAGACACACCAGAGGAGGGCATCCATTACAGATGGCTGTGAGCCACCATGTGGTTGCTGGGAATCAAACTCAGGATTTCTGGAAGAGGAGTCAGTGCTATTAACCACTGAACCATCTCTCCAGCCCTTAAATAGCCTTTAAAAATGCAGGAAGGTCTTTTTTTTTTTTTTTAATTAGGTGAAGGTCTTCTTTTTTAGTACTCTGCAAGTATAAGGGGCTGGTAGTAACAAGAGTTCTGCTTTAGCCCCTCTGTAATTTTAACAGTTCATATTATATTTTTTTATATGGTTGCAACATAATTTACTTACAAATCTCCAAGGAAGATACTCTACTTGTTTATACTTTGTTCCTATTTTAGCTACAGCTATAATGAAAATTCTTATTAATATATAATCTTGAATATTTGTACAAGCTACTCTCAAAATATATTTTTTAAAGATTTATTTATTATTATATATAAGTACACTGTAGCTGTTTTCAGACACACCAGAAGAGGGTGTCAGGTCTCATTATGGATGGTTGTGAGCCACCATGCAGTTTCTGGGATTTGAACTCAGGACCTTAGAAAGAGCAGTCAGTGCTCTTAACCGCTAAGCCATCTCTCTAACCCCCAAAATATTTTCTAGTTATATAATTTATAAATTAAAATATTAAAATTTGAGGTGAGAGATACAGCTTCATAGAATGCTTGCTTAGTTCACACCAGGCTTTAAGTTCAAGCCCCAGGATCACAGAACCAAAAAGTTGTGGTTTTCTTTGTTTAACCACCACAGAGCCAAAATCTTTGTTGTTTTTTTAAAACCAGTTATGAAGTGTTTATTCATTATATATACCTGAAGGAAACATTGGACATTTATATTTCCTTTTTTCCATAATAAAATTATAAAGAGTTGATGTAAAATAGTTTTAACATTAAAACACAACTGGATTAGAAATGCATTTTAAATATTTAAATGCAAATACTTGTTTTCCAATATTCATTTTATTTTTATTCATTTTGTGTGTGTCTGCCTGTCTGCCTGTCTGTCTGTTTGTCCACATGAATGCAGGTGCCTGGGAATGCCAGAAGAGGATATTGGATCACCCTGGACATGGAGTAACAGGCATGTCTTCTGTTTATCCAACACAATTGGTGCTGACAACCAAAATCCAGTCCTCTACAAGAACAGCGAATGCTCTGAACATGAGTCAGCTTGCCAGGTCCCAATGTTTCTTTTTCAAATACACATATTAAATCCAAGTTTTCTAATTTCAAAGACTCTGCAACAATTTAGGTGCCAAAACATTAAAAATGGAAAACAATTTTTGAAATAAAATTAAAACAAGACATATTGCAACAAATAGTACCTTCATCATAGTAAAAAAGTTTCATGGTCAGACAAACATCATTAGGTAATGGTCCTAGATTTTGCATTAAGACATAAATCTTCCGAATGAGGAGAATACTTGCTTTCTTGGTGTCAGCAGATGTTGTACTAGATTTATTGTTTTGATTTTTGCTAGAAAATAGGAAATAAATTTCTTTCATAAGATTTGTGACTTCTAACATTAGTTCACATTTTAACAATTTGAGATTATTCCTTCAAAAAAAAAAGTTACCGGTTGAATGTTATCACAAAATATCTTAATGCCACTATTATAAAAACTCAGTATCACTATTAACATCATAATAAGCTAAATGTTTTACATACATAAAATAAACATTATTCATTTTATACAATGTTTAAAGGAAATAAATGATGGATTTTAAATATATTTCTAACCACTCAAATACTTTTTTGTAAATAGTATATAATCAGCACATAATTTTGTCTTGTGGCATTTTAAGTCTTGCTCCATTTTGAAAGCTTGTCTGAGGTTTCAAAGCCTGAATGAAGAACATTCCCCCACTAGCTTCAACTGAGTGTAAAACATTGGGAGTAAATCACTGGGAGAGGTGATAAAGGAAGGGAGCACCAAGCTAGGCTGCCAGGTCAGCCAAATTAACATTGGGGATGAACAATGTTTGACAGATGTCACAGCCACATCAACCTCATATTCCACTACTCCATTTTGTGAAGTCAAATTACTAACTGGGAGTTTGAGAAATTTCAGAAATAACCTTGAAGTCTAGCTAAATAGCATAATAATAAATGGCAACTGGTAATATAAAAGGAAAACTATAGAACAATACCTTATAAAGTCCATGATTGGTCCATTTTTGGTGTACTTGAATTTAAACTGGTAACATTCTGAAATTGTCTTAAATAGAAAATATTAAAGTTATGTAACTGATACATAATTCTGACTGCCAAATGTAAACATTGCTTTCAAACAATCTGTCAGTAGTTTCCTCTAATGTGTTAATTTCCTATTGGTCTACTGGAGTTTCAAGTGCTCATAGTTAATGCTGATGGTTGGGATTTGGTACTTAAGTTGTGGAGAAAGAGTCCCCGATTCACTGCAATGACTGTGACAGATATTAAATGGGAGAAATAGTCAAGTGGGGGAGGAGTCACACCTCAGCAGAGTGGGTAAGGGCTGTAGTTTGAATTGCCTGAAAAGTTTATGTATTGGAAACTTAAATCCCTAGTGCAATAATTTTAGGAATTTTTTCCTGGTAGTGAAGAATTATGACTGTTTTCTCTGAAGTCATAATTCTTCTTTTTTTAGTAACAATTCTTGATGACACTGATTTTTCACAGTATCTAGGATGCTTGTTTTAGCAGAAAAGCATTTGAAGCCAATTTGATTAACTAGTGCTAAACAAAAGCAAAAAGACTGCATTGGGTAGATACCTATCAAATCTATAGCATTTTTATTACTAACCTAAATGAGCCCACTAGACAGGACAATCAAATACAAAAGTTGATACTTTGAGTTGACACATTTAGATTACAATTGACTATTTAGAGGAAAGGAATGTGATTTTTAAAAAAAGATTTATTTATTTATGTTACGTATATGAGTACACTGTAGTTGTCTTCAGACACACCAGAAGAGGGCATCAGATCCCATTACAGATGGCTATGAACACCATGTGGTTGCTAGGAATTGAACTCAGCACCTCTGGAAGAGCAGTCAGTGCTCTTAACCACTGAGCCATCTCTCCAGCCCCAGGAATGTGATCTTAAAGAAGTAATTACATTAAGGCGGTGACTCTCAACCTTCCTAATGCTGTGACCTTTTAATACAGTTCCTCATGTTGTGGTGACCAGGAATCATAAAATTATTTTAATTGCTACTTCATGTAATTTTGCTACTCTTAGGAATTTTAATATAAATATCTGTGTTTTCCAATGGTCTTAGGTGGCCCAAGTGAAAGGGTAGTTTGACCCCCCCACTCCCCCCACCCCACCCCCTGCCAAAGGGGGTTGAGACTCACAGGTTGAGAATCACTGGGTTAAGGTGACCTCGCCCTCATGAATTAATTCAGTTGTCACAGAAGTAAGGGCTAATATGGTTGCGTGTGTTCCTTATAAAAAATGGTTTTGTATATGTTTATCTTCCACTGAATGTGTGTGTGTGCACGCTCGCGTGTGTGCGCACGCGTGCGTGTGACAGTGAGAGAGGAGAGATAAATAGAGATAGGGAGAGAGAAGGCCATTACTAAATTTTGTTTACCCCTAGATGTTCAACTTCCCAAACTTTGCAGTTAGAAGAAATAAATTCATAACTTAGATCCTAGCCTCCAGAATCATAAAATAAAATGAACCTTTATTTGTATAAATTACCAAGTGTCTGAAATAGAAAAGAAAGTAAGATAATTACTAAGAATAAGATTTTTTTGTTATTATTATTTACACCATTATTATTTTGTCATGAGTCTAGGTTTGCTTAAAACTCACTGTGTAGCTAAGTATTAACATTGAACTCTAGTTCCTCTTGGTTCTTCTTCCAAAGAGAAATGATAACAGCCAAGTACCACCATATCCAGCAAGAACAGATTTAAAAAAAACTTTAAAGACAGGGTCCCACTATGTAGTCCTGACTAGCCTGGAAGTGGATTAGTAGACCAAGATAGCTTTGAACTCACAGAGATATGACTCCCTCTGCCTCCTGAGTTCTGGGATCAAAAGTATGAGGACTGTGTTACCAAATCCAGGAGGTTTTAAAGTCTGGCTAGACTATAACCACATGTAAACCATTTAAGCTTTCTATTTCCGTAGCTGATAAAGGAATTGAACATAGTACACATCTTATTAATTACAAATTATTATCAAATGGGTAATCTATAGAGCCTTTAACAAAGTTGTTAGCACACAAATATTTAATAAGTACAATTAGTGCACAGTAAGGCTGCTTACTTAATAATGAAGACAATACATAACTATAAAAATGAAGTAATGAAGCTAGGCATCATAGCACATGCCTTTAATCCCAGCACTCAGGGAAGCAGAGGCAGGCAGATCTCTATGAGTTTGAGGTCAGCCTAGTATACATAGTAAGTTCTGTGGTAAGCAGGGCTATATATAGAGACCCTGTCTCAAGAAAAAAAAAAAAAAACCAAAGAACAACCCAGTAATGAATATTTTCTGAATAGTTAACTTAATCATAACCTTTCCCTCAAAAGATCTACTTTGACATTATGGATATATATTAAGCATTACTTGTTGGCAAGAGTTTCAAAGAAAAAACACATACCCCTTCTCAACCTTGGACTATTTAGCTTATAAAATCCACTGAGTTTAATTACAGCCACTTGCACACACATGGGTATTATGTTAATGAATCATGAGCAACTTACAAATGGTTATTCCATTAAAGAAAGAGGACTCTCCTTTCCTCAGCAACCATTAACTGTCAATACTGCCTCAGCTAATGATGGAGATAGTTTGCTTTCTTTGCATGTCAGTACACACTCAGGAGTAGAAGATAAGCTTTCTTTAAAAAATGTTTCATTTGTTTATTTATAAGTTTTAGATATTAAAGGTTGGCTTCAATCTCTTTATATAGTGAATAGATAACCTGAACTTCTGATCCTCTTGACAGCCAGTTCCCAAGTTCTGTAATTTGAGGTGTATGCCACTATATCTAGTTTACTAAGGGATGTGTATAGGTTAGACAAACTTTCTACCAACTGAGCCATATCCTAAGCTCTGATCAATTCAAATATGCTTCCAGGACTAAGTCAAACATTACATTTTAATGGTTAGAGTCCCCACATGGTGAGCTGGTTTTCCTAGTTTAAATTCTGTTTTTATCTAATTTCCATATGACCTTAGGTAAGAAACTTTGAATCCAGAGAAATGGCTTAGCTGATAAAAGAGCTTGGTATACACGCTTGAGTGACAGAACCCAAATTTCAAGAACCCATATAAAAACTGCTGAATGTGGTTGCATGCACTGGTAATCCTAACATTGTGAAGGAGCAGGACAGGAGGACCACTAGGGTTTGCAGGCTAACATCCTAGCTTCCAGTTCACTGAAAGAATCTATCTCAAAAGAAGGAGAGTGATAAAGCAGGACACCCAATTTGTGTGCACAACCTTTGTGTATCTGCATCACAGATTAAAAAAAAAATTATTAATCTGTAAGGGGTGATAATTCTAATTAGGTTATGATGAATAAATGAAGAATAAAGCCTGCTATAGAATAAGTACACAAGTTCTTCCAAAGGCTTCGTAATGTGGTTTGTGGTAGAGAGCTTGCCTATCTGTTCTAGGCCCTAGGTTCAACCCCTAGTAAAACAATAAAATAAAAATAATACAGAAATCCCCAAAATTCAGAGTGGTAGCCCATACCTGTAGCCCCAGGAGGTGGAGGCAGGAGTATCTCTGTGAGTTTAAGAGGAGCCTGGGCTTCATAGTGGGTTTCAAGGCAGTCTATGCTAAGAAAGAAGTCTCTGTCTTTGATAAAGATGGGGAAGGTAGAAGTAGATGTTAGTGGCACTCCAGAGGCAGAGGCAGAGGACAAGGCCAAGGCAGACAGATCTCTGTGAGTTTGAGGTCAGCCTGTTTTACAGGGCCAGTTCCAGGACAGCTAGGGTTACATGGGGAAATCCTGTCTAAAAAAAAGTGGAAGGTGTAACTCAGTGGTAGAGGGCTTGCCTACAATACAGGAAACCAGGTTTGGTAGCACCTATCTGTAAATATCAGGACAAAGGGTGTGAGGATCAGAAATTCAAGGTCATCTTCAGTTACATAGCAAATTTGAAGCTATCCTAGCTTACATAGGTTGACCTTGTCTCAACATAAAAAGACTACTGTAAAGAGAGGCCCCTTGGTCTTGCAAACTTTATATGCCTCAGTACAGGGGAACGCCAGGGCCAAGAAGTGGGAGTGGGTGGGTAGGAGAGTGTGTGTGGGGGGAGAGGGTATGGTGTGGGGGGAGAGGGTATGGGGGACTTTTGGGATAGCATTTGAAATGTAAATGAAGAAAATACCTAATTTAAAAAAAAGGACTACTGTATGGAGTCAGATGTCAGGCAACATAGGTTATTTCTAATAGTTTATTAGACTTGTGGGCTAAAATCAGTCACAAAGATCTCTCATAGTGAGTATATTTATCTTTTAAAATATAACAACACTAAACAAACCTCACCTCAGAAGTTTTACAAGGTTCAAACATGAAAAAAATATGGAAGTATATTTATTAAAATATAAAAGCATAACAGTGGTGACATACACCTTTGATCTCAGCACTGGGAGGTAGAGGCAAATGAATTTCTGTGAGTTCAAGGCCAGACTAGTCTACAGAGCTAGTTCCAGGACAGCCAGGGATACATAGAGAAATCCTGTATCGAAAAGACAAAACACCCCTCACAAAAGCATAAACCATTAAAAGAGTGTGTGTTTAGATATTAGAAGCATTTCTAACATTTCTAACTCAAGCACACTTACCTGAGGATCTCCTGGATTGGTGTATACCTAGGTAAAAATGAATTACAATTAAGTAAAGTCCTTACTTTGGACAAAACTATACATTAAAGTATTAAGTTGATTTAGTGAAACAAAACAAAAATCCAAAATTATCTTTCCAATAAGGTATACTTCTTTTTCCCCACAGGATACATCAGCTGATTGAATAAAGTGACAAAAATCATCTGATAGTTTCAATGCCATTTAATAAAGGGAAAAATTGACAGTGTTAAAAAATACAAGTACTTACAGCTAGAATGATCATCCTTAGCTGAAATACAACAGAGAACAAAATCTTAATTGTATTCTATAAAATGCATTTTCAAGATGGATCATAAAAATTCTTTGTAATAGTTCAGAGGCTTGGGAGTACAACTCAGCAGTAGAACATCCACTTAGCACATGCAAGACCTTGAGTTCCATCTTTGGTGCTTCCCCACCCCCAGAGAAGAACTTTTATTCTATCTTTTAAACATTTCTTTCTTTTCCTTCTTTCTTTTCTTTCTTTCTTTCTTTCTCTCCCCCCCCCTCTTTCTTTTTGGAGTGGGGTAAGGGCATGGTGCTTTTTCAGAGTCTCACTAAGTATAAGTAGCCTTGGCTGTCATAGAAATTGCTATGTAGTCCAGGTTGGCCTTGAACTTAGAGATTCACTTGCTTTTGCCTACTGCCTGCTGGAATTAAAGGCCTATACCAGGATACCCAGCACTCAACATTTACTTCTGAAAACAAGTAACCATTGTGGAAAATACACTTCATGCATATTCTCCCAAATAATTTCTTTTTTTTTTTTTTTTTTTTTTAAAGATTTATTTATTGTTATATGTAGGTACACTGTAGCTGTCTTCAGACACACCAGAAGAGGGCATCGGAGCATCGGATATCATTGCAGATGGTTGTGAACCACCATGTGGTTGCTGGGATTTGAACTCAGGGCCTTTGGAAGAGCAGTCAGTGCTCTTACCCGCTGAGCCATCTCACCAGCCCCCGCCAAATAATTTCTTTTCGCTTGGCTTTCTGATGGCTGAAATTCATGTCAGCATTTTATTTCCCTCTGTTAAGAGACAGAGGCAGGAAGATCTTTGTGAGCTTGAGGTCAGCCTGGCTTATATAGTGAATTCCAGGCTGTCAGACCTACAAAGTGTGACCCTGGCTCAAGAAAGAAACAAATAGGGCTGGAGAGATGGCTCAGTGGTTAAGAGCATTGACTACTCTTCCAGAGGTCCTAAGTTCAATACCCAGCAACCACATGCTGGCTAACAACAATCTGTAATGGGAGTTGATGCCTTTTTCTGGTGTGTCTGAACAGTGTAGTCATATACATAAAATAAATCTTTTTAAAAAAGAAAGAATAATAAAAGTAATTCCAGTTCTCTATAGCTTTCCTAAAATGCTTAGTCATTTATCACTATTAGAAAATATTTATTTCTTTTTGTTGCTGTTGCTTTTTGAGACAGGGTTTCTCTGTGTAGCCCTAGCTCTCCTGCAAATCATTCTGTAGACCAGGCTGGTCTTGAACTCAGATATCCACCTTCCTCTACCTTCACAGTGCAGGAATCAAATGGTTTTGTTCATTACTGCTAGCTTACTAATGTTCCGTGTGCCAGAATGTATATGGTGTTCCGTATTTACTATCTTAGTGGGAAGTTAGAGACTGGGGATAAAAATTCACCTTCACAATTTTAGAATTGGACTCCTCTGTACATACGACATAAAATGATACTATATAAAAAGGCTTGTAGTCTATTGTAAAATCTTAATTAGAATTTCACTACTGCTTGGTAGTGATGGCACATGCCTTTTGATCCCAAAACACAGGAGGCAGAGTCAGGTGGATTTCTGAGTTCGAGGCCAGCCTGGTCTACAGAGTGAGTTCCTGAACAGCCAGGGCTACACAGAGAAACCCTGTGTTTCTTGAAAAAACAAACAAAGAAACAAACTATCGATCCCACAAAACTTCAATATTTTCACATACTGACATGATTTCAAATCCAGGCTACTCTCTATAATGAGGTCAGGCTAACAATGGCACAGAGACCCTGACTTAAAACCTGAAACAAGTATAAGTTTAACCATTTCAGAATTTGTGTCAATTTAATTTGAACTACATGGGAAAATTTATTTTGCTGTGCTGAGAACTGAATTAAGGGCCTTGTATATGTAAGATAAATACTCTGTCACTGGTCTACTCAGCCGAAGGAAATTTATTTTTAGATTTTAATTAAGAAATAATTTATAGGTTAGGTATAGTGCTGCACACCCTTAATCCTAGCACTCTGGAAGCAGAAGTAGGCAGATCTCTAAGTTCAAGGCCATCCAAGGAAACACTGTAAGACCCTGTTTCACTTGATAATAATTATTATTACTTATTGCTAGCCATGATGGTACATGCCTATAACCTAGAACTTGAGAAGTAGAGATGAGAGGATCAGAAATTCCCAGCTGTTTTCAACTTTGTAGTTAATGCATACCAGTCTGGGATACAATAAACTGTCTTAAAAAAACTCATAAAATCAGAACAAACTACTAAAATACTAGTTTAAGCATGGTTTAAGAATACATGTAAAACTAATACAATGTTTTAAAATGTTTAAATTCATTTTTATAAGTTAATATGTGATATTAATGTTGACAGTGCTAATTGGTTAATCATAGTTGGCAGAATTTGTTTAGTATTAACTGCATTAGCTTAAATGAATTGAAGATTGGACTTTAAAATATTCAATGCAGCCAGGCATGGTAACCCATTATCTTTAATACTAGCAGTGATACGCTGGTCTCTACTGAATTCAAGGCCAATCATTTGCTACATAGCAAATTCTAGGCCAACCAGAACTACATAGTGAGATCCTATCTCAAAAATAAATAAATAAATAAATAAATAAATAAATAAATAAAATATTTAAATGTGGGGCTGGTTAAGAGCAGTTAAGAGTACTTACTGTTCTTGCAGAGTTTTGTTCCCAGTACCTATATTGGGTGGCTACAGCCACCTAAACCTCTAGTTCCATGAGCTCCAATATAGACACTTTAAGACATGTGCACACACATGTATACATCCATATAAATAAATAAAAATAAATCTTTAGACTATCCACATGTTCACATTTTTTAGTAACCAAGCCTGGTCTATATGAAGTTAGTTTAAATTACTGTCTTACTACATGATAACTACTGTTGTATCTATAGAGAAGGGAAGAAGAGATGTGAAAGACTTACATATTTCTTCTGTAAAGCATCATAGCATCCAAGCATCCTAAAGAAAAAGCCAAATATATTCTTTTATATTTAATATATTTTCAGGAACTAGTTCTTTTCATAAATCTCTATATTTACCTTTAGAAAATAAAATAATTAAAGCATCTTTTTTATTAACTACCTTAAAACTAAACAAAATAAAACAAGGAAATGGGCTGGAGAGATGATGTAGTGGTTAACAGTGCTTACTGCTCTTGTAGAGGCCTTGGGTTTTTGTCCCAGCACCTACAAGATAGCTCACAACTGCCAGTAACTACAGTTGTGGGGTCTTATACCCTCCTCTGCTTTTCTTGGGCATCTGCACACACATGGCATACTTACATGCACTAGGGCACGTAGACTTAAACAATTTTTTAAAACTTTAAAAAAGAAAAACCATCCAGGCAGTGGGTGCAAGCCTTTAATCCCCTGCACTCAGGAGGCAGAGCCAGGCAGATCTCTGAGAGTTCAAGGCCAGCCTGGTCTATAGAGTGAGTTTTAGGATAGCCAGGGCTATACAGTGAAACCCTGTTTCAAAAATAAAAAAAATATTAAAAAAAGAAAAACAGGGCTGGTGAGATGGCTCAGTGGGTAAGAGCACCTGACTGCTCTTCCAAAGGTCCCGAGTTCGAATCCCAGCAACCACATTGAGATCTGGTGCCCTCTTCTGGTGTGTCTGAAGACAGCTACAGTGTACTTACATATAATAAATAAATAAATCTTTAAAAAAAAAAAGAAAAATAATAACAATGAAGTAGAAATATGGAGATGGGAGGACAGAAGGGAAACTATAAAATATCTGACAGCTATTTGTACAGTTATAATAAAAATGAATTCTATTTACATGGAGCATGAAATTTTAAAAAATTAATACATAAATCCAAAGACCTAAAAACATGGTACCCAGGGCTAAAGGGTTAATCAATAAAATCTGGTTATATACTGAAAAGTATTCAACATATAAAGAGTATGATTAGAAAAATAGTAATTTTCTGCCTTTAGGTATTCTTTTACTTACCACTTCACTAGCTGTGAAGAACCTGGACAATTTTTATCTTCTTTCAGAATTTTGACACAGAGATCTTAATGAAAAATGAAATAACTACATAAGTAATTATAACTAGTTAATTAATTAATTATATGTATTTGCTTTGTGTTCTATGTGTACGTGTGGGTACACCATGTATGTGTGGCATATGTATGGCAGCTAGAGACTTTTGAGAGCTGGTTCTCTCCTTCTACCATGTGGGTTGTAGGGAGTTAACTCAGATCATCAGGTTTGATTGCAAGTGCCTTTAACAGCTGAGCTATATTGTCAGCCTCAACATTAAATTTTAAATTATATTTTCTCTAGCTATGAATTATAGGTATATTATTTTTGAGACAGAATCTCATTATGTAGCCCAGGTTGGTCTTGAACTCATAATCCCCCTGCCTTAACTTATCTAGTATTGGGATTACACAAGTTGGACTACCCACCTGACTCATTATAGGCATATTATTAGTGGCAGCTTCCAAATATTGGTACTCTTTACTATAAAATGCTATCATAATGAATAAGGATTTAAGTTGGTGGGTAGGAACTTTCCTATTTCAGTGGCTTAGTTGGTAAGTGCTTGCCTAACATTCACAAAGTCCTAGGCTGAATCTTGAGCACCAAGTAAACTGGGTGTAGTGGTACATGTCTACAATCTCAGCCCTCAGACGAGAGGCAATGGGAACCCGGAGTTCGAGACCAGCCTTAGCTATATAACCAGTGCAAGGCCAGACTGGACTACTTAATACTTTGTCTGAAAAAACGGGGGTGGGCAGAATAGTGCACAGTATTAAGAGTACTGTCTAATCTCCCAGAGGACCTAAGTTAGATTCCCAGTACTCAAGTGGCAGTTCACAGTAATTCTGGTTCCAGGGGACCTGGTGCCCTTTCTGGTCTCCAAGAGCACCAGGCACACACAAGGTATACATACATACATGGAGGTAAAACAACAAAATAAAATAAATTTAAGAAAATTTGGATATCATTTTTTTCATTCAATGATTTTCTGATAGTCTTAGAATGTTTGCTATGAACTCTTATTCTACTGAAATATTTTGTAACTAGACCAAAAGTTGACTCTCAGATAAGGACTGCAGAGGCACAACATGTAACACATTGAAAAGGACTGAAAGCACCACTGTCTCAGATTCTTTAGTTCATAAACAGGGTTAGCTATTTCATAAGACTGTAGTATGTTTGCTAGTTTGACACAAGTTAGCATTATCCAAAAGAAGGGAACCTCAATTGAAAAAAATGACTCCATAAGATCCCACTGTAAGACATTTTCTTAATTAGTGATTGTGGGAGGGGCCACCCTTGGGTTAGTGGTCCTGGATACTCTAGGAAAACAGGCTGAACAAACAACGAGGAGCAAGCCAGTATCCATCACTTGTCCATGGCCTCTGCACCAGCTCCTGCCTTCAGGTTCTGGCCCTGCTTGAGTTCTTGACCTGCCTTCCTTCAGTGATAGACTATGATGTGGACGTGTAACCCACATAACTTCTTTCCTCTCCAACTTGCTTTTGGTTATGGTGTTTCAATCATAGCACTAGTAATCCTAATTAGGACATTTAGTATATGAGTTGATAAGATAGTAATCATAAGGGCTGGCAAGGTGGCTCAGCCGGTAAGAACACTGACTGCTCTTCGAAGGTTCTGAGTTCAAATCCCAGCAACCACATGGTAGCTCACAGCCACCCATAATGAGATCTGATGACTTCTGGTGTATCTGAAGTCAGCTACAGTGTAATTATGTATATAAATAAACCTTTGGGCTGGAGCAAGCGGAGTTGACCGGAGCGAGCAGAGGTCCTAAAAGATTCAATTCTGAACAACCAAATGAAGGCTCACAACAATCAGTACAGCTACAGTGTACTCACATAAATGAATAAATGAATGAATGAATAAATAAATAAATCTTAAAAAAAAAGATAGTAGCCAGGTGTGGTGACGCACACCTTTAATCCCAGCTCTCGGGAGGCAGAGGCAGGCAGATTTCTGAGTTCGAGGCCAGTCTGGTCTACAAAGTGAGTTCCAGGACAGCCAGGGCTATACAGAGAAACCCTGTCTCAAAAAACCAAAAAAAAAAAAAAAAAAAACCAAAAAAAAAAAAAAAAAAACCAAAAAAAAAAAAAAGATAGTAATCATAACATAGTGGTTGGCATGTTGTCCAGCATATAGTTGGAACTCAATTTTATATGCAAAGAAAGGAATTACTGTAGTATAAACTAGATGTGTTTTATTTCCTTTTGTGAAGTTTTGTTGTTGTTGTTGTTTTATTTTGTAGTCCTGACTACCCTAGAACTCTATATGTAGAACAAGCTGACTTCAAACTTAGACATTCGCCTGCCTCTGTCTCCCAAGTACTGAGATTAAAGACACGAGCCACCTCACCCAGCTTTAATTTTTGACATAGGATTGAAGTATCTCAGGGCAGGCCTCCAACTTGCTATGAAGTTGAGGATGATCTTGAACTCTTAATCCTTCTAACTTTACCTCTCAAATGCTGGGGGCAATACATGTGTGGCACCACATGTAGTGGTTTGAATAGGAATGGCTCCCATAGACCATGAGTTTGAATGCTTGGCCATAGGGAGTAGCACTATTAGGAGGTGTGGCCTTGTTGAAGGAAATAGGTCACTGTGGGGGTGGGCTTTGTGGTCTCTATGCTTAAGCTATGCCCAGTGTGGTACAAAGTCTCCTGCTGCTGTCAAATCAAGATGTAGAACTCTCAGCTACCATGTCTGCCTGCATGCTGCCATGCTTTCTGCCATGATGATAATGGACTAAACCTCTGAACAATAAGCCAGACCCATCTAAATGTTTTCCTTTACAAGAGTTGCCATGGTCATGATGTCTCTTCACAGTACTGAAACTAACTAAGACACCATTTCTGGTTATATTTTGCTTCTTTAAAATTGCATAAACACACATGATGCCAGTATAAAAATTTTAAGCAACATTTAAATCTGTTTACTTCATTGTTAAAGGTCCAATGTTAGGTAAAGTTATGTTACACTTGCAAAATTGAGGGAAAATTACAACTAAGTGGTTTTGAAAGTATTTTATCAGTGGAAAGAGAGGCCCATTGGTCTTGCAAACTTTGGTCCAATGTTAGGTAAAGTTATGTTACACTTGCAAAATTGAGGGAAAAATTACAACTAAGTGGTTTTGAAAATATTTTATCAGTGGAAAGAGAGGCCCATTGGTCTTGCAAACTTTATATGCCTCAGTACAGTGGAATGCCAGGGCCAAGAAGTGGGAGTGGAGGGGGAGGGGAGGGAGGGTTTGGGGGGACTTATGGGGTAGCATTGGAAATGTAAATGAAGAAAATACCTAACTAATTAAAAAAAAGTTAAAAAAAAAAAAAGGAAAGGGGAATCCACATAAATTGGAGATGTCCTTTAGAGATGTAAATTTCCCTCATACAAATGTATCTTTCCCATTGTTTCCAGAAAAAAAAAGAAAATATTTTATATCCCTAAAAAAATATTTAAGTGCAGAAGATGTAGCTCAGCAAAAGAGCACATTTTTAGCATGTATAAGTCCCTGAGTTTGATCCCTAGAAAAAATAAACAACCCAACCTGCATATAAATGTGGCTTTATACATTAAGAGCACAAAAAAGGAAACAACCTAAGTTGATATGTATGGCCGAACAATGGAATATTATTCATAGTGAAAAGGAATCAATTATTAATCCATGTTACAGTATTATGATTAAGTGAAAGAAGTCAGTTAGAAAGAACATACTGCATGATTCCTTTTAAGACAAATATCCAGAATAGGTATATTCACTGAAACAGAAAGCAGCTCTTAACCTCGTTAGGAAGAGAGAATGATTTATTGTGGATGTTTGCGGGGAGGCAGTGGTGAAATTTTCTAAAATTATGATGGTAATTGCATAATGCTGTGAGCACTGTATCATTGAACTATATACTTTGGTGAATTGTCAGGTTATGTGAATTACATCAATAAAATTACTACCAAAAATCACATTCTCTAAGTAAAGAACAAAGAAGGTCCTAAGTATTGTAGATTACCATCCAGATATCTTGTCCCATAAGCACGTTCTGGAAATATTCCTCTCAAATAGGTGATGCAAGATACTGAAACAGCTAGGAGCCTCTTCACAAACATCAAAGATTGATGCTCAGTTGATATCTTATTGGGAAATACCAATGCACTCTAAAATTCAAGGGAAATTAAAAACATTTTATTGACATTTATTGAAAACAAAGCTTCCATGAGCTTAAAAGCAGAGTCTAGTTTTGCATAAGCACAGTACTTTCCTAAATAATTCTCCAAAATCATCATCCCCAAAAAGTTACTGCAAATTATAAGGTGCCGGGGTGTGTTCAGGGTTAATGGCCCAAGAGTAAAGCAAAATGTGTTTAACAGTCATAAGCATCCTTGAGATTTTAGGGCATGGTGGTGCGAGCCTTTATTCCTAGCACTTAGGAGACAGAGGCAGTTGGATCTCAGTGAGTTTGAGGCCAGCCAAGTCTACAGAGCAAGTACCAGGACAGTCAGGACTACTCGGAGAAACCCTGTCTCAAAAAACAAACATTCAGAAAGCCAAGAGAAAGAAATGCACTTGAGGGCTAGTTAGCAGTCAAGAGCATTGCCTGCTCCTTGAGGAATCAGGTTTCATTCCTGGCACCCATACAGTGGCTAACAGAATTTTACTTTCGTTCCAGGGGATCTGACAGCACAGTTCCCACATAGTACACAGACATACATGCAAGCAAACCACCAGTACAAAATAAATAGAAAAAAAAAAAAAAGCAGCACTTTGAGCCATGGGTGGCAGCAAATGCTTGTAATTCCAATGCTCAGAAGGCAGAGGCAGGTGGATCTCTGCGAGGAGAGCCTGGTCTACATACAAAGTTCCAGTCCAACCAGGGCTTCAGAGTGAGATGCTATCTAAAATAATAATAAATAATAACAACAACAATAATAAAGAGAAGAACAGTCTCTTAGATAGAATTTCCTCTCCTTAGTGGCACAATTCTAAGTATTCACTCTCTTCACGAACAGCAGCTAAAAACCATTATTAGGAAAAGAACCCCCTAGAACAAAACACAATCACTGGGTTCATACTTGGATTGCTGAGTGAAAACAAGCAGGACTCAACCTTACTTGCACTTTACAACTGTCACATTTGGCTGGTGAGAGCTCCAACGAAGGAGATGCCACTGAATGAACAACTTATGGTACTATACTAAACGCTCAAAAGAATTCTACATTACTTATTTCCTTAAAGAATGTCCTAATACAATTAAAGCATCAAAATACTTGACTCTTATAAACAATAAAATATTTACAACTTCAAGAAATAAGAAACTCAGTTAAATTAATACATATTAAGTCATAAGAAATCATACCAGGGAAGCTGTCCTCTGCAACTGCATAGTGGCCATCTTCCAAGAAATATTTTCTTCAAACATGTAACACAAATATAAATTTTAATTTCAGATTTAATTTTTATCTCTAAAATTTTATCTTATTACATATGGGATTTTTATCTTAATAAATTTCAGAATTTTACTTAAAATTCAATCTTTAAAAGTCAATGTAGCCAGACAGTGGTGGAACATGCCTTTAATCCCGGCACTAGGAAGGCAGAGGCAGGTAGATCTCTATGAGTTCGAAGCCAGCCTGGTCTACAGAGGGAGTTCTAGGACAGCGGGGCTACACAGAGAAAGCCTGTCTCAAAAAAAAAAAAAAAAAAAAAAAAAAAAAGAGGTCAATGTATTGCTCCAGGGTGTGGTACATGCCTATAATCCTAACATTTAAGATGCTCAGGCAAGAGGATCAGTATTTCAAGTTTATCCTTAGCTGGTTAGAAAGTTGTAGTCCAGGCAAGACTGTCTGAGACCTTTTTTGCTTTTCTGTTTTTTTGTATTTTGGGGGTGGGGATGGTGCCTGATAATTTAAAAATAATTATATCAAAAAAGTCAAATCAGATGACTCCTTTATCAGGCTCAGTATGCATTGTTGCTCTGAAACTATAAATGGGAAAGCCAGGAGGGCACAAGATGGTTGAGCTGGTAAAGGAGCTTGCCTCTGGGCTGATGATCTTAGCTGGTAGAAACAACATGGCAGGCAGAAGGAGCAAATTGATTCCCATAAGCTGTCCTCTGACTTCTACACATGCCATGGCATGTTCACATATATTCCCCTCCCTGATATGTATCGAAAACATTTTTAAGGTCAGCAGACAATACTATTTTTTTTTTTAAATTTCTTTTCTCATGTAGCCAAGAATGAATTTCGACTTTGTTTTTCTTTCTTTCAAGGCAGGTCTCTCTACGTAGCTCTGCTGTCCTGGAACTCTCTCTGTAGATTAGGCTGGCCTCCGAGACCCACCCGCCTCTGTCCCTGCCTAGCTGGTACTGGGACTAAAGGAGTGAGCCACTACACCCGGCCTCATCTTGAACTTCTGATCCCTCGGCCTCCCCCCGACCCCCCAGTGCCATCATGCACCATTTATTCTCAAATCTTAATTTATATTTTGAGACAAGGTCTCACTATGTAGCTCTGGCTGGCCTGTGACTTACGCTATGTAGAGCACAGTGGCCGACACTCCACCCACCTTCTGATTCTTTTAATGACTGACTCTGAGTTCCCAACTATCTTGGTAAACCGACTTAAATTTCCTTGCACCCTGGTCTCTATTTCGTCTGTTAACATGAGAATTCACGTAGAAGTCCGCACAAAATAAGAGACCTGACACGGCTGGAAACCGTTAGTCCCATGGCGACTGCCAGCTGCCCTCGTCGCCCCCTCAGGACCCGCTTCGGACACAAGCACACAAAGTCTCTCAAATGTCTGCTGTTTGGACCGTAAGGAACCTGAGAGGGCGAAGGGCCACAGAAAAGTGACTAAGGGATGATAAAAAATGAAGAGAACCAAGCCGAAAATAAACATACTTTACGCACCGCCTGAGGGAAGCGTCCGGCAGCGACAGGCAAGAGTCTTGAAGTGCGGCGCTCCGGTCAGCACGTGCGCAGTGCGCATGCGCCTTAACTGTCACTGGCACGTGGCGCACCCTTTGACCTCAGGCCAGACCACTATTCCCGCCAAAAGCTGCGCAAGGCCTGCCGGGAGCCAGGCTCGCAGCAAGGCTCCAGCGCCGTCCCCAGCAGGCCAAGGCCTGACCGGGGTCAGGTCGCTGAAGGTACAAAGCCTGCCCGACACAGCTGGCTCCCCAGAGACCCCCGGTGTCCCCACACCCGGTGTTGCTGTTTTCTGCTTTAGATTTTGTCACTTTTAGATGATTGTTAGATTTTCCGGTTGCTGTACAGTCCCCACATCCAGTTAACGATGCCTCTGAGGAAATCAGTCGTCTACCAGTCTGCTTACTTAGGTTTTTATTTCTGTTTAATTGATTTCAAAGCTGAACTGCGGCGGTGCATGCCTTTAATCCCAGCACCCGGGAAGCAGAGGCAGGCAGATTTCTGTGGTCAAGACCAGTCTGGTCTGCAAAGTGAGTTCCAGTACAGCTAGGGCTACACAGAGAAACCCTGACTCTGGGAAAAAAACAAAACAAAACAAAACAAACTCAAACCAAAAGAACAAATAGTTTTTAATTTTTAGTATGCGTGTGTGTGCCTTATTACATTCATTTGGAGGTTAGAGGACAGTACTTGGACATGCTCATACCACAGCATAAGTGGGGGTCAAAGAATGACTTGAAGTTGGTTCTCTCTTCTACCATGGGGTGGGGGGTTGTCTCAGGATCTAACGGAGCTGCCAGGTTTGATAGCAATTACTTTTACCTGCTGAGCCTTCTCACCCGCCCTAATATTTTTATTTTTGAGAATTATTCTATATAGCCAAGGTTGGTCTTGAATGGCCATCCTGCCAACTTCTTGCTCCCATCCTCCAGACTAAACTTACAGATGTGTGTGTGTGTGTATAATATATATGCAATATATATCACATGTATATATATTATACACACACACACACACACACACACACACACACACACACACACACACCTGGGGACAGTGGATAGCTTTGAGAGCAATTTGTCTCATTTAAAAACAAAAGTAAGTTTTATTTTTGAAATGGTGATTTTCAGTACTGGCCTTCAAGATTGTGGGCGGTAGCTAAGCCAAGATGTTGTCAAACTGCTGATCCTTCATCAGGCTGTCCAAAGGACCACCAGCCCTGCTTCATATTCTTGTTTGTTTGTTTGTTTGGTTTGGTTTTTGTTTTTTTGAGACAGGGTTTCTCTATATAGCCCTGGTTGTCCTGGAGCTCACTTTGTAGACCAGGCTGGCCTCAAACTCAGAAATCTACCTGCCTCTGCCTCCCGAGTGCTGGGATTAAATGTGTGAGCCACCACGTCCGGCTCAGCTCTGCTTCATACAAGTGTTTTGAAAACACCACCATCCAGAGACTGCCCCACCCGGGGACCCATCCCATATACAACCACCAAACCCAGACGGTATTGCAAGCGGTCTATGCCAGCAAGACTTTGCTGACAGGACCCTGATATAGCTATCCCTTGTGAGGATATGCCAGTGTCTGGCAAATACAGAAGTGGATGCTCACAGTCATCTATCGGATGGAACACAGGGACCCTAGTGAAGAAGCTAGAGAAAGTACCCAAGGACCTAAAGGGGTCTGCAACCCTGTAGGAGGATTAACAATATGAACTAACCAGTACTCCCCAGAACTATGTATCTAGTTGCATATGTAGCAGAGGATGGCCTAGTTGGTCATCAATGGGAGGAGAGGCCCTGGTCTGGTCTTGCAAAGATCATATGCCCCAGTACAGCGAAATGCTAGGGTCAGGCAGCAGGAGTGGGTGGGTTGGGGAGCAGGGTGTGTGTGTGGGGGGGTATAGGGGACTTTCAGGATAGTATTTGAAATGTAAATGAAGAAAATATCTAAGAAAAAAAAGAAAGGAAGGAAGAAAACACAGTTCCTAGGCTGTTGAAGTGGCTCAGTGGGTAAAGGCAGTTTCTGCCAAGCAGGATAGACTGAGTTCTATTCCTGGAATCCTCAAGGTGACAGAAAAGAATCAATTCTGCAAACTGTCCCCTGCCCCCGACATGTGCACCCTAGCACGTGTACCCACACAGGCAAATGAATAAATAAATGTTAGGGAAGACAATGCAGTTCCAGAGGGAAAATGATGTTTGAGAAGCCTCATGGAACCTGGTGCTGGCGTTGGCGATTTCAGAGTCCCCCACAATTCAGTAAGAAGAACAATGAAGTCTAGAAGACTAGAATATTGTTTTCAGGATCAAAAATGGCAGAGATCTTGCTCTAGCATTTTCTCATGCAGTCTTCTCACGTTTATAAATTTCCAAATTTCCAAGAATTTTCTTTTCTTTTTTTTTTTTAAAGATTTATTCATTACATGTAAGTACACTGTAGCTGTCTTTTAGGCACACCAGAAGAGGGCATCAGATCTCATTATGGATGGTTGTGAACCATGTGGTTGCTGGGATTTGAACTCAGGATCTTTGGAAGAGCAGTCAGTGCTCTTCCCCACTGAGCCATCTCTCCAGCCCCTCCAAGAATTTTCAAATTCACTGTCTAGCATTCCATTGCTTTTATAAGAACCTTGTGAGAGAGACAGATCTCCCTCCTGTAGTCTCTCTTCCTCCTCTCCCCATGCTCTCCCCTCCTCCCTTTTCTGATCTTTTTTTTTTTTTGAAAATTTTTATTAGATGTTTTCTTTATTTACATTTCAAATGTTATCCCCTTTCCTAGTTTCCTCTCTGAAAATCCCCTATCCCCTCCCTCCTCGCCCTGCTCCCCACCCATCCCCCCCTGCTTCCCGGACCTGGTATTCCCTTATACTGGGGCATAGAACCTTCACAAGACCAAGGGCCTCTCCTCCCATTGATGACCAACCACATCCTTTGCTACATATGCAGCTGGAGACACGAATCCCACATGTGTTTCCTTTGCTTGGTGGTTTAAGCGTTGTTTTTTGTTTGCTTGCTTTGCTTCTGTTTTTTCAGGACAAGGTTTCTCTGTGTAACGGCCTTGCCTTTCTTGGAACTAACTTTGTAGACCAGGCTGGCTTTGAACTCTCAGAGATCTGCCTGCCTCTGCCTCCAGAGAAATGGAATTATAAGCATGTCTCACTATGCCTGTCATTTTTCATAACAACTTTATAACAATGTTTTCTTCATCACAATAGCTACTGCTCATCACTAACATAGCCTTGTTCATGATAGGGTATAAATGTTATCTAAGGACGACTTGAAAAAAATCATTTGTGACAATAATAGATATTTGAAATGACAGATTTTATTAAGCACTTTGGGGCTATCATGTTACAAATGGTTATTAGAAAACACTAGACAACAGGGTGTAAAAATAGCTATAACCTAGTTAGTACAGTAACTACACATTGATCACGACACACTTGGTTCCTCTGGATATTGCAGGCAAATTAAGTTAGAGTATATTCCATCTTTGTGACTTGTTAGAAAAAGAAGAAATGGTTTAGATTTCTGGGTAAGAGCAATAACTAGCAATTCCGCAGTGATTTTTATTATTTCTTGCCATCCGAATGTATCCTTGATCACCAAAGTTAAGGCCCCAACTATAAAAAGAGAAAAAAACAGCAAAATTACAAAATAATATAATAAAACTATATTTTACCTCTTTGCTTCCCCTAAAACATTTACATTTACATATGTTTAATCAATCAATCAATTTATTTATTTATTTTATTTTACCTGCATTGGTGATTTGCCTACATGTATGTCTGTGTCTATCCCCTGAAACTGGAGTTACAAACAGTTGTGAGTTCCCATGTAGGTGCTGGGAATTGAACCCAGGCACTCTGGAAGAACAGCCAGTGCTTTTATCCACTGAACCATGTCTCTAGCTTTACATAAATATATTATACAGGGTCTGACTATGTATCCCTGGCTGGCCTGGAACTTTGTATGTGGACCAGGCTGGGTCACAGAGATCCATCTGCCTCTATTTTCTAAGTGCTGGAATTAAAGGCTTCTTTTTAGCTTTTTGTTTTGGTTTTGCTTGTTTTTCATTTTGTTTAGACAAGCTCTCTTTATGTCACGCAGTCTGGCTGCAAGTTCAGCAGTTCTCCAGCTTTGACTTTCCAAGCCTGCGATTACAGGTGTGGCCCAGCACACACACTAGTTCCATATTGTTGGACATACTTATATTTAAGGTCAATAATATAAGATCCATTTCTGCTTTCTAGGCATGTCTTCTGCAAGGAAAGAGTATATTATTTGTAACACTCCATCTCTAAATGGTTTTGCACAATAGGGTCATAGGTAATGAATTTTTTTTATTAGACAAGAGTCACGTGAAACCCAGGTTAGTCCTAAACTTTTTTTCTTTTTCTTTTCTTTTCTTTTTTTTTTTTTTTTTTGGTTTTTCTCTGTGTAGCCCTGGCTGTCCTGGAACTCACTTTGTAGACCAGGATGGCCTCGAACTCAGAATTCCACCTGCCTCTGCCTCCTGAGTGCTGGGATTAAAGGCGTGTACCACCAGGCCAAGCTGTCCTAAAGTTATAGCTGAGACTGACCTTAAATTCTTAATCCTTCTGATTCCACCCTGTACAGGTGTTGTGTGCCACAAAGTCTGGCTTAAGGGTTATGTCTTTCCAGCATACATATTTCTTGAGAAACACCTTTTTTCTTTTTTTTCTTTGGTTTTTCAAGACAAGATTTCAGGGTTTCTCTGTGTAGCTCTGGCTGTCCAGGGACTTGGTCTGCAGACCAGGCTGGCCTCAAACTCAGAGATCTGCCTTCCTATGTCTCCAGGGTATTAAAGGCATGCACCACCATCATCTGGCTTGCAGAAACATCTGTCAAGAAGTACTTTTGAGTAACTACTATGAAAGTGTTACACAGCAATTAGCTCTGAATCAAATGACAAATAATACAGTTGTGAATTATCCAGATGAGATAATTCTCCTATTTAAAGCTATGGAAAAGTAGAATATTCTACTTAGTGTAGAAATGAGCTGCCTGGGACTAAACATTTTCCAGCTTGTCATGTTAGCTGGCGTCTCTGTACTCAAGAAGCCATATAACTGGGCACACAGCATCACACGCTTAAAATCCTAACGGCAGCAGGAGGAGCCAGCCGGAAGCAGGAGGACAGGAGCTTTTGTTCCTCTGTGGCTTAATGAACTTGAGGCCAGCCTGGGCTACATAAGAGCCTGGCCAAAAAAAGAGAAAAAAAAAAAAAAAAAAGGAAGGAAGGAGGGAGCCAAAAAAATGGGTGTATGGGGGAAAAAAAAACCCTAAACAAATAAAAAAAGAAGCCCAGTGAACAACAAGAGGCAACATGTCACACATGTCCACAACAAGGAGATCACTGCCGTGATGAGTAAATCAACATTGGCTTAAGAGTAAATCAACATTTGACATTTCCTCAGCTGCTTTCCCAGCAGACCATACATCACTGCCATCTGTTAGCTCCTCACAGGGAATCTGAAGGCAGCCATCGACCTTGACTTACAGAGCCTGTGTTTCCAGGAAGCCCTGAGTATTCAGGGTTGGACTGTGACCTGCTCAAAGTTTGCACTGGAATTCTAATCACAGGACCTCGAAAATGTGACTTTATTTGGAAGTAGGGGCACTGTAGATGCCATTAATTAGTAGATGTCATTAATTAGATTAAGATGAAGTCATTAGGTCAGCCTTAATCCAGTAGGACTGAAGTCTGCACACACGAGGCCTTGCGAGGTTTGAGGGCAAGAGAGAGGCCTGTTTCTACAAGTCAAAGAATGGAAATCACACGGCTGCAAGCCTCAAAATCTGGGGAGGTGCTCAACTCCTTCCTTCCTTCCTTCCTTCCTTCCTTCCTTCCTTCCTTCCTTCCTTCCTTCCTCCCCCCTTCCCTCCCCACTCTCTCTCTCTCTCTTTCTTTTCATTGTGTGTGTGTGTTTGTGTGTGTGTGTGAGATGTGTCCCAGGTTCAATGTGACCTTGAAATTGCTATGTACCAAAGGCTGGTCTTGAACTCCTGACCCTCCTGCCTCCACTGTCCAATGCCAGGATTATTGCACCACACTGGTCTCTTTTTTATCACCATCAATCTATTATTATTATTTTTTAAAGATTTATTTATTTATTTTTAAGTGTGTGAGTACACTGTAGCTGTCTTCAGACACATCAGAAGAGGGCATCGGATCCCATTACAGATGATTGTGAGCCACCATGTGGTTGCTGGGAATTGAATTCAGGACTTCTGGAAGAGCAGTCAGTGCTCTTAACTGCTGAGCTATCACTCCAGCCCTTATTATTATATTTTTGAGACAGTTTTTCTGTATAACCCTGGCTGTCCTAGAGCTTGCTCTGTAGCCTAGGCTGGCCTCAATCTTACAGAGATCTATTTGTCTCTGCCTCCATAGTATTGGAATTACGGATGTTCAACACCACCACCTTGCAAAAACATTTTTTTAAAAGATTTGTTTTTATTTTATATGTATGGATGTTTTGCCTGCATGTGTGTCTGTGCATCATGCATGTGCAGTGCCTATGGCAGCCCGAAGACGGTGTGGGATCCCTCTGAAACTGGCTGTTGGCCAACCAGTAGTTATTTTATTTTCTTTTCTTAAACTAAAATATGTTTAATTAGAAATTATCACTCCAGCAGTGGTGGCACATATATTTAATCCTGGGAGGCAGGGGCAGGTGGGTCTCTGAGTTTGAGGCCAGCCTGGTCTACAGAGTTCGTTCCAGGACAGCCAGGGCTACATGGAGAAACCCTGTCTTAAAACAAAGCAAAACAAACAACAACAACAAGAAAGTATCATATATATACAAGTGCATACAGTACATGTGTGTGCCACACATTCGGAGGCAAAGGAATAGAAGCAGTAAGAAAGACGTGGCTGTCATGCGAGAGAACTGGCTTAGAGCTGACAGTCCGAACACTGTGTAGCATCTCCTCTGTTCCTGTCCTACCTGCTAGCCGCTACCATACCATTCTACTCCTGTGAGTGTCACTTTCTCAGATCCATGTCTATAAAGAGTTTTTTTCTCATGATCCCCCAAAAGTAGCTAAAGTCACAACATGTTCATTTCTGTCTTCTAGCCTCAAGAACCAGAAGACAAAAACTTTCATCATTTTGACACCTCAGTCATTAAGATTACATACTGTCCTTCCGGAGGACCCAAGTTTGAGTTCTAGCACCCATGTTAGGAGGCTCACCACCACCTATAATGCAGCTCTAGAGGATCTGACACCTCTGGCTACCTTGGTCCCCTGCACTCTTATGCACATATTTACACACATAGACATAATTAAAAATAAAATAAACCTTTAAAATATTTTTCAAATGATGTTTGTCTGTGTGTGCCTGTGTAAGTTTATGCACATGAGGGTGCTTGCAGAGGTCTTGCTAGAGCACAAAGGGCTCTTCACTCTCTAGCCTCTTCATCCCCCTTTCTCTCTAAAAGCTGTACTCATTTTGCTTATGAATCATGCAGAGGTCAGTTCAGTGGGTTATTGAGGGGCTATTGTATGCTAGAATGGTTACACGCCAAGACTTGTTCTACTTAGTCACACCTGTTAGGCAGCAACAGGAAAGATTCAAGAGTAAAAAGAATGGACCTGGCAAGACGGGCCAGCCAGTGTAGTGGTTTGAAGGAGCCATTCCTATCCCCCATATTCTCTGACATCTGAATAAGTGTGGTCCCCAGTTGATAGCCCTGTTTGGGCAGGCTTGGGAGGCGTGGCCTTGCTGGAGGAGCTGTGTCATTGAGGACTGGTTTTGAGAGCTTAAAGATGTGCACCATTTTGAGTTGGCTCCCACTGCTACTTGCATGCAGTTCAAGATGTGAGCTCTCAGCTGTTCCTGCTGCTGTGCCTGCTGTAGGCTGTGCACAGCTTCCTGCTGCAATGGTGATAGACTCTTATCCCTCAGGACCATAAGCTCCAAATGAACCCTCTCTTCTACAAGTTGTCTTAGTTATGGTGATTTATCACAGCAACTGAGAAGAAGTAACTAAGACAGTGGGTGAAAGCACTTGCCGGGAAGCCTGGTGGCCTGGGTTCAATCTCCAAAATCCAGATATATACGCTCATACCGAATCCATACCTATACCCACACCCACCCCATACACACCTCCCACACACCATGCACTTTCACATACACAGATATAAAATACAAAGAGCATCAGTTCTCAGGCTCTCAAGGAATGGTCGAGGCAAGAGCTGTCTGAAATAGAGCCAGAAGACCTAGAAATGAGGCAGACTCCAAGACAGCTTTTGATGGAAATTCTGCTTGACTTGTAACTTAATTATCCCTGGGAAGGTCAGGAGGTTGGTATAGTGTAAGTGTATTGAGCCCTCAATAACATACTATCTGTTGGGTAACGATGTTATGTGATATGATTTACTGATATGGAAAATTCTGGAGGGAACAGTATGGTGGAGAGAGAACTGAATTCCTTGGCCATACTGAGTTTGGAGAAAGTAAATTGTCAAAGTGACTAAGACCAGGTAAGCATGAAGTTGTGGGCCAATGCTACAGGTAGTGGAAGAGATTTGAAGGCTTCCATCTTACAGGTTATGGTAAAATTATGACTAGAATGATGTAGATGAAGTCAGAAGTAACCATTTGGGTCCCTGGGGCAGTAGGGAATACCAACATTCTGAGTCTGGCTATAGGAACAATGTTCCTACGAGGGGCTGAAAGGGCTGCGGATGTGCGTCAGAGGAAGAGCTTAAGGAGTATGTGCATGCCCCCCGCTTCAGCCCTAACACTGTCAAATGAAACTCATCATCATGACTGTTCTACAGAGCAGGCAAGGAATGGTGAGAAAAGCCCAGAGGGAAATGGCAGTGTACATCTGTAATTCCAACCCTTGGGAGGCAGAGACAAAGGATGGCTGTAAGTTCAAGGCCAGCCTGGAACACATAGTGAGTTCTGGGCCAGCTAGGAGTAATAGCAAGACCCTATCTCAAAACATCAATGATATGAAATAAAATAAAATAATAAGAAAGTTATTATAGAAGACAAATCGTGAAAACAAAGATGAAGATGGGTATCTTAGTCACTGTTCTATTGCTGTGAAGAGACACCATGGTCACAGAAACTCTTATAAAGGACTGGCTTATAGCTTCAGCCCATCAGTCCATTTTCAGCATGACAGGAAGCCCAGCAGTAAGCATAGGGCTGGAGCAATAGCTGAGAGCTACATCCTGATCTGCAAGTGGCTGGGGGAAGGTCTGGGGAAGGGGCCTGGTCTTGGCCTGGCTTTTTGAAAACCTTAAAGCCACATCTCCTAATCATTTTAATCCTCCTCAATTAGTACCACTCCCTGGTGACTAAGCATTCAAATTTATGAGTCTATGAGGGCCATTCTCATCCAGACCGCCATAGTGGGGCAGTGAGTAATTTCCCATGGGGCTTTGTAAGAAGCTACAAATGCACATCCTTGCTGCTATGGTGACCAGCATCCTAACAGCAAGAGTATATTTGCTGAGGTACCCTCCCAGTCCTGACAATAAAGCCAACACTCATGTGCTAATGTATTACCTGTTTTTCACAAGCCAGTAATCTTTGCCATCAAGAGTCCCATAGCCAACCACAAGAACACCATGATTCACATTGCCCGTACAGGAGGGGTCGTCATAGACACCTGGGAATAAAACACAGATGGGAAAGAGGCAAGTGTTTCAGGATAATAAAACATGCTTGGAGATATGACAAGGTGACTTAGACATTGTAATTCTTTGACATTGATACTCTGTCAGTTTCCCTGACAAGTTTGGGACTGACCCATAGATCTCTCGGACATTTATTATTATCTCTTTACCATGTCTTCCACTTCTCTTAACTTATGTACAACTGGTTGCATTTCTTTGTATAAATTCATAAATTGTCCACTCTGAGCTTTTTCTAAATTAAATGCTTCTCAGTGCATATTGTAGCTTTCTGCTGTATATAAGACAGAGTTCTGCATTTAGTGTGTACTGGGGGACTGTGTTACTGAGCTTCGTATGATGGTGTGCATGTGCGGTTTTAAGTGTTAATCTTAAAGAACTATTAGGTGCCCTCCCTTATGTCCTCACAGGCCAGGGTCTCACATAACCCACTTAGGATGTCCCCCAAACTTGATATGTTGCCAAAGATGACCCTGAGCTTCTGATCCTCCTGCCTCCACGTCCCAAGAGTTGAGATGACATGTTTAATACTACCATGCTCAATATCTGTGTGCTGGGAACTGAACCCAGGCTTCCTGTCTGGGGGGCAAACATTTTACTAGCCAAGCCACACCTCCATTCCTGTAATTTTAAAAAAAATATATATATCCAAATAGTACTCCTTGTTATATATGTGCCATCTTTTCTTTATCCACTCAGAAGTTGATGGTCACTTAGGTTGTGGAAAATTATTCTGCAGTGAACTTGAGAGATGTCTTTTCAGTACATTGATTTAATTTCTTTGGGATATATTCCTGGTAGTGGAGTTTCTGGGTCAAATGGTAGTTCTATCTTTTACTTTTTTGGGGGGGAATTTCTATACCATTTCCCTTAAAAGCTGTACTAGTTGATAGTCTTACAATCAGTGTGAAATGGTTCCTGTGTCACCAGCATTGAGTTATCGTCTATCTTTATGATCGTTTGAGACCTGGTCTTGCTATGTAGCCCTGGCTGGTCCGGAATTCACTCACTATACAGTCAATGTCCTGGTGAGCTTCAGGTTGACTTGACACAGCTAGATTATTGAGAAGATACCTCCATCAGACTGGCCTGCGGGGCATTTTCTTGATTAATGATTGATGTAGGAGTGGTGTAGATGGTGGTGGTGGGGTAGGGTGGGGAATAAGAAAGCAAATGGAGCAAGCTGGTAAACAACATTGTTCCATGGTCTCAGCCTCAGTTCCTGATTGGCTTCCCTTGATGATGGACTGTAAACTGCCCAACAAATAAACATTCTGTACTGGCTAGTTTTGTGTCAACTTGACACAGCTGGAGTTATCACAGAGAAAGGAGCTTCAGTTGAGGAAATGCCTCCATGAGATCCAACTGTAAGGCATTTTCTCAATTAGTGATCAAGGGGGAAAGGCCCCTTGTGGGTGGGACCATCTCTGGGCTGGTAGTCTTGGGTTTTATAAGAGAGCAGGCTGAGCAAGCCAGGGCAAGCAAGCCAGTAAAGAACATCCCTCCATGGCCTCTGCATCAGCTCCTGCTTCCTGACCTGCTTGAGTTCCAGTCCTGACTTCCTTAGTGATGAACAGCAGTATGGAAATGTAAGCCGAATAAACCCCTTCCTCCCCAACTTGCTTCTTGGTCATGATGTTTGTGCAGGAATAGAAACCCTGACTAAGACACATTCCTTCCCAAGTTGTTTTTGGTCTGTGTTTTAACCTAATAAGGACAGCCAGGCTGGCTTCAAACTTGAGGTATAATCCTCCTGCCTCTGACTCCCAAGTTCTAGAATTACAAACATGTGCCAATACGCCTGGTTGCACTGTCATCTTCTCTTCAAGATTTATTTATTTATTTATTTTATGTATATGAGTAAACTGTCACTGTCTTCAGACACACCAGAGAGGGCTATGAGTTCAGTTCAGTTCAGTTCAGTTCAGATGGTTGTGAGCCATCATGTGGTTGCTGGGAATTGAACTCAGGACTTCTAGAAGAGCAGTCAGTGCTCTTAACTGCTGAGCCACACTCTGAACACACCCTGGCTGTGTTCTTTATACAGGGAGTCACCATTCTGTGTTGCTGATCCGTTTTAATGCTGACGCCATGCTGTTTGGCTGCTGTAGCTCAGGAATGCACTCTCAGGTTAGATATTGTGATGCCTCTTTTCCTCATTTTGTTCAAAGGGCTTTGGCTGTGGAGGGTCTCCATGGTTTCGTGCACTCTTTAGGATTAGTCTGCCGAGTTTTGTGAAGAATCTTACTGACATTTGACTCTTCTCTCTAAACAGAGGATAAAGCTAAAGCTTTCACCTCTGTGCACGCATCACTTTATGTCTCTCTAAGCACTTTTCTGCTCTCTGGATAAATTTATTATTAGCTCTCTCCATAGTTGGAAGTGGGATTGCTTTCTTGATTTTTAGTTTGTATAATGCACTCTTCATGGATTAAAAAACAAACAAACATATCTGACTCTTTTTTCTTGTTTGTTTTGTTTTGGCTTTTTGATAGAGTAGCCTAGGCAGGCATCAACTTTCTCATCTCCTCCCCCACCTCTACCTCTGCCTCCAGAATGCTAGGATTATAGACAGGACATAATCCTATGTGGATTTTGTAGCTGGTAACATGGTTTTCAATCTCATGGATTTAACCCTTGTTCCACCACTTTGGCTGAGTGACTTAGGCAGGTTAACTTTTTCCCCCCTTTAATTTTGTTTTTAGATTTATCTTTATTATTTTATGTGAGGTAGTGTTTTGCCTGGATGTACATCACAAGCCTGCCTGGTGCCTGAGGAGGTGGTGAGCCTCCATGTGGGAGCTGGAAATCAAACCTGGATCCTTTGTAACCACAAATGTTCTTAGCCACTGAGTCAGCTCTCCAGACTCAAGGCAGATTAACTTTTGCATGGAGGATTTGTGTGTAAATTAGTTACTGTGTGGATGAAAAGAGCTGGGTATACAAGGAGCTTAATGCAGTCATGCTAATCAGTCTTGACCAGTAGGATTCACCAGTTAGAACAAGGTTCCAGATGCTCAGCCTATATTAAGGGTAGCAAATAAGAGGCTGATGCCTCATCTTTACCGCTTTTGTAGAAGAAGAAGGAGGAATGGCTGGCGTCGATGCCCACAGAGACAGGCCCTTTAGTGGCCACTGCTTCTTTCAGGGCATCCTCGTCACCAAACGGGAGCTGAATGTACCTTGAACACGTGGCAGCTCGATTTTTTGAGTTATAGTGACACTTTTCATCCTACAAAAAAATCCAACCATAAAGTCTACTTCAACTTCCCGGATTTCAAATATGATATCCCCACCCCTGTCCCTTCACCCCCAGCCCCCACTACTTCACCCTTTTCAACTGACTATGACGTCCCCCGCCCCCTGTCCTCTGACCCTCTGTCCCTTTCTCTGTCCCTCTGTCCCAACCTGTCTTTCTTCTTTTGTTCTGGGTTTTACTGTTTGTAAACACTGACTCAAGCTGGACAAGGTGGCCTGGGTTTATAAGCCAAGCCCTGGGCCATCTGCAGCTGTGAGACAGCACCCAAGAGACAGCACTGGGAAGGCAGAGGCAGGTGAATCTCTGAGAGTTCAAGGTCAGTCTGATCTACATAGTGATTCCAGGCCACCTACAGTTATATAGTGTGACTGTGTCTCAAAAGCAAAAGATGAAACAAACAAACCCAGAAGTTACAGGTGGATGTTTGTTGAATATGTAACAGTGTTTCCTCCTACAAATCATAACAGAAAAAGAAGCTGAAAGAAATAAACCAAAGCAAAACTGCTTAAGGTAGGTTGTTGTCCAGTGATAATTACTTAAAGTGTGAGTTTATTGCATTTACTCACATGAGTGTGGAGGTCAGAGGATGACTTATGAGACGTGGTAGTCTCTCTGGGATAGGTGATTAAACTCAGGTCGTCAAGCTTGACCACAAGGGCCCTTACATACTGAGCCATCTTGTCAGCCCTTGTGTGACTTTTTTTTTTTTGCTTATGTTACTTAACAAAATTTGTTTAAAAAGAAAATAAGAAATCTGGTGGTAAAGGGGATAACATTATTGAGCCTTTTAAGTGGGAGAATGAACTAGTAGATCACCTGGAAATATCACTGGGCATTGAGGTTTAGGGTCTGAAAAGGTTTCTTTAAGCCTGTATTTAAACATGAATGGCACGTGCTTGTTTGAAAATATTTTCTGTGTAGGGAGTGGCGACAAAAGCCTCTATAATTCAACATTTGGAAGGTAAGGCAGGAAGAACAGGACTTCAGAACCTCCCCAGCTACGTAGTGAGTTCGAGACCAGCCCGAGACTCTGTAACTAACAACAGCAACCCTAAACCCCACGGGAAGATTAAGAGGGTCACTGTATTTCAAAGAGAATTCTTGACATGGAGGAGCAGCTGATAGGGCTCTAGAAGGGGTCAGTGCTTTGGTGGTGGCAGTGTAGCAGTGGGGAGGAACGAAGTCAGGGGACGAACGTGACGCACCGTGGCTTTGTAGGGATAGGAAGCGTCTGCCTCTATGCCCCCATTATCAATGATGTACTGGAAAGCTTCGGTCATGTAGCCGCCTCCACAGCCTTTATTCCCATACTTTTCTTCATTTGAGCAGTCCACCAGGTTCTGAGCACTGAGGGATATCAGCTTCCCCGTTTTCAGCTTCAGCTGCCCTTCAAGGGCCCCCACAGCACTGAAAGCCCAGCAGGCACCACAAGAACCCTAAAACAGAGAAGAATCCGTCCGGGATCAGTATGGCTTCCGCAGGGCAGAAGACAACTCCAGCTCTGCCAGGAAGAGCTGCCTGCCCCACTGAGGGCTCCTTCTCTCTCAGACCATTGGAAGGCAGACATTTCTCCAGGCGAGGATGTGCCCTGGTGGGGATGGTGCACATTGAACATATACAAAGTCCCAACCACCTTCCCCTAAAGGGAAGATGCCAGAAGCAGCTTAGGGCTCAAACAGCCATGAGGTGTCTACTTAACATACCAAAGCGGGCCTGGCCACAAGGTTCTCCCAGCATCCCTCAGTCCCTAACCATTACAGGGTATGGCTCACATACCCTGCCCCTACCCTAAACTTCCCCCAGCCCAGGCACTGGGCTGCCCTTCCCCAGTTGCCCTTCCTCCCTATATAATCCATTCATTTTGGTTACCTGTCCTTCACTCTCCTTTTCTCTCTCCTCTCCCCTGTCCTCACATGGGACCCCCTGAGCCATCTTGCCAGCCCCGGAAAGTGATTTTTGAGAGACAGAATAACTCAGGGCCAATTGAGCCAGACAGGAGGGACAGAGCGAGGCACTTTCCTAGGCTGTGTTCTAAGGGCACATTGCACCTCATGTTAAAGAAAGGCACCTGTGCAAACAGATTGCAAACAGCACAGCCAGGACACACTGCGAATGGTTTGCTGTTCAGAGTCAATGCTATGTGTACCAGGTGACACCACATGAGGACTGCAAGGCTCAGTGGCCTGGAAAAGAGGCAAACCAGCTACCTGAGAGGTAATGAGGAGCTATGCTTAGGAGGCTTATCCCCCAAGTATCACAGACTCATCACATGCCCAGAGGCTCGTCAGTGTTTGATGTCTTTCATTTCCACTCCTTAGGAAGCCTGCTGCCTAGAGATGAGATGTAAGGCAGATTTCTAGAATGTTCATCCACTGTCTTCTCCAGCCATCACCTCTCAGAATAAAATACAGCTTAAATTAAGATTCCGTTCCTGTGGCTGGAGAGATGGCTCAGAGTACTTGCTGTTCTTGCAGAGGACCAAGTTTTGATGCCCAATATCCACTCGGTGGCTCACAACCTTCTGTAACTTCAGTTCTAAGATTCTGATGCCCTCTTCTGACCTCTGCAGGCATTCCATGCATGTGGTACAAGCTAGCAAACACACACACACACACACACACACACACACACACACACACACACTCTCTCTCTCTCTCTCTCTCGCGTGCGCGCGAGTACTCATGTACATACATTCACACAGCCAAAACACATGGATGCATAAAATAAATCTAAAAGTTTTAAAAAGATTTAATTCCTGTCTCTGCTCACTGACACTCGTGACAAGCACCCACAAACTCCAGTGTTATTGTCTCAAAATGATGCCAGATGCAAAAAGCTTTAACCGTAGGGTAAACATTTTTCAGACATTATTATCATAGAATCTTTAAAAAGAAAGCTTTGTTTTATTATTGTGTATTTATGTATCTGTATGTGTGCATGCATGTGCAGGCCAAAAGAGGGCGTTGGATTCTCTGAAGCTGGCATTACAGGCAGTTGTGGGTTCTTTGTTCTGGGTGCTGGGAACCAAACTTAGGTTTTCTGGAGGAAGAACAGCGAGTGCTCTCAGCCAGCATGGCTGCAGCTCATGCCTTTAATCCCAGCACCTGGGAGTCAGAGGTAGACAGATCATAGATCTGGCCAGTCTGGTCTACAGAGTGAATTCCAGGCTACACAGAGAAACCCTGTCTTGAAAGAGAGAGAACAGGGGAGGGGAGAGAGAGAGAGAGAGAGAGAGAGAGAGAGAGAGAGAGAGAGAGAGAGAGAGAGAGAGAGAGAATTTTGCAGGCTAAGTGTACAAATCACATCATATTTGACGAGAAGCTAAGATCCAAAATATAGCTAAGATCCAAAATATGGAGGGAACTTAGTTTGGTTACATTGTGAATTTGAGGCCAGCCTGGGCTATGTATATAAGCCTAAATGAATCATAAGTAAAACTAAACAAAAACAAATAACAACAAACCCCTTAGGATGTAGTTGGGCAGATGAGAATAACAAAACAGGCAGGAAGTGACAACAAGACAGTGAGACTCACTTCCAGAGTGTGCAACGAGACAGGGAGAGAGCACTCAGCCAGCATGCAGAGGCTGGGCCGGTGACACTCACCTGGTATTTCACCTCAGTGACGCAGCCCTTCTCTCTCCAGTCCACAGTGTCAGGCAATGTCCGATTAGAGTATGACCTGAAAGTGACAGTCTTCGGAGACTGTCGGGGAATTCTCAGAGCACCCATCCGACACAAGATTTCTTCATTGGTCTAAAAAGCAAGTAAACAGCACATCTCACTTAGAGCCTTTCATTTTCCATCCATCCCTCCCTCCCTCTTTCCTCCCCTCCCTCCCTCCCTCCCTCCCTCCCTCCCTCCCTCCCTCCCTCCCTCCCCTCCTTCCTTCATTCCTTCCTTCCTCTCTTTCTCCTTCCCTCCCTTCCTCCCTTTCTTGTGCATGTGTTTGTGACAGCCGGTGTACCATGGCTCCCATGTGGAAGTCGGGGAACATCTTGCAGGAATCAGTTCGCTCCTTCTATCATCTGGGTCACAGGGATTGAACTCAGGTTGTCAGGCTTGGCAGCAAGCACCTTTACCCGGTGAGCTATATTGCTGGTTAGCCCCATCGATTTCTCTCTCTCTCTCTCTCTCTCTCTCTCTCTCTCTCTCTCTCTCTCTCTCCTCCCTAAGAATTATAAATGTGAATATATTTTAAAACTGAGAAAAATGAGTGGTAGTTGTACCCACTTGACTGGGAAGTGACCTGTCTGTGGGAGCTGTCTGAGGTGACTGGGTGTTGACTGAGGTGACTGTGGGAGCTGTCTGAGGTGCCTGGGTGTTGACTGAGGTGACTGTGGGAGCTGTCTGAGGTGCCTGGGTGTTGACTGAGGTGACTGGGTGCTGACTGAGGTGACTGTGGGAGCTGTCTGAGGTGACTGTGGGAGCTGTCTGAGGTGACTGGGTGCTGTCTGAGGTGACTGTGGGTGCTGACTTAGGTGAGCTCAGTATGTCTCTTTAATCTTGAACTTTTCATTGGCAACATAGTTTAAACAGAAGGAAGAAGAAATAGAAACATGGTAAAAACTAGAAGTTACAGAGTTGATTGAAAGAAAGGCATAATCTTACAAAGCAATGTTTTGTTTTGCTTTGTTTTTTGGTTTTTGGAGACAGGGTTTCTCTGTGTAGCCCTGGCTGTCCTGGAACTCACTCTGTAGACCAGACTGGCCTCGAACTCAGAAAATCGCCTGCCTCTGGCTCCCGAGTGCTGGGATTAAAGGCGTGCGCCACCACCGCCCGGCTGCTTTTTGTTTTTTGAGACAGGGTTTCTCTGTACAGAGCAATGTGTAAAGCAAGAGGAGCTGCTTTCCCTCAGAACTACACAGGGCACGGTGACATTTAAATAGAAGTTGGTTTCCAAGGATGTTCCCTTTCCAAACCCACTAGAATTGATTTCTCCTTATAATTTTTATTTTTTGCCTCTGTGTATGTGCATGTATGTATATGTGTGTGTGTGTGTGTGTGTGTGTGTGTGTGTGTGTGTGTGTGTGTTTGCAGTGTAAACCTGGGTATATAGACCCTCCTGTGTCAGTTTGAACTACACTGGGCTGCCAGCAAGCTGCCAGGATATCCCTGTTTCTACACCCCTACTCAGCAAGCCTTAGCCAGTTCCCCCCATGCCTGGATTTTGTCTTTATTTCTAAAGTAATGTGATTCTTTCTTTCTTTTTTTATTATTAGATATTTTCTTTATTTACATTTCAAATGTTATCCGCTTTTCTAGTTTCCCCTCTGAAAATCCCCTATCCCCTCCCCCTCCCCCTGCTCACCAACCCACCCACTTCCTGCTGCCTAGCCCTGGTATTCCCCTATACTGGGGCATGAAACCTTCACAGGACCAAGGGCCTCTCCTCCCATCGATGACTGACTAGGCCATCCTCTACTACATATGCAGCTAGAGCCATGAGTCCTACCATGTGTTTTCTTTGATTGGTGGTTTAGTCCCAGGGGTACTGGTTGAAGGAATGTCCATCCAGAGACTGCCCAACCTGGGGATCCATCCCATAAACAACCACCAAAACCAGACACTATTGTGGATGCCAACAAGAGCTTGCTGACAGGAGCCTGATAAAGCTCTCTTCTGAGAGGCTCTGCCAGTGCCTGACAAATACCGAAGTGGATGTTCACAGCTATCCATTGGGTGAAGCACAGGGTCCCCAATGAAGTAGCTAGAGAAAGTACTCAAGGAGCTGAAGGGGTTTGTAGCCCCCTAGGAGGAACAACAATATGAACTAACCAGTCATGTGATTCTTAATTGGCTGTATTATACATTTTTGGTTGTGTAGACCAGAACCCAAAAACCAATGAGGAGGGCGGAGATGCAACTGGCAGAGACCATTCAGTATGCAGAGGCCTTTCTGGGAACACACACAAAAGAAGAGTCCACGGCACCAAGTTCCCACTTGCTCCTAGTAAGAAAGGAGGCAGGCCGTATCCTCATCCCAATACACACTTAGGCAAATATAGCTACTTACCATAAAGACTTAAAAAGTGCTTTCTAAAATTTATTGAGAACAATACTATTTTATAAATTTAATCTCCAGAAAAGAGGGGATTTGGTAGGTGGGATATGATGGGCAGACCTGTGATCCCCAGCATTCTGGAGGTGGAGGTAGGAGAAAAAGGTCATTCTCAGTTATATGGACTGTTCCAGCCAGGGTATATGAGACCATGTGAGACAGGAAAGAGGGGGGAGGGGTGGAGGGGAGGGGGGAGGGGAGGAGGGGGAGAGGAAGGAGGAGAAAGGGGGAGAGGAAGGAGGAGAGGGGAGGGGGGCCAGGGAGAGGGGAGGGGAGGGGAGAAGGGGGAGAGGGGGGAGGGAAGGGGAGGGGGAGAAAGGGGGAGGGAAGAGGGGATGGTTTTGGTTTTGGTTTTTTGTTTTTTTTTAAGAAATTGGCCAAAGTAGGACTAAATAAGAATTTCTTGGGCTAGAGAGATGGCTCAGTGGTTAAGAGCACTGACTATTCTTCCGAAGGTCCTGAGTTCAAATCCCAGCAACTATATGGTGGCTCATAACCATCCATAATGAGATCTGATTCCCTCTTCTGGTGTGTCTGAAGACAGCTACGGTGTACTTACATATAATAAATAGATAAATCTTAAAAATATATTTTCTCACTATCTTTACTTATTTAACATGTGGGCACGCTTACACCACTGCACACATGGTGGTCAAAGGATACCTTGAGGAAATCCCTTCTTGCATCACATGAGGCTAAGGGGGCAGATTCAGGCCGCAGACTGACCCACATCTTCCCTTTCTTTTCCTTTCCTTTTAAAAAAATATTTATTTTTGTGTATCGGTGTTTTATCTGTATTTATATCTGCATACCACCAAAGGACTCCATGGGATTACAGTTACAGACAGTTGTGAGCTACTATGTGGCTGCTGGGAACAGAACTCAGGACCTCTGTAAGAGCAGCCAGAGCTCTGAGCCATCTCCCCGGCTCCTTTCTTTCTCTAACCAAGGAATTTGCCTACTGATCCTTAGGCCCTGACATCCATTGCTTTCTAGCTTTGTGGGCACGTGAGCACACTTACCTGTCTTAGTTAAGGTGGAGGTGGTGCTAAGGATCAAGCCTACGGCTCTGCATCATGGGAGATGTGTACTCTGCCCCTGCCCCATGTTCCAGCCCTAGCTGCAGTTTCCTTTGGTTTTGTGGTTGACATCCCAGTGTACCTTCAAATTACTTTTGATGAAACAAAAATTATACTTGCCTGTGGGGCAGTGGACTGTGCCACCAGACAGAAAACCTGGTAAGGCCGAGCTGATTCAGGAACCCTGGAAACTCTCATAATTGAGAATGGTAGGCGTTTAAATCTACTCCTGACCATGACACCCCATTGTGAGTACTGTGACAATCAGTCATGTAGGGACAACACCATAAGTCATTCTACATGCAAATGAGGCATCCCTGACATCTCAGATGAAGCCAATAGAAAGCATTTGCCTTTCGACCCACCTCAAAATGTTTATAAGGTCCTATCTATAAGGAGTAAAGCGCATGAACCATTTCACCAGAGATGGCCTGAGAGCGCCTGTGGGATCAGGCGGTAACACTCCAGGGAAGCGTATTCTCCTGAGGCTTCCCTCTGGACCTCGACCTGGCCCAACCAGTTGGGTGCTTGAGCCTACCACAGCCACTTCCTGCTCCATTGCTCCAACCTTGGCTGGTATCCACCTTACGACACCAACTCCAGGACAGTAGTGACTGTGGACGAGGTCCAGCAATCTGCCTTGCTCTGGATTCCCCTTGGAGAGCGGCATCTCTTTGGCCGCTCTGGCTGGGCCAAAGCTTCACAGAGCCCAGAGGATAGTGCCCTACGTATGCAGCCTGGCACTTACCCACACGTGAAATAAGGATTGCTTGTGGTTTACCTACCATGTCTCCCATATCGTTCATGCCCACTTGGTAGGTATGCATTCCCATAGAATATTCGAGATTGTGAATCATTATAAACTTCAGATTCTTTTCCCAGATGAGACGCCGTACTTCTTCTTCATTCTGAAACAGAAGGAAAAGGAATGCAAGTGAACTTATTGTTCTTAATACCCGCCCCCCTCATATGTGTATGTGTGAGCATGTGAGCACAGAGGCTAGAAGAAGGCATCAGATCACATGGAGCTAGGGAGAGTGGTTTGTGAGCCACCCAAAGTGGGTGTTGGGAACTGAGCCTGAGTCTTCTGGAAGAGCGGAAGGTGCTATTAACTGCTGAGCATCTCTAGTACCCCAAATAGCATCCTACTGACTGTGGATCTGTCTAAAAACATATAGGCAAATGAATACATGCAAAACAACTGCTAAAATCACATTTTAATTCAAATTATTGTTTTTAATTTTAGATACTTATTAAATATATGATATCTACAGTGAATTTCCTTCTTTTTTTTTCTTTTTTCTTTGTTGTAAATTTGATTCTTAGATCTCCAAATGTTAGAAGCTTGTGTTTGATGCATGCCCTTATAGGCAATAAGCTCTACTCTTTCTAGACTTTTATCTTTCTCTCTCTCTCTCTCTCTCTTCCCTTCTCTCTTTCCTTCTTTCTTTCAAAGACATAGTCTTGTTATGTAGCCTTAGCTATCCTAATAACTCACACTGTAGCTCAGGCTGGCTTCAAACTCCTAGCAATCCCCCTTACTCGGCTCCTGCATACTCCTCACACCTAACTGTATAGATATCCATAAGATTCTTTCCCATTCCTGAAAATCAACTCATCTGTCTATACATTTCTGCTTCTCTGGCTATTTGAGGTTGTTGTTGTTGTTTTAAATTTTTCTCTGATACTCATTTGTCCTCTTTTAGGGCATCTATTTCTATGATGAAACACCATGACCAAACAACCTGGGAAGGAAAGGGTTTATTGATTTGAGCTTTCAGAGCACTGTCCATCACTGAAGGGAAAGTCAGGACAGGAACTCAAACAGGGCAGGAACCTGGAGGCAGGAGCTGGTGCAGAGGCCGTGGAGGGGTGGTGCTTACTTGCTTGCTCCTCGTGGCTTGTTCTTATAGAGCCCAGAACTACAGTCCAGGGATGGCACCACCCACAGTGCACTAGCCCCTTTCCCCCCAATCAATCACTAATTAAGAAAATGCACTATGTGCTTGCCTGCAGTCTAATCTTATGGAGGCATTTTCTCAGTTGAGGCTCCCATCTCTCCAATGACTGTAGTTTGTGTCAATTTGACAGAAGACTAACCAGCACACCATTACGGCAAATCAGAATTTTAACTATAACACTTCAGACTTTTATTTTGATTTTGAGACAGATTCTCACATAGTTCGGGCTGCCCTTGAAGTCACGTTCCTTCCACTTCCCCCACCTGAGTGCTGATATGACAGACTGCACCTCGAAAACCTCCTCCGCCGCCGCTGCCACTGCTGCTGCTGCTGCCGCCGCCACCGCCCCCGCCGCCGCCGCTGCCCGCTGCTGATCCCTTGTCTTGCCCAGGTTGTCCAGGTTGCCTCAGACTTGCTGTGTAGCTCAAGCTGGCAACTGTCTGTACCCTCCTATGCCTCCTACTGTGTGCTAGGATTATATGGCTATTTTACTGCACCAGGATCTGGTACCTCTGTTCTTAACTGTGCTCACGAGCTTTTGTAGATTTTTCTTTTTCTTTTTTTTTCTTAAAAGTCTTGCGGCTTCCTCATGTGTGTCTGGATATGGGTTTTTTTTTTACATGTTTTTCCTTCGTTTTGATTTGATGATGAGGGAAGAGTTCTACAACTGAAAATTCCCAGCAGCATCTTTTGGTGTGTTATTTCTTCACCATTCCGTCTAACCTTCTTCTTCACATGCTCTGGGCCACTTGGACTCCCCAGTCTCCAGCTTTTGCTTGCGTACAGTCTTCTCCATTTTGTTTCTGTACGGTGACTTCTGAGCGGATGTCTCAGTGCTATTTTCAAGATGATTTGATTTAGGGCTGGAGGGTGGCTCAGTGGTTAAGAATGACCTCTACTCTTACAGGGGGCTCCCAGTACCCCCACACGGTAGCTCACCACAACTGTTTGTGACTCTAGTCCCTGGGGATCCAATGTCTCTTCTGACCTTCACAGGCTCCTGCATGCGAATGATGCAACACATTCAGGCACACAAACATACTTACAAACTTTGTTTTAAAAAACCACTGTTGATTCAATGACTTTGTTGAGCAATTCCAATATATTTTAGTTTACACTGGTATGGTTGCTTTTTCTTTCTCTCTTGTTTTAGTTTTTGATTTTTAGTTAATGAAAGGTTCCATGTAGCTGAGGCTGGCCTTATATTTACTGTGAATGGCTCTCTCTTGTGCCTCTGCCTCTACCTGCCAAGTGCTAGTATTACAGCTGTGTGCTACCATGCCTGGCTGAAGACAATCATTTGGGCTCTGCTATCTTAATATTATGTAGAATTAATTATGATGCTGACTATTGATTTTCTTGTCCTCTCAGAGATCCACTTACACAGAATATAATACACACAATATACTCAGCGCCTCCATTAGTAGCTGAAACCTTTCAAGCTCAACAAAACCAGACTGGATCAAAGGCCTAGTGAGTAGTCAGCAACATGTGCCCTCTTCAGTCTGGACAGAGCCCTGCTCCCTGTGCACAAGTTTTGTAATTTTCCTAGTGATGGACAGAGTGGGCCCACGATGAACACATCTCAAACTCTAGAGGAAGAAAGTGGGATAAGAAAAAGTAAATCTAAGCTGGGCAGTGGTTGTGCACACCTTTAATCTCAGTACTTGGGAGGAAGAGGCAAGCAGATTTCTGAGTTCGAGGCCAGCCTGATCTACAGAGTGAGTTCCAGGACAGCCAGGGCTACACAGAGAAACCCTGTCTCGGAAAACCAAAAAAAAAAAAAAAAAAAAAGTAAAAGAAAAAAGAAATCTAAATAAACTGAAGGAAAGGAAAAATAAGTTAATTTAGAGGTAGGATACTTGTTAAAAGTTGTGTTCATGAGCTGGGGAGATGGCTCAGTCACTAAATGCTTGTTGCTGAAGCAGGAGAACCTAGCTTTATATTCACAGGACCCACTCACATGCATAAAAAATACTTGAAAAAATAAATTTTGGGCTGGAGAGATGGCTCAGAGGTTAAGAGCACTGACTGCTCTTCCAGAGGTCCAAAGTTCAATTTCCAGCAACCACATGGTGGCTCACAACCTTCGGTAATGGGATCTGATGCCCTCTTCTGGTATGTGTCTGAAGACAGTGACAGTGTACTCATATACATAAAATAAATAAATCTTTAAAAAAGAAATTCTGTGGAGGAACTGAAGACTAAGGGCAACTGTCTGTGAGGAAACTGTGAGGGATTGGACCCCAGGCTTCCCAAGAGGAAACTGTGAAGGATTAGACCCCAGGTTTCCCAAGAATGCAAACATCCTTGAGTGCTCAAAATCCTTAAGTGCTGTAAGCTGAATGTAATGGCTCACACTCAGGAGGTGAAGCAGGAGGATGTCTGAGAGTTCACAGTCATCCTGGACTTCACAGTGAATATTACACCAGCTTAAGATACACATTGAGGGGGCTGGAGAGATGGCTCAGTGGTTAAGAGCGCTGACTGATCTTCCAGAGGAACCAGGTTCTATTCCCAGTACCCACAACCATTTGTAACTCCAATTCTAGGGGATCCAGTGCCCTCTTCTGGTCTCTCTGGGCACCACATGCACATTGTACAGAGCCATACATGCTAAAAACACTCATATGCATAAAATAAAAATAAAATAATTCACAAAAGATATACAGTAATGCCCTGTCTCCAAAAATCAACAAAAATTCAAGTATTTTTATATAATTTACCTACCTACATGCATAAATACACATATACTTCAATTTATTTTTAGACTATTTATATAATATAATATGCTTGCTATATTGTGTTGTGTAGATGTTAAGGGAAAAAAACCAGTCCAGTCTATGTGGCTGGAGAGAGAGAGAGAGCTCAGAGGTTAAAAGCAGCACACACTGCTCTCGCAGATGACGCATGTTCTGTGCCAGCACTGATGGGGCTGATGTAACTCTACACACCTCTAACACTGGCTCCAGGGGATTCCATGCCCTCTCCTCCCCTTCTCAGATGCCTGCATTCATGTACACCCATAGATACACACAGATACACTCAGATGCAATTTTTTAACATCTACTGTGTTTAGGTAAGCTGTGTTTGTTTTGTTTAATCTTTAGCATTTAGTGGTGTGTGCTTGTATACATGTGTGTGTGCGCGTGTGCGTGTATGTGTACGTACACGTGTGTATGCCTATAGCACATGGGTGGAGGTCAGAGGACAACCCTGTGGAGTTGTTTCTCTCTTTCCACCATGAGATCTGGTGATCTAGCTCACACCATCAGGCCTGGTGGCAAGTGTCTTCACCAGCTGACCCATATTGCCAGGCCCCCTTTTTGAGACAGGGTCTGATGCTCCCTACGTTTGCCTCAAACTCACTAACTCACTACATAGCAAAGCATAATCTAGAACTCCTGATTCTTCTGTCCCCACCTCCTGAGTATTTGGGATTACAGGTTTGTGCTACCGTGCCCTGCTACAAAGAATATTTTCAATCCATCGCTTGTTGAATCCATAGACACAGAACGTGCAAGTCTGCAGAGGCAGCCATATGCTAAAAACTGTAAAACTGTGGCAAAAGAAATTCAGAGTGATATACTGCTTATATCCAGAGATTGGAAGAATTAGATCAGTGAAACAGACCAACTACTCAAAAACAATTTAGAGACTTAGTGTAATTCCTGTCAAAATTCCAATAGAGTTTTTCATGAACCCAGAACAATCTAGAAACTTTATGTGGAGGTACGTAACCTCCAACTTCCAACAAATCTTGAGCAATATAAACAAAAGCGAAGGTATCACGCACCTCATCTCAAAAGGCACCACAGGCCCAAGAGTGTACAACGGAGAACCCAGAAACAAACAGGCGTTTATGGCCAGTTGATTTTTAGCAAAGATGCCAAAAACACAGAAACGGAAAGAATAATCTCCCTGCTCTAACAGTGTGGGAGTCTTGATTCATATGCAGAAGTATAACTGGATCCTTAAACGGTATAAAAGAATCACTCACTATTGATTGAAGAATTAAAAACAGGAGGTGACATGGCTCAGCGGGCAAAGTTTTTTTTTTTTTTTTTTTTTTTTTTAGGAAAAAAAAAAAAAAGAACCTGGGTTTGAGAGATGGCTCAGGAATTAAGAGCACTTACTGCTCTTTCAATGGACCCAGTTCAGTTCCCAGCTGACACTGGGTGCTGGCTACTGCTTATAGATGCACAGAATGCAATGCTCTCTTCTGGCCTCTGCTGGTACCCACATATGCCTGTGCATACTCACACGCACATACACTGACATATGCCATAAATACTCGTAGGGGAGTTTTTCTGAAGCTTTGATCGGGCATATGTGTTACCGACACTGGAGGTCCTCGACCCCAATTGTTTTTTGCTCTATCGATAAAGATGCCAGTGCCAAAGACTAGGCAGAAAGAAAGAGACAGGACATGCAGGAGGAGAGAGGAAGAGGAGAATGGAGATATTGGTGGGGGGTGGGAGGGAAGCCGGACAGACGCACAGCTACAGGAGAATATGTCGGCAGAAAGGGAAAACAGTGCCCAATGGGCTTCACAGAAGGTAACTGAGCAACTAAGCTGAGGGCAGATTTACAGGTGTTGAGCTGGGATTGAAGATAAGGGCACGATAGCCGCAGGAGGCTTAGAAGGCCCAGTGTTGAGCTAAAAAGCACATTTAAAATAAGCTAGTGTGTGTGTGTGTGTGTTTCATCCAGGGATCCAAAATAGCTCCTTGGAGGGTGTGTGTCTACATCCAACTGGGAACACAACAAGATATAGACAAAATTATACACAACATACACAAATAAATAAATAAATAAATAAATAAATAAGAAGAATTGGTTTAGTGGTAGTCAGACACACACACACTCCACATGGGCACGCATGCAAACACATGCACACAGAATTCACAATCATAAACAAGCAAATAAATGTAACACAGATAACCTAATCTCCTAAAACCAAACCTCCCATGTGGTCTAGCGGCCCACCCCATTCTGGATATACATCTAAATGAAACGAAATCAAGACACGGGAGAGATTCCTGCTGTCCTGTGTTTACTGCAGCCCCATGCCCAATGATGAAGATACAGAATCAACTGATGAGTCTTATAAGACAAAGAGACAAAGAAAGTATGGTATGTATACACAATCTAATGCCATTGAGCCTTTTAAAAAGAGAGGTTCTGTCATACAGAACAAGACAGGTGAACCTGACCGTAGTACACTGAATAACCCAGGCATAGAAGGACACTTAGCTACAGGATTTCATTGATATTTTTACCAATATCTAATTCACCCAGGGTATAGCACAAAGATTCCATCCACAGAGCCAATTAATTAATAATTAATTAATAGATTAAATAATAAAATACAAAAGCCATACTTGTAGACATAGGCAGAGGCTGGAGGAAGAGTGATTGGAAGGTGGAGATCGAAGGGCCTGAGTCTCAGGCAGGAGTGAGCTGCAGTGGCCAGTCTGCTGTACACCGTGGTACTTAGGACTAATGATAAGCTACTGTGTATTTCAATTTCATTTGTTAATTTGGAAAAAAATATTGTATAGTTATAGGACCTACTGGTTTGAAGTTATGGTTAACGTTTCAAGATCAAGCAACAAGCATACTTTGAAATAAAGCCTCAGAACGAAGTCGAAAAGAGAACTAAGAAAGCCACCTACCCAGGCATGGTGCTCACACCTCTAGTCACAGCACTCAGGAGGCAGAGGTGGGGAGCTCTGTGAGTTTAAGGCCAGCCTGGTCTACAGGGATAGTTCCAGGACAGCCAAGGCTGTCATATAAAGAAACTCTGTCTGGAAAAAAAATCCAACCAACTAACCAAACAGCCAAAATCCTATCTTGAAGCACTTCTGTGGGCCAGAGCCTGCAGTGCGTTTTATAAATATTACTTATGCAAGTGAGAGAAGGGTCATGCTTACAGCACTTGCTCTTCTGCCAGAGGACACAAGTGTGGTCCCAGCTCCCAGATCAGTCAGCTCAGCACCACTGTTGAGGGCCTAGCCTCCAGGTCCCACACTCACATGCGTGTACAGACACATGCTTAAAAATAAAATAAAAGTTTATTTTTTATGGGAGCTGGAGAGTTTGACTCAGTGGTTCAGAGCACTTGTTGCTCTTGCAGAGGACCCAGGTTTGGTTCACAGCATCCACATGGTAGTTTACAACCACTCATAACTTCAGTCTACGGGATCTAATGGCCTCTTCTGACCTCCAGGTGTGGGGTTGGAGGCCTGAAGGCATGTAGTGCACCTACGTACATGCAGGCAAATCACTAATACACATAACAAAATGAATAAATGGGGAGAAGGGACTGGGCTGGAGGAATAGCTCAGAAGGTAAGAGCCCTGGTTGCTCTTACAGAGGATTCAGGTTTGACTCCCAGCACCCACTTGACAGCTCAGCTGTCAGTCCAGTTCCAGGGGATCTGACACCCTCTTCTGTCATTAGAAGGTACTGCACACATGGCACACAGACATACATGAAGGTAAAACACTCATCCACATAACATTTTTTTTTTCAAATTTTTTCTTTAAAAGGAGTGAGTTGTGTACAGGGGGGTTAAATGCTTTATAGACAAGAAAAAAAAAACTGCCCTAGAACCAACTTATTCATCATCATCTTCTTCTTCTTCTTCATCTTCCTCCTCTTCTTCCTCCTCTTCCTCCTCCTCCTCATCTTCCTCTTCCTTCTTTTTCTTGCTCTCTCAGCCTTGACCACCCCCTTTTTCGATGCATCAGGTTTTCCTTTAGCTCTGTAGGCAGCAATATCCTTCTCATACTTCTCCTTCAGCTTGGCAGCTTTCTTCTCATAGGGCTGCTTGTCATCTGCTGCAGTGTTGTTCCACATCTCTCCTAGTTTCTTTGCAACATCACCAATGGATAAGCCAGGATGCTCGCCTTTGATTTTGGGGTGGTACTCAGAACAGAACAAGAAGAAGGCTGAAGGAGGCCTCTTGGGTGCATTGGGGTCCTTGAACTTCTTTTTGGTCTCCCCTTTGGGGGGATGTAGGTTTTCATTTCTCTTTCATAACGAGCCTTGTCAGCCTTTGCCATGTCTTCAAATTTCCCCTTTTCTTTAGCAGACATGGTCTTCCACCTCTCTGAGCACTTCTTGGAGAACTCTGAGAAGTTGACAGAAGCATCCGGGTGCTTTTTCTTGTGCTCCTCCCGGCAAGTTTGCACAAAGAATGCATATGAGGACATTTTGCTTCTCGGCTTCTTAGGATCTCCTTTGCCCATGTTTACTTGATTTTCCTCCGCGAGGCACAGAGTCACCCAGTGCCCGTCCGGCTCGCACTTGCCCCGGCGCTGTCTCTATGGAGCTCAATGTACTGCAATGGCTGTGTCCACATAACATTTTTTAAATGTCTATTTTTATTTCTCTCTCTGGTGTGCATGTGTGTGCTCGTGTGTGTATGTGAATTAGTGTGAATACTGATGTGAGCAGTGTTTAGGTGGAACTCCCTTCCACACTTTGAAATGCAATCTCTGGCCCTGCATGTGCCAGGCTGGATGGCTCACATGGTTTCTCCACCTTAAGTTAGGAAGACATGCTACTGTACCCACATGGGCGTCAGAGGCCTGAGCTCAGTTCCTCGTATCTATGGCCAGTACTTTACCCACTATGCCTCTTCCACAGCCAAGGGTTTCTGTTCCTCAAATGTGCCTAATGTGGTCTTTCCTCAGTCCTGAATGTGTTTCTTGGCCCAGGACGGTCCCTCCCTTCCACCCATTTTGTTTATTGCCCTTTCTATCAGTCCTCGGCTCTAATGTTGCCTTATTTGCTGGCCTTTCCTTCGCCCTCCCACCGCATCCTTGGTAGGATGCATCACCACTGTCTTCCAGGTCACCACATCACCCATGTCTTGCTTTATCTGTTCTCATTGTCCATCACCATCAGCACTGTAACACTGTCACGGTAACATGAGCTCCATAGCAACAAGAATGTGCCTTGTTTCTACTCAAAGCAATATCTGGCCAGAAATAAGTACACAATACATCTAGAAAATACCACTTTTTCAAATGTCATCTGGGGATGGGGAAAACAGGGCGCTGAGCAAAAGCACACTGCTCGGGTGGCAATCATCTACCTTATCCTTGTATTCTTTCTCATGGGTTTTCTTCCAGAGATCCCAATGGTAGTCCAGGGTAGGGTCTCTCTGCAGTTGCTCCATTGCCACAGAGCACACCAGGGGCATCCAAAACAGCCATCTTCTGCTTAAAGGAAGGACACAGAAGAAGCATAACCATTATCTGTGTGTATTTTGATCCATAGTTCTCTTTTGTTTGTTTGTATTTATAAAGATATGTCGCTCTGTAGCCCAGGCTGTTCTGGACCTCACCACACAGCCCAGGCTACCCTTGAACTTGTAGCAATCTGCCTGACTCCAAATCCCAAATGCTGAGATTACAGGTACAGGTGTGCACTACTACCATGGATGTTGCCATGGGTCCTCAAAAGTCTTCTCAAAAGAAAGGAACAGAGCCCTGTAAGTTAGTGATACAGGTAACTTCCTGGAATGTCCAGGATGAAGAGGGAATCATGTCTAAAATACTATAGTAGTACTTTTAATACTTTAAGAAGGGCTCTTCAGCTGGGCAATAGCATATGCTTTTAATCCCAGAACTCAGGAGGCAGGTGGATCTCTGAGAGTTCACGGGCTAGCCTGGTCTACATAGTGAGTTCCAGGACAACAGCTAGGGCTATGTAGACAGATGCTATCTGAAATAATAATAATAATAATAATAATAATAATAATAATAATAATAATAATAATAATAATAATTTCCAGAAAATTTCCAAGTGGGGCTGGAGAGATGGCTCAGTGGTTAAGAGGCTGCTCTTCCAGAGGACCTGGGTTGGAGTCTCAGACCTCATACTGCAGCCACCAACTTTCTGTGGCTTTGGTTCCAGAGAAAGTTGTTACTCTCTCTCCTAGTTTCCATGGGCACTGCATGTATTTGGTGCACACACACACACACACACACACACACACACACACACACTGGCAAAACACCCATGCACATAAAACTTAAAAAAATAAAAGAAAATTTCCAAACAAACATAGTTACAAAGTTAAAATCAGGACTCTCCAGGATTTTCTCACGAATCTACTTAAGGAGACTTCTCCTTCCCTTTTCCTTCTTTCTTATTTATTTATTTACTTACTTATTTTTATTTTATGTATATGAGTGCTCTATCTGTATGCACACCTGCATGACAGAAGAGAGCATCAGATCACATTATAGATGGTTGTGAGCCACTACGTAGTCATTGGGGATTGAATTCAGGACTTCTGGAAGAGCAAACAGTGCTATTAACTGTTGAGACATCTTTCCAGCCCCCCTTCCTCCTTTCTTAAAGAAACCCTTCTAATGAGGACATGTGTCTATCTTAAGTGGCCATTTCAATATTTAAATCACTGGCCGGGCAGTGGTGGCACATCCCTGAAATCCCATCACTTGGGAGGCAGAGGCAGGTGGATTTCTGAGTTTGAGGCCAGCCTGGTCTACAGAGTGAGCGCCAGGACAGCCAGGACTGCACAGAGAAACCCTGTCTCGAAAAACCAAAAATAATAAAAAAATTAAATCACCACAACATAGTGTGTGGGTGGGTGGGGTGGGGGGTGTATGGCAACACTACATAGCACCTCATTAATATGTATAGTTACTCTCCTCTCTTAAATTGGTTAAAATTTAATTTCAAAACTAAGCCAGGTACAATGGTGGATACCTATAGTCCCATCTTCAGAAGCCAACGCAGGAGGACTGTCAACAGGGAGTTCCAGGCCTGTCCAGGCAACACAGAGAAGGCTGGGGATGCAGCGCCACGTCTGACACTCGTCTAGTATGGGTGAGACCCTTGGCCTGAGCGTGAACACCAAAGTAATACAAACAACCAAGCAGCTCAACCTTCTCTCTCAAATAACCGTGCTCGCCTTCAGAGAAGCTAAAGGACAACCCAGCTCTTAGATTTGTACACCCTTGGGTTATTTTCCTTTTTCACATTTCTCCCCAACAAATCAAATATCTGTTTCAGAGGAGATACCCCAAACAGGCTTCTCACCAGGTGTGGTGGCCCACGCTTGTGATCCCAGCACTCAGGAGGCAGAGGTGAGGCAGGAGGAGCACTGTAAGTTTGAGGCCAGCCTGGTCTTCATATCGAGTTCTAAGGCCGCCAAATTTAAGAGGTGAGGCCCAGCCTCTAAAAAACACAGCTGATGCCCGCTCCGTTCCTATATTTAACAGAAATTCAGTAGTTGCCTGAAACTGGATTTATTATTATTGTTTTTGTTGTTGTTATTATTATTTTAGTTTTTTGAGATAGTGTTTCTCTGTGTATCCCTGGCTGTAGCTGGCCTCAAACTCAGAGATCTGCCTGCCTCTGCCTTCGGAGTGCTGGGATTAAAGGGGTGAAGCGCCACTCCTCGGCTGAAACTGAATTTTTTAAATGGTGTGAGCCTTCAGCTCATGCTTCACAGGAGCCCAGGTTTAAATCTCACCGCATCCACATACAACACAGTTATCACACAGTTAAGCCAACAAGAATCTCTCAAACAGACTCTCCCTAATCAGAAAAACAAGAGGCGAATGGGCGGCATGATTTTTGTTTTCAGCTTACTTCCTGAAAGCAAAGATTTAAAATCCCAGCGGCCTGACTGATGAAAAGATAGAGCATGTTTAAGGCCATATATGAAGAAAACAAAAGAAGCAGACAGTACATACATGGCAGCGTGGCCAGGAGCCCTCATGGTCATCCTGAAGTGTGGTGCTCACTCCAAAGATGTCCCTGGCAGCAGGAGGCTGCTTGAAATGACTCTAAAAAGAAATCGGAGCTTGTCACATGAAGCATCCACAATGAGGAAGTGAACTTTCATTTCGGTTTCATTTAAAGACTTATGAGAACAGCTGCCTCCGCCCTCTCCTTCTCACCTTGGGACAGTTTGTGTGTAATGAGCTGCCCAGAGGGCTCCATGGTAGAGGCCATCAATAGAATGACCTCAGCAGAGAACAGGACAAAGTTTTCCTCCAACCCTGTGTCATTTTGGTGGTCCATTTTATTCACATCGGTTCTGAGATGGAAACATTTAGTTATAAAGACATTTGGATCAGGCGCCTCAAATCTCAGGTTGCTACATGATTCCCTAGGAAGCCCTGTCTTATCCTTTAACACAAGTCATGTATGACTTATTGTGTCTAATACTCACTCATCAGTTCCTTTGTTTTAGTTCAAAGGATCTTAACACACACACACACACACACACACACACACACAGAGTTATACACATACACTTATACACACAGTTCTATCACATAGTTATCTCTCACAAACATACAATTATACACACATGGTTATCTCACATATTCACACACAGTTATACACATACATTCATCCATACATATGGTTATTATGCACATATTCACAGTTAATCTCACACATAGTTATACATATACAGCACAGTTATCACACAGTTATACCCACATGCACACATATACAGTTACACACACACTTACTCACACCAGGATATACACCCAACTGCCACTGTGGTCTTCTAGGCACAGCTGGGGTAAAATGAACTATTGGTTTTTAAACCTGAATCTTTATTAATCACCAATGAAAATGGGCATCTCTCCCATGTTTTTGACCACTGAGTTTTCTGAGGATTGCATTTTCAATTATTTTGCTCATGTTTCTAGTGTATTTATCGGTTTTCTTGGTGATCTGCAGGGCCTGTTTTTACTGTTCTGGCTAGCAGTCTCTGGTGGTGCCGTACACTCCGCCTGCCTTCTCACAGTTCTCCATTGGTTTTTTTCTTTGTTTGTTTGTTTGTTTTTACTTTGCTTATACTGATTTTTTTTTTTTACTGAAAATTTAAAATGCTGAAATAGAACATCTGGCCAGGTATAGTGCTAGTCTCAGGCCAGCCTGGGTTACATAAAACCTTGTCCTCAAAATACAAAACAAGAAGGCAGTGAGGTGAGGAACTCCTGTTTCAATAATCTCCTGGAACTGCCAACTTGTTTCATTTATGCTCCCATTTCCCAGATTATTTCGAAATAATTCCTAGATCTCATGTGTAATATGTTTCATATGAAAATGTTTCAAGTGTTTATCTATTTTTACAATTATTGTGTGTGTGTCGGGGGGGGGGGAACCAGTGTCATGCTGCTAGGGACAGAATTCAGGCGTGGTGGCAAGTACCTTTGCCTGCTAACCCATCTTGTACACCCTCATGTGTATATTTTAAAAAGAGATATGATAAAGAAATACAAGCACAAACCATGATGACATCTAACCTGACCACCATGTTTTAAAATACACATATTTTTTTCTTTTTGAGAGCTTTATTTTTCTTTTAATTATGTATGTGTGGATGTCTCTGTGTGGTTGTTCACATGAGTCCAGATGTCTTTGGAGGCCAGAAGGGTGCATCAGATCCCCTGGATGAAGTTATAGGTGTCTATTACCCTCCTGATGTGGGTCTTGGGAACGGAAGCGTGGTGCAGGAGCTGCGCATGCTCCTATCACCGCCATCTTTCCTGCCCCCCACCCCCCTTTTTTTTTTTCAGATGGGGTCCCCTGTAGTCCAGACTTTTCTTGACCATGCTATGTAGCAGAATCTGGTCATGAATTGCTGATCTTCATGTCTCCATCTGGAGAATTTCTCACATTACAAAGTTCACTCCTCCAGGTTGAGTATGTCTAACGCCCAGACTTATACAACTTAGACTTTGCCCATCAGGCACACCTGTAAACAAGACTTCATTCTTGGAATCAGCCTGTGAGGAACTAGGCCCATGAAATCCCTCTCGCTGAGAACTGCAGTGGAGTTGTGCACCAGCAGGAGCAGCAGGAGCAGCAGCAGCAGCAGCAGCAGCAGGAGCAGCAGCAGGAGCAGCAGCAGGAGCAGCAGGAGCAGCAGCAGGAGCAGCAGGAGCAGCAGGAGCAGCAGCAGCAGCAGGGACAGGAGCAGCAGCAGCAGCAGGAGCAGCAGGAGCAGCAGGAGCAGCAGCAGCAGCAGCAGGAGCAGCAGGAGCAGCAGCAGCAGCAGGAGCAGCAGCAGCAGCAGGAGCAGCAGGAGCAGCAGGAGCAGCAGGAGCAGCAGGAGCAGCAGCAGCAGCAGGAGCAGCAGCAGGAGCAGCAGCAGCAGCAGCAGCAGGAGCAGCAGCAGCAGCAGCAGGAGCAGCAGCAGGAGCAGCAGGAGCAGCAGCAGCAGCAGGAGCAGCGTTGCTAGCATGGGTCCCTAGAACCATCTGTGGTAATTACAGTGTCCGTGCCAACGTCATGGCGTGAGCAGCCTTCCTTGGGTGGCTTGGATAACAAGTTCACAGTTACACAATTGTCTCTATGATTGACTGAATTGACTCAAAGATTCTGAAAGCCTTCTGCAATTTTCTTTTAAAAGTAAAGCTTTATTTTTATTTTATGCATCTAGGTGTTTTGTCCATGTGTGTGCAGTGCCCAAAGAGGTCAGAGAGGACTTCAGATCTAGAACGGAGTAACAGACACATGTGAGCTTCCATGTGAGTACTGGGTATCGAACCTGGGTCCTCTAGAAGAGTAGCCAGTGCTTGGGGGCCGAGTCATCTCTCCAGACCCCTTTCTGCAATTTTTAAGGAAGCTGTAGTATTCAAATAGATGGATCCGGTAATGATATTCACAGAAGTGCTGACATCAGAAAAAAAAAGAACAGGGTCACAGAGGCAGACCAGGAAAGCACTGCTCTCAGACTACAGACAGGAAATACCAGGGGAAGATATTTGTGAAATCCACAGAAACCACAGCACACTGTCTCCGTTCTTCTGTTCTGTGTCTGGGTGTTTTGCTCTTGTGTGTGTGTGTGTGTGTGTGTGTGTGTGTGTGCAGGGGTGCATGTGTGAGTATGTGTACGGAGGTCCATGGACAACCTCCAGTGCTTGCCATAGAAACACTGTCTCTCACTGTATGGCTCTCACCAGTAAGGCTAGACCACTGGCCAGGGAGCCCCAGAATACCACTGCTTGCCCTTGAGCATGGGATTGTGAGGGCATGATATGCCCAGAGTGTTTACTTGGTTTCTGTGGTCCCATCCCAGTTCCTGGGGCTGGTGAGGTACACACTTCACTGTCTGAGCCCTACAGATCTGATTTCATCCCTTCTTTGTGTGTGTGTGTGTGTGTGTGTGTGTGTGTGTGTGTGTGTGTGTGTGTGGAGGGGGGTGCTTTTAGCTTTGGTTCCCTCTATATGCACTTGCACACCCAAACATACATGGGTCATTTTCCTCGGTGTGAAATGAGCACTGTCTAGGGTTTCTACTCCTGGGATAAAACACTATACTATGGCCAAAAGCAACTTGGGAGGGGAGGGTGTATTTCAGCTTATGGTTCCACAGCACAGTCCATGACTGAGGGATGCCTTGGCAGGAACCTGGAAGCAGGAGCTGATCGAGGCCATTGAGGAACACTGCTTACTGGCTTGCTCAGCTTGCCTTCTTATCGTACCCAGGACCACCAGCCCAGGGGGGCCCTGCCCACCGTGGGCTGAGTCCTCCCAATCCATCATCCATGAAGATGCAGACCTAGGCGTCAGGCTGCGGCAGGCATCATCTCAGTTGAGGTCTCCTCTTCCAAAATGACTCTAGCCTGTGTCAAGTTAACAAAAACGCAAAAAAGATGATGTCTACCGAGATTTAAAAAATGTAAAATAGGGTCTAGTGACACGTGTCTATAATTTTACTCTTTGGGAGGTAGAGGCAGGAGGATCAGGGATTCAAGATCATACTTGGCTACACGATGAGTTGAGGACCAGCTTGGGCACATGAGACCCGGCTGATGAAGGAAGAGGGAAAAAAATTGGGAAAAAAATTTTCATACATTTTGATCATGTTTTTCCTCATGATCAAAATTATTTTATTTATTTGTGTGTGGTTTAAATAGATACACAGTGCTCCTGTGCCTATGTTGGGGCCAGGAGAGGACACTGAGTCCCTTAGAGCGGCCCAGGGGGAGTGTCAAATGACCCTTTCACAGGGGTCACATAAGACCGTTGGAAAACACAGATATTTACATTATGATTTATAACAATAGCAAACTTACAGTTAGGAAGTAGCAACAAAAATAATTTGATGGTGGGGGGAGGGGTCACCGCAACATGAAGAACTGTATTAAAGGATCATGACATTAGGAAGGTTGAGAACTGATGCCTTAGAACTAAAGGTACAGGCTTCTACACCCAGTGTGTTACATGGGTGTCACAGGACCAAGGGCCTCTCCTGCCACTGAAGCCAGATAAATCCCCTCAGCTCCTCCATTGGGGTCCCTGTGCTCAGTCCAATGGTTGGCTGTGAGCATCTGCATCTGTATTGGTCAGGGTGTGGCAGAGCCTCTCAGGAACAGTTGTATCAGGCTCCTGTCTGCAAGTGCTTCTTTGTGTAGCAGGCATCCTTCCTGGTTTAAGGCTCGTTCCCCACACCCAGGGTCATTCCCCACAGCCCGACTCATTCTTGAGCACTTTCCTCAATGCAGAACAGACTTCCCTGTAAATCCCATCTTTGTTGTAGTCGTGTTGTTTGGGGGCCTTGCACCTTGCTGTCATTCTTTTTCTGTTTTGTTTTGTTTTTGTTTTTTTGTTTTTCAAGACAGGGTTTCTCTGTGCAGTCCTGGCTGTCCTGGAACTCACTCTGTAGACCAGGTTGGCCTCGAACTCAGAAATCCGCCTGCCTCTGCCTCCTAAGTGCTGGGATTACAGGTATGCGCCACCACGGCCCGGCTTCCTTGCTGTCATTCTTGTCTCTTCCTGTCAAGACTGGCTTTCTCCATTCCTTAATGTCTCTCCAGAAGATCCACGTGTAGAACTCGCAGGAAGCCCCTTCCTTGACGACCTCTCTCCCCTTTCCCCATCAGTGATGTTGTGAACCCGACAGACGGTAGCACAAGGTTAGGACTTTATTCCACACTGTGCCATGTACGGTCCTTTAATTCTCCCAACCAACTTTAAAAAAACACATACAAGATCTGAAGTGGCTCTGGCCGTACAAAGCTCCCAGTACGTAGTAATTGGAGGCAAGAGGGTGGGGAGGAAGTTGGGCAGAGAAGAAAGGAAAAGGATCCTTCCGGAACATTCCACACCACAAACTGGATTTTGTACAGTAGCTTCCCTGGAAATGGCGCGCACTGGCTTGCTCCATGTTGCTTTAACTAAAGTGATCTAGAAGCATTGCAAGGCAGGACACTAGAACGCAGTGCCTTGATGATGATGATGAGAAGTTCCCAGAACCCCTCGGAGGGAAATGAAAGCAGAAAGAGGAAGCCTCGCTGCAGGGCCACCGCTCAGTCCTCGCTAACTTCTGAAATCATCACCTCTCTGCTTCGTGGCCTAGAAACAGTTGCTTCAAGTTTTTCCTGAGAAACTTTACTTAATTTTAGACGACTCTCATTTTCTTTCTTTCCCTTGGTGGGAAAACAGCTTTTTTTTCCACTGGTGCATTTAAAGTTCCCCAGCTATGGAGTGGGACCAGTTCTGGGTGAGAGCCACACTGCATTACACAAAGCTCAGAGGATCTGAACTTCAACTTCCTCCTCCTCCTCTTCCTCCTCCTCCTTATTGGATATTTTATTTATTTACATTTCAAATGTTATCCCCTTTCTTGGTTTCCCCTCTGCAAACCCCCTATCCCAATCCCCCCCCCCTTACCTTGCTTCTATGAGGGTTCTCCCCCACCCACCGACCCACCCACTCCTGCCTCACTGCCCTAGCATTCTTCTACACTGGGGCATCAAGCCTTCACAGGACCAAGGGCCTCCCCTCCCACTGAAGCCAGATAAATCCCCTCAGCTCCTTCAGTTCTTCCCCTAACTCCTCCATTGGGGTCCCTGTGCTCAGTCCAATGGTTGGCTGTGAGCATCTGCATCTGTATTGGTCAGGGTGTGGCAGAGCCTCTCAGGACACAGTTGTATCAGGTTCCTGTCTGCAAGTGCTTCTTGACAGCAGCAATAGTGTCTGGGTTTGGTGTCTGCATTTGGGATGGATCCCTAGGTCGAGCAATCTCTGGATGGCCTTTCCTTCAGTCTCTGCTCCACTCTTTGTCCCTGTATTTCCTTTAAAGAGGAACATTTCTGGGTTAAAACTTTGGACATGGGTGGGTGGCCCCATCCATCAACCGGGGGCCTTGCCTAACCTCTGGATATGGTCTCAACAGGTTCTCCCTCCCCTTTGTGGGGTATTTCAGCTAATGTCATCCCTGCGGGGTCCTGGGAGGCTCTTGCTTTCCTGACATCTGGAACTTTCTGGTTGCTACCCCCAGCTCCCCCTCCCCCATTGCTACACAGCTCTGTTCAATATCATGACCCTCTGGTTCTTAGCCCTGAAGTTGAAATGTGTGCCGGCCACTGCCAGGTCCACTGGTGTTTTAAGGAATACTGGGAGTGCCATATAGGAACGGAAGGGGTGAACTTGTTAAGCTATTCAACCTGTGATTGGTGCTGTTTTCCTGTCATTTTAAGGGTCTACCTATTGGGTGGGAGGGAAGATGTCAAATAAATAAATAAATAAATAAATAAGTAAATAAATAAATAAATAAATAAATAAATAAATAAATGTACAATTTAAAAATATTACGATTAAACATAAGCTGGTTTCTCATAAAAGAAATTTAAAAGAGTCTGAATTTTAAGACAGTACAATGGCTGCTTTTTGTTGTTTTCTTTGTTTGTTTGTTTGTTTTCGAGACAGGGTTTCTCTGTATAGCTCTGGCTGTCCTGGAACTCACTTTGTAGACCAGGCTGGCCTCGAACTCAGAAAAGATCCTACCTCTGCCTCCCAAGGCATGCGCCACCACGCCCAGCTCAATGGCTGCTTTTTGTCTCTGTTAATTTACACAATTGTACTGGGAATTTAATAACAGGCATTATTTTCACAATAAAATTGCTACTCCCTACCCTTCCTCCAAGAAACACAGGGAAGAGAGGTAGACATGCTTAGCACAGAGGGTTTAGGAAGGATAACTGGGGGACTGGGGAGACACACAGTGGGCTAAGAATGTTTGTTCTGTGACTACGAAACCCTGAGTCTGAATTCCAGCCCCCAGCTAACAAGCCAGGTGTGGCCCCATGTCCTTGTAACCCTAGCATTTCAGGGTGGGGACAGGTGGATCCTCAGATCTTGCTGGCCAGCTGACCTAGCAGAAATGGCACACGTCTGGTTCAGTGAGATAAACTGTGTTAAAAGAATATGGTGGATAAAGATAGAGGAAAGCACTTGGTGCCTCTCTGGCCTCTGCTTGTGCATGCAGGCATGCACCTACATATTACAGCCACATGCAAAGGACATACACAAGCACCTACATATTACAGTCACATGCAAAGGACACACACACGCACCTACATATTACAGTCACACATATATCAAAGATCCTGTCTCAAAAAACTAAATAGCCACCATTTCTAGACCATTTATAAAGTAGATAATTTTTAGGGTAGTTTTGGGTTAAAAAAAAAAAAGAATCGAAAGTAGAGTTACAATAAGCTTCCTGCCCCCACACAGCCAGACTCTGCAATTTCCCCATTTCCCTCCATTCCTGTTAAACAGCAGCGTCATCTCCCTGTCTCCCCACGCCTAGAGCGCTCAGTTGGTTCTGCTCCTGGTTGACTTCGCTGTGTTAAATACCCCCTGTGTGCGGGAGCACAGTATGTGTTTGCTTGGCTTGCTTCACTAGAATTTTTTCAAAGTTCATACACGTAATAGAATAGAGCAGAATTTCTGACTGTTTTGAGATAGGATCTTGCTACATAGCTCAGGTTAGTCTGGAGCTCACTATTTAGTCTAAGCTAGCCTTGAACTTGCAGCAATCCCCCTGCTTCAACCTCCCAAGTGCTGGGACTACACACATGAACCACACCTAGCTTTTACTTAAGTTTTCTTTGCTGTCTGTATTTATTTTTAATTTTACGTGTATAGACAGTTTTGCTGTGAGCCCTGGCTATCCCAGATCTCCATCTATTATAGTCCAGGCCTCTGTCTTACACTGATCCCCCTGCCTCTGCCTCCTGTGTGCTGGCATTGCAAGTGTGATCTACCCCACCCAGCCTTTCTGAGCCTTGCAAAACAGAATTTGTAGTTTGGAGAATGTAACTTTTGTGTTCTTTTTGCTTTTTCTTTATTATTTTGGATGTTACTTTAAATACAGTTGTTTTCTTAATTTCATTTTCAGTTGGTTAATTAAAAAAGAAATACCCTGACTTTTGTATCTTTATTTGTGTCCTGTAGCTATGTCAAGCGCATTACATTAGTTCTGATTGTTTTTCAATGCACTTCCTGGAATTTTCTATACATAAGACCTTTTATCCACAAAGAAAACAAAACACAAAACCAAGTACCTTTATTCTCTACATCCATAGGCCAGACATTGTGGTGCATGCCAACCCTGGGGAGGCTGAGACACAAATTACATGCTGGCCTGGGTTATACAGTGAGTTCTAGGTTAGTCTGAGTTAGAGCTAAAACCTATACAAAATTCAAACAAACAAACAAACAAAATCAGACTGGGCATGTGTGGTACATTCCTTTAGTCCCGGCACTCAGGAGGCAGAGGCGGCAGATCTCTTGAGTTCAAGGCCAGATTGGACTACCGAGTGAGTTCCAGCATGGCCAGGGAGATACAGAGAAACATTTCTTTAAAAAACAGTGTGTGTGTGTGTGTGTGTGTGTGTGCGCGCCCGTGTGTGTCTGTGTGTATGGGTGTGTGTGTGTGTGTGTGTGTGCGTGTGTGTATGTGTCTGTGTGTCTGTGTGTATGGGTGTGTGAGTGTGTGTGTATGTGTGTGTGTGTGTGTGTTTCCGTGTGTGTCTGTGTGTATGGGTGTGTGAGTGTGTGTGTGTTTGTACGCGCGCGCATGCGTGTGTGTGTGCATGTAAATTGCTTCAGGAAGCTGGAGAGATGGCTTAGCAGAATGAGCTTATCCAAGTTATCAGAGTTTGGATGCCAGCTCAGGAATGCCCGCAATTTGAGCGCCAGGAGATCTGGTGCCATCTTCTGGCTTCTGAGGGCACTGCACCTCCCCCACTATAATAAAACCCAAACAAATCATTTAAAAGCCTCAGGAAAGAAAGCCGTTATGACTGTAAGTACCAAAGTGACAGACTGGATTACCGCAGTCCTGACAAGCACAGTGTAAGTAGAAAGCCGCTTAATGATTCAGAAAAGCTTTCCAGTGGCAGAGGAGTTGGAAACTACAGGCAAAAAATAAACAATACTGAAGTCTCACAGATCTTCTGGTTTCAACAAAGCCTGTGTAATTAAATGTAGAGCATGCTATTATCATTCGTATGCCTTCATTTCTCTCTCATTGTGTCTGTGAAGATCATGAGAACCAGTTCAGATTACAGTAATAAGCACTGGGACCCTGGACACAAAGATGAAGCAATTAATCAAATCATCAAGCCATTAAATCAATGAATGTGGAGGTGACTGCAGAAGCCAGGGCCTGCAAAGTAACAACCCACAGGAGGCAAGAAGAAAATCTGTCTCAACCTCACTTAGTCAGCCAATGTTGGTTCAGACTTCTAGAGTCAGACCCAGAGGGTTTATAGCAAGTATACAGTACAATTTAGAAAAAAGCTTTATGAAGATGGGTTCTAGAGAGAGGCCACATGTGTTATCTTACGGGACTAGGGGAGGATCCCACCTCTGGGCCTGGCTGTGGGGATCTGGCCATACAGATAACACAAAGGTCACCTGGACTACTAAGTATCTCAGGTCCTGGCTGTGGTAGCTTGGTGTGGCCTGGCTCTTCAGAACACACAAATCACCAGGTTGTTGACCACCACCACTCCAGCCTTCTGGGTAGAAAGACAGGTTACACATGTCTCCTGTTGGAGAGAGACAAACCTGCTTAACACTCCTGGTTTCCCCAGGGCTTATCTGTGAGCACAAGGTCCTTTGTGCTCCCGCCACAGCGAGAGGGGAAAGTGTGTGTATAGGGAGGGTGGGAGTAGGTGACTGTTAAAGAACAGAGCAGACTCTTCAGAAATTACATTTGTTCATTGAGTGTATGTGTAAAGTGTGCACATACCACTGTGTGTGTGTGGAGGTCAGAGGGCAACTTGGAGGGATGGCTGCATTACTTCTCCCGTGTAGGTCCTGGGACGGCTTGACAGCAAGTGCGTTCATTGCTGAGCCATCTTGCCAACCCTACAATCAACTTAATATTTAAAGTTGAACTGCAGCTTGGATACTGACTTGAAGTAACCAACAGTGAAAAGGTGCTTTAAGCAACTGGAGAAAAATTCAGAAAGGGACTATGTAATAAACGAGACCAACAAGCAGTTGGAGGGCCTAGAGAGACAGCTCAGTGGTTGAGACACTTGCTGTTTGCAGGGGACCCTAAGTTTAGTCCCCAACCCCCATATCAGGAAGCTCCCAGCTGCCTGCAGCCCCAGCTCTGGGAATCCAGCATCTTCTGAACTCTGCAAACGTGCACTCACACAAATACACATAATCACAAAAACACAAAACTTTTAAGCCAGGAGCAAGGCTGGAGAGATGGCTCAGTGGCTGCTCTTGCAAAGAACATGGGTTCAGGTCCCAGCACCCATGTGACAGCGCACAACTGTCTGCAACTCCAGTTCCAGAGGATCCAATGCCTTCTTCTCACCTCCCTGTGTACCATGCATGCAGGTAGAACACACATATACATGCATAAAAAAACTTAACAGGTTGTTTGTTTGTTTGTTTTATAAAGATTTATTTATTTATTATATATAAGTACATTGTAGCTGTCTTCAGACACACCAGAAGAGGGCATCAGATCCCATTACAGATGGCTGTGAGCCACCACGTGGTTGCTGGGATTCGAACTCAGGACCTTTGGAAGAGCAGTCAGTGCTCTTAACCACTGAGCCTCTCTCCACTCCTTGTTTGTTTTTTAAAGGTAGGGCCTTGGATGGTGACTGTTATCCCACTGCTAAGGAAGCAGAATGGGAAATTCCCTAGTGCCCTCTGGCCGGCCAGCCTAGCCTACGCGGAGAGTCCCTGGCCAGTGAGTGACCTTGTGAAAAGATGGGCAGCATCTGAAGAACAAGGCCCAAGGTTGACCTTTGACCTCCCACATACACAATGACTGGACATCCCAACGTGTGCAGTCCCAACCCCACAAACCACTGAAAAGACTGACAAACTATTTTAAACTTTGTGTCAGAATATCAACTAGGAATTGGAACATTATTTATAACCTAGAATATGGAAAGTAAACATTTGTTTAATGGGAGCTAAATAAATATGTACTTCTAATTTTTTTTTTTAGTTACTTATTCATCGTGTCTGTTTGTGGATCAGACACCTTGCAGGAATCAGTTCTCCTATCTGTCACAAGGGTCTGGAGGACGGAGTTAGAGTCATCCCGCACGGTGGCAACAGTGTTTACCCCGAGCCACCTCACCAGCTCCTGAGCAGCTTCTCAGTACAACTCACTGCTCCTACAAATATAGTTGTTTCTGGGTCAAACTTTATTACCCCCATTACTTACCATCATTTTGGAGGAATGCAAATACACAAGAGAGAAACTAAAGGCAAATTAGAAAAATAAGAAAGATGAGATTTACCTCTGGGTAAATACATTTGCATACTAAAAAAATTAAAGAGAATCTGTAAAAGTGTCTTTTCTTTGCTAGATATTAATTGTGGTCTCAGGCTTACCGCCTCTGTCGGCTAACCTAGGCCTAGTCCCAGAAGTGTTTAGCCTCCGTACACTCTAACCTAGGCCCAGAATGTTTTAGCCTCGGCGACTTACTGCTGAGCCAGCTCACCCCTTCCTAGTTCTTTCTGAGCTCTGGCTGGCTGACTCAACTCTGCTGTTCTGGATCAAACTCCTTTTCAAGCTGACTTGATTCAAGTCGGATTTTCTTTTAGCCTCTGAATTGCTCCGCTTGGCTTCTAACTAACTCCAGCAATCTTTTCTAGTCTTCTGGCTCCTTCTCATTCTCTGGCTCATTCTGTCTTCACCTGTGTCCAGCTTGTTCTCTCTTCAATCTGTCTCTGTAAAGCTCTCCTGGTAACACCTCCTCCTCCTCCCTCTCTGCTGCTCCACTCTCCCTCTCAACTCCACTGCACTGCTCTCCCCGGACTCTGCTGTATCCCTGCGCTGCACTCTCCTCTTCCTCCTGCGCTGTCCCTTTCCTCTCTCTTCTCCTGAGAGTTGGGCATATCCTATTCTGTCACGTTTTCTGCCACTCAGTTAGACATCACTTTCAAAGATGGGTGTTTCCTTTTACAAACTAACGTTACTTGTTTGGGATTAAAGGTGAGTACTAACAGCATGCCTGTATTGTAGCCAGAGGGATTAAAGGTGTGTGCTAAGTACTAGGTCACACCCTAACTAGGAACAGGTTCCAATATCCTGTAACAAGAATCAATTGAAAAATTCATAAAGAAATAAAAACAAGGTAGCTTACTATGAGACAGAAATCAGTATTTTTCAAATATGTAAATACACCCATTTCAAATATACATATATGAGAAAATTATAAGACATGTTAGAAATAACCACATTTTAATATGCAAAATGTAATAAAAGGCAAACTTCCCATAAAAACACTTATCAAGAAACTAGCAAAAAGCCTGCAAGACACCTTAGCATAACCTGTTACCAAGACAAAAGACCTGAGTTTGATATCTGAGACATTCATATACAATTTTAAATTTAAAATTTAAAAACAGAAAATCTAAAGGATATTCTTTAGGCAGAAGTAGATTCTAGAACAAGGTAAAATAATTCTGTAATTTTGTCCAATAGGGAATCAGCTTGTCTTTAACAGTCAATAAGCACATTCAGGTTAAAAAAAAAAATGTCTCTTGTGGATACAACTCAGCAGCAGAATACACTCCGGGGACACTAATTGCTTCAACTGGGATGCAATTTTGTATCTTTTCTGTCTGCTAAACCTAAACCTAAACCTAGGGAAGATTTTGGAGCTGTCCTTCTATGAAGGACCCTCCCCCTCTTTAAGGAACAGCAGAGCAAATGTAGAGACCAATGAAATGTTGGCTTATGTAGCAGTTTTCTCCGAGATTAAAACCTTCCACTTTTGGAGGGGAGCTCATTTAAAAGACTCAGGATGTTCTTAGGGAAATAAAAAATTCCATCCTGCTGGATCAGAAAGTGAACAAGTTAACAGTTTCAGGAAGTTCCTGAAGCTGACCAGATTTACTAGGTCTCTTACTCTTTTTTTTTTTTTAATTAGATATCTTCTTTATTTACATTTCAAATGCTATCCCCTTTCCTACTTTCCTCTCTGAAAATCCCCTATCCCCTTTGCCCCTCCCCCTACTCCCCAACCCACCTACTCCCAATCCTGGCCCTGGCATTCCCTTATACTGGGGCATAGAACCTTCACAAGACCAAGGGCCTCTCCTCCCATTGATAGCCGACTAGGCCATGCTCTGCTAAATATGCAGCTAGAGACATGAGTACCACCATATATTTTCTTTGATTGGTGGTTTAGTCCCAGGGAGCTCTGGGGTACTGGTTAGTTCATATTGATGTTCCTCCTGTGGGGCTGCAAACCCCTTCAGCTCCTTGAGTACTCTCTCTATCTAGGTCCTTCATTGAGGACCCTGTGCTCAGCCCAATGGATGGCTGTGAGCATCCGCTTTTGTATTTGCCAGGCACTGGCAGAGCCTCACAGGTGGCATCTATATCAGGGTCCTGTCAGCAAAATCTTGTTGGCATCTGCAATAGTGTCTGGGTTTGGTGGTTGTTTATGGGATGGATCCCCAGGTTAGGCAGTCTGTAAATGGTCATTCCTTCAGTTTCTGCTCTGAACTTTGTCTCTGTAACTCCTTCCATGGGTATTTTGTTCCCCCTTCTAAAAAGGATTGAAGTATCCACACTTTGGTCTTCCTTCTTCTTGAGTTTCATGTGTTTTGCAAATTGTATCTTGGGTGCTCTGAGTTTCTAGGCTAATATCCAATTATCAGTGAGTACATATCATGTGTGTTCTTTTGTGATCAGATTACCTCACTCAAGATGATATCCTCCAGAGCCATCCATTTGTCTAAGACTTTCATAAATTCATTGTTTTTAATAGCTATATAGTACTCCATTGTGTAAATGTACCACATTTTCTGTATCCCTTACTCCTTAAGCACATGAATGCAGTAAGGACCAATGGTAGACACTCAGACAAACTGAGCTACCTGGGAAGCACTCTGTAGCCTGCTGTGTGGTGAGCTCCAGTTTTACAACTGTTATGAGCTGTCATCTATGCTGGGGTGGGATCTGGTGGTACAGCTGTCTCTGATCATTTCTGCTCCTATAAGTAACCCATTACCCATATTCCTTCAAGTAACCCCAATAAAACTCATTGGCTTACCAAGTTGGACTTTGGCATCAGTACCTGCGTCTGTTATTGGTTCTCAACCTGGGCTGAGTAGGTGTTTGTATGTCCCCAGGAATAGTGTCCCACACTAAGACCCTCCCCCAGTCTCTTGCTTTGTCTCTTTGTTTATCTCTTGTTTACACAACTGCTAGAGAGATATTACTAAAATACAGATCTGATCATGACTTTTTCCTCAAAAATGTTAGATGCACACCAACTGCCAGCGAGCCTGTGGTACACACTGAACATGCAAGGCTGCAGGAGTCACCTCAACTTCCTGTTCTTAGCTCCACTATGCTCTTTGCATTGTTTGTGAGTCATGCCAGCCCTAACGGTGCCCCTGAGCTTTCAGCTTCATGTGACCTTTCGCCCCCTCCACCCAGTCTTCGTGCAGTCATCGTCTCCATTTAAAATGCAGCGCATCAGTGGCTTACTCTGTTGGTGTGAGCAGTTTGCCGTCCTTGCTGTCAGCGGTTGTTCCCATCTGTATTTATTACGGTTCTACTTACTCCTGTTTTCAAACTTTTTTTTTTTTTTTTTTTTTTTTTTTTTTTTTTTTTTTAGAGCATCTTTCTTCACATAGGCCTGGCTTTTCTAGAACTTCTTACATAAACCAGGCTGGCTTTGAAGTCACAGAGATCCACCTGCCTCTGTCTCCTGCAAGCTGAAATTACAGATGTGTGCACCACAAACTACTTTAGCATTGCAGTATTATCTATGCTCCCAAAGTTTTTGGTTTTTGAACAGAGTCTTACTATGGTGTCTAGTCTTGCTCTGTACTCCTGCTTTAGCCTTTCAAGCAGTTAAACCTGCAGGCACACGGCATGCCCACACCTAGCAGCTACAACATTCTTGAAGTTAGAACTAACTTTTTTCATCTGATTAGGCCTAAACATAACTTACTATCTGTCCACATATTTTGGGGTGGGTAGGCTTAAACCATAAACACATTATGTAGCCCAGCTGTCTTGGAAATCACTATAGATACCAGGCTGGCTTCCAACTCATAGAGGTCATAGATTAAGGGTGTGTGCCACCACCTTTGTACCTGGCATGTCCATTTACAGGACAAAAAAGTGTGGTTGGCATATACAGACACCAAACCCAGACACTATTGCAGATGCTAAGAAGTGCTTGTTGACAGGAGCCTGATCTCCTGAGAGGCTCTGCCAGAGCCTGACAAATACAGATGTGGATGCTTGCAGCCAACCATCGGACTGAGCCTGGCAACCCCAATGGAAAAGTTAGGGAAAAGACTGAAGGAGCTGAAGTGGTTTGCAACCCCATAGGAAAAACAACAATATCAACCAACTAGACACCCCAGAGCTCCCAGGAACTAAACCACCAACCAAAGAGTATACAGAGGGTACCCATGGCTCCAGCTGGATATGTAGCAGAAGATGGCCTTATCTGGCATCAATGGTAGGAAAGACCCTTGGTTCTGGGAAGGCTCGATGCCCCAGTGTGGGGGAATGCCAGGGCAGTGAGGTGGGAGTGGATGGGTGGGTGGGGGAGCACCCTCATAGAAGCAGGGGAAAAGGGGATTAGATAGGGGTTTTGCAGAGGGGAAACTGGAGAAGGGGATAACATTTGAAATGTAAATAACATTTGAAATTTAAATAAATAAAATATCCAAAAAAAGGGTGGGGTTGGGGTTTACAAAGAATGAAATAAGAGTGTATGGCAGGGGCCACTGGAGAGGGGGACCCAGAGGTTGAGAGCACTGGCTACTCTTCCAAAAGTCTCACGTTTGACTCCTAGGATCCACAGTCCAGTCCCAGGGGATCTGACCCTCTCTCTTCTAGCAAGTGTGGCCACCAGGTACGTAGACATACATTCAGGTAAAATACCCATATAAATATAAAATAGATAAAAATTCAAAATTTCTATTAAATTTAAAATGTCTTAAACAAGAGTATATGACAGTAAATATTCAGTAACTGTTAACTCTTCCCCATGGGATAAGAGTAGACATGGAAAAACGGCTAGTGCTAATTTATCCTCTAGCACAATGGCTCTCAACCTGTGGGTCACAACCTTTGAGGGTCAAAGAACCCATTCACAGGGGTCACCTAAGAGCATTGTTTTTTTGTTTTTTTTAGATTTATCTATTTATTATATGTAGATACACTGTAGCAGCCTTCAGATGCCCCAGAAGAGGGCATCAGAGTTCATTGCGAATGGTTCTGAGCCACCCTGTGGTTGCTGGGATTTGAACTCAGGACCTTTGGAAGAGCAGTCAGTGCTCTTAACCACTGAGCCATCTCTCCAGCCCACCTAAGAGCATTGTTAAACACAGATATTTACATTATGATTCATACAAGTAGCAAAATTACAGTTATGAAGAAGCAATAAAAGTAACTTTGTGGTTGGGGTCACCAAAAAATAGGAACTTGTATTAAAGGGTCGCACCCTCAGAAAGGCTGAAGATTGCTGCCAGAGCAGCAATAGAGTCTAAAAACTGTGACCAGTGCATCTTTAGCCTGGCACAGTGACGCACAAAAGACCACAGTCCTAGTCTGTGAATCTCGAATCCAGCAAATGCTATACAGGAGACTGCTTTGTTTTTCTTGGAAGGAAAAAAAATGCTTTGACCAGGAGCTCAGTTTGTTGTTAAGCTTAGGTACATAGTTAAGTTTGAGAAAACAGCCTTATCCATTTGAGACTTTATCTCAAAATTAAAACAAAACAACACAAGCTCAGGAAACCTGGCTTCAGAAGTTCCCTTCCTGCTGTGATCCTTCTGCCTCTGCCTCTCACGTGCCAGGACCACAGGCACAGATCGCAGTGGCCAGCTTCACGGGCAGTTTTAAACCCTGAGAGAAGCTGCTGAGGTCCAGTTTATCCCAGAAATTTATGGTTCTCACGACACAATAAGTACCTAATAAACGCTGGCTAGCACCATAACCAACATAGTATGGACGCAGTGTTCTTTATTAAATTGTAAATGAGATACTTTATTTCAAATACAAAGAAGGAAAAACACTTTTTTTAATATCATGTAAATTTGTCAAAGAATCACGAATAGATTTGTGCATCTCAGTGGAAGACTGAAATGTTCACTGGTGTATACAGAAGACAGGGGCTCGGGAAGGTCACCTTAGTCCTCCAGCCTGCTGGAGGACTCCAATGTCTACCAGCACAGAGTCCACAACTCTCAGAAAAATGCCCTGTTGTGTCCACAAAGAAAAGGGCCCTGGGCAGAGAGAAGGGAAGTAGAGTTGTCACTGGAAGCACCAACGAGAGGAGAAATGAAACAATCTTAGTTAGCATCGCTGCGTCCCTCTCAGGAGCGCCATGCCCACTCCCTTCCAAAGCCACCAATATCTTGCACCATGAAGGAAGGAATCTGAGAAGAGATGGGCTGGCTGGCTGGAATCACATCTTGGGGAAGCTGGCCATGTTGGTAATGCCGCAGGCGTTGTTCTTATTCCGAGCCAAGAGAGCATATCCTTTGTTTCCCCAGCTCTCTCCCCAGCTGTAGGACCAATCAAGAAAAATACATAGGAGCATACTGTATGCAGTCCTTAAAACACGTACTGTATTTTGTCAAGTACTGATGTGTGTATATGTGTGTGTATGTGTGTGCGTGCACGAATGCAGTGGCAGCACATGTCTTCTTTAATGGCAGCACTTTGAAGGTAGAGGCAGAGGCAGGTGGACCTCTGTGAGTTTGAGGCCAACCTGGTCTCCACATTGAGTTCCAGGACAGTCAGAACTACACAGAGAAACCCTGTCTGAAAAAAACAGCAAAAACAATAATAAAGTCAGGATGTGGAAAGAAGGCATGCTATCCAGGTTGGTTTTGTAACAGTTAGTGTTAATTGCCAACTTAACAGAATTTAGAATCGGTTAGAGATGGGCCTCTGGGAAATATCTCAATTGTTAATTGATGTGGGAGAATTAATCCCTGAACAGATCCGGTACTACGTAAATGGAGAGAAACTGAGCGGAACACTAGCCTGCATTCATTGCGTTCACTACTCTACTCTGATCACAGACAGGATGTGACAGCGGCTACAAGCTCTGGCTGCCCGGCTCTCCCTGCCGTGGTACCGTCCCCTGGAACTGGAGAATAAGCCCTCTCTTCCTCAGTTGTTTTGTCAGAATATTGTATCACAGCAACAGAAGAAACTGAGACAGGTCTTAAAGATGCTAGAGACTGCTTCTGACAAAGATGACAAGGCAGAGGCAGGCGATCTCTCTGGGTTTAAGGCCAGCTGGGCCTACATAGAGAGTTCCAGGACAGCCACAGCTACACAGGGAGACCCTGTGTCAGGGGAGGGAGAGAGGCCAGGGTTGGTAGCACATGCTTGTAACCCCAGCACTACTCAGGAGGCAGAAGCAGGCAGATCTCTGTGAGTTCCATCCTAGCTTGGCCAGCAGGGGCTATGGAATGAGGCCCTGTCTCAAAAAGCAGAGGGAGAAGAAGAATAGAGGAGGCAGGAGAGGTGAAAGAAAAGGAAAGCGTGATGTAAGAGTTGTGTGAGGCCAGGCAATGGTGGTGCACACCTTTAATTCTGGCACTTGGGAGGCAGAGGCAGAGGCAGAGGCAGAGGCAGAGGCAGAGGCAGAGGCAGAGGCAGAGGCAGAGGCAGAGGCAGAGGCAGAGGCAGAGGCAGAGGCAGAGGCAGAGGCAGAGGCAGAGGCAGAGGCAGAGGCAGAGGCAGAGGCAGAGGCAGAGGCAGAGGCAGAGGCAGAGGCAGGCAGATTTCTGAGTTCAAGGCCAGCCTAGTCTACAGAGTGAGTTCCAGGACAGCCAGGGCTACACAGAGAAACCCTGTCTTGGGGGGTGGGGGAGAAAGGAGATGTATGAGGCTGAACCTGAAGGATGAGTTGACTTTGGGTCTATGGGAGTGGTGGGATGGTGGAAAGGTGTGACAGGTAAGATAGATGGGAAAGTGCCATATGATATGACAATGTGACTCAAATCCAGCGTATGGACAGACTGGAGCAGGAGACAGATCTGGAGGGGTGGAATAAGACAAAGGAAGAGTTCTGGGCCATATTGAGCTCAAGGCTAGCCTGAGCTACAGGAGAGCCTGTCTCAAAAATTCAAAACCAATCAAACAAACAAACAAAAACATCGGGTCAAATGAGATACCTGGGAATGAACTGGTCGGTTAAGTCTGATTGGGCTGCGAGAGACCAACACAAACATCTGCCCATCTGCTTGTGTGCTACTAAGCATCTTGCCCAACGGGCAGCTGTCCAGCATATACTTTTAGCACTATTGTCCACCCATCATATGTTAGTTTCATAATTGACAAGGTCAGTGTTACCTGTTTTTAATTATCCAGTGCTTGCTTCCCTTCTGGGTGCCATAGCCCACCACCAACACTGCATGGTTCACATTATCACGGTCACAATTTTCATCATAGTACACACCTACAACACAAACTCTGGATGAGGTTCTCTGAACATAGGCAGCCCGTGCGATCCCTTGCCTCGGGATTTACAGCTGAGACACGAAGCACTGCAGCAGCTGCAAGACTGTGAAAACTAAGCACTCAATCCTCTTAGGGCCACACCCACACCCTAGAAGAGGGGGCTCTACAGGAAGAGAAACTCACCTCTGCTGTAAAACTGGAAAGATGCCAAGCTTGCATCGATGGACACAGAGATGGGTCCTACCCGCGCCACTGCTCTCTTCAGGGCTTTCTCGTTCCCCACAGGAATCTCTCTGTACCCTCTGCATTTAGCTGCCTTTGCCGTGGCGTTATACATACAACTTTCATCCTGGGAAATAATAATCAAAGGTGGATCAGAGCAGAGTCAATCAAATGGCAATGAGTTGGTGAGAAATCCAACCATGTTACAGGCAACCAACTAGTCTTTGGGTCTTACCGTTTTAGAACATTATGAAGCCAGGTACGGGAATGTACACTTGTAATCCCAGCAATCAAGAGGCTGAGGCAGGAGGATTGCCATGAGGTCAAGACCAGCCTGAGTTACACAGTACAATCCTGTCTTAAAAACAAAAAGACCCAAAAATGTGTAAAATAAAAATAAAAATAAAAACCTCAAGTCATTTCCTGCTTTCTAGAATTTACAAAAACCAACTCCAGAAGGAAAAGATACTTTCTTTCCTTTATATGCGCGTATTTATTTGTGTATCTTGTCTGTCTGTGTATGGGGTGTGCACCTATGTGTGTATATGCACATAGGTGTGCACACATTTTCTTGAAGGCTAGAAAAAAAGCACTGGATCCTGGGAGCCAGAGTTCCAGGTAGTTGTGAACTGCCTATTGTGGGTACCGGGAATAGATTAAGGTTGTCTGTAAGAGAAAGCAAGGACTCTTAACCAATGAGGCAGCTCTCCAACTCCTTGTTATTGTCATCATCTTCTTTCCTTTCTTTTTGAGACAGTATATGATGTAGTCTAAGTTGGCTCTGAACTCATAGTTTGCAAGCCTCACAGTATGAGATACTGTTATATTCTTGGTGGAAATGCATCCTCCTACATACTAGACCTTAAACACCTTAAGGTTGTATCTAAAAGAACACATATCTAAATACCAACAGTACTGTCAGCAATTGATGGGACGGTTTAAGGTTAAAGTGCCTTAATTTCTCAAAATCTGTTCTCTGCCACATGATTCTGGTATTAAACTGCTCAAATCAACCAGATGCAGTGACACATCTCTGCAATGTCAGCATGATATAAGAGGATTTCAGTCTATAAACCTTGGTGCTGTATGGTTGAAAGAAAGAAAGAAAGAAAGAAAGAGAGAGAGAGAGAAAGAAAGAAAGGAAGGAAGAAAGGAAGAAGAGAAGGAAGGAAAGAAGGAAGGAAGGAAAAGAAAAGGGAGGCATGAATGAAATATACAATCTACAAATGAAATAAAGTATCTTGTGAATGGACTGAAAAGAAAATCAGGGCCTGGCATGGTGCAGACATTGACCCCATCACTTAGAAGGGAAAGCACTGCCTATTCTTCCAGAGGTCCTGAGTTCAGCTCCCAGCAACCACATGGTGGCTCACAACCACCTGCAATGGGTCCAATGCCCTCTTCTGGTGTGTCTGAAGAAAGCGATAGTGTACTCACATCCATAAAATAAACTTTACAAAAAGATTCTAGTTGCTTAAATGGGAGATAAAAGTAATTTACAAAAAGCTAAAAGAGGGTTGAGGAACATGACTCAGCGGTGGTGGGCTTTCCTAACATTACGAGGCCCAAGGATCAACACCCAACATGACAGTAAGGAAAGAAAGACAACTGACCCAATGCAGCACCTAATTATTTACAACACTTGAATCTACATTAATGGATACACGTGGGACTCTACTGCTAGACTCTCGGGTGGTAGAATGTCTGATAAGTGCTGCATCTCAATCATTAAAATCCCAAACTAGGCCCAATTACAAGAGTCTCCAAGCGCTTCCCCAAAATCCAGGCATGTGACAGATCATAAGAGTCTGACTTGGCCAACCACACCCTAAACTCCATTTACTTCCATAAACACATGTGAGGAATTAGGAAATGAGGGACTGTGAAGCACAAAGGATATTACCACAAATATAGATTCAGTTCCTAGCTGGATTCCTGGCACAGACCCCAGGATTTCTAGACCCCAGGATCTCAATGTACCACCTGAGTAGAGAGAGCCCAGATCCACATTTGAACTGTTTAAAGCTCACAATCCCTTCATCTCCTTTTAACTGGGAGAACACACTGGGGAAAGACATCAGGATGCCCCATAGTGGCTTCAAATCCAAGAACACTCCCCAGCAACTTCTGTGAGATGAGACAACCCCCACTCCCAGACAGTGTGAGCAGTAGTCTATTGGATCTCTGTGTGTCCAGGGCAGTCTGGACTATAATATCAACACACACCACACAAACACACACACACACACACACACACACACACACACACACATAAAAACTATTTTCAATAAACAGGTTGGTGTAATGCTGGATAAATCACAGGAGCTGGGTAGAAGGGCCCCTCTGACATCATAAGGATCTGCTCTTGCTGAGGACCCAGGTTTGGTTCCCAGCACCCACATGGTATCTGTATCAACAGTTCCAGGGAATCCAATGTCCTTCTCACCTCTAGGGGCACCAGGAACACACATGATATATGTACATATATAGATGCAAAAACCTCATATACATAAAAAAAACTTCTAATAAGACATAAGCTGTCATTTGTTAACTGACTAATTATTGGTTCTTTGGTATATTCTTTTCTCAAATATATCCTTAAATTGCTGAGTGGGAAATATATTTAATAATGTCAGTAAATCAACAGGCAACAGATTAGACTCTATATAGAGGATCTCTCCTTCTTTACTTTTTATTTTGGATCTTCGTGTTTTGTCCCATCCTCTACTCCGAGAGGGACTCATATAGGCCAGGCTGGGTACGTTCAGATATACCAGGTATTTAGAATGATCTTGAACTCCTAATCCCCCTGCCTCCACCTCCCATGTGCTGGAAATACAGGCATACACACTGGGCCACTCATTATCAGTTTAGAAGAAGTACAAATGACCAGGGAAACATCGTGGTGAAGATGTGACTGTGGGTCAGGGGCTTTCTTATATACTGCAGTAGGAGCATGATTTCTGGCAACGGTTTGGTATTATATAGTAAAGTGAAGATAAGCTTCCACACCCAGGTGACTATGTTCCAAAGTAACATTCCCTAGCTTCCATGTTACACGGGTGCATGAGAGGAAAGGCTGCAGGAGATAAGCAGATCCTGGTAGGGGGACTGGCGAGATGGCTTAGTTGGTAAAACTTCAGCTAAATATGCCTAATAATTAAAATGTGATCCTCAGGACCTACAGAAGGAGAGAATCCACAAAATTATCTCTGTACTTTGCATGCTATGGCACAAGCCCACCAGGACATGCACACAGATACCACATATACAGATATACACAATAATACATTTTATAAAATCTTGGTTTTGCTACATACAGCAGTATGAATTTGAGTATGCTGTGACATTTCCATAAATATCAAGGAACAGCTGACCTTTTAAGAAAACAAACTGAACATATTTTAACTCATAGTTGCCTATATTTCTATCACTGAAACGTGCAGTTCCTCTTTTAAAGGTCCATATTCCAAGGAACTCTACTACCCGTCAGTCCCAACTGCATTAAAAATGTCACGGGGCTGAAGAGATGGCTCAATGTTTTCCATGATTATGAGAATCTTGGCCTTCTATGGCAAATAATTCTATTAGGAAAACAGGATAGCCATGTCTGGAACCCAGGCCTGTTGGAAGCTTGAGGTAGGAAGAATTCAGGGTTGTCTTCAGCTACATAGTACTTTTAAGGACAACATGGGCTATATGAGATCTTGTCTCAAAAAAAGGGTGGCCAGCCTAGGATACCTAGTTGATCAGTTTGGGATACAGAGTAAGATATTGTCTCAAAATTAAAAGGAAAAAAAAAATGGAAAGGAGCAGGATATGCTAACAGAAAACAAAACCATGCCCGGGGAAGGAGCAGCCCACGGCTACATACTACGGTGGTCTCACCTGGCCCACATATGGGTAAGCATCTTCAGAGTCAATGCCTCCGTTCTGCTGCACGTATTGGAAGGCAGTGGTCATATAGCCGCCTCCACAGCCATAATTCTCAGTCACACAGTCCACAAGATTCTGGGGACTCAGAGCTAAGAGTTTACCAGTTTTCTTCTTGAGTTGGCCCTCCAGGGCCCCGGCAGAGCTGAAAGCCCAACAGGAACCACACTGGCCCTGAGAAACATACAGAGGACCTGTCAGCCATCACTCTTCACAGAGGGTGGGTCTCTCTGCCAGCCTGAGAAAACTCCACCCACAAACACTCAACCATAAAGACTGTCTTTGTTGTGAAGCCCTGCTATTGTCCCCATTGATGACAACTGTGACCACTGTCTCCTTTAACTGAAGTCAAGTACAGTGGGGACTTTATAGCTCTGGCGACAGTTTTCCTGAATTCTAACCCTGACTTTGCATACTAGAAACACAATCTTGAGCAGTTACTGAACTCTGTGCCTCAGTTTCCTTTAAAGTGAGAATAAGTTGGGCTTGCTGGAACATACATGTAACTCCATCACTTGAGTGGTGGAGGCAACAGGTCCAGAGGCTAAAAGGTCAATCTCAGCTATAGACTGAGTTGGAGGCCAGCCTGGGCAAGAGACCTCGTCTCAAAAGAACAAGAAAGTGAGTGATACTAAAGTTGATGAGATTTCTGTGAACACCGAGAGATCTCACTCACGCGAGAATCAGAGACACTATTGATGCACAGCAATCTCTCAGAAAGTGTCAGCTACTATTAGGATTTACTTTCCTGATTGCAGAATTTTCTCTTTCTGAGATTTTTCTAATTTTTAAGAATGAGAATTTCTTGAGGATCAAGGCAGCACCTTAGATCTTGAATCTTCAGCCCACAGCTTAGCGTAAAAATTTTAAAGTAGAAAAAAATCCTAAATATACAAAATAGGTAATGAATTAAGTAACAATATGCTATATTCTTGTAGCATGAACTATACCACAGTCAGATTACCACAGATGCGTGCGCGCACGCACGTGAGCACGCACACACACACACACACACACATACACACACAAGCACACACTACAGAAGGCACCTGGTTCTTGACTGGAGTAACGTATCCTTTCTTTCGATAGTCGATGGAGTCTGGGACCCTGCCTTCCCACTCTGGGGTATAGAGAGTGTCATTACTGTAGGATCGAGAGGGAGGTATTCTGAGTCCCGTCATCTTCTGAACCACTTCTTCACTGGTCTGAGACAAGAAAGGATGCCAAGCATTAGCAGGGACCAGGGTAAAGACAGTGGGCAGGCCTGGATCTGAGAGGCAACTCACCATGTCTCCCAAGTGGTTCATGGCCAGTTCATATGTATGGACACCAAGAGAGGCCTCCAGGTTATGGGCAGAGATTTGCTTCAGGTTTTTCTCCCAAATTAAACGCCGAGAGATTTCATCCACCTAAACAGGATAGTCAGTAAATTTGTAGACTGAGTGGTTATATAGGTAGTTTTAGAAGAAGACATACAACATAAACAGAAAACACAATCTAACTGGGAAACCATAGACTCTTAAGAGTACATACACAAATCTTATGCAAAGGTTTAGAGAGACCATAGAATAATGGCATTACTATGAGAAGTGTTCCTTAAAAGAGCCTTCCCCACATACACCCCATACAGCCCCATCTATGGTACTGGGTATTGGACTCAGTGCCTTGTACATGCTAGACCAGCCATCCGTTCCTGAGCTACCTCTCCAGCTAATACATGTGGGAAGCAGACAGAAGGACTGATGCACAGAAGGAAAAGCTAGCTGCAGAGTTAGAGAATGGGGACTGCTTCCTTGGGCACCTTGCTGTTATACTGCTTCTGGTGAGTCTTCTTCCATAGCTCCCACTGGGTGTCCAGCATTTCCTCCGGAGACAGAGCAAAGCTCACCATGGGTAGCAGCAGAAACTTGAACACCCACATCCTGGCGGAAGGAATAATTAGGGGAGATTTCCACTAGCAGAAATTCACAGGTTGGCTTTGGATGTTCAAATGGCAGCAGACAGGTTATCAGGAAAGTTTTAACCTTTTAAGAGCTTTAAAAATAAATTTTCTACCAGAAAAATAACACACACACACACACACACACACACACACACACTAATCCTAAGGGATTCATAAACTCAAAAGAACACCACATACACACACAGACTTTCTGCCATTTCAGAGACATGGTCTTTTTATGTAAGTCTTTGCTGGCCTTGAGCTCACTATGTTAATCAAGAGGGCCTTGAATTTAAAGATCTACCCCCTCTCCCCTGTGCCAGGACTAAAGGTGTGAGCCATGCCCAAGAATCCCTTCATTTGACTGTGAGACAGGCACACTTGGCTGTATATGGAAAACAAGGAATTGCAGGTGATTCTCACATAAAACAGACAGAAGTTCAGGAGGTGCCGGATCATCTGACTTAATCATTGTAACTCCCGTATGTTCCACCAACACTGCACACACTTTAGGCAACCGCAGTGCGTAGAAGTAACTGGGAAAGGCTCGGCAGCTCTTATGCCACCCCCACCCCACCCCCGTATCCCAGGTAAGGGTGCACATAAACAGAATAAGCACAGTGAGCGTGGTTACAGAGCCAGAGTTCTAGCTACAGTACACTTCAGGCTTTGTGCATAGTATTCTTCCTTGCCTACACCCAGATCTTGCCAGGAGAGGACAGGACCATTTTGATGGTATTTACGTTCACTGTATCTTCATTTGCCTTGTCCACTTTTTTCTTTCCACCTCCTCTCCTTTAGGCAGGAAACAGCTCTGATCATAACCAGATGTCACGGGTAAGTAGCTGTTCTTTTCTCTTTTCTTTTTTCCAAACAGCGACGTGGCTGCTTTACAGGGTGAAAGCCTCAGACACGAATGGAGGTGGAAGATGGAAGGACAGTATTCCGTAATGACCTAAGTTCACAGCTCACAGCTTTTCAGCATCTGCTCTGGCCCCATTAATTTCTTGTGTTGGCTTAATTGCAAGTTCTTAAGTTTAAAAACCATTTCCCACCAGCAGCACATCATATGACTTGTGCAACACTGACGACATTTCATCTACTCTTTGCAAAGCAACAGACTACCCAGCAGAGCACCAGTAACCGGGGTGTGACAGGCTTGCGGGTGGCTGTGAATTCTTCTTCTTCCCCAGGAGTTGGTTAACTCTTAAGTTAAACAGAACTCAGAAAGAGCCCACGCTTGAGACAGGCTTACAGAATCCTCTTCCTCTGATTATACCAACAGCCACATATTCATTCACATAGAAAATCCTAAAGATTTCCATACACATTTAGCTAGAAAATAAACTAAGGATTATGTTGTTATTCAGGGAACTTAAATTATTTGATCCCCAATTCATTATATCCTTTCTCTTCTTAAAATAAGGTTAATTGGTAGGAACAAGACGCTAAAAGATCCAGAAGTTAAAAATGTTACCTGCTGTTGAGAATCTGTTCGCTAGGCTCTTTTCGGATAGGAAGCGTGGCTACTGTGAGCGGAAGACTAAGGGTGCTAGATTTATTCGGTAAGGATTGCGGAAGTCAACTCCAGCAGTGGCTGGAAAATCTGGATAAGGGAGGGAGTCAGGGATAGGATGAAAAGGAGGAGGGGTTAGGGAGGAAGGACACACATTTGCACAATGTGTGTATACAGTATCATATGCCAGTGTGGATAGCTGCTAAGTGTTTAGTTTCATCTGACTGACTTTGGGGGGCAAAAATAAGATAGCACAATATTCAAATTGAGACTTTGGTGGGAGATTTAAGAACACAGCCCTAGTTGTCTCCATTCTTCCTCAAAATGTCTGACTGGCAATTTCCATCTTTTCAACTCATCTAGTTCTGACCCACCTCCTTACTCTGCACCATTTCCAACGTTGTGTCAGATCCTCTTCTGAGATGATGGGGGTGGAGTGAGGGAGAGGGGAGGAAAGGCTAGAAATGTAAGGCTCTAATTTAAACATTTAAAACCGTTTTGTGACTGTTTGCTATTAACTGCTTCTGGGCATGGAGTAGTTTTTCTAACCCATTATGGCTGTACATCAAGGGAGGAGCTGCCCACAAAGTCCAGGTGAGATGGTTCAAAAGTGGCCAGAAAGTCACGTGTGTGAGACAGTGCAGTAATCCCAGATATTCAGGAAGCTAAAGCAAAGCCATCACTGGCTATGGGCACACCTCTGTCCCCTCAACATACACACTGGATGGCAGGGGTGGATGGTTCTCTGTGAGGTCAATGCCACAACAGTCTACAGAGTGAGTCCAAAGTCAGCCAGAGCCATACAGTGAGACGTCTCTAAGTAAGAACTTACTTTCAAGGTCAACCTACTCTAGGCAATTTAGTGAGATCCTGTCTAAAAATAACAACGGCTGGGGCACCAGCCCAGGAATGGCACCATCCACAGTGAGCTGGGCTCTCTCCCATCAACCACTAAGAAATGCCCTACAGGGCCAGGGAGATGGCTCAGCAGTTAAAAGCACTGCCTATTCTTCCAGAGGTCCTAAGTTCAATTCCCAGCAACCACATGGTGGCTCAAAACCATCTGTAATGGGATCTGATACCCTCTTCTGGTGTGTCTGAAGACAGAGATAGTGTACTCATATACATAAACTTTACAAAAAGATTCTAGTTGCTTAAATGGAGGATAAAAGTAATTTACAAAAAGCTAAAAGAGGGTTGAGGAACATGACTCAGCGGTGGTGGGCTTTCCTAACATTATGAGGCCCAAGGATCAACACCCAACATGACAGTAAGGAAAGACAACTGACCCAATGTAGCACCTAATTATTTACAACACTTGAATCTACATTAATGGATACACGTGGGACTCTACTGCTAGACTCTCGGGTGGTAGAATGTCTGATGAGTACTGCATCTCAATCATTAAAATCCCAAACTAGGTCCAGTTACAAGAGTCTCCAAGCGCTTCCCCAAAATCCAGGCATGTGACAGATCATAAGAGTCTGACTTGGCCAACCACACCCTAAACTCCATTTACTTCCATAAACACATGTGAGGAATTAGGAAATGAGGGACTGTGAAGCACAAAGGATATTACCACAAATATAGATTCAGTTCCTAGCTGGATTCCTGGCACAGACCCCAGGATTTCTAGACCCCAGGATCTCAATGTACCACCTGAGTAGAGAGAGCCCAGATCCACATCTGAACTGTTTAAAGCTCACAATCCCTTCATCTCCTTTTAACTGGGAGAACACACTGGGGAAAGACATCAGGATGCCCCATAGTGGCTTCAAATCCAAGAACACTCCCCAGCAACTTCTGTGAGATGAGACAACCCCCACTCCCAGACAGTGTGAGCAGTAGTCTACTGACTACTCCTGATGTGTCAGGATCAGGTGGGTACACGAGAACAGGGCTAAGTGACCAGGGCCCTGTGAGCTCTGAGTCTTGAAATGAAGATTCAACTACGCTCTGTGCCTGTGTGTGTCGAGCTCACTTATGAATGCTTAGTTGTGCATGTCTGTAAAGGGGTCAGGGAGCCGCAATCAATAATATCACACAACACAACACAATTTATAAAAGAAAAAATACTTTGTTTTAAAATCTTTGCTACATGTCATTATTTTTGCCACAGTTAAGGCTTAGCACAGATGGGCAACAAGAAAAAACAATCAAAAATAAAACCGTGAAGGAAAAGCAGAGCGAGCCCCTCAGAGAAGCTTCTCCCCGCCCCCCCTTCTTCAGAAGCCCTGTAATAACTGTACATTATAGTTCAGATCACAGTTAAAAACAAGTCGGTTATTAAAAAACAAGTATTTTATTGGAAACCCAACTTTTTGGTTCAGTAAAATGTGATATAAATATATATGTATACTGTATGTGTGCACATAGAATAAAAAAATAGCCTCCTTTTCCACTCTACTGCCTGGCACCAGACTGGAGACAAACGGAGGGAAACTTAGTAACATTCCCTCAGCCTCTCCACGAGCCTCTCCTTGCCTGGGCTCCTCATGCCCCATCAATACACATAAGAGGTCTTTTCCATATTAACTTAATCTTTGACAGGAGCCAGTTTAAGGAAAAAAAAAAAAAAAAAGGCTGTTGATCTAGGAGACTCACCTGAGGACGGTAAAGGGTAAAAGCAGTTACCTGCATCTGCATTTCTATGGCTATAATTATCAAGTGACCCTGTTGGGATTTAAGTCCACCTAACACAGACTTATGTTTGTGCTCTAAAGCAAACCCCAATTTCAAGATTGCAGAAGGAGCAAAGAACACCAGACTTCAGCAGACCTAAAACTGTTTTGGTGACAGGAAGGAGAGGCTACTGTGCAGGAGGCTATTTGGTTTGCATACTCGTCAGTGAGGACTTTCACTCAAGATAGCTAATCCAAGAAGTTGAGTTTCCATGCAGAAATAACCTCTCCAGAAAAACATGTGTGACTCTGACAGAAAAATGCAGCATTATCCTTGTGGGCAAGTCTGGGATTTCTGACAGTGTTCATGTAGCCAGCCTATTTTGGTAATATCTGCAGCTCTTCCCAATGAGTTGAAAGCACCAAAGAGCAGGAGTCATCCAGCTTGATCACTGTGTCTGTAGGAGACCAACCCTAGCAACAGAAGGCTGGGGGTTGGCCTAAAGTTCCATTTTGGCTGGGTATGAATTTAAGTGCAGCAAAGACTTAATTTAAATACTCTTTGGCTGCAACACTAAATAGAAAAATACCTGAAAAAATTAATTTTCTTAGGACACTTTAAAGAGCAAGCACAAAGTCAAAGAAGATCTGGGACAAATTTTGCATATACTCTATAATAGGGAACAAAACATAGGAGCTCAAATGCCCCCCTCACCCCATCTGTCTCTGTCTCTTACTCTCTCTCTCTCTCTCTCACACACACACACACACACACACACACTCACTCACTCACTCACTCACTCACTCACAAAGATAAGTGTTCATGCTCTCTCTCAGGCCTCTTTCTGGAGACTGCTCACGTCCCAAGGCTCCACACACCCCTACTGTGTTTCATGATCCTCAGTGATGAGGGCATTTCTCCTTTCCTCCACTCCATTCAGAATTTCTATCCAAACAAGCCACAGTATCCAATTAGTGCCTGTCAGATTCTTCTGTTCTGCCCCTTGACTCCAGCACAAATCATGTCTGTGCAACTTCTGGTCAGAAGAAATAAGGACAGGAATTCAGGCCTCACCTATCCTCAAAATTTCAGAGGATCCTAAAAGCCTGGGAAATTCATTTAATTTCTTCTATAACGTTTCTTCAGCAAGTCAAGGGGTGGAAAGGGTACATATCAGGGGTGAGGGAAGGGAAGGGAGAGGAACTTTTATTCTGTTTACAAAAGATTTGCTTTTAAAAACAAACAGTGATTTCCCCCCACCCTTATCCTCACCCCAATAGTTCTATTCGGAAAAGGGGGGAAACATAGTTAGATCAGGAAATTCTTCATTGTTGTAGGTGTTGCTTTGGTCTCCCAGCATGGACAGCATTTCCTAATGAGAAAAAGGGTAGACTTGGGTCACATACCCTTATTTTAGTGAGTTCCCTTCCAGGACCCCCTTCCCCCACCCACACCACCACCATTCCTGAGCCGCACAAGTCTGCATGGCGAGTTCTCTCAACCTCCCTCTTCTGAGAACTCTTTCCTCATTCTCTGTTCTATCTTCCTCTGAGATCATTTATTTTCCTCTTTTCTTGTACTCAATATTTTTAACTGAAGAAATATGCATGCCAACATTTCATTTAACTCCTACAGGCACATCTGAAATGTGCCTAATCACATCTGTTCTCAATCAAACCCTATGTTGCCTTCCTTTGGTCTTTCTGACTGGCTTCTCTGAGATGACCACATTCAATCTTGCAGGCCCCTCAAAGGAAACAGATACTTATAGCTATGATCAGTATGTTCTACTCCATATATTTTCGTATTCTTCTATTTAAATCCATAACTACTACTTTGAGATGTAAATCTCTGTATAAAATTAAAATACCTTTCTTTAGCATCTTTGCATGTTGCTTCCCATCAGTACCTCTGCCTGGTCTGGTTACAGGCTATGTTTATAATTGCTTCAACTGCTGACATGCATCCTCTGTCTCATTCCGTTCAGCCCTAACCAATACCATGTGCTTCTTTCTTCCTCTCTTCCCTGACCGATCTCTCTCTGAAGTCTTTACCCACTCACTTGAAAGACCTCAGGCTGGCTAGGTGCTTGTGCTTGTGTCTGCTGAACATGCTGCTCACTGGAACTAGACCGATGATGGGGCTGCTGGCCCTGCCACTGTGGCCAGACACCCACGCCCTCTGCTGTCCGGGCCTGGAACTGTCCTGTGGTCTGTCCAGTCTCAGGAGCTAGAAATAAGAATAAGCATTTATAGTTGTAATGGAGAGGAGAAACCAGCACACAACTACGTGTAAGTCAGTAGTCTCCATATGCTACCTTCTGCTCTTCTCTCTGCTGGTCAGGGCTGCTTCTATTTTCAAAACTCAGTCTCACAGTAAGTTTCATTTCCTAGATAGCATTTCTGAAGAATTCCTTGTTCATTTACATATGCAGTCTATTAAGTAAGATTGTTATACATATTAAAATGATTCACATGGTCTTTAACTACAGGAGTTAAATGGTTTTCCTATACCATGTTTTTATAATGATTCTTAAGATTCTTACTGTCTTGTGTATGGTGCATGTGAGCTCATGGTGGCGTCAGCTCTCTCCTGGATATGAACTCAGGTTACCCGGTTTGTGTGTCGAGCACTTTGCACAATGAGCCATTTCAACAGGCCCTATGCAAGGCTGTTTAAAATCAAACAGACCTGGACCATGCATTTCCTTATAATTCGGTCAGCACATGCAGGACGCAGGGAAAACAATCATAACTGCCAAGTCCTCCTTCTTTAGTAGTTTGATTTTCCTGTTATCTCCCTTGTCTGCACTTACGAAAGTTGGAGCCACGGTTGGGGAGAGCAGGGTAGGCAGCAGTACCAGATGAGGCAGTGGGAGCACCCGGAAGAGACATAGCACTGAAGGAGGAAGAAGTCTGAAAGTTGTTCACACCAAATTGGGAAGAACGAGTCTTGGCTGTAGCCTGGGTGGGCACCTGCTAAAGGAAGGGGGTACAGAACAAAGGATTGTTAATCGTGTACTGCATTCCTGTAAGTCGATACTCATCAACCACTACCTTCTTCCAAACCCAACCCATTACCTGCTTCTAATGTATACTTCTGATTAACTCCCAATTCTTCCTAAAACTAAATGTTTTAGGAAACTAAAATAAAAGTGAAAAAGAAAAAAACAAAGAATTACAAATTGTGATAATTAAGCTCACTGGATCATGAAATGGGAAAGAGACACTGACATACAAGAGGGACTGGTTGGTAAGAGGGAGAGGCATCACTGGTCTGGAGTAGAACACGTTATGATCAAAATACACTGTATACGGGTCAGTGTGGTGGCACATGCCTTTAATCCCAGCCAGCACTCGGGAAGGAGAGATGAAGGCAGATAGACCTCTTGTGAGTTCAAGGTCAGCCTGGTCTATTAAGTCAGGTTAAGGACAGCCAGGACTCTGTTATACAGAGAAACTCTATTTCAAAAAGACCAAAAAACCCAAAACAACACTATATAAATACATGAAAACATTATTAAAAACCCATTCCTGGGGCTGGTGAGATGGCTCAGTGGGTAAGAGCACCCGACTGCTCTTCCGAAAGGTCCAGAGTTCAAATCCCAGCAACCACATGGTGGCTCACAACCACCCGAAATGAGATCTGACGCCCTCGTCTGGTGTGTCTGAGGACAGCTACAGTGTACTTACATATAATAAGTAAATAAATCTTAAAAAAAAAAACTATTCCTATATATAATCAGCTCATAAATTATGGCAATTAATAGAAAGCATAACATCCATGTGTGTCCAAGTTCAACATACATGTACAGGCTATTGTGCACAAATTAATGGGAACCAGAGATCAACATGTCTTCACTTCATTTGTGTGTGTTCATGTGCATGTCTCTGTATAATGGTTGCATGTACACACAGATGTCAATAACACTGGGTGTTTTCCTTTATTATTTTCCACATTATTATTATTATTTCTTTTTTCTATTGTCTTTGGAGTCAGGATTTCTCTGAGGTCATGGAACTCACTCTGAAGACCAGGCTGAACTCAAACTCAGAAATCTACCTGAATTGGCCTCCCAAGTGGTGGTATTAAAGGTTTCCACCTTATTTTTAGTGTGCATGAGTATGTATGCACATGAGAACACATGCATGCTCTGGCACGCATGTTAGAGGACAACATGCAGGAATTGGTTCTCTCTTCCCCCCAAGGAGATTGGGGATTAAACTCAGGTCATCAGGTCAGGCTCAAGTGACAAAACACTTTCCCAATGGCGTCATCTCTCGGGTCCCAATGGTAGAGTGTTATAAAAGAGAAACCACTCACTCCACACTGCACCCGTTTCTAGATCCTTTTCCTAAAGGCACAACCATTTTCTTTTTTACTGGAATCCCTATGTGTTACAGAGGAATTTGGTGGCATCTTAGGGAGTTCACACCCACACTCAGTTCTGAGTGCTTCTCTTTTGCTCTTGACTTTAAGTGTAAATCTGCAAAGGGTTGTTTAATATAAATTCTAAATCTGCCTCAAAAAGAATAGAAAAAAATTGGAAAAAATAAACTAGAAATGAAACCTCACTGTTAACCCCACCAGAAGAGACTGTTACTTGGCACAGTGGACAATGTCCTCTTTTATTTTCCATTATGCTATTTTGGTTTTGTTCTGTTCTTTCTTTTATGAGACAGTTTATCTCTCACTATGTGGCCCAGGCCCATGCTCCTGCCTCAGTCTCTTTGTTGAAATTAAAGCTGTCCTTTCTCACACCCATTTACTGTATATTGATTAAGAAACTAGTTATTGCCTCTAACATTTTTTGTGAGATACAATAATTTCTAGAGACCGTTTTAAATCCACAATTTAAAAAGTAACTCCAAGGGAGATAATATATGCATGCTTGATTATGTCACCAGTATGAAAACCATGGTAGCAGCTGTCATCAACATCACGGCACATCCTGACCAAGAGTCATGGGCAACATTCCTGAGTATTTTTACACATACACAAAAAAGCTATAGAGAACAATTCTGGAGTCAAGTTTGAGTTTTCATTTTTTTTTAAACTTTTCTAAATTATTATATAGACAAGAGAAATACATAGTAATAAATAAATTTAACATATTTACTATATATTATATAGATGGATACTATATTTTCATAAATAAATGAATATAATTACTAATTTTCTACTTTGGTACTATATTACATAGTCCTAAACAAAGACAAACTCTTTGAATTTACTCCAAACAAGCCTGAGACCAAAGCTGTTCAAACTGCTGTGAATGAGCAGTTCTGTCTTAAGGTGAGCATATGAAAACATAGGTTCTAAAGAGACTTCTGGATGTTATCTCTGGTATTTTAATTATCTAGCTCCTCGCAAAAAAGATGAAAATTAAAAGATGAAGAACAGGAACTGAAAAGGAGGTATCTGACAATAATAAATTTACCTGGAGGAAAAAAAAAAGATCCCACAAACAACAACACACAGGGTCAGACAGGTAAGAGGCGCTACCTGGGCGGCAAAGCCTGGGCGGGAGCTAGAGGTCCAGGTCGGCGCTGATCCCTGGGCAGGGTTGGAGTGACGTGAAATCTGGGCCAGTATCTGCCCTGCAGAAGATGATGGCTGGACAATGGTTACAGGAGGGGTAAGACCACTATTCCTAGGAAGGAACAAATAGAAAGTGAAGGTTAAAAGGTTGACTCCATCACAGAAGCTATGAATCAAAGGACACATTCTATCCCTAGATTCCTCTGATTTCTTGGAGTTAAGGAAAACCTGATAAATTTAAAAACACAAGAAAGACTGACTGTCACACACTGACCACACAGAGACGTTTGGAACCTAGAGCAAGGCAATAGAATAGGTGCAAAAACAGGAGGAAAAGCAGCTTCGTTGTCTCACCCTAGGTCCAGTAAGTTCTACTGCTTTGTCTGAGGTGACCAGAGAAAGCAAGGGAAGATGACACACGGATCCAGCAACTGAACCCTGCAGAGCCCTGTCAAGCAGCACACACATATGGGGCTCACCTGAAATTCTCTGCCGGCCGGGGGTTAGGAGGGAATGAGCTGCCCTGGGAGAACAGCTGTTGGGTGGCAGGGACAGTGCTGGAGGAGATGCCTTTACTCTGATCTGCAGACCAAAAGGAGTTGGGGGAGGGCCATCAAGGGGCTGTAGCACATAGTTTAATCAATTCCTACTTATTCATGAAGTACTGTAACTGAAGTAGAAGTATGCTGACTGGGCAGTCCCATCAGTAATAATGAAACTCAGCCTGTAAAAGGAGCCTGCGGAAGAAACCCATACCTGCAGTGATGCTGGGATAGATTTCTGGAAACCTTGGATCTCTGTCCTGTGCAAAGAGACCTTCTGACTTCTCAAGGGGCTTGCTGTGTTCTGATCCTGCACTTGCCACAGGCTGGACAGAAACCTATGGAATAAAATAGTGAAAACAATCAATAATGTTCAATTTTATATAGAACATTCTCACTGGCACTGATAAATATTGTTTTTAAGATTCATTTTTGTTTTAAATTGTTGTGTCTGTGTCTGTGTATATGAACATAGTGTCTACAGGTGATTGTGAGCCACCCACTATGGTTACTAGGAATTGAATTTGGGCTTTCTCCAAGAGCAGTACTCTCTTAACCACTAAACCATTCTGGTAGCTTCAATATACATTTTAAAGAAATGTTCATTGTCTCCTTATAGGAAAAAGGTACACTCACCTGGGAATGATTATAGCTGGCCAGCCCATCTCTTCCTGGTACCATATCCAGTTCTGTGTGCTGCTGCTGCTGCTGCCTATACGTCAAACATCAGTGTGGAAAGCGATAGGGGAAAATTAGACTTTTAACAAAGAATTTGGAGAAAAAGACTTTAAAAAATAAACCACATGCAGCAACAACAAAAATATGTGATTGCACATCACTACACCCAGCTAGTTTTTACTTGAAAAGCTAACTATTTCACCATTTCTTACCTGGATGGCAGCTGCCCTGTACCCATCTCTAGGGATAAATTGGCTGTCGGACCTAGCTGTGACCTTGGGATGGTGTTGGACAGTGTAGGCCGTGGTTCCTGGCTAGAGTTCCTAGGAAAATAGAGTAGACAAGAACACAAAAGGGGAAACAAGGAATTACTCAATACAATAAACTCCATATATTGACTAAAGGTGAACAATTACTAACATCTTAGTCCAGTCCCATAGGTAACCTATGTATTCAGTGATATTTTTACAGGGTTTTTATCTCATCTTGCTCTGTTCAGGCATTTTTTTTGTCTTATTGGGTCTTTTGTTTATATATTTTGGTCTCTCTGTCTGTCTGTCTGTCTCTCTCTGTGTCTCTGTCTCTCTCGGGTGTGTGTAGGTCATGGAGTTTAGTAGGTGGGAGGATCTGGAAGGAGCTAGAAGGGGAAAGTGTGATCAGAATATATTATATAAAAATTTACAACAAGAAAGGCAGTGCTGGTCCATGCCTTTAATCCCAGAACTCAGGAGGCAGAGGCAGGGGGATCTCTGAGTTGGAGGCCAGCCTGGTCTACAAAGTGAGTTCCAGGACAGCCAAGGCTACACAGAGAAACCCTGTCTCGTAAAACCAAAAAGAAGAAAAAACAAAAAAATCTAATCTTTGGAAATTTTACTTGCAGCCTTTTAGAAAACAAGTTGGCTGAGCACACTGCAGTGGGCAACAAGGCTGGGCAGCAGTGAAAGCTCTGCTCACAGCACCAACTACTGCTGCTTATTAACACTTATTCCACCGTGAGCCAATGAGATGGCCTGGTAGGAAAAGTGCCAGCCAACAGCTGACAACTTGAATTCCATGCCTGCGACCTACTTGATAAAGGGGGACCCACTACTGCAAGCTGTGCTCTGATGTTCACACATGCTATTACGGGCCCATTCAACATACACAAATTAGAAAGTAGATACCAACAGCAACTAAAACCCACCTTGTTCTCTACCTCAACTACATCAACTCCTATAGAAAGGAATTTCAATTAATGTTAAATTTAAATGTTAAATGAGGAATCTCAAACTGATGTTATTTAGTAAGTTCAAGCTGAAGAGAAGACAGCATGATAAAGCTAAGACTTGCCCTGCTGCACCCCCACCCCACCCTAGGAGTGGCTACAGGATGAAGAACCCAACACAGGGGCAGACTGAAGGGTACATACTTCACATTGGTGTTGGTGCAGATAATATACTCAATTTCATCTGAATAAGGGTTTTGGAAGGTAAAGGAGCTCGTTCTCATCCACAGCCATTCTCGGGTCTTAGATCGGAATCGGAACATGACGGACAGCACCTGACCTTTTAATTTCACCACCTGAAAGGGGTTTCATCCATCAGTGGACTTAAAAAAAAAGAAAATTAAGTAATAATCTTGCCATGTTTACAGCCTTAGGACTCGTGTTGTTGCCCCTGAAGCACCAGTCTTTTTCAACGTTCAAACGAGGAAGAGGAAATTAAGGGGGGCATCTATCTATCAGGTATCTTCCCAGAGCTGCAGCCTGTATGACTGTACAGTGAAGAGGGAACACAGAAGCGAGTGTCTCCATGTTTCCTTGAAGTTTGATGCAGACATTCTCAACAAACTGGCTTTCTAGGTTAATACCAGGAACCCCAGGTGGGTGACACTAAATACACTTTACACCTTACTTAGCAATCCCAGCTCTTCAACTCAAAACTTAACAATTTTGGTTTCCACAAAGCCCCTAAGAGAAGTACTATGTTAATGTTTTAGTTTCTGTCTTATGGAACAGAAGACAATCTCTTAGTTATCCATCTCTAACAATAAAGATATTAGCAATGAACATGTGTCAAAGGCTGGGCCATATGTATATATGTGCCTATGGCTTTACCATACTTGACTCTCCCACAAGCTTCTACCTTAAGTATTACTATAGCCATTGTATCAGGAAGCACAGTATCAAGACTTAATTAACTTACAAAATATAAAGACCTGTTATCTAAAGCCAAGGCCATTTATCGTCTCCGAGTGTTTTCAAGAGCTCGTGCCTGAGAACTACAGCAAGTTACCAGTGAGTTACTAGTGAGTTAACTTTCAATTATAGAGAAAAGAATTCTGAGACAATTTTTCTGCTATAATCTAAAATAAAGTAGTTAAGCAGATAATATTTTAAATGCTTTGAAGAGAATTTATTGGATAAAACCAAAGCAGAAATACCTTGGACTTTGTCTAGTTTCAAAGTATTATCATTTTATATTTTTTAGAAATTAAGATAGGTAGATAGTATCCACCACAGTGCTCAACTGAACACTTATCAGTAAGTATCTAGAATAAACTTGAAGAATTGATCAAAATATGTACTCAGATCAAACCAGGAAAAATGTTACCTGCTGAAAGCTGTCTCTTAGAAGTTGTTGGTCTTCAGGATGACAAAATTCTACAATATTCTTCCCTAAGAGCTCCTAGAAGGGAAGGAGAGACGTAAAATAAACCCGCCTTCCCATCTGTTAGAGATATGGATGTTACTTCTTCTCTTTATCCTACTATAAATAGGTGTGTGGAGAAGCAGGGCCAGTAGATGGTTCAGTGAGTCCATCTCTGGAACCCAACTCGGGGAGCTGACTCCTGCTCAGTGTCCTCCAAAACACACTTGGACTCTATGGGTCACGTGTGTGCTTGAAGAATGTAATGGAACAACTAGAAACAAAGAGGCCTTTCTCACAAAATCACTTTACCAGCTCTTTTAATGATATCATTTTAGAGAAAATTTTTGCCAGGCATAGTGGCATACTCTAATCTCAGCATCACAGGCTAGGACAGAAAGATTTCCAGTTTGAGGCTAGCCTAGAAAAAGATGGGAGTTAGGAGGGACGGAGGGATGGAAAGAGCTAAGCCTGTAGATAACATTAGAGGAGCTGAGTGTGGTCCTTAGAATACATTTTCAAAAACCATAGAAAAAGGTAGGGGTATGGCAGAGCAGAAGAGATGGCTCATCCCTTAAAAGCACTTCCTGCATTTGCAAAGATCACACACCAGACGTTAAAAATGAAGAACTAAGTTGAAAAATTTACAATCCCTGACCCAACACTTCCTGTAGAGCAGTTGTTATCAAGAATGTTATAACCACCTAGAATCCAGTTTCAGGAGAACCAACGCATTTTTCTGGTCTTTCTGGTACTAAGTAAACACATGGCACACATTCATATACTTAGGCACTCACATATATACATAAAATAAAAATAAAAAATAGCCAGGCCTTTTAATCTCAGCACTTAGGAGGCAGAGGCAGGCAGACCTCTGAAATTGAGGCCAGCCTGGTCTCTATAAAGAGCTCCAGTACCCAAAGCAATGGAGTGAGACACTGTTTCCAAAAAACAAAAAGTCAAGTGTAGGATATTCTCATAATCTTAGAGCAGTGGATTATGGGAGCTCAGTGGCCAGCAAGTCTATACTACTGGGCAAGTTCTAGTCCAATGGGAGATCTTGCCTCAAAACAAAAAGATGAATAGCACCCGGTGAGTCCCACCCTCCCAAGGTGTGCCGCGGCCTGCTCACCTATGAGCATAAAGATTTTCTTCTAAAAGGTGTTTCCAATTAGTACTTATACATTTAGGGCTTTGAGTCGATTTTTGTCTATGGTATGATGATTTTTAGGGGTGGTGGCTGTGGTCTATATAGAATCCCCTTGAAATGTCTAAGCATCTTTGCTGAAAATCCAATTACCAATGCAAAAAAGACTCTTTAGCTTACTCATGAGAATAGATCAGTACATTAACACCACACAGCCTTAATAACAGCACCTTTACAGGGAGTGTTGGATCTGGGTGTAAGTAAATTCTCCAACTTTCTTCTTCATTTTCTTTTTTTTTTTTTGGGGGGGGGGGTTGACACAGGGTTTCTCTGTATAGCCCTGGCTGTCCTGGAACTCACTCTATAGACTAGGCTGGCCTTGAACTCAGAAATCGGCTTGCCTCTGCCTCCCAAGTGCTGGGATTAAAGGCATACACCACCACTGCCCGACCTTCTTCATTTTCAAGGCAACTTCTTTTTTTTTTTAAAGATTTATTTATTTATTTATTTATTTAATATACGTACACTGTAGCTGTCTTCAGACGCACCAGAAGAGGGCATTAGATCTATTACAGATGGTTATAAGCCACCATGTGGTTGCTGGGATTTGAACTCTTAACCACTAAGCCATCTCTCCAGCCCCCAAGATGACATCTTGACTGACCACTTCACACACTCATAGCCACGCTCATAAATAACAGAGACCATGTCCATGTAAGTCAGGGGTAGTTAACTGATATACTACTGTATGAGAATTTTAATAAGCAGTGCTACACTTATAATTATTATAGGCTTATTCTACTAGTAATTATATAAATTACTAAAATATAGTAATTATATAAATTCTAGTTATACTAGAATAATTAAAATAAGGAGTTTTAAATGATCTGTATTGACATTAGTAATAAAAACTATATATTTATACCTACTATTTCCATATGGTTTTACCAACTACATTTCTCTATATGGAGTGATAGTCTTGAAAGGAAGTTGAGACTATATTTTGCTACTCGCAAAATAGGAGCATCTCTTTTTCTGAACTGGACTGCTATATTTTGGTCATCTCTGGAATTAGCCATGTAACCTCAACACTGGTAACAGAAAACAGAGGCCTACGTGTTACTAATGCAGAAGCTACGCTCCTCACCTGTGGCTGGTAGCCAACAGTAGCCACACAACGATGGTCTACAAAAGTGAATATCCCTTCAATGTTGTGTCGGGAGATGAACTCTGTTGGCTGACAAATGTTACTCATGTCTGTACAGTTGGGAGAACTAGTTACCTAAGAAAGGAGAGATAAAATGAGCCCAAATAACACCATTACTTACATAAATACTTTTAATATTTCATGAGTATCTGTGTAGATATGAAACTACCAGATTTAGAAACTTCTTAGAAGTTTTACCCAGAAATGCAAAAATGTCAATCCTAACGACAGGCATAAACTCTAACTCTACTCCTATGTAAGTTCTCTTACCAAGTTGGTAAAGTAAGAAAATAGTGAATGTTACCCTAAACCACCTACTTTTTATTTGGTTAGCCCGTATTCATTATTCAGAGTGATTCAAGTTTCTGAGAAACTGAACAGGGTTCATGAAAATAATCAAAATCAAGGGCTGGAGAGACGGCTCAGTGTTAAGAGCACTGACTGCTTTCCAGAGAACCCGCGTTCCATTCCCAGAACCCATACGTCAAGTCACAACTTTCTGGAACTCCAGTTCCAGGGGATTCAATAACCTCTTCTAGCCTCCTCGGGTACCAGGCATGCAAGTGCACAGACACACATGAAAGCAAAACACCCATACACATAAAATAAAAATTTTAAGATATTTTAGATCTATTATAAAGAATGTAATGACATAATAAAAATGATTGTTCTTACTTTGCATAGGAACAAAAGAAATTAATTGGAAATAGAAAAGTAAGTACTGTAAAGCTAAAACTAACAATGTCCAGGGGAGCCTGGCATGGTGACGGACGCCTGCCTCTCTCCCAACATGCAGGAGGCTTTAGGGGGAGGATCCCTTGAACCAAGGAGCTCGAGGCCTAGGTAACAGGGACGAGTCATTACCAAGATCAACAACAACAAGATTACCACCCTCTCTCATGCTTTTGATTTTAGCTAAGTCTGAGAATAGCAATGTTTATTATAAATATCACATTATTTTAGATCTTGAGTTTTATGGAATTTTTCTATGTATTCACAGAGCAAAAGATAATTACCACAAATAAAATCTGAAAAGTTTTTTTTCCCTAAACTGAAAGGACATAGATGTGAAGACTCATACTTGCCTGCAGCCTGCCAATGGCCACTAGGCAGAATTTGCTCCCCTGGCCAGCCTCTGGGTCATCATCTGGGAGGGAGACACCTTCATGAAGAAAAAGGAGAATGACTCAGAGAGATCACAAATTCAAATCCCTTTAAGGGCAAGTCACTGAAGACTCACTATTTCCCTATGAAGATGCTAAGATTTAATAAAATAACCAGTTACTGTTTCATGTGACACACGTGTGAGTGTGTGCGTGTGTGTGTGTGTGTGTGTGTGTAACCTGGACTCTTCATCTTTTCAATGCAGGATTTCAGGCATATGAGCACACCTGGCTTTAACCATTTTAAGAAATTTGAAAATGCAAGTCCCAATCAAAGGAGTCTAAAAATATAAACTTTACTTATGCTATGTGACTATATCATACACAGAGAAGTAAATATTCCTGCCTAACCAGTGATTTTTAAAGTAAAGAAAAATTAAATTGTCCCAACACCAAAAGATATTCATTTCCACAGAAAAAGGGAATAAGAGTTCATCCCTCACAATGTCTTTATCTCTCATTCTTATCTAGGACAGCTATGCAGAAGTATCAAAGATCATACATACAGTAAAGGTATGATTTACATAGGAAGTTAACTCAACAGTTCATGTGCCACTATACATAATATTTCCTCAATTATTAATTCCCATTTCTTGGCTATAGAGCATGTGCCAGGCACTGGGGTGTTCTTTCCTTACACTAAATCTAACTCACGATGATGATATACAGGATGTATGACCTGGACTGCAGATAAGGAAAAACATGTAAAGGTCAAGAAACTTGCCATAGGTTAAACTATTCACAAATGCCAGAGAGCAAATATTAAGTTTTTCCCAAATCGTACTGGCTAGTTTTGTGTCAACTTGACACAGCTGGAGTTATCACAGAGAAAGGAGCTTCAGTTGGGGAAATGCCTCCATGAGATCCAGCTGTAAGGCATTTTCTCAATTAGTGATCAAGGGGGAAAGGCCCCTGGTGGGTGGGACCATCTCTGGGCTGGTAGTCTTGGTTCTATAAGAGAGCAGGCTGAGCAAGCCAGGGGAAGCAAGCCAGTAAGGAACATCCCTCCATGGCCTCTACATCAGCTCCTGCTTCCTGACCTGCTTGAGTTCCAGGCCTGACTTCCGTGATAAACAGCAATGTGGAAAGTATACGCTGAATAAACCCTTTCCTCCCCAACTTGCTTCTTGGTCATATGTTTGTGCACGAATAGAAACCCTAAGACACAAATCAATGTTAATTTCCTTTTAAAATATATCAGCTGAGAAAAGGAAGCTGAGAAAAGGCTCAGTGGTTAAGAGCACTGGCTGCTCTTCCAGACTAGGCTCAAATCCCATTACCCACATGGCAGCTCACAACCGCCTGTAATTCCAGTTCCAGGGGATTCAACATCCTCTTCTGACCTCTGTGGGCGCCAGACAAACAAGTGGTGCACAGACATACATATATGCAGACGAAACACTACCACACACAAAACAACTAAGTATTAAAAACCTGTCTCTCTTTTCTCTGCATTTCTGTCTTCTGTAAATCCCCATTTCCCAGCAATCCTTTTATAGTAGGAAAGTAATAGGGTGAGATCTGGAAAGTTGACAGTCAGTTTAAAAAGCTGGCCTTGCTGGGCATGGAGAACCAGCCCGTAATTCAGAATTTGTTAGACTGAGGTAAGGAGTTCATGGCCATGATCTAAAAACCAAGTCTGACCCCACAGCCTACCTCTTTTGCTACATCCCTTAGTTAATCTCAAATTAAAATAAAGCTACTCTACTCACGACTAACATTTCAAGAGAAACCTCCCTTTTAAAGTTACTGCAAGAAAGCCATTGCATTCATTGCTTAAAGTTTCTCTTCCATTTCAGCTTGCCCAAATTAATTGCATTAAATACCAATGTTTCAAGCTGGGCATAGTGGCACACACCTTCTATCCTAGCCCTTAGCACGATAAAGGCAGGTGGATCTCTGTGAATCTGAGGCCAGCTCCAGGGCAGCCAGGAATACACTAAGACCCAAAAAATAAAATAAAACTCCAGTGGTTTTTTTTTTGTTTGTTTGTTTTGCCACAGCTACTTAAAGACACAGTATTCAGTGTATACTACTATTATACTTGAGAATTATTTTAAACCACACACTGGCTTGTTTTGTTCTGTTGTTTTGGTCCTGACATAAACCTGGCAAGTACTCTATTACTGAGCTATATTCTTAGCACTAATAACTGAATTCTACACCAACTACAGCAGCTCATGCTTGCAATTCCCAGAGAAGGTATTGAAGAGAAAATTGCTGAAAATAGGAGTTCCAGGCCAGAGATGAAAAGTATCTACTTTACATATGATATTATCTACTATAAATATAGGGATAAGCATCAGTAATACATTTGTTTTTGTGTATTTGCCTGTGTGAATTTATGGACACAATATAAGTACAGGAACCTGCAGAGGCCAGAAGAGAGTGACAGATCACAAGAAACTGGAGTTATAGGCAGTTTTAAGCCAACATGTGGGTTCTGAGAACTGAACCCAGATTTTCTGCAAGAGCAGTAAGTGTTCTTAACTGCTGCTGAGCCCTCTTTCCAGCTCCCAATAAAACATTTAAAAAAAAAAAAAAAAAAAAAAAGGTTGAGCAGTTGTGGTGTAGGCTTTAGTTAATCCAGCTCTGGGGAGACAGAGGCAGTGGAAATGAGGCTTGGTCTACAAAGTCAGCTCCAAAGCAGCCAGGGCTACAGAGAAACCTGCTTCGAAAACAAACCTACAGCATTTTGTAATAAAGCTAATATTGAGTCATTTTTATGTTTTAGTAATCCATATGCTCAAATAGACTATAACATTGGTAACAGATGAGAGGGAGTCTGTTTTATTTGTCTATCTATCTTTTGAATTATTCTTAAGCACATTTCATAAAGGGGTACATAGTATTGCTAACTGTTAGTAACATATTGCCAATTGTTTATGTAACCAAATATACCAGAGAGAAATTACTGTATATTTTCCCTACCTGCTGGTGGCCAGGCCTTGATGTAGCCTGTGCAGTGGACTACCACAAAGTGAGGTTCTCCTTCCTTCACAGAGCCAAGCCCATTCCTAGAAAAGGTATAGGAATCCGGGGTGAAATTCTACAAAGGAAACCTGTGTTTTAAAAGCATTTATTTATTTATTTATTTATTTATTTATCCATTTATTACTGGTACGTGTGTGGATGCTGCACCAGCCCTTGTTGAAATAAAACACACAAGAAAAATAGGTAACATAGTAAGCAACTTCCTTGAACAAGAGAAGCTTTTAAAGTTCAGAAACAATACAGGCAGGGTGGTGCATGCCTTTGATCCCAGCACTCAAGATCTCTGAGTTCAAGACCAGCCTGGTCTACAGATTAAGTTTCAGGACAGCCAGGGCTACACAGAGAAACCCTGTCACAGAAAAACCAATCAGTCAATCAATTGATGGATGGATTGATCTATTCAGTAAGTTCAGAAACACATTGTGAGACGGTAAGTGACCGTGAGGTAAAAGAAGGTGAGAGCCAGTAGAGAAGGTAAAAATCCCATCTCTTGATCTCCACTGCCTAAGATCTTACCTGCATCTGTTCCTCAAAAAGCTCAGTCTATTCATGGAAACAGGGTCCACGGAGCTAGTACCACACCTGTCAACAAACAGAAGATGCAAATTGCTGGGCTATGGGAAACAGTAACAACAGAATAAGAAGATCCAACTACACACTGAAAACTAGTAAGTAACAAGAAAAGTCAGGCTGAGATGGAAAAACCTTCTATTATTTTGTTTGCTTGTTGTTTTGTTTAATTTGAGGCAGCACCTTCAGGCTTAGGCTGGTTTGAAACTTTCTATGTGGCCAGGGAAGACCTTGAACTTCTGACCCTTTGATCAACAGCACCTGAGTGATGGCACTACAGGCAGGTATCAACATACCAGTCGGTGTTAGGTATTGAACCCATGACTCCATGCATTTTAGACAAGCACTCTACCAACCAAGCCATATTATATTCCCGACCCTGGCTGATTGTGTGTCTGTCTGTCTGTCTGTCTGTCTGTCTGTCTGTCTGTCTGTCTGTCGGTCTCTCTCTCTGTCTCTGTCTCTGTGCATGCCCTATGTAGGTTCCAGTAATCAACCGTGTATTATCAGGCTTTCTGCCAAGTTTCCTTACACTAAGCTATCTATCTCTGGTTTCCAACCCAGACCACTTTTTGAAACAGGATCTCATACAACACAGAATGAACACAAACTGTCTGCTTGCCTTTAAGTCCCAAGTAATGAGATATAGAAAGTACCACCAGGCCAACAGAGTTAGTAGATTACTTAAAAACTGAGTATTGAGCTGTTTCTGTGCTTGCCAGGCGAGCCTCTGGCCTCCGAGCAGTAAGTCCTCCTTTTATGTTTTATTTCCCTAACTTTGGACTGGAGCTCACCAAGTTGCCCACACTGGCCTTGATCTTGATTGAGATCCTCTTTCCTTAGCCTCAAGAGGAGCAAAGATGAAAGGTTTGGACTCCTTTAAAACTTTTAATTGGCCTAAAACTCCAACTAAAACAATTGCATACACTCTTCAAATGCCATCTTTTTACATCAGGAGTTGGTGACTGTTTTACTGTTTTCTGTGAATGACTAGACAGTAAGTGGTTTTAGTCTGATGGTCACACAGTCTTTTAACTAGACAATTCTGAGCAATCAAGCATAAAAGCAGCCAAAGATGACAAGTGTTCACACAGGAAGAGCTATGGTGCAATGAAGCTTTAGTCACAAATAAGAACTTCTGTTCTCTGACTTCTGCTCTAAGCATATCATCTCTGTGTGCTATATTTCATTATTATTCACCTTACTCCAGGCTTACCATGTCCACAAGATACGCCCTCCAATCCTACTTCTATTCTTTCTCTATTTTTTTTTTTTTTTTAGAGATAAGGTCTTACTATGTAGTTCATTCTAGCCTGGAATTCATGATCTTCCTACCTTAGCCTCCAAGGTTCTGGGATTACAGGCATGCACCACCAAATCTAGATTGATTGTTTGAGACAAGGTTTCACTATATAGCCCAGGAGATCCAGAACTTGCTATATAGGCCATACTGGCCTTGTAGGAATCCTCCTGCCTCAACGTTCTTTTTAAAGTATTTTCATACTATCAATCGAGCTAATCCTGATAACAATGTTTTACGTTTGACAGTCTCACCTCCAATAGTGGATGATGACATCAAAGCAACACAAGTCTTATAGTATCAAATTAGAATTCAAATCCAGGGAATACTATGGATTCAAACAACTTACTTGGGAGGCAGTCAGACAGGTCTCTGTGATTTCAAGGTCAGCCTGTCCTACATAGCCAATTCTAGAACAGCCAGGGGTACACAGTGAGACCCCATCCCTAAACAAATACCAACATTCAGTCAACTACAGTGATATACCTTCTGTAGACCCAAGCTACTTAGGAAACTCAAATGGAGGATAACTTGAGCCGAGGATCTTTAAATGAGCCTGGACAACATAATAAGACCCCACCCCCTCAAAATAAACCAGAGTAGCCTGATTCCAGCGGCTCCTCTAAACTATTAAACTATGGAATAGTCAATTTTGTACCTCTGCCAGAAACTCTTTTTTTTTTTTTTTTTTTTTAACGTAGCCAGGGAGATTGGCCATCAGGTAAAGGTGCTTGTGACAAGCCTCATGACCTAAATTTGATTACCTCAACCCACAGTGTTGTAGGAAAGAACCAACAACTTGCACCCCAAACACCACACACGAGTCCACATCCACATATATCATGCACACATAATTTTTTTTAATCTGAAAAACAAAACAAACAAAAACCGCCTATAATCTCAGCACTTGGATGATGAAGCAGGTCAGTCTTGAGTTTTAAGTCTGAATACACATCAATGGTGGAGTTCTGCTGCTATGAACTAAAACAAGATTCTCTATCAGTCTCGTGATCTCGAGAACCTAATGCTTCACTCACATATGCCGGCCTCTGCCTCCTGAGCACTATGATTTAAGACAAGCAATGTCACACTCGGTTTGTCTATTGTTTTTACTTTATATGCATTGGTGTTTTGCCTGCATGTATGTCAGTGTCAAAGCGTCAGATCTTGTAGTTACAGTTTCGAGCTGCCATTAGGTGATGGGATTTGAACCCAGGACTTCTAGAAGAGCAGTTAGGGCCCTTAACTGATGAGCCATCTTTCTAGCACATCTGTTCTGTTTTGTAAGATTTATTTTATTTAGCTGTATGCATGGAAAAGGAGGGGAGTATGTGCATGTTGAGCTACCTGTGGAGGCTGGAGGCTTTGAATCTCCTTGCAGCTAGAAGCACAGATGGTTACAAGCTATCTGATAAGAATGCTGGGAAACTAACCCCAGCTAGTCCTCTGCAAGAGCAATATAATCTCTTATCCCTGCATAGCCATCTCTGCAGCCGGTTTCTTGATCCATGTATATGTATGTATATGTTCATGCTGTACACGCACAGGCATGCGGAGGCCAGAGACAAGCCTCACATGTAGTTCCTCAAGAGCTCTCCATCGTAATTCTTTTGAAATGTGTATTAATGCTCTACCTGTCTCTAAGTGCATTACGTGCACGCCTGGATACACAGGAACCAGAAAAAGGTATCCGATGCCCTGGAACTGGGGTCATAGATGGCTGTGAGCAACCATGCAGATGCTGGGAATTGAGCCAGTCCTCTGGAAGAGCAGCTATTATTCTTAACTGCTGAGCCATCTCTCCAGCCCCTCCTACCCTGAATTTTGAGACAGGGTCTCTCACTAGGACCTGAGGCTCATTAATTTGGCTAGGCCTCTCCAGAAATGGGACTATCTAACTTTCCATAGGTGCTGGGGATTGAGCTCAGGTTCTTCATGTTTGTGCATCACACACTTAGTACTGGGCTATCTCTCCAATTTCTGCATTCACTTTAAAAAGGAAAAAAAGATTTATTTTTATTTTATGTGTATGAATGTTTTGCCTGCATGCAAATATATGCACCATGTATATGGCCTGCTGGCCCAAGAGGATATCAGACCCCTTAGAACTGGAGCCACAAGTGGCTGTGAGCCACCACATGGGTACTACAAAAGAAACCTAAGTCCTTTAGACGAACAAAACAAGTGCTCTTAACTAGTAAGACAACTCTCCCACATCTTAAATCCAGTTAAAACATTTTTAATGCGTATGGGTTTTTGCCTGCATGACTGTGCACCACATGCATGCCTGATGCCCACAGAATCGAGAAGAGAGAAATCAGATTCCCCTGGAACTGGAGTTACAGATGTTGTGAGCTGCCATGTGGTGTTGGAATTCAAACTGAGGTCGTCTGGAAGAGCAAAAGGTGCTCTTAACTGCTGAGCCATCTCTCTAGCCCCTGAACAAAATAATGAACGTTGACTCTTACCCTATGAACAGTAGTGAAGCTAAGACAGAAGTAAGAAGTCAACACAAAGGACCTACCAACTGTGCCTTAACTGTAATTCACTGTTATTCTCTTACATATTATAAGTATGGTAAAACAACTGGTTCTTGAAAGTTAAATGTAATCCAACTGTGGCAAGGAACGTAGCTCTAGATACTAGATACTAACTAATGCCTCTGACAGAAATGGAAGCCTTAGCTGCTCTTATTCCCACCCAACACAATCCCAAGCACCACACCTCATGCGGCAGATGAACGACCTTCGTGAGCCCATGCACATCCTCATGGAAGACTGCTGGCCTTCCTTTTTCACTGTTCCAGTCTTCAGATCCAGGACCCGCCCTGGTCAAGGAGGTAGAGAGCAATCTCAAGTTACTTCTTGTGGATGGGAAAGGAAGGAGACACCGCGGCAAAGCTTGGGTCCAGCCAAGCCTTCCAGATTCCGTGTTTATGACAGAGATGCTTTATTCTTGAAGCCTAAACTACTTGCGTCCTCATCTAGGAATCTCACTATTAGCTCCAAAACGGCACAAGAACTGAGTAAAGCAGGAGTGGAAACTACTAGAACTATTGTGCATGTGAGCCCACTCCTGTATGTGGAGGTCAGAAGACAACTATGTGGAGCTGTCACTGCTTCCACTGTTATGCAGTCTGCAGACTGAGCGTAGACTGCTGGGCTTACGTGGCATGCTCCTTCACCACCGAGCCATTAGGCCAGTCACTAACTATCGTCACGCTTCGGGTAGGGACAGTGTCTGGTTTAAAAACAAGTAATTTTACATGCTAAGAAACATGCATGTGTCCAAAAACAAAACAGTCTCTCTCCTTTATTTATTTTTTTAAAAATGTAAGTAACATTTGGGGAAAAGGAAAATTATAGAAATGAAATGTACAAAATCACAAAAGAGGGGGAAAACAAACAAACAAACAAACAAACAACATTAATATGAACATTCCCACTGCAAAGATATTGGAGTTTCTTTTTCTTTTAAATTTTTTAGACTTATTTATTTATTTCATGTTTATGAGTACATTGTAGTATCTTCAGACACACCAGAGGAAGGCATCAGATCTCATTACAGATGGTTGTGAGCCACCATCTCACCATGCTGAGAATTGAACTCAAGACCTCTGAAAAAGCAGTCAGTGCTCTTAACCACTAAGCCACCTCTCCAGCCCTAGTTTCTCCTATTTTAACTCCTAGTTATTTGTTTCCATTTTGTTACTTCCTGTACAGTTGCTGAGAACAGGTGGCACTTATTCTCCAAACGATGGTAAAGGACTGAGTCTCACCTACTGGTGGAGGGGAAATGACCTAATAGAGATACAGTGACAACAAACAAGTCCCTTATACACTAACCAACAGCCTCTCCATCCTATTTTAAGATATTATTAAGATAGAAATGAGCTTTTATAAGAACACAAGCACTGATGAAATATTTTCTAAGAATAAGCTACAGAGTGGATATTTTGCACGTGAATTAAAAACAATTATAGTCATTAAGGAAAAAAATTTTAGAAGCTTTGCTAGATTCAACCAACCAATGTACAGGCTTAAATATCTTTTTTTTTTTTTTTTTTTTTTTGGTTTTTCGGGCTTAAATATCTTAACTACTTGAGTGAAATAAAGACTTTTCCCCCACATATCTGCTGTCCAGCCAGCTCTCACCTGTTAGGGCATTTTCTGATGTAGAGAGCTGCTCTCGAAGTTTATCCACATCATCTGGGTGCACCTGATCATACAGTGTGCTCCCGAACCATTCAGACTGTGGCTGGTTCAAAACGGGAGTCACTGAGTCAGAGACATACACCACCCGTCCAGTCTCACAGGAGACAATAAACAGAAAGCCATCTGCTGCCTCCAAGATCAAATGTTTCAGTTCCTGGTCAAGAAAATAAACCAAAGTTAATAGTGAACTCTGAAAAAACATACACAACTGATCATGGGAAGCAGCAAGATCCTTGGGTACATATGCACTGCTCCACTAGGAATCACAGGCTTATACCACGATATAAGCCATGGGTTCCTACCCTAAATATCCACTGGCAAACTTTTTACAGTAAGTATTCCTGCAATTTCTCTAAGTTGCTATTTGCCTCTTAGCACTCAAAGGAAAATAAAAAGGCTTACATTAAATGATAAGACTTCTGGAGGGGGCAGGGGTTAGGGTTAGGAGCCTCTCACTTTCCCCCTTTCCACTCCAACTTATAAACACAAACATAGCCTCCCTCAACTTGTTCAGAATATGTTATTAAAGGATCTAGGTTTTAATGCTTAGGAAGTAACCATAAAAACATGAAGTGGGTTTGGTCTAATGCTGCTTGTGTTATAATGCTAATTTTGGTCACCCAAACTGGTTTTTGATTGATCAATAAAGAGCCAGGATGGGCAGGATGAAAGAGGCGGGACTTCTAGGTTCCCTGGGGGAAAACAAAGGGGGAAAAAGAAAGGGCTGCCCCAAAGGAGCCAGGGAAGCAAAGAAAATACAGATTTTAAAAGATATTAACCCAGGAATACCCAAGGGGAGTGTTTGCTGGCTTTGGGAGTTTTAGAACTGCCCAGCCATTGAACTAGTCAAGGCATATCAAAATTAAGCTGGCACACGTCTTTCATCCACAAATCCAGAGAGCTCTTGAGCGGATGCTCACCAGGAGCCAAAGGTTTAACTAAGTCAGCACTACAAAAACCTAATTAGATCACTGTCATTTTGAGGGTAGATAAAAGATGGTAAGATGGGTGAGACCATATTTTACACTCTCTTGCTTTTCAATTATCCCTCCATCTTCACTGTAACCCACTACTTCTGTAATTGAGGATTCAATTACATCCTCCTAATTGATGATTCAAGTCCCTTCTCCTGGATTCTCATCATTTTTTAAATTCAATCTCTCTACACAACCTGTTAATACTGCCCATGGAACCCTAGAAATTTCATTTTTGCTTAGTATCTTCTGAAATTCCATTCATTTCTGCTTTATTTTCTGCCCAGATACTCTTCCCTTTGTTCGTATGTTACATGTAAACACTTCCTAGATCCTATTCATCCTCTCTTCTTAGAAACCATACACATGCTTCCACATCATAAAATAAAATCCAAGTCTACCCTGTACCTACCCTCCATACCACCACACTCCTCCCCCACTTCCACGTATCACTGAATTGCAATGTAACTCAGATACCTTGACTGCTGGGACTACAGTAGTGGGTCACCATGGCCAGCACCTAGTTCCTCTTCTATACCTATACTCTATTAGCCTTGTTACTGTTCCTGTTACAACTCTAGTTTCGTATTATTAGTTATCAATTTATATTATCTGATTCCACCAGTGACCTTTATTTCCTTTTTAAATTCTTTGGATTTCTCATAGCGCAAGTACCTGGTTTGCCACAAAAGGAGCATGACTGGAGTTTAATAAATACCTGACGTATTCTGAGGACATGAATTGACTATTTCTATGTACATAGCTATTAAATGTACTCCATGGCTAGCAAACAGACTGCCCTATTTGGAAAATTTATCCCTTTCTCTCAAGAAGTATTCCTATAATTCTCAGACAGCAATGGTGACATTACATTAAGTGTCATTTCCTGTATTTTCTAAAACTTCCCACACTACTCACACATTTTATATGTTGACACTTACTTTAGACAGTCTCCTATATTACCATCTTATATGTGTATGTATCTATTTTAGACAGTCTCCTATATTACCATCTTATATGTGTATGTATCTATTTTAGACAGTCTCCTATGTTACCATCTTATGTGTGTATGTATCTATTTTAGACAGTCTCCTATGTTACCATCTTATGTGTGTATGTATCTATTTTAGACAGTCTCCTATATTACCATCTTATGTGTGTATGTATCTATTTTAGACAGTCTCCTATATTACCATCTTATGTGTGTATGTATCTATTTTAGACAGTCTCCTATATGACCATCTTATGTGTGTATGTATCTATTTTAGACAGTCTCCTATATGACCATCTTATGTGTGTATGTATCTATTTTAGACAGTCTCCTATATTACCATCTTATGTGTGTATGTATCTATTTTAGACAGTCTCCTATATTACCATCTTATGTGTGTATCTATTTTAGACAGTCTCCTATATTACCATCTTATGTGTGTATGTATCTATTTTAGACAGTCTCCTATATTACCATCTTATGTGTGTATGTATCTATTTTAGACAGTCTCCTATATTACCATCTTATGTGTGTATGTATCTATTTTAGACAGTCTCCTATATTACCATCTTATGTGTGTATGTATCTATTTTAGACAGTCTCCTATATCACCATCTTATGTGTGTATGTATCTAAAAAAACAAATATCCTATATGACCATCTTATGTGTGTATGTATCTATTTTAGACAGTCTCCTATATTACCATCTTATGTGTGTATCTATTTTAGACAGTCTCCTATATTACCATCTTATGTGTGTATGTATCTATTTTAGACAGTCTCCTATATTACCATCTTATGTGTGTATGTATCTATTTTAGACAGTCTCCTATGTTACCATCTTATGTGTGTATGTATCTATTTTAGACAGTCTCCTATGTTACCATCTTATGTGTGTATGTATCTATTTTAGACAGTCTCCTATGTTACCATCTTATGTGTGTATGTATCTATTTTAGACAGTCTCCTATGTTACCATCTTATGTGTGTATCTATTTTAGACAGGCTCCTATGTTACCATCTTATGTGTGTGTGTATCTATTTTAGACAGTCTCCTATATTACCATCTTATGTGTGTATCTATTTTAGACAGTCTCCTATATTACCATCTTATGTGTGTATGTATCTATTTTAGACAGTCTCCTATATGACCATCTTATGTGTGTATGTATCTATTTTAGACAGTCTCCTATATGACCATCTTATGTGTGTATGTATCTATTTTAGACAGTCTCCTATGTTAACAGGCTGGCCTTGAGAATAACTCTAACCCTCAACCTCCTACTTGTGCCTCAGTGCTGAAAGACGGGTTATGAGCAGCCATATCCAGTTACCATACACAACTGCATATAGTGTTGGGACCAAATTCAGGGCTTTGCATAGGCTAGGTATGAACAATCATATGTCTTTTTATTTTTGAAACAGGGTCTTGCTATGTAGCTCTGGCTGGCCTGGACCTCTGTAGAACAAGCTGGCCTTAGCTTCCTGAGTACTGGGATTAAAGGCATTCACCACTATGCCCTACCCAATCGTGGATTTTTAAGTGAAATGTAACTTGTCTTTCCTAGTCATTCTCAGTCAAGTCTAGAGAGACTAAATAAAGTTAGACATGCCACCATTGTATATCTATCACACACAAACTATTAACAAAGACACCGGCTCTTTTCCGCATGCCTCTTCCCATCGTTTTTCACTTAGGCATCTTACTACTCACCCGTTTACTCTACTCACATTTAGTTCTCTCTCCTGGCAATAGTGAGATAACTCTTAGATGGGGCTCCTGAATGATGGCAAGTATTTCTGCCCTTTCTGTTTTCCTCATGATATATCAAGTGTAACAAAACATATCATGGAGCAACAGGGGTTGTTTACTACACGTCTCTCATCGTTAAGACTAAAAGTTGCTTCAAGGGTGAGGCAGATTTCTTCCATGCTCTAGAAATATAACCCAAGGAACACTGATCCATGAGTGTGGCAACCTCTCTGGGGACACACCCTTCTTTCACTTCACAGGTCATTTGTATGAGCCAAGTTCTAAAATACCTGACACCTTGCTAAATAAGTTCTCACAACTAAATTTATCTATTCTCACTCCCCCAATACTTGATCACTTATAGCTAAGGGCTGAATTCACTTTTCTACATCTGATGTCTCCTGAAGAATCACTCTCCTGAAGCTGGACATGGTGGCACATGTTGGCAATATACTGAGTTGGATGTCAGCCTGGGCTACATGAGACCCTCCCAAAAAAAACCAAGCAAGCAACCAAACAAAACCATTAAATTAGTCCAAAACTTTCAACAGATATACCCAGAGTCAGTTTTAAGATCCAGAGACCTGATCAGTGAGGAAAGATGGCTTGTAGGAGCCATCAGTAGATGTGTTGCCAGTTCCCCTCAAGGACTTCATGTGAGAAACGGCCATGCGTAAGATGGTTAGCTTGTCTGGTTTTCGAGCCAGGGCACTACATGTAGGTACCATGTCTGACAGTTCTGTGATGTAAGCTGTCATCTTGTTCCGTCGCCGCCGTTCTATTTCACTATGATTTTCCCTGCATAAAAAAAGAGAAAGAGGCTCCATTCTAGGTGGTCACATCTGTTCCTTTGGTATCAGGAGAGTGATATGGATACCTGGTCAGCTGCTGAAGGATGCAGTAACTTAGGTCTGATGATGTTCAAATCTCAGAAGCCAAGCAGGCCAACCTCATGCAGAGTAAGAATGAAACAAACTAACAAAGTCTAGACAAAGAACAAGTACATATCGCCTCTCCAGTCAACCACTTCCATTAAATCACCACTTCAGAGTGAATAGTTTAAGAAATAATTAAAACAAGGTGTTGGTGGTGCATGCCTTTAATCCCAGCACTCATGAGGCAGAGGCAGGCAGATGGATCACTGAGTTCTAAGCCAGCCTGGTCTACAAAGTAACAGCAAGGGCAACACACAGAAATCCTGTCTCAGGGGTAAGGTTGAGAGTGAGTGTTTTTTTAAATGTTGATTTCACTCATTTAAGTTCCTAAGGGGATAAATCTCAGCTTCACTGACCACATGTTTTCTAGTTAAAACATTTGAAGGCTATAAAATAAAATGACCAACTTTTGAAAAGTTAAGTAAATGAACCAGTAGCTTATGAAAGAAATAATAGTATAAAGGCCAGAGCTGGTAGCAAATACTACAATTCAGCACTCCGAAGACTATAAAGCACAAGAGTTTTGGGTTTGAGGCCAGCCTGGGCTATACAGGGCAGCATGGACTACATAGTGATACCCTGTTCCAAATATCCAAATGAGGCCAGGCATGCTGGCACATGCCTGTCTATAATCCCTGCTACTGGGAGGCTGAGGCAAGAGAATCACCATCAACTTCAAGGTGAGTTTGAAGCCAGCCTGGGCTATGAAGCAAGATGGATCTCAAAACTACCCAATGCCTCCTTTTTAAGGAAGAAGAAAAGCAGCAGCCACCTTGGCCTGGTAATTTAGCTCAGGTGTTGGAGTGCTTGTCTAGCAAGGCCAAGGCTCTGGGTCTGATCGCTAGCAGTCAGGAGAACCTGTGAGTCCAGCACTTGAGTGGATAATTCCTTCTCACCTCCTGGAATACATAAGACTGCCTTTAAAATGGAGAGCGTGTGTGTGTGTGTGTGTGTGTGTGTGTGTGTGAGAGAGAGAGAGAGAGAGAGAGAGAGAGAGAGAGAGAGAGAGAGAGAGAGCGAGCGCGCGCCAGGGTGGTGGCGCCCACCTTTAATTGCAGTACTCAGAGGTGGAGGCAGGGGAATCTCTGAGTTCTAGAACAGCCAGCGCTACATAGTGAGATCTTATCCCAAAAGGAAAAAAGGAAAGAAAAAGAAGACATGATAGTGTAAATTCTTTTAGTATATTAAATGCTGCCTTGTCAAAGTTGCTTATGGCATTAAGATACAGAATTGGGGTATGTTGGAATTTTATTTGTTATACTAATGCACAAAATTCTTCTCTGGGTTTGGCAGTGCGCTGAACTTAAAAGAGTGCTGGTTATCATGTGGTTTCCCAGCCTGGGCAAAAGGTATTGTGGGAAGAGGAGTAGCTGGGGAAATGAACATCAAAAGCACTGAAAGAGAACCCGCATCTCACCAGGGTAACAAAGACCGCAAACGTGAGGCAGGATTGCAATACAACTGTCAAAAGGAATAACCTAAGAGTTTACAAATGGACTCTTTGGGGTCTCCCACGAGGACGCCTCGAAGGAACAGCTTGGCTTTACTGTCTTTATGTATCTCTCTCGCCACTTATGGATCTCTTCTGAAGAGAAAAACAAAACCACAAACCCTAACACTGACATCCTTGTGTTTAATGAGCCAAATGAAGCAAGAGTTAGCTGGCTTTCTCAGAGCTGCCCTCCTCCCCAGTGTAAGGCCTTCCAGTTCTCTGAAGGCTGGAAGCATCGCAGTAGCAACCCTGGGTTAACAGTCACAGAATGAATGTGTGGCCTAGCTTGAAGAAGTAACACAAGGGGACAGTGGTAAAAGTATTTTTATAATGATCCAGGTACACCAACTCAAAGGCCAGAGCAGGAAAGCACTATTTCTGTATCATGGACAACACTCTAAAGAGAACTAAAACAGGTCCCTGAATGTAGCTCAGTGAGTGTCACAGTGTCACCCACAACACACAAAGCTGGGAGTCCCTCAGAAGGAAATCTGCCTATGGAGATGTTTATCTGGACATGACGGCACACCCTTGCAATCCAGCACCCCGGCAGGAGGATCAGGACGTTAGGGCCTGCATAAAGTACATGAGACCCTGTCCTGAAGGAAAGGAAAAGTGGTCTCTTTCCGAAAGAAAAAAGAACCTACTTTATAGGTTAATATTTAGCTACTCTCAGACATTTAAAAAAATCTACTCTTAATTTTGAAGTACCCATCTTCTTAGTATCTGACAAATTTCTGAGACTGAAGTCCAGAAAACTATGTGTGCAAATACACACTGTGTGAGCATGCATGTGCATGTATGTCAAATCCAAAGGTCAATTTAAAATGTCATTTTTAAGATATCCACTTCCCACGTTGTTTTCTGAGACAGCATCTCTCATGGGGACCCAGGGCTCTTCTCCTAAGCCAGTGCAGCTGCCCAGTGAGAGGTCTGCCCCTGCTTCCCTATTGTACTAGAATCATAAACATGTGCAGTTATAAACCCGCACCCTTCTATTCAATGGGTTCTGAGGATCAAACTCTGGTAATCATACCTGCAGAGCAAGTATTTTACAGACTATCTCTCCACCCTAGAAAATCCATCCTTTAAATAGTCATACCAAAGTAGCTAAAACTTTCCTCAGAAATTATAAGGATTCAATCAGTTCTACCATCATAGTAATCTAGACTGTGAATCGGCATAGGGAAGTCAGAGTATGTGCTATGGCCTAAATTCTGGGAGCTATGGTAATTATCGGTATTCTGATAGAACTATGGTAATTATCGGTATTCTGAGAGAGTATGCGCCTGTTAAAGCATCTGTGGACACAGCCACATTACTTCTAAATCATTATCTGTGGAACTTAGTGATGAAGTAAAGAAAAAATAAAAATCTTAAAGATGAACAGTAATTTATAATTTATTCTTCCATCACCCTCAGGTAGGGTTTCTCTGTCTTAGAATTTCTTTGTAAACCAGGCTGGCCTCAATCTTACAGAACTCCACTCTGCTTCCCAAATGCAGGGATCAAAAGAGTGAGCCACCATACCTGGCTTAATTCACCCACTTCCTGTTGGGGAAGCCAAAGTTCTTATTGTACCCCAACTTGTAAAACCTCATGTCCTCCTTTGCCACAGGTAAGAGAAAAATACAGAAAGGGAAAAAAAGATGGGTTAGACAAAGGGTAAGAAGGCAGTATGTGCTTCATGCTAAACAGCACAGCTCCTACCTGGCAAGTCTCTCTTTATCCGCAGAGCTCTGCTCATCATCCGACCTAAAAACAGAATTGATGAACTAAGCGAAAATTAAAATAAAAAGGAAGAAAGGAAAGAAGAAAAGGCAGATGAAAGCGAGGGAGGGAAAATGAAATGCAAAATGAAAAGGAAAGAAAGGAAGAAATGAAATGGATACAGAAAAAGTGAGGAAAGGCCATACAAGGAAGAACCTTGAGAACCTATAGAACTGTATTTTTGTAACAAGTAAATTATAAGTCGAAAGTCAAGGACAATTAGAAACTAACATAATCTCAACACAAAAAACACTTTGTCAAACAATCTCTACAGAAACCAAAGATACAGAGTGTGAACAAGAACCAACCAGGAAATTCAGAATTATCAGAATTATCATTCTTATAAACTGCTGCCAATCTGGGAAGAAACACTTATTCACATTCGCTATTGTCTACTAGTGACTAGATTACACAGCTTCAAACAACGGATTAGAAATATAATTTCCTCACACACACACATTCACACACACAAATTATGACAAGATTTATTTTTCCCATTGTAGTACTTAGTGTGTCTGTGTGCCACAGGTCAGAAGGCGACTGCGGGAGTTGGCTCTCTCCTTCTACCCTGTGAGGAAGAACCTGAGTTCTCAGGCTTGGAGTGAAAGCCATACACCGAGCCGTGTAGCTTGACATGATCACATGATAAAAATCAAGAGCTAGGTTTCCTGCATATTCTCTATCACTGACACACTCCTAATTTAATGAACTCTGGTTTAGGCACCTTAGCATTTCTTCTATGGTTTAACCAGTATGTCAATCCCTCCTCCCTCGAAGAAAGACAAAGGTTTTCATTAAACTCTTCCAGAAAAACAAAACACTTTAAGAATGGGTGGCAGGGGCTAGGCATGGTGGTGGTGCCTCCGATCCTAGCACTTGAGGAGTTCAAGTCCAGATTGGTACACACAGAGATAGAGAGTTCCAGGATAACCAGGGCAATGTGGAAGGACTGGCTCAATACCCACCGCACAAAAAGGGGAGAGAGAAGCAACTGAAAAAAAACAAGGGCTGGGTGTGGTGGCGCACGCCTTTAATCCCAGCACTTGGGAGGCAGAGGCAGGTGGATTTCTGAGCTTGAGGCCAGCCTGGTCTACAAAGTGAGTTCCAGGACAGCCAGGCTACACAAAAACGCAAACAAACCAAAACAAGGTACTAGCTAACTCAGTATTATAAGTGCTCATTTTAAGAGAGATAAGCCTCAAATAAATTATCTAGTAAGGTATATTAATAGTCCAAAAAGACTTCACTATTAAAGATGATGGGGCTGGAGAGATGAGGTGAGTAGATAAGGAACACTGGCTACTCCTCCAGAGAAACTGGGTTCAATGTCCAGCAATTCATGACAGTCTCTAGCTCTAACTCTAGAAGACCTGACGCCCTCTCCTGTCCTCCATGGAGCATAATCTCAATCATCCCCTGAGAGCATGAGCATGGGTGACAGGCCAAGACTGTCTCACATAAACCAAAATAATAAAGCCAGACACGCAAATAAAATAACTTCCTAAGACTCTGCCTTAAAATGGATACAGCAGGAAGCAGGGACCTTGTAGTCCTAGCTACTGGTGATGATGAAATGGAAGAACTGCTTGAGCCTAGGGATTTGCAACAGAGTAAAACTTGAGCTTAATAATAATAATTTTATCAATATATGTAAAAATAAAGTGGAAACTACAATCCTTACAATCTTGGCACAGGAAAGGCAGAGATAGGAGGATCCTATGGGCTCACTGAACAGCATCCTAGTCGACCTAGTGCAATCCAAGACAGAGAAGGGCTCCATCTCGGCGGGGGTGGGGGTGGGGCTGAGAAATGACACCTGGAGTTGTCCTCTGTCCTCTCCATGCACATATATACACAAATGATCAGTAGAAAAAGAACAACTGGCTGTGGTGGTGCTCAACTTTATTTAATACCAACAGTCAGAAACAAAGGTAAAATTATTTTCTGCAGGTTCCAGGAAAGCCTGGCCTGGTGAGATCTTAACTCAAAAAAAGGAGAAGGAAAGATGGCTCAGGAGTTAAAAGCACACACTGTTCTGGCACAGGATCGGAGTCTGATCCCCAGCATCCATGCTGGATAGCTTACAGCTGCCTGTAAATTCAACTGGAAAATCCTATATGCCTTCATATGCACATACTCACATACATAAACACAATCAGCTAATGTCTAATAGCAGAACCTGAACAGGCCTCAGCCATGTAAGGATCATTATCTGTCACCTTCTCCTTTCTCCTTTCTCTAGCACAGTGGTTCTTCTCAGCCTTCCTAATGCTGCAACCCTTTATCAGCCCTCATGCTGTGGTGACCCCAATCATAAATTATTTTTGTAATATAAACATCTGATATGCAGGATGTCTGATATGAGACCCCTGTGAGAGGGTCATTTGATCACCCAAAACAACTCTCTGTGTCTTTTCCAAGCATGCGTCTCACCAGCGTTTTGGGCTTCCCTACTCTTTCCCTAAAGCGCCCCTCAAATGTCTCATCTCCACGCCAGCTTAAAATGGCGTGGCCTTGCTTCCTCTTTCCTCCACTCTCTTCCTCCAGCCACTGGCTGACATTTTACAGCTTACCTGTTCTGTTCTTCTTTTAAACTGGAATAAAATTGTTGAATGTTAAAAATAAGAAATAAAAAAAGTTAGAACTGCAGATAGTCATGAATACTATAAAATGTATGCACACATGCTGAAGAGAAGACAGATAACAGAGTAGTCACACCTGCCTGTTCCTTATCCTAGATAGTTTTTAACAAGCAACAAAACATTCATTTTCAAAAGATAAGTAAATTCACCTATTTTTAGCTTTTCACCTACTGAATTTCTGGTGGTGTATGAGGTAAACTATCATAACAAACTGTAACTCTAAGAAATGCATTTTTGTTTGAGGTTAATCATTTAAAATTCCTTTAATTAATTCCTTTAAAATTAATAGTAGAGTCACACAACCCCCTCTCTACTCCAATATTTCTAAACAGAATAGGACATAGGCAGATTAGATACTCCAGGTTGTGTTTTATGGCTTTCCAGAGTGTCGATCAAAGACTGAGGACTGGACCTGTATTAGCTGCCCTAATGATGATCTGACCTTTGGTTTTTAGGATCACATGAAGCCAACGCTGGTCTTGAACTACATAGCCAAATAACTTTTCTTTTGTTCTGTTTTTCAAAACAGTTTCTCTCTCTAGTCCTGGCTGTCCTGGAATTCACTCTATAGAACAGGCTGGCTATCCTGCCTGCCTCTGCCTCCTAAGTGCTGGGATTAAAGTCATGTGCCACCACTGCCCTGCTGCCCAGTAACCTAAAAAAATAAAGATTTACCTATTTTTATTTTTAGGTGTGTAAGTATTTTACTCGTATGTATGTATGTGTGTATGTATGTATGTATGTATGTATGTATATATGTATGAAGGCGGCATTGGACTCCCCACCCTCCCCCAAGAACTGAATCATACATGGTTGTGCGCCACCAGTAAGTGCTGGGAATCAAACTCAGGTCCACTACAGGGAGTAGCCAGTGCTCTTAACTACTGAGCCATCTCTCTAGTCCCTAACCTAGAATTTCTAATCTCTTACCTCCACCTCCATTACAAGTGTTACAGGATCACCTCCAGTTTTATAGCTAGACTTTTTAATAGAATGTGAAAGATTATTACCCAAAATCAATAATTAACTTTCACTTTAAAGATTACTGTATCCTTTAGATTTCATTTATTTCAAGAAGTTTTGATACACTGCTCTTGGAAAACAACCTATATTCATTCTTTCACTAGTGTCACGGCAACATTTCTGGGCCCAAGTACTCATGATTTCATAGCTATCCTAATACTTCAGCAGATTCTATCTACCCTCCCTCTTTCTACCTATTACTTACCTACTACCTACCTACCTACCTGCTCTTTTCAGTCAACTCTATATACTGCCAACACTGTGTCTAAGAGTTAACTATTCTTCCTGATATTTCTTGGTTCTCTCGATCAGTGGTCCTCAAAGTAGATCCCATTCAGACAGCTGAGCAATGAGTAAACACTGTTGATCAGTACTCACAGAAGACATAGCAGACAGGCTTAATAGGTAAAGGTGCTTGCTGCTAAATCTGAGTTTCAACACTGGGACTCACGGGTGAAAGGCAAGAATCTGCTCCTAGAAGTTGTCCTCTGAGCTTAGCATGTTGGCATGTCACAAACACACATACTTTCTCAATCAATCAATCAATGTAATCAAACCTTAAGTAAGTATTCATTGGGCTATAGGATCAGCTTGGTGGGTAAATGGGCTTGCTGCGTTTCTAGGAGCCTGATGTCTTCTTTTGGTATCCAAATTCATATGTATATAACCATTTATCTATAAAAACTGTATAATCTATACAAACACATAATTAAAAATGAAATAGATCATTTTTAAAGTAATCAATTACATACAAATTTAAAAATAAAGTTACTAATTTTTGAGAGGATCACAAACTCAATTTTATGTGTGTGCGTGCACGTGCATGCGTGTGCATGAAATGCAAGGGAAAGTTAAAAGGCAGCCTCAGATGTTGTTCGATGCCTTCCACTTAGTCTGAGACAGACACTCTTTTTTTTTAAGTTTTTTAAAAAATATTTATTTTATGTATACAACTGTACTATAGCTGTCTTCAGACACACCAGAAGAGGGCATCAGATCCCATTTCAGATGGTTGTGAGCCACCATGTGGTCGCTGGTAATTGAACTCAGGACCTCTAGAAGAGCAGTCTTCACCACTGCGCCATCTCTCCAGCCCAGAGTCACTCTTATTGTTCACTGCTGCACACACCAAGTTAGCTGAGCCATGAGTTTGTGGCTATTCCCATCTCTGTCTTCTATCGCCCAATAAAGACTCACTAGGATCATAGACTTGGGATACTCTGTATCAAGATTTTATGTGGGTTCTGGGGTTAAGCACTTTAAATCCTGAGTCATCTCCCCAGCCAAAAATTCAGTATCTTCTAAATTTTTAATTATTTATTATCATTAAGTGTGTCTATACAATGTATATATATAAGTACAGGCACATGAGTACCACTGTGTATATGTGTGTGTGTGTGTGTGTGTGTGTGTGTGTGTGTGTGTGTGTGTGTGTAAGGGAAAAACTTTCAGGATTTGAGCTTAAAGTATTGATTTATTTACTTATTTATTTCCAGTGTTTAAATTAGTAGATCTATTTATATAGCAATAAAAGTCCCTTGCCAAATTAAATGAGAGGTTAAATGTTCAGTTCAATTTTCCTATATTTTCTGTCCCTATCTGTTTTGAAAACATAATACCAGAAGATGAGGGGCCCAAATACCAGCAGAGCTCCTAAAAAATGAGTAAATTCTTGGGAGTGGTTCTGAAATTAGATTAAACATTTGTTGATCCTGAATAAGTTCAATGAATCAAGGCAGGGTCTTTATTGTGCATTTGGTGTTTGGGGCCACTGTACTGAAGCAAGTACTCCCGCTGAGCTTCACCCTTATGCCCAAACCTTCTACTTGTGCCTTCTGGGTCTCTCTCCAGAGATACTCAGCTGGGGTGAAGATACTGGGGAGAGTGGTCAGGGACACAGGCTTATACTTGGAACCCAACATCTTGGCTCCCCAAGTAAGCATGAACACTTAATGATAATAAATAAAGCATGTATGTATGTATGTATGTATGTATGCATGCATGTATGTATGTGTATACGTGTACATCTATATATATGTATGATCATGTACATGTAGACGTCAACAGAAGCCAAAAGAGGATGTCAGACTCCCTGGTTGTGCATGCTAGAAACCAAATTCAGGTCCTCTGTCAGAGCAACAAGCACTTTTACCCATAGAGCCATCTCTCCAGCCCCATGACACCCTCCCCTCTTTTTAAAAGAGTAACTTACAGCAAGAATTTTCTAAAAGTAAAACCAGTATATGAGTTGAGAATGATTACTCTTTAATAAAAAGTAAAATCAGGGGTGGGAGGAGAAAAAAAAAGTAAAATCAGTATATTTCATAATCTTCTGACAGTTACTTAAACAAATTTAAGTTTGGTATCCAGAATAAAAACTCATTTAAATGAATAAACCATTTTCTATAAAAGATTCTTCTGTATTTGTACAAATATAATATGCCCAAGAAGTCTACAGTTTGTGATCCTGTAGATGCAATATACACATTACTAAAACTTGCATGCATGAGAGAAACATTATGTTAAATATACCTAGCTTCAAGTCAATGAGCATGCATAAATTCCAGGCTGTTTCAAACTTCAGAAGAGGAGGAGACTAACCAGAGAAATTCACTCTCACCTAGATAAAATTTAAATCCAACATTTAGACTGCTTGATCCCATAACCAGGACAAGAATTCTAGTACATTACCTGGCAAACCGCTCTTTGTCATTACACATCTGGTCATCATCGCATCTGAAAAGAAAGGGCAGGGATTAATTCAAACCCTTGTACTTATATCTACTCCGCTCTGAAATAAAAACTAGAAATAAATAAAACTACTCAACAGGGAAAGATAATGGACCAGCACCACAAAGCAGCAGACACTAATAGCATCTGAGAGAACACTGAGAGCCGATGACTATCATGTCTCAGTGACCACACACAGAAAGATGGTATGATGAAAACATGAAATGTCTTGTGATTTCTCTAAAGTTGGGAATATATTTGGGGTTTTTGTTTGGTTTTTTTCCGGGGGGGGGGTGTTTTTTTGAGATGGGGACAGCTATGTAGCACTGGCTAGTCTGGCATTCACTCTCAACTTACAGACCCTTTGCCTCTGCCTCCCAATTGCTTATTACAGGTGTCAATCACTAAGCCTGACTCAGTTTGTTTGTTTTTTAATTGTAGCTTTAAAAAAACAAAAACAAAAACAAAAATCAAAAAACCAATAGAACAGCGTGTGGGTATATTTTTCATGTTTTCATTCTTCTGTGAAAAACAGGATCATAAATATGGGTATTCATCTAATACCCATATTTTGACCCTGCTTTAAGCTGGGTGTGGTAGCATGTGCCTGCAGTTCTTTAGGCCTACTTAGGCAGCTGAGAGAAAAGAACATTTGAGCCAGGTGTAGGAGGCTGGTCTGAGCAACACAGCAACACTCCACAAGGAATGGGGGATGGGAAAGAGATAGCCAAAGCCTCCAAGGGTCAGGGACCATTGCATAAGAGTTAACACTCTGAGTTAAGAGAAAGGGCAGACTGTTGTGGAACACTGCCTTCTGAAATGACATGAGCAATGCATACTTGAATTCACAACAGCTGTGACTACAAAAACTACACAACATCCTAGCATAGAAGGGGGGAGGAGTTCACAAAGCCACAAACCCCCTTGAGGATCTATAAGCAGTTAGTTGCTGGGAGAGCTTTTCTTCATTGTTGTAGCCCCGAGGAAAGTGTAATCACTCACACATACTACTGGTAAGCAACCCTAATGAAACATCCCACTCCAAAAGAAAAAGAAAAAAAAAAAAAGGTCACGAAAGTAGAAGAGGAACTAGTTGGGAAAAGGAAGGGGACTATCGAGAAGAGGATGTCCCAGGGTGAGGGGTGGGGTATACAATGCCTTATATATATGTATGAAAATATAAATTGTGCACAACTGAACCCCTGCATGCAGAATGCAAGTTCAAAGAGGATCAGTTCAAGTTGGAGGTCGGCATGGTCTAGACAGCAAGTTTCAGGCCATCAAAACCAAACTTGTGTTTGCAGCCACAGGGCAGATATGGAGGTGGAGAACAACTTTCAAGAACAACTCTATCCTTTCACAGTGTGGGTTCCGAGATCAGTCACCTCAAAAGCACTCTATGCGTTAGGTCTCTGTGTGTAATTATTGAGAGCAGCTCAGACTTGAATTCACAGCGATCCTTTTACATAAGCCTCAAGTGTTGGGATTATATGTATGTGCCATCATACCTAGCTCAAAACTAATTCATTTAGGGGCTAGAGAGAGAGCTCAATGATTACAAGCACTTGTTGTTCATGCAGAGAGCCCATGTTCAGTTCTCAGAACCCACCTGGCAGCTTACAATTGTCTGTAACTCCAGGTCTAGGAACCAGGCACACATACTGTGCAAGATACATATGTAGGCAAAACACACATATAAAAATAAAAATTTCTAAAGTCTTCAGAAAAAAGCTAATATACAAAGTTTTAGTATGAGCAATCGAATCTTTTAAGCTTGTGAGGCAAGTGACCCTGAGCTGTAACTTGTAAAGTGGCACCATATTCTCTTCCATTGTGACTGTACCATTTTACAATATCACAGTGTATAACTGTTCCGATTCCTCCACTTCTCTAGCAATTTTGTTATTTTCTGGGGGGTTACTTGTGTCTTTTTGAGACAGGAGCTCCCTGTGCAGCCCTGGGTTCCCTCTACCCATGGGAGGCTGGTGGGTATCAGTCTCCAGACTTAGCTCCGATTTTGTTTTGGTTTTGATAGTGGTCTCTGGATTGGATATAAATGTTATCTTTGACTTGTATACCTCCTAAATATCTCTGAATGATTACTAATGTCAACCTTTCACATGCTTCTTGGCCATTTGTATCTTTTCTTTGGAGAAATGCCTCTCCATGTCTTTTGGCATTTTTCCCCCTTTCATTTTTAAATTTGCTTTTACCAACTTTGAAAGTAATCTATGTTTGGTGTAAAACAAACAAACAAAAGCATTAAATTGAAACAAGACTACTCCCTAACTCTTCCTCTGAGAAAGGTTCTCCAAGATGGTAAAGCTCCTGGCTACTGCCTTCTGGGGATTCCTACTTCCCTCCTAACTGTGGCCTACAAGCAAGGACTCTGTGTTCCCAACAGCAGCTACATTCTTCCCGTCTTGCTTCCGGTCTTTGTACTTCCCTTTCCTTTTCTAGGAAGCCTCTCTAGCTAACATCCCATTTCACTTCCTTTTCACCACGTCAGCCTAAAGATGAAATGTGTCCTCCCCCAAAGTCTTGAGGTCTTCAGTCTAATATGGGCCTCAGTTACACAGCAGTAGTGTGAATACCCCTGTCCTATTGAAGTGCTCTCATCTGTCTAGCTGATTACTGTCCTCCCCACAAGAGGCGCAGCACATGAAGAGATAGACTTTAACTCAAAGGAGTCAGAAAATACCTCAATGCTCTAGTCTACTGATTATTCAGATTAGAAAGAATGTGAAAAAACAATACTGTGTTAGGGGTCACAACTTTATTCCCAGAATTAGAAGGCAGAGACAGGCAGACCTCTGGAAGTTTCAGGCCAGCCAAAGCTACAGAGTCAGACCTATTTACAACAAAACAAAAACAAGTGCTAAGCAGGGTGTAGTGGCTTGAGCCTACAGTAGCCTCTGAGAAAAGAGGCTCTCCGTACATTTGTGTAAAGCCTGGGCTATACAAGGCTTGATTGGATTACCAAGTGGGATTCTGTCAAACAAAATGGAGGTAAGTGGTGAGATGTTTCAATAGATAAAACATTTGCTGCCAAGCCTGCTGATCTGAGTTCCCAGAACCTACATGGGAGGGGGGGGGGGCGGTGAAGGGGGAGGGCGCGGATACCTATTCCTCCAAGTTTTCTCTGACCTTCATACATGTGTAGCACATGTGTCAAGATACACACACACACACACGCAAAATGTTTAAAACACACAATGACACACACACACATTCATTAAGTTCTCTTATAGCCACAAATACCCTCTAGGAAGATTTATCAACCTGGAAAGAGTACTCAACCAAAGGACAGGAGGTCAAGAGACAACTATAGATCAAGGCAAACTGTGCCACAACTATCACCCATTACTCAAATGCCCATTCATCGTATCTGTGAATCTTCTACTGAGTTGCCTATGTTGCCATTCCTATGAGACCATATAAATTCTCCAATTTCACTGACTGCACACTTACTGTTTTCCCTTTGGGCAGCTAGGCTACTCTTAGACCACATATTAGTCTATCTACCTCTTCTGTTTACCTGCCTCCAGTCAGTTTGTCTTATCAACTTGGTCATCAAAATGCTTAGAAGAAAAGGAAGGTCTTTCTTCCCCTACACTAGCAACAAAGGCATGCCTATACAGTTACTATCGCTGTCTATCCATGGACACTAACTGAACTGGATGAATAAAATTCAGAATTTCCTTCTTAGTACACACACGCAGAGTAGTGCTGGGAATGAAGCCCAGGCCGTGCACACGCTAAGCACACGCTTCACCACTGAGCTACACTGTAGCCCTATTTTAACCACTGTGCAGCATCAAGAGCACAGCTGCTGTCATTTCTGTCTTATCTTTTTGAAACTGTTTCCTATGTAACTTGATTAAGGTAGAACTCACTAAGCTGCTGCCATTACCCCAGTGCTGGAATTACAGGTACCATACTTGGCTGGGGGTATTATTGTTTTGTTTGGTTTTTTTAATCTTGTATAGATAAGGTCTGGCTATACAGTGCAGGGTGACCTCAAACTTGAACCTATAATCGTCCTGATTAAGTCTCCCCAAGGCTGTGTATCCCACCATGCCTGGCTTATGCAGTGCTGGGAAGGGAACCCAGAGCTTCATGCACTCTAGACAAGCACTGAATTAAGTTGTACCAAATTCTACTTAAAATAAATAAACATTTATTTCTATTTCTATTTGTGAGTGTGTGCTTTGCCATGTGTTTGGGAGACTGTGGAAGCCAGAAGAGGGCACTAGATCCTTTGGCGCTGTAGTTATAGGCAGTTGTAAGTTGCCTAAAGTGGGTTCCAGGTACAAAACTCTAGTACTCTCAAAGAGCAGCAAGCACTCTTAATAGCTGAGCCATCTCTCCAATTCCCACAGTTCTTCATCTTAAATATTAAATCACTTTTCAAAGGTTGTATCAGAATTGTAGTTTATTACATATTCTAGATACCGACTGCTGCTAAGATCCATGATTTGCAAGTATTTTTTCCCAATTCTACATTTTACTTCTTCAGGACAAGCAAAAAGAACTATTAGGACTTAAGTAAGTTTCACAAACTGGCAATTACATGATACAATGTGTTAAAGTAAACTTTGTCATTCAGTAAGAAAGGGGCAGCTCTAAAATAACAACAATAGGGGCCAGGGCTGACTCAGTGGCACAGTGCTTCCCCAGCATTCAGTAATCCCTGTGCCTGATTACTAACAGTGCAAACATGAATGAACATTGTAACATAGTAAATACATACCCAAGGGATTTTTTTATACTCAAGTGTTATTAACTGTACACATATGTGCTACATTTAAATACAACCAGCAACACCATCATGTCAACATTATTATGTGAATATCATCACAAACATGAATGATGAATTCTTTGCACTCTGAAGTTATAATAGCTATGTCCTATGTAATTAGACTTTTATAACTCCCATTATAATTGTTTGAACCCACGGTCATATAGTAGTCTGATAAGAACCAAAATGTTACAAAACTTATGACTACTTGATTTTGTGGAATAACTCAAGGTCAAAACTATTTGACAGTGACAAATACTCTAGTTACCCCTGTAGCATTCATACAACATAGGTCCAGTAACATCATGTGACTGTAATTAAGAATTCTCTAATGAAGACATTCCCAATAGTCCTGTGTGAAAATGCTATCTTAGGGGTGGAAAAATGGCTCAGTTATTAAGAACAGTTGCTGCTTTTGCAGAGGACCTGGGTTCAGTTCACAGTACTAACATAGCTCCAGACCTTAACACAATTGATCCCTTGATAGAAGAACCATTCAGGTTGTGAAATTCAGTATGTATACAGCACTACCTACCAAAACTAAAACAAAGGCCTAATCCATCAAAGTCTGCAGTTCTGGGAAAGTCTCTTTGGCTTCTGCAGTTCTGCTTCTGGCTAACTGTTCTTGTTAACTGAAGTATGCCAACAACACAGAACATACTGTCGTGTTTAAAAGCTCACCCTGAGAAAGGCTGAGTGCTGCATTGGAATCCCAAACACCAGTGTAGTTGCTGGCAGGCTAATAGTAACTTTCTATTGGATTAAATCCATATCCAAGCATCCTCTGGTGGATACTCCATAACACCAACACCCATATGGCAGCTCACAATCATCTATAACTCCTAGTACTAGAGGACCCAACTCCCTCTTCTGGCCTCTGCCAGCACGATATACACACTTACAGGTAAAACACTTAAGATAAAAATAGATAAATCCAGCAGTAACAATGAAAGCTTGCCTAGGGCAAAAAGTGAAATCTTTTTTCTTCTTCACATTTATTAGGATCCACTAAGTATCAGAAGAATTACGTTTAATTGCTGTGCTGGTTCGTTTCTATCAATTTGACACAAACCTAGACATCTGAGAAGAGGGAATCCCAACTGAGACAATGTCTCTATCAGAGTGGCCTGTGGGCAAGCCAGTGTAATATTATTTTGATTATTGATTGATGAGGAAAGTCTATCTCACTACCTCCCCTGCGCAGGTAGTCCTAGAGACATCCACTTGGGCCACACAACCAACCAAGGCCACACCTAACCCTTCAAAAAAAGGTCTACCAACTGGGGAGCAAGCACTCAAACACACAACCTTACCGTGAGCATTCTCATTCAAGCCGCCATCCCATCTCAGGCTATATAAAGTTTGAGGCAGGCCTGGATTACATGAGACCCTGCCCAACCATCACCATTTATACATACAGAACCTCTAATTCCTGCTACCTAAAAAAGGGGCCAACAGGTACTGCAGCATGACAGAGTAGAGCATTATCAAATTATTCCCTCTAACATCTACGTCCTTCTGTAGCCCTCTACAGCAGTGACTCAGGACACGGATACACAAGCGCTCTGGCCTAGGAGACATCAGTGAAGGACAAAAGCACAGAAGCAGGGGCTTGTTAAGCACACGGAGACTTGCCCTTTGTGTTACAACCATCACCACACTCCTCTGTTTGAAGACAAGACAATGGGGATAGGAGAAATAAGGAGGGAGAGATGGAGAAAGAGTTTAAGTGAGAGTGCAAGTGTGTGTGTGAGAGAGAGAGAACATGAGAGAGAGAGAGCAAGAGAGAGAGAGACAGACAGAGACAGATAGACAGACAGACAGACAGACAGACAGAGGTGCAACTGTGCCAGTTGAGTATAACTTTTAATAGACCAGGTGGCTGAGCACAATCTTACCATGAACCCAAGCAAGATTTAGTCAATTATAGACCTGTGAAAACGAATCAACTTTTTTTTTTTATTTTCCATTTGTATGTATACGCATGTTTGTATGGGTATAGGCACAGGTCTGTGTGGGTGCTCATGTGTGTGGGTGAACAAGTATGAAGAAGCCCAAAGTTGATATAACCCTTCATCTCTCTTCTACCTTACTTGATGAGGCAGCCTCATTTAATCTCACCCAGGGCTCATGGGACAGATGGGAACAAAATAATAACAAACTCAGCACTCACACGTGTGGGTGCATTACACGTGAGTGGACATACAGGTAGAGGTCCAAGGTTAATGTCAGGAATCCTCCTCTATCACTCTACTACTTTATTCAATTAGACAAAATTTCTCAATCAAATTCACAGGTTGCAGATAGAATTATTCTCAATGCCAGCTTGCTCTCCTGTCTCTACCTTCCAAGACAGGAAGCAGGCTGCTATGCCCACTCAGAATTTATGTGAGATTTGGTGATCTGAACTATTAGCCTTAGATTTGCAACGCCAAGGTCTTAACCACTGAGCAATCTCCCTAGTGTGTTACTTCTCTTAAGCCATGAATCAACATGACTGGCTTATATTTTCTGTGCCCTCCTCCCTGAAGTATTCTCTCTAAAAATAATAAAATGCCTGAAACTATCCTATGATGTAGGAAAACATAGTTTTAGGATGAAGCATATTCTTTAGGACAATGCCCAAAGTATAAACATACTTAAATAACCTTCTTGGTACTATGGATTGAACCTGAAGCATAGGAGGCAAGCATCCCACCAAGCTACATTCCCAGCTGGTGATCTGAAAATAATCTGATGACATTTAGTTATCTGTGAGGGTGATGGGTGCTCACGCCTCAGCCAGCATGTGGAGATCAGAGGGCTGTTTACAGCAGTCAGCTCTCTCCTTCAGCAGTAACTTTGGGTATCAAACTCAGACCATCCTGCTTGGCAGGAGTGCTGTTACCTGCTGAGCCAGCCACCAGCCCTCCACCCCACTAAGAAGTCTCTAAAAATATTTTTAAATCTTACCTCAAAAATTTAGTGTTCACTTCTACTTCATCATCAAAATCCAGCCTGGGGAAAGGCAACAAACAATATTCTAAGTTTATTGATGATAATACAGTAAAGATAACACCATAAGAAAGCAAAACATATTAACAAAAGATGCCTATGTACTCACCTTAATGGAAGGAAAAGTGGACAGAAGCAAAACAAAAACATGTCTATAATACATGCTTTTCATAGTATTACAACTGGGCAGAAGTTAGGCAGTAAAAGGCAGCCGTAGCGGTGCCTATATAGAACCCACCGTCCAGAGCCTGTGGTGGGTTCTGGGAGTTCAAGGCTATCCTCAGACACATAATGAATTCTAAGCTAGCCTTGGCTACATAATCAGACCCTGTTTCAAAAAGCAAAATGAAGAAGTGAGGGAGCAGCAGCAGCAGCACCGACCCCCTCCCCCTCCACCAGGGATTCCATACAGGAGGCCAGTACCATAACCAGGAAGAGATACGAGTATAAATAGCGCCCAGAGTCTAAGAATGCAGCTCAGCTGAGGAGTCAGGAAGCCCCGGTTCAATTCCAGTACAGCGTAAAACTGGACATGGTGGCACACACCTACACACCTGGAATTCTGCCACAAGGGACGTGGCAGCAGGATGATCGGGAGCTCAAGGTCAACCTTGGCTATACCACTGAGTTCAAGGTTAGGGTGAGCTACGTGAGACCCTGCCTGAAAAACAGAAAATCCCTGAGATCTAGTTTTCATTTTTATGATCTAATCTAAGCCTTGTCAGTTTTCTGAAACATCTTTCAAAGCAATATTACATAGAGGAAAGAAGACACAAAAAGTTGTTAGTCTAAAAATAAAATATATACCATATTCAAATCACTGTGCTAAGTGGCCAGCCTTGGTGGCACGTACCTTTAGCTCAAAGTATTCATCAAGTAGAAGCAAAAGGATGATAAATCCAAGGCCAGCTTAAGCTACATAGCCAGATCCTGTCAAAGAAGAAAGCAAGAAAGCAAGATCACACGCCACACAAAATAGTGTGGGACCCGTGGTAAAAGAAAAAAAATACCCTCAGGGAGCTTTTCAGCCCAGACAACAGCAACTATAAAGCAAGAGGCCAGAGAGATAGACAGCTCAGCAAATTAAAAAACCTGCCACCAAGCCTACAGGCATAAATTGGATCCCTGGGACCCAAATGGTAAAGAAAGATTTCCCACAACTTGTTTTCTAACCTACACAAACACAGAGTGAGTAAATAAACATATAAATGCATGTTAATATATATAATAAGTGAGAATGAGGTTGGGTTTGGGTTTGGAGACAAGATCTCTCTACATAGCTCTGACTGTCCCAGAAACCTCCATGTACACCAAGCTGCCCTCCCACCCACACTGCCTTTGTCTCTCAAGGGCTGGCCTTAAAGACGTGCCACAAAACCCAGATGTAGTGGCACTTGACTGTAGTCCTGCGACATAGGAAGCTAAGGCAGGAGAATCATGAGTGGGAGGCCAGCTTTGTGTACATACTGAATTCCAGACCAACATGGCTACACAGCAGGACTGTCTGAAACTAGGTGTGGTGGTCACATGTTTTTGTTTCCAAGCACTTGGGAAGTGGAACCAGGAAGAACGCAGGCCAGCTGAGTCTACAAGAAAGCTATGTCAAAATAATAAAATCAAATTAAACAGACTTTGTTAAAAAACAAAAAAAGCAAACACTATTTGAAATGTGTTTTTAATACTGAAGAGAGCATCTTTTATGATTTTTAAAATGATTTTATTTTATGATGTGTCTGTATAGGGATATATGCCCATGTGAATACAGGTACCCAGAAAAGGGGTGGCAGAACCCCAAAACTAGATCACAGATGTGAGTCACTGACATGGGTTCTAGGACCTGAATTCAGATTCTCTGGAAGAGTAGCGTGCACTCTTTGGGCTGGAGAAAAGTCAGAGATTGAGAGTGTTGACTGCTTTAAGTGTTCTGCTTGCAAATATGTCAGCAGGCCAGAAGAGGGCACCATATCACATTACAAATGGCTGGGAGCCACCATGTGGTTGCTGCTCATTCATTCATTTTTAAGTTTAATATTTTTGTGTGCTTTAGTAGTGTGTGCATATAGGTACCACACTCATGTAGAGGTCAGAGGGCAATTTGGTAGAGTTAGTTTTCTCCTTCTACTTGTGTGTGGGTTCTGGGAATCAATTAAAGGTAACTAACTAGGCTTTTAACAAGCTACCTCACAGGCCCTAAAGCAGCTGTTCTCAACCTGTGAGTCACAACGACCCCTTTGGAAGTTGCATATCTGATATCCTACATTACAGTTATTAACAGTAGCAAGATTACAGTTATTAAGTAGAACTAAAATAATTTTATGAAGCCGGGCGTGGTGGCACACACCTTTAATCCCGGCACTTGGGAGGCAGAGGCAGGCGGATTTCTGAGCTCGAGACCAGCCTGGTCTACAAAATGAGTTCCAGGATAGCCAGGACTATACATAGAAACCCTGTCTCGAAAAACCAAAAAAATAAAAATAAAAATAATAATAACTTTATGGTTGTAGTCACCACAACATGAGGAACTATATTAAAAGGTCACAGGATTAAGAAAGTTGAGAACCACTGCCCTAAAGCAAACTTCTTTTAAAAACTTTTCTCAATCTTTACCGTCCAAAAGCAGTGTTTCTATATATTTAAAAAATAATATTTTAAAATTAATTTGTTTTTCGCTTTGTTTTGAGATAAGAGTATCACTATGTAACTCAGGATGGACTCAGTCTCCATCCTGACTCAGCCCTACTGACTGCTAGAACTTCAGGTATTGCAGACTTTTGTCATACTGTGTCTTGTATATTTATACATAAATATAACGACCATCAGAACTTTAGGAACTTTTCCTATCTATCTTTAGAGCCTATTAGCAATTGTACTGGCTAGTTTTGTGTCAACTTGACACAGCTGGAGTTATCACAGAGAAAGGAGCTTCAGTTGGAGAAATGCCTCCATGAGATCCAGCTGTAAGGCATTTTCTCAATTAGTGACCAAGGGGGAAAGGCCCCTTGTGGGTGGGACCATCTCAGGGCTGGTAGTCTTGGGTTCTATAGAAGAGCAGGCTGAGCAAGCCAGGGGAAACAAGCCAGTAAAGAACATCCCTCCATGGCCTGTTTGAGTTCCAGTCCTGACTTCCTTTGGTGATGAACAGCAGCATGGAAGTGTAAGCCGAATAAACCCTTTCCTCCCTAACTTGCTTCTTGGTCATGATGTTTGTGCAGGAATAGAAATCCTGACTAAGACAGCAATCATACTTCAATGGCACATTCAAATCTGGTACTTCAATAAAGACTTTTGAAACTAAATGAACTGTGCACTCCAAGTCAAAGAAAGTATTAATAAATTAAAAAAGAAATAAGCTTAACAAAATGATTTTGAGAATGCAGACCAGAGCTTAAGGAAAGCCAACAGATTTTTGGGGTTTTTTTTGGTTTGGTTTTGTTTGTTTGTTTTTACCAACAGTGAAACTCTTCTTTGCCACAGTCCCTTTACCTTTCAGAAAATTTTGGTTTGGTTTGGCTTCGTTTTTTTTTTTTTTAAACAGGCTTATCAATAAAGATACTAGAAAACAATTTTTAACCTGTATAGAAATTTTTATGTGAAAACGATGTAAGTAATAAAAGCCAAAACCCTACGTGACATACAGGCACTGTGAGTGAGGTCGGATGATAAGTAATAGGTGTGACCGTTTCATCCTTTTCTTTCCTTTAAGATACATTTATTTATGTATGAGCACACTGTAGCTGTCTTCAAACATACCAGACGAGGGCATCCGATTCTATTACAGATGGTTGTGAGCCACCATGTGGGTGCTGGGAATTGAACTCAGGACCTCAGTGCTCTTAACCACTGAGCCATCTCTCCAGTCCTCATTTTTTTCTTTACAGCTATATTTATATTCAAATTATACAAAAAAAATTAAAGAAATTTACTTAAAATAGAGAGCCTGGATAAGGAATAATCCAGGGACTAAGAGTTAGTTTTAGTTATGTGACAGCAGTATAGTAAGTAATCAATTAGATGTGTGGTCAGGAATAAACAAGAGCCAACAGCAACTAACTCAAAAGTTGATGGTACAAGAGAAACACACGGATGATAAACATTCAAACTTACCCTGACCGTCGCTTAATAGCCCTCTGTACAACAGCTCCTCCACCTTGAATCCCAGGTCCAGGGTTTCCAGAAGCAATGGTGGGACCCAGCGATGGTACATCTGATGTCATTTCTGTCGTAAAAGAATATCGTCCATATTCTCAGCAATCAATGTCATGATGCTGGCTAAAAGAAATACTCACACCAGGGGTCATCAAAACCCCTTGCTGCCAATTCTGATGACCTTAATTCAATCCTTCACACCCACATGGTGGAAAGAGAGAACTGACTCATAGGTAGGCATATACCTCCAGACATGCACTTGCTCACAAGTAAATACATACAATTTAAATATGAAAAGAAGGAAGGAAGAAAGGAAATAAGGCAGGCAGGAAGGCAGTCTGGCTCAAGCCAAGCCTGGTGGCAAACATCTGTGATTCCACCACTTGAAAGACTGGAAAGAGGAAAATCAGGAATGGTGGTTTATGCCTTTAATCCCAGCAGCATTCAGGAGTCAAAGGCAGGCAGATCTCTGAGTTCAAGGCCAGTCTGGTCTACAGATAGAGTTCCAAGACAGTCAGAATTTCACAGAGATATCCTGTCTCAAAAAATACAAAACAAAACAAAGTTCAAAGTCATCTTATTATACAAAGTGGATTTGGAGCCACACTATCCAGGCCACATGAAATTGACTCAAAACCCCCACAAAAAGCCAAGAGTGGTACTGCACGCCTTTTAGTACTTGGGGACAAAGAGAGGCAGATCCCTGAGTTCCAGGCTAGCCTGGTCTTTAGATCAAGTTCCAGGACAGCCAGAGGGACTATACAGAGAAACCCTGTCTTGAAGAAAGAAAAAGAAAGAAAGAAATGTTTAAGCTATGGCTTAATCATGTATGTATTAGAAGAATTACATATTCAGAACAGGTCATTTAAAATACAAAATTATCAAGGTTTTTAATTTAAAAGAAAATCACTGGTCATACAAAGAATCAGGCAGGTCTCAAGAGAGCTGTGGGCGGGGGTGGGGGAGCATCAGCTAATAGATGCCAACACTAAGACAATACAGATGTTAGAATTATCTAACAAAAGTTTTGCAAGTAGCCCTGATAAAAATTCTTCAGCAAGTATTTAGAAGAACATTTGAAACAAATGTTAAACAGTCTTAGCAAATAAAAACATAGAATATGGGGGAAAAATGGGAACTTTGGGAATAAAAGCTGTAAGTGAACCAGGCATAACGGTGCATCCCTATAATGTTGACACTCGGGAGACTGGCAAAGGGCCTGCATGTTTGAGGTCAACCTATGCTAGCTACCTAGTTTAAGGCCAGCATAGCAAGACCATCTTAACAGGATGGGGAAAACAAGTGTGGATGGGAGGGAAGAAAGTAGGGACTGTATTGTATAGAAATATGTATAATTCAAATAAAAATGTCATATGATCTTATCAATAGATCATGGGCATCAATGAGAATGAACCAGAGCACCAGAGAAGCAAAGAACAAACAAACAAACCTAATCTGAAATGAGAGAAAACAAATTGGGAGCAAAAACAAATAGAAAAAAACCTACCAGAACTTCCGATACCACTGGGGCTATAACAAAAAGATCTAACATTTTGTCATAGAAGTTACACAAAGAGATGAGAAAGAAAGCAGGGCTAGGAAACTCCTAATTCCGATAATAACTATAAACCTACAGAATCAAATTGCAAAAACTCCCAAAAAAGATTAAAAAAAATTCTAGCACACGTTATAGTTAAACTTCTGAAAACTCAGGTTTTGAGGGCTAGGAAAATGGCTTAACAGATGCGGGAGCTTCCTGCCAAGACTGAGCAGGACCCTGATCACCTAACTCAGGCAAGCTGTCCTCTGACCTCTGTACCTTCATCAAGATGGGCACATACACACTCTCAAAACAAAACAAAACAAAAACTAAGGAAAATTTAAAATGAGCCAATGACAGGAGCTTCAAATTAGTCCAAAACTAGCCTTTGCCAACAGGTAAACTGGGATTAGAGAGACATGTCTCAGACAGCAAAGTGTTTACCATAATAGCATAAGGACCTGAGGTCAGATGCCCAGCACTGATGTAGAAGCTGGGAGGTAAAAACAAGTAGACAAGCTGGCCATCTTGTTATACGTTCAAGGCCAATGAGAGACTGTCTCAAATAACAAGGTGAACTACTCTAAGGAACAATATTTGAGGTTGTCCTCTGATGTATGTGTGCACACACATGTAAGAACTCCCATAAACAAATTTGTAAACCATTTTAAAGGTAAATTGACATAGTTCAAAACTGTTATTCATCCCTTCCTGATCCAAAGCTAATAAAACTAGACACTAAGCTAACAACACTACATACAGTTATTATTCTTTCTAATCTTAAACACATCTGAGTCCTAGGCCACATAGAGCAACTCTTGACTGATTACAAACCTAAACCAAGTAGTATTACTATTTCCATCCAAGTGTAGAGCTTCTGGTCTATAAAAGCAGCGTTCAGGATGGCTGCTAATCCCAGGCCACCTGGGCTGCAGTGAGACCGCCCCATAAAGTACGTCTACCAAGGAGGGCAGTTTGGTGATGGGCTCTGAATACCCCAGTTCTTCCGTGAGTCACCTGTCCCCCAAGAGGTCGTTTTCCTCCTGTTCTATTTAAGGATGTGACTTTTTCCTTTTTGTCTTCTTTACATTTCCTTCCTCATGACAATGCTGAGATCTCTAGCTTGCCTGCCCTGCCTTTTCTTACTGACTCTAGTAAAATATACCCTTCAAAGCACATTTTTTTAAAAGGATTTATTTTTATTGTGGTGGGGAGTAGTGAGGAGGATGTGTGCACATGTGAGTGCTGCTGCCTACGGATGCCAAAGAGGGCACTGCACAGTCAGCTGGGAGTTGCCCTGATAATGGGCACTTGAAACCAAGCTCAGATCCTCTGGACGAGTCATGCAGGCTCTTAACCACTGAGCCATCTCTCTAGCCTCTTCAATCTTTTATCCATGAGATCAAGAACTTGCTAAAGGGACCCACCCTGTGTCACAGCATGGGGCTTGGAGTATGGCTCAGCCAGTAGAATATGGGCCTAGCATGCTAGAGGCTCTGGGTGTATAACTCCAGCACTCGGGGCTGGGGGGTCAAAGTCATCCTCGGTGCTCCACCTCAGGAAAGGAAAGGAAAGGAGGGGAAAGGAAAGGGGAAAGGAGGGCTGGTGAGATGGCTCAGTGGGTAAGAGCACCCGAATGCTCTTCCGAAGGTCCAGAGTTCAAATCCCGGCAACCACATGGTGGCTCACAACCATCCGCAACAAGATCTGACTCCCTCTTCTGGAGTGTCTAAAGACAGCTACAGTGTACTTACATATATTAATAAATAAATCTTTAAAAAAAAAAAAAAGAAAGAAAGGGGAAAGGAAAGGAACATCATGCACACATTAACCAAAGTTAAGTGGGACTGCAACAGCCTTAGAGGCTATGCTTCATGTCAACTGGACAAAGGAGTCACTGAAAACAGGGACATCAACTGAGAAAATGCCCCACTAGATTGGTATGCAGGCAAGCCTGTGGAAAGTTTTCTTAATTAGTGATTGATATGGGAGGGCCCAGTTCACTGTAGGTAATGCCATCCCTGGGCTGGTGGTCCTGGGTGCTATAAGAAGGCAGGTTGAGCAAGCCATGGGAGACGAAGCCAGTAAACCAAGTCATTTCTGCTTGAGTTCCTGTCCCCAAATCCTGCCCTGCTGAGTTCCTGCCTGGACTCTCTTAAGTGATGGACTGTGATGTGTATGTGGAAGTATAAGCTGAAATAAATCCTTCCTCCCCAACATGTTTTGGTCACATATAAAGTTTTCATCAAAGCACCAGAAAACCTAACTAAGACAGAAGTTACTCTTGCAAAGACCAATGTGAGCCTTTGCTTTACTAAAGTAAGATGAAAGGCTGGCATCTCCGCCTCCGTTTTGTCTGTCTGTCTCCTTTACTTCTGGAGACACAGAGCTAGGTCACTGTCTTTAATCTGTCTTCTTGTCACCTTGGATTCCAGCAGAAACAAGATAAAGAACTGAAGCTATGCCTCGGCTGAGACAGTGAGAACAATTACCTGTGATGAAGAGGCTACACCCAGAATGCACTATCTTGTAGGAGCCACAGTGGTCCTGTCAGCAACAATTTAATTCATCCACCTAGCAGGACCCGAGACAATGAGACACTGTGTTCAGGACTGGCTAAACCTCCGGCCTGCTGCCCTAACTGTTCTACTTAAACCTAAAGCTGAAGTCAATATAGTTAAAGGGACTTAGGGGTCACTGGACCCTTCTATCTGTTCCTAGGACAATGTGACCACAATGAGTAAATCTCTGTATTTCATCATTAGTTGTCAATTAATTGGGTTAGGTGACTGAGCCTAGCCAGGGGACACAGAGAGACCAAGCTTTTTTTCCTAAAGCTGTGGTTATAGGAATTGTTATATATACAAATAAACCCGATAAAACAGCAAATAAGCTGGGCGTGGTGGCGCACGCCTTTAATCCCAGCACTCAGGAGGCAGAGGCAGGCAGATTTCTGAGTTCGAGGCCTGCCTGGTGTACAGAGTGAGCTCCAGGACAGCCAGGGCTATACAGAGAAACCCTGTTTCGAAAAACCAAAAAAAACAAAAAAACCAAAAAAACAGCAAATAAAATTTACCTGAAGAAATTACAGAGTGAGAATCCACCACCAGTAACACAGCAATGCACATATACTAAACAAGACAGGGCAAAATGTGTTGTAAAATCTGACACAACTAAAAGAAAAACATTATATCTGGAGATATAACTGCTCTTCCAGAGGTCCTGAGTTCAATTCCCAGCAACCACATGGTGTCTCACCACCATCCGTAATGGAATCTGGTGCCCTCTTCTGGAGTGTCTGAAGTCAGCTACAGTGTACTTACATATAACAATAAATAAATCTTTGGGTTAGAGCGAGCAGAGGTCTGAGTTCAATTCCCAGCAACCACATGATGGATCACGATCATCTGACTCAAATACATAAAATAAATAAATAAATCTTAAAAAAAAAAAAAAAAAAGCCGGGCATGGTGGCGCACGCCTTTAATCCTAGCACTTGGGAGGCAGAGGCAGGTGAATTTCTGAGTTTGAGGCCAGCCTGGTCTACAGAGTGAGTTTCAGAACAGCCAGGGCTACACAGAGAAACCCTGTCTCAAAAAAAGAAAGAAAGAAAGAAAGGAAGGAAGGAAGGAAGGAAGGAAGGAAGGAAGGAAGGAAAGAAGGAAGGAAAAAGATAGGAAAATCTCTACAAACATGAAAAAAATACAATACAATTAATGAATGAGTCAAAGTCTCAAAAGAAAACTGTCACAAGCTTAACTAAATGTAAGTGAGGCACAAGCTCTGCTCTTGCAGAGTTCTTCAAGGCACCATGTTGGGCTGCTCACAAACACAGGTACCTCTTGCTCTAGAGGATCCTACATCCTTGTTTGGTCTCTAAGGGCACTGCACTCCAAGCACATACACAGATATGCACAAGTGCATAAAACAAAAATATACTAGAGAGCTGACAGTGTGACTCAGAGAGAAAAAGTACCAGCCATGCAAATCTGATCAAAGTTCTGCCCTTGAACCCACAGTAGGAGAAAACTGACTTAGAAAAATGTGTCACACGCATACAGAGAGAGCGAGAGAGCGAGAGAGCAAGAGAGAGAGAGAGAGAGAGAGAGAGAAGAAGAAGAGGAGGGAGAGGAGGAGGAATAATAACAACAATAAACAAAAAATTTAAATACAATATAGCAAAATTAAAATTACGGGAGACAATTAAAACTCTACCTGGTAAGCAATTTACAACACTGCTGTATCACAGAAAACAAAAAGCAACAAAGCAAAGGGTTAGCAAGATGGCTCCCTTCCAAAAGCCCAAAGTTCTATCCCTAGCACCACGGCAGATAATCCAGTCACCTGAAACTCTAGTTCCAGAGTTTCTCTTCTGGCCTCCAAGGGCACATATATATAATAACACAGACACACACAGACACACACACACACATACATCTTAAAAAACAAAACAAAATCAATCATTAAGCTTTTACTTCAAGACCAACAACACTAGGAAAAGCCCATACAATTATAACTGACTAAATATAAAAATAAATAAACAAATGTAATAGCCATGCAGCAGTGGTGCACGACTTTAAGCCCAGAGGCAGAGATAGGTGGATCTCTTGAATTCAAGACCAGCCTGGTCTACAGAGTAATTTCTAGGACAGCCAGGGCTACAAAGAGAAACCCTGTCTCAATAATAATAATAATAATAATAATAGTTCTACAACTGTACTCCAAAAAGAAATATCCAGGTTCAAATTACTTTACTATGAGTTCTACATAGTCTCTTCAAGAAAATATTTGGATGTGATATCCTCTCCTGGCCTCATTTTACTGATGATTCTAGTATTAATCTGATATCACAACAAAACAAACAGTAAAAAATATGCCAATTATAAACCAATATTCTTTCTGAAAACTGATACTAAAATACTTTACAAAAGATTACCAAATAGGAGTTAGTCATCTACAAGGCAGGTATAGTGGCACACATATAAAACCCCAGACTTGGGTAAGAGAGGTAGACGGATGAGGGAAAGCCAGACTCCACACGCGCACATATGCGCACATACACACACATACATTTATACACATGTAAGCACACACTAACACACTCATACTAGAATTCAGAAGAGCTTTGTCACTCTCTTTAGCCTGGCCATATGGGTAATGGCTTTGTCAATCTCCCATGGGTCTGTGGCCTTGGAGACCTCAATATGGCCACGTGCATGTCAACAATGCAGTTACTCAGGACTTCCTCTGTTCCCTACACCTGGAAGCTCAATCTGGAACTCCAGCACCAGAGGACCCAACACCTCTTCTGACCTTCAAGGGCACCTGAACTCACATATACATATATACAATTAAAAAATAAGTCTAAAAAACAAAATTACTAGATAGGGTGGTGGATACCTTTAATATCAGCACATGGGAGGCAAAAGCAGGTTAATTTAAGTTCTAGACCAGCCTGGTCCACATAGCAAGATCGAGGATAGCTAAAGCTACATGGTAAGACCCTGTCTCAAAAACAGACACCAAAGTTGATGGAGTTGTTTGTCTACACACATATATATGCATTTACATATCTGAACTTAAGGTTTACTGATATCAACTCACATGGAAAAAAATGGAAAATACTGACTCCCCCTTCATGGGAAATGAAAAACTAAATATATATGAAAAAAGCAGTCAACTGAAGGAATCTTCTGACAGAACGGACTTGCTTTGTCAGTAGTGTAGCCTGTAATTCCAGCACTGAGGAGACGGTAGGAGAATCACAGGAAGTTCACATGAAATTTTAGGCCAGCTAAATTACACTCGTTCTCAAAGGAAAAAACAAAGAAAAAACAGATATAGGCCACCACCTTATCCAGCTTAGAAACCCTTTGGTGTTTGGAGGGAGGTGGGGTTTGCAATGTACTAGGAATGAGACTTAGGATCTTGTATCTGACACACAAGGGTTCTTCTAACTAAGCTGCATCCCTGGCCCAATTTTATTATTATTATTTTTTTTTAAGACAGGACCTCACCCTAGTTCTGACTGACCTGGAACCCATGTAGCTCAGCTAGGTATTTGCCTGGCAGGCATGAAGCCCCTATCTTGAGCCCAATAGCCCTGGAGTGATGGCACCTAACTCTAATCCCACCACTACAGAGGTATAAGCAGTAGGGTCTGGAAGTTCAAGCCCTAGCTTAGGATAGTAAGATTAAGGCCAGCATGGTATTTGAGAGCCTGTCTCAGGAAAAACTTACTGTGGTCACCCAACTACTGTAAAAATGAAAAGGAGAAATATAAAAGTTAAAGTATAATTTTGTTTTTGGAGTCAGGGTTTCTCTGTGTAACAGCCCTGGCTGTCCTAGACTGGATTTGTAGACCAGGCTAGCCTTGAACTCGCACTGATCCACCCGCCTTTGCCTCCCAAGTGCTCGGATTAATGGTGTGCACCGCCATGCTTAGAAGGAAGGTATAAAGTTTTAAAAATTGTGGAGGGAGTAAATAGAAGAGACTTTATGATACAGAGAATAAGAACTACAGAGATATCTCAGGGGTTAAGAAACTGACTGTTCTTGCAGAGACCCAGGTTCAATTCCCAGCACCCACATGGTGGCTCACAAACATCTGTAACTCCAGTTCCAGGGGACTTAAAAAGTCCTCCTCTTTTGACCTCTGAAGTCTTCTAAACCCATGTGGTACAGACATACACTCAGGCACGCATATACACATAAAGCAAATAAATATTTTAAAAATAAATAATATAATGAGTAACCAACAAAATACTAAAGTATAGCCTGGACACAGAGAAAAATAATAAATACTTAATAAATATGTTCATTTCTTTCTCTAGGTTTGTTTCCTTGCTATAAAATCAAAGAGTTATCATCCTTTGTTTTTATTTGTTTGAGACATGGTCTCTCTTGCTGTATAGTTTTGTCTGCCCTCAGAATTCACAGATCTTTGCTGGCACTGAAGCCCTTTAGGACAGTGCTGTTTTATTTACAATGGACTCACTCCCTGATATTTACCTACTGAAGTCATCATGGAAAATAGGACAGCAATCCTAAAAATAGATGGATTTAGCAAGGCATGGTAGGTCATGCCTATAATCCTAGTACTGGGGAAGCTGAGGCAGTCTCATGTAGCCCAGAAGTGGCCTTGAACTCACTACCCAGCTGAGGTTCTCATGTCCATCTCTTAAACACTCAGGAGAGATGGAGAGCCTAAGTCCAGCCTGAACCACACACCCAGACCCTGTCAAAACAGCAAGTCAAGCAATTCAACCAGGTTATACAAGCAGTGCCTACTACCTGAGGGTTGGGGAGTTGGCTCAGACTCTGCTGAGTTCAAGCCTACATTTTCAAAGGGGTGTTAAAGACATTCTTTTATTATTACAACATCTGGATGAAATCAGTTATATAGCTGACAAAACACTGGACAAATAATGGAAACATTTTTCAAGATTCTTTATAATATTGTAACATCAGAGAACTTTTCTCTATTTTGTATTTTAAACGACTTTATGTGTATGTTTTGCCTGTGTGTATATATGCAACACATGCAGGCTTGTTGTCCATGGAGGCCAGAAGGTGGCAATAGATCTACTGGAATTATAGCTGTGGGTAGTAGCACCAGTATGTGCTGGAACCAAACCTCAGTCAACTCCAAGAGCAGCCAGTGCTTGCTTCTAATGGCAGAACCACTCTCCAGCCATTTTTGTTTACTGATACACGGCTACCATTCTCAACGTAAGTCTTTACTTCTTAAATTCTAGGAAAATAGAGTAAAACTTGGTACCACAAGTCTACTGCATAAAAGTACACCAACTGAAGTTTCGTTCCAAAACTGTTATCCACTGAGTATGCAGTTCAGTTGGTAGAATGCTTGCCAGGCATGCACCAAGCCCTGGCTCCATCCATAGCACATGGTAAGACAGGCATGGTTGTAACTATAAGATCATAGCACTTGGATCAGAAATTTAAGATCAGGGCTGGAGAGATGATAGTTCAGCGGTTAAGAGTATTGACTGCTCTTCTAGAGGTCCTGGGTTTAATTCCCACCAACCACATGGTGGCTCACAACCATCTGTAATGGGATCTGATGCCCTCTTCTGGTGTCTCTGAAAACAGCTACAGTGTACTCAATATCAAGAAATAAGAGGCAAGCGGATTTCTAAGTTCGAGGCCAGCCTGGTCTACAGAGTGAGTTCCAGGACAGCCAGAGCTATACAGAGAAACCCTGTCTCGAAAAACAAAAAAACAAAAAAAGAAAGAAATCTTAAAAAATGAAAAAAAGAAATTCAAGGTCACCCTCAGAGACATAGTGAGTTTCAACCTAGCCTAGTCTAAATGAGACTTGCCTCAAAAACAAAAAGTTTATTGTATTTTAACTGCTGAGTTAGTAAAATGGTTCAATTCCTTTAAAAAGAAAGAAAAAAAAAAGAGATAAATTGATTGATTTGGGGGGCTGGAGAGATGGCTCAGTTGTTAAGACAACTTGGCATTCCTGCATAACACATGAGCTCAGTTCTGAGAACCCACATTAGATGGCTCACAACCACCTGTAATTGCACTACAAGAGAATCAACACACTCTTCTGCACCTGCACTCACATGAACAAACATACATGCAGTAATTACGGTCTTTTGAATGAGAATGGTCCCCACAGGCTCCTATATTTTAATTCTTGGTCCACAGTTGGTGTTAGTGTCTTGGGAAGAATTAGGAGGTATGGCTTTGTTGGAAGTAATACAGCTGCTGCCATGCTTCCAGTCACAGTGATCATGGACTCACCTCTGGAAAACTCAAGTCTAATAAAGCGATGCTTCTCTAAGTTCCCATGGTCATGGTGTCTCTTCATGGCCACAGAAAAGTAACTACTACACCAATGTGCATAATTTAATTAAAATCTTTTTTTGGGGGGGGGTGGGGGGAAAGTGGGGCTGGAGATATGACCAGCAATTAAGAACACTGACTAATTAATAATAAAGGGCTTGGTAGCTCAATCAAAAAAGAATTGCCAATCAAGCAATAAGGTCCTGAGTTAATCTCCAGAACCCACATGAAAAGACAAGGCATGGTAGCGTTTACTTGTATTTCCAGCATTGGTAAAGCCGAAACCCAGTGAGCTTGGGGCTCTCTAACCAGAAGTTTATCCTCTTTGGCCCACTCCAGGCCAGTAACAGATCCTGTCTCAAAAAGCGGAGGTGGGATGTGGAATGAAGACATGATCCAGTGGTTAAGAGCACTTGCTACACAATCTGGAGACCTGAGTTTGGATCCCAGAACCCACATAACAAGTCTGGCATCATCCTGCATCCACCAGGAATCCATGCACTCTGAGGATCCAAGGCAGGAAGACTGCTAGGCCTTGCTGACTGTCAGCCGAGCAAAACACACAAGCCTCAGGTTAAGGGAGACACCTGACCTGGAAGAAATAAGGCAGAGTGACACAGTAAGATGCCCACAGTTAAGAAGAAATTCTGCCTCAAAGGAATAAGACAGAAAGTTACAGAGGTGGATATCCGGTGTCTTCTGGCCTGTGTACAAGTGCACACTGAACATAGTAATTTCCCACTGTATATACCTCCAGTGGTGAATCTAATTTTCCAAAATTCAACAGGCCAAAACATATCCTGTTTGACACAAAAAGGAAGGAGGAAAAAGCAACAACAAAAGGCTCTATTTTATGACTTAAGTATCATGCATGTACTGAACATGGGATCAATAAATTAGAAGACATGGAAGAATTCTCCACATGGAAAAAAGAAATCTTGAGCTAGGAATGTAGCCCCCGGAAAAGGAAGTTAAGGCAGATGGTAAAGAGAGCAGGGGGTTAGTCTCACTGGGTCTGTCGTTCTCTGTTCTCCGCTCAGACCTACCATCCCATCTCATAAGAGGCTGAGGCTACGCAGGGATGTCAGCTACAGCAGGAACCACTGGGTGCTATGCCATAACTAACAGCAGACTAGAATTTAAGAAAACTCTTACATTCTCAGGTTAATTTTCAAAGGTTTGCTAAGAACCTACACCTCACCTTTTGAGGTTTTTGCTTGGTTTGGTCTGGCTTTTGATTTTGAAACAAGGTCTCACTATGTAGCATGGAACTGACTTTGTAGACCAAGATGGCCATGAACTAAGATATCCCCCTGCTTCTGCAAAGATTAAAGGAATTCCAGCCTATTCTCCCTCTGTTTGGTAAGTACCTATGATGACTCTGCCCACCTCAAAATTGAAGAAGCAAGCAATCAAATAACAATAAATAAAATCAATTATTTCTACTGGTGATGACACTCACAGCTTTAATCCAGCACTCAGGAGGCAGGAGCAAGCAGATCTTGAGTTGGAGGCCATCCTGGTCTACAGAGTGAGTTTCATGACAGCCAGGGATACATATAGAAGCCCTGCCTTGAAAAACCAAAGTCAAAACAAACAAACAAACAAACAAACAACTGTTTCATTAAAAAAGATTCTTAAATCGTACTTTTTAAAAAGTTTTGATAGTTTATATAGGATGGCACATGCGAGTGATTCCAGCACTTGAAGATAGAAGCAAGAAGACCACTGCAAGTTCAAGGCCAGCCTGATCTTCACAGAACACTGCAGGCCAGCCTCTCAAAATTCCCCACTCAGAAAAAAAAATAGAAAAAAATTACTATTTCCTGCTTACAGACTTAAGCTAATATTGATAAGGAAATGACTATTTGGTCAAGAAAGTGTTGTTTTAGTAATTGGTTTAAAATCAGAACAGGGCAGCTAGAAAAGCTTCTGACTTACTAACGTGTCTCTACGGCCTTAACAAGAGAGACACTTTGCAGTCTGAAGAGTTATATAAGGATTTTGCAACATGGGATCAGTTTGAAATCTTGTTTACTCTAATCAGACATGGGCTATTTTGCTACAAGGTCTGATTTTCTCTAACATTTTTCAGTTGTATAGTTTTATTCTATAATTCATCAAATATTCCAATAGTTTCCTGACAATTTACTTCATCTTCATGTAAAAAAAATAATAATTTAGGATTTAAAAAACTGATATTCAGGGGCTGAAAGGAAGGTTCAGTAGTTGTGAGTATGTGTTACTCTTCTAGGACCTAATGTCAGTTCCTAGCATCCACATCACGGGGCTTTCAACTGCCTGAAACTCTTGCTGCAGGGGATCCAACACCCTATTCTGGACTCCTCCCATTCCTGCACTCACAAGTAGACATTATCATATACATAATTTCTAAAGCTTAAAAATATTTTTTTTAAAGTTGATATTGACACATGAATTTGAAGCCAACCTGGGCTACATATAAGTTCTAGGACTCTCTCTCTCTCTCTCTCTCTCTCTCTCTTAAAAAAAAAGGCTGTTTCCAAAAATAATGGGAAAACAATACATTTCCCAGTGTTTCAGCTATTGTGTGTATGTATATACATACGTGTGTGTACCCTGTTACTGTAATATAGTACATTAACAAGATAAAATTTAAAAGTTCAATGTGAAATAGCAGAGACCAATATTACACAACCCTCCCTCCAAACTCTTCGATGATACAGACTTCTGGGAAATGATGGATTTACTTTGTTGGAAAATAACAAGGTAAATTAGCCCAACTAAAATGAAATACTTCCTAAGATGTAACTGAATACAGTAGAAAGGACTGAGAGGGAGACTGCAGTGATCCAAAGTCAACCGGGGGCTGGAATGAGACAAGACTCAAAATAAGATGAACGAGAGACAGAGACAGACAGACAAACAAGCAAGAGGACGTCCACAGACAAATGGCGCGGGACATTTTTCTGAAAGAACAGGAGTTGCTCCACCTCGACCTAACAAGATTTAAACCTGGGTTCTGGACTAAAGACCTGTCCTGAACTATTACCATTACCCAAACCTCTGCCTTCAGCAGCAAGACACTAATAACTACGCTAAAACCCTAAATTTCAAAGTATAGGAGTTACAAGAATCTGAGCAGATTCTCAAAGAACTAAGTTTTCCATTTAAATGTAAACCAAGTGTAGAATCAAGCAAGACTTTGCAAAACGTCAACGTGGCCCCGTCTATAGCCCAGTTTACGCTCGCAGTTACACCAAGTCAGTTTGCCCAGTTACTTACTAGGCATCAGGGGAACATCAGCTGGCAGAGGGTTAAAAGACCACAACACTCCCTAACACCGCAGGCAGAGTGGAGACGCTGGCCAAGCGCCACCACTACTCCAGAAGTTGGGGCACGGAGCCCCCAAACACCCGTCACCCGTTCCCCAGGTCCTCCGGGCAGGGCGCCTCCTCGACACCCCTCCCCCAACACCCGAACGCCACGGCCCTGCTGCTCTGCTCTGGCTCTCCGCACTTGTCAGTCCTTTCTGCCGCCTCACCTGGGTTAGCTGTAGTCGCCGCCATGGTCGAGATGGCACCGTCCCTGCGCCACCCTCGGTGGGAGGGGCAGCCGCCACCGAGCTGGGGGAGGGGAGGGAAGAGCCACTCCGCAGATTAGGCACCTTACCGCCGCCACCGCTACCGCGGAATCCAAGATGGCGGACGCCCACCCCCCTCCCCATCCTGGGCAGAAGACACGCCCCAAACTATGGGCGCGGTCAGTCTCCAGACAGCCTCCCTGGGAGAACTGGCCAATAGAAACAGTAAGTCGCCATAGAGGCCGGGCTAGTGACTCGGCCAGTGAGTCCGGTGACCCGAGGAGTGCTAGGAAGCCTGAGCTAGGAAGCCAACCAGCTGTTTCCCTAATCCGGCCTTCTCGGCGTCAGAGATTCATAACCAAATTGACGTCAGTGAAATGCAAAGAAAACGAGCATTTTACTAAAATGTTTTCTTTCTTAGTGGGCTCATCAGCATATGCTTCCTACAGACGATTTGTTATGCAAACCCTCTTTATAGGTTCTAACACAGGGATCACTAATCCATTCTAGGTTGTTTTTTCTTTATGAACTTTTGTCACTAGTAAAAGTCCGATAACTAATTCTTAAGAGTTGGCTCTGAAGCTGGTAGGAAAAAGCTGGGTGATTACGTGGTACCAAAGATGCCAACATTTGAAATGGAGACAACGAACAAAGAATTTTTATTAAACAAGTATTCCAGAACTCAGAATGCAAAGACCAGTCTGTACTACAAAATGAAACTAGTCCCTTTCTCTGCCCTCCAAAAGTGAGGTGTCCTATGTCACAAGTTTTTTTAAAATGACAAGGTAGTAAACACACAGACGTAATGTCTAATTATAAGAACTGAGCAATTCAGAACAGACAATGTCGACTCAAAACACTGTGAGATAAATTCTATAATTTTACAAATCAAGAACTACAAGCAGGGGCTGGAGAGATGGCTCAGCGGGTAAGAGCACTGACTGCTCTTTCAGAGGTCCTGCGTTCAAATCCCAGCAACCACATGGTGGCCCACAACCACCCCTAATGAGATCTAACGCCCTCGTCTGGTGTGTTTGAAGACAATTACAGTGTACTTATTTAGAATAATAAATAAATCTTTGGGCCAGAGAAAGCAGGAACTGAGTGAGCCGACCAACTGGAGTGGGCGAGGTTGATTGGAGCAAGCAGAGGTCCTAAAGTCAATACCCAATAACCACATGAAGGCTCACAGCCATCTGTACAGCTACAGTGTACTCATATACATAAAATAAATAAATAAATCTTAAAAATATATATTTAAAAAAAAAAAAGAACTACAAACAGATCCAGGCATAGTGATGCATGCCTTTAATCCTAGTACTCAGGAGGCAGAGACTGGCCAATTTCTCTGAGTTCAATGCCAGCCTGGTCTACATAGTGAGTTCTAAGACAGCAGGAGCTATATATAGAAAGACACTATCTCAAAAACAAACAAAAACCAAAGACATGAAACAAAGGCCACCTTGCAAATTAATCCAGTAGTGAGAAGCAAAGTGAATGAAACTAACACCCAAAGTCTATTATATTCATCACCATGTATATGTGGACTGGGGGGAGGAGGGTAATTTTGTTCTTTGAAACAAGGTCTCATGTAGCCTAGACTGACCCCAAATTCACTATGAGGATGAAAATGGTCTTGAATTCACCCTCTCCTTCCAATGTTAGAACTATAAGCATATGGCACTACTCTTTGGCTTGTTGTCAGTCTGATTCACCAAAAAAAATTTTTTTAATTAGCCATAAAGACGACTCCACTACACAGCTACACCTAACATCCCAAGATCCAATGCTCTGAACTTACACAAGGAGAGGACTCCTGCAAATTATCTTCAACTTTCCTCACACCAAAACATGTGCACTCACACATACACAAAAATTTTAAAAACATTTAGAAGTAGAACTGACAAGATGGCTCAAGAGCTAAAGGTACTTGAAGTTGGATTCTCCAAAAGCCACACAATGGTTCGAGGAGAGAACTAACTCCCATTCACTAAAAAGAGGTGCAGTGAGAGGCGCAGTGACATCATGCTGGCTTCTCGTTTGTTGGTTGCTTGCTTGCTTTAGGTTATTTGGTTGGTTTGGTTGGTTTGTTTAGACATTTTCTTGGGGTTTTGAATAGTTTTATTTTTAATTATGTGAATGTGTCTGCATTTAAGTCAGTACACCTGAGTATTGGAACACAATTAGACAGACAAGAAAGATCCCATTAACCTGGAGTTTCAAACAGTTGTGAACAGATAGAAATCCACCTGCTTTCACACTTTCATTTGCTGGCATTAAAGGGGGGCACCACTATGCCAAGATGGAGGCATTGCCTTAATGGCTTTTCCTCCTCTCAGATGATCTTAGCTTGTGTCAAATTTACAAAAACAAAACAAAACAAAACAAAACATGACATCTATATGGCACACTTTAATATAAGAAATTGTAGTTCACTGGCATTACATGCTTTTAATCCCAGTACTTGGGAGGTAGAGGCCAATGGATCTCTTTGAGTTGGATGCCAGCCAGGTCTACAAATTAAGATCTAAAGCAGCCAGGATGATTAACACAAAGAAACTATGTGTTGAAAAACCAAACAAAAAGTCATGGTTAAAAACTTTTTTTTTTTAGTATATAATAGACATGTTGATTACACCTATAATCATGTAGTAAAAAAAGCCATGTGTAGTGGCTATTCCTGGTTGTCAACTTGACAATATTTGGAATGAACTACAATCCGGAATTGGAAGGCTCACCAGTGACCCTTATCTGGAGGCTTGGAGATCCTTATCTGGATCTTGGTTTGAAGATCTTGAGCCATAGTGGCTATGGATTCCAGAAGATTGAATCTCCGAGTTAAGGAACACACCTTTAATCTGGGCTATGCCTTTCATCTGGGATTAAAGGTGTGGTGGAACACACCTTTAATCTGGGCTACACCTTCTGCTGGAGACAATATAAGGACATTGGAAGAAGGGAGTCTAGCTCTTGCTCTTGCTCCTTCGCCTGCTTGCTGCGTGAGACTGAGTAACTGCTAGATCCTTGGACTTCCATTCACAGCTGCGACTGAACAATTGTTGGGAATTGGGCTGCCGACTGTAAGTCATCAATAAATTCCTTTACTATCTAGAGACTATCTGTAAGTTCTGTGACTCTAGAGAACCCTGACTAATACACCATGATACAAGGATCACTTCAAGTTTGAGGATAGCCTGGCCTACATGGTTAGGCCGAGATAGCCCGAGTGACAAACAGTGTGGGTTGTAAGCTTGCGAATCTGAGTTTGAATCCCCCCAATTCATGTTAAAAAAGGAAAAAAAAACAAAACAAAACAAAACCTGAACATTGCTAAATATGTAACTCTGGTGCTTGTTGGATAGAAACACATCCCCAAGTGGCCAACTAGCCCAATGGCACTAAGTCAGAACATAATAGAGGAAGACACTGGATGTTGTTGTAACTTGATGCTTAGAGTTTACTGCTTCATGTACTACATACATAGCACACATCAGAACCACAATGCAAAACAAACAAAAAAAAAAGTTACCAAGGGAAGTATTTACTAAATGTTTCATGGTGTTCATGGACCAGCCCACTGTGAGTGGTACCATTCCATAGACTTCATAAATACACAAATAAAGAGAGTGATTGGAGGAGCAGCAGGATGAGACACTCCCTCTGTTTCCAGATTGCAGAACAATGTGACCAGATGCTTTAGGCTTTTGCCACTGTGATTTCCCCGACCATCATGGATATGATCTGGAACTTGGAACCAGGATCAGCCCCCTTAACCTTCAAATGATTTTGTCAGATTATTTGATCACCATAACTGAAAAAGAAACTCAGACATAGGCAAACTACACACAAACACATGGGGGAAAAGACAGAAAATAAGTATACCTTATCTGAAATGGGGAAAGGAAGCAATCAGAATACAGAAAACACTTACGATGCTAAGAATACTTACTTGTTGTCATAATAAGTCAGTCAGGTATTTGGCATAGTAAGTAATGACAATGTGATTCTTTACGTGCAACATACTTGTCTTCCAGTATTTCAGCTTCCATTCTAAGACTTTTCTGACCAAAGCTTCATCATTTACCTGAATCAATACTGAGGACATCATCATCTTCATCAGGAATCTCAATGATCTCTGTGGGCCGGGAAGCTTCATCCTCAGAGCTACTGTCATGATACTGTAGTCCCAGCTTAGAGTAGAAATCCTTCACCAAAGACTCACAGTTAGTCACTTCCCTGATATTGGAACACATGCAGAAAAGATCAAAGCCAGTGGAGACAGTGCGGTACAAGAGCATTACAATGTATATACATTTATACAATACCTAGCCTCTGAGCTCACACATGTAATCCTAGTCCTTAGCCTGAGGAACCAAGGCTAGCTAGGTTTGAGGTCACTTTGGTCAATACAGTGAGTGGTTCATGGCCAGCATGGCCTACAGAGTAAGAAACCTTTAGACAGAACAAAAACAGAACCCAGCACTCAGGAGGCAGAGGCAAGCAGATCTCTGAGTTCCAGGCCAATTTGGTATACAGAGGTAGTTCCAGGACAGCCAGAGTTAGAAAGAAACGGTCTCAAAAATAAAACAAAACAAAAACAGAAACAAGAAAAACCAAAAAACAACCCCCCCCGACATACACACACAAAACACAACACAGTAACAGGAAATTATGTATATTTAAATATAGACTGTTTGCTCTACATGTTCCAAAGTATTTAGAATGCTTTTTCCACATAAAGTTTGTTTCCATGCAATTATTCTATGAAACAACTTGCCAGAGTTCAGTTTTCACCCGCTATTACAAAAATAAGAATATCCAATACTTATTATCTATGTGGCTTTGGGAACTAAGTAGACAGCTTTAAATAGCAACTTCATTTTGCTGGGTGTTGTGAAATATCCCTTTAATCTCACCAGTAAAGAGACAGAGGTAGTTTGGTCTCTGTGAGTCCAGCCAAATATCGTCAATATAATGAATAGCTGCATCAATTTTCAACTAGTCTTTCAACAATCCAAAATCTTAAATTGCACTGGTGATCTGAAACATATATTATGGAGGAATTATGAATTTTAATGTTTCACAATTAAAGATAACAGAGGCTGAGGATGTAGCTGAACTGGCAAATGATTGCTTAGCCCTAATTGATAACCCAAACACAAAATAAACTGGGCATGGTGGCCCACAACTATAGTCCCAGCACTCAAAATATAAAAAGACAGGATTATCCATGAGTCAAGATCATGGAGCAAATTCAAGGCCACACTCTGTTACTCATGAAACCCCAATCAACTCAACAAGCATAAGCTAGGATCATTTCATTGCAGCTCTTAGGAGGCAAAAGTCGGCAGATCTCTGCAAGTTGCAGGCCAGCAAGATTTAGGTATTGGGATTCTGTCTCAGAAAAACAGAAAAGACAGCAACTCTACAATCTTCACTTTCTGGGGATCTTAGGAAGGAAGGTCAGTCCAGGAGGAAGACAAGGGAATTCAAGCCTTTAACCTAACTACTGCTGATCACATAGCAGCTACCCACAGGGAAAAAGTGTTGTGTTGCAACTCTGCATTACAAACTCAGAGGAAGAGTAAGGCCCCACCTGACTGAAGTCGCCAAAGTATAAAGTGCTTAGGACAATGACAACAACAGTCACTCCAAGGAGGACACAGATGGACATTTACTTCTGCTTCCTGGAATCCCTACCTGGATGCATCATCAAACAGCCGATCAACATAAGCCACTTCAGACTCTTTCTGTAGTACCCACGTCTCCAGCTCTGCGAGCTGCTTCTTGCGCTGCTGTATACAGTCCATCTTTTCCAGTTCCTCATCAATGTACTGACGAAGTTCCTCCATAGAGATACCCAGCTCTTCAACCACCGCCTGCTGCAGCTCAGCAATCTCTGCAGAGTCAGCTGCAGCTGGCGCTGCAGCCAAACTCATGCACCCAGGGAGGGAGGACATGCTTTGGCCCTGTGCAGGATGAACAAGAAGCGAAAACAACTCTAACCGAGGCTCACACCATTTCTGTCTCATAATCAAAAGCCTGCAAACTCTGTTCTCTCCCCTCCTCCTCCACAAGGCGATCTGGAGATTTCCCGGGGATCCTCATCTTCTCACACAGACCCAAGCTCTGGGTAACAACTAAGAGCGGGGAGACCCTGGAGAACTCCAACACGCACCAGGGAGCTAGCTAAAACAAGGTTTCAGGAAACCGAAGAGTGCTTATCGACCAAGGAAGATACTTCTGGGAGCTACTTGTTCCTTAATTGGCTCTGTCACTACACCGAGTCTAACCGAGGCACCGGCGGCTGGAGACAGGTGAGCCGCAATGAACTAATTCCACCCGGGTTGTTTAGTCCTCCTTTTCCTCGCGGCTCTTTGCTTTCCCGTGGCAAGGTGGCTTTTAAAACCTCCTAGGGCCATGCAAGAGGGCAGCTGCACAAGGGGTGGGCTTCCCGGCTGCACCAGGCCCTGGAGTCTGCGACCAGCAAAGAAAAGGGACGAAGAGAGGAAAGGTCGGACTTCCCTACGTGAGCAGAGCAAAAGCTAGAAGCCATGGCGACCACCCAGCAGCCACACTCGGAATAACGCGCACAGGGGCTTGGCCGCCCGGGCCACGCAGAACCGCAGCAGCCTCCAGCCTGCCGCCCTCCTGCTTTCCCGCGCCTCATCGACGCACCGCCTCACCCACGCACCGCCTCGCGCCCACCCGCAGCCGCCGCCTCAGGCCCGCCCGCCCCCGGCTCGCTCCTCTCCCGCCAAGTTCCCACACACAGCCCCAGCCTCGCACCAGCCAAGCCTCCCAGGTCCACCTCGGCCTCAGCGCACCTCAGTCCGTCCTCCCCACAACTCTGGCGCCCGACCGCAAGGGCCGCGTCTCACAACCCCGACCCCAGGTTTTACTCCAGGGCTCCGCCTTGCCAAACCCAGGCAAACTGAAGGAGAGATGGAGAGGGTGAAGAGGTCAGGTCAGGACCTTAGGGAAATTCCACCGGACCCCTCCTCTCCTGGAAGAGAGAGATCGTAGAGTACTTAGACACCCCTCCTCTCCCAAGAAAGAGGAACTACTTTCCTCAGACATCCCTCAGAAAGACCACGGGAGTGGGGTGGGGGATAGAACTGACCTTGGGACACATGCAGATAAGGAAAGCTCAGAGCTTGCAGACACATTCCTCAAGGCAGACAGACTGGCCATCTCACGGCCTAAGGACCAATCAGTTTAAAAGTCACTGTTCTACCAATCACATTGTGCTTAGTGGCTGTTGCTCTAGTCCACCCCTGAAAACTGTATAAAAACTGGCCAAGCAGTCTGCCTGGGTTGAACCCTCTCCTTTGGATGCAGGTTGGCCCTAGTGCCCTGGAACAATAAACTCCTCTTGCTTTTGCATCCATCTGTGTGGCTCCCTGGGGAAGGGGGGCGGGGGAGCAGCAAGGGCTCATCAGAGTCTTCCAAGGGCAAACAGCTGTGAGGAGGCAAAGGGGGGGGGGGGTGAGACAGGGAGCAAAAGGAGAGGGGCAGTAGTGGCACACGCACGCCTTTAATCCCAGCACTCAGGAGGCAGAGGCAGGCGGATTTCTGAGTTTGAGGCCAGCCTGGTCTACAAAGTGAATTCCAGGACAGCCAGGGCTATACAGAGAAACCCTGTCTCAAAAACCCAAAAAAAAAAAAAAAAAAAAAAAAAAGGAATGCCTTAGAGCAACGTGGATCCTCCTATCGACCTCTGTAGCCTCCCTCAGCCTTGAAGCAGGCTGATCCAGACTTTGACCTTGCTGCCACTAAGAAGGAGATTACCTAGGGTAGAGCCTTCTGACCTTGATGGCTCTATTTGCTCTTCTCCAAGACTGCATCCTGCTGAAAGGTCCTTGAGACCTGGAGACACACCCTGTAGATCACCTACAGACTGGCTCTCAGCACCAAGAATGGGCTGGCGGGCTGGCGGGGGATGGGCCTACCTTCTTTATTTTATTTTATTTTCGTTTTTTCCAGACAGGGTTTCTCTGTATAGCCCTGGCTGTCCTGGAACTCACTTTGTAGATCAGTCTGGACTCAAACTCAGAAATCCACCTGCCTCTGCCTCCCAAGTGCTGGGATTAAAGGCATGAGCCACCACGCCCGGCTGTCTACTCTCTTTATAAGCACAGACTCTCAGTAAACTTCAGGGGCCTTGAACAGAAACGTGTCTTGGCCTCCTTTCTTTCTCTCGTTGTTCTCTTCCATACAGCTCCTGCCTCCCACTCAGGAACCCAGTTAGTGTGGCTGCAGGCGGCTACAGAACTCCATGACTGTAGGCAGAAGCCCTCATAGTTCATGGCATAGCGCTGAGGGGCAGGGATTGTAGGAAACTGAAACTATGCGTTCATGAAGCAGGACTCCTCTTGATAACAGACTGGATGGGCAAAGCACACTTTGTCAGGAACATTTTTTTTTTCCTGAGACAGGGTTTCTCTGTGTAGCCCTGGCTGCCCTGGAACTCACTCTGTAGACCAGGTTGGTCTTGAACTCAGAAATCTGCCTGTCTCTGCCTCCCAAGTACTGGTATTAATGGCATGTGCCACCACGGCCAGCATCTCAGGAACATTTTATATTATAGAGGCTCCCTATTGGTAACGATGGTCCATTTATTGCTATTGAGAAATAAGGGTTTTTTCTGGGGGGTGTTTCAGACTGGGCATATATATGCACTTAAACACACACATATATGTGTATATATATATATATATATTTATATATTTACGGTTAAAAAAATAGTTTTTAGCTAGGCATAGTGGTGCAGAGGGGAAGCAGAGGCAGGTTGGTCTCTGTGAGTTTGAGGCCAGCCTGGTCTTCCTAGTGAGTTCTAAGACATCCAAGACCCTATTTCACTTTTTTTGGGGGGAGGGGGTTGAAACAGGGTTTTTTCTTTCTTTCTTTCTTTTTTCAAGACCCTATTTCAAAACAAACAGGTGTGTGTTCTTGCCCGAGCTAGTATCTCGTCGGCAAGAATTTACTTGGACAACCGGATCCTTCTACAGCAAAGCTTTTATTGCTTCAACATAAGGAAGACCCCAAACCCGGAAAATGGTGCTGCTTATATAGCCTGCAGCGTGACATTTCAGCACCTGATGTGGCATGACAGCACCTGATTAGTTGCTCGCCCATCACCCCATTACTACACCCCGAGATGGGCAGTGACTGGGCGTGAATTTACTCTTGCACTTGCGCATAAGGCTTGTTTACTAGTTAGGCTCAGTGGAAGCCAGCGCCATCTTATAATGGCGATTGCTCACGGCATGGCTCTCCACATCTCCCCCTTTTTATTTTATTAAAATTTGAGGCTGGTCTAGGCCTCTGCAGTCATGTCCATCTGCTGTGGCTCCTGTCTTAGGTCATTTCTCCAATGTCACAGCCTTTTCTGTTATAGGGTAACCCTATCGCCACCGGGTCTCGTGTCTTAGGTTGGTCTGTACATGAGGAAAGTTGCCCGTCTCTGGATACCGCAGTACTGTATGACAGTAACTGCCAAATGACCTAGGGCAAACTCTATAAAAGAGGCCAGCCAAAAAACGAATTAGTAAAACTCAGCAAAGTGTAAGTGCTGATCAATGAGCGTTGAGTATCTCTCATCCCAGTGCAATGGATCCACAAATCCGTGGGAATGCAATAATAGAGAACTCAAATGGCATTTAAGTCTTAAGCATGGATAGCCAAATTTCAGGGGAAGCCCCTTGTTTAATGGCTGTAAATGCCTGAGTAATAACGACCTTGTTACGGTTTTGTTGGGTTCTGAGCTTACAAACCAACCAGAGCATGAACACAAGTCCACAGCAGATGGCAGCAGCAAATAAAACTACCCCCACCCATTCCTTAAAATAAGAAAATGCAGATGAAATCTAGGAGGAGAGGCCCTCTGTCAATGACAGGTCCACTCGCGTCGAGTTGATTCTTAAAACTGTTGCCCTCAGGGCCTCGAGAGTCTTATTGAACCCCTTGGACCAATTTCCTGCAAGATACAAGGAGAGCTGTCTAGACAGATTAGCTGCACGAGTAAAATTTTCATATTGGACACTGGTAATGCACAGAGCACCCAATTTTCTTTCACAGCCCAACTGGGCCAACTGGTATAGAACACTTATTTGTTCCTCAACCAGATCGAGGCGCTGATTCAAAATCATTAGCCCTCCCTTCAACTGAGCACTAGCAGAAGTTTGAACATTGATGGCATCAGCCAGATCGACTGAAAGCTGATTTAATTTTGTGCCTGCTTGAACCGTATTAGCCATAGCGTACCCTGCAGCTGTAGCAGCAGCAGCACTGGCTGAAATCGCTATGATCACAGTGGCAGTAATGCCAAAATCTCTTTTTTGTCTAAACAGGGATAAGGTGGAGGGTGTTTCTACTGGAACAGTGATCCAACGTGGGATCTGGGCCACCATGGCGCCGGTGTCCTTTGTTACATCCCAACATTGAGAAATACAACAAGAATCATTAGAACAGCCTTCAAATGAATCATTTGAAAGGATAAACAAGAAAGGGGGTAAACACAGACTGGGGTAGGTGGATAATTAATCTGGTTTACCAAAGTTTTATTGAACCCAGTGATCTCTATACTGGTATTAGTATATCCATAAGAGTCCAGGGAGGCAGCATACATTCCCCAATACTGACCAGTTCTTGCGATGTCAATAAAAGAAGCCTTTCTAACTGCTCCTCCCTGGATAAAGATCAAAGGATTGAGTTCTGTACAACTGCCATTGACTCCACAAAGCATCCACTTGTGAAAGGGATGCATTCTAATGTCTTGTATGAAAAGTCCCTTTTTCATAGCAAATTCCTTCTCTAGGTCAACCATCATGTTGGGAGAAAAGGAAAAGGTTTTACTCTGATCTGCCCAATGAGTGATGGAGGATTGACAGTCAGACCAGGGCAGGATTAGCCCTTCATCTTCCAAACTACAATGGGGGGCTATTCTTGGTTGGTGGGGACGTTCTTTGTTTGAAAAGTTAGGTCGTAGAAATGTACCATTAACCCAAATTGCCTCCTGCCAGAAGGTCCAATTTGTAATGGTTATTACAAAACATAAAGAACCCTGTTCTAGTAAAGAGCGATTTTCTCCTAATGGTGCTCGGGTGGGATCATAGGGTAGATATAGCATATCCACTGTTTTATTAGTAGTAAGGAATTTTGGAAAAACTATAGCATCATGGTGAATTGGCATTGGTTGGAAGTATCTTGGGTTGTGCTCCCCAAGCCTCCTCAGTGTTTATTAAACATTTTCAAGGCTCGGGCTGTGAGGTTGACACATTTTCCTGGTCCATTAATTTGAAAACATAAAGAACCCTGTTCTAGTAAAGAGCGATTTTCTCCTAATGGTGCTCGGGTGGGATCAAAGGGTAGATATAGCAAATCCACTGTTTTATTAGTAGTAAAGAATTTTGGAAAAACTATAGCATCATGGCGAATTGGCATTGGTTTAGGGAAAGTCGAGAGAATGGCCCATCTCTTTTTGCCCATTATACTAGGAACCGGAGACAAATTCAGCATTGTCAGGATCAGGAAGAGTCCTCGGGAGGTCAGCATCTTCCACACCATCCTTGATGAATATCTTGTGGGTGAGTCGTTCCGGCAGCCAAAATGGGCTGTCTTCACTCTGTGGAAAAACACAGACAGCTCCCCTGGATCTTATTAATATAGGATCTGGGCCTTTCTACAGACCAGTTAAAACATCCTTCCATTTGACCATTTCTTTTGGTCTATCAGGGTCTGTGCTATGTCGCTCAGCTGCAGAACGTCTTTGCTCGTCGAGATTCAAAAAATTAAGTGTGAAGAGTGCCATAGAGACAACTACTCTTGGCGCAGAGGGCAGAGTCTCATCAACTCCCCCTTTTTGTTTTATAAAATAAGACTTGAGTGTGTGGTGGGCACATTCCACAATGCCTTGTCCTTGAGGATTATAAGGAAGGCCAGTCAGGTGAGTGACATCCATTTGATGACAAAATTGTTGAAATTTAGCAGAAGTATATGCTGGCCCATTGTCCGTTTTTAGGATTGTGGGCTTGCCCCAAGTACTCCAGGCTTCTAGGCAGTGCTGTATAACATGAGAGGCTTTTTTCACCTGTTAAAGGTGTGGCAAACATTATACCAGAGCAGGTGTCAATAGAAATATGTAAATACTGATTTCTCCCAAAAGAGGAAATATGTGTGACATCTATTTGCCAGACTTGTAATGGCCTGACACTTTGGGGGTTTACCCCTATATGAGGAGTAGGTAAAAATTGACAACAGTTTTGACACTGGGTGACAATATCACGAGCTTCTTTTCTGGTTAAAGTAAAATGGTGGCGTAAAGTTTTAGCCGTCACATGAAAGTGTTTATGAAATTTCCTTGTAGCTTCTGTCTTCGAGGACAGAGCAGCAGCCATGATTCTAGTGGCTTTATCTGCTAAGTCATTTCTATGAGACATAGGGCCAGGAAGGCCAGAATGAGCTCTGACATGAGTAATATAGACAAGATGTCTTTTGTGTAACAAGGCTGACTGAATTTGTTGAAAAATGTGAGCATGCTTACTAGATGATTTAATTAAGCCAGCAGCTTCAAGTGTATTCACTGCATTGACTACATATAAGGAATTAGATATAATATTAAGCGGTCCTGGGAAAGTGTTAAGGACTTCTAGTACCACTAAACACTCTATAACCTGGGGTGATATCTCATTATATTGCTTGGATGTTACTTGGTCATTTATTACATATGCACCTATGCCAGATTTGGATCCGTCTGTATATACTACCACCCCGTCTGCAAGTGGGTGTTTGGCTGTAATTACTGGAAACACTATGGCTTGAGTTAAGGCAAACTGTAAAATTGGGTGTTTAGGAAAATGATTATCAATTTTTTTCTGAATAGGAGGTAACTAAGACTGCCCAATCATCAGTCGTTGTTGCCAGGGTTCGAACTTGAGCAGAGGTATAAGGCACAATTAGTATATGAGGTTCTTCTCCAAAATGAGTGATGGCAGCTTTTATTCCCCTAAGTGCAAGTTGAGCAACTGCATTAGGGTACCATTCAATGATTTTTGCAGGGGAAGCATTAGGGTGGACCCACAATAAGGGTCCATTTTGCCACAAGACTGCTGTTGGCAACTGTGCGGTTTTTAATACGCACAATTTAAATGACTTCAACTTATCAATGAGTAATAATTGGGCACCTTGTAAGGCCTTTTCTATAATTTGTAAAGCTTGACAGGCAGCTGGGGTAAGTGCTCTATGGGAGGAGATGTGAGTATCTCCTTTTAAAATATCAAATAAAGGCTTTAACTCTGCTGATGGAATTTTCAAAAATGGTCTCAGCCAATTAATATCTCTTAACAATTTTTGAAAATCATTTAAGGTATGTAATTGATCTTTGTGAATTTCTAATTTTTGAGGAACAATTTTGTCAGGATAAATGCGTGACCCAAGGAAGGTTCCCATTTGAGCAACTTGCACCTTCTCGGTGGCTACCTGCAATCCCCATTGTCCTAATGTCTGTATTAATATAGGGTATGTATCTTGCAATAACTGTGGATTTTTATGGCAAATGAGAATGTCATCTACATAAAGAGCTAGAAGCAAGGATGGAAAATAATTTCTAACTGATTTAAGTGCCAATTGCACGTACAGTTGGCACATGGTAGGACTATTTGCCATCCCCTGAGGTAGAACCTTCTATTGGTACCGTTGATCAGGTTCCAAATGGTTAATGGCTGGGATGGTAAATGTGAATCTTTGCCTATCTTGAGGGCACAGAGGTATAGAGAAAAAACAGTCTTTAATATCTATGATTATAATCTCCCAATTTTTTTGATAAGGCAGAAAGCAATGGTAACCCTTGCTGAACTGGCCCAAACAAGCACCTTTGTGCATTAATTGCTCTGAGGTCATGTAATAAGCGCCATCTGCCAGATTTTTTTTAATTACGAAAATAGGTGTATTTCAGGGTGAGGTAGAGGGTTCTAAATGACCTAAGCGTAGCTGTTCAGAAATCAAATTTGTGGCTGCTTCTAATTTTTTAGAGGAAAGAGACCATTGAGGAACCCATACAGCTTCCTCTGTAAACCATGGTATGGGCATGGAATCCTTAACAGCCGCTTCTAGAAAAAACCCAAACCTTGTCTCCCAGTATTACCTTCTTGAGGGATAGGTTCAAGCCTACCCTGCTCTCTTTTTTTAAAAACTTTTCCTTCTGTATAGTCCATTTTTCTCATCATTTGAACAGCTTGTGGTGAGTATTTATTAGTCAAGGTCATTCCTATTGTCTGTAAAATATCTCTCCCCCAGAGATTAACTGGGAGTGGTAAGACATAAGGAGTGAATTGTCCCATTTGACCTTCAGGTGCTTGCCATCTCAAAGAACAGGAGCTAATAGTGGGGCAGGCCTGGGAGCCTAACCCTTATAAAGAGTGTGATGACTGAATGACGGGCCAGGTTTTTGGCCACCAGTGGGAAGAAACAATACTTTTGTTTGTTCCTGTATCTAAAATTCCCTTAAATTGTTTCTCTTCTATAACTAACTCCAAGGATGGCCTGGAATCTAAATACATTATTAAGTAAGCAGAATCATTTCCAGTAGAACCAATCCCTCTGGGAGCTTGAGGAATACCAGAGGAGGGAAAACAGCCATGTAGGCTTGGCAAAATTATTAGTTGAGCTATTTTGTCCCCTTGTGATATAGAAAAGACACCTTGAGGGCAGGAACAGAGAACCTGAAGTTCTCCTTTATAATCCTGATTTACAACTCCAGGGTGGACAATAAGGCCTTGTAAGGTGAGGGAAGCCCGGCCCAAAATTAGGCCGAAACTTTCAGATGGCAAAGGCCCCTTATAATCAGTAGGAATTGGCTGCACTCCCAGCTGAGGCATCAGCATGAATCGGGTGGAGGCACGGAGGTCCAATCTAGCCGAGCCTTTTGTTGCCCTGCGGACCATGGTGTCCACTTGTTGCCCATTGGAGTCTCATATGTTTTGGGGCCCTGGGACTTGGGGGCCCGAAACTCGTTTTTTGAAATGTCTTTATTCTCATTTTCTACCACTTGAGGGGGCCCTGGCTGTAAGAGCTTGCCTCGTATATCTCTAATTGATCGACAATCTTTGGCCCAATGGTATCTTTTTCTACACTTAGTACACAACTCTGGTGCTATCCTTTTTATGGGGGCTCTGCAGTCCTTTTTTAAATGCCCTGGTTTGTCACAATTAAAGCAAAGTTTGAGCTCAGCTGAGTCTGAGCGCCTCTGCCCCTGCAGAATGGCGGCTGCCAATCTAGCATTAGTAAGCGGCCCTCTAAGCTCACTGCAAACCTTTAACTAGTCTTGTAACCCCTTACTCTTTCTAGGTGTGATTGTTGATCTGTATTCCTGTGTAGCTTGTTTATAAACCAGCTGTTCAATTAAAGGCATAGCTGCCTTTGGGTCTTTAAATATCTTCCCTGCTGCCTCCGTCATTTTGGCCACAAAATCTGAGAATGACTCCTGTGCGTCCTGGGTAATTTTTGTCAAATGTCTATTCGCCTCCCCCTTCCTAGAGAGTGTTTTCTACGCCTTAACAGCGGCAGCTGAGATCTGAGCGTATGCTCCCCAATGATAATTTGTCTGGTTAGCAGCGTGCTGTCCCTGACCTGTAAGTAATTAAAAAGTCCACGTTCTTTGGTCCCCTTCCATGGTGGCATTAGCCCTTGCCTGCGTCTGGCAGAAATCTTGCCATAATGCTTTCTACTCAAGATACATCTCCATATTTGGAACCACAGCTTACACCACCATTGTCCAATCTCCAGGAGTCATTGCCGAAGCCGCAAGCCTTTCGACTTGTGTTATAGTGAAATTGGCGCTGACTCTATAGTTACGGACAGACTCAGCAAGCTCCTTAATCTGTATATACTCCACTGGAGCATGAATTCGCCCTCCCTCGGCTCTTTCAAAAACTGGAAATGCCTGTTGCATTTTCCTTTGTTCTTCTTTTGGAATGAATGAGTCAGAATGATACCTCTGTACATAAGGCAGAGGTGCACTAGGACTCTGAAGCCGACAGTCCGGAGGCCGAGTAGCAAGCTGGCTTTCGCCAGCCGCTTTTTGCCTTTTTCTGGACTGATTAGCTCGCATTTTATCTGGCTGGTACCTTTTCCCCTCATAACGAGCTGCTTCTTCTTTTAAGTCTGTTTCCTCAGAGGGGCTAAGTCTTTCATCTGATTCTGAGCTATTAAACTCATCTAGTGGTGGGTATAGGTTCCTTCTCTTAGGGACCTCCGCTGGTTGATCTTTTTTTTTTTTCTTTTTCCTTTTCCTTCTTTTTAAACTCACCCCGGATATACTTTCTCGACATTATCTTTTCCTCAGGCTCAAGGTCCATGGAAAGGCCTGTATGTTTAATTGGTGCACCATGTGTCTGTTTTGTTCTTAATCTTTCTCTCTGCTCTACCTCTGATAGACTGTCTTGAATTTTATCTAGAATTTTCTGCCCTGCCTTAACCACTTGTTGACATTCCTTGTCTTTTAAGCACGATCTTATCAGCTTCCACAACGGCATGGTTCCTGCTTTAAGTTTGCCATTTTCTAGTTCCATTTTCTAGTTCCCTAACTAAATCTCCCTTGAGTTTTTCCCAAAAGGGGATAGTTAAGGACCCTGAGCACGCAAACCACGGTGCTATGTGATCTACCTCTTTTATAAAGCCTTCTAATGTCTTGGTGGTGACTTTTAAGCCACGCTGCTTTAGGACTGACCGTAAGGCAGTCACCACAGAGTGGGAGGCCCCCATGCTATCTTCTTGTCTTTTTTTTAACCGTGTTTGACCTCAACTGAACACCAGTTAGCAATTCCACCGGTGGAAACAGTATGTAATCAAAAGAAAAAGAACGAGCCCTGTGAAAAGGAACAGAAAGGCTTCTAACGCTGGAGAAAGTTCAAGACTGAACGTACCTTGTAGAGCTGAAAAGTGTTCCATAGTTCTGAACCCGCCCCGTGAGTTTTGGCACCACTTCTTGCCCGAGCTAGTATCTCACCGGCAAGAATTTATTCAGACAACCGGATCCTTCTACAGCAAAGCTTTTATTGCTTCAACATAAGGAAGACCCCGAACCCAGAAAATGGTGCTGCTTATATAGCCCGCAGTGTGACATTTCAGCACTTGATGTGGCGTGACAGCACCTGATTAGTTGCTCGCTCATCACCCCATTACTACACCCCGAGATGGGCAGTGACTGGGCGTGAATTTACTCTTGCACTTGCGCATAAGGCTTGTTTACTAGTTAGGCTCAGTGGAAGCCAGCGCCATCTTATAATGGCGATTGCTCACGGCACGGCTCTCCACAGTGTGTGTGCGTGTGTGTTCTTTAAAGTTCTTTAATAATTTAGACCTAAGTGTGTTTTCACTATGATGGACCAGCCCAACTCCATATAAGATTAAAAGCCATCTTGCTACTGAAAGAACCTAGTGGGGAAACCCCCACTCAATTTTCGTTCGGCGCGCACCCAAGAATCACGAACAGACGACCATCTTGATGTAAAAGCATGAGATAGTTTAATGACGGAGCTCCGGGCAGACACGTATCTCCCACAGGAGACAGAGGTGTCGACCACATGGTGGAGCCATAATGGCGGAGCTCCGGTTCGAAACGTATCCCACACAGGAGACAGTGGTTTCGACCCCGAGGCTTGGAAGCTAGGGACTTTTATAGAAAAGGGGTGGGGCTGGGGGGAGGAATTGGCGCGGTTTCACATGATTGGTTCATTTAAACATCAACAGACTGTCAGAAGGGCAGGAGATAGGGAGGCACTAGGCCAGTCAGGACATGACGACGGGCCTGCCCGGGCATGTCCTGACCTGTTCTGCTATGTTCTCAGCCCCAGGTTTTAAAGCTCACAAACAACTCTTTGGGCTATTTGACATAAATTACATGAATCACAGGTCTCAAGTTTTATTTCCTTTCATTACAAGGTAAAAGTTTTCTGTAACTCTTGGGTTTGACCATATCTTGACACATTTTCTGGTATTTGACATGTCCCACGCCCTATACTGTGACTTCCACCCTGATAATATAATTTTGAAATGTTCACTCAAGCTTCTCCCTAACCAAAAGTCCTCTGGAAATTCCCAACCCTTGAAAACCTCCTAGTCCTGAATTGTTTTCCTCAAACCCTGCTTTGGGGAGATAGCCCTATCTAATAGAAAATAAAGCTTGCATAATTTGACCAAAGAATTTGAGTAATGGTTTTTATTCTTTTTTTTTTCTTTTTTTTTTTTGGGGGGGGGTCTTGCGCACGCTCGACTGGCCAGGAAGAACGACACTGCAACAGGATCCTTCTGCACACGTTTATTGGGAGAGCTTGATTGTAGAGGCAAAGAGACCCCGAGCCCAGAACTGGTGCTGCTTTTATAGGCCTAGGAGGGACGTGTCTCACACCCGGATTGGTTATGCACTAAGCCTCATTTGCATGTTCCTCATCTGATTGGCTACTCTCTCTCAGTACCTTACAGAACCTCATTATCATACCTCATTTGCATGTCTCACATCTGATTGGTTATACTCTCAGTACCTTACAGAACCTCATTATCATACCTCATTTGCATGTCTCACATCTGATTGGTTATACTCTCAGTACCTTACAGAACCTCATTATCATGCCTGGGCCAGGCAGTGTCTTTGCAAAAAACTTTACTGCATATGTACACATTGGTTGTTTGTCCAATCTTATGCGTGGTGGCCAGCAGTAGTCAGTGCCACTCTGCAACTCCACACGTGGCTTCCCACAGGGGGGCAGTCGAGACAGGGTTTCTCTGTATAGCCCTGGCTGTCCTGGAACTCAGTAGACCAGGCTGGTCTCAAACTCAGAAATCCACCTGCCTCTGCCTCCCAATGGTTTTTATTCTTGATCAGTGTCATTAAAACCCTATATATCTGTCTGTGTGATGTATGCTTGCCTGATGCCCACAGAGGTCAGAAATGGTCAGCAGATACCCTAAAATTAGATATGGACACTTGTGAGCCATCATATGGATGCTTGACAGAAGCAGTCTAGGAAAGGATCTAGCAAGCAAGAGTTTTCTAGAGCTGTGCAGCGGGACAGCCGGAGAGCCACTTGCCCAGGCACCATGGTCCACCTCACAACCATTTTCTGCAAAGCCTACCACGGAGGCCACCTAAACATACGCCTTGCTTTGGGTGGCTGCACCAACCGGCCTTTTTACCGCATTGTGGCTGCTCACAACAAGTGCCTCAGGGATAGCAGATTTGTGGAGCAGTTGGGCTCCTATGATCCACTACCCAACAGTCACGGATTAAAAACTAGTTGCCCTCAACCTGACCGTATCTGGCATTGGATTGACTGTGGGGCTCACCTCTCTAAGCCTATGGAGAAACTTCTAGGTCTGTCTGGCTTTTTCCCCTGCATCCGATGATGATCACCAGTGCTGAGAGACTACAGAGGAGGAGAGCACGAGAGGTCCTCTTAGCGTCTCAGAAAGCAGAGTCAGAGGCCAAAGAGACAGAAGCAAGCTGACTTCAGTGAACACTGCCATGGCCGCAAAGTCAAGGGCCTGTGAAACTTGTGTATAAAGTTTTGTGTTGGGTTTTAAGGATAAAAAGAGTTTTCTGGAGATGGCCCTGTTTTTCGTGACTGTGATGTGTGAACTCTGAGAGGCATGTACCCCAGAGACTTCATCCTAGGATTGCTTCTCACTGCTGCCTTTCCTGCCACTATTACATAGCTTAATGACTTCCTGGGTATTTACCTACTCTGTTGAGCAGATTTCCTGAAGAATCAATATTAATATTTACTTTCATGCAATAATGCTGTTTAGACAAATTGATGATTTCATAATTCCTGATAATGGTTTTATGGAACTCCTAAATTGATAAAAGTAATCTCAAGCCCCCTATAGAATATAAAAAGCAGCAAATAGCTCTGTAGATCTTCATATGTCATGGACTAATTGCAGTAGGAGGAGAATACAGGTTTGGAACAAATTTATGATCAAGAAAAATATTCCTCTTATGTTAGGAATGAGGTCACTATCTGGAAACTAAAAGTCATAAACTGGAAATGGACCACATATTGTAGGTGCAAGGACAGGAAATAAAAGATTGACTAGTTTATCTATACAAGACTTCAAAACAATAAGACACAAGGCAGAAAGGATATGTGGGACGGGGCAGAGGAATGGACCTGTTTAGAAAGGTTCTTTGCAGCAACTCCCAAAGTTGTTGTGTTGTCTGAAAATTGACAGTTCAGTTCACAGGTTAGCAATGGCAGCTCGATCTACTTGCAAAGACTTCACAGATATATCAGCAGTTCACTTCAGTAGAGTTGGGATAGCAAACAGGAATCAGCAGCCGTGGCACAACCTAGCAGAGACAGCCAGGCCTCAGCCTCAGCACAAGTCATCAGAAGGGACCAGGAGGAATGTCCAGAGAAGTTTTCAGTGTGCCTTTCTCCCCACAAGCATTGCACAGCTAGCTCTATAGCAGGCCAAGCTCAGCCCCCACCACTGTCCATTGAGTCATTTTATTCCCCTCCAAACATCAAGTATCCTGCCTCAGTATATGTCTTCAGCTGACATTACTCTGCCAATCAGTCCGAGTCTGCAGAAGTAGCCAGAAACTGCAGCACACTGCCAGAAGTTTTTTGGTGCATTTTTCTCTATGGAGTCCCAACAAATGGAGCTCAATTATGCAAATGTAAGGTGGACTAATATAGGCCTGTCTTTAGACAAGAATCCTTCATCAAGTATCCTTCACATGCCTGCTTGACAAAGACAGCTCAGTCAATCAACAGGTTCTCCAGGGAGAGAGCAAGGACTAAAAAGAAAAAGACAATTAGACAACACTGTCGCATGACCCCAAACAGTTCTGAGGCTGAGAGGGGGTTATTTTTTTCCCAGTCTTTTATACCGTTTTTTAAATACATGCAGATAATGAGGTCAGTTCTGGGTCAAGGAACAAACAAGGCACTAAACACAAATAGTCCAGAAACAAACAAAGCAATAAACAAAGTCCCATGACTAGGGGCTTATCAGGATGACCAAGATATCGGAGCCTCCTGCCCTTTCCTAGCCCAAAGTCAAAGTCTTGCCTGAAGCCCACTTCTTTGTTCTAGCCCAAAATCAGATTCCTGCCAAGTTTCTAGAAGCAGCCCCAAAAGCTCTCCATACTGCTTTAGCAGAACAGCCTCTCTCCAGCTTCTGTTTCAGCTAAACGTTCCTTCACATGTTTGTCCTAGCAAAACACCATCCAGCTGACTTTCCAAAGAACCCTTAAGTTTCACGCCATGTGTCACTTGTTTATTTATTTTCCTCTCTCTGGATCATGAAGAGTTCATGAATTCCTAGCCTCTTGTCTGACCACTGAGGGGCCTCTGAGTAATGAGCACAAGTAACTAAATTTCTTTTCTTAATCCTTGTGCTATCAGCAGGAGTTAATTATCAGAAGCCATCAGCTTTTAGCCCTAGCAAAGGAAGAGAGAGTTAAAGAGCCAAAAGTCATCATCAGCTTTTTTGGCCCCTGTTGATGCTGTACCTAGCACCTTGATGTTTTCCTCAGTCTACCTGGATGCTGCGCTAAATCTCAGCAGGTCCTGGGCCCCCAACCCAGGTCTTCTGCAAGAGCAACAAGGGTTTAAGTGACCACTGAGTCATCTCCCCAGCTCTAGTTGGAGTGATTATTTTTATCAAAGTAAAAAATATATTATTTTTTATCAAAAATAACTGAGTTTGCTTTAGGAATATGGAAAATACAAATAAAAAATAATTCATAATTCTACCACTGAGATTGTATAGTCTCTCCATGAGTTTTATGATCATCTGTAAAAAGAGACTCTTTTCTGAGTCTCTTTGAAATTTGAATGCAATTCTCAGATATTCTATATATTACTTTGTAATCTCTCTCATTTTGTATCCTAGCAGAAGCTTATTTTTAAAAAAATAAGGATTGTTCTCTTATTAAAAGCCAGAGAATTAGAGATTGGTTCCAAATATAATAAACATCAAGATAAGAAGAGATATAACTAAAACCACTAACTGTAAGAGCTTCAAAGTAGGAGACAGTTTAAATATGTGAACAAAACACTAATAAAAAGAGTTATATTGCCATGGTAACATCAGATAAAGCGGAAACCAAGCAAACTCCATTACATAAGGGTAAGGATGGTTTCAATTAGCCTTCCAAGGTTTTGCTGTGTACTTGTTTCTCATACTCCTTTTCTCATCCATTTTACCCACTTCTCTCAACATAACTCCACTGCTTAAATGTTTGCTGTGTGCATCCCCTCTTTAAGACCCTAACCATCCCCAGTCAGTCTTTTCTTAAAAGTTTCTTTTAATTTTATTTTTCTTTTTTCTCATTTTGTGGTTCTTCCTCCTCTGGATTTGCTCAAGCTTTGGCTCTTCCTCAAGGCATGGTTCAGAGACCTCCATTTTCTGTGTTTCCTTCCATTGATGGGGTTTCATGTTGTGTGTTTCTCTTGCCTCCTTCTTTGCTTCTTTCTGCCTATTCATCTTTGAATGCAATTACTTCCAGTACAGAACTAATCTGTTGCTTTCTCCAATGTTTTAACATTGAACATTGAAGAAGAACAATATCGTAGATTGCAGGATTCAAGCAAGCCCTCTTTTCCTTACCCTGGCCTCACACAAGACCACATGCAGAGATGAAGGAAGCTGGTTCCCAGATGGAAACCCCATGTGCCTCTGCCTCAAGCCTGTGGAAGCCAGAAGAGTGTCAGATCCTCTAAAAGTAGTTATAGACAGTTTTGAGCTGCTATGTGTGTTTTGGAAACCAAACCCAGATCCTATGCAAGAGCAGCAAGCGCTCTTTAACACTCAGTCACCTTTTAAGCCCCAAAGTGTGTTTCTTTAAGGGATAGTGGGTCTTATAGGTAGGAAGCAACATGGGACATAATAATCTATGCACATAATTTCAACACTTTAGAAATGGAGACAGGAGAATAAATGGTTCGACATTAGCCTTGACTCCCTAGTGAGTTTGAGGCCAGCCTGGGAATGAGAGAGAAAAGATCAAAAGTTTAAAACCAGCTACATGAGACAGTCTCAAAGAAGTATAAAAGAAGGAGGAGGAAGAGAAAGAAGAGGTAGAAAGGGAAGGAAAAAGAAAGGAAGGGTAAAAGTGAGAGGAGATTTGGAAATGATGTAGATTTCCATTCTTAGAAAATGGCAATTTCATGGCTTACTCAAACAGTGGACATATTCTTCATCTGTGTTTAGAAAGATAACGAAAGATGGTAAAGATATGGTTTAGTTGGTGTGGTACTTGCCAAGTGAAAGAGAAGGCCGCTTCTTCTTCTTCGGGAAAACACCAAATGGCGGATGACGCTGGTGCAGTGGAAGGTGCCCGGAGGACCCAGGGGCCCAGGATTAGGAGGCCGAGGCGGCTTCCGCGGAGAATTCGGCAGCGGTCTTAGGGGTCGTGGCCGTTGTCGAGGCCACGGGGCTCGTGGAGGTAAAGCTGAAGACAAGGAGTGGATCCCTGTCACCAAGCTGGGCCGCCTGGTTAAGGACATGAAGATCAAGTCCTTGGAGGAGATCTACCTGTTCTCCCTGCCTATTAAGAAGTCTGAGATCATTGACTTCTTCCTGGGTGCGTCCCTAAAGGATGAGGTTCTGAAAATCATGCCAGTGCAGAAGCAGACTCGGGCTGGCCAGCGGACCAGGTTCAAGGCTTTCATCGCTATTGGGAACTACAATGGTCACGTTGGTCTTGGTGTTAAGTGCTCCAAGGAGGTTGCCACTGCCATCGGAGGGGCCATCATCTTGGCCAAGCTTTCCATCGTCCCTGTGTGGAGAGGTTACTGGGGGAACAAGATTGGCAAGCCCCACACTGTTCCATGCAAGGTGACAGGCCGCTGTGGCTCTGTGCTGGTGCGTCTCATCCCTGCCCCCAGAGGCACTGGAATTGTCTCTGCTCCTGTGCCCAAGAAGCTCCTGATGATGGCCAGTATAGATGACTGCTACACTTCAGCCAGAGGCTGCACTGCCACCCTGGGCAATTTTGCTAAGGCCACCTTTGATGCCATCTCTAAGACTTACAGCTACCTGACCCCCGACCTCTGGAAAGAGACTGTCTTCACCAAGTCTCCTTATCAGGAATTCACTGATCATCTTGTGAAAACCCACACCAGAGTCTCTGTTCAGAGGACCCAGGCTCCAGCTGTGGCTACCACACAAGGGTTTTTATACAAGAAAAATAAAAGAATTAAGTCTGCTGAAAAAAAAAAAAAAAAAAAAGAAAAAGAAAAAGAAGGCCTTGGCTTAATCTCCTCACTTGTTTAACAAAACAATACAAAGGACTGGAAGCTGGGGAGATGGCTCAGTCTCCCCACAAGCATGAAAAACTAAGACCAGGCACCAGAACCCAAGATCAAACACACCAAGCCTATCTTTGTAGTCCAAGGGCTGGCAAGGTGGGGGGTTGGGGGAGGGGGGAACAGGGGCCCCTTTAGAGCTTGCTGGCCAGCCAGCTTAGCCTAGTTGTTAAGATCAGACAATGAGAGATTCTTTTTTTTTTTTTTTTTTTTTTTTTGGTTTTTCGAGACAGGGTTTCTCTGTATAGCCCTGGCTGTCCTGGAACTCACTTTGTAGGCCAGGCTGGCCTCGAACTCAGAAATCTGCCTGCCTCTGCCTCCTGAGTGCTGGGATTAAAGGTGTGCGCCACCACGCCCAGCTAGTGAGAGATTCTTAAAGAAGGTGCTCTTAAAGCTCTTAAAAAAGCATCTTCAGAATAACACCAGAGGTTGTCTTCTGGCCTACATGTACTACATACTTAAACATACTACATACTACATACACCGTACACCAAATATACATTCACACAAGTAAGTATATGCATGCATGAACAAATCCCACAAGGATACATTTTCTATGGACAGGGAATCATGTTGACAATACAATATTTGGCTGGAGGTGTAGCTCAGTTGGTAGAGTGCTTGCCTAGTACCTTTGAACCATTGGATCCATCCCTGTGCGTCATAAAATCCAGCAGTATAATAGTCCATGCTCGCTCATAAGCCCAACACTTGGAAAGGGAAAACAGAAAGGTGGTGTATGGGTCAGGAGTTCAAGGTCTAGTCAGGGATACATGAGATCATTTCATTTAGAGAAATACGATTAAATAAAAATTTTAAAGGTGGCAGGCTGGGGAAATGGATCAGTGGGTAAAGGCCTTGTCCCACAAGCTTGAAGGCCTGAGTTTGTATACTTAGAAGCAATGCCTCCCCCCCCCTCCCCCCAACTCAGCTATTTGAAAACTTGGTCCCTAGTTAGTGGATTGTTTTGGGAAGGATTGGGAGATGAGCTGCCACATGGACACTGGAAACTGAACCTGGATCCTCTGGGAGAGTAACAAGCACTCTTACCACAAAGCCATCTCACCAGCCCTTTTCTCTAGTTTTTTGAAAGATTGATTGATTGATTTAATGTGAGTACAATGTTGCTGTCTTCAGACATACCAGAAGAGGGCATCTGATCCCATTACATGGTTGTGAGCCACCATGCGGTTGCTGAGAATTGAACTCAGGACCTCTGGAAGAGCACGCAGTGCTCTTAACCTCTGAGTCATCTCTCTAGCCTGCTTCTTTTCTCTATTGAATGTGATGCTTTCCCTTATAATAATTTAGGAATGTTCCCCACCCTGTTTCTTTCAGTTTTGAGGTTCAAACTCAGGAATTTTCACACACAAGGCAAGTGTTTAACCTTAAGCTATACCTCAGTGCTAAAAAGTGCAATTATTACAAAGACAGTAGTTATTCTCAGTATATATGCATAACAACATTCATGTGTACTCAAGACTCTTATGTAAAATGGCACGGTGTTTGCATATACCTGTGTACAACCTCTTGTATGCACTATTTTGTGTGTATGTATATTTGTATATGTGTTCATGTGATAGTAGTCAGCATTATCTATAAGTTTACTTTGGCTGTCACAACAAACAACCTTAGTGGGCTGTATATGGACACAGAAATGTATTCTCTAAGAGTTCTGGAGAGCAGAAATTTCAGCCTTAACCTCTGAGCCACTTCTTCAATACCAATGCCATGTTCTCTCTCTCTCTCTCTCTCTCTCTCTCTCTCTCTCTCTCTCTCTCTCTCCCTCTTTCTCTCCCCCCACCCCCTTTTTGGTTTAAGACATGGTTATTCCATGCAGCCCTGGCTGTCCTGGAACTCACTCTGTAGACCAAGCTGGCTGCAAACTTACATAGATCCACCTGCCTCTGCCTCCTGAGTGCTGGGACTAGAGTTATGCACCACCATGCTGGGCTTCCAACATGATCTGTAATATCAGAAGAGATCGTTAGTATTTTCTCAGAGGGAGCTGTAGCGATGACTCAGTGGTCATGAGCAACCAGTACCCACATGTTACTGCACTCGTTTCAGAGGGTCTGATGCCATCTTCTGACCCCCAAGGATTCCTTAACACATGTGGTGCATACATATACAATTAGACAGATAATTTTTTAAAGATATTGTAGACCAGATGATGATACAAGCACTTGGCCATCTAGAGTTTATTTTCCAACACAAGATAAGTTTCACTGCTCATCACACATGAAAAATGACTAACACATTATTGAAAACATTTCAAACCACATCCAAGTGTTGCAACAGAGTTGGTAAATTCATTCCAGAGCTTAAGGCAACTGAGTCCAACTTCTACTTCCTCTGAAGTTGAAGCATCCAACTTTTGAGGTGACTCTGTTTCTTCGTGTAGGGGCCTAGACTTGTCTCACCCTCCCCAGGACATTCTTATACTACAACCCCCCTACACACCCTTACTTCCTGACACTCATCAAACTCTGTCCTATCTTCAACTCTTTCATCCTAACATTTTCTTATTTTGTTAAAATTTACTACAGCCCATTCCTGAGGACTTAAGTTCCTTACAATCTATCACTGCTTCTTGCAACATCTGTCAGATGTCAGACTCCAACTCCAGGTATCATAGCACCCCTTTTCCTACCCATCAGGCTAGAGGTTCCCTTCCTTGAACCGACTGGCAACTTGACTTTACCTACATACCTACTGTCAAATGTGCCGAGTATCTCCTGGTCTTGGTAGACACCTTCTCGGGGTGGATGGAAGCATTCCCACAACTAACAAAAGGGTTCAGACAGTCTCTGATTTCCTCCTTTGAGAGATCATCCCCCAATTTGGTGTCCCAGCCTCCTCCCAGTCAGACAATGGTCCTGAATTCACCTCCCAAATTTCTCAAACTCTCTCTAAAGCCCTAGACATCCCTTGGCATTTTCCTATTCCTTACCACCCTCAGTCTTCAGGAAAGGTAGAAAGAACCAACCACTCTTTAAAAACCACTCTTGTCAAGCTGTCACAGGAACTTCACCTCGATTGGGTAAAACTCTTACCTCTGGCACTTTTCAGATTATGAGCTCTCCCCAAGCAATCTCTCCTCATCTCACCCTTTGAACTCATGTATTGACGTCCAGTCCTAACTCATGGTCTTTTTCACCTAAATGCTCTCCCCTCCACTGCCATCTTCATTCTCTATTGCCTGAGCTTTTGTTCCCACCGGCAAGAACACGCTCAGGACAACTGGAATCTTCTGCAGCAAAAGCTTTATTGCTTACTACTTCAGGAGCAAAAGCGAGAATGGCAAAACCCCATCCCTTTTAAGGAGAATTATCCTCCGCCTAGGACGTGTCGCTCCCTGATTGGCTGCAGCCCATTGGCCGAGTTGTCGTTACGGGGAAGGCAGAGCACATGGAGTGGAGAACTACCCCGGCACATGCGCAGATTATTTGTTTACTACTTAGAACACAGGATGTCAGCGCCATCTTGTAATGGCGAATGTGAGGGCGGCTCCCCACAATTCTCTCCTTTGGAACTTTGCTGACCACCGTCTACCAAGGCCACATGCCTGTCAACATTGGAGACCAAGTTCTTCTCTCCCCTCCAGATAAATCGGCCCTCACCTCTCTCTAAATGGCAGGGCGCTTTCAAGGTAATTCTCGTGACTCCTACAGCTGCTAAACTCAAGGGACTCTCTTATTGGGTCTACTTGTCTCATCTTAAACCTTTCACCCCTCCACCTCAAAATGACTCCTCTTCCTACAGGTTGACTCCAACAGGACCCTGCTCTCTTAAGCTATAGAAGATGTCGAGACTTCCCACTTTGTGCCCATCAACTAACATTAGCCTCTGCTTCAAAAAAAAATAAAAGGAAAATGAATAAAAATTAAATAAATTTTAAGCTAAGAGTGGTGGCACACAACTTTAATCCCAGCATTTGGGAATCAGAAGAAGGTAGCTCTGTGTGAGTTCCAGACCAGCCTAGTCTACATAGGGACTTCCAAGTCAGACTGGACTACATAGAGAACTCCAGGCCAGCCAGAGCTACATAGTGAAACCTTGACTCTAAGTCAATAAATAAGATATATTTTTAAAAAAAAATCCCAGCAGCCAACATCTCCTAGGTTCTTTTCACTAAAGCTAGGCTGAACAAATCCCTAAATGAGGTCAATTCAGAGATCCATTGTATACCCCAAAAGGCTGACTGCCTACTCCACTACCCATGGGTTTTACATAGGAGGTATTATCTGCACTATTAACCTTGTGCTGTCTTAGTCATTGTTGTATTGCTATGAAGTGACACCATGACCACAGCAACTCTTACAAAGGAAAGCTTTCAATTGTGGGCTTGCTTACAGTTTCAGAGGCTTGGTCCGTTATCATCATGGTGGGGAGCATGGTGGCAGACATGACAGCTTGGTGCTGGAGAAATAGCTGAGAAATCCTGATCCACAGGCAGGGAGAGACAATGGGTCTGGACTCTTGAAAACTCAAAGCCCACTGCCAGTGGCATGCCTCCTACAAAGCCACACCTCCTAGTCCTTCCCTGACAGCTGAGGACAATATATGAGCCTATAGGGATCACCAGCTGCCCAGCCCTGGTGGAGTTACTAGCTCCGATTCGACCTAGTGGATCAATTTCCTCCTCACCACGGGAGTGTCGGAAACTTGATTCTGTTTTAGCTGAAGTATTCATGAACCTGCATTCAGGGTGCAGGGCAGAAGGGACCCAGCAAACAAACCTCTCTGCTTTCCTAGGAGGGAGTGTGAAAGAGCGAGAGGCTGCCAACAGAAGGAGAGGACTGACCTAGCGACAGACAACAAACCTGGCCTCTGATGTCCCAAAGGTAAGCACTGCCTTCGCTGGGGGACCCCCCCTTGTTCTGAGTTTAGCCGCAGCTCTCATAAGCATGTGAGGAACCGCTAGGGGACGTTAAGAACTTTGTTTTAGAAACAGAAACTTTCATCTGAGGGAGGCTGATCCTCTTGGCTGTGGCCTCTTTTGGATTTAAGGACATGCTAAGAAACTGTCATTATCTCTAGACGGTAGGATTGCTTTGAGTTTGGGACCAAACTGGGCTACACAAATATACTAGATCAGCCAGGACTACCTAGTGCAACCCTATCTTAAAATACTAATCCAAAGTTTCCATGATTATTTCTTCATCACCTCTCCCTTCAGGGTTATTACACCCAGGAGAGAAAGCAGGATCTTTCTTGTTTAGATCCGTCCTGCCCCCCACCCCCTCATCCCACCCCAAGGAGTGGTAGGCTACTGTAGATGGGGAGGATGAAGGGATCTGGGAAGAAAACGCAGGAAGAAGTGACCGATCTTTCTGAAGGCTGACTTTGCATAAGATCTTAAATACAGCAGGACCAAGGTCAACATTAACCATTAGATTAACCTTACCTTCTTTTCTCTACTCCTGAGCAGTGCTATTTGGGTGAAATGAAATAGTAAGCTACAAAAAGAAAAAAATAAATCTACAATAGATCCTCTCTTGGGAAAACAAATTTTGACTGTGCCATTTTAAATCCTGTATCTGTCAAGAAAATCCACCTTTTTTATTTTTTAAATTATTTTATATATTTCTTTATTTTTGAGGCGGGACTTCTTTTGAAAGTCTCCCTGACTCCCACTGTATAGATCAGGCTAGCCACAGACTCTAGGTGACCCTCCCACCTCTGCTTCCTGATGCTGAACTGAAGGTGTGAGCCAGCACGCCCTTCAAGAAAAACGACTTTTTCCTGGTATGGTAACTCACACTTGGAATTCAAGCATTCTAGAGGTTAGAATAAGATTCCTGGCAATATGAAGCCAGCCTGAACTGCCTAGTGAGTTCAAGGCAGAAAAAAGATATAGTCAATACCCCGATTTAAGAAAAAAAAAAAAAGTTTTTGTTAGGCCTCGGGCAGTCCAAATAACAGAAGCATTTCTGTCAGATAAAAGGCAGCATTCCTCAGGAACTTGTGAAACTGGTTCCCATCTGCCAAAAGGCTTAATTTTTCTTGCCTCTGTCTGTCTGTCTGTGGCACCTATCAACATATCATGGCCCAGTCACAAGTACCTGTTACCTGTTTCAATGTCTACAGCAGCATCTTAGCCCTTCCTTCCTCTGGTCTCCATCTCTTGCTGTCTTGCTCTCCCCATTAATCACTCCCAGTCTCCCTCCCTCCTAGCTAACCCTGGCCATGTCTGGTCTGCTGGCCATAATCAGTCTACTTCTTTCTTTCTTCAATCTAGACTCTTCCAGGTGCCTCTGGCTGTCCTTGCTCTCATATCTATAATAAAAACTTGACCCATGCCCTAGAGCAGCCCTGTCCCAGTTTCTTTACTGTGCATAAAGTCTTCTTTCTCTCTCTCTCTCTTTCTTTCTTCTTTTCTTTCTTTCTTTCTTTCTTTCTTTCTTTCTTTCTTTCTTTCTTTCTTTCTTTCTTTCTTTCTTTCTTTCTTTCCTTCCTTCCTTCCTTCCTTCCTTCTTCCTTCCTTCCTTCCTTCCTTCCTTCCTTCCTTCCTTCCTTCCTTTCTTTCTTTCTTTCTTTCTTTCTTTCTTTCTTTCTTTCTTTCTTTCTTTCTTTTTTTTTCCAGACAGGGTTTCTCTGTATAGCCCTGGCTGTCCTGGAACTCACTTTGTAGATCATTCTGTTTTATCTTGAGATAGGCTGTCACACTGTAGTGCACACTGGCCTGGAACTTCTATTGTAAAACTCACATCCTCTTTCCTCTGCCTTTAGAATACTTGATTAAAGACATGGCCACCCAAGTCTGGCTTCCAACAATTCATTGGCTTTTTTTTTTTTTTTTTTTTTTACTTAAAAATGTATTTGGACCTGAGCGTGGTGGCTCACACGTGCAATCTTAGAATTCAGCTGGCTGAGATAGCTATATTACCACAAGTCCGCGGCAAACCTGGACTACAGGGCACGTTCTAGTGTGATGATAGCCTTTCTCAAAATAGCAACAGCAAAAATATTTATTTAATTTTGTACCTAAATACTCATGTTTCCTTTTACTAAAGAGGTATTTGTAAACGTTAGTTCCTATAAAACCTAGATCTTTGCACATGAAAATAAGAGCCAAGGGTATTTTTATTTTTACTTTTAGGGAGAGAAGAAAGTCAGGAGCCTCATGGCTCTGAGTGAGAAGTCAGTGGGTAAATGAGAAGGTCTTTGACTCTGGGTCCAGGGATTCCAGTGTCTTAGTGAGGAGATAGCAGATGGAGAGGATTCTGTGCGTTCTGGGTTCTGGATATTGCAGGGCTTCCATCTCTGGGTGTCTCCCTCAGTTCTATGACGCTGACCCTTCCTGATTCAGAATCTCTGCTTATGGCCCTTCTATGCTCTCTTCACAATGCAAACATTCCACTGTCTCTAGTTCTTTCGGTCTCACCCACTGTCATTGCAGTTAACCTCCCTGAGGTGGTTTCAACTGCAAATATCTTGCTCTTGGTAACTCCTAAATTCCAGTCCTACAATATGGTGTACCTCCCGAGCATTTGCGTAAGTATTTTTGATTTTGTTTGTTGTTTGTTTGTTTTAAGACAGGGTGGGTGTCTCTGTCCTGAACTTACTATGAAGACCAGGCTGGCCTCAGAGTCAAAGATCTACCTACCTCTGTCTCCACAGTGTTAGGATTAAAGGTGAGTGCCATCAGCCAGGAGGGGGCAGCTCATTCCTTTAGTTCCAGCATTCAGGAGGTAGAGGAAGGCAGATCTCTGTGAGTTCAAAGCCAGCCTAGTGTAGAGTTAGTTCTAGGATAACAGCTACATAGAGAAGTCCTGTTTTGGGTGGAAAGGGATGTATGCCATCTGTAGCTACAGTTCTAGGGAATCTGGCATCCTCTTCTGACCTCCAGCTTGTTTGGTTTGGTTTGTTTTTTTCCGAGACAGTTTCTCTGTGTAGCCTTAGTTATCCTAGAACTCACTCTGTAGATCAGGCTGGCCTTGAATTCACAGAGATCCACCTGCCTCTGCCTCCCAAGTGCTGGGATTGAACGCCTATGCCTCAGCTTGTTTTTGTTCATTTGAGACAAGGTCTGTCTCTTTATGTATTCCAGCCTGTCCCAGAGCTCACTGTATAGACCAGGCTAACCTCAAACTTACAAAGATCCACCTGCCTTGGCTACCTCAAACTAAACCAGTTATCATCATACAAATATCAGCTATTTCTGAAATGAAGAGCTTAGCTAATGGCAACCTAATATTTTTCTTTCTGCTTTATAAATTGCAGCCTCACAGTTTTATCATTTATCACTTCCTTTTACCTTCCCATCCTCTATCATTTTGTGGTTTTGTTTGGTTTGGTTTTGGAGGGGATGAAATCTTCCAGTGCTTACATAGGGTGAGGATATTAATACGCTTCCATCCAGAAGTGGCCTGTAGGTTCCCACCTTAGCTTATGGTTAACTCAGTGTTTAGAGCACATGTTGCTCTTCTAGAGGGCCAGCATCCATTCGGGTGGCTCACAACCACCAGTAACTCCAGTTTTAGAGAATCCAATGCCCTCTTATGGTCTCCTTGGGCATCTACACATGTGCACAGAAACACATACAGAGAGACACACACAAATAAAAATACAATAAATTTTTAAAAATAGTACATAACTGCTCTGGGACAAAGCCAAAAGGTTATTTGTTTTCATTATTATTATTATTATTATTTGTTGTGTTTGGCCAGCAGACCACAACCTGGGTTCTAGCCTGGAAAGGCATTTTGGAAACCTGGAAGAGAAGAGGGGCTAGGTGGCGAGAGAAAAGAATGTAGCCAAGACAGTTACTCTGATCAAGGCTCAAATTTTATTGTTGTGACACTAGTTATGAAGGAAGGGGGAGGGGACCCGATTTTCGCCGAATAATCTCGGGTCCAGTAGAAAGGTGCACGTGTGTGGCTCCTCAGGTTCCAGCAGTGGGCGTGGCAGAACGAATGAGCAGGAAGCTCCACCCCGAGCAAGCAGGTTTCAGGCTGGGGGAGGGGAGACTACATCTCCTCCCTTTTATTAACAAAATTAAAAAAAAGAAAAAGCTGGCCTGAGGGGGGAAAAATTATCTATGCTCAATAGTTCTGCCTGGAATCTAGGGCTAAAGAAAAAACTTGCTTTACTGGGATTCTTTAACTTTTCTTATGGTAAACTCTATCTGGCTAAAGACTGTCCTTTCTTATTTTAGTGAACAACTAACTGAAAAGCCTGGAGCTGTAGGCTCTGACTTTATAATGCTAATTAGTACTTGGTAGGTAACTTTCTAGTTGAATTTTAAGTAGGGCGTTGGAACTTTGGCTAAGTTTGACTGAACAAATGTGAAATACACTATAATAACACTAAGTTGATATTTCTCAGCTTTTTTGGATGATAGGTGGGAAACAGGGAGAAGGAGTTCGACCGGCTCTTGTAGTACAAGGCCAATTGGCTTTTTTATTTGGGTGGGAGGCAGTGAAGGGCTTGCCCTTTCAATAGTACGTCTCCAATCTCTCTCCCCCCTATTAATTAAGTTAAATAAGGCAACGCTTAACTGAGGTGATCAAATGATTTTCTCATCCGTAGATGAGTGGGTTTTTAACCTTGGCTTGGGTGGACATGGACCCGATTTTTTTCGTGGGTACTGGTAAAACCCACACATGTGGCTCTCGGTATCTTTTGGGGAGGCGAGGTAGAGCCGGAAAATATTTTTTATTTTTAACCAAAATATGATACCAACCTCTTTTAAACCGGGTTTATCTCACAGGAAACTTAGAAATGGTCAAGCTGGACCTTCCCTTGCAGTAGTTCTGCACCAAGCGGTGCCCATACTGAATTTGTACAATCATAAACCAGTATGCACAGTTTTGAGTGCTGTGCAGCTCCTAAAGGAGAATTATCAACCTCAGAATTAGTAAAGCCTAAGCAAGAATTATGTCGTTAGTAACACCACGATTTGTGGCTAAAATAGGAGCTGGAAGTCGTTCCTCCTCATCCCTGTTTTTTCTACAGCCTATTGAGCTAAGGACACCTTGCAGTAACAGCAAGGGTGAAAATCCAGAGGTCAGTTAAGGGGCTAAGCCTGTCTATCAAAATAAAAACCAATCTTTATTAATATAGAAATATCTACTTTTCTAGCCCTCTTGGTAAACCTAATTTTTAACTCAGACTGAAAACCACGTGCTGGAAATGTCCTGAGACTGGGGGTAACAGCTGCCACCTGTGTGCTCTAGGGGGGCGGGGATGCACATCCACTGGTCCGTCTCGAGAATGTTGATTTACCTGCTTGAAAGACAAAATCTTGAAAGACAGTGAGAAAGTAGGAAAGCAGAACTTCTTTTGGGGAACTCTAGGTACTTTATTTAAATGCAAACTGTAAAGCTGAGGCTAGTCTCCGGCCTCCTGTCGGGGAGCTGGCTCAGAGAGTAGCTTTTTCGGAGCCTGAGTCCTCAAGCCGACTTTTAAGCAAAAGAGGAATTTTAGTCCTCAAGGTGATACTTTAGAAGATTTAGAATCTGTGTTCATCTAACAAATTAATTTATCTGGCAGCCACTGCGCTCTATCTTCATCTCGTGAAAAAACACAAACTGAGTCCCTACCCCAAATTAGAACTGGATCTGGACCCTTCTATTCATTAGTCAGGGGGTCCTTCCATTTTACTAATGTATTAAGTGAACAATTGCTCTTTAATAGCTTTTTCTACTAGCTGTAAGGCCAGCAATCCTTCTGAGGTTAGGGGTCTAGGGGAAGTGGGGGATGTGCTCTGAATTAACTTTGCTAGGTAATTTAGAATATAGGAATCTCTAACATTGGACTGAATATTAGACCAGTCTGAGATTGAGTTAGAATGGCTGGTCACACTGAAGAAAGGAGAAAAATCATTATGACTCTATTAAATGACTAATTTTACTAAGTCTGAATATACAGTCTCTGATGTACTATTGCCATAAAGTTAAAAGGCTAGAAGCTAGTCTAAACTGGAAAAATGACAAGTAAGGATGGATCTAAAACATGAATTTAATTTAGTTTTTTAGTCAATACAATCAGGACATGAGTCAACTTACCTACCAGCTCGTCACACGAATTTACTAATATGCTTCTGCAGCGTTCTGTGGAGAAAACCTGTTTTTCCCTTTTTTAATAAGGTAGTTGTTTTAGGATTAATCTATAAGCCAATAAGTAGATCCCTTTAAGATACTATAAAGCATTTATTAAACTCTTTGACATTAAAATATTAGATTTTGAAAATAAAGGTAAGACTTAAATAGTGTGCATGGGAATGCACTAAATAGTATGCACGGAGATACAATTTCTCTCTTTTTTGTCTTTTAAGAAGTTAAAGTTTTAAAATTTTACAATACCTAAACCTTTGAATTAATAACTAGTTGACAAAACATTTTAAATACTTGGCTGTAAAGGGGCAGTGACTAATTGTACTTTTAATCAATTTTCTTAAGGAGCAGTTGTAACTAGAAGGCTTGCAAAGTTATTAAGAGTTACATGTGCATAATTTATTTATTTATTAACTAGAAATATGCATAAGCAATTGTAAATTTGAGAATTAATAGTATCTGAGGGATGAACAATTTAAGCAATTGCGAGCTCAGAGATATGGCATTGACTATTAATATACAAATTAAGGTTTGATTGTTCAGCATTTTAAAACACCATCTACAGCACACAACTAGATCATCTGTGTTGGAACAGGGGAAACTGTGTCTTAAGACTTCGCCCCACAGAAGCTAGTTGGGCCCACGTGGGCCAAAGATCGGCTGGGAGGATGAGAAAAATGACTTTACAATAATGTTTTCTTTTTGGCCAAAGAATTGTTTTGGGCACAACCAATTTTTAATTACCAATTAATAACAATTATAAAAGCTTTATTTTTTGTAGAAACTTTTGTAGTAAACTAAAACCCTAAGTAATAAAAGGATATTGTCTCTGAATCTTTTGGGTGAGAGCAAGGATTTAAGGTAAACTTTAAGAAGCATTAGTTAATAAAATACCTTTTACTTAGGAAACAATATACACTGAAAGATTAAAACTCTTGGCTTCTTGTATAGAAGCAGAAACAATAAAATTTTTTCTTACATAATGTAAAGTTACATTAGCCATACCTAGAGGCAAAATTTTTTAGTGATTACAGTTCACTAGAAGCAAAACTCTTTGAATTTAAGCATTATTTTAAACATCTGAATAGATCTGCAACACTGTTAAAAAGAATTTCTCTTGAACACAGGGAAAAATCTTTCTCAGGCACTGTTTGCAAAACAAAAGAAAGGCCACAAGCTGCTCTGGGGCTGCCCAGAGCCCTGCATTGACTCAAACGTAAAATACTTTTTAATCTGAGCATCCTGGCCCTCTTGTAATAAGGACTGATTCTAGAGAAACAATATAACTGTCTACGCCTCCAAATTTTGATACTCTTTCTTAAGATGACTTACAGTTAAAACGTTCTTCACAACTTTAGTGTTGTGAAAAAATTGCCCGTACTGCAGTTTCTTGCCAGGCAGCAACTATAACCAAGCTGTTTGTCTAATCTATTTACAAAGACAAACATAACTAGATAACTCTGTCACAGTTTTGTATGAAGTGAGCTGTATGAGCGCTCTCATAAGATGATTACTCTTGTAATTATCTTAATTACAGTATACAGGTGAATTAAAGATCTTAAATTTGAAGTCAAACTGCAAGCTGCAGTCAATGGAACAATAGCAGTTTTAACCATAATTTTTAAGTTTTTGTGCAAGGTTAGGATAATACCTGTAACCTTGGGAAAGCAAAACCCAAGTTTAAAACAATTTATTATCTTTAAAATCAATATTAGAAGCATTACTATCATATTACGAAGTTTGGATGTCAATTAATACCTATGAATACCTATTAAAGCAAGCTTTAATGCTTTAATAAAGAGACATTGCTTTAAATCTTATTTTAAATTTTACTATTTAGGATACGAACCACATTAATTATTACCTAAACTAGAAATATCTTTAGAGACCCAGCCTCTTGGGCTGCCTTATGCCATGTGTCGGAAGGACTCTAAACTTGAGTTATCAAATTTAACACTAACCATCTGTAGCAATGTAACAATTATTAATCTTAACCAACAACTTATGAGCTGATTGTGAAAACACTCAGAGCACATTATCAATAAAAAAGAACCAAATGAAGCAGTTACATTTAGACCAATCAGAGAATAATAATTTTTGTAGCTACAACCATAAAAATAAAAAACACTTTACCATTGTCAAACACATTAATCATGAACCATTTATTAGCTTTTTTACTCTGAAACTTAGAGGCTGTGCACTCGACCTTATTTCCTAAAACGAACAGTTTTTCCAGCAGGGGCCCTCCCGCCACGTGTCTGATTCCTGGATGAAACACGTGGCAGCTCTCGGCTTTGTAGATAAAGTTTTTTATACCATCTTTATTATCCAACACAAAACATAGAACATTCATTCATACAGACTGGACACGAACATACATGAATTGAACACGAGAACAGATTGGTGCACCGGACATTAGACAAGACACAAAAGGGAACAGAGTACTCCTGTTATAAGGCCCAGAGAGATATTTCTCTCTGCTTTTTGGGACATTTTCCTCCCTTATGATGCATCTTTTAGTAACTGGGGCAATCCGCCTATTCCTTTTAATAAACCCTTTTTTTTCTCACACCTCATGTAGCTTCGGAGAGCTACGGCCTACCGCCTATTACCCAGCTCCTCACTGCTGAACCTAAGTGAACCAGCGCACGGGTTTAACGCTGTCTCAGCTTAGCCCATACCTTCTCCGGTATGAATTTCCCTTATCTTTTATTTTATGGAGCTCCGAACCAGCAGCGTCTCTTCCAAAAATCCTTTGCCGTTTCTCAGCCCCACGTTGGGCGCCAATTGTTGTGTTTGGCCAGCAGACCACAACCTGGGTTCTAGCCTGGAAAGGCATTTTGGAAACCTGGAAGAGAAGAGGGGCTAGGTGGCGAGAGAAAAGAATGTAGCCAAGACAGTTACTCTGATCAAGGCTCAAATTTTATTGTTGCGACACTAGTTATGAAGGAAGGGGGAGGGGACCCGATTTCCGCCGAATAATCTCGGGTCCAGTAGAAAGGTGCACGTGTGTGGCTCCTCAGGTTCCAGCAGTGGGCGTGGCAGAACGAATGAGCAGGAAGCTCCACCCCGAGCAAGCAGGTTTCAGGCTGGGGGAGGGGAGACTACAATTATTATTATTATTATTTATTAATTTGTGTGTGTGCTCACATGTGTATGCATATGCACATATTGTGTGATCCAGAACTCCCCCTACAGGGGGAGCCACCGAGCCATCTCTCCAGCTCCTGCCCTTTTGTTTTATTTTGTTTTGGTCAGATGTCCACCATTCCTTTATATTGGGAAGACCTTCCTTCCTGTGACTCTTTGAGAGACAAAACCTCATTCCTACTCTAGAAGGTAGAAGGCTACAGAGGCCAAACGTTCCCTCTGGCCTTGACACTGGCAGAGAAGATGCTGGTTCACAGCCCATCCTTGACCAGTGTAATGCCCTGGCCAGAAGGGAACATGGGATGATACAAGGTGACACAGTTTATTACTCAGGCTTGGCAGCAGCAATATCCAGTGGTGGCAGCCATGTCTCCTTCTGTCACTGCCCTGACCAGACCCTTCCTGCTGCTTACCAATGTCATTCCAAGTTTAGTGTACTGCCAACCTTGCATTCTGTATATTAACTTATTCCTCTCCAGAGAAATGCTGTCTCAAAAAAAAAAAAAAAAAAAAAAAACAAATGAAAAAAGAAAAAGAAAGGAAGGAACAAAATATAGATAAAGCCAGATGTGGTGGCACACACCTTTAATCTCAGCACTCAGAAGGCAGAGGCAGGTAGGTCTCTGTGAATTCAAGGTCAGCCTGGTCTATATAGAGAATTCTAGGATATTCAGGGCTATATATACAGAGAGACGTCCTGGTTTTTGTTTGTTTGTTCGGCTGGTTTGGGGGGGGGGTTGTTTGTTTGTTTTTGTTTTTCGAAACAGGGTTTCTCTGTATAGCCCTGGCTGTCCTGGAACTCACTTTGTAGACCAGGCTGGCCTCGAACTCAGAAATCTGCCTGCCTCTGCCTCCTAAGTGCTGGGGTTAAAGGTGTGCACCACCACGCCCGGCTTGTTTAAAAAAAAAAAAAAACACTAAAAGATAAATATAAAAAATAAAAATAAATAAAAAACTAAATAACAAAACAGGAAGAAAATTAGGTCAAATGTGGAGAGCCTTGGAGCATCTTTGAGATTGGAGGCAGTGGGTGATTGCTGACTGATCTTGATCAAAGGCTGACTGATTCACACTTAACTAAAATCACTTTGTAGTTTGGAGGAAAATCAGCATCTTTAGGAAATTGGTGTATTTATGAAGTTTGGCATCTGATTCCCAGAGTGCCATGGTAGGAGAGTGCTTAAAGAGATAAGATTGCCATTACAGAACTTATTACTTTGTATGGTAATCTCAGAACTAATGAAAAGTAGGCATGCAGAGTGAGGAAGCATTGCAATTTAGATCACAAGGGAAGCACATAGCCTTGCTTGGCAAGATCGCATTGGAAAGAATGCTGCGTATCCTTTCCAATGTTATCTTGCCAGTGTACAGAGGTGAAGCAGACATTTACCCTGCCATCGTCATCTTCTGACCATCAGGAGGAGCTCCAGGACAGCTTTCTCTTAAACTCTGAGGCTCCATTTCCTTTTGGCGAGTTAAGATATAATTCAGTCCTCCTCTTCATACTGTTCAAATCTTAATTCAGCACCTCACAATCTGAAAGTCCCAATTAGGATTTGGTTTTCTATGTTTTTCTTTTCTTTTTTTCTCTGAGATGGGGTTTCTCCATGTAGCCCGGGCTGTCCTGGAACTTGCTCTGTAGACTAGGCTGGCCTGTCTCTGCCTCCTGAGTGCTGGGATTAAAAGTGCGCACCGACACTGCTCAGTTTCTGTTTTGTTTTGTTTTGTTTTGTTTTGTTTTGTTTTGTTTTAAAGATTTATTTATTATTATACATAAGTACACTGTAGCTGTCTTCAAATGTGTTAGAAGAGGGCGTCAGATCTCATTACAGATGGTTGTGAGCCACCATGTGGTTGCTGGGATTTGAACTCAGGACCATCGGAAGACCAGTCAGTGTTCTTACCCACTGAGCCATCTCTCCAGCCCCCTCTGTTTTGTTTTAATACTTGGTGGTTGTTATTTTTGTTCTAGATTTTAAAATTTAAAAAAATGTCAGGTTTGGCTGGAGAGATGACTCAGTGGTTAAGAGCACTGACTGTTCTTCCAAAAGTCTTGGGTTCAATTCCCACCACCCATATGGTGGCTCACAGCCATCTGTAATGGGATCTGATTCCCTCTTCTGGTGTGTGTAAAGACAGAATACTCATAAAATAAATAAAAATGTTGTTAAAAGTGTGAAGCAGTGGTTGCACAGGCCTTTAATCCCAGTACTTGGGAGACAAAGGCAGGTGGATCTCTGTGAGTTCAAGGCCATCTTGATCTACAAAGTGAGTTCCACCCAAAGTAACACAGAGAAAACCTGTCTCAAAAAAAAAATTTAACAAACAAAGCATTAGCATGTGTGTTTGTGCCATGCACATACGTGTGCACTTGCATAGGTATGTACCACAGCACTTACGTGGAGTTCAGATGACAACTTTGTGGAGTCTATTTTCTCCTTCATATGGAGGACTGCATTCCAGACCCGAGGTCTGTATATCAGTGCCTTTACCTCCTAAGCCACCCACCACCCTGATTTTTTGTTATCCTTGTTTAGTTTTTGTTTAGTTTATTGCTCAAATGGAAAGAAATGCTAATTTCTTGTACTATAAGGGGATAGAATAGAGAGTTTATAACTACCTGTTTTGGTTTTTTGAGACAGAATCTCATGTAGTCCCAGATGGTCTCAAGCTCATGGGGGTGACTCATGAAGTAAGGAGTCACCCTCATGAAGGCTCCAGAGACAGAGTTTTGTCTTTTTTTTTAAGTTTTTTTTATTTATTTAATGTATATGAGTATCCTATCTTCATGTACACCTGCATGCAAGAAGAGGGCATCAGATTCCATTATAGATGGTTGTGTGAGCCACAATGTGGTTGCTGGGAATTGAACTCTGGTCCTTTTGAAGAGCAGCCATCTCTCCAGCCCTACAGAGTTTTCTCAAACAAGCCTTTAACTTTACCTATATGTGACTAGAAAGCCGGTTAACCCTCTCCTAGACCGTCTGTTGGCACTTGCTTGTCTCCAGGTTCTAGCAGTTTCTGTTTCAGGTTGAGATCTTTGATCCATTTGGAGTTAGTAATTTCAGTCTAAATACATTATTCTGCATGTAGACATCCAGGCTTCCCAACACCATTGGCCAGAGATGCTTTCTTTCTTTTTTTTCTATTCAGCTTATATCTTTGGAATCATTGTAGGTTATTAAGTGGCTGAAGTTATGTGTACTGATGTTTGGGTCTTAGATTTTGCTCCCTTGGTCTGCATGTCTGTTTTTGTGCCTCTACCAGACTGTTTTATTACTCTGGCTCTGTAATATACATTGAGAACTGGGATTGCAATTCTTCCAGCATTGGTTTCTTCTCAGGACTGTCTTCACTATCCAGGGTTTTTTTTATACATTTTCATATAAAATGTAGGATAATATTGTAATCCTGTGAAGAGAGAGATGAGGAACGTGGTGAGGGTTGTGTTGAATCTGTCTTAGCTATAGGTAGGATGTCATTTTCACAGCTCCACCAATCCATGAGCAGGGCACATCTTCCAATTGTCTGGTGTCTTAATTTATCTCTCTTCAGAGTTTTAAGTTTTCATTGTAGAGGTCCTTCACCTCCTTGGTTAGGTTTATTCCCAGATATTTTATTTTCTTTGAGGTTGTTGTAAATGGGAGACTGCCCATGGTCAGCTCTGTATGTTTTTTGGTGGTACGTAATAAGGTACTGATTTTTGCAAGTGGATTCTGTCTCCTACCATGTTGCTGAGTTGCTAAAGTTATCAGTTCTAGAAGTCCCCTGGTAGGATTTTGGGGATCTCTAATATGCAGTATCATATCATCTGCAAATAGCGAGAGTTTTGCGACATCTTTCTCTCTCTGTGTCCCTTGAATCTCCTTCTCTCCCTTATTGCCTCAGCGAGCTTCTCAAGCTCAATGCTGTCTTGTTCCTGGCTTCAGTGGATGGCTTCAAGCTCTTCAACGTTTAGGAAGATGAGCTGTGCACTTCTCGCACCCAGCTTTTATTGTGTTGAGGCATGTTCCCTTCTAGCCCTACATTCTCTAGGACTTCTATTATGAAGTTGGGTTTTGTCAAAGGCCTTTTTGTGTCTGTTGAGATGATGGTGTGATTTTTTTTTTACCTTTAAGTCCATTTCTATGACTTATTACATTTATTGACTTAAATATGTTGAACCATGCCTGTGTTCCCACAATAAAGCCAACTTAGTCATGGTATATGATGTTTTTGATGTCCATATTCTAGCTACCCTAGTGGTTCTTCAAATGATTAACTACAGAATTACCACTATATGACCAATTAATTCTACTTGTAGGTGTAGGCTTAAGACTGGCAAGATGGTCCAGCAAATAAGAGGATTAGCCACAAACTCTGACAACCTCAGTTCTAACCTACATGTGGTGGGAGGAGGGACCCAGTCCCCTCAAGTTGTATTCTGACCTCCACGTGCACTTGTGAACATATACACACATACATAGGGACACACATATACACATAAAATTCTATTAAAAAAAGAAACTGTATATGTTTGTATTTTACTGTCTGTAAAATATATCAATAAAATTGCTCTGATTGACTTGTTTCACAAGTGAGAGTCATCTGGGAAGAAGGAACTCAATTGAAAAAAAGGCCTCCATCAGCTTGACCTGTAGGCAAGTCTTTCAGCCATTTTCTTGATTAATGATATATGTGAGAAGACCCAGCTACTGAGTTCATTGCCACCCCTGGCAGCAGGTGGTCCTGGGTGCTATAAGAGAGCAGACTGAGCAAGTCATGAGGAGCAAGCCAGTAAGCAGCACCCCTCCATGGCGTCTGCATCAGCTCCTGCCTCTCAGTTTGTGCCCTAATGTCCTTCAGAGATGGACTGTTATCTGGAAGTGTAGGTTAAAATAAACCTTTCCTCCATAAGCTGCTTTTGGTGTTTATCACGGGAACAGGAAGGAAACAAGGACAAAAACCATTACTCAGTGGTAACACTGAGCCATCTCTCCCACCCTAACTTAGCTTTTTGAAATAGCGTCTTTCAGTGAACCTAGAAGTAGCCACTTCAGTTAGACTCTAAAATCTGTTTCCTTCTCCCAGCAGTGCGACTTCAGGTACCAGCTACTGGCTTTCGAGTGGGTGCGGGACATCCGAACTCAGCCCCCTTCCTCCCCCTCTCCCCCTTGCACAAGAAGCACTTTAACCCACTGATCCATGCCCCCGGGACCTCTCAACTCACTTTAATCATGATTCAGTGAAGCATGAAGTGTGCGCATTTATCGTGTGTCAACATAGAGATTTGGCTGTCCCACTTTGAAGGTGTAGCCACTGTTGTAATCCGTGACTGCAGGGATTGTACAAACAGTGGTGAGATAGGCGCCTAAGACAAAGACTGATTCTGTAATCCCTATGCCTACCAACCCCTTCCAAAGGGCATCATGTATTTCAGAAGGAGCAGGTGCCTGGAGGCTATTGTACCCAACAAGAGTCATTTCAGGTTAGGATGAGAGGCCTGTTGCTGTGAGATCTAAGGAGCATAAACTCTGTATGCCCCATCTCTATCTCCATCATGCTGAGATCAGGAGCATGTGAGATTTCGTCCTGTTTATTAGTGCTATTTGGAAAGGGTCCTCAATGACTGTACAGATGTTGACTGAAGATTAACATTGCTCAAACACCCCACCGACAGTCACGACACAGTCACAGTCACCACCAGATTTAAGTCAAAGGCAGCCAGGTCAATTAGTCCATTAACTCAGAAACACTCACTTCTTCCAGCTTCTCTCTCTCCTCCCTGGAGATGCTGGGGCCTCAGGGGAGAGAGAAGATCTATGGACATCTGGACCATCTGTAAAAACAAAAATGTAAAGCATTAGACTGTTGCTGTTTTTAAAAATAATTCCATAGATACATGATTGACACACTAATCATCCGCACTCTATAATTAAATCATGATCAGCACATTCATCACGTTTTACATCTTGATCGACAAAAAGGGAACCCAGGATTTATGGGGGTTTGGTTGGTTTTAGTTTTTGTTGTTGTGTTTTGGTCTTCTTTTTTTTTTTTTTTTTGTTCATTTGTTTGTTTTTGCTATTGTTTTTTGTTTTTCGAAACAGGGTTTCTCTGTATAGCCCTGGCTGTCCTGGAACTCACTAGACCAGGCTGGCCTCAAACTTAGAAATCTGCCTGCCTCGGCCTCCCGAGTGCTGGGATTAAGGGCCTGCATCACCACGCCAGGCCTTTTTTGTTTGTTTGTTTGTTTGTTTGTTTTGAGACAGGGTTTCTCTGTGTAGCCCTGGCTGTCCTGGAACTCACTTTGTAGACCAGGCTGACCTCGAACTCAGAAATCTGCCTGCCTCTGCCTCCCGAGTGCTGGGATTAAAGGTGTGTGCCACCATCACCTGGCCAGAACCCCTGTGTCTTTAACTCTAATCTTAGCAATAATTATTTGCTGTTTCTTTAGATTTCTCCATTCTAGAGTTTTTATTTTTTACTTTATTTTTTGTTAACATATAAAGAAATAGCCTAAACTAGGCTTTTATATGATTGGAATTATACAACATTCTGGGTTTGTCTTTGGTTTTGTAACTGTCTTTCACTTATCATAATGCTTTAGATATCTGCCTAGGGGTTTAGTTTTTTTTTTTTTTAAGATTTATTTGTTTTATGCAAATGAGTGGTCTATCTGCATGTACACTGGCCTGCCAGAAAAGGGCATCATATCTCATTGTAGATGATTGTAAGCTGCCTTGTGGTTGCTGGAAATTGAACTGGGGACCTCTGAAAGAGCAGCCAATACTCTTAACTGCTGAGCCATCTCTTCAGCCCCAGATGCCCATCCAAGTTATAGCTATATAGCTGGATGACTTTGAACGCCTATCTCCACCTCTGAGGTTCTCAGGTTACAGGCATGTGATAACCTGGACCAAATGAACTACTTCACCAACCAGCTTCAGGAATTGTTTTGACGGGTCACTTGTTTTTCTATTTAGAGTTTAATTTATTTTTTGATAATTTCATAGATTTATATACTGTATTTTAATCATATGCACTGTTACCTTCTCTTGGGTCTCTTTCCCATCATAACCTCTTCTAGTCTCCCTAATGCATTCATGTCTTATGCATACGTGTGTTTGTACAAGTTGATATGAGACCCATTGAGTTTAACTAGAGCTGCTTACATGAGCATTGGTGGAAGAGTATTTACCAGGACCTTCACCTAGCACCTTCTAACTGCCACTCTCCCCTCATGGAGGGTGGACTTCATGAGCCTCTTCCCCAAATATGATGGTGCTAATAAACACAGTGTCATTCGGTCTCGGGCAGGTGACCATAGACAATCTAGAACAATGAGTTCAGTAGTCATCCTATGTTCAAAAGCCAGCCTTCCTTCCCATCCTCTGGCTCTTATGTTCTCTGAGGCTCATCTTCCAGTGTTCTTGGTGCCTTGGAGCAGGCAATATAGATGTCTCTTTAGGGCTAGTCACTAAACAGTCATTTATTCTTAGCACTTTAATCAGTTGAATCGCTGCAATAACCACAAACCACCACAAAATGAGGCTTCTTGTCCAACACTGGGAGGAGCACCAACCCATGAGCATAACCATAAATAGGGTTTGATGGGCACAACATGTCTGTTATCAAAACTACAGTAGTAGCTTCTATGCTAGAGCCCATGATGTCTCCAGTTACAGGATTCTGGCCAGCATTACAGTTTTACAGTACCAAGCATAAATTCCCTCCGGTGGATTGTGCCTCAAGTTTAATCAGAAAGCGATCGGTTACCCCCATAACAGTCAAACAATGGTACAAACATCGTACCTGGCGGTTTGGTTGTTCAGTACACAGGATCTCATAAATGGGTAAAACTTAAAACTCTTTTAATGTGTGTGAATGTTTGCCTACATTTCAGTATGTGCACTGTGTGTTGCTTAGACTTCCCGGAGGTCAGAAGAGAGGGTTGCATTTCCCAGAACTGGATTTACACGTGTTTATCAGCTGCCACGTGGGTACTGGGAACCAGGTGGGTACTGGGAACCAGACCCAGTTTCTCTGCAAAGGCAGTAATGCTCTTAAGCACTGATCTGGTTTTCAAGGAGGAACCTTCCATTTCAGCTCCAATTGATTGTCTTGTAGTGATAGGTATCTCTAGTTTGATAACTTCTTACCTATCTGGTGGGTAATCAAATTTAGCCCTGGTGAACTATGTTTTAATAATTGAAATTAATCTCTGGATTTACATGATTTTTCATCATAAGTTGAAAATGACAGTACATAATTGGAACAAACCATCTTACAGTACTCCCCACTGAGTTTAGATAACACAGCTGGGCCTGGTTCAGTGGCTAAGGACACCTGCTGCTCTTCCATGGGGACTGAGCTGGGTTCCCAGCACCTGGTCGGATGCTTATAAGCTTTTAGAGATACAATTGCCTCTGACCTCTATGGACACCAAACAGACATGGCATACACATAAATAAAAAAAGAAATATTTTTTAAAAGGTAATATTGAAGCCAGGCAAGGTGATACATGCCTTTAATTCCAGCACTCAAGAGTCACAGGCAAGTTGATCTCCCAGTGTTCAAGGCCAGCCAGGGCTACACAGTGAGATCCTGTTTCAAAGGAAAATTACACAAATTATGTACAATAGGTATTCTAGGAATTAGAAGAAATGTTGGGGAGGAATATGAAATTGGTGTGTTTAGGATATTTGGTTCTTGTTTTTGAGACAGTCTCGCTGTGCAGCTCCAGCTGACCTAGAACTTGCAGTATAGACCAGCTGACCTTGACCTCACAGAGATCCACCTGCCTCTGCCTGCTGAGTGCTGCGATCAAAGGTATGTGCACCACCAAGCCTGCCTCTCACATAGATTGACCTTGATGGCTTTTTTTCAACCCTAGGTTCCTTTAGTGTTCACACACTACGAATGCAAACTTGTTGATGCTCTTTTTTTCCTCCCTAGAAATATGACAAATCTGAAGCTATCCCCGTGGAGGTAGCTGTGTCTGGAAGACAGTAAGAGATGTGTGTCCTCATGGAAGATTCCAGCATGTCCAATGGCATCGATGTGGACAAAGGCTTTGCCATTGCCTTCGTTGTCCTTGTGTTTGTGTTCCTAATAGTGATGGTTTTTCGGTGTGTAAAGTTGGTGAAGAATCCCTATGAGGTCAGCTCTACAACCGCAGACCTGCCTCTGAATTGAAGTACCATCAAACCTAGAGGTCTCCTCTTGACAAGAGACTTGCAATCATTTTTTAGTGGAGCAGTGCTTTTAGCAGGGTCTTATACAGCCAAGACTTGCCTCAAAACCCTGAACCCTGTTTCTCCTCCCCCTCCTAAATACCGGGACTACAAAGAATGCTCCATCACAACATTTAAAATCTTTTATATTGATGTGTATGATCCAGACTTTATATCCCCTTACCTCTGCATTTCTCAAGCTTGCAATCTTATGTTCTGTAACAAGCATGTAGGAGTATCTCACCAGAGAGAAAAGTGGGGCTATTTTTCGTTGTTCTTTTTCAGGGAATCCATTACTAAAGTTGAACTTATTGACTAGACTAAGGCTATGAGTTTCAATTGTCCCATATCTTATGTCCCTGGGGTAGGACACTGGAACTTAATTTAATGATGTAATATAACATAATGCTATGCTTGGTGAGGCCCATCTAGTTAGCTCATCATTAGTTAGTTAGTTCATCATTGTGAAACTAGAAGCTAACTAGGACTTGGCCAAATGTATTTGTTCCTTAAGGAAAGTAGAAGGGACAAGCATCCAACAAGACCTATTCAGGGTGTCAAATCTGCTTTCTTCTCAAGAGGGTGGAGCTCTATGCTACAGGTGGTCTAATGTGCCTGAAGTAAGCCCCCCAGGCTCTGCCAGCCAAAGTTCCCTCAGCTGTAAAGTAATACGGGTGAACTGAGCAGAGCTCCAAAAGGTAGGTATTCATAGCCTAATCCCTGAATGCTAGGGACATGCTCTGATTGGGGGCAAGTCTTTGAAAAATAATCAAGACTCTTAAACCAGCACGTGAGAGTCAGAGGTAGGAGGATTGCTGTGAGATCTTAGCATGAGTCATATAGAGATTTCACAGGAGGTGCATGGTCAGGGGGAAAAAGCCACATCAAGACGAAGATGGTGACAGAGATTCTAGTTGTGCAGCCACAAGCCAAAACCTGCCAGAAGCTGAAAGAGAGGAAGGATTGTCTCCTGGGGCCATTGGTTGCATGGCCTCACCAACAACTCAGGTGTGGACTTCTTCACTTGATGTTAGGCAAATAGCCAAGAAGCTATTTAGCAATTTCTGCTCTCCGGAACATGAGAGAATACACGTCTATCTTTTTATACCACGAAGTGGTTGGTGGCAATCACAGGAAGCTGATAGATAACTCTGCCTATCATCAGTTTTCTAGAAGCCTTTGTGTGTGTGTGTGTCTGTGTGTGTGTGTGTGTGTGTGTGTTTTGAGGCAGGATATCTGGCTCCAGAAATGACTCAGTTCTTTTTTTTTTTTTTTAATAGTTTTTTTGTTTTTTTTGTTTTTTTTTTAAGATTTATTTATTTATTTATTTATTATATGTAAGTACACTGTAGCTGTCTTCAGACACTCCAGAAGAGGGCATCAGATTTCGTTACAGATGGTTGTGAGCCACCATGTGGTTGCTGGGATTTGAACTCAGGACCTTCGGAAGAGCAGTCGGCACTCTTAACCACTGAGCCATCTCACCAGCTCCCATGACTCAGTTCTTGATGCTCTTCCTGAAGATCCAAACTAGGTACGGAGCAGCCATGATGGTGTGTTCGCAGCTTTCTTCCCCAGCATGTCCAGTGTGAACTTGCACATGTGTGCAGGAGCTGTCTCACTAGGTTCCATTCCCACATTCCTTCTTTTATGCAATATTGGCCTCAAAGCCCAAGGCTGAATATGCTGGCAACTTGGGTGTGCTGAGCGAAACCACAAAGTGCTTTTCTGCTCTCTCGCTTCTTTCAGCACAGTTTGAGATTTTTATTATACTATTTTAGTATAGTCTCAAGCAGGAGGGTTAGGAGAAAGAGAAATTCAGAAAAAAAAAAAGACATAAAAAGAGCTTATCTGTGGGCTTCTCAAAGATGAGTTGTGATTTTTTTTTTCTTCCAGGGTTGGGAGTGGAGATGGGGTGGTCAGGTCTTGCCTGTTTTTCTGCTCAGACTCAGTTATCATCCCGTCTCAGCTCTCCAAGTGCTGGGACCACAGGGACAGATGAAAGATTCTAAAGGATTTTCACTGTGGTGATGTGGGTTGTGCTGGGATCCAAAGGCCTCTTTCTTGGGGACTGTACCTCTTTAATAGTTTAGTGAGAGTGCCTTTTAAATGCCTCCTCCCCTCCCCCAACTGCTTCTACTGTTTTGAGGTTCAAACTCAGGAATTTTCACATGCAAGACAAGTGTTTACCATTGGACTAAGCCTCAACTCCCACCTTCCCAAACTGCAAAGTATATTCTGTAAGTAGTACAAAGACAGATTTCCTCAGCTGATAAAGAGCAGCTAGAGAGAGCTCAGGGGTTAAGAGCACTTGCTGCTCTCACAGAGGACACAGGTTCAGTTCGCAGTATTCCCAGAGCAGCTCACAGCCATCTGTAACTACAGCTCCAGGGAACCAATCCCTCTGGCTTCTGCAGACATGTGCACTCATGTTCATCTACATATAATCTATAAAAATAATAAAAACACTTTTTTAAAATTTGTGGGTTTTTTTGTTTGTTTTTGAGAACAGGGTCTCACCATGTAGCTCTGGCCTGAAATTCACTCTGTAGACCAGGCTGGCCTCAGACTCACAGAGATCCACGTGCCCCTGGTTACCTGATGCTGGGATCAAATGTGTGACTACCACTTGACTCATAAAAACAAATCTTAAAAAAATAAATTTTGGGGCTGGCGAGATGGCTCAGTGGTTAAGAGCTCCGACTGCTCATCCGAAGGTCCCAAGTTCAAATCCCAGCAACCACATGGTGGCTCACAACCATCTGTAACGAAATTTGATGCCCTCTTCTGGAGTATCTGAGGACAGCTACAGTGTACTTACATATAATAAATAAATAAATAAAAGAAAGAACTCCCTCTATGGCATGATGGGTAGTTACAATCAGAGGCTGTCCCAGAGTTAATTTGTCTGCATCTTTAAAAAAAAATAAAATAAAAAAAAATAAATTTTGAAATGTGTATTTTCGATTTTTGTTTTGTTTTGAGAAAAGGTTTCTCTGTGCAGTCCTGGCTGTCCTGGAACTCACTCTGTAGACTAGACTGGCCTTGAACTCAGAAATCCACCTGCCTCTGCCTCCTAAGTGCTGGGATTACAGGCATGCACCACCTCTGCCCGGCCTATATTTTGGATGTTTTAATTTTTTAAAAGATTTTTTTATTTTATGTATGTGAGTATGCTGTAGCTGTACAGATAGTTGTGAGCCATCATGTGGTTTCTGAGAATTGAATTTAGGAACTCTGCTTGCTCCAGCCCCGCTCACTCCAGCCCTGCTCGCTCCTGTCCAAAGATTTACTATTATATCGAAGTACACTGTAGCTGTCTTCAGACACACCAGTAGAGGGTGTCAGATCTCATTACGGATGGTTGTGAGACACCATGTGGTTGCTGGGATTTGAACTCAGAACCTTGGAAAGAGCAGTCAGTGGTCTTAACCACTGAGCCAACCCAGATTCTTAAATTTTATTTCATGTGTATGAGTATTATTAGTGTTTTGACTCTGTGTATTTCTGTGTACCATTTGTGTGCCTGGTGGCACCTGGGGAGAAAATATGGTGTTAAATACCCTAGAACTGAAGTTATAGATGGTTGTGGGTTGCCATGCTGGTGCTGAGAACTGAACCCAGGTCGTCTGTCAGGTGCTCTTATCCTTTGAGTCCCAATAGGCTGAGATTATCTAACACCTCTGGTGAGAATGATTCCTCAGTTTAGAACTTGTAATAATTGTTCTATTAATTACGAATGCCAATCTCCTCTGTACCTAATTTACAACCTAGTTGTAATAGGTGTGTGCTTTAGTTTCTTTTCTTCTTGCTAGGATAAAATACTCTGATCAAAGCAACTGAAAGGAGAAAGGGTTTATGTTAGCTCAAAGTTCAAGGCATAGATTGCATCACAATTGTGGGAACACAGCAGGGGCTTGAAGCAGCTATTTAAATTACATACAGAAAATACCTAATAAAAAATGGAAAAAAAAAAAAAGCCAAAAAATAAATAAATAAATAAATTACATACAGAGTCAGAAGAAAACAGTAGATTAGTACTCAGCTTAATTCCTCTACTCTTACATAGCCCAGGGTCCCTGAATAGAGAATGGTGCCACCCATAGTGGGTGGATCTATTCACCCCAAGCAGCATAATCAAGGTAATTCTAACCTATCAAGTTGACAAATGACACTAATACTTATAGTGTGTACAGAATTATTGACGTTTCATACTGCTATGGGATGGGAACAACCAGTCTTGGATGGTTTCACACATGAGTGCACATACATGCACACACACATGCATGCACAAGCACATACACACACATAAACACACACACACACACACACACACACACAGGCAAAAGGAGTTGCTATACCACATGGCAAGGAGACGACTCTAGCCACATACTGTAAATATAGATTCAAACTTGTTTCTGACTCTCAGAAAGCACAGTTTCTTTATAGCTTTGTCTTTTTCTTTTTTCAGTCTTTCTTCTTTTTTCTTTTTTTCTGTCTTTTTCTTTTTTTCTTTTTTCTTCTTTGTTTGGCCTGGTTTTTGTTTTGGGGGGTCAAGGGCACAACACTGTGATACTGGCTGGCCCACAACTCACTATGTAACCCAAGGTGACCTCAAACTTCTGGCATAGCTCCCACCTTTGACTCTGGATCACAGGGATTTAGGAGTATGCCACCACCATACCTAGACTTTTCCTTCAGCTGTAAGTTAGCCCCTGGAGTTATGTGAAAAATGGGACAAAAGAAGCAAAGCCTTGGGTTGGGGGCGGGAAACATTTAGAAAATACCAAAGGTTTTAATTTGACTCCTTTAAAAAAAAATTGTTTGGACACACCAGAAGGATTCTGTTACAGATGGTTGTGAGCCACCATGTGATTGCTGGGAATTGAACTCAGGACCTCTGGAAGAGCAGTCAGTGCTCTTAACCACTGAGCCACCTCAGCAGCCCTAGGTTTTGACTCCTGACCCATCTTTTCAGCCTATTGCCCACTCCCATTTTTTTCTTGAGAGATAGTCTCATTATAAAGATGTTGACCAGCTCATTTTGAACTCGTAGAGATCCACTTGCCTCTGTCTCTCCTGTGCTGGGATAGAAGGTGTGTGCAACTCCATCTGATTTTTTTGCTTTGTTTTGTTTGAAAAAGTGTCTCTTCCACTCTTTCCACCTTTATCCCATCCCTCGGAATTCAGTTATTCGTGGGTGTGAGGGAGACCACAAACCTGGAAGAAAATAGGAGGAAGAGAAAAAGGAACTGGAGACCAAGTAGAGGGTCCTATCAAGGTCTCAGTCTATTAGGCTGAAACGACGTTTTTTGTTTTTTGTTTTTTTGGGGTTTTTTTGGGGGGAGGGGTTGGTTTTTCAAGACAGGGTTTCTCTGTATAGCCCTGGCTGTCCTGGAACTCAATTTGTAGACCAGGCTGGCCTCGAACTCAGAAATCCACCTGCCTCTGCCTTCCGAGTGCTGGGATTAAAGGTGTGCGCCACCATGCCCGGCAAACGCCAGGTTTTAAAGCATACACCAAGGGGAATAGGGAGGGGTTGAGGGGGAATGAACAAAGAAGTGGGCATCAGAGGACATGAGGGCCGAAGTCAGGCGCCAGGCAGTGGGCACTCTGCGTCTTATCTCCAGAACATAGATCCTCCTTAACAACCTTGGGTGTCAGGCAGGCTCAGCATGTAACTCATGTCTTTGGAAGTCATGGGAGTCAGGACGAGATAGGGAAGAGGGGACTATAATTCAGCTTTTACAGCCTCAGGTGTCAGGAAGGGAACAGGGAGAAGGGAGTGACAACCCGCTCCCTAGCACAAGGCCATTTGGCCTGTCAGGGTGGGAGATTGTGAAGAGCTTGCTTTCTCATGGTATGGTCTCTGACATCTCCCCCTTCTGAATTAAATTTAATAAGGACACACTTAACTGAGGTGATCAAATGATCTTCTCATCCTTGGATAAGTGGGCATTAACCATGGCTGGGGGAGCATTGACCCGATTCCTCCCGTGAGTGTTGTCACAACCCACACTTATGGCTCTTGGTATGTTTTGGGGAGGGGAGGCAGAGCCTTAGATTATTTGTAACTGAAACTAGATATCAACCTCCATGTAAACCGGGTGTGTCTCTCAGGGAACTCAGAAATGGTCTAATTGGACCTTCCCCTGCAATGCTTAGCCTCATTCCATGCTGGTGCCCATACTGAATTTGTATTATCACGAACCAGCATGCACAGTTCTGAGTCCTGTGCAGCTCTCAAAGGAGAATTGTTAACCTCAGATTCAGCAAGGCCTCTACAAGAATTATGCCAATTGTAACACCACAATTTGTGGCTCTTAGGCTATATTAGGAGCTGGAGGTCACCCTTCCTTGTCCCTATTGTCTCCAAAGCCTGAGGAACCAAGGGGACCCTGCATTGGCAGCAAGGGTGGAAAACTGGAGACCAGTTACTCTTTCTGCCTCGGTGGGAGGAAGATCTTTTTCGTCTGAGTCTTGGATATCCAGTTGATGGTAGTGGACTGCAACCGGCTTACTTAAAGCAGCTTCAATCTGTGATTTAACAAAACTGGTTAATAAAGGCCCAGGGGCCAAAAGACAAAAGCAGTAAAATACCCACAAAAGGTCCCAAAAGGTTGGGAAGTAAGGTGGTGAGTCAAGGAGAAGTAGAAAACCAATTTTTATACCAATATTTTTGTTTCTCTCTGTTATGTTTTCTCTGTTCTAAACTAGCTCTAACTTTGTCTATGCTATTTTGAACTAAGCCAGTCTTGTCAGAATAAAAACAACATTTTTCTAATATCTGAAATTTCTGTCTTTGTAGCCTTAATATTTGTTATATCCTGTCTTATTGTTGAGACCACTGCTTCTAAGACATTAACTTTTGCCTCCAATTTTTTATCTACAATAAGTTGCTAATATTCTTATACATATCATTAACAAAATGAGCAGTATGCTGCTGTTGATCTAAAGCTGTGGTAGAGCCACAAAACATAAGCAGGTCTCTATAACAAAATCATAACAGCCGATTCTTATCTAAATTAGGATCTACACAGTTAGTTAATTGACAACAATTACAATGAATATGAAAAGACTTGTCAAGATTGGTGATCTTAACTCTTAAAATTATCTAACAATATAGCATACAGGTAAGGTACACAAGCTTTCACAGCTATAGGGGAGTTGGCCTGAATGGCCCAAAACAGTGTCTCTGATGAAATCTTGTTAAATACACTGTAGCACTCTCTCTGCCTCATGGGTCATCATTTATAGTTGTCCTCAAATTGACACCAGGTCGGTTCTCCTTGCTGTAGCCCATGGCGAAGATAGGAAGTTTCTTCATCTTGTTTGCAAGTGGCTGCTCTCCCTGATTCCTCTCTCTCTCTCTCTCTCTCTCTCTCTCTCTCTCTCTCTCTCTCTCTCTCTCTCTGCACTTAACACAGTTTTCTTGTCATCATGGCCAGGGCACTCATGAACTCACAGGTCAGTCTGTCACACGAATCATTCTGGAAGCTAGCATGCTTCTGTAGCATTCTGTGGAAAAAAACAGAAACACCGCCCCCCTTTTCCCCCATATTAACTTTCTGTTCAGGCTCATGTCATGTGTCAATAAGTGGATCCTTTTCATCTCTCCTAGACATAATTATGTCTAGTTTTAGGATACTATGAGGAATTTATTAAGTTCTTTGACATCCAAATTTCAAAATTCTTAAAAATAAAAGTATGATTTCAATAATGTGCACAGGGGTATAATTTCTCCCCCCTTTTTTTTTAAAGAAGATAGAATTTTTAAAGTTCTAAACTACCTGTCTTTGAGAATTATTAAATTGTTGACAAAACCACTTAAATACTGGACTGTTATAGTCGGTTTTAATATAACATGGACAGTGACTAATTACACTTTCAATTGTTTCTCTTGAAGAACGGTTGTAACTAGAATGCTTGAAAAATTATTATAGTCGCATGTGTATAATTTATTTATTAATCAGAAATAAGAGAAAGTCTGTAAATTGTCTCTGCGAATAACTATCTTCTAGGGAAAAACAGTTTGATTAGTAAGTCTAAAACCCAAATAATTATAAAGATCCTGAGTTTGTATCCTTTCAGGAGCTATCTGTAATCTTTATCAGTTAAAGCTTTATGTAAACCTCTGTAACACAAAAGCAAATCCTGGGGGTCTTTTCCAGGCAACCTAGGACAATTTCTTAACTGCCCAAAAACAGTCTTCTTAAAGGAACAGTATTTTTTCTTATAAGTTCCATAAGCAATTGCAAGCTTGAAAATTAATAGCATCTGAGGGGTGAACAATTTTAAGCAATTGTAAGCTCTGAGATATAATATTGACTGTTAATATACAACTTAAAGTTTGATTGTTCAAAAATTTAAAACACCAGCACACAATTTAATTATCTGTGCTGAAACAGGAGGAAATTCAAAAGAATAAGTATGTGATCCAATTCACACATACTTTTCTCCTATAGAAGGGCTGTTTTTTAAACACAGTAAATGGGATGCATGCATGCATGAATTTATAGAAGATATAGAAGCATGCATAAAAACAATTTTAACTTATCTTTAGGATAATGATTATCAATTTTATTTAAAATAATGATATGCAATAGATCAAACATCAATATTCTGTAATAACCAAATTAATGGCTGTTTGGAACAAGGAACAGACACATACATATAAGCAAACTCTGTACATTATAACTTTATATAAAATAGGCAAGTCAAATCGCAATGTCCTGATAAATTCCACAGCCTGATTGACCTTTTATAAACTTTGAATTTAAACTTAATTTAGAACAACATCTGGCTAGGTCTACAACAAGGCTCTTTTAGATAAAGGGAAGGGAGGGAGAGCTGAAGTCCCGGGAATTTCCCTAGTCATGGTTTTCGAACAGAAGTGCTACACAAGCCTTGCTCAGGTTGCTTCCCTCTGAGCTCAGCATCAACCCAAATGCAAACTTTTCAATCTTAACACTCTGCCAGAGTCCTGGCCCAAAGATTATCCCTATTTTGAAATATCCTTAAGGACCTGTTTTCCTGGGTTTGTTCATGTCACATGTCATTTAGAATGACTCCAACCTTGAGTTCCTAATTTTAAGCTAACTTTCTGTTACAAGTAAAAGGCTGCCTGCCCCTTTAAGAGCTCCGTTTGCAATCGGCTCCCAGCAGGGCTTTTCTAGCTGTACTTGAATCCCAGCCACAGTGCAGCATAACTTATCGGTTTCTGCTGTGCAAATTGAGACTGCTTTTTAAACAAGTTAAACTAAATCAAAGGATGGACAGCCAGCAGATAAAGTGTAACCATTTTTTTTTTCAACATGAAACACAGAACAACAATCATTCAAACAAAACAAAAGCAAACATAAATAGACATATGGACAATTTGGTGCACCAAAAACAGGTAATAGACAGGGAATAGAACTTGATGTCTCAAAGGAACCCAGATATCCTAACCAGAGCTAAGAATATCTCCATAGGAGCCAGAGAGGAAGCAGGATGGCTCCTGTTTTCCTTCTGTCCTCAGGAGAGCTCTGAAATAGCTTATTTTCATTCTCCCTCTTTTTTTTTAAAAGGCCCCAAACAGGGGATAACTGCTTTTCTGAAACTTATTTTCTCTCTCTCATGTTCAGACTCTTAATTCTTTACCTCCTTCTTCTGGGAATTCTGCCAGAGAAGGGAGAGGAGGCACAGTGGCAGCTTCTGATAGTTACTCCTCAATAAGAAAAGATGGTTGCAGGGACCGCATCAGGACCCTCATTAGCTAGTTTATCATTTAAATCTCTACCTACCTTTTGCCATTTTTTTTTTTTTTTTTGGTTTTTCGAGACAGGGTTTCTCTGTGTAGCCCTGGCTGTCCCAGAACTCACTCTGTAGACCAGGCTGGCCTCGAACTCAGAAATTCACCTGCCTCTGCCTCCCAAGTGCTGGGATTAAAGGCGTGCACCACCACGCCCGGCCCTTTGCCATTTTTTACAGTGTTTCTCAGCTCCATCTATAATAAACCATGGACATGCCTGGTCTATGAAAATTAAAACATTTATCAAATCTTTCTTTTTAACTCTAACTCCTCTTTCTCTGAGAGCTATCTTTAAGCCTTTAACGAAAGCTGCCTCTTAAGATAGCTTATTTCCCATTTCCTGGAGTGGAGATGACTTAACTCACCAAGGACTTCTCTCTCTTCTGTGAGTGGCAGGAGGGGTCCTTCACTACTTCTAAATTCTTGGGGTCACGATGAACTTCTCTAGAACCTCCACTAGAAGGAAATATGATCCGAACCTCGCCCTACGTTGGGCGCCATTTATCCTGTCCCTCGGGATTCAGTTATTCATGGGTGCGAGGGGGACCACAAACCTGGAAGAAAATGGGAGGAAGGGAAAAAGGAGCTGGAGACCGAAGTCAGGCACCAGGCAGTGGGTACTCTGCGTCTTATCTCCAGAACATAGATCCTCCTTAACAGCCTTGGGTGTCAGGCAGGCTCAGCATGTAACTCATGTCTTTGGAAGTCATGGGAGTCAGGACGAGATAGGGAAGAGGGGACTATAATTCAGCTTTTACAGCCTCAGGTGCCAGGAAGGGAACAGGGAGAAGGGAGTGACAACCTGCTCCCTAGCACAAGGCCATTTGGCCTGTCAGGGTGGGAGATTGTGAAGAGCTTGCTTTCTCATGGTATGATCTCTGACACACCTTAGACTCCTGATCCTCCTGCATCCACTTCCCAAGTGCAGCAATTGTATGCATGCACCACCATGCCTATATTTATGGGACACTGAAAACACAACAAAAGCACTATGTTGACTGTGCTACACCCCCATCCTATTATTATATCTTGAAGATATGTTGTCTTAGAGTTATGTTGCTGTGAAGAGACACCATGACCATGGCAGCTCTTATAAAGGAAACTATTTAATTGGGGCTGACTTATTGTTGCATAGGTTTAGTCCATTATCATCTTGGTGGGACATGGTAGCAAGCAGGCAGACATGGTGCTGGAGGGGCCGAGTTCTACATCTTGATCCACAATCATCAGAAGCCATGTACCACACTGATTATAGCTTGATCATATCAGACCTCAAAGCCAGAGTCCATGGCCATACTTCCTCCAACAATGCCACACCTCCTAATAGTGTTACTTCCTATGGTCCAAACATTCAAACACATGAGTCTAATGGGGGTCCATACCTATTCAAACCATCATACATATCAATATATTCTTATGCATGAATTTATGTGTTAGTGTGCATATGTGTTAAGGTCATTTTGTGAGGGTTGGGGGAAGAAGACAACCTATACTATCATCATCAGAACACAGCACAATCTACTTCCTTTGAGACAGTCTATCTCACTATCCCAATCTCACCACTTAGGCTAGACTAGATTGCCAGCAAGCTCAAGAAATCCTCATTTCCCTACCTCAAGTGCCACCCTACCCAGTATTTTTATTTGGTGCATTAACTAGTGTTTTGTCAACTTGACACAAACTAGAGTCATCTGGAACCTCAACTGAGAAAATGCTCCTTTGTATTGTCCTGTGGAAAAGCCTGTAGGACATTTTCCTCATTGATGGTTGATGTGCAAGGGCCCACCCCTAGGCTGCTGGTCTTGGGTTATGTAAGAAGGCAGGATAAGCAAACCATGATGAGTAGGCCAAGACACATTCTTCCTCCATGGCCTCTGCAGGAGTCCCTGCCTCCAAGTTTCTGTCTTGAGCTCCTGCCACAACTTCCCTTCATGGTTTGTAGAATCCAAAATAAATTCAAGACCACCTAGCTCCTTTCCCCCCTTCTGAAGGGACTTTCCAAACTACATAGTTTTGGCAGTCAAAATGATCACACCAAGTCAACAGATGCTAAAACAAGATTAGCTGTTCTTGGAAAAATAACCGTAACAAAAATAACAGTTCTCAGAAAAATTCTTCTAAAAAAAAAAAAAAGAAAGAAAGAAGAAAGAAAAAGAAAAGAAAATTTCTTCTACCCCTCCCTGCACTGAATTTTGAGAAAAAACACAAACTGCCCTGACCTTGTCGCCAGAACTTCCTGCCACATCAATAGCTAATAAGTTTAAAAATATATTAGTGCTTTGCTGACCAATTATAATGTGGCTGGTCAACCCACCACAAGAAAAGTATAAAAGAGTTGTGCTTTTTGAATTCGGGGTTGACTCTCCCTGAGGCTGAGCAACCCCACACACGTTGGAACAATAAACCTCTTGCCATTGCAGCGATCTATCATCAAGTTGTGTTTTGCGAGGTCATGCACTCAATACTACGGCCTTAGGGTCTTACATTGGAGGCCCCAGCAAGATCACGTTCCCCCAGACCCACAATTGGCGAAGAGATCTGAGGTACACTCAAGCAGGTCTGTGTTACTTTCTGTTTCATGTTGTCTGCGTCCGCTTCTGTTTCATGTTGTCTGCGTCTGCTATTTGTGTTTGTCGTTTGCAAGGCTGTTTTGGTTCTAGGAGGGGACTGATCAGCCTCAGGTTCTGGGGGTCTTCTCGTGAGAGAGACCCATCTGGGTGGTCATTGTGACACGCAGACATGCCAAGACATCATGGGCCGCGGGAAACTGGAGGAAGCTCCAGATTCCCGCTGGGAGGTTGAATTGGAGATGGTCCTTCTCTACCCAGTGGTAGCTAGGGTTCAGCTACCGCCTGGTAGGGATGGTATCAGGCTTCTCTGGAAATCTCGTCTAGGATGCCCTGTGTTGTTCTTTGTCTCGGTTGTTTTCTGTGGTATCATTGTGACACTTTATCTGGATGTAAATCTGGGCAGGGGAAGTAATAGTCTAGTCGCCGACCATCTGATTCAGTTTTTATTCTGTGGTAGTCACTTGGAGGACAGTTTCTGTTGGTCTCTGTGTTTGGACTTGGACTGACAACTGTTTTGAGAATTGTGGGGCAAACACTACCCATCCCTCTGGGCCCACCCTTTTCTCCCATCCGCAGGTCCCTACTTATGCCATTCAGGAAAAGCCTAAGAAGAGAATCCTGTCAGACCCCAATGCTAACCTCCCCTGGCCCCACCGTTTTGTTTTGTTTTGTTTTGTTTTGTTTTGTTTTGTTTTTGAGACAGGGCTTCTCTGGGTAGCCTTGGCTGTCCTGGAACTCACTCTGTAGACCAGGCTGGCCTCGAGCTCAGAAATCTGCCTGTCTCTGCCTCCCAAGTGCTGGGATTAAAGGCCTGTGCCACCACTGCCCAGCTACCTCCTCCTTTCAGATCCTCAACTGTGCCCTACCTAACCCCCTATTCTCCAATCCTAGGGAACAGCTGGTGGGGCACAGGCACGGACACCATCCTTGGATTGCCAAGGTGGCGGACCATCAGCCCCGCCCGTGGACCCAGAGCCGAAGACATACTGGCATGTCTGCCCAGCGTGGCCCAGGCAGGAGATGCTGCGCTCCCATGACTCCTCGGGGCCCCCCCCCCCGCCCCCACCTCCACCCTCCCCCGTTCCCATCCCTCTGGTGTGTGAGACTATGATCAAACAGATGCATCAGTGGACTCACCTAGGGGTAAGCAAGCTCATCCAGACATTCTCCAAGACTAAGTACCATGTACCAGGGTTAAAACACCTTGTGGAGCAGGTGGTGCACAAGTGTGTGCCCTGCAAAAAGTCAATATCTACTGCACTACGGTGCATCCAAGGAAGAGGTACCTGGGAGACAGACCTGGCACCTACATGGAGGTAGACTTTACTGAGGTATGACCTGGAAAATATGTATATAAATACCTACTGGCTTTTGTGGATATGTTCTCAAGATGGGTAGAAGCTTTTCCCTGTAAAAACGAGACTGCTCAGATGGTCGTTAAGAAGATTATTGAAGAAATTTTTCCAAGGCTTGGAGTGCCAAAAGCAATAGTGTAGATAATGGCCATGCCTTTGTTGCCCAGGTAAGTCACGGCATGGCCAAGTGTTTAGAGTTCGAATGGAAAATGCATTGTCTGTACAGAACTCAGAGCTCAGGACAAATAGAAAGGATGAATAGAACCTTAAAAGAGACCTTGACAAAGTTAACCATGGAGACTGGCACAGACTGGGTGGTGCTCCTCATCCTTGCTCTATTTAGAACCAGAAATACTCCTTCTCGATTCAGTCTTACTCCTTTTTTTTTTTTTTTGATTTGTTTATTTATTATATGTAAGTACACTGTAGCTGTCTTCAGACGCACCAGAAAAGGGCGTCAGGTCTCATTACGGGTGGTTGTGAGCCACCATGTGGTTGCTGGGATTTGAACTCAGGAACTTTGGAAGAGCAGTCAGTGCTCTTACCTGTTGAGCCATCTCGCCAGCCCCAGTCTTACTCCTTTTGAGATCCTTTATGGGGCTCCCACCATAATTCAGGGTTGACTCTCCCTGCGAGGCTGAGCAACCCCACTCACTTCGGAACAATAAACCTCTTGCCATTGCAGCGATCTATCATCAAGTTGTGTTTTTGGGGGTCGCACATTCAATACTAAGGTCTTAGGGTCTTACAGGTGGACTGTGGTGTGGAACTGTAAGTTAAATAAACCCTCTTTTCCCCAAATTTTGGTTGGTCAAGTTTTCTTTTCACTGTAGTAGATACCATAACTAGGACACATGGGTTCTGGAGACTAAACTCAGGTCATCATCAAACTTGTGGAAAGACTGAGTTATTATTCACTTTGTTTTGCTTAAACCAATGAAGATTGAACCATGGACCTACCTATTGTTTGGTTAGTATTGTACCAACCGGACTTTATTCCTACACTGTAGTGACATTTTTTTTTTGTTTTTTAAGAATTCTGGAATTTTGTTTACTTTAAAAAAAACCCACAAATATACGAATATGTTGTCATTTTAATCCTAGGTGTAGGGATGTGGAACACTTCAGTTCGTCCACAGCAGCTGACCATAATTTGCCTCATGCACTAGCAGAAGCAAGGTTCTGCCAGCTGCAGATAATTTTTGTAATTGTGTGTGGCGTTTGGAATTCTGGGAACTTACCAGAGGGTACATGAATGCTAGGTCCCCAAGAGGTGGGGATGGTGTTGACTGTTGGATTTTTAGGGAGTTTTGTTGCAGTTTGTTGGTAGTCATGCTCAAAAAAGAAAAGGAAAGAAATTAAATTCTGGCATTTTCCTAATTCTTCTCTCCCCTCTGTACTTGCTTTTCTCCTATCTAGATTTTCAGGGTAAAACCAGGGAGCAGGATAAGGTAAAGAGTGGAAAAAAGAAGAACTCACAAAGTAGGAATGGCCAGCTACAAGTGGCACCCAAATGTGGTCTCCAAAATTGAAGATAAAAATGGGAAATTTTATTTCAAATGCTATAGAGAAAAGGGTGGAGGATGAAGGACTGGAGATATATATATATATATATTTTAACCAGACATTAGCAAAAGCTAGGCAGTGGTGGTGTAGGCCTTTAATCCCAGCAGAGTTCAAGGCCAGCCTAGCCTACAGAGTGAGTTCTGGGACAGCCATTTCTACACCCTGTCTCCAAAAACCAAAAAAGAAGAAGAAGGAGGAGGAGGAGGAGGAGGAGGAGAAAGATTTATTAAAATTGGTTATTGATCAAATTAACCTGTAAAAGGATAGTTGTCTTTCACCTGCTCAAACAAGGAGCAAAAAATTCATGCTTAACTGATATGTGCGCCAGGCAGTGGCGTGCTTTTAATCCCAGCACTTGGGAGGCAGAGGCAGGCAGATTTCTGAGTTTGAGGCCAGCCTGGTCTACAAAGTGAGTTCCATGACAGCCAGGGCTATATAGAGAAACCCTGTCTCAAATAAACAAAACAAAAACAACAAAAAAAAAACAACAAAAAAAAAACCTCATCTGTGCAACCTGCACAATCCATACAAATATCTTTTGTTTTGTTTTGTTTGTTTGTTTTAAAAGATTTATCTATTTCATTTATATGAGTACACTTTAGCTGTCTTCAGACACACCAGAAGAGGGCATCAGATCTTATTACAAATGGTTATTAGCCATGATGTGGTTGCTTGGAATTGAACTCAGGACCTCTGGAAGAACAAGCAGTCAGTACTCTTAACTGCTGAGACATCTCACCAGCCCCAGATGAATATCTTTTTTTTTCTTTTTTTAAAGATTTATTTATTATTATATGTAAGTACACTGTAGCTATCTTCAGACACACCAGAAGAGGGAGTCAGATCTTGTTACGGATGGTTGTGAGCCACCATGTGGTTGCTGGGATTTGAACTCTGGACCTTCGGAAGAGCAGTCGGGTGCTCTTACCCACTGAGCCATCTCACCAGCCCAGATGAATATCTTAATAATACTAAAATTTTAGTTATAAGATCCATATATTGCAGAATTTGCAGTTCTGACAAGATTCATCTGTGGGGATGCTGAAATGAGCTCCTGTTCTAGCCCCCTGCCTCATGAAGCTGTTTGAAGAATTGCTTTCAGACCAGCTTCAGGAATTCCTGCTGATTCCTGATGGACTTGGTTCATCCAGACTCTCAGACAGAATGTGCCCTTCCCCCAGTCTTGAGTAGGCTAAATAGACCTTAAGTGCTCATCACAGTTGATTCTTAAAGACCTAAACTGACCTAAGCTGAGTCTTTCACCTTGCCACACCTTCAATTTCCCACAGGAGCAGACTGCCTGCTGAGCTTGCTTTGCAATATAATTCAGCTGAAACAAAGAATGGGGTCTGTGGGCTTTCCCTATATAAACACAGTGCTGAAAATTAAACTTTGAACCTTCATCAGAAACCTTGTGTTGGCTTCATCCTTCTCTCTTACCCCATTCCTTTTCATTTCCAGCCCTGCTTTCAGGTACCCAGTTCGTCCATGGCCACTGGACAGCTACAAGAACCAGTCAGAACTTCAGTCAAGCTCTGAGCTTTCTAAGCATACAGAGACTGGATAATAGATACTAAAGCCAGCTTTCTTACAGCTAACCAATTTTTCTAATTTTCCTACCCTTCCCTATCCCTTTGAAAAAATTCATCGCCCCAAATCAGCAGGAAGAAGTTAGAGAGAGTCATCATCCTGATTCCTAGGGTTTGGGTATCTGGTTATGGTTATTTTGTTTGGTTGGTGTATTAGTCAGGGTTCTCTAGAGTCACAGAACTTATGGATAGTCTCTAGATAGTAAAGGAATTTATTGAAATTTATTATTTATTATTATTGGAATTTATCCAAGCCTCCAGATAAGGGTCACTGGTGAGCCTTCCAATTCCGGATTGTAGTTCATTCCAAATATTGTCAAGTTGACAACCAGGAATAGCCACTACAATCCACCCCTTGTCAACTTGACACAAATAATATCTCATGTTCACATGAAACAATAACAAGGTTGTAAATACACCTAACATGATATAACTATCCCTCGTACAATCGCAAATGCATTTGTAAATTTACAATGGGCATTCATATTACTTTATAATCCTCGTTTCTGCAACTGGTTACGTGGCCTTAATTGGTATTTATAACTACCTTCCTCTACTACCCATTCTGTATTTCCTTCTCCTTCAGCCAGCACCTCAGCAGGTCTTGGCTCTTTTCCTGGAGGATTGACCCATACCTTCATTCCTGATGGGTCTGCATCCTTGGTCATCCTGCTTGGATTAGGCTGTTGTAGTTTCCCATTGACTTTAATCACAGGACATGGTAGTACTAAGAGACGCCCTAAGGGATCTCCTACACTCCAGACATAATCTTGCTTACCACCATTGTGAAGAGGTAATCCAATTTCCCCATGGTAATCTGGATCTATCACTCCTCCTAACACTGTTATTCCTTTTTTAGCCTGTTGGTTTAAGGGCATTAGAAGCCCAAAATGACCAGGGGGAAGTCTGAGCTTCCAGTTCAATGGAATGTTTGTTGTAGCTCCTGGTAGGAGCACTCCCCTCTCTGGAGCCAAAACTTCTAGGCCAGCAGAACCTAGAGTTATGGGGACAGGAAGCAAAAATTTTCCTAGAGGGTCACTAGGAGTGATAGTAAGTGGAACTTATTCCTTTTTCCACCCCTTGATTCCTGGACCCATGAATCCTGGCTATGGGTGAAACTGTACCATATATCGAGCGCTGATTCAAAGCATATACCGCCTTCTGAAGAACTCTACCCCAGCCTTCCAAGCTGTTACCACCTAATTGGCGCTGTAACTGCGTCTTCAAAAGGCCATTCCATCTTTCTATCAGACCAGCTGCTTCAGGATGATGGGGAACGTGGTAAGACCAGTGAATTCCATGATCGTGGGCCCACTGTCGTACTTCTCTGGCTGTGAAATGAGTTCCTTGGTCAGAAGCAATACTGTGTGGAATACCATGACGATAGATAAGGCATTCTGTCAGTCCGTGAATGGTGGTTTTAGCAGAGGCATTACGTGCAGGAAAGGCAAATCCATAACCAGAATAAGTATCTACTCCAGTAAGAACAAAACGCTGTCCTTTCCATGAAGGAAGTGGTCCAATGTAGTCAACCTGCCACCAGGTTGCTGGCTGGTCACCTCGAGGAATGGTGCCATATCTGGGGCTCAGTGTTGGTTTCTGCTGTTGGCAGATCTGGCAATCAGCAGCAGCTGTAGCCAGGTCAGCTTTGTTGAGTGGAAGCCCGTGTTGCTGAGCCCAAGCATAACCTCCATCTCGACCACCATGGCCACTTTGTTCATGTGCCCATTGAGCAATGACAGGGATGGCTGGGGAGAGAGGCTGACTGTCCACAGAACGGGTCATCTTATCCACTTGATTATTGAACTCCTCCTCGGCTGAAGTCACCTTTTGGTGAGCATTTACATGGGACACAAATATCTTCACATCCTTTGCCCATTTGGAGAGATCTATCCACATACTTCTTCCCCAGATGTCTTTCTCACCAATTTTCCAATTGTGATCTTTCCAAGTCCCTGACCATCCAGCCAATCCATTGGCTACAGCCCATGAGTCAGTGAATAATCGTACATCTGGCCATTTCTTCTTGCAAACAAACTGTAATACCATGTGTACTGCCCGAAGTTCTGCCCACTGTGAAGATTTCCCTTCACCTGTGTCTTTCAAGGTTGTCCCAGAAAGGGGTTGTAATGCTGCAGCTGTCCACTTCTGGGTGGTGCCTGCATAACGTGCAGAGCCATCAGTAAACCAGGCTCTAGTCTTCTCCTCTTCGGTCAGTTGATCATAGGGAACACCCCATGAGGCTATAGGCGCATGCTTGGCAGCAGATGGCATTGTAACAGGAGTAGAAACCATAGGCATTTGAGCAACTTCTTCATGTAACTTGCTTGTGCCTTCAGGACCTGCTCTGGCCCGATCACGTATATACCACTTCCATTTGATAATAGACTGCTGCTGTGCGCGTCCCACTTTATGACTTGCAAGGTCTGATAGTACCCAGCTCATGATGGGTAGTTCAGGTCGCATAGTAACTTGGTGTCCTATTGTCAAACGTTCAGTTTCCACTAAGGCCCAATAGCAGGCCAAGAGCTGTTTTTCAAAGGGAGAATAGTTGTCTGCAGATGATGGTAGAGCTTTGCTCCAAAATCCCAAAGGTCTTTTCTGTGATTCACCTACAGGGGCCTGCCAGAGGCTCCAAACAGCATCTCTATCAGCCACAGACACCTCAAGTACCATCGGGTCTGCTGGGTCATATGGTCCAAGTGGTAGAGCAGCCTGCACAGCAGCCTGGACCTGTTGAAGGGCCTTCTCCTGTTCCAGGCCCCACACAAAGCTAGCAGCTTTCCGAGTCACTTGGTAAATAGGCCTAAGTAACACACCCAAGTGAGGGATGTGTTGTCTCCAGAATCCAAATAGACCCACTAAACGTTGTGCTTCTTTCTTGGTTGTAGGAGGGGCCAGGTGCAATAACTTATCTTTCACCTTAGAAGGAATATCTCTGCATGCCCCACACCACTGGACTCCTAAGAATTTCACTGAGGTAGATGGTCCTTAAATTTTGGTTGGATTTATTTCCCATCCTCTGATACGCATATGTGTTACCAATGAGTTCAAAGTGGTTGCTACTTCCTGCTCACTTGGTCCAATCAGCATAATGTCATCAATATAATGCACCAATGTGATATTTTGTGGAAGATCCAAACGATCAAGATCCCTTCTAACTAAATTATGACACAGGGCAGGAGAGTTAATATATCCTTGAGGCAAAACTGTGAAGGTATACTGTTGGCCTTGCCAACTAAAAGCAAACTGCTTCTGGTGGTCCTTATGGACAGGTACTGAGAAGAAGGCATTTGCCAGATCAATAGCCACATACCAGGTGCCAGGAGATGTGTTAATTTGCTCAAGTAACGAAACTACATCTGGTACAGCAGCTGCAATTGGAGTTACCACCTGATTTAGTTTTCGATAATCAACTGTCATTCTCCATGATCCATCTGTTTTCTGCACTGGCCAGATAGGAGAGTTAAACGGAGATGTGGTGGGAACTACCACCCCTGCATCTTTCAAGTCCTTGATAGTGGCAGTAATTTCTGCAATGCCTCCAGGAATACGATACTGTTTTTGATTCACTATTTTCTTTGGCAGAGGCAACTCTAAAGGCTTTCATTTGGCCTTTCCAACCATAATAGCCCTCACTTTACAGTTCAGGGAACCAATATGAGAATTCTGCCAATTTCTGAGTATATCTATCCCAATTATACATTCTGGAACTGGGGAAATCACCACAGGATGTGTCCGGGGACCTACTGGACCTACTGTGAGTCGGACATCAGTCAAAACTCCATTAATCACCTGCCCTCCATAAGCCCCTACTTTAACTGGGGGGCCACAATGTTTCTTGGGATCCCCTGGGATCAGTGTCAACTCAGAACCAGTATCCAGCAAACCCCTAAAAGTCTGATTATTTCCTTTTCCCCAGTGTACAGTTACCCTTGTAAAAGGCCGTAGGTCCCTCTGGGGAAGAACTGGAGAAAGGGTAACAGCAAAACCTTTGGGTGTCTTATCAAGATCCTTCCTCAGCGGAACCTGGCCACCCCTTCATTCAAGGGGTTCTAGATCTGCAAACTGTCTCAAGTCTGGAAATTGATTCACTGGCCAAGATTGCTGTTTACCACGATCTAATGTAGCCTTTCTTTCATTTGGCTGTTTACCACGATCTAATGTAGCCTTTCTTTCATTTGTTTGAGAATTTTTCTGCTTATACAGATCAAACAAATATGCAGTAGGCTTCCTATGTATTTCATTTCTGGAAACACCATGATTGGTTAGCCAGTACCAAAGGTCCAATCGAGTCATGCCATTATAAATTTCACCTCTCCTGTGCTGACCATTACTGGGTATGTTATTATAAACATTCTTTTGTCTACGCTGTCCATTATAATAACTAGAATCACCTTGTCTCCGGCGATTCAATGCTGCCACCTGGCCCTTGTTACCTCGGAATCCAATTAAACCCAGTGAATTTAATTCATCTAATTGAGCAGAAGCATCTCCAATGCTAAGATCTGGCACAAGGAAAAGGGAAAGAACAAAATCCTTCAAATGTGCTGGTGCCCCTCTCACCAATTTGCGTCTTATAGAGCTGGTGAAAGGCATATCTTCTGGACCTTCCCATTGTGGACAATTACGCTTTACACAATATATCCATTCTAGCATTGCAATTTCCCTAAGTCTTAAAATCCCTTCATCAACACTAAGCCACGGAATATCAGGCATCTCCAAGTCATTTCCAGTAGGCCATCTTTTGATAAACACCTCAGCCAACCATTCAAACAAACTTTTGACACCTTTTTTAACTATGCGAGCTTCCGTATTAAACCTAGAATCTCTACTCAGAGGACCCATGTCAATAAACTCAGCCTGCTCTAGTTTTATGTTCCTTCCACCCTTATCCCACACCCTTAAAATCCATTCCCACACATATTCACCAGGTTTCTGCTTGAATGAATTAGCAAACTCATTAAGCTCCTTAGTAGTGTAGCGAATTTCCTCATGGACTACACTTTCTACCTCCCCTCTAGGAGCCTGTTTTGCTTTGAGTCTGGTTACAGGTCTAGAAGAAACTATTGGTGGGCCTTGAGAAACATCAGTAGTGAAAGTCATTGTTGGTTTATCAGACTCTGCAAAATTAATTTCCTCATGTGGGGAAGGCATTATTTCAAGGGGTGGGGCTGAGGGTACTACTTCCTCAGGTGGGGCAAACCCTTGAGAATCTGAAGATTCAAAATTCTCAGCTTCAACATGGTCTTCCCACACATCCCCGTCCCATGTTGTAGGATCCCATTCTTTGCCAATTAGAGCCCTTACTTTAACTGTCGACACACTCTGAGGCTGAGACTTGAATTTTCGCTGTAGTTCAGCCAACCTTACAATGAGAGTTTCTGTTTGATTTTCTGCAACTTGAGCTCTATTGCTACAGGAGAGAAGATTCTCCTCAAGGACACACTTAGCAACTTTTAGATCGTTTACTTGTGTCTGGAGCCTTTCGATTTTATCACACAACTCCTTCCTTTCATTCATCATTTTTTCCACAGATACTAAGAGCAGCCAGCCAGTAAAATCATTTTCCAATTTTTTCCCCATCTTGTACAAAGCTTTGTGCACTGAATCACCTAATTCATTAAGAAAATCAAGGTCATTAGCTTCGTTAAGTTCGGAATATAGTTTCAACCATGGGTCTTCAAAATTCTCTGAGCTCCCAGGAGGGAGAGAATCTGGAGAGGTTTCAATAGTTGAAAGTGCTGGTCCATCAACAAGCCAATTCCAGTATTTTAAAAGATTCATCCTTGTACTTCTGTTACTCTAGACCCCACTCCTGGTACCAACTTCTGTATTAGTCAGGGTTCTCTAGAGTCACAGAACTTATGGATAGTCTCTAGATAGTAAAGGAATTTATTGATGACTTACAGTCGGCAGCCCAATTCCCAACAATTGTTCAGTCGCAGCTGTGAATGGAAGTCCAAGGATCTAGCAGTTACTCAGTCTCACACAGCAAGCAGGCGAAGGAGCAAGAGCAAGAGCTAGACTCCCTTCTTCCAATGTCCTTATATTGTCTCCAGCAGAAGGTGTAGCCCAGATTAAAGGTGTGTTTCACCACACCTTTAATCCCAGATGAAAGGCGTAGCCCAGATTAAAGGTGTGTTCCTTAAACTCGGAGATTCAATCTTCTGGAATCCATAGCCACTATGGCTCAAGATCTTCAAACCAAGATCCAGATAAGGATCTCCAAGCCTCCAGATAAGGGTCACTGGTGAGCCTTCCAATTCCGGATTGTAGTTCATTCCAAATATTGTCAAGTTGACAACCAGGAATAGCCACTACAGTTGGTTTTTTGGGTTTTGTTTGTTTGTTTGTTTGTTTTTGGTTTGTTTTGTTTTAGTTCCGAGACAGGATTTCTCTGTGTAGCCCTAGCTGTCCTGGAACTCACTCACATAAAACTTCGGGAATAAAGGGTATTAAAAAGGAGAACCCCAAAGTAGCAAAGACCAGGTACTCTACCCTCTGCTTTTTCCCCCCTAAAAACAGATAAAAATTATCTTATTATTTGAGTATGTCATGATTTTACCAATTTTTGGAAACATAGCTACCCATCTATTTATCTAACTTTCTATCATCTAACTTGCAATGTAATTCTTGGGAGGTTTTCTATGTCCATTTAACTACCAAATAACTGCAGGGCATTTCTGCTCCCACTTTAGCCCGTTTTTTGCACCTAAATAAAAACAGAGACCTGGTATTTTTATTCATAAGCTGTAAGCACTAATAGCTGGGTAGATTCTAATCTGTTCTAATCTGACTAGGCTACTACATACCCAGCCAACTATCCCATTACTTACTATTTGGTCTTGTTGTCCTATTTGCTGTGGCCTATGTATGTTCTCATGGCTGCTTTCTCACTGAGATCTCATGGTGAATCCTCCTGGTCTCTCAGTGTGCTTTCACCAGAACCTTATTATCCTCCTCTGCTCTTTCATGCCCAGTCATAAGCTGATCAGTTCTCTTTGTTAGCCAATCAGAGGTGATGAAAAACAATTTTTACACAACATCGAGTCTAGAGATGCTTGACCATTCCAATGTCTGGACTGCAACCAGATGTCTGGGCATAGAAAGAAATCATCATTTAAATAAAGAATGCACAAAACCATACTCAAACACAATCTTTATCCTCTTCTCCATCTCTTTCTGTCTGTATGTCCTTCTGTCTTTCTCTTCTGTCTCTCCTAGGCTGACTACAAACTCAACATGTATCCAAAGATGGATAACCTTGAACTCTTTCTCTTCCTGCCTCCACCTCTAAAGTGCCAATATTACTTGTATAGACCATTATGCTCAATTTGGCATCCTACGTAGACCTACTGACCTATAAAGAATGATACAACTCAAACCTGCCATTCTTACTTAGTTTCTCAAATTTAATTCAATAAATTATCTGGTGTTCTCACAAAAATTCAGATTTGGGATAGAGGGGTACACATCTTGGTAGAAAGGCTTGCCTATTATGTATGAAATAATTATAACAAATACAAAGGCAGTAGAAGTTAACTTCTGTGTATTTGTGTGTGTGTGTATGTGTGTATGTATGTGTACCACACATGTGCTTATGTGTTTGTGTACACATGTGTAGAGGTCAGAGGTCAGTGCCTAGAGCTTTTCTCTGGTACTTTGCATGCACAGAGACAGGTCATCAAACTGAATCTGGAGTTTACCATTCAGCTAGACTTGGTAAATAGCCAGTGTGTGTGGCTTTCCTGAAGCTTGCCTGCTATGTAGGGCAGATTGTCCTAGAACTCACAACAATCCTCCTGCCTCTACTTCCTGAATGCTGAAATTAAAGACATATGCCACTATACCCAGTTAATTTTTTCCCCTGAGGCCAAGTTGGGCTTGGTGCATATGCTTTTACTTATTTTTTTAATTCATTCATTCATTCATTTATTTAGTTTTAGTTTTGCATACATGTGTACATGTGCACCATGCACATATCTACACACAAAAAGAATTTTTTTCTGGGCAGAGGAAAAGCAGGAATATTCTAGGTACTAGACACTGAATGATTGAGGATAAAGAATGTTAAGTTAGGCTGGAGAGATGGCTCAGAGGTTAAGAGCACTGACTGCTCTTCCAGAGGTCCTGAGTTCAAATCCCAGCAACCACATGGTGGCTCACAACCATCGGTAATGGGCATCTGATGCCCTCTTCTTGTGTGTCTGAAGGCAGCAACAGTGTACCCACATACATGACATAAATAAATACGTAAATATTTAAAAGAAAGAAAGTTTAAAAAAAAAAGAGTGATAAGTTATTTCTCGGCAGGTGAAATGAGCCAATTCAAGGCAGATTGGAGTATATATAAACAGGTTTATTGGGAAACTGCTCTCAGGAGCTCATTGGCCCCCCAGGAAGGAGGTCAGGGAAGAGTCTCTGTAAGAAGGGCAACTCAGCCCCTGGGCTGTAAAGGTCATGGTAGAAGACAGGGTATACCAGGTGGGGTCTGAGGGATGCTGGGAGAACCTGAAGACCAGGTCTGCTTTGGTATGTAAAATATATTTGTGAGTCTGAAAACCAACAAAGACATGTAAAATATCTAAAGAGACATGCAGAATGTGGAAGGATGAATGAAATAATATGGCCAGGGAGGTAAACTAGGACCAGACTATGAAAAATATGCAAATATTATACTGTAGATTTTAATTTTAATTTCATTTTAGAGATATAAAGAAAAGACAGGGCTGTGGTATGGTAGCACATGGCTACCAGCACACAGGAGGCAGAGGCAATAATATCTTCATGAGTTCAAGGCCAGCTTGTTCAACATAGTGAGTTCCATGCCAGTCAGGGCCACTCAGTGAGAGGCTGCTCAAAAAGAAAAAAGACAGAATGGGGGAGGGGGGTTAGTTGTTAATCTGATCTATACTACCGGGCTGGGGCAGCTGTTGGAGTCCATCAAAAGACCCTCACTCACAAAGACCACAGAGATTGATATCACTGCAAACCACAAGAGGATTTTTTTAATAGATCCAACTTGTTGGGGAACCCCCTCTGCATGCAGGCAAGAGGAAAGACCCCAAAGAAAGAAAGAACACACTTTTTATACCTTGTAAGGGGGAGATTTAGGCAACAGGCCTAGCTGGCTTATTCTCACTGGTGTAGCAAGTAACCTTTCACGCATTGGTTGGTTTGCATAGGATGACTACCTTTGGCTTAGTGACTCACTCTGCCTGCCCTTATGGTGGGTTATTATGATTGGTCAGCAAAGCAGCAGTACATTTTGAACTTATGGGTCAGCTATTAACGTCACAGCTGTTAACATCACAGCTATTAACATCATGGAGAATTCTACTGACAAGGTCAGGGCAGTTTGTGGTTTTTCTCCGAATTCAGTATGGGGCAGGGTAGGGGAATTTTTCTGGGAACTGCTAATCTTGTTTTGGCAGCTGCAAGCTTAGTCTGGTCTTTTTGACCACTAAACTATAGTTTGGAAAGTCCCTTCAGAGGGGGAAGGGGCTAGGTGGTTGTCTTAGTCAGGGTTTCTATTCCTGCACAAACATCATGACCAAGAACCAACTGGGGAAGAAAGGGTTTATTCGGCTTACACTTCCACATTGCTGTGCATCACTGAAGGAAGTCAGGACTGGAACTCAGGCAGGTCAGGAAGCAGGAGCTGATGCTGAGGTGATGGAGGGATGTTCTTTACTGGCTTGCTTCCTCTGGCTTGCTCAGCCTGCTCACTTGTAGAACCAAGACTACCAGCCCAGAGATGGTCCCACCCACAAGGGGCCTTTTCCCCCTTGATCACTAATTGAGAAAATGCCTTACAGTTGGATCATGGAGGCATTTCCTCAACTGAAGTTCCTTTCTCTGTGATAACTCCAGCCTGTGTCAAGTTGACACAAAACTAGCCAGTACAGTGGTCTTGAATTTATTTTGGATTTTACATTCCCCCCTTTTCTCTGGTATATCTCAATCCTGAAATGATGTCTCACTTTGTTGCAGCTGCTGGTATTGTTGTCTGAGCATCAAAACTTGTACTTGAATTTAATAACAAGCGATTAAGGATGCATGGGCCAAAGGTTAAGAGCAGAAACAGGATAAGAAGGGGTAGTAAGCAAGTCTAGATAGGGACCCTTCCAGCAAGGCTTGAGGGTCTGGCTGCAATGCAGATGCACTTAGATCAATCAGATCTCCGACCTGGAACTGGTGAGATGTCTTTGGGGTACCCAGATCTTTGCTGCAGCCAGTTGTAACCAGACTTCCTTCTGCCTCACCTGCAAGTCTTTTAACCTAGCATACAGATAATTATTACAACAACATGTGTGTTCAATCACATCATTTAAGACAGTGCGGAGTGTGGGAGCCCCATAAAGGATCTCAAAAGGAGTAAGACTGAATCAAGAGAGAGTATTTCTGGTTCTAAATGAAGGGGGGAGCACCACCCAGTCTGTGCCAGTCTCCATGGTTACTTTTGTCAAGGTCTCTTTTAGGGTTCTATTTATCCTTTTTACCTGTCCTGAGCTTTGAGGTCTGTACACACAATAATTTCCATTCGACCTCTAAATATTTGGGCATGCCCTGACTTACCTGGGCAACAAAGGCAGGACCATTATCTGACACTATTGCTTTTGGCCTTTTGGCACTCTGAACCTTGGAAAATTTTCTTCTTCTTCTTCTTCTTCTTCTTCTTCTTCTTCTTCTTCTTCTTCTTCTTCTTCTTCTTCTTCTTCTTCTTCTCCTTTTCCTTCTTCGGGTGGGGGGTTCGATACAGGATTTCTCTGTGTAGCCCTGGCTGTGCTGGAACTCACTCTGTAAACCAGGCTGGCCTCGTACTCAGAAATCTGCCTGCCTCTGCTTCCCGAGTGTGGGAATTAAAGGCATGCACCACCATTGCCCGGCTTCAATAACCTTAATGACCATCTGATCAGTCTCATTTTTACAGGGAAAAGCTTCTACCCATCTTGAGAACGTATCCACAAAAGCCAGAAGGTATTTATATACATATTTTCCAGGTCATACCTCAGTAAAGTCTACCTCCATGTAGGTGCCAGGTCTGTCTCCCGGGTACCTCTTCCCTGGATGCACCATAGTGCAGTAGACATTGACTTTTGCAGGGCACACACTTGTGCACCACCTGCTCCACAAGGTGTTTTAACCCTGGTACATGGTACTTAGTCTTGGAGAATGTCTGGATAAGCTTGTTTACCCCTAGGTGAGTCCACTGGTGCATCTGTTTGATCATAGCCTCTGCTTGTCTTTGTGGCAGGATTTTCTCTCCCCCAGAGGTGTACCACAGTCTCTTATTTTTGTTGAACTGATGACTGGAATCTTTGAAAATGAGGGCTAAGTCCTCTGCTGTGTAAGTAAACTCCGGGACCGGTTTTTTGGGCTCTGTTGCCAAGAACACGAGGGCCATGGCTGCCCAAATGTTTTGGATTCCTTAAAGACACACACAAACACACACAAGGGCTGGAAAATGATTTCGTATTTAAGAACACTTATTGTTTTCCAGATTATTTTGAGTTTGAATTTTAGTGCCTATGTTGGATGGCAACTGTCTGTAACTGCAGTTCCATAGAATCCAGTATTCTCTTCGGGCTTTTGAGGCCAACTTGCACTTATGGGCACATATGCATACACAGACACACAGGTGTACAGAAAAATATATTTTATATAGATACCTTGCAGGACATGGTGGCTCACAGGTTAATCCCAACAGGTAGAAAACAGAGGCCGGTAGATCTTTGCACAGTCTACATAGCAAGTGCCAGACCATCCAAGATTACAAAGCACGACCCCATGTTAAAACTACCACAACAAAACACTTCTTGAGTCTGCTCTTTATTTCTGTGTTTCAGCTTCCTTTACCCTTGCAGGCAGGGTTATGGGAGGACAGTGGAAGAAGACAGTGTACTTGAGTTTGGCAGTTTATTTGTAAGGCTGTTCTTAGGCTAGAGGGGTGTGAGCAGTGCTGGGAGATTGGCCAGATCTGCTGTGAAAGTAATGGCATTCAAAGATGAGTAGGCAGAAAGAAGCAAAGAAAGAAATGAGAGCTGGGCAGTGGTGGTGCACACCTTTAATCCCAGCACTTAGGAGGCAGAGGCAGGCAGATTTCTGAGTTCGAGGTCAGCCTGGGCTACAGAGAGAGTTCCAGGACAGCCAGGGCTATACAGAGAAACCCTGTCTCAAAAAAAAAAAACAAAAAAAACAAAAAAAAAAAACAAAAAAACAAAACAAAACAAAAACAAAACAAAACAAAAACAAAAAAAAACCTCAAAAAACAAAAAACCTTAATCTTGTGAAAGATGAAAACTACACAATCTCAGTGATAAAATGATGAGTTTTTTGTTGTTGTTTATTTGTATTTTTCTTATTTCCTATATGAACACTCATTAATTTTGCTAAAAAATTAATTTTATTACTAAAAAAAATCTTCAAATTAAAACAATAATCAACTATATTGGCCACCTGTAGGGGAAGAGCTTCCATAAATGACTCCGGAAAATACCTGCTTTGTCCAACTAGCCCCTTATCTGGAAATGCCCTACTTCACACATGCATACTCTCCTTAAATTCCCATAACCCCTGTACCGCAGCGCTATGCAATAAATTTGGTCCCTTCGGGCTACCGTCGGAGAGGCCGGAAGGACGCTCCCTATTGCTTCCGGACCGTCGGTTTGCTCCCCGCCCCCTCCTGCCTCCTCACGCTGTTTCCCCTCCCCCGCCGTCTCTCCTTCAGTTTGCCTGGGTTTGGCAAGGCGGAGCCCTGGAGTAAAACCTGGGGTCGGGGTTGTGAGACGCGGCCCTTGCGGTCGGGCGCCAGAGTTGTGGGGAGGACGGACTGAGGTGCGCTGAGGCCGAGGTGGACCTGGGAGGCTTGGCTGGTGCGAGGCTGGGGCTGTGTGTGGGAACTTGGCGGGAGAGGAGCGAGCCGGGGGCGGGCGGGCCTGAGGCGGCGGCTGCGGGTGGGCGCGAGGCGGTGCGTGGGTGAGGCGGTGCGTCGATGAGGCGCGGGAAAGCAGGAGGGCGGCAGGCTGGAGGCTGCTGCGGTTCTGCGTGGCCCGGGCGGCCAAGCGCCTGTGCGCGTTATTCCGAGTGTGGCTGCTGGGTGGTCGCCATGGCTTCAAGCTTTTGCTCTGATCACGTAGGGATGTCCGACTTTTCCTCTCTTCGTCCCTTTTCTTCTTTGCTGGTCGCAGACTCCCAGGGCCTGGTGCAGCCGGGAAGCCCATCCCTTGTGCAGCTGCCCTCTTGCATGGCCCTAGGAGGTTTTAAAAGCCACCTTGCCACGGGAAAGCAAAGAGCCGCGAGGAAAAGGAGGACTAAACAACCCGGGTGGAATTAGTTCATTGCGGCTCACCTGTCTCCAGCCGCCGGTGCCTCGGTTAGACTCGGTGTAGTGACAGAGCCAATTAAGGAACAAGTAGCTCCCAGAAGTATCTTCCTTGGTCGATAAGCACTCTTCGGTTTCCTGAAACCTTGTTTTAGCTAGCTCCCTGGTGCGTGTTGGAGTTCTCCAGGGTCTCCCCGCTCTTAGTTGTTACCCAGAGCTTGGGTCTGTGTGAGAAGATGAGGCTCCCCGGGAAATCTCCAGATCGCCTTGTGGAGGAGGAGGGGAGAGAACAGAGTTTGCAGGCTTTTGATTATGAGACAGAAATGGTGTGAGCCTCGGTTAGAGTTGTTTTCGCTTCTTGTTCATCCTGCACAGGGCCAAAGCATGTCCTCCCTCCCTGGGTGCATGAGTTTGGCTGCAGCGCCAGCTGCAGCTGACTCTGCAGAGATTGCTGAGCTGCAGCAGGCGGTGGTTGAAGAGCTGGGTATCTCTATGGAGGAACTTCGTCAGTACATTGATGAGGAACTGGAAAAGATGGACTGCATACAGCAGCGCAAGAAGCAGCTCGCAGAGCTGGAGACGTGGGTACTACAGAAAGAGTCTGAAGTGGCTTATGTTGATCGGCTGTTTGATGATGCATCCAGGTAGGGATTCCAGGAAGCAGAAGTAAATGTCCATCTGTGTCCTCCTTGGAGTGACTGTTGTTGTCATTGTCCTAAGCACTTTATACTTTGGCGACTTCAGTCAGGTGGGGCCTTACTCTTCCTCTGAGTTTGTAATGCAGAGTTGCAACAGAACACTTTTTCCCTGTGGGTAGCTGCTATGTGATCAGCAGTAGTTAGGTTAAAGGCTTGAATTCCCTTCTCTTCCTCCTGGACTGAACTTCCTTCCTAAGATCCCCAGAAAGTGAAGATTGTAGAGTTGCTGTCTTTTCTGTTTTTCTGAGACAGAATCCCAATACCTAAATCTTGCTGGCCTGCAACTTGCAGAGATCTGCCGACTTTTGCCTCCTAAGAGCTGCAATGAAATGATCCTAGCTTATGCTTGTTGAGTTGATTGGGGTTTCATTCGTTCATCCATTTTTGATACAAAGTCTCTTTACGTAGAATTGGCTGCCCTAGAACTCACCATATAAACCATATTGAGCTGGACTCATAGAGACCCATCTGCCTTTGTTTCTCCAGTGGTGAGATTAAAGGGATGTTTCACAGCACCCAGCAAAATGAAGTTGATATTTAAAGCTGTCTTCTTAGTTCCCAAAGCCACATAGATAATAAATATCAGATATTAGGACTTTTGTAACAGCAGGTGGAAAATTGAAGTCTAGAAAATTGTTTCATAGAAGAATTACATGGAAACAAACATTCTGTGGAAAAGCATTCTAAATAGGTACTTTGGAACATGTAGAGCAAACAGTCTATATTTAAATATACATAATTTCCTGTTACTGTGTTGTGTTTTGTATGTGGGGGGGGTTGTTTTTTGTTTTTGTTTCTGTTTTTGTTTTGTTTTATTTTTGAGACCGTTTCTTTGTAACTCTGGCTGTCCTGGAACTACCTCTGTACACCAAATTGGCCTGGAATTCAGAGATCTGCTTGCCTCTGCCTCCTGAGTGCTGGGTTCTGTTTTTGTTCTGTCTAAAGGTTTCTTACTCTGTAGGCCATGCTGGCCATGAACTGTATTGACCATGAACTCTATTGACCATGAACTCTATTGACCAAAGTGACCTCAAACCTAGCTAGTCTTGGTTCCTCAGGCTAAGGACTAGGATTACATGTGTGAGCTCAGAGGCTAGGTATTGTATAAATGTATATACATTGTAATGCTCTTGTACTGCACTGTCTCCACTGGCTTTGATCTTTTCTGCATGTGTTCCAATATCAGGGAAGTGACTAACTGTGAGTCTTTGGTGAAGGATTTCTACTCTAAGCTGGGACTACAGTATCATGACAGTAGCTCTGAGGATGAAGCTTCCCGGCCCACAGAGATCATTGAGATTCCTGATGAAGATGATGATGTCCTCAGTATTGATTCAGGTAAATGATGAAGCTTTGGTCAGAAAAGTCTTAGAATGGAAGCTGAAATACTGGAAGACAAGTATGTTGCACATAAAGAATCACATTGTCATTACTTAATATGCCAAAAACCTGACTGACTTATTATGACAACAAGTAAGTATTCTTAGCATCGTAAGTGTTTTCTGTATTCTGATTGCTTCCTTTCCCCATTTCAGATAAGGTATACTTATTTTCTGTCTTTTCCCCCATGTGTTTGTGTGTAGTTTGCCTATGTCTGAGTTTCTTTTTCAGTTACTGTGATCAAATAATCTGACAAAATCATTTGAAGGTTAAGGGGGCTGATCCTGGTTCCAAGTTCCAGATCATATCCATGATGGTCGGGGAAATCACAGTGGCAAAAGCCTAAAGCATCTGGTCACATTGTTCTGCAATCTGGAAACAGAGGGAGTGTCTCATCCTGCTGCTCCTCCAATCGCTCTCTTTATTTGTGTATTTATGAAGTCTATGGAATGGTACCACTCACGGTGGGCTGGTCCATCCACCTCTACATAGTCAAAATAATTCCTCATTGGCTTGCACAGATTTCCATTTCACAAGTCATTTTAAATTCTGTTAAGTTGATATCAATGGTCACAGTGTTCCTACCCATGTTTGGGAGTAGAGGTATATGGGTGGGTGTACATATATGTAGAATTCAAAGACTTATATCAGGTTTATTGCTTGATCACTCCTCTCTTTATTATGGAAGCAGGGTCTTGCTGAACCAAGGGTTTGCCAATTCTAGCATGTGTAGATAGCCAGCTCAGAGTGGGTTTCTGCCTTATGAGTACTAGGATTACAGGTTTGGGGCCTGAGGATCCAGACTCCAGGACTTGGGACTTGTTTGGGAAACACGATATGCTGGCTATCTCTCTAATGCTTTTATTTTGCAATAGGATTTCACAGTTTCTGGCTAACTTCTAACTCTCAGTATAGCCCATGCTAGCTTTGGACTTCGAGCAGTACTTCTGCTTTTTTTGTTTGTTGGTTTGTTTGTCTTGTTATTTTGAGACATGCTTTCTCTGTGCAGCCCTGGCTGTCCTGGAACTCACTCTGTAGACCAGGCTGGCCTCAAAGTCACATCAACCTGCCTGCCTCTGGGAAAGGTGTGTACCATCACCACCTGGCAAAAGTTGCCTCACCCCACCTCCCATTTATTGATTGATTGATTGTTGATTTGTGTGTGTGTGTGTGTGTGTGTGTGTGTGTGTGTGTTTTGTTTTTTCAAGACAGAGTTTCTCTGTGTTAAGAGAGCCCTGACTGTCTTGGAACTTGCTTTATAGACCAGGCTGGCCTCTAACTTAAGAGATCCTCCTCCCTCTGCCTCCCCAGTACTGGAATTAAAGGTGTGTGCCACCATCACTCAGCTCTATATTGAGTTTGCGTTCAGAATCCTAATCAGAACAGTTTGATACTGTGAGGAATTGTCAAGCCTCCATCCACAGCTCCCTTCTGGGCTCTAAGAACTTTATTGCCAATTGTAGATTGGGTATGTCCTACATCCAGATAGCAAGGGATGTCACCAGGCTGACTTTCATCTCTAGCCTCCATAGATCTTTTTCATGCCAAACCTACTGAGAAGTCTGCTGGCAAGCAGCAGGCCAGTACAACAGGCTATAGCATAATTTGTTAGGCCAACTTTGACGATGTCATTTGGTATAGTTCATGTGCATATACTGTCCCGACTGTTATATTTCCTATATAGGGATATGGATTCTGACAGATGCTATCTCTGTTACATGAAATTTCATCCTGTATTTGGGTTTGTTGTACTTATTGTGTTTGATCATCAATCCCTCCATTTTCTGGGAAATGTTGTGGTTTCATTTTTCTTTAGAATTGCATACTGCTCCTCTTACTTATATGTACTAGCTGGTCATCCATTAACTTCTTGATGAGTGATTTTTGAGACAAAGTCTCGTGAAGTCCAGATTTACCTCAGACTCACTGTGTAGCCATAGCATGCCTTCGTTCTTCTTTCCCAAAGTCATTATTTTAGACATATGTCTCGCTCTTTTATTGTTTAGAGGGTTTTTTATGTTTGTGTATTTTTAGACACTGTTATAGGCCAGGCTGGCCTCAAACTCAACACATGACGGAGAATTATATTCAGCCCCTGGTCCTTCTACCTTTACCTCCAACTCCCAAGTGCCAAGATCATAGGTGTCAATATGACAGTTTTTTACTTATCCTTGATAGTTACATGCATATATAAAAATGTATTTTGATCATGTACACAATCTTTCATGTTCCCAACTAACTTACCTTTCCTCTTCCTTCTTTCATGTATTGTTTTGTTTTTTAATTTTTTCCTAATCCGCTGAGTTTAATTTGGATGTGGGATTCTTGGGTAACTTACCAGTGGCTACATCCCTGATGAAAAATTGTTCCCTCCCTCCTCCAGCAACCTTTAACTGCCAAAAGTTCCTCAGGGAGGGGTGGGTCTTGGTGCCCCTCCCCCATTCTTGCTGGAATGTTGACTGACTTGTTCTCTTTTTTTTTTTTTTTTTTTAAGATTTATTTATTTATTATATATAAGTACACTGTAACTGTCCTCAGATACTCCAGAAGAGGACATCAGATTTCATTACGGATGGTTGTGAACCACCATGTGGTTGCTGGGATTTGAACTCGGGACCTTTGGAAGAGCAGTCGGCGCTCTTAGCCACTGAGCCATCTTGCCAGCCCGACTGACTTGTTCTTGTACAAGTCTTAAGGGCTGATAACCAGTGTGGCTGGGAGTTGAAGAGTCCAAGGGCCCTATCAAGTCTAGAAGACAATCTTTCCCAACATTGCTTCCCTAAGTGGGGGAAATGGAATATTGGGTAATGATCATGGAGTTTCGTTTTGGACTAATGAAAATGTTCTGAAAGTAGGTGTACCGTGATAGTTTCACAGTCTAATCAGTGGATTACATTTCACTGAACTACATGCACCTTAATAAGAACTTTTAAGAATAAGTGAATTTTTGAATGATTTCCTAAGATAAAATAACTATAGCCTGGGCAGTGGTGGCACACACCTTTAATCCCAGCACTTGGGAGGCAGAGGCAGGAGGATTTCTGAGCTTGAGGCCAGCCTGGTCTACAGAGTGAGTTCCAGGACAGCCAGGGCTATACAGAGAAACCCTGTCTCAAAAAACCAAAAAGAAAAAAAATATATATATACACACACACACATACACACATATATATACATATATATAATCTCCATGTTTCTGTAGTTATTGATAGTTTTGTTGCACCATGCTTCTGGAAAATAAGCATTTGCTCAAGTTTAGTAGCCTTGTTTCATTTTGTTTTTGTTTTTGTTTTTGTTTTGTTTTGTTTTGTTTTTCAAGACAGGGTTTCTCTGTATAGCTCTGGCTGTCCTGGAACTCACTCTGTAGACCAGTAGACCAGGCTGGCCTCGAACTCAGAGATCCGCCTGCCTTTGCCTCCCAAATGCTGGGATTAAAGGCATGCGCCACCACTGCCCAGCACCTTGTTTCATTTTAAGTTGAATAATTAAATTATTTTTACAAATTTCAAATCGATGACAATTGCCTTAAGTGTGATAAACTACCACCTGTCTCAGTACTTATCCAGAGGTAAACACTGGCAGGCATTTACTGATTTTCATCTCCAGACCCCTTTTAGTAACCGTTTCAGTACCTTCCTTTTCCAGTACTGGGAATTGAACCTAGGGACTCATACATGTTACCAGTAAATGTGCCCCCACCAACTTTATACTTATTTGTTTGGTTTTGGGGTTTAAAAGTTGTTTTCCTCTTTTAAGATTTATTTTTATTATTTTTTAATGTATAAAAAAACATTATCTGGGGCTGGTGAGATGGCTTAGTGAGTAAAAGCACTGACTACTCTTCCAAAGGTCTTGAGTTCAAATCCCAGCAACCACATGGTGGCTCACAACCACCCATAATGAGATCTGATGCCCTCTTCTGGTGCGTCTACAGACAGCTACAGTGTGCTTATTTATAATAAATAAGTAAATCTTTGAGCCAGAGCAAGCAGGGACTGAATGAGCAGAGTGCACCTGACCGAGTGGACCTGAGTGGAGTTGACCAGCACGAGCGGAACGGACCTGAGTGAGCAGAGGTCCTAAATTCAATTCCCAACAACCACATGAAGGCTTACAGCCATCTGTACAGCTACAGTGTACTCATATACATAAAATAAATAAGTAAATCTTTAAAAAAAAAAACAAAATCTGTCTGTGGGGGAGTGTTTGTGTGAGTATAACTGGTCTCAGAGCTTAGAAGAGTGCACCAGATCCACTGAGGTGTAGTGAATGTGCTTGTGAGCTGCCAGTGTGTGTACTAGAAACCAAACCCAGATCCTCTGCAATAGAGCTACTCCGTCTGAACTCTGATCCTTGACTTGAGTCCCTGGTTTCTGTATTTTGACTCTTATGCATTCTTGCTTAGCTATCAGCTTAACTTTAAACCGGGCTAACCTTAACATATGGTGCTCCTCTTGCCCTACTTTGCTTTTTATTTTGAGACAGGGTCTAAATTGCTCAGGCAGGCCTAGCTCTTGTTCTCTAGATACAGCATGTCTTGAAGGTGCCATGTTCCTGCCTCAGTCTCTCAGGTAGCTAGGTTCATATGCCCAGCTTTTTTTTCACTGAAGTTCTTTTCTTTCATAGGTGATGCTGGGAGCAGAACTCCAAAAGACCAGAAGGTGAGTTGGGTTGGGTATAGGAAGTTAATCATGAAATTGGGCTGGAGGGATAGGTAGAGTTAAGGAGAGCATGCTGCTCTTCTAGAAGACTTGAGTTCTGTTCCAGCACCCATGTTGAGAGTCTTTCAGCTGCCTGTATCTCCAAGGTATCTAGTGCCCTCTTCTGGATTCTAGAGGCACCTACATACAATTGGCATTCACTTACATGGGTAAGCAGAAATCAGACATAGTTAAAGCCAGGTCTGGTAGCACACACCTTGAATCCTAGTACCAGGGAAGGAAAGGCAGGTGGATCTCTGTGAGTTCAAGGTCAGCCTGTTGTATATGGTAAATTCCAGGACAGCCAGGTCCATGTAGAGAGACCTTGTCTCAAAAAACCAAATAATAATAACAACTAGAAATAATATAGCCGAGCATGCTAGTACACACCTTTAACCTCAGCACTGAGAAGTCAGGGGCAAGTGGATCTTAATGAACTTGAGGCCAGCGTGGGTTACACGGAGTTTTAGGCTAGTTAGAGCTACAAGTGAAACTGTCTCCAAAACCTTCATAATAATAATATGTGGCTAGAATGGTAGTTCTGTGTTTAGGAGCACTCACTGCTCTTAAAAAGAACCTGGGTTCAGTTCTCAACACCCAAATGGTGACTGATAACCTTCCATAAGTTCACTTTCAGAGGATCTAATGTCCTGACTTCATCAGGCACATATGAATTTCAGTTGTTTCATACACACACATACATATACATATATGTGAATACACATATACATACACATATGTGAATGAATTTGATGGACTATCAATGTTGGTCATTTGGGGTGTTTACCTAGCATTCAGCAATCTTTGGGCTTAGTTCACCACTATACCAGAGGTTTTCTGGTGATGCATGCCTGTTATCCCAGCACTCAGAAGAGATGGAGGCAGAAAGATCAGAAGTTCAGGCTCATCCTCGGCTTCATACCTTTGAAGGCTTGGAATATAGATAACCCTGTCTTTAAAACAAAAAACAACAGTGCTGGAGAGATGGCTCCATGGTTAAGATAAGCACTGGCTGATCTTCCAGAGACTAAGGTTCAATTCCCAGCACCCACATGGCAGCTCACAACTGTGTGACTCCAGTTTCAGCGTATCCAGCACTCTCATATAGACTATATGCAGATGAACATCAATGTGCATATAATGAAAAAGCTTTTGAAAGTAGTAATGAGGGCCTGGAGAGATGGCTCAGCGGTTAAGAGCACTGACTGCTCTTCCGAAGGTCCTGAGTTCAATTCCCGGCAACCACATGATGGCTCACAACCATCCATAATGAGATCTGGCGCCCTCTTCTGGAGTGTCTGAAGACAGCTACAGTGTACTTACATATAATAAATAAATAAATCTTTAAAAAAAAAAAGAAAGTAGTAATGAATTTTAGCCTAAGCATACATTCAGTTTAGTTTCAATGTATTCACCATATAATAAGTCCCATTCATTACAGTCATCTTGTAGATATTGCAAGAATGCAGAAAAATTGAGAAGTTGCCTCTGTCTGGCCTTTTAATACAGTTGAATCTATTTTAATTATTGAAGACAAGTTCTTCACAGGCAGTGTTCTTTATCGTGTTTTGTTGTTATTGTTGATTTGTTTTGGCTTTACTTATTTGCAGCATTGGGATCTAAACCATGGGTCCCTATGCATGTTAGACAAGAGCTGTCTAACTCATAATACTCAGGGTTTTTTTCCCTTCTATTTTCCTACAGCTTCGTGAAGCTATGGCTGCCTTAAGAAAATCAGCTCAAGATGTCCAGAAGTTCATGGATGCTGTCAACAAGAAAAGCAGTTCTCAAGATCTACATAAAGGTTAGTGTGAGAAGTGCCTGCATAGGTGAGAGGTGAGTTCTTTCTGGAATGTTACTGACAGTCAGCTTTCCATCTCAGAATGCTGTTTGACTTGTCAGTCTCTTTTTTTGTTGGTGGTGGGTTTTTGTTTGTTTGTTTTTCGAGGCAGGATTTCTCTGTATAGTCCTGGCTGTCCTGGAACTCACTCTGTAGACCAGGCTGGCCTTGAACTCAGAAATCTGCCTGCCTCTACCTCCCAAGTGTTGGGATTAAAGGCCTGTGCCACCACCGCCCGGCTCTGACTTGTCAGTCTCTTTTTAACATTAATTTTATGTCCACAGTCAGTCTGAGAGTTATTGATTGATGCGGTGGCTCAGGCTGTTAACTGTTGATACTGTTGCTGTCAATAAGGAGTTGTCGATAGTCGTTCGTGGCATAGGCTGGTAGACTATGCCAAAGGAGTTAGAAATGTGCTAAAGTTCTGTATTCATTTCTCCTGTTAGCATAAACAGTGGATTGTCTTGTGCTTCTGCCTCTATCCAAGAGTTTAGCAAGAGTTGCTAATGGTCACAGAATTTCAGTTTCCTCTGTTTCTACACCACCTTCTGTTTTTGAGATAGTATCTTCTATATCCTAGGCTGGCCTTGAATTTTCTGTGTTACTGAGGATGACTGTAAACTTTTGATCCTCTTGTCTTCTCTGAGAACTTGAGATTACAGGCATGAGCTATTATGCCAGGTGTATGCAGTGCTGAGGTTCAAATCCAGGGCATTGTGCTTGCTAGGCAGGCAGTCCAGCAGCTGAGCTACAGCCCATCCTACCTTACTGTCCTCTTGACCTTACCTTTCTCCATCCAACCACTCAAATCACTCTTTATAACAACTCTTGTTTATAGGAACCTTGGGTCAGGTGTCTGGAGAACTGAGCAAAGATGGGGACCTGATAGTCAGCATGCGGATTCTGGGCAAGAAGAGGACTAAGACATGGCACAAAGGCACCCTTATTGCCATCCAGACTGTTGGTATGTGTGTTCAGGCTGGAGGAAGGACTGAGCAAAGGTAACCTGTAGGGCATCCATTGCTGACTGTTTTTCCAAAGCCTTTTCTTTTGTCTTCTATGTTGCACCCAAGACTTAACATTGGAAATAACAGTTTTTTGATTTTCTTTTTTAAAATTTTGGTTCTCTTTTCTTTTATACAGGGCTAGGAAAAAAATACAAAGTGAAATTTGACAACAAAGGAAAGAGTCTGCTATCTGGGAACCATATTGCCTATGATTACCACCCTCCCGCTGACAAGCTGTTTGTGGGCAGTCGAGTGGTGGCCAAGTACAAAGATGGAAATCAGGTCTGGCTTTATGCTGGCATTGTAGCTGAGACCCCTAACGTCAAGAACAAGCTCAGGTATCTGGACAGGGATTGTAGATTGTAGGAGAATGGGGCCTGGTGCCATCTATTCGTATTGGGGTCAGAATTTCACTGTTAGCTTTTATGTCCTCAATTCCTTCCGTATGATCTGAAACCGTTTCTCTCTCGCTCTCTCTTTTTTTCATGGTGTGTGTGTGTGTGTGTGTGTATATACTTTTTTTTATTTTAGATATCTCTGTACCTTGCTCAGACTGCCATCACACATCTTTTGTTTTTCTTTTTAACAAGTTAAAGTACCAAACTGATTTATTTATCTTACTTTGTGTGTATGTATATACATCACATGAAGCCTGCAGGAACTAAAGGAGGATGTTGCATTCCCCTTGAACTGGAGTTACAGATGGTTGTAAGCCAGTATGTGGGTTCTGGGAACTGAACTTATTAGGTCCTGGAAGCAATTAGAGTACTCTTAACTGCCCAGCCATCTCTCCAACCCAACTATGACACTTATGTAGCCTAGATTGCTCTCAAACTCACAAACCACCTGCCTCTGTCTCTTGAGTGCCAAGATTATAGAAATGTCTCATATGCAACCTTGACTGGCCTGGAATTCACTATGTTGACAGGTTGGTGTGAAACAAAAATCCTCCTGCCTCTACCTCCTGAGTGCTGAGATTAAAGGTGTGTGCCTCCACGCCTGGAAGACAGAATAGTTTTCAGAAAAGAGTTTGGTTTTTTTGGGTTTTTTTTTTTGGTTTTTTTTTTTTTTTTTGGGTTTTTTTCGAGACAGGGTTTCTCTGTATAGCCCTGGCTGTCCTAGAACTCACTCTGTAGACCAGGCTGGCTTTGAACTCAGAAATCCACCTGCCTCCACCTCCCAAGTGCTGGGATTAAAGGCGTGCGCCACCACGCCCGGCCCGAGGTTTTTTAGTATAAGGGAAAAATAAAGGGAGACTGGACTGATCTGTGTTTCAGAGAATGAAAAGAATAATAATGTACCCAGTGATAAAACATTCCGTATAACCTCCATGTCTGTTTCCTTTTCCTGCAGATTTTTAATTTTTTTTGATGATGGCTATGCTTCCTATGTCACTCAGTCAGAGCTTTATCCCATTTGCCGACCACGTAAGTGTCCCTACACAATTCCTCATCTCTAATTTCTTACTCTGTTTTGTATGTCTTCTTAAGGTGGTAAATTAAAAGGCTTGACTTCTGTTTTGGTGTTCCAGTTTGTTTGGAGACATAGCATTGTTCCCTAACTTTGTAGCCTGAATGAACCCTAAAAGATTCTGACTGTCTTTATCAACTTACAGATTTGCTTTGATTTCATTTCTAAGGAATTTAGGTTTAAAGAAGGCTGCTCTCATGTTTTACATTTCTGTTTGTATTGTCTACATAATAACTTCCTATAGAAGCTGTGTGTGTGTGTATGTCTGTGTGTCTGTGAGTATATACATATATACACATACATGCAGGCCCATCTTCCTCCGGTGCTGTCTACCTTCTTTGGTTTTCTTATTAATATTTTAATTTACTTAATTTGTATGAATATTCTGCATACAAATATGTCTGTGCATTTGAATTTCCTGGGACTGGAGTTGCCATGTAGGTGCTAGGATTTCAATTGGCACTGCCATTTCAATTGCACACCCCCATCGCTAACTTTCGTATGTATAGTCTAAGAATTAAACTCAAATCTATCTTAGAACTGTCTATATGACCAGACTAGCTTTGAACCTACAGTGATGCACATGCTTCTACTCCCACACTTACTTATTTTTAATCTCTGTGTGTGTTGTACCTGTGCACTTAGCCATTGAGACCAGGTATGAAGGCGTCCCATCTCTTCTATCACTCTCTTTCTTATTACATTGAAATAGGATCTCTCACTGAAACAGAAATATACAATTTTGGCTAGGCTAGCTGGCCAGAGTATTTACATGTAGCTACCCTAAATGTGGAATTATAAGCATACATGGCCATTTGTTTTTAACATGGGTGTTGAGGATGCATACTCAAGTCCACAAGCACACTTGCCATTGAACTATCTCCCTAGATCCACAATTATTTGTGATTGCAGAAGAATCAATTACTTATTGTTAACATGGAAATAAACACATGGCAAAGTCTTTGAGTTTTTAAATTTTATGTTTGCATGTTTGCCACGCGCTCTGATCGAGTCAGCTTGACAAGCCGAGAGGCTTGGAAGCTACTCACTCACGAGGCAAAAGAGTTTCACGGAAACTCGCTCCTGGACTCTGGCGTTCTCTCTAACCCATACATTAACTTTCCATTCCCGAGTTAGTCTAATGTATGGATCCACGTGCTCTCCTTTAGTATTATCCTATTATAAATGCCTTTTAAGATTGAATTCTGACATAGCTAAAGCCAGTGTTCCAACAGTCCTAGAACGTCCTTGAGCAAGACCTTGGGCTTGGAATTCAGTACTGCCCCTGGTATTACACTATCACTTTGAGTAAAAGTTAGGTCACTGCCCTTCACAGGAATCTACCATCACCAAGGAAGAAAGAAGTTTCTGACCGTAGGAGAAACCAGAATAGATACTTAGAACTATAGCTGAGTTACACCCATATACAGGAATTTACAATGGTTTAGGAAGTAGATCGTGCTGTGGTTTTAGAGTATTGCATTATTCATGAGATGGTTAGCTAGAACGGAACTCCCTAGTTAGAACCATGACTTGGGTGTGAAAGCCCTTGCCCTAGGAGAGTAAAGACCTCACACCTGGCTTCTAAGACTATAGCTGAGTTACACCCATACACACGCATTTACAATGGCCTAAGGGGAAGGTGGACTATTCAATAGACCAAAATAGGAACTATGGCAGGATCTATCCCAGGTAGATCCCGTTAGACCTTCTGTGTTTGCATTCATCTGTTTTATGTAAGAATCCAGTAACCTCTTTGTACCTTGCTGGTGTGTCACCCAACTTCCTTATTGTCTTCTGCATAAAAAGTCTGATGCTCGATTTGACATTATATTCAGATCCTACACAACCTCTCCTGTGTGCATCTGTCTGTCAGTTCATCTGACACTTTGCCCACCCACGACTAGAGACCCGTTCCACGCAGACAAAGGGGCCCAGAGGGTCTGCGGCACATGTTCACATATGTTTGGGATTGTATGTAGGCCAAAGCTGATATTAGATGCCTTGTCTACTTAATGTTAATTGAGGCAAAGTTATTGGCTAAACCTGGAACTTGCGAACTCCAGCTAGCCAACTGCAGCTAGCCAGGTTGCCTTGGGGATATTCTATTTCTGCTTTCTGAATGTTAGAATTATAGACAGTCTTCATAGTGTCTTAGCTTTTACACAGGTTCTGTGAACTTGATCATCATGCTTGCATGGCAAGTGCTTTATCTGCTTAACCATGTCTCCTGTAGTTCAAGCTGGCCTTGAATTCTGTGTATAGTTAAGGTTGCTCTTTAACTTTTTTTGTTTTGTTTTGTTGGTTTTTCAAGACAGGGTTTCTCTGTGTAGCCCTGGATGTCCTGGAACTCACTCTACTCTGTAGACCAGGCTGGCCTCGAACTCAGAAATCCCCCTGCCTCTGCCTCCTACGTGCTGAGATTATTGGTACATGACACCATTCATGACTATATTTTGTGCGTGTGTGTGCACACACATGCTTACATGCATGTGTGTAAGCCAGAAGTTAATGTTAGGTGTCTTCCTATTTTTCACCTGGTCTTTAGACAGGGTCTTCCATTGAAGCTCTGATCAGTTGGCTTGGCTAGGCTAGCTTGCTGGCTGGTGGGTGGGTCATCATTGTTTTTGAATCTACCTTCCCCTCACAATGCTCAAGTTGCAGATGTGTGCCATGACACCCAGCCTATGTCAGCACTGGGTGTCTAAGTTAGGCTGGAGGATGGTTCAGCAGTTAAGAGTACTTGATGCTCTTGCAGAAAGACCCAAGCTCAGTTCCCAACACTCATATTTGGCAGCTCACAGCTTTCGGTAACTCCGGTTCCAGGGTACCCAGTGTGCTCTTCTGACTTCTTTTGGAGGACTGCACATTCATGATGTACAGAAATATGCAGGCAAAACACCTCAAATTAAAAAAAAAAAAAAACTTTAAAAGAAAAATTTGGGGGGAATGAAAAAAAGAAACAATAGACTGTGGTATAGCTCAGTGGTGGACAGCTCTTACTTTGCATGTGGATCACCAACATTAATTAGAAAAAGAAGCAAAACTGACCAGTGGTGGAGCACGCCTTTAATCCCAGCACTTGGGAGGCAGAGGCAAGCGGATCTCTGGGTTTGAGGTCAGCCTGGTCTACAGAGTGAGTTCCAGTACAGCCAGGGCTATACAGAGAAACCCTGTCTTGAAAAACCAAAAAGAAAGAGAGAGAGAGACAGACAGACAGGCAGGCAGTGGTGGTACACACCTTTGATCCCAACACTCAGTAGACGGGCAAGAGGATCTCTGGAGGCTAGCTTGGTCTCCAGAGGAAAAGAAAAAAAAAGGAAGGAGGAACGAAGAGGAAAGGAGACTTACTGTTTCATAATAGTTTACTACTTCCACTGGTTCGTAAGATTCTCCATAAACTGAAATGCCTGTTTCTTTTACATGAATTGCTTAGGTTTGTATGTGGCTTAGTTTATTTAGTATTTATATGTGCATTTGCACATTAGTCTCTGTACTTAAGATGGTCTTGGTTTTGCTTCCCTTGAGGTTATGAATTTATTTATTTTTTCTCTTTAAATTTTGAAAGTGCCAACCGTTCTTCCCTTTCAAGATATGTCCTTCCTGTCCTCAGCTCTGCTTCTTTCCTTTGGACAGTAAAAAAGACTTGGGAGGACATAGAAGATAGCTCCTGCCGAGACTTCATAGAGGAATATATCACTGCCTATCCAAACCGCCCAATGGTACTTCTCAAGAGTGGGCAGCTTATCAAGACTGAGTGGGAAGGCACATGGTGGAAGTCTCGAGTTGAAGAGGTGGATGGCAGCCTAGTCAGGATCCTCTTTCTGGTAATGTTCTTCCAAAGAAGAATTTGTGGTAATATTAGGGGGCAGGTACCAGTAAAATGGTTAACTGTGGAAAGACACTTGCTGCCAAGCCTGATGATAAGAGGTGACACATGGTATATAGTCTTCACAAGAGACAGGATTGATTCTAATCCTGAACCTGCTTTTCTCCCTCCCTTTGCTCCTGCCTCCCAGGATGACAAAAGATGTGAGTGGATATATCGAGGCTCTACACGCCTGGAACCTATGTTTAGTATGAAGACATCCTCAGCCTCTGCAATGGAGAAGAAGCAAGGGGGGCAACTCAGAACCCGTCCTAATATGGGTATGTATGTCCTAAAAGATAGCTAGGGAAGGGAAGAGACAGAGTAGACTAGCACAGAAAATTATGTATTGCAGCTGTCCTTTTATTTACCAGAGCAATACCACTAACTCTCTGGATCAAGATAGATGTCTAAAATATTTTCATTAGTGTTGATGGCTTTGTGGAGCTGCCTCCACATTGCTGTGTTTTTTAAATTTCTTCTAAATATCCACACATAGCCGGACATTTTGATGCACACATGTAATCAGTTCCAGCACTTGGAAGGCAGAAGTAGGAATATCTGGGATTCAAGACCATCCTTGGCTACTTAGTGAGTTTGAGGCCAGTCATGATTACATGTGACGATGCCCCAAAACAACAAAGTCTTTCCAAAACCAGTGTTTACTAGTATATCCCCTTATTGGTATAAATAATAAAAACAAAAAAGGTTAACACTTAGAAAATGTGTCATTTGCCACTTCTGTATATGAATACAGGCATACTCATACTAATGTGCTTGTGTAGTCAGAGGACCATCTCAGCTTTAGAATTAACCTTCCTTGTTCATTGTGTATGTGTTAGGCTAGGTTCCCTGCACTGGAGAAGCTCTGTTCTCCCTCCTATTTCCCTACAGAAGCACTGCGGTTACAGACACACGCTGCGGCGCCTGGCTTTACATAGGTTCTATAGATTTGAATTTGGGTTCTTATACTTGTGTCACTAAGCCATCTTCATATTACATTTGCTGCATTCTTCTTGTTCTCATTTGGATTGGGTTTTCTTTTTGTTGTTTTTTTTTGAGACGGGGTTTCTCTGCGTAGCACTGGCTGGCCTGGTATTCACTCTGTAGTTTAGGCTGGCCTTGCACTCACAGAAATCCACCTACTTCTACATTTCAAGTGCTGGGACTAATGGCATGCACAATCACCGCCTGGCCATTTCCTGCATTTTATATTACATTAGTTGATAGTGTATATGCATAAGAATATCTGGCACATCTGTCATCCTCTCAGCAGTCAGTTTTCGTTTGTTTTTCCTGTAGGTGCTGTGAGGAGCAAAGGTCCTGTTGTTCAGTATACACAGGATCTAACTGGTACTGGAATCCAGTTTAAGCCCATGGAGCCCCTACAGCCTATAGCTCCACCGGCCCCACTTCCTATACCTCCTCTTTCCCCCCAAGCAGCTGACACTGAGTAAGTGCTCATCATTATTTTTACTTCCAGTTATTCTATTTTTTTTACCACCAGTACCTTCTGAAGCCTTACTATATGGTCTCCTAATCTCCCTAGAAGCTTAGAAAGCCAACTTGCACAATCACGGAAACAAGTAGCCAAGAAGAGCACATCATTCCGACCAGGATCTGTGGGCTCCGGCCATTCCTCCCCTACTTCATCCACACTCAGTGAAAATGTGTCTGCTGGGAAACTTGGGATAAACCAGACATATCGGTAAGACAACCTCAGACACTGGGCAGCTTAACAACATGGACTCCAAGGACCTTTATTTTAAAGTTATGTTAGTGAGAAACTTGGACTTGAAAAGGCAGCTTCTGAGAAGCTGGTAATAAGATAGTTAAATTAGAAATTCCATATCTAAGAAACATACTGTTACAAGAAAGTTATTTGCCAAAACTTCTTGATCATAGTAAAATCATCATTGCTTCAACAGAAAGGAGACACCACTGGGCCTTTTCCTTGACTCTTAGGAGATGGCAAGGATGCTTCGAACCTTTGGTAGAACACTAGATTCTACTTCCATAACAAAGAATACATTAGGGAGCAGTACCCTGTTGAGCTAGAGAGGCAACCTGTCTGAAGAGTCAACAGGGAGTAAGTAGCATTGTATTGCTTGTTGTCCAGGCTTGTTTGGTAAGGCAAAGAATCTGACATTATTCTTCAACATCCAGAGCACAGCTGGCTGTAATCTCAGTTGTTGGGAGGACAGAGCAGAGGATTGGAAGCCGCAGGATAGCCTAGGCTACATGAGGCTTTGTCTCAAACAACAAAGCAGAAAAACTATATGAGGTCTGGAGAGATGGCTCAGCAGTTAAGAGCACTGACTGCTCTTCTAGAGGTCATGAGTTCAGTTCCCAGCAACCACATGGTGGCTCACAACCATCTGTAATGAGATCTGATGCCCTCTTCTGGTATGTCTGAAGACAGGAAGGTATACTCACTATATAAGAAATAAATTAATAAATCTTTAAAAAAGAAAAAAGAACTGTATGAAAGATGAGGGAAATGGCTTAGCTGGGGGGAGGGGAAACTGTACAGCAGATAGGCTTGTGACCTTCTGATCTCATATCTTGCTTTTCATTTGCAGGTCACCTTTGGCCTCAGTAACATCTACCCCAGCATCTGCAGCCCCTCCAGTCCCTCCAGTCCCACCAGGGCCTCCAACCCCTCCAGGGCCTCCAGCTCCTCCAGGGCCTCTAGCTCCTCCAGCCTTCCATGGCATGTTAGAGCGGGCACCAGCTGAGCCCTCCTACCGAGCCCCCATGGAGAAGCTTTTCTATTTACCTCATGTCTGCAGTTACACTTGTTTGTCCCGGATCAGACCCATGAGAAACGAACAGTATCGGGGCAAGAACCCTCTATTAGTTCCACTTCTGTATGACTTCCGGAGGATGACAGCACGGCGCAGAGTTAACCGCAAAATGGGCTTTCATGTAATCTATAAGACACCCTGTGGTCTCTGCCTTCGGACGATGCAGGAGATAGAGCGCTACCTTTTTGAGACTGGCTGTGACTTTCTGTTCCTGGAGATGTTCTGTTTGGATCCATATGTTCTTGTTGACAGAAAGTTTCAACCCTTTAAGCCTTTTTACTATATTTTGGACATCACCTATGGCAAGGAAGATGTTCCCCTGTCCTGTGTTAATGAGATTGACACAACTCCCCCACCCCAGGTGGCCTACAGCAAGGAACGCATTCCTGGCAAGGGTGTTTTCATTAACACAGGCCCTGAATTTCTGGTTGGCTGTGACTGCAAGGATGGGTGTCGGGATAAGTGAGTTGGTGGGGTGTACAGGCATTGCTGTCTCTGCCTTCAGGTTTATTACAGTTGCTTTTCTTTTCTTTTTTATTTGTATTGCTTTCCCTGTTTTCCTTTACCTCCTCTTTCAGCTAGAGTTCTGCTAAGGTCATTATGAAATACAGATACAGAAACTGGGTACAGTGGCACATACCTGTAACTTCAGAATTTGAAATTCAGCATTGTGGCAGTTTCATCTTGAGTTCTGGGCCAGCCTAGGCTTCATAATAACTTTGAAGCTAGGCTGAGCTAGCTACGCAGTGAGATCTTATTGAAAGAGAGAGAGAGAGAGGGAGAATGAATGAACATGAGATAGGGAGACCAGGGTCTGATCGTCTTAAATGTCCCCAGGAGTAACCCTGGAAATGTAGGGGTTATGTTCTGTTCCTGTCTCCTCTTGCTGTTTCTGTCTCCCCTTAACCTTTCATCCTTGTGTTCACCATTTAGATTCTACTTTATTCTCACTGTATCTTACTCATGCTTTTTCTCACTACCTTTACCTTATCCCCATCCTCTGTTATTGGTTGATTTTTGCCCTAAGGTAAGGTTTGTTGAGGGAGTCCCTGGTGACTAAGGATGAGGCCTCGAAAGTTCCTCGCAAGGGAAAGAGTTTCCATAACCAAGATCTGCTTAAAAATATGGCTTTAGCTCCACCTTTCCTACAGCTCGGCCTGCTTCATATTCAGCATGGCCCTGGAGGTTAGAGCCTTTGGTATTTCTCACATTTTAGGAAGTCCTTGCCAACAAAGTCACTCAGCCAGTGCACCTCCTGTGCACTCAGCCAGTGGTACCACACATGGGCACCTTGGGCCTGGCAGAGCCTGACCTGAGATGAATGACTGCAGCTAGCAAGTCCTAAGTTGTGGACTCAACTCAGTTTTGATTTAAGACCGCTCAAGCTGGCCCAGAACTTACTAGCTGAGGATAGCAGTTAACTCCTGATCCTCCCACCTCTATGTCTCAGATATTGGATTACAGATGTAGATCACTGTGTCCAGTTCCCATCCTCATGAACCTCAGAAAACCACAACTCTAGTCACCCTTTTCTCTCTGCAGATCCAAATGTGCCTGCCACCAGCTAACTATCCAGGCCACAGCCTGTACCCCAGGGGGCCAAGTCAACCCTAACTCTGGCTACCAGTATAAAAGACTAGAAGAGTGTCTGCCCACAGGGTAAGTATTCAGTTTGGAGATGTCCTCAGAGAAGTACATTGTTGTTTTTTTTGTTTGCAAGAGCCTTTGGAAACCTAACTGTTGCCTTTGGGAAGCTGAAGCAGGAAGATAGTTTCAGACCCATCTGAGCTATGATACCAAAATTGTGTCTCAAAAAATATCTGAGAGTGATTAGAGAGGGTTTTTTTGGTTTTGTTTATTTGTTTTGTTTTGGAGACAGGGTTTCTCTGTATAGCCCTGGCTGTCCTGGAACTCACTTTGTAGACCAGGCTGGCCTCGAACTCAGAAATCCGCCTGCCTCTGCCTCCCACCACACCTGGCCGATTAGAGAGTTTTTAATAATTTTCTTATGCAGAAACCTTAGAAGGATGTGATAGCATATGCAGAAGGATTGCTTGATTTCTAGGTCAGCTTGGACTATGCAGCAAGACCTTGTGTAGAAACAAACAAAAATGGAACAGCGATGCTCAGTAGTTAAGAGCACTTGTTATTGCAAAGGACTTGGGTTTGATTCTAGGACCTATATGGTGGCTCACAGCCACCTGTCACTCCAGTTCCAGAGGATCTGGTACAAACACGTGCACAGACATGCATGCAAGCAAAGCACTCATACACCTAAGGTTAATTTCTTAGACGTGTGAATGTTCTGATTATGACTTACCCTAGCAAGTGAGATGTATTCAGAGACAGTTGGAAGAATGAATGACAGGGCTTTGTTAACCTAAAATGAGAAGTTAGAATCAGGGCCAGTGGTAGTAGTGCTGTCTTTTTTTTTTTTTTTTTTTTTAGATTTTTTTATTATTATATGTAAGTTCACTGTAGCTCTCTTCAGACACACCAGAAGAGGGCGTCAGATCTCATTACATGGTTTTGAGCCACCATGTGGTTGCTGGGATTTGAACCTTCGGAAGAGCAGTCAGTGCTCTTAATGGCTGAGCTCTCTCCAGCCCATGGTGCTGTCTTTTAATCTTAGCACTCAGGAGACAGAGACAGGAAGTTCAAGGATACCCTAGTCTGCAAATTGAGTTCCAGGACAGCCAGGGCCACACAGTGAAACTATCTTGAAGAAACAAAAACAAAAAAAAGTTAACATCAAAATCATGATAAATAGGAAGTAGATTTTATGTAGTCTTTTAAATTTTTTCTTTTTTGGGGGGGATGTTATATGTCTTAGATCAGGAAAAAACAGAATTTCAAAGATTTCAAAGACCAATTAGGTAATTTTAAGAGAATACATGAGAAGTAATGGGAGGTAGGCCTTGCACTAGAATGGAAATGACAGTAGAAATTAAGGAGGATAGGGATGGGTGTGTAGCCCAACAGAGGGCATGGTTAATATGCACCAAGAATGAAGTAATAAATGAGAGCTATTGGGTGCATTAGAAAGTACAGCTATATAGAGAAATTTTGTTGGTTGATTGGTTGGTTTTTCAAGATAGTGTTTCTCTGTGTAGCTCTGGCTTCCTGGAATTCACTTTGTAGGCCTGAATGACCTCAAACTCAGAGGTCTACCTGCTTTGCCCCCTGAGTGCTGGGATTAAAGGTGTGTGCCATCATGCACAGTAACATATAGAACTTGATAAACGACTAGAGAGTGGAATGAAAGAAGTAGAATGGAGGACAGTTCCCAGATGTTTGGCTTGAGGAAACAACTGGTCATTGATGCTGAGTTGGAAAACCAAAAGGTGCACAGCTGAGTGTGGTTTCACCTTGTTTTCAGCCATATTAAATTAGGCAGTCCAAATACAAATGTGAAGAAGATGGTAACATTTCTGGAGCAGGATGTACATGGTGGTGCATAAATCATTAAATCAGTATTCCCAGAGGCAGAGGCAGACCTCTGTGAGTCCAAGACTAGCCTGTTTAACATTTGAGAACATTAAAAACAAATAGATAAAAAAGATTTCTGGAGCAAAGTTAAGGGCTAGACAAAAAGACCTGGGAGTCCTAAGTAGAGAAACAATAAATTTGAATGAATGCCGTATTTGGGGTTTGCATCAATATCTGAGACTCAGGACAAGTTTGAAAGAAGAAATAGAGTGAGAATGGAAAATAGTCCGGCAAACTATACATGGAATAAGAACCCAGTCCTTGAGTGTACAGGGAAAGGGAAAAACATACATAAGATTACTTCATTTTTCATAATCAAAGGGTCTACCTTTAAATTGAAAGGTATGCTTACTCTGGAGGTGTAGCTTGGTGATAGAGCACTTGCCCATCCTGTATGAGGCCCTGGGTTCAGTTCTCAGCATAATAAACCAAAATAGATTCCCACTAAGACATAATTAGAGCCAGGTGGTGATTGTAAACACCTTTACTTGAAGCATTCTAGATGCAGAGGCACATGGAACTCTGTCTACTAAGCAAGTTCCAGGACAGCCAAGAATACACAGAAAAGCCTTGTTTTGAAAAAAGAGAATCGCCGGGCAGTGGTGGTGTACACCTTTAATCCCAGCACTCGGGAGGCAGAGGCAGGCAGATTTCTGAGTTCGAGGCCAGCCTGGTCTACACAGTGAGTTCCAGGACAGCCAGGACTATACAGAGAAACCCTGTCTCGAAAAACAAACAAAAAGGAGAATCAAAGGTTATGGTATATAGCTTAATAGAATGATTGCCTAGTGTCCACAGAGTCTTGGGTTCCAACACCAGCACAAAATAAACTGGTTGTAGACATGGAGACTGGAGGATCTGAAGTGTGAGTTCATCCTCAGCCTCATAGTAATATCAAGTCAACCTGGGTACATGAGACTCTGTCCCTCCAGTTCCAGGGCTTCCTTCTAGAGCACTGTACTCAGCTGTGTTTGTGTTGATGCGTGTGGGTGCAGTGGGTGAGAATCTATAATCTCAGAATTCAGGAAGCATACACTGAAGTATCTTTGGAAGCTGAAAGCCAACCTGGTCTACCTAGTGAGTTTTAGGACAGTCAGAGCTACATATGCAATCTGTTTCTGTCAAAGAGAAACAAACATGACTAGGGGCTGGAGAGATAGCTCAGTGGTTAAGAGCACTACCTTCTCTTCCAGAGGACTGAGGTTAAATTCTCAACAACCACATAGAGGAAAGTTAATCAGGAAAGCATGTGATCCAGAAAACAGTAGACCCAACCAAAAGGACAAATGAAGGAAATGTCAAATATGCTGCTGAGGGGACGGTCTCACAGGGTCACATGGCACTTCATGTGGAGACCCAGCAGTGCTCAAGTAGGACAGATAACTGCTGGGGTGGCTTCCTGGGAAGATGAGTTCATGGCAAACTTGAGAGGAGATTTAGACTGTTGGGGAATTAGTTAATTTGCGTTGAACATAGAGAAAACAAAGCAGAGAACAGCTGACTGGTAGTATGTACCTATCATCCTATCTTGTTTTGGTTTTGGTGTTTTGAGGTAGAGATCTGCCTTCCTAGTGCTGGGAGTAAAGGCATTTCTACTGCCTAACTTCCTTACATAATTGAAAAATATTCCCAAGCCAGGTATGACAGCACACACTTATACTATAATCCTAATGCTTAGAAGGCTAAAGCAAAATAATGGCAAATTCAAGGCCAGCCCAAGCTACAACAAACAACAACACAGGTCAGGGATGGTTGTGCATGCCTGTTAATCCAAAACTCAAGAGTATTGTCAGGATCAAGACCAAGCTGTGCTGGTGAGATGGCTCAGTGGTTAAGAGCACTGACTGTTCTTCCAGAGGTCCCAAGTTCAATTCCCAGAAACCACATGGTGGTTCACAACCATCTGTAATGGGATCTGGTGTGTCTGAAGACAGTGACAGTGTACTCATATACATAAAGTAGATAAATCTTTTTAAAAGAAAAAATACAAAGCCACCTTTGCCTGTGCAGCTGATCCAAAGACAGGGCAGCCTGTGTTACATGAAATGAGATCCTGTCCAGAAGAGCTTAAAAAAAATAGAGAAAGAAAAGAAAAATGTTGAGAGTATAGCTTAATGCAGTGCTTGCCTAGTGTTCATGTAGCAGTAGGTTTGATCCACAGTACTGAATATGTGTAGTACATACCTATAAGGCCTCCTGAAATCACACCATTCTAGAGGAGGAAACATATAAAAAACATAGACATTTTTAAATCAAAATACAAATTGGACTGCTGCTCATGGCCTTTCATCCTAGCACTGAGGAGGCAGAGGCAGGCAGATCTCTGTGAGTTCCAGGACAGCCTGGTTTATAGGAAATCTTTGGTTATTAGTTAGTTTTGCTTTTGTTGTCTCTGGTTTTGAGTTAGGGATAGAACCCAAAGCCTTGTTCAGTGTTTTGAATGTGAATGTTTACCACAGGTTCCAATCTTTGGTGGAACTGTTTGTTAAGGATTAGATGTGGCCTTGTTGGAGAAGATATGTCACTAGGGGTGGTGAGGTGTTAAAAACCCATGCTATTCTAGTTAGTGTTTTCTCTCTGCCTGATGTAAGCTCTCAGCTACTGCTCCAGTGCCATGCCCCACAACATAATGGTGGTGGACTCAGCTGCAAAAAAAAAAAAAAAGATTTATATATTTTATTTATATGAGTACATTTTGCTCAGGACCTCTGGAAGAGCAATCAGTGCTCTTAACCACTGACTCATCTCTCCAGCCCCAGATGCTTTCTTTTATATGTTGAGGTGTATGTTTGTAGCAAGAGAAAAGTAACTTAAGATTACCACTTAGGGGGCTGGAGAGATGGCTCAGCAGTTAAGAGCATCTTCTTGAGGTCCTGAGTTCAATTCCCAGCAACCACCTGGTGACTCACAACCATCTGTATTGGGGATCCGATGACCTCTTCTGGTGTGTGAAGATAGCGACAGAATGCCCACATACATGAAATAAATAAAATAATTTTTGCTAAACTTTAAAAAAAATGACTACCATTTAACTACATATCCAGTCCTACACTACAAGAAACAGACTTTACCTTCTCTCTTTAAAAAATAAAAGGGGGGCTGGAGAGATGGCTCAGAGGTTAAGAGCACTGACAACTCTTCCAAAGGTCCTGAGTTCAATTCCCAGCAATCACATTGTGGCTCACAACCATCTGTAGTAGAATCCGATGCACTCTTCTGGTGTGTCTGAAGACAACTACAGTGTACTCATATAAAAAAAAATAATTAATTAAAAAAAAAAAACAGAAAAAGACTTCAGTTCTTTTTTTAGACAAGTTCTCCATCTTTAGTCTAGGGCTGTCGTTGAAACTTGCTATCTACCTAGCTTGGTCTCCCAAGTGCTAGAATTACAAGCCTGCAGAAATATATATCTAGCAAAAATATTTCTGAATAAGTATAAATATATGTCACTCATATTTAAAACTATTAGTTCCCCAATACACATTGATTTCATTCTAACCTTTGACTTGGAAAACACTGTACTCTCTAGCCTACTTCTCTCCCTCTAAAGTTGTTTGAAGTGTGTTTATATCCATTACTTCCTAGATCCATTTCACGCTGTGTTTTTTTTTTTTTTTTTTTTTTTTTTTAGCCTACCTCTGGTGGTTTTGTGCAGGAGATGTGTTCTTGGCACCCTCCACTGCTTTTGTTTGGCTGGCTTTAACCTTGATCTCTCAGTTTCAGTCTCCAGTCTTCAACCTGTCCCTGGGTACTTGAAAAGTAGGCCTTTTCCCCTGGGAGTTTGTTTTGTTTGTTGGACATGGCCTCCATTGCTAAACCAGCTTCCATCTCACTGTATAGCCAGTGGTAACTTTGAATTCTTCATTCTTCTGTGTCTACCTCAAGTGTTGGAATTCTAGGCATTTAACACACACATAGTATATACTCTGTTTTCACTCTCTCGTTCTCTTTTACAGCACCACAATTGTACTTTTTATAAGTATTTCTAACAACTTCCTTGACTCAATTGTGGGATCTTTTTTTCACATTAATATAAGCTTACATTTTATCCAATCCCCACCCCACCCCCATCCCACTACCTAGTGCAGTGTTACAGAGTAGCCACTGAAAGACATTTTAAGGAATGAATAAATGATACTTAGTATAGTTACTCTGATGGCTTCCTGTGCTGATAACAAATATGAATAGCCCCCTAATTCCCAATAGGCTTTCCCTAGGTATGGCCTAGAATTCACTATGTAGTGCTGAGATTAAAGGCATGCACCACTATACCCAATTGGCTTTTTTTTTTTTTTTTTTTTTTAATTTGACATGGCCAGGGATAGTGGCCACATCTTTAGATTTATTTATTTTATGTATATGAGTACACTGTTGCTCTCTTTAGACACACCAGAAGAGGGCATCAGATCTCATTACAGATGGTTGTGAGCCACCATGTGGTTGCTGGGAATTGAACTCAGGACCTCTGGAACAGTAGTCCATGCTCTTAACCACTGAGCCATCTCTCCAGCCAGCCAGCCCCCCCACACCCCGAATAGGCTTTTAAGGATGCACACAGTAAAGCAGTACCCAGGAGAGGTGCTGATGTGTGATACTCAGTTTCTGCAAATTGCTCAAACTTTAGTCCTGTTAATGCATTTTTGTCTGTGTATCTCACAGTAATCCCACTCCATGTTTTGTGTTGTTTTATTTTTCTTTTTACTTATTTTTGTGGTGCTGGCAGTCAAACCCAGGAACCTCAACAGTCCTTTCTAAAGTTGGGGTAGAAAATTAATCTTTATTTTTATTTTATTGTTGAATTGTTTTAGATTTACTCTTACTTTGCATGTATGTCTTACATACACGCATGTATATGCACTATGTGTATGCCTTTTGGATCCCCTGGAATTGGGTTTACAAATGGTTCTAAGCTACTATCTGAATGCTGTGAACTGAACCCAGGTCCTCTGTAAGAGCAACAAGTGATCCTAACTGCTGAGCCATCTCTCCAGCCCCTTGTATTTTGAGACAGGTTCTCAGATAGCCCTGGTTGACTTTGAATTCTCAGTGTTGCCAAGGATGGCCTTGAGTTTCTGAAACTCCTGCATTCACCACCTAAATTCTGGGCTTTCAGGAATTTACCACCATCACCAGTGTATGCAGTGCTAGGATCTAATTCAGGGTCTTGCACACACATTACATAACTAAGCTACATCCCCTGCCCTCGTGGATCTGTGTAGTCTGATGGTAGTGCATATGTAAATCAGAGATCAATATACTACGTCTTTTCTCTTTACCTCCCTTCCTTCCCCCTCAGGGTTTCTCTGTGTAGTCTTGGCTGTTTAGAGTGTTAGCCTCTGCCTCTGCCTCCAGAATGCTGGGATTAAAGGTATACACCAGCAACAACTGGCAAGTATTTGTACTTTTTATCAGGAAGTTTTGTTTTATATTATATTTTCACAGTTTTGAGACAGGATCTCTCTTTGTAGCCTTCACTGTGCTATAGAACTCAAGTGTGTTGACCAGGCTGGCATTGAACTCAGATCACCTGCATCTGTCTCACATATTTTCTCTTTTCTTCAGTTGTTGAATTGGTAATATGAGGTCAAAATTACTATGATCCTTTTCTTTGTGCATTCCCAATGTTTGAACACAACTTTTTAGTTGTTTGTTTTTTTTTTGTTTTTTTTTTTTTTCTTCTCGAGATAGGGTTTCGCTGTATAACCCTGGCTGTCCTGGACTCTGTAAACCAGGCCTCAAACTCAGGATCTGCCTGCCTCTTCTTCCCAAGTGCTGGGATTAAAGGCGTGCGCCACCACTGCCGGTTAACACAACTCTTGTTAAATAAATGTTTATTGAAAACAACGTATTGGCACATGCCTTTAATCCTAGCATTTGGAAGGTAGAGATAAGTTACTGTCTGGGTTCTAGGCAAGCCTAGTCTATGTAGTGAGTTCCAGATGGCCCTGTCTCAAAAAAAAAAAGTAAGCCAACCCCCACCCTAAAAAAATGTTTTCTGAAAGAGTATCAGCTTTATGCTAACAAAAGAATTGTACCAATATTATTATAATTTTCTTATCTATTTCCTTTTGGTATATATAATCTGGCTTCTGCTTTTCTTCTGTATCTGTTTCTAGATGTCAGTTTTTTATTACATTCATGGGGTGGGGGCAGGTGTGCATAGATCAGAAGACAGCTTGGAGGAATTGGTTCTCTCCTTCTACCTTGTGGCCTCCAGAGGTTGAACTTAGGTCATCAGTCTTGGTGAAAAGTGCTTTTACCCAATAAGCTGGCTCACCAGCTTCCCTACTTGTATCAACTGAGACAACCTATAAACTTACATCTGCAGTCTGAATCACCTCATTGTTTGCTAATCCTTTCTCCAGGGGTTAGGCACTCTGTCACTTATTATCTACAGTATTACTGTGAATATTGTGAAACACTTTGCCTTCTGAATTATGTTCTTGGTCTTTATTTTCACATGAGTCCAAGAGGATAGAGGAATCACTCCAAAAATCCACTATCTCGGGTCACTACCTACTTGATGATCTTTGCTTGTGACATGTGTTAGAGATTTAAGTCTATCAGTAACTGTGTCATTGACTGTATTCTAACCTCCCAGGGTTTATGAGTGTAACAAACGCTGCAATTGTGACCCAAACATGTGCACAAATCGGTTGGTGCAGCATGGTCTGCAGGTTCGACTACAGCTGTTTAAGACACAGAACAAGGGCTGGGGTATCCGCTGCTTGGATGATATTGCCAAAGGCTCTTTTGTCTGCATTTATGCAGGTTAGTGATTAAAAAAGGGGTTTTACCCTATGAGGTTTGGGACATGGAAGGTCAAGGAAAAGTTGAACATAGCAAAGTGTTAGTGGGTATGGTAGCACATGTCTATAATCCAAGCACTCAGAAGATGAAAACAGAAAACTTTAAGAGTAGGAGATAACCTGGGCTACAGAGTTAGATTTTACCTCACAAAAAAAAAACAAAACAAAACAGTGTTTGAGGAGTGGAAATGTAGCTCAGGAGAACAATGCATGCTTAGTTTTCAGGAGGTGCTGGATCACTCCCTAACATTAAAAAAAAGAAAGGATGGATGGATGCATAAAGTGTTTGACAGTTGAACTGGGAATAAGAGGAGGTGGGAATCTCTTCTATAAAGGACATGATAAGTGATATATACCTGAATAGGTAGGACCAGAGAGGGGCAAAGGTACTTCTTAAACAGTAGAAGGGAATCAGATTTTGGCTATTGATGTTTCTTTCAGTGAGAGACATCATTTAATTGTATTATTTTCTCCGAGAGATATTTTAACCCAGGAAGTACCAAGGAGGTAAACAAAAGAAAAAAGAAAAAAAAAAATTGGGAAGGGCAAAGCAACAAGCTGCAGTGACATTGACTTAATGTCAGAGGCAAAGGTGGCAAAGTAAGCATATAATAGATTTACCCTGCTGGTGGGTGTAGTACTGATGAAGACCATCAATTCTCTTGATTCTCAGGCAAAATCCTGACAGATGACTTTGCAGACAAAGAAGGCCTGGAGATGGGTGATGAGTACTTTGCAAATCTGGACCACATTGAAAGTGTGGAGAACTTCAAGGAAGGATATGAGAGTGATGTCCCCACTTCCTCTGACAGCAGTGGGGTAGATATGAAGGACCAGGAAGATGGCAACAGCGGTTCAGAGGACCCTGAAGAATCCAATGATGACAGCTCTGATGATAACTTCTGTAAGGATGAGGACTTCAGCACCAGTTCAGTGTGGCGTAGCTATGCTACCCGGAGGCAGACTCGGGGTCAAAAGGAGAATGAATTGTCTGAGATGACTTCCAAGGACTCCCGCCCCCCAGACCTCGGGCCTCCACATGTTCCTATCCCTTCCTCAGTATCTGTAGGGGGCTGCAATCCACCTTCCTCTGAAGAGACACCCAAGAACAAGGTGGCCTCGTGGTTGAGTTGCAATAGTGTCAGTGAAGGTGGATTTGCTGACTCTGACAGCCGTTCTTCCTTCAAGACTAGTGAAGGTGGAGATGGCCGTGCTGGGGGAGGCCGGGGAGAGGCTGAAAGGGCCTCTACCTCAGGATTGAGCTTCAAGGATGAAGGAGACAATAAGCAGCCTAAAAAAGAGGTAAGAACTTTGAGAGCAGCCCTACTCCCCTCCAGAAATTACTTACTTTAACTCACAACCCTGGAGGTACAAAGCTGCATCTGGTGATGGCCATCCTAGCTGGCAGACTCCCAAGGTGGTGTAAGGCATTACATGGCTAGAATCAGGGAATATCTATTTGTGTTAAAAGCAGTTCCTTTTAGCATTGGTACAAATGAAGATTGAAACACAGGGCCTTACCCCTTTCAAGACTCCATCTCAAAGGCAAAGAAATAAAGAATTGATTCTAAATATATAGGGTTTACTGCTGTTGGGATTTTGTTTTGTTGTTTTTCGAGACAGTGTTTCTCTGTGTAGCCCTGCCTCACTCTGTAGACCAGGCTGGCCTCAAACTCAGAAATCTGCCTGCCTCTGCTTCCCAAGTGCTGGGATTAAAGGAGTGCTCCACCACTGCCTGGATGCTTTTGTTTTTTTTTTTTAATTGCTGTTTTTAGTTAGACACGGTCACAGTACACTCCAGGTTGGCCTGAAATTTGCTATTACAAATTTAATGTTGAAATACTCCCCATTACAGATAGTAAAACTGTTGGGTCCGTGAAGCACAGAGCTCACGAGACCCATTATTGAGAAAGATTAAAGGCCCTTGCCAGGAGAGTATACTGTTGATTGTGAATGTTAACAAGTTATAACATGATTTCCCTACATCACCACCTTCAGTGTGTCTCTTGCTGACTTATGGTAATGCTGTCTTTGGAGATCTTCTGTTACCTTGGACCATGAAATGATCTTTAACCTTTCCCTTGTTCCTTTCCAGGACCCTGAGAACCGAAACAAGATGCCAGTGTAAGTGCTTGCTTTTTCATCCTTTAAGCCTTCCTCTCCGCTTAAGCACACAAAAGAAGCCTAAGAAACAACCAGTAGCAACTTGACCCTCTCAATCTTTGACCTTCCCATAGAGTTACTGAAGGCTCTCAGAATCATGGACATAATCCTCCCATGAAGTCTGAAGGGCTTCGCCGATCAGCTAGTAAAATGTCTGTGCTCCAGAGCCAGCGAGTTGTGACTTCTACTCAGTCAAACCCTGATGTGAGTGACTGTCTTATGCTTATGCTGCCTTCTGTTTTATTCAGTCCAAGTAAAGGAGCACACAATAGTCCACCTCAAGTCCTTGGCTAGAGTGACTGTTAAGTCTCTTCTTGGGCTTTGACTTTGTGTTTTGTTCTCCAGCATCTAATCATTATCTTATTATAACCAAAGCCCCTCTTGCCAAATCATGGGTAAAAGCATTAACTTGAGCAGCCTTTCCATGAGCTGCTCATCCTTCTTCACACCCTTCTGTCCCCAGGACATCCTGACACTGTCCAGCAGCACAGAGAGTGAGGGGGAAAGTGGAACCAGCCGAAAGCCCACTGCTGGTCACACTTCAGCCACAGCTGTTGATAGTGATGACATCCAGACCATCTCTTCTGGCTCTGACGGTGATGACTTTGAGGACAAGAAGAACTTGTCAGGTAGTCTGAAAATGTTTGGATGTGGTAGGAAGGAACAGGAAAAGTAGGAAAAACACTTTTAAAAGAAGGAAATAAGCTGAGTGTGGTGGTGCATGCCTTTAATCCCAGCACTCGGGAGGCAGAGGCAGGTGGATTTCTGAGTTCCAGGCCGGCCTGGTCTACAGAGTGAGTTCCAGGACAGCCAGGGCTACACAGAGAAACCCTGTCCCGAAAAAAAAACAAAGACAAAAAAAAAAGAAGGAAGTAATTCAGATCCTAAGAGTTGGGCAGGTTTCCCACCTCAGCTGAACTGTTGAACTGCCATGTGCCCTTCCCTTCTTCCCCATACCCCTCCGTTTCTTCAGCTCCTTAGTTCAACATAACTATTCATGCTTTTAATAAAGTGTGACAATCTCAGCCTGGTGCCCAAACCTGTACTTCAGCATCTGGGATGCTGAGACAGAAGGCTTGTGGGTTTAAGACACCTGAGTTAAGAGGAAGCCTCATCTGAAACAATGTAACTTATGGTCTTCACCACCCCAAGACAGTTTCTTTGTAGCCCTGATTGTTCTGGAACTCCCTATATAGCCAAGGTTGGCCTTGAACTCCAGATATCTGCCTACCAAGTACTGGGGCTAAAGGTGTGCACCAACCATACTTGGCTATGATTTAGGGTCTTAGCCTGAATTTAGCTAGCTTATTGCAGTGATTGGAATAAAAGTGAGGAGAAGTGGGGCATGGTAGTAACATGTAATTCCAGCACTTGGTAGAAAGGGGGCACAGGAGGATCACAAGTTTGAGACCACCCTGGCTGAAAATGAAAGTAGTAGAAGGTATAGTCAGGAGTTGGGATGAGATGATTCCTGAACACCACCACCCCTTTTTTTTTCTCTCCAGGACCAACAAAGCGCCAGGTGGCAGTAAAATCAACCCGAGGCTTTGCTCTTAAATCAACCCATGGTATTGCCATTAAATCAACCAACATGGCTTCCGTGGACAAGGGGGAGAGTGCACCAGTTCGTAAGAACACACGCCAGTTCTATGATGGTGAAGAGTCTTGCTACATCATTGATGCCAAACTTGAAGGCAACCTAGGCCGCTACCTCAATGTGAGATGCTGAACCACCTCTAGGTGTAGGCTAGGCCATTGCCTCAGATTCCTGACTTTTAAAGACACTGTATCAACCCACCTTTGCTGATAAGTTGATCTCAGAGAGTGAAATAGCTTCCTTTCAAAACATCACTGCTGTAGTATATAATGGAGTAGAGATCAGATGTGTGTGTGTGTGTTCTCACAAAGCCAGATGTTTCCCTGGTTGAATGACTGTCATCTTTAAACTTACAGCACAGTTGCAGCCCCAACCTGTTTGTCCAGAATGTGTTTGTGGATACCCATGATCTTCGCTTCCCTTGGGTGGCCTTCTTTGCCAGCAAGTAAGGGGGAGAATGAGGAAGGGGCAAGTTGTGTGGAAATCGGGGTGAGGCGTACCTTCCTTTGTGGTCAGGCTTCACTTTTACCCTCTACACTTATTCTTTTTCGCACTTCAGGAGAATCCGGGCTGGAACAGAACTCACTTGGGACTACAACTACGAAGTGGGCAGTGTGGAAGGCAAGGAGCTGCTGTGCTGCTGTGGGGCCATTGAATGCAGAGGGAGACTTCTTTAGAGGAAGACTTCCTCACTTTGAGAACGCTTGAACTATCCTTTTCCCCAGGAACTGGGTCTTCCTGACTGTTGAACTCTGACCCCAAGTCTCTGATCTAGCTTCTTCCCAGCTCCTAGTAGATAGAGATGGGGATTCTCAATCAGGACTTTCCCAGCGTGGTGCTAGCAGGCACTAGGGTGGGTAGACATGACCACTCTAGCATCAGCCTGAGGTCCTTCTCATCTTGTATGCATTCATGATTCACATGGGCTGTGTATCTGCCATCCCTGATTTGTATGGTTTCTTGAAAGTCTTCTAACAAGATGGTAAAGTAGAGATTGTGGTTTGTCTTATCTCCTGCCTTGATCTTCCATGTCATTTCCCAGTGGGCAACTATCATTAGTTTATACCTCGATTTTATTTGCCCTGTGTAATTTTTAACTAAAAATGTTACATAACCACAAGGGAGGCCTAAGAAAAAAACTAACCCTTTCTCAAGTCTTAATAGTCTGACACAGTCATGTTTTATTTAACCTTTAATATACTTTAATTAAAAAAAATTAACAGTACATTTTGGTCTGAAATGGTCCCTCGCCGAAATATCAGGTCCTACCTGTAGTTGTGGCTTTACAACTGAAACCCCAAATGTTCAATAAATAACAGAACTAGTTGCCCTTCTACTCCACACCAGCTGTCATAGCTGAAGGGAGGGGACAGGAAGGCCAGAGAGGGAGGCAGTGAGATCCTAGGAACCATGGTCCCTGGGGTAGGGTGAGGGGCATGTATGCATACCCTCCTTCACTTCATTGACTTGTATTTAAGGAAGAGAAAGTTAAAAGTAGCTCAGCTTTCTTTCTTGGCCTGAGCTAGGGAGCTTAGAAAGATGGAACCTTGGTCCAGCTTTGGCAGAATGAGGCCCAGAAAAGGGACAGTAAGGCACAACCCTGGCTTGAAGTCAGGGAGTCAAAGGCAAACAGCTAGCTCCAAATTCTTAGGAATGAGGAATGTGAGTTATGATTCCAACCCTCAGAGCTGAAGAAGGATTAGCAAGAAGGGTAGCTTAGAAGGTAGAGAGGGAAATGAGACTATGTCTCTCAACAGGATGTGGATGTGGCCAAGCCTCCTTTCTACCTGGAGATAGGCTGTTTAGAGTCTGGTTTAAAGGCAACTGGGTGAAAAAAGAAGTGGAAGGTCAGTGTAGACTCCTCATATCCTTTCTCCCCAGAGCTCAAATGCCCCTAAAGGGAAGCTTGGCTAGTTTCTTGGCCTCATGCATTGATGTGGGAGGCAGCTAGGACAATGGTTCAGTCATTCTTAGGATGATTGTTATTGAGGATGGGGTGGCCATTAGCTAGGAGCCGGCTCTTTGCTCCTGCCCCAGCTGCAGTCTCCTCCCCCTCTGAACTCTCTGTTTCTTCTCTGTCACTGCGTTCATCTTCTATCAGCTGTGAAAAGGACAAAAGGGTTATATATCCTTCAGTATCCAAGGGCTGCCTCTAAGTTTCCTGTTAACCCCCAAACCCTCATACTTTTTAAAGAGAGTTGCAGCATGACAAGGAATTTGGAGAGTTACAGTGTGAGAGAAGTGAGACCTACAAAAGGGGGGTGGGCCTTCCTCACCTTTCCAGTTATGAACTTGTGGGCCATACGCAGAATGAAGTAGGCCCAGAAGATATGGAGCATCTGTAGCACTGCCATCATAAAATTGAAGAAATAATAGCCAAAGAAGGCAGGGTAGAGCTCCAGTGGGTATATCATCGTGCAGTGTAGGATCCTGCAGATTCAAGGGCAAGTTGTAAACATGGCCATGGGTGAAAGCCTGCGACAAATGAAAAGGCAGGAGCCTGAGCACCTACTCACCAGAAAGGCATGATAACCAGCCGAGTGATGATGAAAACGATGGCGAACACAATGAAGAGGTTGTTGCAGGTGTTCTTCCATCCCGCGTAGTTAAACATCTTGGCAGACTATAAAAATAAATAAAAACACCATCTATTATCACTGGCTCTTGACTCCCATAGACAGTAGTATTTGCATGTGGCTAGCTGCACTGACAATTCCCTCTCTCCCATCCCCTGGAAGGTGAGGGACAAGGGGAACCTGCACTGGGGCCTCTACTGTGAGGAAGCCTAACCTCCAGCAGGTAGTCAGAAGCGTCATGCAGAGCCATGATGAGGGTCCCTGCCCGGACGTAATTGGCAAACCAGGAGAAGCAGAGGAGAATGATAGTGGCCACATGGTGGATGATCTGTTCCTTAAAATCCTGCAGAAAAGATAGAGGCTCCAAAGGACTCTTCCCTATTCCATTGTTCCTCCTTCCAACCCCTCAACTTTTGTTCCCCACATCCCAGCAGCTCTGCCCAGATTCCCATGAAGTCAAAGGGGAGGCTCTTCACCCCAGGACCTCATCTGGTCTCTTTACCCACCTTTCGCTTGACATCAGAGGCAATGCTGAAGAGCAGGGACCAGTAGAAGGAAAGTTCAATCATGTAGTACCAATACTGAGAAGGGATGATGCTCTGGGAGAGAAATTAGGGGTGAGGGATCCCAGGACACTCAGACCTAAGGGGCACACCTCCAAACTCATTACTTCTAGCCCCTCAAGATAAGTCTTTCATGATTGTCTTCTGCCATGTATTCATGAAACCCTTCCTTCATAAGGTATTGTGTGCTATAGAACACTATTACATAAGGGGTCTTCTCATACCTGTATGGGATATCCCTCCCAAACTTTCCTTAAGTCATAGAACCAGGGTTTCTGCAAAGAGAGAGATTAAAGGAAGAAGGACTCATATCCTATGGCTTATTCCATCTTAAAGGATGTGCTCCCACTTCCCAGTACTCACATCCACAGTGACAGCCATGCCAGCAACAAAGGCAATTAGGTAATACGTGAATCTCCAGCTGCAAGAGGAAACCAGGTGGGAGGATCAACAGTTTCCCACTGCCCCCAGACACCCTCTCAAGGTACCTTCACCTCCCAGCAAGAAAACACAACTGCCACCCAGTTTCACTTGCCCCAACTCCTCCCACCTGGCTTCTCGGAACTTTTTGAGAAGACTGGGCCTGTCCTGGTTGCGGCGGCGGCGGAACCAGCGTTCTACCTGGCGTCCAGAGAGCCCACTCTGCCGTGACAAAAGGTCTACCTCCACCTAGGCATAGTAAGACCAGTATATTCAGCCTTCAGATCAGCAGTGCCCCCATTCTACTTAACCTCTCCCCATAATAACCTGAATCATGCCCACCCTCTACCAAGTCCTCACCTTCCAAAGCAAGCATTCAAACTCTGACCCACCCAAACTCAGCAACTGCCAGAATCATCTGCCTCTCATACCTGCTTGGGCTGCTTGCCGCTGGTCTGGTAGAAATGTTCCAAGGTGGCATTGGGAGGTGCCCGCAGTCGGGTTTTCTCCTTAACATTCAGGAGGGCAGCCAGGGGTGTTGCCACATAACTGAGTAAGGGACATGAGAAAGAGGTGTCTGGCTCCCTTGGAGCACTCCTAACCCCTAAATGGGACAGAGAAAGTACTGCAAGACTTAATTCTGGGCCTCAGTTTCCCAAATTCCCTGGCATCCACCTTTCTTCTGGCCTCCTGGGCTGCCCACAGCTGACAAAGCTGCCTATGTTCACTATTGACCAGGCGAGGAGGCGGGTGCAGGATGAAAACAAAAAACCATTGAAGGACAAGGCTGGGGATGCTGAGTCCTCAGCCTCAGGAAGACAATGGTGCGCTGGGGGAGGGGGAGCATGGGCTCCTGAGTGGCCAGAACACCAATGTCCAGAACTAAGTATCAGAAGACCAACACGAAGCCCTATAGGTTGGCTGACAACCAGAGAAGGTTTGAGGGCATGCTCACAGCTCAAAGAAGTATCGAATGACGAGAAAGAGCAGGGCCAGGGGGAGTGTGATGTAGAGATCTGAGGCTTTGGCATAGACACGTCCATCTTTGTCTTCTAGATCAGCCCAGGTTAAGTTCACAGGCAGCCATAGTCGTTCCCACCAGAAGTAGTCATACAAGGTCTGGAGCATCCTGAGTGAGGAAAGAAAAGGTCAGAAGGCCACGTGCAAGCACTCTGCAGAGAGGGAGTGAACGTTCCTGCTAGTCAAAGGGAATGGGATAGTCACACAAGCCTTGGACTCTGGCTACATAGCCTTGGAATGAATCGGTTGGCTTAAGTTAGCTGTTTTCCTCATCTGTAATAGGAAATCAGTGGCTTTCAAGTTCAGCATTTATTTACAGTTTGATGCAACCTTAGGTGATGCTGACACCACTTGGGCCTGATTCCCTACAATTAAAAAAAAAAAGCACTCCTTTCTTATCAATCTTATCTTTTGGATTTCAACCTAGAGGACAAGCAAAACCCAGTCCGAGAAGCTGTAGTCAACAATCAGAAAAGTTAATCAGACCCTGTCTTGAAAATAAAAAAAATTAAAAATTTAAAAAAAAAAGAAAAGTTAAACAGGGAGAGTGAGCAGAAGGTGCATGCCTTTAAGCCCAGCACTCAGGAGGCAGAGGCAAAGGCAGGAAGAGCCACACAAAAAGTTCCAGAACAGCCAGGGCTACAAAGTAAGACCCTTAGTTTGTAAAATAGATTATGTCAGGTGTGGTGATGAGTCTTGGTGCTGTAATTTCGACACTTGAGCTGCTGAGGCACTGGGATCATAAGTCTGAGACCAAGCTGAACTGCATACACTGTCTAGAGGGGGAGGAGAGGAGGGCTGCTCAGTTTTGAATGAATGAGACAAGCACATCCCCAAAGCACAATGAGCATCAGACACCTGCACACACACCATGCTCCACACATCTACGTGGGCAGCAGAAAATGATCTATAAGCCTCTGTTCAGAAAGGAAGTGAGAAAAGAATTTGAGCCAGCAAGGTCTACAAAGGAAAAGCAAGTCCCAGACCAGCCCAGGCTACAGAGAAACCCTGCCTTGAAAAAAACAAGAAAAGAAATGGAGGGAGATAAAGAGGGAAAAAGGAAGGAAATCAGGGTACAAGTACAGATACAGTCAGGACTGGGGACAGGGAATCCAAAACAGCAAGGTTCAACCAGGAGCATGCCTGGAAATTCTGAGACTCCAGGCTCCCCAGCTCTCCCCCTGTGAATAAGGAGAGGTAACTGCATGCAGACTGACCTAGAGACTATGAGCTGTGACAGGAGAAAGGTGGCCTCCCAGGTGGAGAGAACTGAAGCAGCAGCCTGTGGGCCAGCGTGAGCAGAGGCACTAGGCACTGACTATGGAGTTGCTGAAGGAGGACAGAGCCCTCAGTCCACAGCTGAGCTAGGCTGGTCCTGGGTCTGGTTGGCTCTTTCAACAGCCCCGCCTCCACCTTTCACAGAAGCACTTGCGAAATCCCTCTCGGCATGTCACAGGCCAGTCAGTATTCCAGCTCAAGGACTTTACCCTCTTGTCCCCACTCCTGGTCACTGCTCTTGTGGATGAACTCAGAGGTCAGATAGATAGACGATAAAGGATTTTCAGCTGCACACCCGGCACACACATCCCAATTATACATTCCAGGCCCCATGATGGAGAGCACTACCTCTTTCCCCTCCACCTCAACCTGAAAAATTAATTTGTTAAGAGTGGAAGCCTCACCGAGCGGTGGTGGCGCATGCCTTTAATCCCAGAACTTGGGAGGCAGAGGCAGGTGAATTTCTGAGTTCGAGGTCAGCCTGGTCTACAAAGTGAGTTCCAGGACAGCCAGGGCTATACAGAGAAACCCTGTCTCGAAAAAAAAAAAAAAAACCAAAAAAATAAAAAGAGTGGAAGCCTCTCCAAAGGACAGAATTAAGTGTGACTGCCCACACAAGCACACTTTCTTCCTAGAGAAAAGGAGAAAACTGAATAGAGAAGAAAAGGGAAGAAGGCAGAAGGCCAACTGAAGGAACAATTTTGGACACCCCACCTCTTCCTTCCTACCTTTTGGGTTAACTGGATAGGAAATAGGGACTAATTCCTGACCTTGTCGCCTGGCTACTGTGTTCCTCAGTGCCTAACTTTTCCTCCAGTGAGACCTAAAATCAAGCACACAGGCAACCCTAGCCTTGGGCCATCTCCAAGCCGTCCCATAACTAGGATGTTTTTCTTCATAGAGCCTTTCGAGAGTTAAAGATTCAGAGAGCTAGCTAAGGGCCCCGAGTGGGTGGAGCCTCTCTCCCGGGCTCCAGCAGCGTAGGAATGTCTAGTGCCTTGCTTATCCCTACCAAAAAGGTAAGGAGCTAGAGGGTGGGGGTTGGGTAGTCACAGAACAGCACACCTATCTCAACCTGGGGATTCTTGCGCTGTGTCCCTGGGAAGTGAAGACTGCTGGGGGCCTGCACACTGGGCTTCAAGCTTGATGTGTCCTTCTTTGTTGTTCTGAACTTCCACAGTAGAGAAGCAGCACCAGAGGCAAGCAGGGTCAGGACGTTTGACTCAACAGGAGGAGAAGGGACTAGGGTTTCTAGTCAGCCTTACACACCTCCTCAGAGCCAGTTGGCTCCTTGCTGCGCCCCTGGCGGCTACTTGGCACAGCACATCAGACAGAGCATTCCATCAACATGAAATCAGAACTAGAGAGAAGGCGACATCCAGCCCCTAAGGGCTGATTACACCTTGATTACACCTGCAACTTAATTACACCTGCAACTCTTCCACTCACAAAAATTATACCGCCTGCACACGTGAGGAGATCCAGTGTAGTGTCCATCTGTCTTCCTCACACACACCTGCCTCAGAGACAGGCACCACTTTCAGAATCACAGGCTGAAGAGGAGCCAATACAGCACGGACTTCACAAGGATTATATTACTTGAAACCTAAGCAAGGTTTTTGCCTGGCTCCAACTCTGATTGATTCCTCCCCACCCCACCCTCCAATGCAAGTGTAATAGGGTGAGAGATGGGCACCTGCAGAGCCAGAAAGCTGGGAGGATAGAAGTGTGACCTGTAAGAAAACCTCAGGGCCAGTGAGACAGTAGATAGTGGGATAGAGACGGTTTCACAGGGCTCTCAAGTCTGAGCAACCATTAAGAAGGCGACATAGAGCCGGGCGTGGTGGTGCACACCTTTAATCCCAGCACTCCAGAGGCAGAGGCAGGCGGATTTCTGAGTTCAAGGCCAGCCAGATCTACAAAATAAGTTCCAGGACAGCCAGGACTATACAGAGAAACCCTGTCTCGAAAAACCAAAAAAACAAAAACAAAAAACAAAAAACTTCTTTCTAGGGCTGGAGAGATGGCTCAGTGGTTAAGAGCACTGACTGCTCTTCTGAAGGTCCTGAGTTCAATTCCCAGCAACCACATGGTGGCTCACAACCATCCGTAATGAGATCTGATGCCTTCTTCTGGAGTGTCTGAAGACAGCTATGGTATTTACATATAATGAAATAAATAAATCTAAAAAAAAAAAAAAACAAAATCAACAACCATTTAAAAAAAAAAAAAAAAAAGAACTTCTTTCTAGATATTGAAGAGCAATAGAAGTCAACTGCTTCGGGCTAAAGTATGAGCCCAAAAATACAGGGCAGATTCTGGTAAAGCTAAGGGGTGAGGCTGTGACAACCGTGGCCTCAGGCTTCTCTGGGATGTTTCACAAACTTCCCTGCTCCAACCCCAAACACTATATAAGAATATGCCTTCCAGAGACAGGGAGAGGCCAGTAGGTTGAAGTAGCAGCGGCAAATGGGGTAGTGTTGAAAGGAACTGTACAATGTCAGTCTCCCTGTGGCCAGCGACAGAGAGAAACCTAGTCAGAGGCTCCAGTGAGAATAGAGGCACCAGAACTAGTTCACACACACAGCACACCACACCACACCCCTTAGAAATTAGGCACTATGTGGCCAGAAACAAGACCTAAGGAACGGAATATTTGACCTTAGGGGCCCCATCACAAATGCAAGACAGTCACCTTAGCTCTGGGATGGGAAGTGACCCCCTACCCCAGCTCTCACACAAACAGAAGTAATTTCTGGGGGAGGCCTTCCCTAACTCAGTTCTGGGGAAGACCGGCTCACTCCAGACCTCACAGCGCTTAGAACACCCTGACAGCTGAGGCTGGAAACTCGGATAAGTGAGATCTGGTTTGGATGCCAGGAGTGCAGCTTAGGCACAGGAATTCCCAAGCTCAGGCTAAAAAGAAATGCCACCCACCTGCAGGTAGCCAACTAACTTGAGGGCCTCTGGGCCTGTAATTAGCAAGTTACAACCCAGAGCTGGCCAAACACGCCCCATAACGGTATAGGAATGTGAGCCCTTTGGGGCCGGGACAGACACTAAAGAGTGTACTCCTTCCTGTTTCCCGTTAGGCACATGGACACTCTGACCTCCCTCTTGGGATGGGCACAAGGGGGTCAGAAACAGAGGCGGCAGCGGCGGCGGTAGCAGTAGCAGCAACAGCAGCAACAGCAGGGGCCGCCACCGTTCCTCCTCGGCCTCCACACTCAGGCCCCAGGACGCACGCGGGCCCGCAGGGGCTTCTAGCACCGAAGGTCCGCTACTGCTCCACTCCTAACAAAGGGGCGTCTGTACCATGGATCCTGAGCGAGCGCCCGGCCCCAGTCCCCCTACCTGTTGCCCCGCAGGCCTTCTCTGGTCCGAGGCCCCAGCCGGGCCCGGATCGCCCGCTCCAGCAGCGCTCGGCCCGCCCTCCGGCAGGCCGGCCGCCATGAGCCGGTGGAGGCCCCGCTCCCTCCGAGCTGCACCCTGAGCCCCCGCGCCCGTCACTGCCCCGCCACCCTCGCGGACCCGCGCACAGACTTACTCGGCGTCCGGTGCAGAGCTGCTCCGGCCCGGGCGCCGCTACTCCGTTTCCCACTTCTAGCGCCCGGCCGGTGCGCACTGACTGGGCCGGGTCCTCTCCTCCCCCTTCCGCTGCCCGCGGCTCCCTCCCTCCTTCCTCCTTTGCCCGCCGAGCCCCGGCGAGCCCAGGCCGAGCCCAGTAGCGGAGCTGAGTTGGGTGTGGGCCGCGGCCGGGCGGGGCCCGGTGCCCGGAACCCTGCGCTGCGCCTATGGAGCGGAGGAGCCCCGACGGGGCGGGTGGCACGTGCCCCGCAGGGCGCCTGGGTCTCTGAGTGGCGCGGTTGCGGCCCACCCGGACATTGGTCAGGGACCCCCTGGTGCTTGAGCCCAGAGCAGTTCAGAGCTGGCTGCCTCTGCCCAACCCCGCGGCCCTGGTGTGGTCGGCGACCTCAGCCCATGATTTACCCCCGGGTTGAATGCTACAATCCCATCGTCCGGCTTCACTGGGCATCAGAGGAAGGGTGCACGCGGAGAAAACCCTGCACAGATCCCGATGCTCCCTACGGTGAGATCCACAATGCCCCCTCCCCCAGCCCTGCTGTTTAGAGTCCTAACAGAGCTACTCAAACCTTTTGTAAAATGTACTCCAGGCTACACTATGGTTAGCCGTGATCAGTTTCGTATTAGAACCTGTTTTCCCTTAAATAGTCCCATAAAATCTATGCCTCAAGAAGAGAGCAGCAGGTTGGAGACATGGCTCAGCGGTTAAGAACACCGACTGCTGTTCTAGAGATACTGAGTTAAATTCCTAGCAACCACATGGTCACTCACAACTATCTGGGATCCCATGCACTCTTCTGGTGCGTCTGAAGACAGCCACATTGTACTCATATAAATTAATAAATAAGGGGACGGATGGGGGGGAGAGAGAGAGAGAAAGCGCCCAGCAGCCTTAACTCCCATCTCCCATACTCCCATTATGGACAGAACTTGACTAAGTTGTCAAGTGACCCTTAACCGGGAGAGTTAAGCTTAGCTTCTTCCATGTAAAAAATGCTTTAAAAACTATCCCCTGGGAAGTGGTGGCGCACTCCTTTAATCCCAGCACTTGGGAGGAAAAGGCAGGCGGATTTCTGAGTTCAAGGCCAGCCTGGTCTACAGAGTGAGTTCCAGGACAGCCAGGGCTACACAGAGAAACCCTGTCTCGAAAAACCAAAAAAAATACAAAACAAAACAAAACCAAAACCCTGCCTGGTGCAATTTCACATCTCATGCCCAAGCACAGTCCCAGCATTTGGGAGACTATGTTTTTTTTTAAACCTTCATAAAATAGTTTTGTTTTTTCTTTTTAAATTTATGTGTGTGAGTGTTTTGCCTGAATGTATGCATGTGTTCCACGAATGTCTGGTGGCCAACAAGGTCAGTGGAGGATATCAGATTCCCTGGAACTGGAGTTATATAAGGTTGTAAGCAGCTATGTGGGTGCTGAGAATCAAACGGGTCCTCTGTAAGTAAGAACATGACAGCTGAGCTGTCTCTCCCGCCTTTGTTATGAACCCAGGTCCTCTGAAGGAGCAGCCTGTGCTCTTAACCGCCGAGCCATCTCTCCAGCCCCGCCGTTTGTCTGTCATCATTAAGCCTGTGCCAGAGGCTTGCCTCACAATGTATGCCTGCCTTCTAGCACCAGGGCTTTGCCTGTGATCTTAGGAAGAGATGTAACCTCACTACTCTAGTGTGAGAGTTTGGCTCTCGATCTTGTCTGTTTGGGGAGTTAGAGAGGCAGTGGATGATTTCCAGCCTGTCTGCCCACTTGGTCCTTGCAGTGAGACCCCAGCACAGATGATACACCACAAAAGCCTGGCTGTCCCCTGCACTCTGCTCTATCCCTCTTCAGTAGCCTTCCTAAAATCTTCTGCAACGCGCACACACATACACCCTCACTTCTTTTTCCAACCAAGTCTGCTGTTTGGGCACTGGCTAACCCTTTTTAACCCCTCCCCACCGTTCTTGATGAATTGTCCCTTTTTCTTTTCTTTTTCTTTTCTTTTCTTTTCTTTTTTTTTTTTTTTTTTAATACTTGGCTTTCCCATGGTTTCCACCAGATACTTCATTTGTTTGTTTGTTTTTTCGAGACAGAGTTTCTCTCTGTGGCCCTGGCTGTCCTGGGATGTATTTTTAATCTTTTTGAGAAAGTATCTCACTATGTTGCCCAGCCCGGTTCCAAACTCAAAATCCTCCTACGGTTTGGATTTTCAGGTGTGAACTAACACACTCAGCTGTACCAGACTTTTTAAATATGTCCTCTGGGTAAGTGCAATTAACTTTAAAAGAGAGGAAGAGAGGAAGAAAGAGAAAACAGAAAGCAGTGGGGAGTTTTGTGGGCAGAGGCAGGATATCGGAGAGTGAGGGCCTGAGAAATGGAGATAAGAAGGTATACAAAAGAGTAAATGGAAGGAGGAGAACCCTGGCCTCCGCCAGCACTGGGGTGCTGTTCCCCACACACTCTCCCTGGCTGGACCAGGAGATTAGAATCACCACGCCTGCCTTTCTAACCCATCCTCCACCCTCAGTTGGCATTGCCATGCCCACAATGCCCCAAGTGTGCCCTGCTTGTGGTGACTCACTTCCTGTGAATAAACTGCTGAGGTGTCCCAAGGCATCGGACAGGCCACGGGGCTAGGTTTAGCTATTTGAACCAGCTCCACGGAAGGCCAACACATGCAACCTAATGGCAAAAAGGAGATTGTAAAACACAGACTCCTGCCTGCCCATCACAGTGACGCACTGTAAATCCCAGCAGAGGCAAGTAGATTTCTAGGAGTTTGAGGCCAGTCTGTTCTACACAGCCAGGGCTACAGAGTAAAACCTGTCTCCAAAAATTAAAAAAAAAAAGATAATAATAATTATATATGTATGTATATGAATGTATTATGTATGTTTACAGACACACACAAACCAAACTCATAAATAAACAAATAAATAACAAGTAAATATGTGGTGGGGAAGGCCTTGAAAGTGAAGAAGAGAAATGAAAGAGAAGCAACATTGATTGGGCGAGGGGGTTGAAGAAGTGCTAAGGAGTCAGCAGGTCAGTCACTGCAGGTCAGTCACGCTGCGCCGCTGCGGACACCCTAAGTCACCCTAAGTCACCTCATCAAGAGATGAAAAAGCTAAAAGCAGCTGGATAGTGGTGGCGCACACCCTTAGTCCCAGCTCCTGAGAGGCAGAGGCAGTCAGGTTTCTGAGTTCAAATCTAGCCTTGTCTACAGAGCAAGTTCCAGGACACCAAAGCTACAACAGAGAGGAAATCCTGTCTCGAAAAAAAGGGAAAAGAGACATTGAAACACCTGGATTCTATTTCAAACTTCGTGGGTGTGGGAAGTCCCTACCCTCCTCAAATCCCTAAGGAAGGATCAGAGGAAATTGCTGAGATGTCCACCAAGTTTATAATCCTAAAATGTAGTGCAGGAGGTTTACAGGTGATTGGTAAATCTGAAAACAGCCTGTCTGTTCCTAGTGTGTAATAAGACTGAAAGGGGTGAAACTCCACTCAGGTTTCGGCAGAGCCGCTGTAGATGTGCCACACACACTCCTCAGGACTCAAGCAGGGTTTGCTTCTGCCATGTGACTATCTGGGTGACTTTAGAGTTCAGACTTCTCCGAATTTAGAGAACTTGCTGGTTCTTGCTAGTGGTCCCTTGGGAAGCTTTGGCCAGGGCTAACAGATGCCCTCCCCTTCCTCCCTCCTTCCCTTTCACAGTGTGCTGCTTGGTATGGGGAGCCAGAATCAATTCTGAAGAGTCAGAAGGAGAGGCCCCATGTGCACTGCGTTACATTGCCATTCCCAGCATCTCCAAAGCAACGGTCTCCGTCTTCCAGTTGTGTGTGCTTATCTCCTTGAGACTTCTTCAGTCTCCATCTTCCAGTTGTGTGTGCTTATCTATCTCCTTGAGACTTCTTCTTTTTTAATTAAAGGTTTATTTATTTTTATATGTGTGTGTACATTGTTGCTATCATCAGACACCCCAGAAGAGGGCATCAGATCCCATTACAGATGGTTGTGCGCCACCATGTGGTTTCTGGGAATTGAACTCAGGACCTCTGGGAGAGCAGTCAGTGCTCTTAACTGCTGAGCCATCTCTCCAGCCCTTCCTGAGACTTATTGTTATCTTAGCTACTCACCAAGTCCATTCTGGAACCTGTCCAAGTCCATTCTCAGGATGCTGTACTTCTGACCACTGGGTTATGAGACACGTTCAGGTGGAGTCAGGTACTTCAAGTGTCCTGTCCCTATGTGATTCCTTAGTAAATACTCTTAGTGGTTACTCATGCCCTCTTGTGGCACAATTGGGGAACGGCAGGGAAAAATTGAAGCTGGCCAAGATTGGACTTCACAATCTAGAAGCAACAGTTACTAGTACGAAATAAGATAGTAACAATACTTTGTTGTCCTATGTTAACATTTTGACATTCATACATAATACTCCATGGCAAGCACTTTTCTAGTTGTTTTATCTGTATTTGGAGGTGGGATGCTAAGGATTGAATCTGAGCCTCGTCCTTGTAAGGCAATGGCTCTCTGCCCCTGAACTACATACATCTCCACCCCTCTATATATTTATCTAATTCTTAACACAATCTATAACATAAACGCTTGTGGTGGTTTGAAAGAAAATGTCCCCGGTTGGCTCATAGGGTGTGGCACTACTAAGAAGTGCATCCTTGTTGGAGGAAGTATATCACTAGGGGATGGGCTTGGAGATCTCAGAAGCACAAACCAGGATTAGTGGCTCATATATCTTTTCCTGCTGCCTGCAGATCAAGACAAAATTCTCAGATCTTTCTTCAGCACCATGTCTGTCTGCATGCTGCCATGATTATAATAGACTACACCTCTGAAACTAAAAGCAAGCCCCAATTGTGTGTTTTTCTTTTTGCGTTGCCATAATTGTGATGTCTCTTCACAAGCAATAGAGACCTTACCTAAGACAACAGACTTTTTAAAAAAGATTTATTATTATTATTATTATATGTAAGTACACTGTAGCTGTCTTCAGACACTCCAGAAGAGGGAGTCAGATCTCCTTACAGATGGTTGTGAGCCACCATGTGGTTGCTGGGATTTGGACTCAGGACCTTTGGAAGAGCAGTCGGGTGCTCTTACCCGCTGAGCCATTTCTCCAGCCCCAGACATGTTTCTTTTTTCTTTTATTTTTTGGGTTTTTTGTTTTGTTTTGTTTGTTTGTTTGTTTGTTTTGTTTTACTTTAACTTTATAAGTGTTTCACTTGTATGAATGTGTGAGAACCACGTGTGCTTGCTTGGTGCCTGGAGAGGCCAGAAGGCATGGGGTCTCCTGGTACTGGAGTTTTAGATGACTGTAAATAATCATGCGGGATTTACCCAGGGTAAATGGAGACTGAACCCAGGTCTTCTGAAAGAGCAGCCAGTGCTCTTAACCATCTCTCCAGTGCCCCTGCCTCCTGTCTCTGTTCTCTGATAGGGAAACTAAGCACAGGAAGGTTCTGCACCTGTCCAGACCATGCAGAAAATGAGAATCCTGACTCTGGGAAGTCTAGCCCCACAGGCGTTCAGCCTCGGCCACAGTGCAGAGATTAAGCCCTATCTGGCGGTTGTGAGATAGAACTCGAGATATTGCCATTAGAAAAGAATTTCGGGTAAACAATAAATAACGTTATCAGAAGTAATCACATTAAATATTTGGGTCATACTTATACCAACAAATTATTCATTGTTTACCTGAAGTAACTTAATTGAGAGTTGTATATTTTCATTTACTTAATCTATCACCCCTAATATACAAGGTGATTCTATGCTGCTATTGGCCATACACACATTGCTTCATTTATTACGTCAGATGCCCCAGCCTCTTGTCTCCTCAGCCCTGAAGTTTCTATCACCTTTTTCTTTCTTTTTTCTTTTTTAAGACTTGTTTATTTATTTCATGTATGTGAGTACACTGTAGCTGTCTTCAGACACACCAGAAGAGGGCATTAGATTCCATTACAGATGGTTGTGAGCCACCATGTAGTTGCTGGAAATTGAACTCAGGACCTCTGGAAGAGCAGTCAGTGCTCTTAACCATTGAACCATCTGTCCAGCCCCTGTACCACGCTGTTCATGTAGAGATGATGAAATGTCTAGCTAAGACTACAGAATGTAACAAGTGGCAGAGCCGGGGTTAAAGGCTCGTACCCATAAATCTTAGCACTTGAAGCTAAGGTTAGGCAATTGTGAGCTCAAGGCCAGCCTGGGCTTCATCATGAGTTCCCGGCTAGTCTGGGCTATAGAATAAAGCCCTGTGCCTTCCCACAAACAAAGGAGCTCAGTAAGAATGGGCATTGCCAGCAACCCTGATTGCCTGAGTGTCATGTGTTGTCCTTAGAACAGCTCAAGCTGAAAGCACCACTCCCTTGGGCTCCCTTCCTTGTGCGCATTCACAGTAAAGAATTCTTTAAAAATTAGATATTGCAGCTGGGCGTGGTGGTGCACGCCTTTAATCCCAGCACTTGGGAGGCAGAGGCAGGCAGATTCCTGAGTTCAAGGCCAGCCTGGTCTACAAAGTGAGTTCCAGGACAGCCAGGGCTATACAGAGAAACCCTGTCTTGAAAAACAAAACAAAAAATTATATATTGCTGGGTGTGCTGCCCTCACCTTCACTTCCAGTGCTTGGGGGGCAGAGACGAGTGGATCTCTGAGTTCAAGGCCAGCCTGGTCTACAGAATGTGTTCCAAGACAGCCAAAGCTACACAGAGAAACCTGTCTCAAACAAAAACAACAGCTACTACTACTACTATTAGTAACAACAACAACAATAATAATGTGAAAAAAATAATTAAGTTAATAAAATAAAATAAAAATTAGAGACTGAGCCAGGCAGTGATGGTGCGTGCCTTTAATCCCAGCACTTGGGAGGCAGAGGCAGGCGGATTTCTGAGTTCGAGGCCAGCCTGGTCTACAAAGTGAGTTCCAGGACAGCCAGGGCTATATAGAGAAACCCTGTCTCAAAAAAAAAAAAAAAAAAAAAAAAAAAAAAAAAAAATTAGAGACTGATCATGGGTCCTCTGGTTTTAAAACTGGAATATGTTTTCCACTTTAGTGAGGAAGAAATTCAGAATATGGTTGCCACAATGGAGGCCTTTATTCCCAGTGTCCCCAAACTTGTTTGCAGGACAGCAGTGGATAATGCTGTAACACTCTCCTTCCAGGGTTCTTGGAGATCAAGGAGATCTGGATTTAGAGAGTTACAGAGGTCCGGAGACAGGAAAAAGATTGCTCCCCAAACCCTATGGAGCCAGCCCCGATGCTTTCTCAGCTGCCTGGGGTCCCTGTGGCTGAGAGGGACTGTGCACCTGCTGCTCTGTGCTGACAGCCTCAGGCTCTGCTGTTGGGATTGTATCACTTGCAACCCAAGCAGTCAGGGGACATTGACTGCTAAAAGGCGACAGGAGTCTGAGAAATCCAGGCCCCAGGAGCCTCTTCCATTTGCTGGCTGCTTTGGGAGTACAGTGCTCCCAGGGTTTCGAGCTGTAACCGGTCTGCAGGGAAACACCCTCTCTGCATTTTTCTCTTTTGACTCTAGGTCTTTTCCAACCCCTGATTACCTGTGCCCTTCCTCCTCACAGATATAAACAGTCCTCTTGCCTCCCCACCCATGCTGGCTGACTTTCCTAAGGCAAAAAAAAAAAAAAAAAAAAAAAAAAAAATCACTGGAGCTTATGGGCCAGGACCCCCCGTGGGGTGCAGGCTGGGGTGCCCTGATGGTATGTGTCCCAACAGGTTCTTCTCTATCAACCTTGAAATCAGCCTGGAGCCTGTCTGACCTGCATTCCCCTTAACCCCCCCCCTCCCTTTTTACCCCCAGGGAGCTGGAGCCAGTGGTAGAGCCAGGTCAGAAGTAGGACTCAAGAGACAAGGTGTCTGTGGTCCCAACCTGGCCCCACAGGGAAGGCAGCGCACAAAGCCTTCTGTGTCCTGGGCTGGGCTGAGAGGTTGAGAGTTCACTTGCGTGGGTTCAGGGCCAGTTCCTGGGAGGAGAGATGCTAGGCAGGGAGGTGTTTGTTTGCTTGTAGACCCTGTACAGCCTGGTCCTCTCCCACGTCTGGGAGGGGCCAGAGTTGGAGACAACAGCTGGGCTGGTCTTCAAGAGAGAGGTCATCTGACTGACTGCTCAACCTAGGCTGTCCACTCCTCCTCTTCTCTGCCCGGCTACTCCGGAGCTGGTGCCTTCACGACGCTGAACCATAACACCCATCTTATTTTCAGCACCTTTCAGGTAAGTTCTGGAACTGAGCCCTCATCTGGGGACGGGAGAACTCACTGATGGTGGGAGAAGTGGGTATGTCCAGCATGACAGCTGCTAGCTTCTGTCCAAGCACAAGGACAGCCCAGATTACACCTGCTGACCAAAGGATCCCATCTGAGATTCCCCCACCCCCAGGATGGGGGCGGGGGTGTCTGGGAGGGGCAGACAGGTAGGAAGCTGATTTGCAGGTTACCTGTGGGGGAGAGAATGTGATAAGGAGCTGTCTTGCACCTGTTCCCATCATTGTCACCTCACCCCAGCTGCCTGAAGAGCCAGGCCAGGGAAGGGAGGAGGAACTTGAGCCTCAGAGGGCATCACCTCAGACTAAGGGTTCAGGGGACCTGGAGTGGGGGGAACTGGTTGGTGAGTGCTGGTTCCTACAGCCTCCCTAGCCCATCTTGGCTTACTAGAAGAAGGTGAAAGCCAGAAGCTAAGTCCTTCCTCTCGCCTTCCTCTTCTCTTGAGCCTGTGCACTAGTTCTGTAACTTATTATTTATTTGTCTGTTTATTTTCTGCAACACAGGAAAGGAATGCGTTGAGAAAGTCCAGGCCCCAGATAAGAGGCCATCAACATACCCAAGTGGAACATTCCCCTCAGCTAACTCCTGTTTCCTTCCTCAGGGAAGCCAGCTGCACCATGTCTGCGAGCTGTGGACCACTGGGAACATCTCTGACTCAGGAGATCCTCAGCTCCCTGGGTCTTGCCGACAAGGTATGGGCTGTTGGGACTTCAGAAATGTATTTATGTTCTCAGTAGTATTGGTGATTTAATTCTCTGGGCCACACTTGCCAGGTTAGTGCTCTCCCACTGAGCCACATCTCCAACCCCAACAATAAATTTTAATGTGTCAACTTAAAGGCCAGAAGATGCTGGGGGAACAGGAAAGTGGAAATGGCTGTGGAGAGATAGCTCAGCTGGGTAAAAAAGCCTTGATGAGCAGAGATCAATCCCTAGGACCCAAATGGAAGGAGATAACCTTGGTTGTTCTCTGATCTCCCATGCACAAACCCAACAAATGAACAAAGTGGAAGGAAGAGGTGGGTAGACTCACTCCTCATGACGCCATGATCTCCTGCTCTTACAGACCGCAGCCTGGGGGACCCTGGGCACCCTCAGGACGTTCTTGAGTTTCAGTGTGGACAAGGATGTACAAAGACTGCTGAAGGCTATCGCAGGCCAAGGTAAGCTCATGCCCTGGTTGTTTAGGGTTTACCTTTCATTGTTGATCTGTTATTTATTTATTTAATTTACAGATAGAGTCTTATTTGTAACCTAGTAGCCTGGAACTTACTGTGGAGACCAGGCTGGTCTACAGATCCACTTGCATCTGCTTCCCTAATGTGGGATTAAGGGTACACACTACCACACCTGACAGGGCCTCACTCTGCATCTCAAACTGACTTCAAATTTGCAGTAATCCTCCTGCAGCAGTTTCCCAAGAGCTGGGATTATAGGCAAGAGCCGGCATGCACAACTGCTGGTTTGCCTTTTTTCTCTTTCTTTCTCACTCTCTTTTTAAATCTTTATTATAATTCTTTTATTATATGCATATGGGTGTTTTGCCTGCATGTATGTCTGTGCACCACAAGCATGCCTGGTGCCTTCAGAGGCCAGAAGAACCTGCCAGGACCCCTGGAACTGGAGTTTCTGATGGTTGTGAGTTAGCATGGGGATGCTGGGAATTGAACTTGGGTCCCCTGGAAGAGCATCTCTCCAGACCCAGGTTTACTTTCTCATAAACAATCTCTATAGGTCAGGAAGGAAGAGGGGCAGCCAGATGGCTCAGGGGTTAAGGCCCCTGCTGCCAAGACTTGAGTTCAATCCTGGGAACCTCATGGGAGAAGGAGAGAACTAAATCTCAGGGCTTGTCCTCTGACCTCACACATGCTAAGGCAAGCACATGTGCCTACCACTTACACAGTAAACAAGTAAACAAACAAACAAATATGTTTTTTAAAAAGTCTTTTTAAGGATCCAGGAAGGAGGAGCTAGCCATGTTCTGGGTGTGCCCATGGAGCCTGATTCCAGCACGTAGTTCTGTGCTGATGTCATAGTCTCCCTCACAACACCGTGGGAGCTCAGGCTTATTACCCCATTCTGCTCATGAGGAAACTGGGGCTCAGAGAGATTAGGAGGCTCGCCCAAGGTCACACAGCTTATAATAGATCCTGGACTCTAAGCCAAAGGAGTGGATCCACCCAAAAAGCCCTTTTACATTTTTTAAAAAGATTTATTTATTTATTATATGTAAGTATACTGTAGCTGTCTTCAGACACACTAGAAGAGGGCATCAGATGTTGTTATGGATGGTTGTGAGCCATGTGACTGCTGGGATTTGAACTCAAGACCTTCAGAAGAGAAGCCAGTGCTCTTAATCGCTGAGCCATCTCTCCAGCCCGCCCTTTAACATTTTTATTTCATTAATTTACGGTTCTCTCTTTCTTTCTTTCTTTCTCTCTTTCTTTCTTTCTTTCTTTCTTTCTTTCTTTCTTTCTTTCTTTCTTTCTTTCTTGTTGTTGTTGTTGTTGTTTTTTCAAGACAGGGTTTCTCTGTGTAGCCCTGGCTGTCCTGGAACTCTTTGTAGACCAGGCTGGCCTCGAACTCAGAAATCCACCTGCCTCTGCCTCCCAAGTGCTGGGATTAAAGGCGTGCACTTTTTTTCTTTCTTTATGTTCTTTTTTTTTTTTTTAAAGATTTATTTACTTATTTATTATATGTAAGTACACTGTAGCTGTCCTCAGACACTCCAGAAGAGGGCGTCAGATCTCGTTACGGATGGTTTTGAGCCACCATGTGGTTGCTGGGATTTGAACTCAGGACCTTCGGAAGAGCAGTCAGTGCTCTTACCCGCTGAGCCATCTCACCAGCCCCTTTTCTTTCTTAAACCATTATATTAGGACAATTTTAGACCTGAATTAGAATTTGAGTAAGATCTATTTATTCATTCATTTCCTTCCTTTCTTTTCCTTTCCTTCTTTCTGTGCGTGTGTGTGTTTTGTTTTTCAACACAGGTTTCCCTGTGTAGTCCTGGCTGTCCTGGAACTCACTCTGTAGACCAAGCTGGTTTCAAACTCAGAGATCTGCCTGCCTCTGTCTCCTGAGTGCTGGGACTAAAGGCATGTGCTGCCACCACCACCGCCACCAACACCAGCTGCTTTCTTGGCTTGCTTTCTTCCTTTCCTTTCCTCTCCTCTCCTCTCCTCTCCTCTCCTCTCCTCTCCTCTCCTCTCCTCTCCTCTCCTCTCCTTTCCTTTCCTCATGGAATCCAGGCTAGCATCAAGCTCACTGTGTACCTAATAACTGACTCCTCATCCTCTTCCTTCCACCTCTCAGGTGCTGAGAATTACAGGTATGTGTCATCACACCCAGCTTTCCATGACATTTTATTTTATTTTATTTTTTAAAAGATTTATTTACTATTATACGTAAGTTCACTGTAGCTGACTTCAGACAAACCAGAAGAGGGAGTCAGATCTCATTATGGGTAGTTGTGAGCCACCATGTGGTTGCTGGGATTTGAACTCAGGACCTTCAGAAGAGCCAGTCAGTGCTCTTACCTGCTGAGCCATCTCACCAGCCCTCCACGACATTTTAAAAGACTTATTATTTACTTGAGTGTGTGCATGTGTGTATATGTGTACTTGTGAGGATAGTGCCCATGGAGGTCAGAGGATGCTGGATCCCCTGGAGCTGGAGTTACAGGTGGTTATCAGCCACCTGATGAGGGTGCTGACTGAGTCCTCTGAAAAAGCACTACATGTTCTTCATCTCTGGCCATCTCTCCAGCACTTTAAACGGAGTTTCTGACATTTTCTTATCATCTCCTTTGAGAACAGATGGAAGTTGGGGTGAGATAGTCCCAGTACTCCCTCCCCTTCCCTAGACCTAATTCTCTTCCCTGAGGAGCTGGGAATTCATGATCGTGAACTCTGTGGCTGCAACCTGGTTTTCTCTTGGTTTAGGTGTGGACTATGATACCATTGTGGATGTACTGACCAATCGGAGCAGAGAGCAAAGACAGCTCATTTCTCGAGCCTTTCAAGAGCGCACCAAACAGGTGTGAGCACTGACATCCTGTGAGCTGTGGACAGGGTGGGGACCCCTTGGAGGACTTGAGATCCAGCCACATCCTGCTCCTCCCTCCTGGCTAGTCAGGGACTTGGGAGTCAAACCTGGGATTAAAAAAAAAAAAATCAAAGCTTCCCATGATTTTGGGGCCTTCCTTGACCTATATCTCTATCTGTCTGGGGTCCGCTTCTGCAGGATCTATTGAAGTCCTTGCAGGCAGCGCTCTCTGGCAATCTGGAGAAAATCGTGGTGGCTCTCCTACAGCCTGCAGCCCAATTTGATGCCCAGGAACTGAGGACAGCCTTGAAGGTAGCGGGAGAGGACAACTGCCCTGGTGTCTGGGGTCCAAGAACTCCAACGGAGAGAGGAAGAAGCACAGTTAGTTGACTGGCCTTGACCTCTGCAGAGAGTAGGCCTAGAGGCCCCCTTGATCCTGTGATGACCCTTAGACAGAGAAGTGGCTAGTGCCAGCTCTCCAGCACTGTCTACCATCTTGCTGAGCTAAGGACATGGAGGCTCAGTGTCACGTGGCCTCATAATTTCTTACAGACCTCTGGTTCTGCTGAGGATGTAGCCTTGGAAATCCTGGCCACCCGAGCAGCGCCCGGACTGCAGGCATGCCTGGCAGTATATAAGCATGGTAAGCATGCAATGGGGCAAGGGGTCCCCGAGAGCTGAGTGGGACAGTCCACTACTCTCCTACAGTCCCTGAAGGTCGGGGACAACCCCCCCCCCCCCAGTGCCTCAGTCTCCCCAGGGGATAGAGCCACATGTGATCATTAAAGGAGGAGAAACAGTGATTAACTCAGTCTGGAGCCCCAGGGCAAATTTCACAGTAATGACATTAGGCGCCATAACAGTCCCCTTGCTGTCCCTACCATCAAACCACATCCCAAGGTTGCAGCCTGGGGGATAGGTGTACCTTTTTAAAGATATGCTGGCCCTGCCTGCCACAAACCTCACCTACTAATCTGTAAACAGCCTTTCCCACCCTCCTCTCCTCACCACACCACCTTTTTCTGTCCCCCACCACCCCCACCCCACACCCCCCTGACTGCATAGATCCATGTAGATGAGATAGTGTGAATTCATGATTCTCAGCCCCCCAGTGCTGGGCTTGCAAGCATGGCTGACATTTTGTTTCTCTCTTCCTTCTTCCCCTTTTTTTTTTCTGGATTGAACCCAAGGTTTCAGCACATACTACATACATACATACATATATACATACATACATACATACATACATACATACATACTACAGTCTTCATTTTTCTGTTCTCCCCATTCCCAATCACTCTCTGCTTCATACACTGCCCACATCACTTCTTGGACATTGATTAGAGGATAAGACCTAATCAGCTTGCTTCATATTCTGGGATTTCCTAACTCTGATTCCTGCTGCTTGGCTGCTTGGTTCCTTTTTCTAACCTCCTTGGGCAACTGGCTCCATACACTTATAAAAACATAAATCTTAAAAAAAAAAAAAGAGGAGGCCATTAGGGTCCATAGGTCAGGTGCTTGGCAAGTCCCAGAGCTATCTACCCCAAGACAATCAGGAACCAAAAAGCTCTGCCTCTCCCCCAGACTTCCAGGTGGAGGCTGAGGAAGATATCAGGACTGAGACCAATGGTATCCTGCAGGACCTGCTTCTGGCCCTGAGCAAGGTGAGGCTTGGCCTGAAAGGGATTTGTGTTCCTCAGCTGCGCATGGGTCAGACGAGGGAGCTCTGTTGTCCTGTGACAGACAGGGAGAGCTTCGGAGAGGCCAGGGTCTGAGCAAAACTCTGGCCTTCCAAGAGTTCTGAGAACGGTGTCTCCTCTTAGGGGGACCGTGAGAGCTATTCTGGAATTATTGATTACAACTTGGAAGAACAAGATGTCCGGGTGAGCAGGACTTCAGAGTTTGTATGTAGACTTTGTAGACTCCCTCCTTGATCATGTCCTAGGGTCCAGACCCCATGTACCTATCTGTACTGCAAACCTCTTCTGCCTTCTGCTGGTAGAGTCTCCTCTTGTGGACTCTGGATCAAGTAAGTCTCCTTAGATCTTATCTTTAGGGATTAGTTCCTTGTGAGAGCAGCTGAGCAGAGCCCCTTTCTTTTTCTTTTCCTTTTGTTTTTTGTTTGTTTGTTTTTGTTTTGTGTGTGTGTGTAGCCCTGGCTGTCCTGGAACTCACTCTGTAGACCAGCCTGGCCTTGAACTCAGAGATCCATCTGCCTCTACCACCCAATGCTGGGATTAAACTATCCTTTTTCACCTTCAGCCCTATTTCCTTCATCACAACAGACTTTTGGGGACACCCTAACTGTGGCTTCCAGGTTACAATGGTCCTCACTCACCGGTCCCTTCCTCTTCCCCAGGCACTTCAGCAGGCTGGAGAATCCAGTACAGCAGGGCAATGGGTCCTGCTCCTTACACAACGCAGTCCTGAACACCTCATCCGAGGTACCCAAGCTTCCATATCCCCACCCAGCTTCCTCTATCTACTGATGAGTGTGGCGGGTCACCATTCTCTGTGGTAAGTAATAGTCCCACATACCAATTGACCTCTCTAACCACTCCCCACACATACCAAAAGTGTTTGATCAGTACCGGAGATGCACTGGCCAGGAACTGGAGGATGCTATCCGGAACTGTTTCCATGGAGATGCCCAGCTGGCTCTGATCAGCCTAGGTAGGCACCTGCTCAGGATGTATGGGGTTTTACCGAGACGGAAAGCTGTGGCCCTGACATGGCTCTCTGTCCTCCCACCTTTGCCTATAGCTTCCATGTTGAGAAACACAGCGCTGTACTTTGCTAACAAACTCCACCAAGCCCTTCAGGTAAGAGGTGCTCTGCTCCTTCCCTGCCCTGTTGCTCGCTAGCCTTTTCCACTTTGTGGGTTCTTCTTTTTCACCTTTCTCCGACTCTCTTCCACCGTTTTCAACCCCCTAACATGAGATAAGAGAAAAGGAGATTCCTGAATAAAGTCAGAGGTCGCAAAGGGGGTGACATTATGTTAGACTACTTCCTGCTGATTAGGGGGTCGATGGAGTTCCTCGTAGCAAGTTTGATGTTCCCCATCAGGATATCTAATTTCTTGTTTCTTCTTTGCACATGACTACTTAACAAACCTAGACCAACAGCAACCAACCAACAGCCCGCCCGCCTTGTGGGGGCTCCAGCATTTATGTACCCCCTGAAATGTCTCCAGAATTCCAAACATCACACAACCACAGGAAACTCCCTGCAGTTGGCAAAATGCCCTCGCCAGAGCAGGAGGCAAATCAGTCAGCTGCTGTGGACAAACCTGAAGCAGCCCCGTACCCACACCTGGGATTAAAATGAAAACACATTCTTAAAACATTTCTGTGTTTTCCAAAGAACCCAAAACTCCCGTTGATACTGTGCTGCCCTTCAGAACCTACCGTAGAACCCACAAGCTACCCCCACCCCATGTTCACAGATTGTCTTGTAATAGGTAGAGGAGTGTGCTTTGTTTCTTTTGTTTTTTGTTTTGTTTTGGTTTTTCAAGACAGGGTTTCTCTGTATAGCCCTGGCTGTCCTGGAACTCACTTTGTAGATCAGGCTGGCCTCGAACTCAGAAATCCACCTGCCTCTGCCTCCCGAGTGCTGGGATTAAAGGCGTGCGCCATCACTGCCTGGCTAGGAGTGTGCTTTGTTAGAACTTAGTTGAACCCACAAGGCGCTGAAGCCAAGGTCTGCCTTGATTGCTACACATCAAAACCTTTGTCTAGTATGGCTGCTGTCAGAGGTGAAGGTAACACTCTGCACAGTGGGTTCCCAACCTTCCTGACCTGTGACCCTTTATACAGTCCCTCATGTTGTGATGACCCCAACTACAAAATTATTTTCATTGCTAGTTCATAACTGTAATTTTGCTACTGTTATAAATCGTAGTGTAAATATCTGATATGCATGTAGCCCCTGCAAAAGGGGTCGCAACCCACAGGCTGAGAACTGCTGCTTTAGAAAGAATACTAGGTAGCATGACGATGACGCCCTGTAATCCCAGCACTCAGGAGGCGGGATACAGAGTCAGGTTCAGGAAAGCCAAGATTACACAGAAACCTTGTTTTGAAAAAACCCAAGAAATAAATAGATCCAGCCAGTGTGGAGAAAGGAGAACCAGGGTGCTGAAGACATTACCATCTCTTTGTTTTTCTTCTTTTTTTGTCTAATCCAACAAGGACAGTGTGTGTGTTTGTGTGTGTGTGTGTGTGTGTGTGTGTATTTAAAGGAACCTTTAATCCCAGCATTTGGAAGGCAGAGACAGGCAGTGGATCTCTGTATTTGAGGCCAGCCTGGTCTACAGGGTAAGTTTTAGGCCAGCCAGGACTATATAGCAAAACACTATCTCAGAAAAACAACAATAAAACCAAAACCAAGAAAGTAAGTAAATAAATAAATAAAAAAGAGGAGGCTGGAGAGATGGCTCAGAGGTTAAGAGTACTGACTACTTACTCTTCCAGTGACCTGAGTTCAATTCCCTGCACCCACATAGCAGTTTATTACTGTAACTCCAAGATCTGACACCCTCATACAGACATAAATGCAGGCAAAACACCAATGCACATAAAGATAAACACAATTTAGAAGGGCTGTGTAATACAGGAAAGGCTAGTGCCATCACACTCTGGTAGACAGAGAAGCCTTTAGCACCATGCCCTACTGATGACTGTTCAAAGGACAGCCTGTATTCGCTCTTGCTCAATCATCGAGATAGCCATCTTGACAACAGATTGTTATACCCAGAAAGCCTGGCTCCTGAGTCAAATCCAGGATTCGTTCGAAGACCCGTGCTTATCTGAGTTCCTGATGTAAAGTCAAGTGTGTAGGCTGGGAGGAGCTTAGTGGCACAGTACTTGTTTAGCCTGTAGAGCACACACATGAAAGGAAGCTAACGCGTGTCCTAGTATATTGGGATTGTGAGACTCACATTCTTGGATATAAATGTCAGAACCTATCCTGCTAGCCAGGAGACATACACTTGCAATCCCAGCATCTGAGAAGTAGAAGCAAGAAGATCAAGAGTTGGAGGCTTGTCCGGCATGGTGGCCCACACCTCAAATCCAGTCTAGAAGCAGAGGGAAGTGAATCTCTGTCTTTGAGTTCAAGGCCAGACAGTCACCTGATGAGATCTATCTCAAAACTCAGCTAGATATCGAGTTCAAGGTCAGTCTAGGGTACATGAGACACTGTCTCCAAAACAAAAACCTGGGGTGGAGAGATGGCTCAGTGGTTAAGGGTTTCAGGCTCTTCCAGAGGACCTGCGTTTGATTCCCAGCACCCATGTCCGGCAGTTCACCACAGCTCTAGGAGATATGAAGCCCTCCCTCCAAAGGCATCTATACACACTTGACATAGCCTCACACAGACACACATTCACATAAAACCAAATGTTGGGCTGTAAATGGCTGACACATTTAGTCCCAGCATTCAGATCAGAGTTTGAGGCCAGGCAGTGATACACAGTGAGAGGACTTTGGCTCCTTTATTGCCTCTTCTACCCTTCCTCTGCTTCCTTCCTCTGCTTCCTGCCCACCCTCTGTTCTTAGTGAGAATACCCCTCGCTGCCTGCCACATGCTCCCCACCCAGTGTGTTTCTTTACTAGGAAACTGAGCCTAATTTCCAAGTGCTGACGCGGGTCCTTATCTCCCGAAGCGAGAGTGACCTTCTAAGCATTCGGGCTGAGTTCAAGAAGAAATTTGGGAAGTCTCTCTATTCTTCTCTTCAGGTAAAACCTAGCTATTTTTTTCCCCTTCAAGACAGGGTTTCTCTGTGTAGCCCTGGCTGTCCTGGAACTCACTCTGTAGACCAGGCTGACCTCGAACCCAGAGATCCGCTTGCCTCTGCCTCCCAAGTGCTGGGATTAAAGGCGTGCGCCACCACTGCCTGACTAAACTTAGCTACTTCTTACCCTAGCATCCTAGCTCTTCCCTCCACCCCCTTTCCTTCCATTGAGTGTGGGACTCCAGGCATGAGAGAGAGAGAGAGAGAGAGAGAGAGAGAGTATCTTTCCTTGAGGATGAGCTATGTATCAGCAGGAGGTGAGGTTAGACTGTTTGGTGGAGGAGGTGGCAATAATGAGTTTTTCTAACACTCATTCCCTTACCTGCAGGATGTAGTCAGAGGGGATTGTCGTTCAGCACTACTGGCCCTGTGTAGAGCTGAAGATATCTGAGACCTTCCTGACCCACCCTGACGCGACACTCGAAACCGCTGAGATTCCCATATTTGGTTGAAAACATGGAAGAACCCCAAGGAACACCATGCACCCTGGCCTCCTCTCGAGGCTGGACCTCTGAGTTCCTTTGGATTTCCCTCTTCTCAGACTGGCATCTTCCAGCTCCATTCTAGAGAGGAGTAACGGGAGTTCTCTGACAGTCTCTGCCCTGCTCAATCCCTCCTAAGGCCAGAACATCTCCCTGGGAGTCAAATGTTTTGGCAGTTCACCATCTTTTTGTTTCCTGGTTAAAGTCTGGGTGGAGGAGGCCATGGATCAGGAGGAGGCCATGGAGTTGAGGTGCCTTTGAAGTATGCTCAGCCATTCAACAGGAATCCTGTTTTTACCCCAGTACTGCACTTAACAGTTACCAACACACCCCACTCCTGGATCTTCTCCCCAGGAAATCTCACGTAATTAAGAACAGTAAAAAGAAAGAGCGGAAGAGCCAACATTTGGGTTCCCCCTGCTGGCTCTGTGAGAAATGACAGGCAACCTGTCGCCTCCCTGGCTCCTCCCCTGTTCACATTCCTCAACCGGGTCAAATATTTTACTCCCCTGCTCCAAGGTAGGAACGCAAATCTCAGGAAAGAAGTTTTATTTCCAAACCTCTAGGAAGGCATTAAAAATAATAAAGATAGAAACTCAAACCAAACCCTAAAACAAAGACGGCAGGGTCTGTGGGGTAGCCCAGGAGCAAACAGGCAGGGACACAAGAGAGATGCTTTCCAGATAGGTGTCTTGACCAGCAAGCAGCCTGGGTCCATGTATCCACGGGACTATTCCAGGAAAGGGGGTGGGGCACCAGAGATTTTCACCCACCCACACCTATGTGGCCTTGGAAGAGAGGAAGAGAAGATAGCAGTACAAGGGCAAAGATGGTACCAAGTCTGACCTTGGCACCTATTGTCTGTTCTGATCCCCAACAGTGCATATAGGTTATTCTCTGTGTCTCAGGGATTGAGATGGGGTGGGATCCTGCAAGTCACAGCCTGAGCTGGCTGTAGGGGGCAGAGTCAGAGCAGAACACAGTCTGACTCAGTCTTTGACCTCTGCCGCCGCTCTCCAGCTGGACGTCCAGATGTGGCTCCTCTCCCCTGTGTGAGATTTAGCAATTAGTTATCCAATAACCTTGGGAGAGGTCACAGACATGGGGGTTCAAAACCAAAGGTAGCACAGGTTATGAGGGGAAACTTTCCAGAGACCTGTGCAGAGACCTTATGCATTCCACACCAGGCCAGTCCGTGCCCCATACAGAAACAGTACACACTCCATGCCAGGTCAAGTCAGCTCCCTTGCCGACCAAAGAAGGGCACGCTCACCTGGGGCGAAGGAGCCCTTGTTCGCACAGGTTGAACTGCTTGCTGTTGTTGATACTCTTCTTGTTGAAGTTGTTGGGCCAGTTCCAGGTCACTGAGGCCCAACGTGCCTTGTGGCTGCTGCTGCTGCTGCAGGGATAAGGCAATAAGGTAGTCCTAGGGATAAAACAAGTCACGAGTGGACTAAGACCAGAAGGACAGAGATTCAGGCCAAACTTCCAAACCAGCTTTCCTTCAGATACTCCCTCTAGTAAAACACATAGTCAAATACGTTATCTGTCTGCCAGAAAATCCATCACCCCAAGCAAGGAAATGACTTCTGGATAACATGAACAGGCAGGAGTGTGGGACAGGCTCCAGCCAAAATAATGCATGCAGTTCCCGTATAGAAAACAGCTTCGATTCCAATGGATTCTGTGCCATTCCAAGAGGCCCCACACACCTGGTCCACTTGCAGCTGCTTCTCTGGAGAGCCACCCCCACCTTCTGCTCCATGGCTTTTGCCTAGGGAATGACTTAGGTGGAAGTCCGAGTCACAAAAGCAGCTGTCACCATCCACGTTATGCAAGCTCTCCCATACCACCTGCTCCTCCTGTAGAAAACCTTGGTCAGTGACCAGTAGGTACAGGTGACTCTGCAAAAGGGAGAGACAGCCAGAGCCGGAAGTTAGCTGAGTACTGGATCAGGTGCCTGACAAGTCCTCAAGGTCCCTAGGTCTGACGGCTGCCGGGACGTGCTGCCTAACACACCCTTCCCACAAGCCGGAAAAAGACAGCAAAATGGTGGGAGAGGTGTCAGAGAAGCAGCTTACAGCCAAGGTACATCCTGAGAACTTCTGAATTGGTCTGTGCACTGCCTGGAGCTTGACACTGTGAGCATCTGGTATTTCCTAAGTGTGTGTGGTTATGGGGAGCAGGAAGGGACATCTGAACACAGCTGGGTGCGCTGTGGTTAAGGAACCCGTGGGGCTAGGGCATCACACCAGATCTAGTTTTCTACCATCTTTCCTTGTTTCTCTGTTTTTTCATGAGGAAAACAGACATAAACCCCTTTGAGAACCAGAAAAACAGGAAGATCAGAAATTTAAGGCAAGGCCAGGCGTGGCAGTGCACACCTTTAATCCCAGCACTCTGGATGTAGACAGATTTGAGTTCTAGGCCAGCTAGGGCTGCATAATGATAGGCTGGAAGGGGGATAGGTGGGATGGAGGGAAGCGCAGAACCAGTGATCCCTCTTCTACTCCATTCCTAAAACACTTCCCCTCCTGACTCTGGGAATTCCCACTGCCCTTTCTGGGAGAGGGTTAACCGTCCTGTCTCTTTGATAGCTGGTTTATGCCTCAGGGTCTGCTCTGGTCAGTGTCATTTTCAAGCAAATGCATTGATAAGGAATGCACTATATTACTCTCTTTTCCTGCATATAGAAAGGCTTTTTTGTCAACCGGAGTCCCAGGGTAAAGATGGTGTGACACAGGGTGTAGCCAGTTTGCCCTGGACATGCATCATGAGTTAGCAACAAACACTGTGGTAAACCACACGGATCTTAGAGGTCATTTGTTACCATGGCTTAGCCCACTTTATCCTGCCTGACACACTGAACCCAGGGAAAGAGGCACGGGGAAATGACACGGTTCCTGCTCCCCTCCTCCAGAGTCCCGTCACCTTGTGCTTAGTCATCGTGCTGAAGTGGTTGTTTCGAAAGAAGACACTAAGTTCATCTTCCGTGGCAGCTGCTGTGAGCTCGCACAGGCCATGGTAGGTCAACTGTGCCGCAGTGGTCTCCAGGAACTGCTCCGCAACCAAGCCTGCCAGAACGCATAAACCAGGAGAGACATGGCTTGAATCCAAACCCATGAGAGGAAAAAAGCAAAACAAATCAAAAGGGCTGGGCATGTGGCTCAGGCAGGCAAAGGCCCTAAATTCAATCCTGGGCGCGGTGTGCACGCCTTTAGTCCCAGGCCTGGCTAGGCAGAGGCAGGGTGATCTCTGTTCCACATAGCAGTTCCAGCCTAGAGACCCTGTCTCAAAATAAAAACTAAAGCCCCCACAACCCCCAGCCTAGCTCCAAAGCAAATAAAGTCCAAGATAAGGAGGTTTGTCCAAAAAGCCCTAAGGCGCTCTCCTGAGTTCCACTTTGTGAAGCCCCTTCCTCAGGCTGGAGGAGTCCAGGGTTAGGATATATGCTTAGCACGTACAAGGCCCCAGATCTGACAACCAGCAGCACCCCCCCACACACACACACACACAAGTTGAAGCCAGGCTTGGCAATGCATGTCTGTAGTCCTGGTACTTGGACCCTGGAGGCAGAAGGATCAGAGGTTCAAAAATCATCCTCAGCTCCAAAGCCAGCCGGAGCTAAGAGCCCCTGCTGCACCCCAGTCCTCACAATTGAGCTACAAACCCTTCCTTAAAGCCTGGCTATATTTATTCAGTCATCCAACAGAGCAAGAGTGCACATCTGTAATCTGGGCTCTCAGGAGGTTGGCACAGGAAGGTCAGGAGTTTGAGACTAGCCTGAGCTATGTAGTGATTTCACGGCCATCCTGAACTACATGAAACCTTATATCAAAAAGGAAAAAAAAAAAAAGGTTTCTTTTTTTTCTCTCTCTCTCTGTATTACACAAAACTACAACAATAATAAGCCTACTCCACTGTCCCTCCCTCCATAAGAGATCTACAAGGAAAGGGGCTATCACCATTACCTTCTGTCACGAGGTTGGAGTCACTAGAGTGTTTACAGGTGATGATCTTCTCTACCAGCTGGTTGTAACTCAGTTTCCCAACAGCACTCACAGCCTCGGGACTCTGGGGAGTAGAATGGGGTACAGCAAATATAAACTTTTTTTTAAAAGGAAGGAAATGAACCAAACCCACTGGACTGTGGCTCTCATGATCAAAGGTTTCTGAACTTTTTGAACTTTTGATGTCCAAAGACCCGATCTTGATCTTATTTGTGTGTGCTTCCCCCCCCCCCCTGGGATGTGACTCCGCCCAACATTAGAATCCAAGGAATCCTGGGTCATCTCAATCTCCAAATCCTACCCCTCCTCCAGCCTCCCCTTCCCAGATGCCCCAGCCTGCCCCAAACCCTTTTTGCTTTATTCATGCCAGCTTGGCCAAGATTCACCAGGGCCTGCTGTCCTCACCTGTGGATCCACCAGCCAGCCATGGTATAGAGGTATTCCCAGCAAGTCAAAGATGCTGCATTCCGGCGTATACTCAAAGTCGGAGACGCCCGTGAATCGCACATTGACGTCCAGACCTGTGGCCAGTTTCGGGAGCACCGTCATTGCATCGTCCACATTCTGGTGGGAGAAAAGACAAGATGGCTGGTCTAGCCTTCCCTCCCTGCCACCCACCATCCCATGTTTCATGTCTGGCTTTCTTACAAACCGTTTGTTTCATCCACCTCTTACCTCAAACCCCCTTTTGTGAGACAGAGCCCTGGCTGTATTGAAACTCACTCTGTAGACCAGGCTGGCCTTGAACTCACAGACATCTACCTCTCTCTGCTTCCCAAGTGCTGTAATTAAAGGCACACATCACTATACATCACTATGCTGGGCTGCCTTAATCCTCTTTATCAAATAAAAAAATGAATGTCTTTTTTTTTTTTTTTTCATGACAGAGAGATGTTGTTCTTCACTAAGAAGGTACCAAGATGAGAAATTAACCACAATAACTTCTCAATGGGTCTAGGGTCCCCTTGCAAGCCCACAGACCCCATGTCTACTGCCCTTCACACAGAAAGGGTTTTCAGTAGGTCCAGGGTCCCCTTGGACGGCTGCAGACCTCATCAACTGCCCTTCAGCCACAAGGACTTCTCAGTAGGTCCTGGGTCCCCTTGCAAGGCTGCAGAACTCATCCACTGCCCTCTTGCCTCACCTGCTGAAAGTTAAGTTGAAGGCCCTCAGACTTCTCTTGGGGTTTGATGGACAGAAGGCAGTTTCCTGTAAGACAGGAAACTCATCAGCCTACCCTAGCCTGCCAATCGTCCCCAAAACTCAGCTGCCCCCTCTTCTGGAGAAGGACCATGGATTTTCAAACTCCAATCCAGAATTTTAATTTCTCAGAGGAATAAATAGGCTTATAGAGGTGAAAGACCCACCCAATTCAATGCTACAGTGCTTCCTAGGATGGTCAAGTCCTACATTTGATCCCAGCACCAGTGATTGTGGTGGGCGGGGTAGTGACTCCAGGCAGAACTGGCTGGTGCTTTAACTGAAAAATTCTCAACCTTTGATCTTTGCTTTTTATACTTCAGCTTTACAGAAAAGACTCGGACTCGTCCTTAACCTCAATCCCACATCAGAGCTCCACCTGAGGGTTCCCCCTTACTACATCACTCACCAAGGTGTGTCAGGAGCTCATCTGATGTGATCACTTCCTTCTGAGGGGGCAGCTTCACCTGAAGAGGGAAGGGTGGTCACATGTGAGCTTTTACTACCAGCAGTGAAGAAGGAACACAAAGCAAGAGGCCGGGTCCAAGCTAGGCGTGGCGGCTCACCACTGTAATCCCAATACTGAGGAAGCTGAGGCAGGAGGAGTGAGGCCAACCTGGCCTACAGTGTAAGACCTTGTCTCAAAACCTCAAAAAAGCACGAGTGTGGTGGCGCACATCTTTAATCCCAGCACTAGGGAGGCCGAGGCAGGTGGATCTCTATAGGAGTGTGAGACCAGCTTGGTCTATGTAGTGAGTTTAAGCCAGTTCAGGCTACAAAGGGAGACAAAACAAAAACAAAAAGTAAATAAACAAAGGAAACAAGAAAGATAGAGACAGAAAGAGAGAGCCCATGCTGAGAGATGTTTGATCACACCATGAACCCCAGAAGAAGAGAGAGCTATTGCTGTGGGATATTGATTACACTGTGATCCTAGAGAGCGTGGATACTGGGAAAACCTGTTTCCAGCTGTGGTGAGGTTCAACCTTAGCCTGCATTTTAAATCAAGAGCATTCTGTTTGAATATTGTAAACAGAATTAAACAAAGTCAACCATAGGTCAAGAGGAGGGGCAAGCAACCAGGTGGCAGGAAATGGATTATTTCCTGGAAAGTAAGAGGGAGTCAGGAGAGCCAAGAGAGAGATGCACAGGAAGTACAAGGGAGGGACATTCAGCTTGACGGGCAGTGGGAGAGAGGGGCGCTGCTGCTGGGACATCCATCAGCTGAGGAGGAAGGTCAATGTTGCTTTCTCCACCCCAGCATCCGGTACCTGAGTCTTCATTGGTAAAACCCAATGATTGAGATTTTGTTAAAACAACAATCCGACGGTGGAACAGAATGGGGAAAAGGAGCTTAAAGCTGGGGCGAGGGAAGAAACGGGGCATGCTGCCAGGCATTCCCAGAGTGAGAGAGCAGGGGACACGGGTGCACCTAAGAGTGATCTGGAAATTTAAAACTGGCTTGAGAGAAATCCGGATGGTGGAGAGGGTCACAGGGAGCACTTCCTTACCTCACGCCTTCTATGAGGCGCCTCCTACTGTTAGAGACATAGGTGAAAACATTCTGTGTGACTTAGAATAATGTAATTCTCGCAAGATACAGATCTAGTCACAAGACAGGCTCTGACATACTAACGAACCAGCCCCACAACAACATTGACTTCTCAGTGAATACAACAAAACTAATGTCCACTGGAATAAGATTAATAAAAAAAATCAGACACATTATCCTACTCCAGGGACATGGCATCCCCAGGCTCTGTGTTGATACCGTTAGACAAGCCTCTGTGTGACTCTGGCTTCAGTGATCCTCAAGTTTCCAGCACCATATGTCCACCTGTCAGCACTAGCTGCTGGCCTGCTGGCCAATGCACTCAAGGACATGCTGGGATCTCTCACAGTGCCACCCTCCTGGCCTGGCACAGAACTGTGTCATGTCTGACATGGGTTGAGCTCGAATAAAAATCCCAAAGTGTGGGCTGGCAAGATGGCTCAGTGGTTAAGAGCACCGACCGCTCTTCCAAAGGTCCTGAGTTCAAATCCCAGCAACCACATGGTGGCTCAAAACCATCCATAATGAAATCTGATGCCCTCTTCTGGAGTGTCTGAAGACAGCTACAGTGTACTTACATATAATAAATAAATAAATCTTTAAAAAAAATCCCAAAGTGTTTTTACTGGAGAGGATTTCCCAGTGGACCCTGAATTGCAGTTTGTGTAACCAACCATTTCCAGGTGGTAAGAAGTCTATGTCTGAGCCGGGCGTGGTGGCACATGCCTTTAATCCCAGCACTTGGGAGGCAGAGGCAGGTGAATTTCTGAGTTCGAGACCAGCCTGGTCTACAAAGTGAGTTCCAGGACAGCCAAGGCTGTACAGAGAAACCCTGTCTCGAAAAACAAAAAAAAAAAAAAAGAAGTCTATGTCTGTGAGATTGCAGTAACCTGCTGGAGGATGGTTTGTGTACTGCGTACCCAGATGCTGATGTGTACGCTCAAACATCGGGTATGATAATGGCACAGTCCAGCATCTCCAGGCTCAACACTATGTACAAATCATTTTCCATCATATCTGATTGGTCAATAAAGAGCATTTCAATCTGTCGCTGGGCAGAGAAGAGGACAGGGCAGGACTCCTGATCCCAGGTGGGGGTCCTGAAGGAGACCATAGAGTAGGGATAGAGAGAAGGACCACGAACAGAGGAGAGGTAAAGAGACCACCAAGAGTTACCATGAGCAGGTCGCAAAGGGGAGTCTCCCTGAGGACCCACATGGACCAGAGCAAGCCAAGGTAGGCAACCTTAGAGCATTAGGATAGCTCAGAACCTGCCCAGGGTAGGTTTGCAGTTTATTAATAAAAATACCAGGTCTCTTAAAGCTGGGTTGAGGGAAGAAACGGGAAATGTAGAAATGTTCAGCTATTTGAGAACAGGGGGAGGGAACAGTTAGAAATCCCTCCAAGAATTACTTTTTCAGTGGCTGTTGTATAGCGTGGTCTTGTAAGGAATTGTCTACATGAATAAAGCAAGCATCTTTGGAAGGCACATCTGTGGACATCTTACCTGCCCAGCACCTCACGCTCTGCACTCACCTTCCACTGAAGAAAAAGGATGTTCATGATGGCTAGAAGAGGACACGGACCATTGGTGCTCTGGGTGATGATCGGGGTCCGTTCTCCCTTCCAGGGGATCCACTTGACACAGTAGAAATCTAGCTCAGGCTGTTGGATCCTGGGGGACTGGGGAAGTTCCTGTGGCCTGGAACACACCTCTGCTGTCTCTACCTTAGGTGACGTCCCACAAGCTGGCCCAGGAGGACTTGAGCTAGCTTCAGGAGGAGGACACTCAAGATTTTCACCATCCTGGGCTGGTGGCAAAGTTTGGTCTCCTGGCTCCTGTTCTCCAGCTGCTCCATCAGCATCTGCACCATCCTTGTCCTGAGGATGCTTCTCTGGTCCAGACAGGGCCTCATGGTTTTCAGATTCAACAGTTTCTGCACTAGTGGCCTTACTAGGGGCTGGGTTCTCAGTCTGAGGTTGTTCCATAGTGGGTACAGTCAGCTGAGGGGAGTGAAGTGTTCTGAGACCTCAGAGACCTTGCCTATGGCTATTCTAGTGTGTAGAAGAGAGACTGGGCCTACAAGGTCACTGAATTACAGAGCAAAGGGAACAAGAAAAGTCAAAGAGAACTGTGTAGGCTACTCTGGCTCCAGATTAAGTTTTTCTCAGAGTGTATAAACAGGATTCAGCTCATTCCACCTCTGACTTGCTGTGACCAGATGGGGCCGACTGGACATGGGTTATCAGGCTTGGAAAGGATGGAGATACTGGGTGCAGCTGGCTTCTTCCCTGAAAGAGAAAATCATAGAGAATGAGGGAAAAGACAGAGAGGTCTACAGCGACGGCTCAGACCACTGGCTGTTCTTCCAGAGGTTAACTTCCAGCACCCACAGTACCCCTCATAGCCACCTCAACTCCATGGCTGGGGGAGGGGGGGTAGTGGGGAGTCCACTACCCTCTCCTGGCACAGACACACAGGCAAAATACTCACACACAAAATAGAATAAAACATTTTTTTTTTTTTTAGAAAAGGCAGAACAGAAAGGTTAAGTGTAAGTGAAGCCAAGAAGGAAGAAGAGGGCTGAAGAGAAAAATTAAAACTATCCCACAGTGGGCTGGTGTAACTCCCTGGTGTAGCTTCCCAAGCAAACAAACCAAACCAGTGAGCAAAACCACACAACCCTTATTGTTATTAACAGGGTGATGTTTAGGCTGCCTCGTTAAAGGTACCCTTGTCAGTTACAGACCCCATATCCACCACCAAACCTTGTCCCTTCAGAGAACACTCTGAGCACATGGCTGGTGTCCTTAAGGACAAGCTACCTTTGTCCTGCTCACCCCAGGGACCAGAGAGTAGTCATCATATGATCTGGTAGATGAAGATGTTAAAAAAAAAAAAAAGTAACACCATGTTCTTAAATTTTGTGCCAAGCTGGTAAGGAAGAAGAAATCTTGTTCCTCCAAGGATTCTGGATGGATTGATTGATTGAGACAAGGTCTTATTGTATAGGTGAGGCTGGCCTATGTAGACTAGGCTAGCCCCAAACTCAGATCCACTTGCCTGTCTCCTGAGTGCTGAAATTACAAGTGTGCACTGCCATGCCAGGCGATGGCCTAGAATTCTTGGTGATGCTCCTACCGCAGCCGCCCATGTGCTGATATTAGAGGCCTTGAGTCACCAGCCTAGCTCTCACAAGATCACAATCCCAAACCAGCAAAAAGCTTAGGGAGGGGCTTCCTGTCGAGGAAAGGAAATGCAGCCGTGGGTGGGACTTGAATCAGGGTTGGATAAGCAACTCTGTAATCTGGGTATAGCTGAGGGATTGAGGGTGCTCTAAAGCAGCGGTGCTCAGTCTTCCTATGCTGCGGCATTCAATACAGCTCCTCATTTCCCAGGATTATTCAACTTCTGGCTGTCCTGGAACTCACTCTGTAGACCATGCTGGCCTCGAACTCAGAAATCCGCCTGCCTCTGCCTCCCAAGTGCTGGGGGATTAAAGGCGTGCGCCACCACGCCTGGCTGAGAACTGCTTTTAAAGAGACACTTCATGCCCCTCCGCTCACTTTCAACCTGACCATTGAAACAGTGGATCCCAAGGAATTGAAATTTCCCCCAGGAATCTCAAGCCTGCAGGAGAAAAACACTGACCCTTGAATCCAGCCAGAGAGGAACCGGTATCCAGGAAAAGACTTCACAGCATTCTAACGACTTGCCTGACAGCCTGACAGCCGAGGCTAAAGCCCAAACAAGCAGGTCAATAATTGGCAGACCACACCTTGACCAGCCCTAGGCTGTTTAGCTGTGCAGAAATCAGGCTCTCTACTGAAACTTTACCCTTCATTTAGGGACTCTGATGACAGACATGGGGACATGACCAAATCTCTCTGTCGCTAATCCTAAAGTGGCCACATTGAATAATCCTTGCTCTCCCCCCCCCTTTCTACCTTTCACTATTATTTTAATTTTATTACATTTACTTAGTTTCTCTGTGTGTACACACCTGGAGGCCAGAAGGAAACTTTCAAGTTTGTTTTGTCCTTCCACCACGTGGAACCTGGGGCTGAAGCTCTGGCCATCACGCAGCCAGAGCCTTGACTAGTTTAGCTGTCTCTGACTGGCCTGCCTACCAGTTCAACTTCTTTAGTTGGCTTATTGAAAACAAGAGGCCACACTTGGCTGGTTAGGGCTGCCCCAGGCACAGGTTCTAATCCTACTACCGGTAACAACTTTAGTTAGGGGGCACACAAAAGACTCTCCACAATCCTTGCAGTAGATTGCTCTCACTAGCTCAAGTTGACACAGCAACTTCAGATCCTAGTTGTTTCTGGCAGTGCTTGCACCCAGAGATCTCTTGTTAGATATTTATAGGGAATGGGAAACTGCTGTTTATTGATTTACATTAAAATACCCCAGAGGTGAGGCTCAAGAGGTTAAGGCACAAAGGATCAAGATTCAAGTCCAGCATCCACAGAGGGGTTTACAAGAAACTGTAACTCAAGTTCCAGGAAAGCTGCGACCGACCGTCTCCTGGCTTCCGTGGGCAATGAGCACACATGGTGTACATACACAAAAACAAGCACTCACAAACATAGATGTATATCTCCACTAGTTGTATATAATGACAAAGACCTGTTATTTTAGCTACTAAGAGGCTGAGGCAGGAGGATCTTTGTGAGACCATATCTTAAAATAAAAAAAGAGCTGGAGGTATATAGTTCAGTAGTGGAGCCTTGCCTGATATATGCAATGCTCTGGGTCCAAGCCTCACAACCTGTTGGCACACGTGCTCTTTATGGCTCCCATACAGATCATTTTGGATGTGAACACTGGACCTGTTTAACTTGCAGTTAATCAGCACTTGGCATCAAATGAGGTCTAGATAGGCCTGCAGATAGTAAAAGCAGTTCCTGCCTCTGAAATATCTCCCTTCAGTCTCCTTACTCCCCTCCCTACACACTGACAGGACACAAATGAGGACCGTTCGGGGGTACAGCCTAGCAGAAGGGCATGTGCTTAACACACGCAAGGTCCTGGGTTTGATCTCCAGCCCCGGAACAGAGAGAAAGCCAGGAGATAGTGCATCAATCGGAATCTTGTCTTTTTCTTTTAAACTGGGATCACTGGGCATGGCGGCACACATCTTTAATGCCAGCCCTTGTGGGCAGAGACAGGCGTATCTGGTTGCCTGCTTTCTTCTTGTAAACCTTCAAGGCTTGGAGACTATGAAAAGGCCTTGAGGAGCGTCAGCTGGGTGTGGTGTTCCAGGCCTTCCCATCCCCATTACTCAGGGGGCCTTGAGGCCGGAGAACCTCGAGGTCGGCCTGGGCTACAGAGAAACATCAAAGTTCCTGAAATAACATAAATACAGTAAATTGATCATTCTCCTGATTCAAATATAACTTCTGCTAGCTTCAGGTAATTCATATTTTGTTAATTTAGACTTAGAGTAGCAAAGATTACCTGGAGGCCTTCCACCCCTCTTTCTCCACATCTCTTTCCCTCCCATGGCACTTAGAGTCAACCTTGAAACAGAGGCCATGTCTGGGAAATATTAAAAAGCCTAAAGACAAGCACAGCTCATTTTCTGCCCAAGGCTAGAAATGATCAATAATTAAGTGGGGGTTGGGAAAGCTAGTCGACCAAAGAGAGGAGCTACAAGAACCATGGGAGGGAGTGGGGGCTCAGTGAATGAGGACAGCTCCAGTGTCAGGGCAGGAAGAGCAACAGGGCTGCACCCTGCAAGGCCAGAGGAAAGCATGAGGGGAGGGGGACCCAAACAAACAGGGGTTATGGCCCTGTCCCTCCTCTTCTTTCCTCAGTCCAAATCTACACCTCCTCTTCCTGGAATTACCTATGGTGACCCACAGGGAGTCAAATCTCTGGTCCTTTCCTAGTCAGCAGCAGATACTATTCACAGAGTGGGAAAAGCATATGAAATAGGTATATCCTTAAAGACTTCACCCACCCTCAGGACTCTTCTCCCTACGTCTTTAACTGGTATTACCCAATCTTTCCAACCAAATGCAATTCTTCATGCCAACATGCTTTGAGATTCCTCTAGAATACAGCAAGCCCTGTAATTCTGGCTCTCTAGGAGAGGGAGAGAGAGGGTTTGGGTTTATAAGGGGGAAATTGAAGACCGCATCTCTTTTACTGCTCCATCTCTTACTGCTCCGGGTGCCTGGGATCCTGTAAGCGACCCAGACTTAAGAGACCACAGATGGGACATCAGGTGTCAACTTCGCCCAGAGAGGGTAGGGAGAGCTGCGAGACGAGGTGAAGATAGTTTGAAAACAAAAGTTTTTACCTCAAAGAGGTAGATGAGGTTCCGGCACTGGGAGAGGACTCAACTCTGGCGGTTCTACGCGGGAGGTGGGGACATCGTTGAGGGGCGCCGACTGCGCCAGCCGCCTCCCAGCTGTCAGCCCCAGAGCTTACACGGCTTGACACGGGTTTACTCTCGCGGCGTCCAGCCTGGGTCGCTGCCACTTCCGGACACACGCCCAATACGGGGGACGCTGGAGCAGGGTCGGGGCCGAGGACAAGCAAGGCACAGCGCAGGCGGTCCCGCCTGGCTTCCCAGAGTCTTCAGGATTCCCGAGTCACCGAGCCTCCGGCGTGCGCTCCAGGCCGTGCCTACAAACTGGCTTTCAAAGGAAGTTTGTGGTTTTTCTTTTTCTTCTCTCTGTCCCTCTTTTCCCCCTGTCCGGACAAAGACAAATTAGCCAAGGACGCGGTCCCTAGAGGAGGAGGAGGAGGAGGGGCCTGCTCAGCTACCGAGGATTTCCATCAGGGCTGTCTGAGCCGGTCAGCAGCCCGGTGAGCCGCAGAAAGGAAGAGAGAAAAACAACAGACCCTTTCTCTTCCCTCCGCCTGCCGCTGGAAGGGACGGAGCGCGTGTGCCTCTCTGGTGAGAACCGGGAAAAGCAAGCGGCCTGGCAGAGCCCGGAGGAGCAGGGCGGGACAGCGGCTGTTGATTAGACCTCCCTGGATGCCCGCCGCAGCCCTCTGCTCTGGAGCCAAGAAAGCAGGGCGGAAGGGCGTTGTGTTTGCATATGTACTCGTTCAATAAGAAAGAAAATTCCCACTCCTGGTTTTCTGGAGCCCCTGAGCTCTTTCCCAAGGCTTCCCTTCTTCCCCGTATGCTTTTTTTGAAAGGCTAGGAATGAAACTGGTTCAGCTGTGTACCTGGTCGGGGGCGAGGAAGACGCTCTTCTGCCTCTTCTCACCTCCCCGAGAAGCAGGACGATCTGGGGATAGATTAAAAAATGAGGGAACATGTTATGATGAAGGGACATTTTCCCCCCAAGTAGTCTGCCCTGGGACACGCAAGTGGCAGTTAAGGGATGTTGGAACCCAGCCTTAGGTTCTGAAGGCTCCTCTAAACTCTATTGATGTGACGGCCAAAGGATAAGGCTTCAAGCAACTCGGAAAGCCGAGAGAACTGTTGCAACAGAGACCCAGGAAGCAAAGTCACGGTTGCAACAGCCCATGAATGAGGAGTATTTGCTCAGGCTGTAGAAGAAAGGCTATGAAGAAGGAGGAAGAGTTGGCACGACAGTAGGTTTTAAGAAAACAAGTCAAACATTATGGTAATGTTTTCCTATCGTGAACAAACACATTGATCACGATTTGTCAGTTTGGTAAAGGGGAGAATTTAAAAAAAAGAAAGAAAAAACACCTAACCAGGGAAGCTATTTTAATAAATAATATGTACAGCAATGTTGTAATTTAAAGTCCTAACCAAACCAGGCCTGTGAATCCAGTATTCAGGAAACTGAGGAGAAAGATTACAAATTCCAGACAGGTTGGGCTAGATAGAAAGAATTTGTATTTTAAAAAAAATTGAGAGATTAATTTACATCAATCTCGAACAGATTTTCGGTGTAATATATGGAAAGGTACTATACTTAGTCCTATCTGCAAGTTCAGATGCCATAAAGGCGAGTTATTGTGACACATACACAATTTGCATGTCATAGCCCTCCGAAAACTGCTCACTTGAGGACAAACACGAGCTGCTGGACTACATTTCCCAGGAGGCACCGCGATATACCATACTCCTCCTTGACGTCCCATGAGTCTTTGGGCTCAGAACCCAGCCTCTGCCGCTGGGGGGCGGGGCAACGCCGGACTCCCGGAGTGCCGGATTACGCACTTCCTCCTGGGGTTCGGAGGCCGAACCCTTTAGTGGCGGGTTCGAGTCCCGCCCCCTGACTCTCGGCTCTAGACCCTAGGTCTAGGGCGGGGTACATTCTGCCGGGTTACCTCTCCTGGCTGAGGGGCAACGGCACACCTCGGGCTTTACCATGGAGGACTACCTGCAGGACTGTCGAGCCGCTTTGCAGGTAACGGGTCCCAGTCCGTGACCGAAAGGAATGCAGCGTGGGGTCTGGGAAGGACGAAGGTGTGGGATCTGGGGAGCCCGGACGGTCGGTGTGGAGGGATCACAGAGATGGACGCGGGGGAGCTAGAGGACCAAGCCCTTCGGCCATAGGCGGGAGAGCCCGGAGAAAGGAGTCTCTTGGTTTGCTTGAGTCGGGTCCTTCGGCAGAACCTGTGCGGCGGCCGCCAGCCTCGCCCGGCGAGGTGTGTCTCTCCCTTCTCCCCGCCCCTCTCAGTTTCCCTCCCGCAAGCGGGCTTCAGCCCACTGGGTCCAGGTGAACCTCTGGGAGTGGAGGGCACTGGGTGCACCGCTTTATTGCCTCTGAATGGCGGTTTGCCTTTTTTTTTTTTCCCTCCTAGGTAGAGGCGGTCGTGGTGTTTTACTTTAAATCTTTGTTTTTATGCCAAATATACAGAATAATTCATCAGGCATATATGTTGACCCACAACTTACATTCCTTTGCTTCCAGTGTTCTCCTTTAGTGTTAATGCAGGCGCGTGCGCATACACACACACACACACACACACACACACACACACACACACGTAAAAATACCGCCTCCTTGGTAAGGGATAAACACAAAGTGTGTTTGGAATCTAAACCATAAGCACGGCCCTGAATTCTTTGTAGCTTATTTTTGGTGCTTCCTGAACCAGCTGGACTCGCCCAGCTGTGTTGACAGGCTGTGTGGCATTAGGTCGCTCTTCCCTTTAAAGGCTCCAAGTCACCTGGCCCCCTGCTGTAAGTTTCTCTGCCCCTGAAGAAACAGATAGGCATCTTCCTTTCAAATAACTTAGCTCGGTATGGTAGCCACAGGCCTCTAGTTCCAACTCAGAGGAGGCTGAGACTTCAGTTCAGGCCAGGTCTGGACTGGGAGAAAAAAAACCCAAAAAACAAAAAACCCACAACGACAGAAACAGAACAAAACAATCCTCTGGGCAATAGACTCTATTCTTTAACAAACCCTGAAAGTCCCCTAATTCTGCTGGAGATCCAGCTTCGTGGATAAACGAATATTCTTTTTTTTTTTTTAATTAGGTATTACATTTTCAATGCTATCCCAAAGGTCCCCCATACCCACCCCCCCAATCCCCTACCCACCACTCCCTCTTTTTGGCCCTGGCGTTCGCCGTACAGGGGAATATAAAGTTTGCAAGTCCAATGGGCCTCTCTTTGCAGTGATGGCCGACTAGGCCATCTTTTGATACATATGCAGCTAAAGACAAGAGCTCCCGGGTACTGGTTAGTTCATATTGTTGTTCCACCTATAGGGTTGCAGTTCCCTTTAGCTCCTTGGGTAATTTCTCTAGCTCCTCCATTGGGGGCCGTGTGACCCATCCAATAGCTGACTGTGAGCATCCACTTCTGTGTTTGCTAGGCCCCGGACGAATATTCTTAATTTGAATTTAGGGTGAGGTTCAACTTGATGCCAGCTACACTAAAAATTTCCTTTTGAAGAATATCAGGCCAGGCATGGACCTGCTAATCTGTAATCAGCTCTGGGTTGGTTGAGGCAAAAGGCTTATTAGCTAAAGTGCAGCCTGGGGTGCATACGGACCTGGGTGCCTTGGTGAGACCCTCTCTTCATAACCCCCCTGAGGAAAAAGAACCACCTTATTTGGGGGAAGTTGTTTTAATACAAAGGCAATTTTGTTACTTCTTTTCTTGTGGGCCGGCTCCTGACTCCACCCACCTGATGCTGGTTAAAGTGTGCTTTCACACTTTGCCTGAGGTCTGCATATTTTGTTTACTTTTTATTGCGTTTGTTTTTGCAATGGCCTTTTATAAGCCCAGGCTGGCCTTGAAGTCCCGATGTAGTTGAGGTCGAGCTTGAATTTATAGTCCTGCTTCTGCTTCCTGGTGTTGGGATTATAAGAGTCACCTGTGGTGCCCAGCTTGGCTATTTTTTTATTTTATTTATATGAGACAGGGACTCACTATGTAGTAGCCGTGGCTGGCTTGGAACTATGTAGATCAAACTAGTCTCAAATTCAGAGATCCACCTGCCTCTGCCTTCCAAGTACTGGAATCAGAAGCCCTTGAAAATAGTTTTTTTTGTTTTTGTTTTATATGTGTGTAGGTATCTGCCCATTTAAGTGCAGTGCCCATAGGCTGCAGAAGAGAACATTGGATTCCCTGGACCTGGAGTTGCATGTGGTTGTGAGTCACCAGATGTGGGTGCTAAGTACTTTCTAAGATCAGTCTGAGTTATAAGCACTGAGACATTTCTCTAACTCTGAACAAATTGTTAAACTTATTTATTTAGTGGCGTGTTGGGAGCCGCACCCATGCAGTAGACACATGTGTAGGTCAGAGGAGACTTTTGCCATGGTCCCGTCCTCCCAGCCCGTCCTCCCAGCCCGTCCTCCCAGCCCGTCCTCCCAGCAATCAAAGATAGGTTATTATGTTTGGTAACAAATGCCCATTCCTGCTGACCCATCTCATCCTGTCTGCCTCTTCCACTCTATCTTCACAAAACAATGGGTTTATCATCTTCACACACACACACACACACACACACACACGCACACACACATATTATTTAGGGGCTAAAAAGACGGCTCACCCATTAAAAGGCCTACTGCTCTTGCAATGGAACAAATTCTGTTTCTAGCACTGGATTGCTCACAAACCCCATAATTTCAGTTCCAGGGGAATGTGGGATCTCTAATCTCTGAAGGCACCTGTACTTATACATACACAAATGATTTAAAATTTTTTTAAAGTTTTTTTTTTTCCAAAATCTTAAAATATAAGTAAAAAAAAAAATTAAAGAACAACTCTCAGGGCTGGAGAGATGGCTCAGTGGTTAAGAGAACTAGCAGTTCTTCCAGAGGTCCTGAGTTCAATTCCCAGCAACCACATGGTGTCTGTCTGACTGTGTGTATGTGTATGTCTGAACATGCATGTTCTGAGGAGACCAGAAGAGGATGCCTGGATCTGAGTTACAGGCAGGTGTGACTTGGGTCCTGGGAACAGAATTTCTGGCCTCTGGAAGAGCAGCGCTCTTAACCGCCGTATATCCAGCCTCCAATGTAGAGAGTTATTCTGAGTGCCACAGATAACAGTGAGTCTACTTCGATGAAGTTTAGTAATAGAGTTGACTTTCCTAGAGTCACCCTATCCCGTCCTTCCCCACACCCTTCCCCCTCCAAGGAGCAAAATCTAGTTCCTTTGTGAAACTGTGTACTCACTCCTGAAGGTGACCGAGCTTTAGATCTTCTCAGCACACAGCCTCACTAGGGCAGGGAGTAAGTTGAACATGGACTCTAGGAATGTTAGCTGAGAAGCCAGGAGCAGTATAGGCTGGGGGATGCCAGTAATGTGAATTCTTTTTTTTTTTTTTTTTTTTCCGAGACAGGGTTTCTCTGTATAGCCCTGGCTGTGTCCTGGAACTCACTCTGTAGACCAGGCTGGCCGTGAACACAGAAATCCGCCTGCCTCTGCCTCCCAAGTGCTGGGATTAAAGGCGTGCTCTACCATGCCGGGCTCAAATTCTTTTTAACTATGGAAGAATATAAGGAAAACATTGAAGCACAAAACATGTGAAGTGTAAAAGATAAAAGATCCTTTTTTTATTCCTTTTCAGCTGGGTCCGAGGCCAGCCTGGTCTACAAAGTGAGTTCCAGGACAGCCAGGGCTATACAGAGAAACCCTGTCTCAAAAAACAAAACAAAACAAAATCCATTTTTTATTACTTTTCATCCAGTTCCTCTAGAATCTGTTAATGTTTCCTTTTTAAGAAGAAATTTGTGTGTGTTTGTGTATCTGTGAGAATCTGCCACGTGCACCCTCACAGTTCAGAGCGGGGGTTATTAAGTCTCCTGGAGCTGGAATTACAAGCTGTTGTGAACCAACCATGTGGGTGCTAGGAACCGCTGAGCTATCTTTCCAGCCTCCTGTTAATGTTTCTTGTATAAAGTGAGCTTAATCCCAGCCCGGTCTACATAGCAAATTTCCAGGATGTCCAGGCCTACATAGACAGATCTTGTTTCAAACAAACAAGAGCTTGTTTGGAGCTTCCAGCAGAGGAGTACAGAGACATGTGCACTCTGACCAGAGTGCAGTCTTCTGATAGAGGTTGTCCTCTTCAGGAGGAATGTAGGTAGGGCAGTGAGGGGAAAGTTGGACCCTGGCCAAGCAGGGTGGATCAGCAGAGTCCATCTTGATGATCAATAAGATGACAGATGTCTCAGCCAGATTACCCTCACATGTGCCTCTGTAAAGAGAAACCAGATTCAGACAGACACACCTTTAAATGATGTCTGTGGGAGTCACAAATGCTTGGCTTTTGCACAGGACAGAGATAGTGGACTGTAGCCAGTTCTCCTGCAATACCTTATTTTTAGCATGTGACACCAGAAAACTTTTCTGTAGTCTTTGCCGCATGACAATAGTGTGTTCCACTGAAAGGAAATCTACATAGCTGGGCTTAGTGGCTGAGGTTGAGTTGGAAAGATCCCTGGACTACAGAATAGGTTCCTAGACCTGGGCTGTGTAAAAAGAAGACCAGAAAGGGACTGGTACTGGTGACCTGGTGACACACACCATTAATCCTGTCACTTAATCCCAGGCAGAGGCAGGTGTACCCAATGAGTTCCAGGACAGCCAGGGCTACACGGAGAAACCCTGTCTTGGAAAAAGTAAACAAATAAACAAAAAACCAAGGAGCTAGGCGTAAAACCATGTCTTGAAAACAACCAAAAATAAGCAAGGGAAAGGGGGGAAAGGAAAGCCTGTTTTCTGTTTGTTTTTGTTTGTAAGTGAGCTCCTATTCCTAGTGACTCATCTTGTACTTGAGTAGGAAAAACTCTCTCTTTGGGGTGGGGCTACATTTTAGGCTGAGTTAGGAACAAAGGTGCACTTCTCAGGCAGGACACTGCAACCCAGAGAGGATGGCGGCTCATCCTTTCATCGAAGGCCCCAGTTTTTCTGTTAGCTATCGACCATAGTCATCCTCAGAAGGGAAGTGGTTTTTTTTTCCCCCCTAAACCCTCTTCTTGCCTGCCTTCCAGGCCATCAGACAGACAGACAGACACTTCAGGATATATTATTTCAACTAATGGTCTTCCTTTTTCTCTAAAACCAAATTTTTTTAGACCTATTTTTTTATGTGTATGAGTATTTTTCTTGTCTGTATATACGGACATCACATGCATGCCTGTTGCTCTCAAAAGAAAGAAGGTGTCAGATCCTCTGAAATAGATGTTAGGGGATGGTTTTGAGCCACTCTGTAGATGTTGGAAACCAAACTAGAGTCCTCTGCAAGAACAAGTGCTGTTTTTGTTTTGTTGCTTTTCAAGACAGGGTCTCTCTCTCTCTCTCTCTCTCTCTCTCTCTCTCTCTCTCTCTGTGTGTGTGTGTGTGTGTGTGTGTGTGTGTGTGTGTGTGTGTCCCTGGCTGTCCTTGTCAGAGATCTGCCTGCCTCTGAAGCACTGGGATTAAAGGCGTGCACCACCATGCCCAGCTACAAGTATTCTTAACCACTGAGTATCTCTCCAGCCTCCCTCCTTTAGATTAGTGTTTATATTACATTAATTTATTTATGTGCCTACACTCATATGCCATGGTACACAAGTGGAGGTTAGAGAACATTTTTCAAGAATGAATGCTCCACCATGTGGGTCCCAGTGGTTGAACTCAGGTCGCCAGGCTGGGCAGCATACACCTTTACCCAATGAGCCATAACCTGCCCCTTTCTTTCAGAAAGTTTTCTGGCTGGGTATTGCACCTTTAGTACTAGCTGGAGAATCTCTGAATTAAAGGCCAGCCTGGTCTACATATCAAATTCTAGGGCAGCCATGGCTACATAGATAGACTATCTGTAAACAACCACAAACTAGGCCTGGTGGTATACGCTGTAACCCTAGCACTTGGGAGGGAGAAGCAGGAAAATTACCAGCAGTTCAAGGCCAATTTGGTGTACATAGTGAACTCTAGGTCAGCTGGGATGCAGTGACATTAAGTAGGTTTGGTGGCACATGCCATTGATCCCAGGAAGACGCATCCAGATCTTTGTGAGTTCAAGGCCAGTCAGGTCAGTAGAGCTAAATCCTGTCTTTAAAAAAAAAAAAAAGTTGTTTCTCGTGGCTCTCAGATTCAGTTTCTTCCCTCGGCAGCTCAGGTTCCTCTGCTGCTAAGTTTAGCTGCCTTTTCCCTGAGCTCCTCCCCTAGTTAGAAAGCAGACACTGTTTGGCCTATGTATTCAGCCAGTGGAGAGGTGGGTTGGAGGTGAGAGTCACATATTTTTCCTAAACGAGGAGGACAGTGTCTTCTAAGTTGGGGCAGCCACGCCCACAAGAGACTCCACATTCTGGAGCAGAGTCAGGATCTTCCAGTGTGGACCCTAAGCTGCGCTGTGAATCAGGCACACATTCATGGAAGGGCCCCTTAAGGAATCCTCTTTCCTGGACACCAAGGAAGGCTTCACAGAGAAGGGAGCTTTCTAGAGGGTGGGACCAGTGTGGGGAGGGAGGAGGAAGAATATATCTCATTTACAGAAGAGGCTCTTTAAAAAAAGAGAGCGAGCCGGGCGTGGTGGTGCACACCTTTAATCCCAGCACTTGGGAGGCAGAGGCAGGCGGATTTCTGAGTTCGAGGCCAGCCTGGTCTACAGAGTGAGTTCCAGGACAGCCAGAGCTACACAGAGAAACCCTGTCTCAAAGAAACAAAAAAAAAGAGAGATTTATTTATTTATTGTATGTAAGTACACTGTAGCTGTCTTCAGACACACCAGAAGAGAGCATCCAATCTCATTTCAGATGGTTGTGAGCCACCGTGTGGATTTGAACTCAGGACCTTCGGAAGATCAGTCAGTGCTCTTAACTGTTGAGCCAACTCTCTAGCTCTCACTCTAGCCCTGCTCACTGTCGCTGTCTTCAGATACCCCAGAAGAGGGCACCAGATCTCATTATGGAATGTTGTGAGCCACCATGTGGTTGCTGGGATTTGAACTCAGGACCCACAGAGGAGGCTCTTAGGCGATGCCTCTCTTAATCATGCATGGCATGAAAGGAGTTACAGTGTTATCCTTTCTTGCTCTTCTGGGCCAGGGTCTCACAGTAATCCAGGCTGGCTTGGAACTCACTGTGTAGTCCAGGCTGGCCTCAGAGTTGCTGCAGTCCTCTGCCTCACCCTCCCCCGCCCCCCCTCGAGTACTGGGATTAGAGGTATGCACTAACATGCCCAATTTATCCTCATTTTAAAAAGTTTTAGCTGAATGTAATGGCACAGGACAGTCAGGGCTATACAGAGAAACCCTGTCTCAAAAAACATTTTTTAATTATATGTATACGTGTGTATCTATCTGTGGGAATATGCATGTGAGTAGAGATGCCCCCCAGAAGCAAGAAGATGGCGTAGGGTCCCCTGGAGCTGGAGAACAATGCCTGAGCCATCTCTCTAGCCCATAAAATAAAAACTCTTAACATTTATTTATACATTTTGTGGGGGGTGGGGGGTGGGAGCTTGCAGCAGCAAGCACATCTGTAAAGGTCAGAGAACAGCTTGGCAAGATTCCCAACTCTTCCCACTGTGTTGGTCTTAGGAACTGAACTAGGGTGTCAAGACTGGCAGCCTTTGCCCACTGAGCCATCCTGCCAGCCCTGCACTTGCATTATATAGGAACCAGGACCCCATATCAAGTAGGAAACAGTGTTGGACCCGGTCCTAGTCTGTGATTGTCCAAATGGTGTTCTACCACTTCCTGACAGTGCAGAGAGGGCCTCACACTCACACACACACACACACACACACACACACACACACACACACACCATCATTTGGGGGCGGGGTGGCTAATCCAGGCAGACCTGGGCAACAGAGGGTGGTGCTGGTGGGTGGTGGGAAGGAAGAGAAGGCTGCATGCCTTTGGCCACCCCAGGTCCAGGGCTGCCACCTGTGACAAAGCGTGGCCATCTGCTGCTGGCCTTAGCTAAGCACCAGAGTTTGGTGCTCATCTTATAATTGGAGACCATGTCTCCTCCCTTCACGCTGTGAAGTGGCTTTGGTCCCTTTCCTCCGCGCTGGGGAGCTGACTGGCCATGATTCAGCTGCAATGTTACAGTGATTTGAAAAGCTCTCTGAGACCTTCCTCGCACCCCTCACTCAGCCTTTCTCTGGTCCCCTTCTGCTTCCCTCAGCTGTGTTTACACCCCTTCTGGCTTCAGGGAGTCAGTTATCTCTGAGTCAGTTATCTTGGGTTTTCCTGTCACTTTGGTCCACAGCCATCTTGGACAATCTTTGGAGTCTGGGAGACTGGGACCTTCCCCTAGTCTCAGGAGGAGTCAAAGGAGATATTATGTCACGTGACTGGGGTCTTGGGTATAGAATTCTCTTATTGCTTTGCAAGAGTCTCGTGTTGCCAGGTGCGGTGGTCTGCACATGCAGTTCCAGCAAGGGGGAGGCTAAGGCAGGATGATTCTGAGTTTGAAGCAAAACTCCATCTTAAAAACAAAACATTGCCGGGTGTGGTAGTGCACACCGGCACACGCCTTTAATCCCAGCACTTGAAAGGCAAAGGCAGGCGGATTTCTGAGTTCCAGGCCAGCGTGGTCTACAAAGGACAGCCAGGGCTACACAGAGAAACCCTGTCTTGAAAAACAAAAACAACAAAAAACATTACAAAAAAAGGAAGAAAAGGCTGGAGAGATGGCTCGGTGGTTAAGAATACCAGCTACTCTTTTAGAGGACCCTGGTTCAATTCCCAGCACTCATGGTGGCTAACAGCAGTCTGTAACTCCAGTTCCAAGAGATACAACTCCCTCTATGGTCTCTGTGGGCAATGCACACAAGTGGTACACAGACATACATGCAAGCAAAACATCCAAATGTAGGAAATAGAAATCTTCAAAAATGAATTTTTTCTTTTCTTTTGTTTTTTGTTTTTTGTTTTTTGGTTTTTTTTTTTTTCAAGACAGGGTTTCTCTGATTAGTTCTGGCTGTCCTGGAACTCACTTTGTAGACCAGACTGGCCTCGAACTGAGAAATCCGCCTGCCTCTGCCTCCCGAGTGCTGGGATTAAAGGTGTACGCCACCACACCTGGCGACCAGGGCTTCTTATGTGTAGGGCAAGCACTCGGTTACCTGAGCTATGTCTCTAGCCCTGATATGTGTGTTTTTGCTTGATTGTTTCTTGGCTTTTGAGGAAAGAGCCTCACGTTAGCACATGCTGGCTTCAAACATACAGCACAGTGGATGGAGACTCCTGGTCCTTCTGTGCCCACCCCCTGAGTGGAGTGAGGTTACAGACGTGCACTCCTACATCACCTCACACTTCATCTTTCTGGAACAGGGTTTTGCTATGTAATACAGGCAGGCCTATAACTCTCTGTGTAATCCAGCCTGGCCTCAGCCTCGTGATTTTCCATCTTCAGCCTCCTTAGTTAGTGCTGGGATTACAGGCATGAGCCACCACACCTGACAAGGGATTCAAGTACTTTAGGAAGTAATCAATTATTTTGTAGGTATGTGTTCTGGCACACAGGGGTTGAACGCAGGTCTTTGGACTTGGCAGCGAGCACCTTCACCTGCTAAGCCATTTCTCTGGCTCAAGAGTTCCATACTCTTGAAATGGGCCTAGAGAAACGGGCATGGGCACATCTTGAGAGCACATTTCCTTTAGGGACCCTTTGCCCCCAGAGGCCTGGCAAATAATCCTTACTTTTTGTGGTACGAATAAGGAATGGGGAAGAAAATGATTGGAAAAAGAAGCCTATCTGGGGATAGGCTTGTAGCTCAGTGTTAGAGCACTCGCCTAGCATGCGTGAGTTGCTAGGGCCAGTCTCCAGCACCACAGAACAAAGGCCGCAGCCTCTTTAGTAGCTGCAGATGAAGGGCTGGAGGTGGCTCATGGTTAGGAACACACACGGGCTCCTCTCGTTTACCTGCAGCACCCGCCTGGCAGCTCACACCCATCATCTGTAACTCCAGATGCAGAGGTTCTAATGCCCTCTCAAGGCCTCTGCAGGCACCAGGCATGCTCACGGTGCATATACATAATCAGACAAAATACCATACACGTGAAATAAATATATTTTTTTAATTTTTATTAGATATTTTCTTCATTTACATTTCAAATGCTATCCCGAAAGTCCCCTATACCCTCCCCCTGCCCGTGAAATAAATCTTAAAAAGAGAACAAAGTTGCCTATGGCAGAGCATACCCCTAGAAGTCTAACTGTTCTGGTAGAAGGAGCGTCACATAAATAAGGACAGTGATTGTAGGTTTCCCCTGAAGTTTTTGCTAATGTTGCATTACTCGATCATGAATGGCCCCTTGCTATGTCTTGGTCTTCTGACCTCTTTCCTAGTTTACTAATCTCCGTGCCTGGCAGATTTCCCTGACAAGGAGCCATAGTGGCTTTCTCTTTTATAGAGGCTTGCTGCCTCCTTCATGTGACCCCGCAATCTTCAGCTAGGGCAGTTGTGGAGACAGGGTTTGATTGTTGTGATTGCAGTGCTATCTGCATCTAGTGGGGAGAGGCCAGAGATCCTGTTAAATGTTCTGTAATGTGCTGAACAGCCCCCACAGCACAGGCTAGCCAGCTCAGAGTAACAACATCGAAACAAAGGAACCCTGCACCGACTGGTACGCCCTGCTTTGTCTCATTCAAGCCCTGATAACCTGAATTTGATACCTGGAATCCACGTGGTGGAAGGAGGGAACCTGCACCCTCAAGCCATCCTCTGGTTTCCGTGCACACGCAGAAGAGATGGTGGGCGTTGGGCGTGGGGTGGTGGCATTATATATATATATATTTTTTTTAAGATTTATTTATTATTATATGTAAGTACACTGTAGCTGTCTTCAGACACACCAGAAGAGGGAGTCAGATCTTGTTACACGGATGGTTGTGAGCCACCATGTGGTTGCTGAGATTTGAACTCTGGACCTTTGGAAGAGCAGTCGGGTGCTCTTACCCACTGAGCCATCTCACCAGCCCGGCATTATATATTTTTGAGATAGGGTTTCACTGTGAGCCTTGGTTGACCTGGAACTTGAAATGTAGATCAGGCTGCCCCCAAACTGGCAGGTCTGCCTCTGGCTCCCAAAGTGCTGGGATGAAAGGCATGTGCCACCATGCCTACCCCCACCCCACCCCCACCTTTTTTTTTTTTTTTTTAAATAAGCTAGTTTAAAGACTGGCGGTATAGGTCAGTTGATAGAGTGCTTGCCTAGCAAGCACAACCCAGGGTTCACTCAGCAACAATACATAAACTAGACATGACAGCACATGACGGTAACCCCAGTGCTAGCAAAGCTGAAATAGGAAGACCTAAGAGTCAAGGCCCGTTCGGATCAATAGTAGAGTGCCTGCAGTTCCTCACATGCAGTCCCCAGTGCTTTAAAGTCAGGATTATAACTACTCTCTTCTTTTTTTTAGACAGGAACTCAGATAGTCTGTGCTGTCCTGGAACTTGGTATTTAGCTGAGGCTGGTCTTGAATTCTGATCCTCCTGCCTCCAACTCCCAAGTGCTGAGATTAACCAGCATGTGCCATTGCATCCAGCACGGTAGTGCTTGAAGTATGTGCCTGTCTATTTGGCTGTTATAGAGGCTGAACAGTCAGTTAGTGGGTGTGTAAGTATGTAGGATGATGTCTGAGTGAAAATAAAGCCCATCTGCTCTTAGAGATGCCTTAGTCTAAATGCATTTGAGGATCGTGGGCGCTCAGGAGATGAATGGGAACTCGGGTAATGGCCTCAGTTGTTCTGTCTCCCTCGGCATTATCAGCAGCTGGACTTTTAAAAGTTCTATGCCCTCTGTGCTGGCACACACACACACCTTTAATTCCAGCACTGGGGGGAGGGGGACAGAAGCCGGTAGATCTCGAGTGTCGTAGGGAGGTCATATCTCAAACCAAAACACAAAGGTTCCTGTGCGGAGATGGCCGTCTTAAGGTTCCTATTGCTGTGAGGAAACACGGGTCTGTTGTGGGAAATATTTTTAAAAACGATTGAACCGGAACGTTCCCGCGCTCGTGCCTCTGCCCTGGCAGCCTGGCTGGTCAGGCTTTCTTATAGAATCTAGGATCACCAGTCTGCCAGTAGGCTGGACCCTCCCAAATCAACCACCAGTTAAAGAAAATCCCCTGCAGGCGTGCCTGCGTGCGGCCCAGTCCTATGGAGGCATTTTCTTAATTGAGGCTCCTTCTCTCTAGTGACTGTAGCTTGTGTCAAATTGGCATAAAACGAGCCAGCACGATGGCTAAATAAAGTACTTATCATGAAAGTGTAAGGACAGAAGTTCAGATCCCCAGAAGCCATGTAAAACCAGCTGGTACAACAAGCACCCGTAATCTTAGTGCACCTACAGCAAAGCAGGATGGAAGCCAGAACCCCTGGGAACTTGTAGGCATGCTGGAGTGACCAAGAGATGCGTCCCCCAAAAAGAAGGAAGGAGGGGACCAACACCTGAGGCTGGCACCGTGCTTACATAGGCACACACTTGCATGCACACACAAATTCACTGAAATAAGTGGACATGACAGGCCAGCTCATGCCTCTCAGGTAATCCCAGCATCTGAGGGGCGGAGGCAGACGACGGATTCAAGGCCACTCAGGGCTGCAGAGTGAGAACTTCTCTAAAGCCAAGCCAACACAAATCTCCAGAGAAGTTGCAGCAACAGCAGCAGCAGCTCTTTTGCTGTGGGCTATGCGTTTACTTTCTTAGCGTAGCAGATAAAGCAATGAGTGTGGGTGAAGGTGCCACTAAGTCCAGGTCCCTGGACCACATGGCAGAGAGTCTGGAGAACAGCTCTCCCAGGGGTCAAACGTGCGTCATCAGGCAGACACCCTTATCCGCTGAACCTTCTTGCTGGTGAGAGATTATAACTTAGGGATGTAAAAATTATTCATGTAGTTTGAAAATCGGGGTGCTGAGTGGCTTAGGCCTGGAACCCCGGAGGGCGTGGCTTAACTGTCCATTTCCAGAGCGTTCTGATTGTGCTTACAGCGAGTGCCCGAAGAAGCATGAGCAGTCTGACAATGGCGTAGTGTTCCTCTGAGAGTTAGCATGCAGGGACACAGGTGAGCGGAGGGGAAAATGCATCTTTGGGATGTATATGGCTGCTTAAGGCCTAGCTTTAAAACTTAGGCCCTCTCTGCTGATCCCTGTCATGGTATCATCTCTGAGGGTCAGCGAGAAGATGTATGTGATGCCCCACTTGAGTGAAGTAACGGAAATACACAGAGATGGTTTATCAGTTCTCCCTCCCCTCCAGGATTCCAGGCCTCTACATGTCGTGCTGGGAAATGAAGCCTGCGACTTAGACTCCATGGTGTCTGCTCTCGCCTTGGCCTTCTACCTAACAAAGGTGAGTATAGAGAAACAGTCCCTTGGAGTGAAAAGATTTGGATCAAGGCCCAGCTCTGCCACTTACCAATGTTTAGCCTTGGCTAAACTGAAGTGAAATCTCATGTGGGTGATGACTCATGTGTAAGCCCTTGGAAGTGGGATAAAGGCCACTGTGTTTCATAGACAGACAGACAGACAGACAGATGTTGGAAGCAGGAGGCAAGAGGATAAGGGTCATTTTGTTTCATTAACAGATGGGGGGGAAGTGTGGGGAGGCTGGAGAGATGACTCAGAGGACCAGGGTTCAGTTATTCCCCAACACCTACAGGGTAGTTAACAATTTACTTTTCCAGTTCCAGGGGATCAAAATGCCTTCTTTTGACCTCCACAGGCACCAAGCACACCTATGGTACACATATGACACAGAGGCCAAATATTCAATATAAAACAAGGTGAATAATTCAGTAAAAAATCAAAGTTGGAGAGTGGCTGGGCTAGCTCAGTCAACAAAGGCCTCAGTTTGTAAGTCCAGAGTATGACCCCTAGAATGACATAAACAAAGTCAGATGTGGTGGCACTGCCTTCTCATCCCAGCACTAGGGAGGCAGACAGGCAGGTCTGGGGGCTCAGTGGCTGGCCAGCCTAGCCTACCTGTTGAGTTTCAGGCAAGCAGGATGCTGGTGCCTGAGAAATGACATCCGCGGTTGTCCTCTGAGCTCTACACGTGCTTATGCAGGTACACATGCACCGGTGCACAGCACAAAGGATAAAGATCCCCGAACTTTGTCGAGTACTGTGTTACCCTCTGGGACGTGTAAGACTGGTTTCGGGGATGTCTTTCTATTGCTGTGAAAAGACACTATGACCAAGGCAACTCTTTAAAAAGAAAGCATTCGTCAGGGAAGGGGACGCACACTTTTAATCCCAGCGCTCAGGAGAGACAGGTGGATCTCTGAGTCCCAGGGCAGCCAGGGCTACACAGAGGAGTCCCTGTCTCGAAATACAAAACAAATCAAAAAAGCAAAAGAAAGGAGAAAAAAAAGCATTTAATTGGGGCTGGCTTTACGGGTGCAGAGGGTCAGTCCACTGTCATCATGGCAGTGGGCATGGTGCCATGCAGGCAGGCATGGTGCTGGAGAAGTAACTAAGAGTTCTACATCTGGATCCACAGGCAGCAGGAAGAGAGAGCCACTGGTCCTGCCTTGGACCCTTGAAACCTCAAAGCCCACTTCTAGTTCTACATCATGCTTCCTCCAATAAGGAAGGCCACACCTTCCAATCCCTCTCAAATAGTGCCACTCCCTTGATAACTAAGCATTCATACATATGGGCCTAATGGGGTCATTTAAGCCACCACAAGGAATTTGCAAAACCATAAAGTTATGTTTAAATAGCTTATTATTGCGGTTCCTTATGGATACCAATGATCTAGAATTTATCTTTCCCAGGTTTTTTTTTTTTAATTGAGACAGGCTTTCATTTATTTCACATTGACACTGAACTCACTAGTCAGCTGAGGGTAGCACTGAATATTTAATTCTGCTTCTGCATCCTGTATGCTAGGCTTATAGGCATAAACCATCATATGGTGTATGCAGTGTTGGGAATTCCTAGGTCTCTTGCCTGCCTGGTAAGCATTATACCAAATAAGCTACATCTTTGCCAGCCCAGGTCAATTAGAAAGTTTTTTGTTGGTTTGTTTGTTTTTTCAAGACAGGGTCTCTCTGTGTAATATCCCTGGCTGTCCTGGAACTCTCTTTGTAGATAAGGATGGGCTCAAACTCATAGAGATCCACCTGCCCCTGCTTCCGGAGTGCTGGGACTAAAGGCTTGTGCCACCATACCCAGCAACATATTTACTTTTACTTTATGTGTATGGGTGTTTTGCCTGTATATATGTCTAAGCTCCAAGTGTGTGCCAGGTGCCCTCAGAATCCAGAAGAGGGCATCAGATTCCCTGGGACCAGAGTTATAAATGGCTGTGAGCTACCCTACCATGTGGATGCTGGAAATGGAACCTGGATCCTATTTCCTGTAGCTTGAAGTCTACCTAGGTCTTTTCCTTAAAATAGCTTGTTGACTTCCATGTCATTGCTAAGATGGAGGGCAAGGACCATTCTCTCAGAACATTAGGGTGCAGCTCAGTTGTAGAATGTGTGCTTCCATGGTCAAGGCACTCGCTCGGCTTGCTTATCCAGTATTTAAAAAAAAAAACAAACCATCCCTTTCTTTTCTTTTTTTTTTTTAAAATATATTTATCTATTATATGTAAGTACACTGTAGCTGTCTTCAGACACCCCAGAAGAGGACATCAGATCTCATTACAGATGGTTGTAAGCCACCATGTGGTTGCTGGGATTTGAACTAGGGACCTCTGGAAGAGTAGTCAGTGCTCTTAACCACTGAGCCATCTCTCCAGCCCCATCCTTTTATTTTCATAGGCTTGATAATTGTGGCCTTGAGAAGTGGTAACTTACCCAAGGTCATGTCTTCTTTGGCCTTCTGTTTTGCATTTGTGTATTAGGGAGAGAACTCAGAACCCAACCTCAGGGTCAGAGTTAGGGTGGGGGTTACTTTTTCTTGCATTTTCCTAAGCCTTATTATGTCTTCTTTTCAATTCTGTAACCAGACGTCTGAAGCTGAAGACATCTTTATACCAGTTTTAAATATAAAGCGTTCTGAGCTTCCTCTGCGCGGGGACAATGTCTTCTTTCTCCAGGAGGTTAAGATTCCAGAGCCAGCCCTGATCTTCCGGGACGAGATTGACCTCCTAGCCCTGCACCAGGCTGGCCAGCTCACCCTCATCCTTGTTGACCACCATATTTTACCCAAGTAAGTCAGTGAAGGACACTCGGCCTGCACGGGGAGAAAGGAGGAAGGAGAGCCGTCCACTAGAGTCTCAAAGGCTCATTTGTTGTCATTTTTTCTCGTTTGTTTGTTTGCTTGCTTCTCGTGTGAGATAGGGCCTCACTATGCAGCCTTGGCTGGCCTCTAAATCACTATGTATTCCAGTCTAGCCCTGAAGTCAGAAATCCACCTGCCTCGGAGGCTAACTATAATTGATGGGTCATATCCAATAAAAAAAAATAGTATCACTTCTCTAGTTATGTGATGTTTATGATATAAAGAAACAAAAATATATAGTTAAATAATTATTCAAAATGTTCAAAATAACTTAAATTTGCCTTTAATGTCAGAACTTTTGCTGCTTTAAGATACAGGGATAATATGTTCTAGTAGACTATAAATATCCCAGGCATGTCTGTTCAACAAATGTGTACATCCATAATAAATCCACTTCCAATTTAGGACTAGAGAAGGCTGCCAAAAAGCAACATGAGTGTGATTCTTGTCTAAGTATGTCTGGCTCCTGCTAGTCTTAAAAATGGATATTTTTCCCTTGAGCACACTGTGGTTATACCAAGAAATGATAGTTGCCTGGGGGCATTCATGCATCCATGAATTTACTGATTAAAACATTTTCCTGAAGTGGATAGAGGCGACAGTTTTCATGCATCTTTCAGTCAGGAAGAGGGAGGTAATAAAGAGAGCACTGTAGTGGGTGCCAGAGGCACGCCATTAACTGTCACTCTAGAGGACAGTGGGACTCGATGGGCCATACATGGGCCTAGCTCATTGTGCTGGAGGGAAACTGAGGGCAAAAGGACTCTACTGAGGGCAGCCCAGTCTTAAAAGAGAGCTTTGTGTTTGTCCGAGGTGGGCAGGTGTCTGAGAGGAGCCTTCAGGCAGAGAGAGGAGTTAGCAGAGGTGAAGCCAGGCAGGCATGAAATCGCACACTGAGTAGGGAACTGGGACTTGTTTTGCACAGCTGGGCATGAATTATGTGGGAAAGGTAAGATGTGAGTTGATGGGACTAAGGTAGGCAGGGTACAGATCATGGAGTCCTTGTAGGCCTCTCTAAGGAGATTGGACTGTATTTTGGGGTAGTAGAAAACTTAATTATAGTTATTCCAGGTCCTAACAGAATAAAGTTTTTTGTTGTTGTTGTTTTTGATTTTCATTTTGTTTGTTTTTCAAGTGATCATCCAGGAATCTTTTGAGGGACGGCTTAGATGAGCCCTTAATTGAAACAGTTCAGGTAGGGGATACTGATGGGCCTAGAAGGCCGTAGCACAGGGCTGGAAAGGAAGACATGGTGACTTTCGTGATGTTTCATTGTCAAGAGAGCAAGGTCAGGTATAGAGTTCAGTTGGAAAGGTGACCCTAAAGGACAGTGACCGTGTAGGTATTTACAGCAGAAACGTCACAGAGTTCACTTGTGTGCTGTTTAAAAGCTGCTTCTGATTCCACGTCAGAGAGTGGAGAGGGGACGGTGGGGTGAGGTGACTTCTGTGTACTCACATGGGACATGCATACTTTTCCTCTTGGTGGGGAGTTGGAGATCCATTTGGGCAGCTGGAGAGCTCTTACCTGCTTCTCTTTCTGTTTTCTGTTAACCACCACCCTCCCCAGAAGCGATGCAGCTCTGGAGGAGGCCGTAGCAGAGGTGCTGGACCACCGACCAATTGAGCAGAAATACTGTCCTCCCTGTCACGTTTCAGTTGAGCTGGTGGGGTCCTGTGCCACCCTGGTGACAGAGAGAATCCTGCAGGGGGCACCAGAGACCTTGGACAGACAAACTGCAGCCCTACTGCATGGTAAGGAATCAGGTTTGGGTTGTGACCTTTGCCCTTATCCCGGAATGGGGGCGGTGAAAGTCTAGACTCCAGCCTCACTGGTGGCGGTGACTCTTGAAGTTTACTCACCCCAGAGGGCCAGGGTTCCTGCAGCAGCTGGTCATTGTTTCACTGCCTGGGTTGGAGTTAGTACAGGGGAAGCAGAGGGCACGGGTCTTGGTGGTTCCCGTTTGCAGCAATGTTTAAAGGAAAGAGGACTCACTGAAGAAACAGGAAACATCTCTGATAGCAGTTCCACCAGGAAATGGTTGTTATATCTCCAGCAGGCCTCTTAACCTTCCCTTTTATATTTTTCCACGGGGTGTGTAGTGCTGATCTCATTTAGATTAGACTAGGCACACTCTTCCAATATTAAGATACTGTGATGGAAGACCAAATCCAGACAGAAGAGAAGCACAAAGCTTCATCCATAGCCAACAAACTTTTTGAAATTGACAGCTGCCGGGCAGTGGTGACGCACGCCTTTAATCACAGCATTTGGGAGGCAGAGGCAGGCAGATCTCTGAGTTCGAGGCCAGCGTGATCTACAAAGACAGTTCCAGGATAACCAGGGCTACACGCAGTTGGGTGGGTAGGGAATGGAGAGGGAGCTGGGGTAGGGGAAAGAATATGAAATTTTCAAAGAATAAAGAAAATTGTAAAAAAAAAATTTAAAAAGATAGTGTAATGGAATTTGGTTTGCTGAAGAGCTAGATTCCTTCTGGAATCTACAAGACTCAGGATGCCCAGTCTCCTTGTTTTACTTTTTTTATTTTTTAATTTTATGTGTATGGGTATTTTGTCTGTGTATATATGTCTGTGTACCGTGTGTATGCTGGGTACCTGAGGAGGCCAGAAGAGGGCTTCAGATCTCTTGAGATGAGAGTTATAAACTGCCATATTGGTTATTTGACTCAAACCCAGGCCCTCTGGAAGAGCAGCCAGTGCTCTCAACTGCTGAGCAATCTGTACAGCTCCACACCCAGGCTTCTGTCTGTCTGTCCATGTCCCTAACTGCATTGTACTTTGGGAGTTTTCTCTTAGGACATGGTCAATCCAAGTGTATTATTTTGACTTCAGTGGGGTTGCCTGGGTTGTATCCTCTGAATTGTGTTCATTGGATTTGGAGTTATATATGTGCTAAAGATTGTGAGTGGAGGGTTCACTCACACACAGGACTCCTGCTCTGCCTTATCCCTTATAGGAACCATCATCCTGGACTGTGTCAACATGGATACCAACATTGGGAAGGCAACCCCAAAGGACAGCAAATATGTGGAAGAACTGGAAGCCCTTTTCCCAGATCTGCCCAAAAGAAAGGACATATTTGATTCCCTGCAGAAGGCCAAGTTTGACGTCTCAGGTATGATGTGTCATATTTTCCATGAGAGAGTCAGTGGGCAAGCTTTGATTTCAGAGCATAGAAATGGTAATGAGTAACATACATGTCTGCTCACGAACAGATGAGTCATGTTATGTCATTCCATCCTGAGCCTGCGAGAGGATTATAGCCGGTCTTTGCTCCTTTGGGGGTTCTTTTTCCTACCCTTTCTCCCCCTAGTTTCAACCCTTTTCACTAGATAGGAGAGAAAAAAGGATGAGGGTGGGGACAGACAGACAGAGATATCCTTGTATCTAATTTCTTTCTTTCTGTTTCTTTGAGCAGGACTACTAGTAGAACAAACCAACCTCCCTAAATTACCAATAACCATGCACACCACCTCTTGGGGCCCTAGCATTTATATACCTTCTGAAAAGTGTCTTGAGTTGCAAATGTCACACAATTACAAAGACTATCTGCAGCTGGCAAAACCAAGCCTCTGCTAGAGGGTGATGCAAATCATAAAGAGCTACTGTGGACAGTTGGAAGCACCCCATCTCCCCACACCTGGGGTTAAAGTGAACAATTTCTTTTTTTGGTTTTTTGAGACAGGGTTTCTCTGTATAGCCCTGGGTGTCCTGGAACTCACTTTGTAGACCAGGCTGGCCTCGAACTCAGAAATCCGCCTGCCTCTGCCTCCCATGTGCTGGGACTAAAGGTGTGCACCACCGCCGTCCAGCTAAAGTGAACATATTCTTATATTTCTGTGTTTGTGTGTGTGTTTTTTTAGAGATTTATTTATTATTATAAATAGGTACACTGTAACTGTCTTCAGACACACCAGAAGAGGGTGTCAGATCTCATTATGGGTGGTTATGAGCCACCATGTGGTTGCTGGGATTTGAACTTGGTACCTTTGGAAGAGCAGTCAGTGCTCTTAACCACTGAGCTATCTCACCAACCCCCGTGTTTGTGTTTTTAAAGATTTATTTATTATGAATACAGCATTCTGCTTGCATGTATGCCTGCAGGCCAGAAGAGGGTACCAGATCCCATTACAGATGGTTATGAGCCACCATGTGGTTGCTGGGAATTGAATCTAGGATCTCTGAAAGAGCAATCAGTGCTCTTAACCTCTGAGACATCTCTCCAGCCCCATTTCTGTGTTTTTAAAGAAACCAACATTGATTCTCACTACAGAAGATGAGAAGGGCTGGGGTGATAGTCCATCCTGTAATCCCAGCACTGGTGAAGCCAGGCAGAAGATAAACAGTTTGTGGCAGCCTGAGCTACATAGTGAGTTAAGGACAGCGTGGGCACACAATAAGGCTCTGCCTCAAAAGGTAAAAGCTATGCAGAGAAGCCCTGTATCAGAAAACAAAATGAGCGGAGCAGTGGTGGCGCCTGCCTTTAATCCCAGCACTCGAGAGGTGGAGGCAGGTGAATTTCTGAGTTCGAGGCCAGCCTGGTCTACAGAGTGAGTTCCAGAATAGCCAGGGCTACACAGAGAAACCCTGTCTGGAAAAGAAAGAAAAAAAAAAAAAAAAAGGAAAAGAAAACAAAATGAAATAAAAGGTATTTAAAAATCCAAGACTGGCCGGGTGGTGGTGGCGCACGCCTTTAGTCCCAGCACTCAGGAGGCAGAGGCAGGCGGATTTCTGAGTTCGAGGCCAGCCTGGTCTACAGAGTGAGTTCCAGGACAGCCAGGGCTACACACAGAAACCCTGTGTCAAAAAATCAAAAAAAAAATAAAAATAAAATCCAAGACTGTGCAGCACAAATGGAACTTGATGGCTGTAGTAAGGAAAGAAGAGAAAGCCAGAGCTCGGTGCTCAGGGGCGGCAGGTGGGTCTAAGGATATGGGGGAGGGCGAAGATGATCACTACAGTGTGTGAAACTCACAAAAACAAGAAAAGTTTTGAGTCCCTGTTTAATCAGAGAATGTAGGCCATATATAAAATGTAGCGGTATTGGGGGGCTGCTAAGTCGTCAGAACAAGAGCTGTGCATTCAGCAGAAGGAAGAGGAAGCTCTCAGTGTTCAGAAGACAAACTGAACCCAAAGCTTCCATAATCCACCTATTGACATTTAGAAAAAGAGCAAGCAAAAGAAGGAAACATAAATGCTCCACGTGCTATTAGAGTGAACAGAGCAAAACCCTTCAGGGCTGAGGATGTAGCTGGAGAGCGGATGCTGGCCCAGCATGTGCAAGGCCCTGGGTGTGACCCACAGCAAAAATAATAAACAAATAAATGGGCCGAGGGAAGGGTAGAGAATCGTAAAGGCCTCTGCTGTTTTGGCTCTGGTTTCTTGCTTGTTTTGGGGGGGCAGGTGTTGGTTAGTGAGATGGTCTCACTATGTAGCCCTGGCTAGCCTAGAACTCATGTTGTAGACCTGGCTGATCTCAAACTCCTGAGCTCCACCAGCCTCTTCCTGCAGAGCACTGGGCTCAAGGGTGTGCACCACCCCCACACCCAGTAAAGCTGCTCTTCTTTTACCCTCCTACAAAGTCCCTCAATCTACAGGCAGCCATTTAACTATTGTGACCTGATTGTTAGCATTTTAGAGTTTTCTTTATTTATTGGATATGTGTGGGTGTTTTGCCTGCATGTATGTCTGTGCATTATGTGCATGGGCCAACAGAAAAGGGTGACAGTTCCCCTGGAACTACAGTAACAGTTAGGAGCCATCATGTGGGTGCTGGGAATTGAACCCAGGTCCTCTGAAAAATAGCCAGTGCTTGTAACTGCTGCACCATTTCTCCTGCCTGTGACCTGATTATTTAAGTAAACCTTTGTATAATTACATTTTCAGTTATTGGTCCTGTTCATCGCCCTGAAGAGAAACTATTGTCCCATTTTTCTCGTCTTCACCTTTGCGGTGTTAGGCCAAGTGCCCTGATTGACTTCTATTTTCTAGGACTGACCACTGAACAGATGCTCAGAAAGGACCAGAAGACAGTCTACAGACAGGGCACCAAGGTGGCAATCAGTGCAATCTACATGGACTTGAAGGTAAGAGCAAGCCAGTGGAAGGGGCAAGGGACACCTTCACTCACCTCCACTCCCCCTCACTCTGGAGTACCTCGGTCCCTCTCCTCTTGCCTCCCTCTCCTCCGGGATTCTCTACAGTCCATCGTCCCTCACTGTGCTGCTGTAAGAGCCCGAGTGCTAGTTTCTCTGCATCCACTTATTTTGTACTCCTATAAGTCATTCTCTGTAGAGCAATCAGTGATTTTGTGTGTGAGGCTTTGTTTTGTTTTTGTTTTTTCTTTTGTGAAGGTCATTTGTTTTTTGGACAGGGCAGGAAAGTTGGCTCTATATTGAGAATTCTGGAATTTGGGCGTTTTTTTTAAAAACGCAGAAATATTATAAGAGTAGGTTTTCCTTTTAATCCCAGGTGTAGGGATGTGGGGCTTTTTCAGACTGTCTGAAGCGGCTGACTATGATTTACCTCATGCTCTAGTAGAGGCATGGTTTTGCCAGCTGAAGATAGCTTTTGCAAATATGTGACAGTTGGAATTCTTAGAACTTTTCAGAGGGTATATATAAATGCCAGAGCCCTGAGAGGGAAAGATTGGTGTTTGCTCATGGCACAAGGGGATTGGTTTGTGGTTTGTTAGTAGTCGTGCTCAAAGAAGGAAGAAATTAGATTCAGAAATCTCTCTCTCTCCCTTCTCCCCTCTCCTTCTTTCTCTCCTATCTATTGATACAGGGTAAAATTGGAAGGTGGGGAATAAAGGATGGGAAAAAGAAGAACCACTACAAAGTGGCAAAGACCAGCTACTTGCTGTCTTTTTATTTTATTGAGGAACCTTAGGTTCAGGGGGTTAATATCACTTCTGGATCTTATTCATAATATAGTTGAGCTACTTTTCAAAACAATGCTGTCTTAATTGAAAGCCTGTATTCTCCCTATTCTATCACAGTTTCCAGTATGTAAGCACTACATACATTTTTAGTGATGCACAAATTATGAGCTGCATGCTCAAAAAACTCTTTAGAGTTCATTGGTGATAAGGACGGTCTGCCTGTAAACTTTGATTGCTTTCTTTTTCTTCCCTTCTAGGCCTTTCTGCAGCGGACAGACCTCTTCACAGATCTCAGTTCTTTCTGCCATGATCACAGCTATGATGCCCTGGTTGCCATGACTATCTTTTTCAACACTCAAAATGAGCCAGTACGGCAATTAGCTATCTTCTGTCCACACGAGGCACTTCGAATGACAGTGAGTTTCCATCCTGTCACTCCGAGGGTGACAGTTCTGAAGACTAGAGACAACAATTTAGGCTTACAAGCTGCTGCAACAAACCCTGGGTAGAAGGAAGTGTTGTCACCTGTAGTTAGAACTTGCTCTCACTGGGCATACTGACTCAGACCTCTGTTCCCAGCATTTAGGGACTGCAGCCTGGTGCTCTTTAGTAACAGAGAAACTATTTCAGAACCCTAAGGGCTGCTGCCAGGCATGGCTGCACACACTTCCAACCCTAGCAGTAGATAGCAGAGGCAAGAGGATAGCCTGTGAGTTTGAGGCCAGCCAAGTCTGTATAGTGAGATCCTATCTTTAAAAAATACCAGGGGGGCTAGGCGTGGTGGCGCACGCCTTTAATCCCAGCACTCGGGAGGCAGAGGCAGGCGGATTTCTGAGTTCGAGGCCAGCCTGGTCTACAAAGTGAGGTCCAGGACAGCCAGGGCTACACAGAGAAACCCTGTCTCAAAAAAACAAACAAACAAAAAAAAATACCAGGGGGAGGCTGAGGAGTTAGCTCATCGATAGAATGCTCAACTATCCACTGCCCTGGGTTTGATCCCCACCAAAAAAACTACCACCACAACAAAACTAAAAGAAAATTGGTTCTTTCTCTTTATTGTCTTGATAATTTATGGGCAGAACTGGGGGTGTAGCTCAGGAGTGGGGCACTACAAAGACAAGAAACACACCCGTCACCTTCACACAACAGTAGAAACCTTTTCAACTGTGCAGCACACTGGGGTCAGTCTGGATACCACAGTCCAGAGAAGGGCACTGTGCGGGGCCAGCACCCTCCCTGGCCTTCCTTTCTGTTTTCTCGTTGGTTACTGATTCAGGTGACTTGAGACTCTGAGTTGCCTGTACTGGGGAGATGCTCAGGATAGTCCAGCCAGATGTCCTTTGAACTCAGGCAAGGTCTGTCTCCTCGTTGCTGCTGCCTCCTCTCCCTCCCCTGGCTGCAGGAGTAGCTGGTACTAGGAAAGAACAGGTTTTATAATCTGGTAGACATGTTTTTCTGTCTCTGGTCCCTACCCGCTTGTCCCTTGAACTAAGCCAGAGGATTTGAATCACTACAGTCTGTTCTGGTCATCAGCAAAAAGTAGTGATGGAAGAGTCACTATTGCACAGTTTGCTATGGTCATTTGCATGAAGTGCGTTTTGTGGCAGGGTCCATGTTGAGAACATGTGGCTTTTACTAACCATGCTGCTGAGAGGAAGGTACTTCAGCTATAGGAAAGAGCCCTTCCCCCTCCAGAACCTAGTCCCCACTCCAACACTCTGATGACTATAGCTGCCCATGTCCTCTGTACTGGGAGCTAGGATCCTTTTCAGTCTGCTCTGCCACCTCTTCTCTTCCTTCTGCTACTGGTATAGAATACATTTAGAACGCTACTCTTCTTTTTTTTTGGTTCTTTTGAGACAGGGTTTCTCTGTGTAGCCCTGGCTGTCCTGAAACTCACTCTGTAGACCAGGCTGGCCTTGAACTCAGAAATCTGTCTGCCTCTGCCTCCCAAGTGCTAGGATTAACAGCATGTGCCACCACGCCCAGCTAGAATGCTACTCTTGGTAACAGTCTTGGGTTCAAATGTCAGTTTCATTTTGTATAAACTGCGACCTAATATGCCAGTCATGCTGGCACACATCTTTAATCCCAGTACTTGGGAGGTGAAGGCAAGCAGATCTTTTGAGTTAGAGGCAGCCTGGTCTACAGAATAGATTCCAGGACAGCCTGGGCTACACAGAGAAACCCTGACTCAAAAACAAAACTGTGAGCTAATCTGTGTAAGCCTTGATCACCCTAGCCACCTGTGAGTGCGCGTAGTGGCTGTACCACCATAACGAGGTGTCTGTAAACACCTAAGTTGGCAGCACGCTTGGCCCACCCCCACCCTCCTATTCGGTTTGTTTGGCCTTAGTCCTCTGATCTCTGCATGGCTGTTAGTCCTGTACTCACTGATGGCCATGAACATGGGGGCACACGTGCACCCCTGGTCTGTCTCAGATCCTGCCATCTTCTACGTGATTTCACTCAAGAAAACTTCTGTGCACTTCGGCTTCTTTGTTAATGAAACAAAATATGTCATCTAAATGTTCCAGCCACGTAGTGTGCCTTACACTTGTAATATCAGTGCTTGGAAAGCCGAGGCAGGGGCATTACAATGTATTCAAGGCCAGCCTGAGCTCCCTAGTGAGTTCTAGGGTTGTAGTAAATGTAAGACCCTTTGTTTAAAAAAAAAGAAGAAAAGAAAAGAAAAGGAAAGAGAAGAGAAGAAGGTCGGGAGTTGGTCTTAGCATGTAAACCTGGCAGAAGGCTTCCAAATGCTTGATCCCAAGCCCCTCACAAAATGCTTGATCCCAAGCCCCTCACAAAGCAGCCATGGTAATACCCGGGGAGTCTCAGCAGTTAGAAGGCAGAGGGGATGAGTCTCTGTGGGTGCCAGCCATCCAGGGCTACATTGTGAGACCCAGGCTCCACAAACAAACAAGCAAACAAAACACTTTTCATTCCTGTTAAAGAAAGCTCAGCTCTGTGGTGTGTCACTTGACCATCATCTCCTGTTCTTGTCTTCTACAGATCTGTGGCATCCTGGAACGATCCACCTCCCCACCCCTGAAGCTGACACCTATCCCAAGCACCTCCCCTAACCTCCAGGCCTATCACCAAGGCAACACCCAGGTCTCTCGGAAGAAGCTGCTGCCTGTGCTCCAGGAAGCCCTCTCCGCATATCTTGACTCAGCGAAGATGGCTTCGGGGCAGTCTGAGGTAGCTGTGGGTATGTCTAGGGAGCAGGTGGACAAGGACTTGGACAAGGCAAGTAACTCCCTGATTTCTGGGCTGAGTCAAGATGAGGAAGACCCTCCGCTGCCACCCACGCCTATGAACAGCTTGGTGGATGAGTGCCCTCTGGATCAGGGGCTGCCTAAGTTCTCCGCTGAGGCTGTCTTTGAGAAGTGCAGTCAGATCTCACTATCCCAGTCTGCCAGAGCCTGCACATCAAATAAGTGACCATTGGAAGTAGGGTGGGGAAGTGTGGAGGAGGTGACTGGCCTGCCTCAAATGCATGTTTTGAGATGTTTGACCACTTCAGCAACTACGTCAGTGGCTTCAGGATCGGGTGTACTGTTCTCATAACCTTGGGAGGAGAAAGAGAAAGAGAGCGGCTGCTGTAGGGACAGCTCTCTGCCTCTCCTCTCCTGGCTCTACCAGTAAGACAAGATTTATTTAATTTTATTATTTAATCTGCACTGATTTTCCTGTCTTTGGTGGGTACAGTGTGATAGGACCACTGTCCTGGCAGAGCAGGACTAAAGGAATGTAGACCCCATCTCAGTGTCTTCAGAAGGACTGTGAACAGAGGCAGCGTCTGCCATGAAACCAGTTCACCGCTCCTCTCCATGAATTGACCTTTTCAATTTTTTTAAAGTTATTTTTGAGACAGAGCCTCATGTAGCCCAGGCTGGCCTTGAGCTCTGTATGTATCTGAGGCTAGTCCTGAATTCCTAACTCTCCTGAGTGCTGAGATTGTCAAGCACTGCATTAAACCTGGCTGGTCTCTTGTCTTGACTTCCTATATCTTTGGCTCCTTCTGTCTCAGAATGATGGGAAGCCTGACGGGGACCTGAGGATTGAGGTCCTTGCTTTCTCCTGGTGGCCATGGGACCTCAGAGGCATTTTTGCCAAGAGGGCAGAACCTGACTGAGCCCTGGATATCCCCTGTCTTAGTGGGTCTGCCAAGGTCTTGTCAGTCTTTTTCTGGTTTTGCTCAAGTTGAAGAATGCGTGGAGAGTCTTCTGGTGAGACATCCTCTGTCCCGGGTCCCATTTCCCCACCTGTAACTGAGGTTAGGAAAAGATGTGCCCTTCCTTCCTCCCAGCCTTTCTCCCCTCTGCTTCCTCATTACTTTTGTCCTCCCTGGGAGCGTTCGCGCTCTGGGTCACTGGATTGTTTCGTGTTTATGTGTGATTGTACCAAGGAACTTAGCCTCATGTAGCATGTACAGGGTTGTAATGGTGACCCAGCAGCGAGCTCTCTCCCAGTAATTTGTTCCGCATGTGTAGTCTCCCCTCGCCTCCCCCACCTCCCATCCCCCTTTTTTCCAATCAAGCTGTTTCCCCTGTTCTTACCCTATATAAGTTGCAAACAATATCGCTGAACAGTAGGGTGTGTGGTGGTTTGGGGCAGTCTGACTTCACTTTAGTGTATGACGTCTGTAGCCAATGGGAACGTGAAATATTGGTGCGATCACTGAACCAAAGGGATTGTGTTCTGTGACTTTGGTACTTTGTTTTGCATTTTTGTTTCATATTAAATACTTTCTTTCTGTTTGAGGTCTTGTTTCTTTTTAAAAGTATAATCAGGCCTTCCCTCTGGTAATAGCTGCACCTCCCACAGATTCATCTCCTGGTCTCACACAAGTGATTCATCTCTAGGCCTCCCCCCATCTCCGGGTCTCCCACAGACTCATCTCCCTGTCTCCCACCTGTCCTTTGATGACCCGGCTATGAGATATTCCTGTTTATCTTCAACCTTTCCTTGACTCCTGTTTCCAGAGCTTCCCTTCCAGGGCTGGGCGGTGGTGGCGCACGCCTTTAGTCCCAGCACTTGGGAGGCAGAGGCAGGCGGATTTCTGAGTTCAAGGCCAGCCTGGTCTACAGAGTGAGTTCCAGGACAACCAGGCTACACAGAGAAACCCTGTCTCGAAAACAACAACAACCAATCAAACAAACACACACCTCAGTTGTAGCTGGGCAGTGGTGGTGCACACCTTTAATCCCAGCACTCCGGAGACAGAGGCAGGCAGATCCCTGTAATTTCGAGGCCAGCCTGGCTCACAGAGTGAGTTAGTTGTCTCAGATGGTTTTGTTTCTTTTTTTGAGGCAATCTCTCAAGCTGCCCTAGCTTATCCTGTAGCTGAGGCTAGCCTCTGATGCATAGCAGTCCTCCAGCAGAAGCCTCCCCATGCTGGAATTGCAGATGTGACATACCTGGCTTGTCTTCTCTGTTTTCCTTATGCTAGAAAAGTAGGTCCAAGATGGACTTAAACCAAAATAGTTCCTTAGCTTTGCCTGTGTGTGTGTGTGGTTCTGGGGATGGTACCCAGGGCCTTGTACATGGTGTTCTACCACTGAGTGTTTTTCATCTCTAGCACATTTTTTACTTTATTTTGAGACACAGTTTTTCTGCATAGTCCTGGCTGTCCTGGAACTTGATGTATAGACCAGGCTGACCTTGAACTCAGAGATCTACCTGCCTCTGCCTTCTGAGTGCTGGGATTAAAGGCATTGACCCACCCCCGACCTCCAGCTGTTTTTTGTTTGGGTTTTTTTTTTGTTTGTTTGTTTGTTTTGTTTTGTTTTGTTTTTTTTGAGACAGCATTTCTCTGTATAGCCCTGGTTGTCCTAGAACTCACTCTGTAGACCAGGCTGGCCTCAAATTCAGAAATCCACCTGCCTCTGCTTCCCAAGTGCTGGGATTAAAGGCGTGCGCCACCATGCCCAGCACCCCCAGATATATTTAACTTTCTATTTAAAGACAGGGTCTCACTAAGTTGCCCAGGCTGGCTTTGAACTTGCATTCCTACCTCAGCCTCCTGAGAAGCTGAGATTACAGGCCCTCACCAGGACCTACTTTTAAAAGGTAGGAGCTAGGTCCATGAGATAGTATGGGCAGAGGCAGGCAGGGCTAAGATGACCATCTGAAGTTGATTCTTTGCACCTACATGGTAAAAGGACAGTACCAATTCTCACAAGGTGCCACATACCCACACACTCAAAAATAAAACATAATTTATAAAAATGTTAAGAGCTGGGGAGATGGCTCAGTGGTTAAGAGCACTGGCTGCTCTTCCAGAGGTCCCACTGTTATTTCCCAACACCCACAGGGCTCACAGCTCCTAGTAACTCCAGCCCAGGAAATCTGAAACTTTCTATCCTCCAAGGGCACCAGTCACACACCTGGTGCACAGACAGATATGTAGGCAATACACCTATGCACATTAAATTTTTTTTTAATTGTTTTAAGCTCCAAGTTCTAGAGAGGTGGTGGGTCAGCAGCTAAAACTGTGTTCTCCTCAGTCTTGAAAACGAGTTCAGATCCCAGCACTCGTGTAACAGGATGCCACTTTACAGAAGCCTATACTCCGCCTCCAAGCAGAGCTGACAGGAAGATGGCTGGTGGGCTTCCAGTCTAAGCAGTGCAAGATCCAGGATCCAGCAAAGTGATAGAGGGAAGAACACCCTCCCTGACGTCCTTGCACATGCGTGGGTGCACATACGTACTCATACACACACAATAAATAGTAGTCTAAAAATAAGTAAAACCTAGCTCCCTGTAGGACCTGAGGCAGAAAGGTCATGTGACCATCCATTCCACATCAGACTGTTCTAAAGCTTAAGGCACTTAGAAAAATAGAAGGTTGAGGAGCTGGCTAGGTGCATAAGACACTCATCCAAACAAGAGGACCCAACTTTGAATTTCCAGGACACACAAAGGCTGGGCAAGCCCAGCACTCTCTGGTCAGGGGAATCCCTAGAATTAGTCTGGGGAGCTAAAGCTAGTAGAATCAGTGAGCTCTGGGTTCAATTGAGAGACCCTGCCTCAGCAGATGGAGGAAGATATCCAATGCCAGCTTCAGGCTTCTACAGGAATGCACACATACACACACACACACACACACACACACCTCCCCTCACTCCTTAGCGGGCAAAACAAAGGGCTCCCAGGTTATAAAGAATCTGGAATGGAGACCAGAGCTCTCACTCACTCTTCACCTGAAAGCCCGCCCCCACACAAGAGGCTGGGCTTTGGGGCAAACCTGCTCCTTGGGAGGGGAGGTGGCAAAACCTGTTTGAAGATGAGGTTACCTCCCTTCCACACCTCCTGCCTCCTTAGAGCAAAAGCAGCAGCTGACACAGGAAAGTAAAGAGTTTGGGGGCTGGGGCCACAGCCTCCTATCCTCCTCAAGTCCCACAGGACACAGGACGACCTGGGAAGATGGGGACCAGGCAAGAAACAGGAAGAGAGACGTTAGAAGGAGGGTAAGTGAGACCTTGGCCTGACTGGAGCCAGAGAGGGCGTTCCCTGCCAGCCAGGCCTTCCTGGCTTCCTCAAAGAAGAACATGGGGAGAAGTTAGCAGAGAAGGGACCGAGTGGTTTTGGGACAGGAAACGAATACAGTATGGAACCAACTCCACAGTTTAAAGAAAAGTTTCTATCTTATGTGTAATAGATCCATTCTCCCTCCCCCTCCCCCTCTCTCCTATAACTCCCATCCTCTACAATAGCCATTAGGAAACCTGGCCCAGAACCAAATGTACACCCTGGTTCTGCTTCCCAGTGAGTATCTCCTTTTTTCCCTCCATCCTTGTACCTGTCCCATAGTTTCCAAGCACAGCAGGGGAAAGGCTGGGCTGACGAGGTGCCATCTGCTACTGCTTTTCCCAGGGTTAACTGGGCAGGTCTGTCTGGGTTCCAGCCAGTCGGGATATGGGACGCCTTTCACTCCTACACTGTAGGTGAAGCCACTACCATCAAGTGGATTAGCTTGCTAGGCCATCCCCTCTGCTAAGCTGAGCAGCAGATGAGCTGCTCTGTCAAGTGGGAAGGGAAAACGCCTGTACACATAGACGGGGCCTCCTTGCCATGTTCTTCACACCAGTGGCTTCCACCTGATGTCTGGCTCCCTTAGGATACTGTCTAGGTTGATTCATGGTCTTTTCTTCTGGGCCACTGACTCTCAGGGCTAAGGAGAAGGCAGGAGCCTCAGAACCAGGAGCAACCATGAAACTTGGAGAGCTGGAGCTAAGAGAGGAGTGGCAAGATGAAGAGTTTCCTAGGTGAGGCTGAGAGCTGCTCGCCCCCAGGTTTGAGTCTCGGAGACCACGTGGTGCCTCTCTGTCATCCTTTGCTCCAGTCCCAGGGGATCTGACACCTTCTTCTGAGCTCCAAGAGCACCAGGCACATGTGTGGTGCACAGATCAACATGTAGACAAAATGCACCCACAGACCTAAAACCAAACAAATTTATGGGAAATTAGGGCAAGAAAAGAAAGAAGCATGGTGGAGAGGGAAGGATGACAAGGCAGCTGGCTGGGGTCTGTGTTTAAAGCCCTGTTCATTCCCTCCCCTCTAGATTGCTTCCTGAGGAACCTGGCTCACCTGGAGACCCTGAAGACCCTCAGAGAGGCTCACAGGCAGGTAGGGAAAGGAAGGTGGAAACTAGACCTGGGGTTTGAGTTGACTTCTGGCACTGTTGTTAAGGCGAGGGTGTCGCTGTGTATTCTGTCTCTTTGTACCCAACTTTCTCCCTTTCCACTTACCCTAGGTTACATCCCTTTCTCAAAATGCACAGCTATTATCGCCTTTAAATTTTAATTTTTTTATTGTTGGTGCTCGGTGGGTTTTGTTCATTTATTCGTTGGTTGGTTTGTTTATTTGTTTGAAACAGTGTTTTTCTGTGTAGCCCTGGCTGGCCTGGAACTCATTTGTAGACTAGGCTGACTTTGAATCCACAGAGATCTCCTCCTCTGCCTCCTGGGTGCTGGGATTACAGGTGAGAGCCACTGTGGTATAATTGGGTTTCTTTGAGACTGACTCAACTTTCTAGCCCAGGCTGGTCTCGAACTCGTGTAGCCTGAGTTGACCTCAAACTTGCATTTATCAGGACTGGAGAGATGGCTTAGCAGTTGAGAAGTATTGGCCGTTCTTACAGAGGACCTTGGTTTGAGTCCCAGAACTCACATGGTGGCTTACAACCAAACTTAACTCCAGTCCCAGGGGATCTGACACCCCCTTCTAGGCTCTAAGAGCGCAATGTGTGGTACACAGACATGCAGACGTATAAGAAATACCCATACACACAAAAACAAGCAGGAGGACAAAAGTTGCAGCTATCCTCCTGCCTCTGCCTCCTAAATGCTGTAATTGCAGATGTGAGCCACCAAGCCTGGCATCAAGGCTTCTGTCTATAGGAGGCCTTGTGCGTTTGTGTTTTTCTTCTGATGCAGACTCACGTAGCCCAGGCTGCTCTATAACTCAATCTGTAGTCAAGATGGCCTTGAACTCTGATGCTCTTGTCTGTCTTCCTTTGCAGTCTTGGGATTACAGGCGTATGCCTCCGTTCCACACAGGGATCTCAAATCACCATCCACTCAACACGTTTTTCCATCTGTGTATTTTCTTTCTCCTATCTTCCAATCACAGGCACCCCCAGCAGTCTGGCCTTGTGTGGCCAGCGCCCTATGCGGAAGCGTCTTTCCGCCCCAGAATGGCAGCTGAGTCTGACTGAGGGAACAGGAGAAAACGGAGCCTCTCCCACCCGCTCTGCGTCTTCCTCTTCTGCTGGCAGCTTGGACCTGGAGGTGGATGAGTTGGAGACACCATCAGACTCTGAGCAGCTGGACAGCGGACATGAGTTTGAATGGGAAGGTGGGAGCCAAGCCGAGGGTGGGGCTGGTAGAGGTAGAAGCTGATAGAAAATGCAGCTCGAGGAGGATGGATGGGGTGGGATGTTAATTAAGCTAATCAGGCAGGCAGCAGTGTTGGCTCAGTGGTTAAGAGCAGGGCTGCTCTTCCAGAGGACCTGGATTTAGGAGCCAGCACCCATATGGCAGCTGTCTAGCTCCAGTCCCAGGGGATCTGATGCCTTCTGACTTTCAAGGGCACCAGGCATGCATGTGGTACACATACATACATGCAAGCAAATCATTCATACAACTTAAGATAATGAATGAATCTGAAAGAAAGAAAGAAAGAAAGGAAGGAAGGAAGGAAGGAAGGAAGAAGGAAAGAAAGAAAGAAAGAAAGAAAGAAAGAAAGAAAGAAAGAAAGAAAGGAAGGAAGGAAGGAGAGGAAGAGAGAGAGAGAAAGAAAAAAAGAGAAGGGAGGGGAGGGGAGGGGAGGGGAGGGGAGAGGAGAGGAGAGGAGAGGAGAAGATGAGATAGTAGTTGAGAGGCCAGACAGGCAATATAGATTTCCTCAAAGAAGAAAGGAACAGCTTCCAGAGTCGGTAGGACACCAGCCAAGGGCTAGTAGGAGACATTTATTAAGAAAAAGGTGGAAGGGCAGGAGAGGTGGCTCATCAGTTAAGAGCACTAACTGCTTTTCCAGATGACAGGAGTTCCATTCCACATAGTGACTCAGAACCATCTGTAACTCCAGGGCCAGAAGATCTAACACCTTCTTTTGGGCTCCACAGTACTAGGCACACATGTGGTACTCAGACATACATTCAAGAAACACACACATACACATAATAACAACAACAACAGTAATAATGATCAAGGCTGCATGTGCTGGTTCAAGCCTTAATCCCAGCATTTGGGAGGCAGAGCCAAGTAGATCTCTGTGAGTATGAGCCAGCCTGGTTCTACATAGTGAGACCTTGTCTCAAAAATTATAAAAGCATGACCGGGCATGGTGGCGCATGCCTTTTATCCCAGCACTTGGGAGGCAGAGGCAGGCAGATTTCTGATTTCGAGGCCAGCCTGGTCTACATAGTGAGTTCCAGGACAGCCAGGGCTACACAGAGAAACCCTGTCTCGAAAAACCAAAAAAAACCAAATAAATAAATAAATAAAGCAAATAAACAAAAGATAAAAACATTAAAGTGAAAGAAAGAAAAAGAAAATAGAAAAGAAAAAAGAGAAAGAAAGAAAGAAGAGAGAGAGAGAGAAAGAGAGAAAGAAGAAAGAAGAAAAGAAAATAAGTAAGTAGATGTCTGCCCCATGCTGCCCGACCCAGGACTGAATTGTTACTACTGTTTGGGACAGGGTATCTCTTATAACCTAGGCTGGTCTCAAACTCAAGATCCTCCTTGTCTTGGCCTCCCAAGTACTGGGACTGCAGCCAGAAGCCAGCCTGAAAGCCTGAGGTAATAAGGGCCAGAAGCTGGTGGGGGTGGCTGCACGCCTCTGATCCAGAGCTAAGGCTGAGGCGGGAAGATTGCCAAGAGTTTGAGAACAGTCTAGGCTACAAAAGGAGCTACAGTGTGAAGCCTTGTCTCCCAAACAAACTAAACAAACAAATACAGACACAGGCGCCCTAACTGTAGGAAACACTGTCTAGTAGGCCCTAAGTACCCATAAATGATTGCAGCTGAAAGTCAGGCTCTCCATGTGGATGTTAGGGAATTCGAGAAGATTCTGAGTCCAGGCCTGAATGCTGAGTCATGTTTATCAGGGTTAGAGTGGGGGTGTTCCAGATAGATGTAGCAATTCAGGCAATAGCATGCAACACAGGGGAATTCAAAGCACAAAGCCTGACTGTATATGAAGGGCTGGGAGGCAGAGGAAGAATATCAAAAGATAGAATTGACTCCACCAAAGATGTCCTCTGACCCCCACATAGACTGATCTGTGCATGTGCACAATGATACATGAAACAACAGCTACAGTGACTGACTGGGTTAAACTGCCAACGTTCATATCATGGTGGCCCTTGTTGCTATGCTAATGGTTATAGACTTTTGTAGGCTACACAATGAGGAATAATACAAAGGTTTTAATCATGGGATGTCTGGTCACATTTAATGACAGTAGACTGAAAACAAGTTGGGCTGATATCTCAATTGGCAAACTGCTTGCCGTACAAGCATGAGGACCTGAGTTACATCCCACAACCCATGTTTTAAAAAACCAGAGCCCACATCTTTAATCCCAGCACTCAGGAGGCAGACAGGCAGATCTCTGTGAGTTCCAGGCCACCCTTGGTCCTACATACTGAGTTCCAAGATGGCCAAGGCTAAATAGATACTTGTCTCCAAAACAACACACACACACACACACACACACACACCAGGTATGGGGAGGGAAGGAGGGAGGAATTGTGGTGAAGGGGAAAAGGAGAGAGACAGAGACAGACAGAGAACCCTAAGGGTATAGTCTAGTGAAAGAGAAAGTTAAGAAGAGGCAAAAGAGACACAAGTTGATGAATGAATTGCACAGACTGAGAGCCAGTGAAAACAATGAAACATGGGAGGTTAAAACAGGTATACTAGCACTCAGAAGGCTGAGGCAGAAGAGTCAGGAGTTGGAAGCCAGCCTGAGCCACACAGTGAGACCTTCTATCAAAAACCCAAGCAAACAAACCAAAGACTGGAGGAGTAAACTGTACGGATCCAGGAGATTATAAGAACTCTGCCTCATTCATTCTTCCCTCCTGTGTGTTTTAGATGACTTGCCCCGGGCAGAGGGCCTGGGGGCCAGTGAGGCAGCAGAAAGACTGGGCCGGGGATGCGTGTGCGATGTGGCTGGAGAAGACGGTCATCGCTGGAGAGTGTTTCGAACAGGACAACGAGAGCAGCGAGTGGACATGACCATCATTGAGCCCTATAAGAAAGTCTTATCTCATGGAGGTAGTGGCAAAGGCAGTACAAGGGCAGAAACCATGGCGCTGTTTGGCTGGGTGCCATTGAGTTAAGGTGCTTGCCATGTGTGCTGGCAACCTGAGTGTGAGCCCCAGAACCCATGGGGAGGTTTGAGGAGAGAATTAACGAAGTTGTCCTCTGACCCCCCACGTAGACTCGCCTGTGCACGTGCACAATGATACATTAAAACAACAGCTACAGTGACTGACAGGGAAAGTCACTGGGAGATGGGAGATGGCTCAGCAGGGGACAGCAGTTGTTGCTCTCACAGGACCCACATGACAGCTCAGGACTGACTCCCAGGTCCAGGGGAGTCTCACAACTTCTTCTGATCCCACAATACACATATATACATGCAAGCAAAACAGCCATATGCAAAATAAAAGAATCACCAACACTGACAGCTCGGCCTTAGCTGGAGGTTCAGTTGTTGGGTTGTGTAACATCCATTCTTTGACTTCCAAAGACCTCATTATCCTTCACCCTAAACAGAAGTACTGTCTATTTACAGATCTGTAATTGAGTCTATTTTCCTTATATTGGTCCTCAGGTTACCATGGTGATGGCCTCAATGCTGTCATCCTCTTTGCTTCCTGCTATCTACCCCGAAGCAGCATCCCCAACTACACCTACATCATGGAACACTTATTCAGGTGAGGTGAAACCCGAAAGGGCTTTTGTGGAAGGGACAAAGCCGGGGGAAAACTAGAAAATGAAAGGTGTCTCCACCAATGCAATAAATCAAATTGAGTCAGATTGAAAGTATAAAAACGGCCGAGCAGTGGTGGTGCATGCTTTTAATTCCAGCACTTAGGAGGCAGAGACAGGTGGATTTCTGAGTTCGAGGCCAGCCTGGTCTACAAAGTGAGTTACAGGATAGCCAGGGCTATATAGAGAAACCCTGTCTTGAAAAACAAACAAACAAACAAAACCCAAAAAACAAAACAAAACAAACAAACAAAAAGAATAGATTGCTCCTGGGTGAGTTCCCTGACCTCACAGGGCAGTTGCCCACCTGGGCTGGGATAGGGAAGGGAGAGGAAGTGTTGAAGTGCTGGTAAGATATGGGTATTGCCATATTAGGTGACTTTAGGGCCCTGTAGGTGTTCTTAGGTCTGATAGTCACTTTGGAATCAGGAACTATAAGTTGGCTTAGTCTGCTGTTTTGTGAGGGCTATCTTCATGGGCTTTTCCAAGCGTGGAAGAGAAAGAAGTCCACGCCATCTTGGCTTTTGCTGCAAAACCTCCAACCTAAGAGAAAAGACCTGTGCCCAAAACCCATCGCTGACTGGAGGCTCTCTCTATTCGTGTTCCTGAGTTTGGGGAAACAGCAGCATCCACCTTCCCTACAATGTTGTCCCCAGGTATATGGTGGGAACTTTGGAGCTGCTGGTAGCTGAAAACTATCTGCTTGTTCACTTGAGTGGAGGCACCAGCAGGGCCCAAGTGCCCCCTCTGAGCTGGATCCGGCAGTGTTACCGTACCTTGGACAGGAGGTGAGACCCAATTACAAGAGGGCCACAACTCTCTAGCATCGCTTCCATTCTCTTCTTCCAGTTGGATCTTTTGTGGGGTTTTCTTTTCCTTTCCTTTTCTGAGACGGACTTGCTGTATAGCCCATGTTGTCCTCAATCCTCAGCCTCATAAGTGCTGGGATCACTGACCTGAGTCATCGTGCCCAGTGCCTTCTTTTATGTGTCTCCGTGTCTCCTGTTGTATTCTCTACGGTCAGGGACATCTCCGCCGTATGGCTTACTAGCTACATTTTTGGGTAGCTCACAGCTTTCCTGTTTAGTTTCCTCGTGAATCCGCATGGCATGTTGCCTGGCGCATGGAGCCACTCTTTCTTCTCCAAGTCTTACCACTTGCTTTCCATATCTCCACTGCTCTCTCTTCCCTCACCCCTGACACAGAAATCATTCCCACTCCTGTGCCTTCTCCCTCCTTTGTTTCCTCATCATGTAGTCCAGGCTGGCCTTAAACTATGTAGCCAGACATAGCCTTGCACTCCTGGTCTTCCCGCCCCACCCGCTCCCCAGTGCTTAGGTTACAGGTCATCACCATGCCTGGCTTGTCCCATCTCACCCTTACTTAGTGTCCTTCCTGTGTTTTTCCTCTTTGCCAATATTTTTTCCCTCTTAAGAGCATTGTTGTTTCTTGTTTGGGGGAGGGGTCCATTTTGTTTTATATAGGGGCTCATGTGGCCTAGGCTGGCTTCAGAATTGGAGTATAGCCCCAGTTAGCCTTACACCCCTGATCCTCTTGCACACCATCACACCTAGCTTCTTCTTAGAGTTTTATGTAACCTGGGCTACATAGTGGAAGAGATGGAGACAGACGTTTGCAAAAGGAATTTATGTGGGCTGGAGGGAAACGGATTGCAAAGACTGAGGTACTCTTAAAGGAGCATTCCCTGAATGTGGAGTTAGGCACAGCTGCCAGGGAAATTTGGAAAAAGATACACCAAGGCACCTGCAGCATGGAAGATAACCCACCTGCTCCTCCTAAAAAATGTGAACAGGGAACTCAGGATTGTATTGGACTCTTCCTCAGGCTTCGGAAAAACCTTCGCGCCCTGGTGGTCGTCCACGCTACGTGGTATGTGAAGGCCTTCCTGGCACTGGTTCGGCCCTTCATCAGGTACTGGTTCGAGGCATAAGGACATCCCTTCGGCTGTCTCCACTACCGAGGTTGTGGAGGTCTTACCCAGCCCTCTTTCTAGCTGTGCCATTCGGCTTGTCCCTGTTCCCTATGTGAGATCCTCCAGGATCCAATACAAAGTAAGACTGGTTTATTCTTCTCTTCAGCTCCAAGTTCACACGAAAGATCCGCTTTCTGGACAGCCTCGGAGAGCTGGCCCAGCTCATCTCGCTAGAGCAAGTGCACATACCGGAAGTTGTCAGACAGTGAGTCCTGCACTTAGGGAAGCTGGTTTGGGATGGGATGTCTAAAGCCAATCGTGTTTCTTAATGTCTCTGGGGAGATACGAAGAACTAAGATACACGGGCCCTGCCTTTAATTGTGTCAGTGGGAAAACTGCAGACACCTAGAGAAGAAATGAAGGACACTATATTATTTGTCACATGAAAGGCGCACCAGTGCAATGAATCAGTAAAGGGATTCAGTCTCCAGAACCCCCACGGTGGAATAAGTCCATGGCACGGGCGCACACACGTGTGTGTGTGTGTGTGTGTGTATGTGTGTGTGTGTGTGTGTGTGTGTGCGCGCGCGCGCGCGCAGTCATAAGTAAATATAAATAGAACTTAAAGGACAGATGAAAATGTCACAGAAGCTGGGCAGTGGTGGCACACACCTTTGATCCCAGCACTTGGGAGGCAGAGGCAGGTGGATTTCTGAGTTCGAGGCCAGCCTGGTCTACAGAGTGAGTTCCAGGACAGCCAGGGCCTCACAGAGAAACCCTGTCTCGAAAAAAAACAAAACAAAACAAAACAAAAAAAAAAAAAAAAGAAAAAGAAAAAAGAAAGAAAGAAAGAAAGAGAGAGAGAGAAAAGAAAAGAAAAGAAAAAAACTATATTAAAAAAAGAAAATGTCATGGAAGAGACACTGAGGTGGGGGGCACCAAAGAATAACCCCAACACGGAAAGTCTGTGTCGTCCTCAGGTTCTTACGTGCCTTCTGTACTAGGAAGAGGTAAAGCCTGCAAGGAAGAGATAGAATCCAGTGGGGAGCATGTTAGGAGCAAAGGATGGGAAGTGATGCAAGCACTCAGTTTTCTAGCTCCTCCCATTCATCTTTCCATTCCCTTATCCCTCTAGGCTGGACCGGGATCTGCATGGCTCGAAAGGCACCTAACACAAAGCTGGGCAGAGGGCCTAGGATCTGGCAAAGATCATGAGTGGTCTGCATGGGGGAGCTATGTCTCATCTCATCCTGAGGGCCAGCTCCACCGGATCCTCACTTTTCAGTGCGACGCCCACTTCTGGACACTGCCTTCAAGCTGGGATTTAAGGGTGGGAACCCCAGAACGGGGTGGGGGGTGGCTTGCATTTCGGCTGTCCAAAAAGAAGGCTGTGTGGCATTGGAAGTGTAAGGCTCTGAGTTTTAATTCTGCTTTAGCTGTAAAATATGTGGGTCTCATTTTCCTTCTCTGTAATCAAAACTACTGGGATCCTTCCCAGTTTAGTTGTCTTAGCAGTCTTTGAGGGGAGGTGGATGGAAGGCTTAACCAGCAGCCACAGCCAGCCTGTCTGCCGGGAGCCCAGGAGCCAGCTTGCAAAATCTTGAAAAGCCAACCCCTTCTTAGTAGTCAGCTGCCTGTGATCCTGAGAACTGCTGTCAAAACCTGTGTTTTCACTCTCAGTAAATTCAGACCTGTGACCTTTAATAAACTGTGATGAGAGATTTAAGTCTGTGCCTAGGGACCAACAGGTTCCCCTCAAGCCCTTACATCACAATCTTTCTGGTTCCTGCACAGAATTCTTGCTTACCAGGGTTCCTCCGGACTTTTAGCTCAGCCCCTGGGGCTGCTGGCCCTGCGCAGTAAGAGCACTTAGGGGAGGGGCGAGGCACGTGCCTCTGAGCACCCTCCTGGTCGGTTCAAACGACCTCGAGACCTGGCGGGTTGGTGGAGAGCGGAAGGGAGGGAGAGAAGGTAGGAGCCTGGGCCTACCTCTCGACCTCAAGACTCCCAGCCCCATGGTCCCCGCCGCCTGCATGCTGCTCTGGGCCCTGCTGCTAAGTCTGGAGTACCGGGCGGCGGGGGCCGAAGACCAAACGACTACCCCGACCGCTACCACGATTGGGATGCAGCGGGTCAGCTTCCGCTTTGGGGGCCCAGCCCGCAGCCTCCACAGCACAAACCCCACCGCCCGGACCACTGTACCCGGGAAGCTGAGGGTAACCCTGGAGGATGAAAATGATGCCCTGGCCACTGCTGACCGCCTGGCCCTCCCGGCAGCTGCTGAGCTCCTGTCCACCGTGACAGGCTATAGCCGGTCATCAGTGCCCAGCCCCAGTGACTGGGAGGAGGATGGCTCCTTGGAAGAGGGGGTGGTTGATACCAGAAAAACCACCAACGGCCCTGTAAGTTTATTTTCGACCACCAATACTGTGGGAAGTTCCGGCACTACCGGGAGGTTTCTAGCCAATAGCCAGGAGCGAGAGATTAAGCTGACCACTGACGTGCGGTCCCTCAGTTCAAAGACTACTGTGGTGGACCTGTCTTCTGAGTCCACCCTGCAACAGTGGTCGACACCCGGGTCCACCCCATCCCCATGGCTAAAACCCTCATTCACAGCCATGCCATCTCCTGAGGATCTGCGGGTAGTACTGATGCCTTGGGGCCCTTGGCATTGCCACTGTAAGTCAGGCACTATGAGTAGGAGCCGGGCTGGAAAGCTGCATGGCCTTTCTGGGCGCCTTCGAGTTGGGGCACTGAATGAACTCCGCACAGAACACCGGCCTTGCACCTACCAGTTGTGCGCTTGCAACAGGCACCTGGAGGAATGCCCTCTGGACTCGAGCCTCTGTTCTGACCATAGCTGCAGCTCTCGTGCTCCCTTTCAGAGCAGCACCACTTCTCTGGTTCCTGTCCACCTGAGACGCAGACCCATCCTGCCACCCACTAGCCCGAGCCCCAGCCCAGCTCTTGCCTTTTGGAAACGTGTCAGGATTGGCCTGGAGGATATCTGGAACAGCCTTTCTTCAGTGTTCACAGAGACTCAACCAGTAAGTTTCACTGATGAGCCCAGGACCTTTTTCTTGACGAATCTTAAAGTCTCCCATGTCCCAAATCCCGTTGCTAAACACAGCCATTGTTCTTGCAAGAGTGACTGACTGACTGACTGGTCAGTTACTGAGCCTTAATTTGCACTGGTTAGTCTAGTCTTGGCCCATTTTCTGTTTTGTTTGATGTGTATGGGGTACACATGCACATGCTACAGAGATCTGAGCCCTTAACTCACAGTATTCTACGGAACTAGATGGCCAGCCTGCTTACTTCCCTAACCACCCCACCCCCATTTTGTTTTGATGGAGTTCCACTACGTTGTCTAGACTGGCCTATAACTCCCAGCACCTCAGCCTTCAGCACGGAGGGAGGCTCAGCTGTCTGTTTCTTTTCTTTTTTTTTTTTTTTCCGAGACAGGGTTTCTCTGTATAGCCCTGGCTGTCCTGGAGCTCACTTTGTAGACCAGGCTGGCCTCGAACTCAGAAATCTGCCTGCCTCTGCCTCCCGAGTGCTGGGATTAAAGGCGTGGGCCACCACGCCCGGCTCTTTTCTTTTTGAGACTGTTTGTTTGAGACAGAATTTATGTCCTGGCTGTCCTGGGACTCACTAGGTAGACCAGGCTGGCCTTGAACTCTTATCCTCCTGCCTCTGCTGGGATTAAAGGTACGTACTACTGCCACCTGGCTTTCTTACATTTGTGTGCATGTGTGTTGTATGTGTGCATGTGTGGAGGTCACAGGGCAACTTGTAAGAGACAGTTCTTTCATGCCACCGTGTGGTTTCCAGGGGTTAAGTTCAGGTTGTCAGGCTTGGAGCCATCTCACCCGCCTGAAATAGTCTCCAGGATGAGCTCACTGTGTAGCCAGGGATGCCAGCACTTCTCAAGGGCCAGGAAAAGAGGCGTGTACCACCATGTCTTGTTACTTCTTGAACAAATGCCATGTCTTTTGTTGTTTGTCTTTTTGTTTTTTTGTTTTTGTTTTGTTTTTTTGAGACAGGGTTTCTCTGTGTAGCCCTGGCTGTCCTGGAACTCATTCTGTAGACCAGGCTGGACTCGAACTCAGAAATTCGCCTGCCTCTGCCTCCCAAGTGCTGGGCTTAAAGGCGTGCGGCACCACTGCCCAGCTTCAAATGCCATGTCTCACTGATCTTCAGATTATTACTGACCAAATAAATAGGACTTCTTTACTTTTTTTTTTTTCTTTCCGAGTTTTGGTAAGTAGTCCTGGCTGATCCTAAATTGACAACTTTCCTAGCATGCTTGCCTGTCAAGACTAAATGCATAGACAATGGACATAGAACATATGAACAAGTTAATGATCAAGAGAGTTTTTTAAAATTGTGTTGGGGTTTTTGCCTGCATATATGTTGGTGCACCTGGTGCCCATGGAAGCCAGAAAAGGGAGTTGGATTCCCTGGAACTGTTATAGATGGTGTGAGCCATCATGTGGGTGCTGGGAACTGAACACAGATCCTCTAGAAGAGCGGCCAGTGATCTTACCTACTGAGCCATCTCTCCATCTCTGATTAGTACAACTTATTCTTTGTAACAGTAACAGCCAATATATCTGAGGCCTCACTCCAGATATGGCACTTGGATCTGCCCTCACCTTATAGGGTCTTACCCTGTTGACAAATGAAGGAACAGTTTTACAAGCTATCAGGGCTGGAGGTGTAGTTCAGTGGGCTTTCCTAACACATGCACAAGGTACTAGGTTCAAATCCCATCATGGAAGGGGGAAAGCAGTGACAAGGGCCACACAACTGAAACCAGGTTTTGTACCAGTACCCATGTGCCCCAAAGACTGTCCTTCTGAGACTCTACCCAGCAACTTAAAACTTCACAAAGGAGTCAGGTGTGGTAGTGCACACCTTTCGTCCCAGCACTTTGGAGGCAGAGACAGGTGGGTATTTGTAAATTGAAGGCCAGCCTGGTCTACATAACGAGTCCCAGGCCAGCCAGAGTTACATAGTGAGACCCTATCTCAAACATACAAAGCTACTATAGGTTCAGACCGACTCCACAAAGTAGTGTCAATTCCTAGGGATGACTGGCAGGGGGGACTGAATAAACAAAAGGCATGCTTGGTGACTTAGCTGGTTTCTATTTCTGTTTTCCTCCTTGTGAGTCTGATTCTATTTTTAATATAAAAATAACACACTTGGGGGCGGGAGACTTAAGAAGTTCAGCTAGGAGAGTGCTTGCCTAGTATGCGTGAGGTCCTGAGTTTGACTTGCAACACAGCTGGGCATGTAGACATATACCTCATAGATTGGTGGGTGGAGCCAAGGGAGCAGCCGTGCCAGGTCAGTACACGGAAAAGACGGCTCAGTGGTTAAGAGCAGGACAGGTTAAATTTTCAGCACACACATCAGCCACTCACAACCACATGTCTAACTCCTGCTTGAGGGAGATCCGACACCCTGGATGGTGGGTACTTGCACACATATACACATTTAGTGGGACACACAATGAACACTAAGTTCCAGGTCAGGCCAGAGAGATGACTCCGCAAGGAGAGTGCTCACTGCACTTGCCTAGTACCCTGAGAACAATGCCCAGAGCCTATGTGAAGATCCAGTTCTCACATGGTGATGGGACGCACACGTACCGCATAAACCCCAAAGTTAGTAGGGCTGAGAAAAAGGTTTGCAGCAGGGTAAAGCAAGTAAAAGAATGTGGTTATGATTATAATCTCTATTTTCTTGCCTTCCCCAGGTAGAAAGAATCCAGAGGTAATGGCCATGTCTCCCTCAAGAGAAGATGTCTACATTATAAACTCCCTTTTCAACCCCAACACCCACTATATATTTTTAATATATAGAAAAAAAAGCTAAAAAATACTTTGGTCTCATTTTTCTTTTTGGTGGTGTCTGGGTCAAACCTGGGGCTCCACACATGGTGGGGCCCACGGACTTCTCCCCAGCACTTGGCTGTGTGTTTACAGAAGTGCTCAGTGACATTAGAGCCAGCAGGTCTAGCCTGTTCCTTTACCCCTTTCTTCCAAAATAAAATATTCACACTGCTCATTTTCCTTTTTTCCAGTACTGTTTTACAGCAAAAACAAAACAAAACAAAACAAAAAACAAAAAAAACCACTGCTGGGCAGTAGTGGGACCCACACCTTTACTCCCAGCATTGCAGTGGCAGATGGAGCTCCAAGTTCAAGGCCAGCCTCGTCTACATAGTGAATTCCTGTATAGCCAAGACTACACAGAGAAATCCTGTCCCAGAAACAAAACAATTTTGGCTAGCTCTAGCTAACCTTAACTTGCTGTGTAGAAAAGACTGGCCTCAAACTCAGGTCCACCAGCCCCTCGAAAGCTGGAACTAAGGGTGTGTGCCAACACACCTGGTCAAAATAAGTAACTCTGGAACACCAAATGATAGGAAAGAGCACCGTGGCTTTTCCTTCCAGTACTCTTGTTCAGGAAAGGCTCTGTTGGAACAAAAGTCCATCTCTGCCACGTTTTCTGCATCAGCCATGCCCAGCTGTTGATGTAACACACATCTGTAGTGATTACTCTGAAACCGTTTTGCTTAATTCTTTTATTGGAAAAAAAAATGTATCTTAAAAGTCTATCATCTTTTTAATATAAATTACGACTCGCAAACTCATTCCAATCACCTTGTTAAGTGGTGGCAGCAGACACACAGAGAAGGTAGCTCGATGCAGGAGAGTATCCACCAGAAGACTGTGCTCAAAGAAACTGACACAAGACTGGAGCTCAGGGGTCACCCACACCGTGTCCTCTCCAGTTAACCCCACACAGTGCCCAACCTTTCGCCACTGTGACCTGACATTCATGGCCTTCCTGGGAGCATGCTGCTAGGGGCACAGGACCTCCGTGCCTGCAAGCTCCTCCCTTAAAGGAGGCAGGCCTGAACCACAAGGAGGCAAACTCCAAATGAACATCCATGACCAGTCTTAGAGCCTGAAATGCCATACGGAGCGCAGAGCTTTGGACAAATGAAAGTCTCAGTCACTAGGCAAGGGATAACGGGATGGCTGGAGTCGCCAGGAGCGGATCAGTTTCCACAACCCTGACCCATTACCACAAAACAAGCTTCCTATTACAGAGCTAATGAGACCCCAGCCCTCTCTTCTAGGAACAGGCAGGAGCTCATTTGTCTTGTTCTGCCTTTCTAATCAGCCTGCAAAGAAAGGGCCAGAATGACAACACCTGAGAAAACAAAAGGCCTACAGACTCCGTTTCTACAGTACTTTCCCGTTTAAAGCCACTCCGTGACACCTGATCTTCCAAAGTCCCTGAGTCTTAACCGGGTTCAAAGACTAGAGCAGAGAGGCGCATAGCGTACGGACGGACAGCCAGCGTAACTGTCCTGTCCTCCCATCCCAGCACACCCCGTTCCCGTCTTGGCACTGTGAAAGGCCCTCTTGCAGAGATCAAGAACAGAGACGGGAGTGCAAGCAACACATCTGAAACAGGGATGTGCAGCTCTGCTGAGCTATGAGGGCGCTAGCTTACCCATGGCTCAAGGTGAATCACCCGACTGGGGGTGGGGGGCCATGTGGAAGTCACTTAAGGAAAACATACCTTGACTCTCAAGCTGTGGGTAACTTCATCCCTGGGAGACATTTGGCAATTTCTGGAGATATTTTGGTTGCCACACTGGGCAGGGGGTCGGGGGTGGGGAAGAGATGCTGTAGTCTGTGCAGAACAGCCCTCCCCATTACAAAGCACTGTGCAGCCCAAACTGTCCAAGCTATTTTCAAGTGTTGGAGTTGAAAAGCCACGCTTCCATAAAGGACCGAGGGCCTGTACTCCAAAGAGCGCTTTCAACCTATTTACCTCACCACCCTCACAGGAAGTTGACCCTGAGATACAGCTAATTTTGCTACATCCTGGCTTTTTATCTGGAACCCTCCTCTTCCTTTCACCTGGGCCAGCAGGGGGGCTGACAGAGGGCAGGCCAGGACTCCAAGTCTTAAATGGAATGTGGTCAAGTTAAGATCCATCCCTTAACTCTTACTCAATGGGAAACCTAAAGTTTCTTAAAGGGTCAGGGAAAAGACAGAGATAGCAAGATGGGGGTAATTAAAAGAACTCAAATTAAAATTTTAATTAAAAAAAAATTCTGGGAAGCTATTAATACTACAGAAGCATGGGATTAGAGGCCTAACTGGAGCAAGACCCTGGTGCCAGCGGAGAGACATGGCGGGGCTGTGACCTTAAGGTCTGAAATTCCGAGCGGACTGGGCAGTGGTCACCTAGCCCCATCACCTCTGTGTTGTTCATTCCAGAAGGAAAGAGTACAGGGAAGCAGGAAGAATTTAGCAAACTCGGGGTTCAGCTGTGGCTCCCACTCCTGCCTGCCTCGATTAGAGAATAAAAGCAAGAAGTTTAAACAGGTAGCACCCGACCTTCATTCAGGAGCAAGGAACCCATTCCAGGTTCCCAGAGAACCCCCAGCTCAGATCAAGGGTGTGCAGGGCTTCAGCGGAGCTCCTCTGGCCCACCAGTAGTCACTTGGTCAGTCCTGCTGCCTTGACCCCCATCTCCAGGAGGGGCAGAGGCCAGAGGGAGAAAAGGGAGACCAGCCCCCACTCCTTTTGAGGCACTTGTTAGAGAGAAAGAGGGGGGGCCCTTGGGTCACTGGTTGAAGGGATCTGGTGGTGGCATTTCTTTTGGGCTGGACACAGAATCACAGAATGGGAACTCCAAGACTGCAGAACCTGAATTAAAAAAAAAAAAATCAAGTTTTGGTCTCACACTGTACCCTAGGCTGCTCCCAAACCCGTAGCAATTCTCCTCCTCCAAGTAACTGCTGAAGTAACTCAAATTCAAAACCTGCCCATCAAAAATCCCACTGGAAAAGAAGAAACTCCCAAGCCTGAGGGAGAAGGCGCTATACAATGTGCATTTCTGTGGGGGAGTCACAAGGAAGGGGGCTCTCACTATGTACTGCCAACCTTAAACATGCAAAGATCCTCCTGCCTCTGCCTCCCCGGGGCTGGATTAAAGCCATGTGCCACCATGCCTGGCCTACAGTGCATATTTTAAACTTTCCAAAGGACGCTCTTCTCAAAATCATTGTTTTTTGAGACAGGATCGCATGAAGCCCATGCTGGCCCGGCATTCACTGTGTTGGTGAGGAGAAGCTGACCTCCGACAGCTCCTCCCTCTCCCTGCAGTGTGCAGAGGTTCCAGCTGGGTGCCACCGTATCCCCTCCCCTGCCTTCTTGGAAAAAACCCTACAGGTTTTGATCTTGTGTTCCCGATTCTTCATTTTAATTCTGTCGGTCCACCATTTCACCCTCACTCTTGCCTCTAAGGACTGAGGCAGGGCATCAGACTATGCTGGCACAGGCACACGGCATCAAACGGGTTTCTCTCGTCACTTACCAGTCCCATGGGAGCTACAAGGCCCTAGAATTGCTCCACGGTCTGTCACGGTGGTTTCCCTTGGATCTCATCTGCTCCTGAACTGCACCTGTCTGTGGAAAAGCACATGTCACACAACCTCCTAACTCTCCACGTCCCACAACAAGCAACAATTTACCCCGTGCCAGCAGGAGGAACTTGACCTCAACTCTCTTCTCTGACAATGACATCTATCTGAAGAGGTTAAACCTGCCTGCCGTTCCTCTCAAGGAAATCATGAAGACCAGGCAGGAATGAGTCATTTACCTGTCTCTCTCCGTCTCTCTCTCTCTCACACACACACATACACACACACATAAATACTTCCATATATTTCTGTGAGTTGTGTAACTGGTATTAAAAAGTATGACCAGACCTACTTCCCTTACTGAGAGCAGAAATGCAGGAGACATTATTTCGAACAGAGCCCTAGACTGACAACTGATTCACTCTAACACTGATTTAAAGGGATTTCTTTCCTTTCCTTCGGCCCTGAGATAGGGTTCCTTGGCCAGACTGGCCTCAAACTCCGCAGCAGAGGCTGACCTTGAGCCTCTGCTCCCCAGTCCCCGAGCACTGAGACTCCAGGTATGAGTCAGCACATCAGTATGCAGTGCTGGAGAGCAAACCTAGGGCTCCTGCATGCTGGGTGAGCACTCTACGGCCTGGCTCTGACTAGTTCTTAATAGGAAGGGAGACCACGGTTTTAGAAAAAGCTCTCCAATGATTACAAGATCTATACCCCTCACTCCAACGAAGAGCAATATGTTACTGTAAAGAAAAGGGGAGCTAACCCTGGAGATCAGGAATGCACAATCTCACATTCTCCTTTCCTCACTACGTTACTGTTAGGTCCCTTGCTTGAATACACCCCAAATAAACATCTCTCCCTTCCCTCTTACCATGGCAAGTCCATCTCCAGCCCCCATCTCCCCAGAGCCGATGTGAGTCAGGTGGACAAAGTTCATTGGCTCCCCAATCATAGTGCGGTCAATCCGTCTTCTCTTTTTCTTCTGTTTGGGGAAGACAGGGAGTCACAAGTGCGTATGCAGCCATCTCCTCCCGACAGCAGAGGAAGGAGAAGGAGTCTTGAAAACCCACTAAGAGCTATGAACTGATTTGGCAAATATTAGGGTAGGAAAGACAAAGATGGAAGATCATAAGCCAGAGACAATGTCACCAGAGTGGTAAGGACAGTGGCCTGCTGACAACGAAAGGACAAAGCAAAGTCACCTCTGGGTGAGAGGGAATGCTGGTACAGCCCCTGCCCACCTCAGAACAGGCCTAATTGACAGCTAGGTGACTTGTCTCTTCTGTCACAGAGCCTCCTTTATTACATGTGAACACACCTGCCTCTCAAGAGGGAGGTAAGGAAAGTGTTTTTTCATAAGGCAGATCAGAGATGGTGTCTCCACTTCACAGCACATGGTAATGAATTCCTGTTTCAGGGTGGGGATGGGGAGACTTACCGGCTGGGGCTTCTCGACCACGCAGCAGCCCAGTTTGTGCCAAAACTCGCTCATGTTCCCTGATGGTTCCAGCTTCAGGCCGCTGCCAGAGGCCCCAGGGGGCTCGTGTTTGTTGCTAACCAACCAGTCCTCACAGGCAGGTGTAACAACACCCTGGGTTCAGTCAACCGGATGGGGTGGGAAAAGGTAGAAATCCTAGACACCAACAAGTGGCCTTTCGGTGAAGGTCGGAGTCTCTGACTGGTGGGGCACTGGCAAGAGGCTTGGGCAGGCAGGCACAAGGTCCTGTCTTCTTTAGATGTGGAATCCTGAATTTTAGCAGAAAGAAGATAAAATGTGGGTGGGAAACAACCCTCTCTCCTCCCCAGAAACCTTCTGATAAGCCTCTATCTTCGGAGTCTCTCTTGGGAGACTACTGAGCTCCAATACTGACCCCCTCCAAAGATAGAGGCTCACAGTTGCTTCTCACAGAAAGAATAGTGCACAAAGACCACCAACAGGGTGAAGACCAGTGAGTACTGGGACCAAGGAAGAAGGGGGCCAAAAGGACTTGGGGTGAGACTGTGAGAGAAAACCAAACAGTGACAGAAATGAACAGTTAGGGGTGCTGCTGACTTCAGCTCCCCTTTCCCTTGTCTAGGGCAGCAGGGGAGGGGCGTGCAAGTGCCTCTGAAGAGGAAATAGTGGTTTTTTGTTCTCACAAACAAGGCCTCCGCCCTGTCCCTCCCTTTACTCTTACCTTGCCCCAACACCTACACTTTGTTGAAGGACCACCTAGCTCCAAAGAGACGAGCTGTAGTAATGTGGACCTCAGCAAATTCTTCTGAAGAGAGGGACTGCTTCCTTCTGGCTCCACTGCCTTTGTTCCCTCTTACTTGCCCCAGATGAAGCTCAGCCACCCCTCCCAGAGATCAGCTAATACCTGCCCTTGTCTTTCCCGAAAGCTAGGCAGACTGTGGACACCTCCCCGTGGCCCACCCGTGGCCCTTGCTCCATGTCTTGTAGGGGTAACTCGAAGAGTAGCTTTCTGCTCTGAGGAATCAGTTTCCAGCCTCCCCACCCTTTTACACATGTCCTATCGTGTGCAGCTCCTGCCTCACACCCCAGAGGGCCTGCTTAGGCCTCCCTTCATCTTCCCCTCATGCTCTGACCTGTGTCTCCCACTCTGCTCCCCACCACCTCGAAGCTCCACCAGTGAACCAGACACAGGAACTTTCCAGTAGCACTTGTGTCCAAGGAAGAACTTTCTCCCCTTTCACTGCTGCCAGGGGTTACGGCCCAGCTGAGTTTCCTTGTGTGAACTGCACTTCCCTCTCCTATAGTACAGACCAGCTCTGGGAGGTAGCACAGCTCATGAATATTAAACATTAGCATGAATAAGAATGGACCTTTCCCTCCAGGCTTGAGGCTGGAAGCCTAGCCTTCCAGTAGCCTAGACAGACCAAAAAAAAAAAAAAAAACCAACAAAAAACCGAGTTCAATTTGTTTTTTGGACATTTTTCTTTGTTGTTTTGTAGCAGCCTTGAGATGAGATCACTCAAACAGTGGAATAAGGCTTCTAGGGTAGGAAAGAACCCAAGAGTCTGGACTCTCTTTCACTTCCTTTCCCACCCCTGGAAGGGAGGAGTAATGAGACTGAAGTCCAGAGCACAGCTGCCCTGAGAGGGGAGGCTTGGTCAGTGGGAAAGTCAGTCACAAGGCTCATCAAGATGGTGGCAGGTGGTAAGGCTTGGGGGAAATGGAGAAAACAATAAAGAATCAGAGGAAACCCCTAACACTACCAGATAGTCCAGACTGAGGCAGGGCTCTACCAACGTCCTCCACCCTGCCCCAAGCGAGCCGAGCCGGCGGCGTGGTCAGGGGTGGCCGATGCTGGAAGCGGGAAGGAGGAGGGAGAGGAAAGGGGGCCGAGGAGGGAACAAGGACAGTTCTGTTTCTCTTCCAGGGACCTGACCAAGCTGGGTGGAGGGAAAGTGTGTGTGGGACTTGGCGTGAAACCACCAATGATGATGAGAAGTGACCAGGAAATTCCATTCCCTTAGGACATTAGGGTCTCTGAAACTTGGAGGCCCGTGTCAGAGTGTGAAGACCAGCCAGGGTCACTGTGGTAGTGCGGGAGTTGGGGGTGGGGTGGGGTGGGGTGGGGGGGGGGGGAGGAGGAACAAAGCCAGAAAAGGAAGTACTAAGCTTTGGCTGTCACTCCTCTTCAAAGCAGCCAACGAATGGGCTGGGAACAAATAAAGCCTGAGCTGGCTAGCTGGGGAGGGTGGGATGCTGAATCCATGGCCCACTACTTCATCCCCACAGTAAAAAGGAAGCCAGGAGGGATCAGGGACAAAAGCGCAGAAAGCCACATCCTTGACAGGAGGGCCCCTCTCACTTCCACCAGAAACCCAGAACTTGAAATGACAAACCCTAAACCACCGTCATCGTCCCGGTGGGCCTTACACACTTCAGAGCTGTAGAGGGGCGAGCAGGAGAGAGGTGGGGAGGAAGGATGTACACAGGTAGTTCCCCGAGCCTGTGGTAGCCCCAAACCGGTTCTCCCGGTCCCGCTGCCTCCGGCCCCAAGGCCTCCCTCTCCAACCCGCTGTCTGACAAGCCTTCACAAGAAGCAAGAAGCAGCTGGAGAGAAAGAGACTTGAGAATCGTGTGGGCAAATTCTGGCTATAAGCCCGGGGATGCAGCTGGTCCCTGTGTGGAGACCCTCCAAACATAGCGGGCTGCTGAGGGACTCCCAAGAGAGGAATGGGCCCCATTTTCAAACAAGTTACAGATATTTGTCCGAGCACCAACCCTGCCCTAACCCCAGGGAAGGGCTGGGGATACTTAAAAGTTAACAGAAGGAGATCCTAATTTCTTCCCCTCCCCCAATATTCTCCGTCAGACTCCAGCTCCGTCCCCCACCCACTGCGACCCAGGATGGGAACTTCGATGAATTGTACTGGCTCTGTCAATGTTCTCCGTGGCTGCTTCACTCTGGCTTAGACCTTCCGGGGCCCAGCACCACTTCGGATTCTCTAGCACAGCAGATCTCTCAGGTTAGAGGGCCGGCGAGGAGCCCCTGTCGCTTCGCACCTTCCACCCGGCCCCACGCTGCAGTCGCCGCTTCCCTGCCTCTCCGTGGCTTGCGCCGCCCGCGCGTGTACTGTGATCGCGACCTCCCCGCTGCCCTGCCCTCCCCTCCCCGCCGCCCGCGCGCAGCCCGGCTCGCCCGGCGCTCTTACCTGCGGCTCCCCGGCGTCCCCACTGCGGGCGGGGGCTCCGCCACTCCGGGTCCCCTGGCTGCTTCTCGGCACGGCGGGGAGTTGAGGGCGGGCCGGCAGAGGTGGGGCTGGCGGAGGGCGGAAACGCCGGCGACGCGATTACGAAACCCAGGGGCTGAGAGCGGAGCGCAGCGCTCCGCCCAGCTTCGGGGCGCACGGCGTGGCCCGCGGGGACAGCGGCAAGCACCGCGCTCGGGGACAACCGCGGCACCCCAACTGTCTGTGCTAGTCTGTCCACCTGCTGCAGGCGCTGAGAGGACGATGCGCTGGGGCCCTTTCTGAGTCTCCCAAAGTCCCCTTTAGTCCTTACAGTGGGAAAGGAGGGCCATTCTGTTGTTTAACCGGAAGACTTTTTAACCCATACATCTAAGTTAGAGGACAATTAACTGCTCAGCCATGCGCTCCAGTCAGCACGAGGGTACTTGGAGAGGTGGGGGTGCGGTGCGAGCCGACGGAGAGGCTCTACGGTGGATAGCGTGTTCCGGAACCTATCCCTCGAATTAGCCGAGTCAGGCAGAGAGGGGGCGGGGAGTGCTTCCGCCCTTGCTAGGAGGGGCTGCATTGCAGGGGAGACCCAGCGGCAGATTCTGTCACAGACGAGGGAGAAGGCGTGAGGAGACAAAGCCGTCACATCCGCGACAGCTTCCTTCAGCAGCCTCCTCCTCTCCAGTCCAGAGCCGACCCCCGAGCCCCTGAGGCATCCCTTCCGTCTTCGGAACACCCTAGTCATTCATTGCTAACAGGTAACCAAGACGAGGGACCGCTTCTTAAGCTTGAAAGACCCCGTGTGAGACCGAGGTGGGGGGCAGTTTAAGAGGAGAGAAGGGGGCGCTATGAACAATGGGTTACTATTCGTTACCAGATTTTTTATCTGTTAAGATCTCCATCCATGCCTTACCATGGACCTAGGCATTCATTTCTAGCACTTTACCTGTAATCATCTCTCGGCATTTAGCTCTTCATTTCATGTATTCATTTTCCTATAATTTTTGCCCTGTGCATCTAATGGCTTCTGTCTAGTGTCTAGTTATCTATATCTTCCTTTTCAAGCTATAATTTCTGCTACCAGTTATTTGGTGAATCTTTATTCCTACTGTAATTATTGTAGCCTCTACTCCCTTGTATTTCTATCCCCCTCGATTTTCTGTCTCTTGTAGGGAGGTTTGGGGAGTAGGGTACTTTTTTTTTTTTTTAAACATGAGATGCTATTGAGAGTGATTGGAACCTTTAACAATCTCCTCCCTATCTCAGATTTTTGCTCCAAAGAGGCTTTAGGTGGGACAGGTGGGAGCCATTGTGGGATTGCCCGATGGCATGCTGCAATCAGTGTAGCTCACAGGAACTACTTATGACAGCAGATTTGTCTTTGCAGCTCCTCCTAGAAAAAGGGGAGGATTGTGGCTAATAGGAAAATCCTAGAGCAACATGAGAAATACCAGGAAGCCTCCATTTTCATCCACCACCATCCCTCCTTAGACTGCATGGTGGCAGCATGACACAGCAAGGCCCTGTGGATTAGGCCTTGAATGCTCTTGGGGGGATCTGGACAAAGGGTATTTGGGTGTGTCCAGGTAGTTTAAAGAAAGTGTATCTTTTAAATGTGTGTATCTACTAATCATTTTATCTCTAAGAATAGACAATGAAAATTTAGAAGTTACTCTGCATAAAATAACTGGGTGGCATTTACTGAGCAAATATGTCAATTTTCACCATCCAGAGCCCTTAGGATAAGCAAAAATAGATAAAATGATGGGTGAAGAGCATTTAGGGAAAGAAAGGGGACGATAGCTGAAGAGCAGCCGGTCTTTTTTATTTTAATGCCACATATGCCTTTATGTCTGTTTTCTGGGACAAATTTGAGTCTCTCTGTACATGTCGATAGGTCAATGGTATAGCTAGAGATTTTCAGCCTTTTAATATCTCACACATTTTCTTTTAAATTGTTTTTGTTTTATATTCGTTCATGGTCTTGGTTTGGTTTTGGGGGGCTTTGAACCCACAGTCGTCCTGCTTCAGCCTGAGTGCTGGGACTACAGCTGTGCTCTGCCACACTGGACTAGCTTTTTACATTGGATGATAGTTCTGTCCATCCCTGATAAATTATTTAGGCAACTTTTTTTAGGTTACAGTTGTTAGGAAGTCAGTTTATCAACAATAACTCAAATCCTAGCTTAGTCTCTGCTCACTTTATTTTTTGAGACAGGGTCTCTTGTAGCCAGGCTGACATCAAATTCTTCATCTTCCTGCTGCCACTTGCCAGATGCTGGGGTCACAGGAATCCCACCACCATATAAGGCTCTCCTGCTATTCAGATTAGAACCACAAAAAGTAGTAAACAGAATATAAGAAAATACTTTTTTTGAGAACTAAATTCCTAAATTATTTATTTTATGTATGGGAGTACACTGTAGCTGTCTTCAGACACACCAGATGAGGGCATCAGATCCCATTACAGATGGTTGTGAGCCACCATGTGGTAGCTGGGATTTGAACTCAGGACCTCTGGAAGAGCAGTCAGTGCTCCTGACTGCTGACCATCTCTCCAGCCTGAGAACTAAATTCTTAGCTGGACATTATGGTACATGCCTGTGATTCCAGGACTAAGAGGCAGATAAAACAGCACTTAGGCTATACATCAAGACCTTGTTGGAGAAACAAAGATAAAACCACATCGGATGTATTTTTTTAATCAGGCTCTCACTGTGTGACTCTGGTTGGCTTGGAACTCAGAGATCTGCCTCTGCCTGCCTCTGCTTCCCAAGTGCTGGAATTAAAGGAGTGTGCCACTGTACCAGCCTCAAAATTCTTCCTGGGGCGTGGTGGTACATGTCTATAATCCCAGCTGCTAGGAAGCTAAGACAGGATTGCTGAGGGTACCAGGCTGGGGCTGGGGAGATGGCTCAGTACTGCTCAAGGCTGAGGACCCGAGTTTGGACTCCCAGATCACACATAAAGCTGAGCATGGGAGTGTGGCTACATCCACTCCAGGAGTGTGGCTGGAATCCCAGTGCTTCAGCAAGATGGAAGGCTGAAGAGACTCCCTGAAAGCTCACAGCTCAGCTTGCCTAGTTTACAAGGTCAAACAAGGCATCAAAGACTGATGCCTGGGACTGTCCTCTCACCTCTGCAGAGGCTCAGCCATGGACACCACAGCTCTCTCAAAGACATAATACACAAACAGATTTTTTTTTAATATATGCCAAGTGCATCCTCATTTCCCGAGAAGACTAGTTATCAGAACTCCTGGAACAGGCCTTGTGTGTCGTGGGTGCTGGGAACCTAACCCAGGTCCTCTGGAAGAGCCACCAGTGCCCACAGCCTCAGCTATCTCTCTAGCTCCTTAAACATTTTTTTTAAAAGATTTATTTATTATATGTAAGTACACTGTAGCTGCCTTCAGACACACCAGAAGAGGGCATCCGATCTCCTTACAGATGGATGTGAGCCACCATGTGGTTGCTGGGATTTGAACTCAGGACCTTCGGAAGAACAGTCAGTGACCGCTGAGCCATCTCTCCAGCCCTCCTTAAACATTTTTAAGGGAGTATATTAGAAACTATGAGACTTGGGATGTACAAAAACTGGCTAGGTCGTCTAGATTACTAAAGAATCTAAGAATCTAGAGTGTGATGTCACACACCTTTAATCCAAGCATTCAGAAGGCAGAGGCAAGCAGGTAAGTTCGAGGCCAGCCTGGTCTACAAAAGGAGTTCAAGGATAGTCAGGGCTATATAGTGAGACCCTGCCTCAAATAACATTTTTTTTTAAACATTGTTTTTATTTTAAGCCAGATGTGCTGATGACACCTGTATTCTCAGCAGTCAGAAGGCTGGAAGTAGTAACTAGAGAGGATCTTGAGTTTGACACTAGCCTGGGCTAAATAATAACTTTCTAGTTAGCCTGGGTTACATTGCTAGAACCTAGGTCAAAAGAGCAAAAACAAATCTTTTTTCCTAAGGATTCTGGTTTTTGTTTGTTTGTTTAAGAGCCTATTATATAATCTTTGAGGAGTAAGAAGGGTCAGAAGTTCAGGGTCAGCATTGTCTCTGGAAAACAATCTATTATATGCCGTCTGTTATAATGAGGTCACTCTGTAGGAGATGTAAAAGGAAGGGTTTTTTTTTTTAAGTCAGCTAACTAGGAGAAACCTGGTAATGCAGCAAACATTCCTGATAAGCAGCGTCAGTGACCTGGATGACTTTTAGGGCTTGCTTTGTAGTGTCTGTAGCCCTAGACCTGAGCAGGGATTGGTTCACTAAAAGGTGTTATAGGTGCAGTCATGCTTACGAGCACATCTGCAGTTACTATGGAGATGGCCAGAGGGCGTTCCTGGGATGGTGACGTCACCTTTCTGCAAACTCCTTTGCCCTGCTTCAGTCCCGACAGCAGTCTCTTGTTAAGATGCTTCCCTGCTGAGTAAGGTTCAGTTCCCAAGGGCTTAGTCTGGAGCTTGCAGAAAGACAGACAGACAGACCAAGAATTGCCTTGCTTTACACCAGGTATCCTGGATCATGCCTGTAATCCCAGCGTTTGGGAGATGGAGGCAGGAGCATCAGGAGTTACCTTTTAAAGTTAGCCTGAGCTTTGAGACCTTGCCTGAAAATTTTATTTATTTTTTTATTTTGAGCCAGGGTCTTGCCCAACCTGGACCCAGACTGATATTCCTGAAACTCCTGAGTGCTGGGATTATAAATAGAGTAGCTGGTATTTTTAACATTAAAAGGTCATGAGATGAAGAGATGGCTTAGCAATTACAAGCACTTGGTGTTTTTCCCCAAGACTCAAGTTCCGTTTTCAGCACCCCTGCTGTTTCATAAACCCCCGAAACTCCAGCTCCAGCGGAACCAACATCCTCTTAGGACATCATGCACACATATATCATACACACACGTACACATAAATTAAAGAATTTTTTAAAAAAGATTCATTTATTCATTATATGTAAGCACACTGCAGCTGTCTTCAGACACACCAGAAGAGGGAGTCAGATCTCCCTACGGATGGTTGTGAGCCACCATGTGGTCGCTGGAACTCGAACTCAGGACCTTCAGAAGAACAGTCAAGTGCTCCTACCAGCTGAGCCATCTCACCAGCTCAAATTAAAGAATTTTAAATGAAAAAGAAAAAAAAAAAAAAAAAGAGCTGAGCCAGGCAGTAGTGTTGAATTCCTTTAATCTCAGCACTGGGAAGCAGGAGGCAGAGGCTTAAGGAGATGGCTCTGTGGGTAAGCCCACCTGTTACACATGCCTAAGAACCTGAGGTCCGATCTTCTGGAGACCGTGAGTTCAGTTCCCAGCAACCACGTGGTGGCTTACAACCATCTGTAATGGGATCTGATGCCCTCTTCTGGCTTGCAGTCAAACATGCAAAGCACTCATACATACAATATATAAACAAATAAACCTTTACTTGCCAAACTCTGGTGGCACAAGCTTTAAAAAGCCAAAAACCAAACTGAGTTCATCTGGGCAGTGGTGTGGCACACCTTTAATCTCAGTACTCAGGAGGCAGAGGCAGGGAGATCCAAATTTGAGGCCAGCCCAGCCTGGTCTACAGAATGAGTTTCCAAGACAACCAGGGCAACAAACAAACAAAACAAACCCTGTCACACACACACAAAAAAAAACAAACCAAAACCCCAAGTTCAAATCCTCAGTAGCCAAATAGAAACCTGGGTGTGGCTGTCCACATCTGTCACCTCAGCGATATGGGAGGATGTAGACAGAGGGTTGCTGGACTTGTTGGCCACCAGCCTCGATCCAGGTTCAATGAGAGACCTGTCTCAAGGGACCAGGACCCATAATGATAGAGCAGGACACCAGAGGTCCTCCCCCTTTACCTTGCTCCACAGTCTCATGGGTGTGCATGCCCTGTGTACACCTGTGTGTGTCTACCCTTGCACAAGACTAAGGTGGGAAAGCAAAGTCTGAAGCCAAGGGTGGGGTGCACACCTGGAACCCAGCACTCGGGAGACTAAGGCAAGAAGATTGCCAGAAGTTTGAGGCCCAGATGGACTACATATTTTGAGTAATGGAACAGCGAGGGTTACAGAGGTTTTGGACCTGGTAATATATTCCTGAAATCCAGCACCAGAGATGCCTCAGCAGGAAGGGTTTGTGTTCAAAGCCAGCCTGAACTAGAGTTGAGTTTGAAACAAGACTCAAAAGCAAAAACAAGACAAAACCAGTCACTGCAGCTGCGCCCACAGACTGTTTAGCCCCCACACTTCTTGTAGATTGTGTCCTGGCTTTAAACTCTTTTCCTACTTTGGTAGAGACATTTCACATCATTTAGGGACATTTTGGAATCTACTTAAGGCCACTTTTTAGGAGTCACAGGCTGGTAAGAGCTGATAGTGTGCTGTAGAAAGGCTCTCTGAAACTCTGGCTTCTATTTTTGGTGGTAGTGGAATGTTCTCTTTGCTCCTTTGGGAACATTTAAACTAAAGCTTTTTTGTCCTTTCCATTGCTAGTAAGTAAACCACTGAGGCCCCAGACTCTACTAGGCATACAAGAGGCAGGCAGGTTGATGAAAAACAAAGGGACTACAACTGATCCTTAAAACATGGAAAAGGGGGGCTGGAGAGATGACTGAGAGCACCGACTGCTCTTCCAAAGGTCCTGAGTTCAAATCCCAGCAACCACATGGTGGCTCACAACCATCTATAATGAGATCTGACGCCCTCTTCTGGTGTGTCTGAAGACAGCTACAGTGTACTTACATATAATAATAAATAAATCTTAAAAAAAAAAAAAAACATGGAAAAAGGAGCTGGGCATGATGATGCATGCCTTTAATCCCAGCACTCATGAAGCAGAGGCAGGCAGCTCTTGGTGAGTTCAAGACCAGCCTGGTCTGCATAGTGAGACCTTGTCTTTAAGAAAATGAGCTGAGATTCTGTTAAGTACCATTACTTTCCAATCTAAACTTCACTTCCTTACCTGTACCTCCAAACTCTTTGCTTTGTTGTTAGATTTACTCTAGCATGGATCAGAGGGAAAAGATCCTTGTGTGCTGGAAGAAAATGATTCTTGAGTTTGGATTTATTCTGAGGAGAGAAAGGCCAGAGAGACACAGTGAAGACTTGTCACACTAAGGAGAAATCCGTGTTAACGTTTCTGGGGAGGGGCTAGCTCCTGCCTTATCCAAATATGGCTGTCCTGGAACTTGCTGGCCTTAGATTTAGAGATTACCCTCCTCTGCCTCCTTAGTGCTGGGACTAAAGGTTTACACAACCACCACCCAACCTAGCAGGTGGCTTTTTACCCATAGAGGAATTTTTGGTCTCTTAAGAGATAAACACATAAAACAGGTGATCTGTAACCAAAGCTCAGTGGAGCCAGATAAAACTACGGTGTGTAGGAGCCAGCTGGGAGGATGGAGCTCAGCTGCTTTTGGGGGTGATGTCCTGGAAGAGGTGAGTTTGTAGTTAGGTTTAAAGGCAAGAAGGGCCACTGGGCAGTGGTGGCGCACGCCTTTAATCCCAGCACTCGGGAGGCAGAGGCAGGCGGATCTCTGAGTTCAAGGCCAGCCTGGTCTACAGTGTGAGCTCCAGGAAAGCCAAGGCTACACAGAGAAACCCTGTCTCGAAAAACATAAATAGAGAAAGAAAGAAAGAAAGAAAGAAAGAAAGAAAGAAAGAAAGGAAGAAAGAAAGAAAGAAAGAAAGAAAGAAAGGAAGGCAAGAAGGGAAAAAAAAGACCTTTACAGAAGCATCATAACTTATTGACCTGCCTTGAAGAGGCCATATATCTAGATCTGGGGCTGTATAGGATCCTTGACCAGCACATGTACGGTCCTGCCTTTGATTCTCAGCACAGTTAATTAATTAAGCAGACCTAGTGGAGCTGGCCTGTAATCCCAGTTACTCAGGAGACTGAGGCAGGAGACTCCAGGTTCCAGGTTGAACTAGGCAACTCAGTTACTATCCTGTCTTAGTAAAGGTACAGAGAGGGCTGAGGGTATAATGTTAGAACATTCACCTAGCACACACCAGCGTCTTGTCAAACCCTCAATACCACACACAAATAAAGAATGGGGACGGACTTTGGAAAGCCTCAAAAATCAGACCCAGAGGGGATGGCATGATTCAGTTCCTGCCTAGTGTGCATAAGGCCTGAGGTATATTACTAGAGCTAAAATTAGAGCCAAGAAGAACCTTGTGCAGTAGGCAGTCTGGTCAGCCAGAGGTGGGGAGAAGGTAGGAGCCTGGTGGTAAATAGCAAAAGAGTTCTTGATATTCGTCTTAGAAAACCTGACTGATTCACTAGAGCACACAGAAAAGAACAACTTAAGCAAGGGAAAGCACGGGGCAAGGAGCTTGCTCTATCGTGGAGACTAACACGTGATTTGCTCTTCCTCAGGGGATCATGAGGGACCCTGTAAGTAGCCAGTACAGCTCCTTTCTTTTCTGGAGGATGCCCATCCCAGAACTGGATCTGTCGGAGCTGGAAGGCCTGGGCCTGTCAGATACACCTACCTACGAGAGCAAGGATAGCAGCAGCGTTGGCAAAATGAACGGGCAGGCATCTGGGACGGAGCAGAAGAACCCTGAAGGTGACCCCCTCCTTGAGTACAGCACCTTCAACTTCTGGAGAGCGCCTATTGCCAGCATCCACTCTGTCGACCTGGACTTGCTTTAAGGCCAAGATCTCTCTCCCACCCCGTACCTTCATTATCTTCCCTCTTAAGTCCCTTCCTCTCTAAGCCTTCCACTTTAATCTTGTTCTCTTCCCTCTATTGTGCTGGTGGTGCTGATGAATCTGCCAATTGAATTGTAGGTTTGTATGTATGTACGTACTTATTTATCTATCTATATTTATTTATTTATTTATTTATCTGCCTACTCCGTTTCTCTCAAAAGCCCTCTAGGCACAAAGTCAAGGGTTTAATCAATGGAGTACTAGATCATAGGATTTCCTCCCGTCAGCCCGGAGAATATTAACTAATCCCAGAAAAGAATCACCCTTATTTGAGGCACCACAGAGAGGTACAGTTGTGCAAAATGGGAGACCAATTATTTTGTTTGTTTGTTACATTTTAATCAACTTCAAAGATTACTTGAGCCTCCCTAATGTCCTCTACCAGGCCAGTAAGCAAATACTGCTTCAAGAAGTAATGAGAACCTGGAAGTTTTGAGACACTTTCTACAAAACAGGATTTCTAAAAGGCTAAGATAAGAAATGCTGCTGCTGCTTACAATGCATTCTCTTCCCCAGAAACACGCAGGCAGTTAAAGGTGGGAAACAAAGGAGTGGGATGAGGAAAAACATCGCACCGTTTCAGAGGTAGCTCCTTTAATATCCAGCTCTGCTTCCAGCTGTGGGTAGAAATGCTCAGAAAATCAGATTTGAGTCTTCACAGGGAAACTTCACTATGAGGATAATTCCTAAAAGACAAAAGATGTATCTGATCTAAAGAAACACCAGAGTATTATTAGGGGAATTTATATAAAATTGTGATTTTGTCATGGAACAGGCAGATGTTTTGGTCCTAAGTATTTTAGCTTTGCCTTTCTGTAGTTGCAGTATGTGATAGGAATCAGTGATTCCTGACACAGTTCTTTGGCCGCCATAAGACCGTGAAGTAAGCAGTTATGTTCAGACCCTACCCGTCCCCATTCCTTCCAAAGCTATTGCAGATGAATTGCGGAGCTGTTTATTCATTTATGGAATAAAGACGTTAAATCCTAAGTCTGGGGCTTAGTTTTTTCCATTCCAATGAAGTACTACAGATTTTACTCACACTTCCGAATCCAGCTTTCCCTTTTATCTTTTTTTCTTTCTTTTTTTTTTTAAGTGAAGCTTTTCTTTTTATTTTAAAAAGATTTACTATACTATATATGAGTACACTGTTGCACTCTTCAGACACACCAGAAGAGGGCATTGGGTCCCATTACAAGTGAGCCAACATGTGGTTGGTGGGGATTGAACTCAGGACCTCTGGAAGAGCAGTCAGTGCTCTTAACCACTGAGTCATCTCTCCAGCGCTTCCTTCTGTCTGTCTAATATTTGACTTTGAAGAACAATTTAGGATTTGGACATAGCTCAATGGTAGAAGGGCTTGCCAAGCATCTACAAGGCCCTGCTAGGGTTCCCCTGTAAGCAGCCAGTGCTCAGAGATTAGCCACGCCCCCCAGCCCATTATTAACTTTTAAATTTGTGTGGTTTTCTTCGGAGGCGGGCCTTGAACTCAGAGAAATCCACCTGACTCTGCTGGACTCTGCTAGGGTGGGCCTAGCACTTTGGTATTAAATTAGGAGACCTGTGCCTCCTGCTGTGATCAAAGGCGTGTTTGTTATTATTACTGATTTTAATTTTTAGTGTGCATTGGTGTTTTGCCTAAATGTATGCTTGCTTGTGTGAGGGTGTCAGATCTTGGAGTTAAAGGCAGTTGTAAGCTGCAATGTGGGTGCTGGGAATTGAACTGGGGTCTCCTAAGGCATTGCTCCAGCGTCCTGTTATTGATTTTTGAAAGGTTTTCTCCGAGCTTTCTCTCGGTCCTTATATCAGTTAAAATGGTGAACAGAAACCAAGATAGACTGGTAAATGAAAGACATGCAATTTCATGTCCCATCCTATTCTAGTCTTCCCCCCAAAAGTTCAGGGGTTCTTTCCTGACCTATATTCAGGACACTGGGAAAGTGTCCGGTCAGACAGGAGTGCATAACCAGAAGGTCCCGAATAGCGGAAGCAAGATTCTCCCCCAACCCTCAAGTTAGCCCGGCGTTGAACCAGCAGGAAGGTAGAGTGCGGACGCCAACACGCACCAGTAACCAGTTCCTCCGAGCGCTGCACTGGTTGGCGCCAAAACTACCATCTGCGTCCGTCCCCTGCCGGAACTATCCCTCACGTAAGCCACGTAATCGGTGATCCTGCGCCTCGCTAAGTAGTCCCGCTCAGGATGCCCGCGGTATACGTTTTTCCAGCTCACGAGGTCCTCAGTAGGAAGGAGTCGGACTCAGAGGTGCGTTGAGGTCCTGAGAGAAGGGCAAAGTGGCTCCGCTAACCCATTTCCTTCAGATTCCTCCGCCAGGACGTATAGTCACAGCGCCTTCACTTCCGGGTCCGCCATTTTATTGCCTCCATTTCTCCGTGAGGGGGGGTAAGGGCCCCCCCAAATATGCATATGTGAAAAGGCCGAAAAGTGAGGCCGCTGGCAAGGAGTCTTAACTAGAGAAAGAAACGGGACCAAACTGGCGGGCCCAGTGAGAGCGAAGCCGGCAGCGCTCCGGAATAGGTGAGGGGGAAAGGACACGCAGGGTTCCGGAGCTTCCGAACTGCGATGCAAGGGGCAGTGATAAGTGGCCGGCCCAGCCCGGCCAGGACCTGTGGGCGCCGGCCTGCACACTGCCGGAGCGGGGGTGGCGGCGGGGGGGAGAGGGACCAAGAGGAAGGGGATGCTGTCGGGAGGAAGGGGAGGGGACTGGGAGGTGAAGGGGGTGGGTGGAAGACCTGGGGCTGGGGAGCTGGACTCCGGGAAGCCAAGGCCACATGGGGTGACCACGAGGGGGCGGTGTGGCGCAGGAGTCCGGGCTGCCACTACAGACTGGGGCTCCCACTTGCAAGTTGGCGCCCCTGAGTTTGGCAGAGTGCTGATGTCAAAAACTGAGGGATATGTGACTAGGGAGGAAGTGGGAACTGGACTTTTCAAGGTCCAGTAATAACGTGAAACTTTAGTAAGTTCATAATGTGAACAAGAGCAGTCATGGACTTATATCCAGTTCTCAACACAGATGCTTGTACAGCTGGCCTCCCAGTGGGAATGTGTGGGGGGTGAGGGGGGGGAGAAAAAGAAAAAAAAGTACAGACCGAGAATTCTTCAATTGCTTTCTTTCTTAGCGTGCACCTCTTGTCACAGATTTCCTCCAGGAATTCTGCTGTCTCCCTCTTCCTATAAAGGATTTTCTCTAGTTTCCAATCCAATATTTGGGTCTTACTATGTAGTTTGGATTGGCTGCCTCACAGCGATTCTCTAACCTTAGCCCCTGGAGTGTTGGAATTACTGAGGTGAGCCATGTTTTTTGTACATGCTTTGCAAAGAACAAACCACCACACCCAAATGATAAACAAAAGTTATTATTCTTTGGTAATGGGCTGCTTTGTCAAGTGCTCAGGCACTCCATGGTTATTAAAATATTTATTGAAAGTTCTGAACACTAAGTACTCAGTGCTTGAGAAGAGGAGAGAGAAAGATCCAGGTGTTCAAGGCCAGCCTGTGCTACTTGACCCAGAAAGGTCTCCTGGTCTTGTTTTGTATTTTATTGGCTTCCTATTCCTAGGAGGCAGGGTTGGGAGTATAGCTCAGAGGCAAGTGTGAATGTAGCATGCCTGTGGCCCTGGATTCAACTCCTAGCACAGAGGGACTAGGAAGAGAATTTAGAAAAATCTTAGGATACACACTAGACAAACGCTCATGTGAAGTTTATGTGGATGCATATCCAGTAAGGGAGAACAGTTCCCCTCTGTAGCATTCAGAACCATGGGGTTGTATAGGTTGGGCAGGTGGAACTTAGCATATAAAGCCAGCGAGACTGACAGTCTTGAGTTTGATCCACAGAGTTGAAGGAGAGAACCAACTCCTGCGAGTTGTCCTGTGGCTTCCACATGCTATGGTGAGTGAATACACACAGAAACACACACAAGCTAATTAGTTAATTTCAATTGCCTATGTTATTCTCTGGTCTTAGGGTTCTACCAGCCTTTATGTATGGGGAGCTAGAAGAATGACCCACCAGTCTCCCCATAATGCTTTTTATTTAAAATACTTTATTACATTTTGTGTATGTGTGCTCACTTACACACATACCATGACTTTCATGCATGTGGAGATCAGAGGACAACTTAGAGGATGTGGGAGCCGGGCGTGGTGGCGCACGCCTTTAATCCCAGCACTCGGGAGGCAGAGGCAGGCGATTTTCTGAGTTCGAGGCCAGCCTGGTCTACAGAGTGAGTTCCAGGACAGCCAGGACTACACAGAGAAACCCTGTCTCGGAAAAAACAAAAAAGAGAGGATGTGGGAACTGGGGATCCATCAGGACACCAGGTTGGCAGCAGATATGTTCACCCACCAAGCCGTATATAGACCTCACTGATCTCCAAAATCATCGTCTTGCAAATGCATTTTAATCTAGGTAGATGCTATAGGTTAAATCAGGAGTGACAGGGCAGGAAAGAAGGCATGTCAGAAGTCATGTCCCTGTCAAGTAACCAAATATAAGAACTGTTTTCCCATAATTCTTGGCATCGGTTACTTTTACAAGGTCCGGCACAAGCAACTGCCCTCCTTTGTTGGTTTGAAACATGGTCTTATGACACTTAGGCCAACGTCAACTCATCATCATCCTGATTTAGTCTCCCAGAGTGCTGCGGTCACAGGCAGATGTTGTCAGGCCCGGCGTGACTTCATTTTCATCGTGACACACCTGCTCATGCTTGTTTCTAAAGAGTTTTCTCTGAAGACAGCTTTGATATGCCTGGTGCTTTGATCTCAACTATTCCTCATCACATGATGCTCTGTCCAGATTGGTCTGATCCGATCCCACGTTAGGAGAATGATGTCTAGAGTTAGTACCAATAAAGCCTTCAGAACCACATTTAAGCAAGAGGTGTAGAAGGAGTGGCTTTTAGGTCAGTCCTGCCTGGAGTCTGTTCTTGTCTTTGAGTTCCATATCCTCTGTGGGTCAGAGAAGTCCTAGCAACTCAGAAATGTTGCTCTCTGTCTTTTGTTGTATTTCTACAGAATATTGACAGCCAACAATTAAAATGCTTCATAGAAGCACAGTCAACAAGAACAAAAATTTTAATGAAAATTAGCTTGAAAGTTAAGCATTGTTTATAGGGTTCTCCATGAGTGATCAGTGTCCAATATCCTTTCATTATTAGGAGGCGCTGCTTGGAGTGTGGATTGGGAGGGCATGTCTAATTATCTTTGTTTAAAGAGAATAACTAGTCAGCACAATTAGGAGCACGTGAGCCCAGGCCTGGAAAAGGAAGCACCACTAACAATTGTTTAGGGCCCCACCACCTTAGGTCCCAAGCAGTTATCTCTTAAACCTTGCATCTTAGAAATACAGCAGGTACATGAATATCTTTTTTTTTTTTTTTTTTTTTTTTTTTTTTTTTTTTTTGGTTTTTCGAGACAGGGTTTCTCTGTGTAGCCCTGGCTGTTGTCCTGGAACTCACTCTGTAGACCAGGCTGGCCTCAAACTCAGAAATCCACCTGCCTCTGCTTCCCAAGTGTTGGGATTAAAAGCATGCACCACCACTGCCCAGCTTGTACATGAGTATCTTTATCATGTAAAAGAGCCAGCAACATTTAGCATCATTACACAGAAGAACTATGCAGAAATTCTCTCTGTATGTTAGCTCAGCGTATACCCATTTAAAAAAAAAATCTATAACTTTCCTGGCCTACTGCATCAATAAAAGCAAACATTAGGCCTTCACAAATATAGTAAGAGTTATAGACTCATTTCTTTAATTGTGGGGCCAACAGATGGAGACCCAGGTTTTAAAAAGCAGAATCACTCAAATGGCATGCTTTACGTATGAGTGTTCTTTCTGCATGTATACCTGCATGTCAGAAGAGAGCATCAGATCCCATTATAGATGGTTGTGAGCCATTTTGAGTCATGTGATTTCTGGGAATTGAACTCAGAACCTTTGGAAGAGCAGCTAGTACTCATAACTGCTGAGCCACCCCTCCAGTCTCGAACAGTATTTGATTTTATTTGTGTGCTTGTGGGTGTGAATGCACACATAATTGTGGTGCATGTCTAGAAGCCAAAGGACAGTTTTTCTGAGTCCAGTCTCTTCTGCCATAGGGGTTCAAGAGATCGAACTCAGTTCCATTAGGCTTGGTGGCTTTTACCCACTGAGCCTTCTTTTCTGCCAGTGAACAGTGCTGGTTAAAATACCAGAAACAAGCTAGGTTTGGTGGCGCATGTCCTTAGCCCCAGCACTTGGAGAGTAGAGGCAGGAGATCTCTGAATTCAAGGCCATCAAGGGCTACATGTGAAACTTTGGCCTTTGAAACCAAACAAGAAAAGCCCAGAAATGTCAATAGAATTTCATTGACTATCCTACATGTTGACAGTCCAGACATAATGCAGATTGCATAATAGAGAACACTTAATGGTCATCTATGAGTGCATCAACTGCTCTTAATCTCCAAGCCATCTCTCCAGTCCCAGTATGCATTTTACTTTTAATTATGTGCATGCGTTAATGTGTGCTTGTATAGTGAGCAGTTAGCTCACTAAAGTATAAAATCCTGTTAATTTTATAATGTACATATATACCTAGTTATTAAAATATCCACTTTCTAGATTCAAGAGATGGCTCAGAGGTACTGCTTTTGGTTCCGAATACGGTGGCTCAAGTCCACCTGTAACTGCAGCTTCAAGAGACAGATTTCCCTTCTGGCCTCTAAGAACACACACCCACACATATCATGAACACACAATTTTAAGAATAAATACTTGGGGGCTGGTGAGATGGCTCAGTGGGTAAGAGCACCCGACTGCTCTTCCGAAGGTCAGGAGTTCAAATCCCAGCAACCACATGGTGGCTCACAACCATCCGTAACGAGATCTGGCGCCCTCTTCTGGAGTGTCTGAAGACAGCTTCAGTGTACTTACATATAATAAATAAATCTTAAAAAAAAAAAAAAAAAAAAAAAAAAAAGAATAAATACTTAAAAGATAAAATTTCCACCCCTATGTCATTACAACAAAATGTATTTTTTTATTAGCAATTAGGCTAATAACAATAGAAATGGGCTACTTCCATATCGATCAAACCTCAGAAATCATGCAAAAGTAGCTCTATATACAAGCCAATTCTAAAATATATGTTTTACATTTACATTTTAAATTTACAAGCAAAAAGCAGTTTAGAAATATTCTGAGAGGCTGGCATGGCGGAATACAACTTTAATCCCAGCACTCAAGAGGCTGAAGCAGGTGGATCTCTGTAAATTCAAGGCTAGTCTGGTCTACAGAGAGTTCCAGGACAGCCAGAGATAGATAATAGACTCTGTTTCAAAAAACCAACAACAAAATCTTTTTTTCTGAGCAGTTAACATATTTTTAAATGTAACCACCCTTTAAAAACAAGACAATAGAGTCTCATGCCACACAAACACATAACAGACATAGTGGCCTAGACCTTTCTATTACATAGAGCAGGCTTATGCAGGCACTCAGTGTTACTGATGGCAGGGATTGCAGCTCCTGAGTGTCCCTTCATGAAAGGGACATTTATGAGCTGAGGAGAAGCTCCGAGGTAAAATGCTTGCAAACAAACCTGAAGATCAGAGTTCAATTCCTGGGACCCACATGGTGGAAGGAGAGAATTGACTTCCAGCGAGTTGTGATCTCCACATGTGTGCCCACACACAGACACACACACAAACATACATATATACACACAGAGAGAATAAGTCAATGTAAAAAGACGAAATATTCCTGAAAAAGGAAACATAGCAATAACTCCACAAAAGGATTATTTTATTTGCTTATTTATTTATTTATGGGTGCAGTTTCAAGCAGGGACTCTCTGTGTAGCCTTGGCCATCCTGGAACTTGGCCTATAGACCAGCCTGGCCTCCAACTCATAGAGATCCACCTGCCTCAGCCTCCGGGGCTGGGATTAAAGACAAATGCCTCTGTCACCTGTCCAGAATGATTTTATGTACGTTATTCAGAGGCATTTCCATCAACATAAAGGGTTTTTTGTTTGTTTGTTTGTTTTTCTTTTGAGACAGGGTTTCTCTATGAAGCCCTGGCTGTCCTAGAACTCACTTTGTAGGTCAGGCTGGCCTGAAACTCAGAAATCTGCCTGCCTCTGCCTCCCAAGTGCTGGGATTAAAGGCAAGTGCCACCACCAGCTGGTAATACAAAGGACTTTTATGGGCCTAAGGATGTGGCTCTGTTGGCTAGATTCCTGGCACAAAGCTGTGTGTGGACTTAGTCCTCAGTACGACATAAATTGACCGTGGTGATACACAACTATAATCTCAGCACTCGAGAGCTAGAGACAGGGGAATCAGGAAGTCAGGGTCCTCCTTGGTTATGTGACATGTTGGAGACTAGTGTGACTACAAGAGATTCTGTCTCAAATACATAAATGAATAAATAGCTTTAATTATTTGTTTTATTATATAAGTCACTGTCACTGTTCAGACACTCCAGAAGAGGACATCAGATCTCAGTACAGATGGTTGTGAGCTACCATGTTGTTTCTGGGAATTGAACTCAGGACCTCTGGAAGAGCAGTCAGTGCTCTTAACCACTGAGCCATCTCTCCAGCCTAGGTGTGTATTTGTTTGTTTTTGTTTTGTTTTGTTTTGTTTGTTTTTAAATGTCTTTTCAGGTACTCTTGACATAAAAAAGTAAAACTTAATTTCTTTTCAAAATGAGCTGGTGAATCTTTGCTATTTCTAGGTCAGCCTGGTCTATATCATATTTCCCAGGCTAGCCAGGACTACACACTGAGAACCTGTGGAGGTGGGGAAATGATCTAGTCACAATTTATATAGTTAGCTATTACGTTCTGTATTTTAGGTTACTTTTCAAAGGAATAAAAAATAAAATAAAAGCTGAGGGCGCAACTCCAAAATCTGCCCTTAGATATTCACATATTATAAATACATACCTTTTAAAGCAGGCATGTCAAGAACAGTAATTTTAGCACACAGAAAGTTCAAAGAGACAACGAAAAATGAAGTAGGCAGGGCCACACTACTCAGTTATTTCTCAGGAACTCTGTAGACAGATTAAGTTCTGCCCCATGATGCTTTAGAAACTGATGAGTTTACAAAAGATTTAGTCATCTAGAATTTCCCCAAAGGGCCATTAAGATAGTACAAACAGTATTTTCCATGGTTACACAAATAACAATAGAGTTCTCAGCATGCTTGCTTCTCTGCCTCAAGACAGACACGCTTTAACCATCGTGTAGATTTCCAGATCCTTCAAAAGAGCTTTCAAAATGCCAAGACTTGGGGCTGGAGAGGTGGCTTGGTGGTTAAGAGCACTATCTGATCTGCAAGATCAGGGTTTGAGATATAGCACCCACATGATAGCTCACAGGTGTGACTCTAGCTTCAAGGGATCCAGGGCCACCTTGCCTCTCTTGGTACCAGGCACACATGTGGTGCACAGACATATATACAGATACCACACACACACACTTAACAAGGCTTGCATTATGACAACCCAAATAGTTCAACAGAATTGAAACAGCTCAGAACTTCAGATAAAGCCTATTGCAGAAAATTTCTATGGGCCAGGCTATCTCTGGGTTTTTTGGTTTTTTGTTTGTTTGTTTGGTTTGGTTTTTTTCCAAGACAGGGTTTCTCTGTGTAGCCCTGGCTGTCCTGGAACTCACTTTATAGACCAGGCTGGCCTCGAACTCAGAAATCCACCTGCCTCTGCCTCCCAAGTGCTGGGATTAAAGGCGTGCGTCACCACTGCCCGGCTTGGGCCAGGCTATCTCAAGACTCCAATACCAAGTCCAAATACTCATTTCTCTGCTTCTTCATATAGAGGAAAAACAACAACCAAAACAGATGAGAGGGGAAATGGGAAGATAAAAGTCCCTAGCTGGGCATCGTGGCCATCTAGCACTCAGGAGACAGAGGCAGGTAGATCTATGAGTTTGAAGCCTGCCTGGTCTTCATATTTTCAGGACAGCCAGATACAGAAAGATTCTTTCTCAAAAGAAAGAACTCTCTGGAATAAAATGACCTCAGCAGCTAATTGGTGCCATTCAGTCTGTCCTCTTCATTGCTGACTGTTTCTCCTAGCTGTGGTTTGCCAGAATTGTTACTGTGCTTGTAAGGGTGAGTGAGAGCTTGAGCCCTGGCATCCCTAACAAGCTAGGCTTGGCCATCCATCATTGGATATGTCAAGTAGATGTACAGTAATAACGACAAGCAGAAAAGGATTGATTCAGTGTGGCCACTGGAAACAGAGCCCGGGACACCCCCAGTCTGTGTGGGGGTTCTGATGTAACATGAGTTTTAGGTCGATAGAAAGTATGTACGTATAACTAACTAATCACTCCTGGGCCAGCTGTGGCCCTAACTACTATCATTGGCTCCAGTCTCCTACAAGGTGGTCAGAGCTGAGATCTCTTTCTGAGGTGACAACTTTCTCTGCCTGGCACCTGAGAATTTCTTGCAGTTCGTTGTCCTAATAGTCTGATAGTAGAGAGGAGGGACCCACAATTTTTTAAGAATTTCTGTGAGGATAGTTACACAGGAATTATAGGCATGAGACAGCAGGTCTGGCCACACCTAGTTTTTTAATAGCTTTTCTAGATGATGGTAGGTATTCTTTGATGCTATACCAAAGCTTGGCAAGTGGTAATTTTTTTTGTGGTCCATACAGCCTCATGCATGCTAGACAGGCACTCTGCTATTGTATTACATTGCTCACAAGATATGTAGTCACTTCTTAAAAGTCAGTTTAAGATTGATAATTTAGTTCAGTAATACCCTGGGTTTTGTCCTCTGCACTGCAGGGGAGCTGGGGGGGGGGGATAGTTGCAAGGGCTTGGAGAGATGGCTCAGCAGTTGGGTGTTCATCTTGAGGACCCACATGGCAGCTCACAACCATCTGTAAGTTCAGTGCCAGGGGATCTGATGCCCTGTTTTGACCTAGAGAGGATATTGCATATTCTCCCACTTGGAATCTTCATATCTCATCCTAGAAACCAGGACTACTGAGATCACAGGCCTTTGCCACAAGGCCATACAGAAATAGACTCAGGTGAAAATAGTCATCAATACAAATGTTTTAAAACCAATAAAATTAGTTAAAAAGAGAACTCTGAAACTTTATCAAAAGAATTTTTGTACTATGTCCAATTTTCTGTCTTACAGTTTTGTTCTTGGCTGTACTGGGACTTGAACCTAGAGCCTTGCACATATAAAAAGTGTTCTACCACTGAGCTGTTTTTTCCCTACTCTTTAGCTTGAGGTAAGTCTTACTGAATTACCTAAGCTATTCTTGAATTCATATTATAGCCCAGACAGGTGTTGAACTTATGTGTCTCCATGCTCAGCTCAAACCCAGGGCGTTGTGCATACTAAGCAGCACTCTATACAAGGAGCCCTATCCCCAGCCCTTGATTCTTTTTTGAGATAAGGGTCTCAAGATATAGCCCAGGTTGGTCTCCCACTTGGAATCTTCCTATCTCATTATCCAGGAGTACAGAGATTACAGGCTTTGCCGTAAGGCCCTATTTTGAATTTTTTATTAACTTATTGGAGGCGTGGTTTATGAGTAACTTGTCTGGAGTTGCTTCTCTCATTTTACCTTGTGGATCCCTGGATCAAACTCAGGTTCTTAGATTGGCAAGGCAGCTCATGGCTAACTTCTGCCAAGCCTGATGACCTGAGTCCCTCAAGCCACACCATAAAGGAGAGAACCAACTCTTACAAGCTGTTCTCTGACCGACCAACACACACACACACACACACACACACACACACACACACACACACACACACGTGTGGAGAGAGAGCATGAAAAAGAATTGAGACGAGCCCATGCCTGTCTAGAACTCACTGTGTGACTGTCACTGGCTTTGTGCTTCTCATCTGCTGCCTCCACTCCTGCCTGCTGCTGTTACAGGTGCATACCTCCTTGCAGGGCAAGGATTTTCTTAAATAGAACTCCCCCCCCCCCCCCCCAAAGCACATAGCAGTGACTAAATAGTAAGCTTACCTCACAATTTGATTTGGGCAAAGGCAACTATTTTTCACTACCATTGCAACTGCTAAGATGCTAAAAAAAAAAAAAAAAAAAGTCAAATATCACTGTAGTAAAAAATAGTTTGGCCAGGTGTGGTGGTGCATACCTTTAATCCCAGCACTCGGGAGGCAGAGACAGGCGGATTTCTGAGTTCGAGGCCAGCCTGGTCTACAGAGTGAGTTCCAGGACAGCCATTCCTGTAAGGTTGTAAATGTGGCTCGGTAGCCATAAACCACACTTTCGATTATTTCTAAGCAAGTCATTGGCCATGCTGGCTGTGATGTCACTTGCCCACATTCTCAGTACCTGGGAAGTGAAGACAGGAGGATCAGGAGTTGAAGGCTGTCCTCAGCTGCACAGTGAGTTAATGGTCAGCCTGGGCTACAGGAGTTGCTGCCTGGAAGGAAAAGGAAAGTGAGTTTCTGTCTATAAACGTTGATAGGCATTACATCATCTCACTGTAGCTAGAAAACAAAAAGATTAACACGTGCAATTCAGTTGAAAAAAGATGCTCCTTAGTAGAAAAAATGAAAACTCCTAAGAATGGGAGAGGTTCCCAGAGAGGAATATTTTGCATGTGCCCTGCCCAGTGTTCTGTTTAATTGTATTGTTGTTTGTGTATGATGGGGGAGGGAGCACACTCCACTGCAACTGCATGAACTCAGAGGTCAGCAGACAGCCTGAAATCAGAGTCAGTTCTCTTGGACCTGGAGTTCTGAGGGGTAGGTCACAAGCCATCCAGCTTTTACAGAAAGCACTTTTACCTGCTAAGCCATCTCACAGGCCCTGGTGGCCTTTTGTGTCTAGTGGAGGAATTGGATTGAGATTGAGGAAGTCTTTATTGGAATTGGCCAGTTTTGAGCCAGTGGGGAGTTTACCTACCCTATACAGGGTCTCAGGCCCAACCACACAGTCATGCCCACTCCTACAACCCAGTCATGTGCTGCAGAGTATCATGGAGGGATGATAAACTCAGTTTCCTTCAAGCAACATTTTACGAATAGGTACCCTTGTGCCTTGCCTAGAAATTAGGGTGCATGTTTTGAACTGTATTCTTTAGAATTATATTCTACCACTGGGTCTGGTGATGAAAACCTATAATCCTAGTTAGTTGGGAAGTTGAGGCAGGAAGATCACAAACTGTAGGTCTACCTAAGTAAGCTATGGACTGAGTTTTGGACCAGCCTGGTCAAATTACTTAGATACTGCCTCAGAATAAAAAGGGGTGTGGCTGAGAGGGAGCCAGGTCTGGTGACACTAGCTTGTAATCACAGTACTTGGGTACTGGAGTCAGAAAGATGAAAAGTCGAAGGCCAGTAGGCTGCCTGAGCTCCTGTCCCCAAACAAAAGCATCTTGTAAACACATTGCATGGTGGCTGTGGTGGCCCGTGTCTGTATATTAGCATCTGGGAGGCAAGAGAATGTTGCAGATGACTGTTCCCCCTGTGTTTGGATTGCAGCTACCTGGGAACTGCTGTTTCTATGCATTAAGATGTCTCTGGTGGACTTGGGGAAGAGGCTGCTAGAAGCTGCAAGGAAAGGCCAAGACGATGAAGTGAGGACACTGATGGCAAATGGGGCTCCATTCACCACAGACTGGGTAAGCTCAACCAAAGGCCCTGTGCTTTCCCGAGCAAGCATGCCTTCCCAGTCCCCAAGGCTCAGCAGGAGTGGCGCTCTCTTGGGTTCCTGGGTCATTCCTTGTAGGAGAGCTTTGTTTCACCTCACTGTCTAGGTTCCCTGTTAGTTTTCCAATTCAAATTGTCTGAATATATAGGTTGTAATTGTAGCTGTTAAGTACTTGGGATTTTTTCCCTTTTGTTTTATTTTTAATATTTTTATTTGCAGATATGATGATGTATGCCTTTAGTCCTAGAACTTGGGAGGCAGGGGCAGGAAGACCTCTTGGAGTTTGAGGCCAACCTGGTTTACATAGCAAGCTCCAGGATAGCTAAAGCTGCATAGTGAGATCCTGTGTCAAAAAACAAATAAACAAAAAAAAATTCCTAAAAGTTGCCCTCTGACCTGCATACACATATACCTATGTGGACATGCATGCATACACATGTAAATAAATATTACAGATACCAGGCAGAATGGTATATATATTTAATCTAAGCACTGAGTTCAAGAGACCGGCTTGGTCTGCAGAGCAAGTTTCAGGACACTCAGTTCTACACAGAGAAAAAACAAACCTGACTTTAAAAACAAAACAAACAAACAAAGAAACAAAAAAGTTTGATATGGTGAGCCTGTCAACTCTGTCAACTGGCCTGCAGACCAGAGAGCTTCAAAAGATTGAGGTTTGTGTAATAATGTGGAACATCTTAGCATTCACAGATTTCCTAAGCGATGAGTGATGGTAATAATTTTGACAATGGAGTGATGCCTTTTTTTTTAAGATTTATTTATTTATTATATATGTAAGTACACTGTAGCTGTCTTCAGACACTCCAGAAGAGGGCGTCAGATCTCATTACGGATGGTTGTGAGCCACCATGTGGTTGCCGGGATCTGAACTCAGGACCCTCAGTGAGCCATCTCACCAGTCCACTGGAGTGATGACTATTATAGTATGAATACTTCATAACCTCAGAGTCTTACTGGTTCATGTGTTTGTTTGTTTTGAGACAGGATCTCTCAATAAAGCCCTGGGTGTCCTGGGCCTCCATCTCATAGAAATCTGCCTTCCTCTGCCTCCCAAGTGCTGGGACTAAAGGCCTGTACCACCATACCCACCTCAGAATATTATTTTTGATGCTTAAAAAAAGGAAGAAAATAAAACTATCTTGTGAGCCATGCCTAAAATCCTGTCTTCTAGTGAGTCTTACTCAGTAACTCTATCTCACTAAAAATCAGTACACTTCACAGTTTTATGACCCCTTTACCTTCCCATCAACATTAATTTTTATTTATTTTATTCTTTTTAATGATGTACATGAGAGTATGGCTGCATGGGGTATGTGCATGTGAGTCCAGGTGCCTAACCTTAGAGGTTAGGATGTTGGGTCACCAGCAGCTGGAGTAACAGCTGAGTCACCAGCATGCATGCTTGAAGTCAGTGCTCTTACCCGCTGCTCTCTGCAGCCTCAGTACATTAACTTTAAAATGCTATCATTTTTCAGTCTATCTGCCCAGGAAGAGTCTTTCTCCAGAATGAATACTATAGGATTCATTTCTTGTTCATATATCTCTACCCAGAAATGATACAGTTCTTCACATGGTTGAACTTAATGAGTGTTATCTTCCAACAGCTCGGAACATCACCGCTTCACCTTGCAGCCCAGTATGGTCATTATTCCACAGCAGAAGTGCTCCTTCGAGCTGGCGTTAGCAGGGATGCCCGGACCAAAGTGGACAGGACCCCTTTGCATATGGCTGCAGCTGATGGACATGTTCACATCGTGGAACTGCTTGTTAGGGTAAAGCAAGAATACTGGCGGGAGCCTGGCAGTGGTGGCACACACCTTTAATCCCAGCACTTAGGAGGCAGAGGCAGGCGGATTTCTGTGAATTCTAAGCCAGCCTGGTCTACAAGCGAGTTCCAGGATAGCCAAGGATACACAGAAAAACCCTGCCTTGAAAAACAAAACAAACAAACAAAAAAATAGTGGTCGGATTATGCTGTAAGACATTTTTTCTTAAATAGTGGTAGGAAAGTGGTCTGGAAATACTTAGTGTAGGTGGTCACTGAGTTGCAAATCTATCTATCTATTCATTCATTTACTTATTATTTTACTCATGGAAACTGTGTTTCAGGAGTCATCATGGAGATTATTTTGTTTTCTGATTTGTTTTTTAAAGGCTAAACAGATTTTATTGATTTTTCTTCGTTCCTTTTCTGTAGGTGTTCTCTGTACTTATGCCTATTTTTTTTTTCAGGCCCTACTCAGCTTTCTGTTAATAAATGCAACAAAATCTGTTCCTTTCCCTTCCTCAGCCATCTGTGAGAATTTCCCAGTGATGTCCTTAGCAGACCCACTCACTGAAAGCATAATGTCTCAGCATTCAGGAGGCCGTGAGGAGTGACTCTCCCTCTGAGAGTCCTTAAGTGAGAACTAGCATTAAATGTCTCTGTGTGAATCTGTTTGGTAACGGGATCTTACACGGATTGAACGGTTGCTTTTCTCCCAACAGAGTGGTGCAGATGTGAACGCAAAGGACATGCTGCAGATGACAGCTCTGCACTGGGCCACAGAGCACCATCACCGGGATGTCGTCGAGTTACTTATCAAATATGGAGCTGATGTCTACGCTTTTAGCAAATTTGATAAGTCTGCCTTTGACATAGCAATGGAGAAAAACAATACTGAGATTTTGGTCATGCTTCAGGTGTGTTTCTTTATATCCCCCAAAGTACACTAATTTAGAGATTATTTTGAGGGAGCTGAAGTAAATTAGAATTTCCTCCCATTTTATCAAATTACAGCATGTCTTGATCATGTCATTCTATATTGGTACCTCTCTTTCATTATTTTTTTTTCAGTTGAGACAGTATCTAAAGTAGCCCAGGGCAATCTCAGATTTTGAATGTAATTAAAGATGACTCGTAATCTTCCTGCCTCACATATGCTGGAATTACAGATAGGTACTACCATGCCTGGCCTATGTTTTGAGATAGAGTCTTACTATAAAGCCAAAGCTAAAGCTAGCCTCTCAAGTAGTCTTTGCAAAGCTAAAGACTACAGATCTTTTCTGGTTCTGAGAGCTGCCCAGCTTTCAGGCAGCTCCACAATCCAGACATCTTCCTTTCTTCGTCCTGCTGCTCAAAGTCTCCTCCCCCACAACTCTTTGCTCCCTTTACTGTTAGTGGGGCTTTCAAGAATCTTCCCGGCGTCTGTTCCTCTCGGATATACGGGCTTTTGCTTATCTCCTGTTTGCACCAAAGGCTGCTCAGCCGCCTTCCTTTCTGGAGCAGACTTCTGATTTAGAGAGAGGGAATGTTACAATTTGGAGGAACATGCCTTAGAATTCATGCACATGTGTGCCCTGGATCACTAGTGCACAACACACATAACAAATAAATTATAATTAAAAATACTTTAAACCAGCTGTGGAAACATGCGCTTATAATCTTAATGTTTTGGAAGCAGATAGCTTGCTTGGCTTGGAGCTTGCTAGCCAACCACCCTTGCATACTTGATGAACTCCAGACCAGTGAGAGACCCTATCTCAGAAAACCAAGGAAGGTAGCATCTGAGGAGCTACACTCAGGCTGTCTTCTGGCTGCATCCTTCCTCCCACACATCCACACACAGTAAGACACTCTCTAGGCAACGTGGCACATGCATATAGAATCCCACCATTTGGAGGTGGAGGTACAAGGATTAGAAGTTCAGACTCACTGCCTTGATCCCAGTACTAGGGAAGCAGAGACATGTGGATCTCTGAGTTCAAGGCCAGCATGGTCTATAGAATAAATTCCAGGACAACCAGAGCTACACAGAGAAACCCTGTCTCAAAAAATAAAGACAAACAAAACCAAAATAAATTTAGGGCCCAGTGAGATGACTTAGTTTTGCTGCCGAGCCTGATGGCCTGGGTTCATCCCCTAGAAGCCACGCGCTAGAAAGTGAGCACAGATACCAGCACTTGTCCTCTAACTGTCACGTCTGTGTGCACATGCGCACCAACTAAAACCATTCAGAGCCAAGCCTGGGGGCTCACACCTTTAATCCCAGCACTCAGGAGGCAGAGGCAGAGGGAGGTGGATATCTGAATTTGAACCAAACATCTAGAGCCACACAGATCCAATCTAAAATAATGATAATCCAGTCTAATAATAAGTATATAAATAAATTTAAGAGTGAAAAAAATTAATCAGGTCAGTGAACTGGCTCAGGTAAAAGTACCGGCCAAGTGTAATGATCTAGGTTTGCTTTTCTGTTCCTACATGGTAGAAGGAGAGAAAACTGACTCTTGCCAATTGTTTTCTGCCCCCCACATGCATAACCTCTCCACCCACACACAAAGAAAAGTAATGTTATTGTATTCATTATTAAGGAAAAAAAATTCCATGTTAGAAAAAGTACAAACAAAAAACAGATATGTAGGGCTGGAGAGATAGCTTAGTGGGTAAGAGCACTGACTGCTCTTCTGAGGGTCCTGAGTTCAATTCCCAGCAACCACATGGTGGCTCACAACCATCCATAATGAGATTTGACTCCCTCTTCTGGAGTGTCTGAAGATAGCTACAGTGTAATCCTATAATAAATAATTAAATCTTTAAAAAAAAAAAAAAACCAAAAAACAGATATGTAAAAGAACAGGAAATGTTTTTAAAAAAAAAGTAGCTATGTATAGAGAAGGAGCAATGGACCTGGGGTTTGGGGATGGCAGGTGCTTGGCAGGTAGGCTGGGTCTGCCATGCAACTAGTGAGGTGGTAGTTTCTGTGGGCAGTGGGAACATAGTAGAAGCTTTCTTTGTTTTGTTTTGCTTTTTTTTTTTAGACTGGTCTCTCTATGTAGCCCTGATTTTCCTAGAAGTAGTTTTGTAGACCCGGCTGTTGTTAAATTTACCTAGATCCTCATACCTCTACCTTCCAAGTGCTGGGACTAAAGCTGTGTATCACCTCTCAAGACTGAAGGGGGGTTGTGTTTGTTTGTTTGTTTGTTTGTTTGTTTGTTTGTTTTGAGAGGGAGTTGAAAGATGATCTTTCTGTGTGCTTCTGCTTCATGTGGCACTTGCTCTGAAGCTCATGCTGGTCTCAAACTCAAGGTGATCCTCCTGTCTCCGTTTCTGGAGTGCTGAGATTACACGTTTGAACCAGCACATCTGGATTTAGAAAGTTAAATCCAGGATTGGTGTGGTTGTTTAAAAAGGTAATCGGAGATGGTACATTGGCTGGAGAAGACAGCCAGCGCTAAGGAACGTATGACTGCTTTCATCAGGCTCGGCAAGCCTGCCCGAGAGCTTCCACCGAGGAAGCTGCTGGAGGTTAGAAATAGCAGACTGAAGAAAGAATTTAACAGTATCCGGAAAATGAATAATCTGTTTCAATTGAAGTTCTTAGTCAAGGGGATAATTACATATGAAAAATAGCTGCTTGTGCATTTTCGGGTTTTGTTTGTTTTTCATGACAGCTGGTTTTCCAAAGACTGGTTCTTCTCCTCAACTTTCAGTTATTGTTCAAAGCCCTTTCATAACTGGACTTTTTTGATAGTTATCATGTTTGTAGAAAACTTCTGAAAGTAAAAATAAAAGATAAGCATCTTTTCACCAAATTGAGCAGACATCCTTGGAAGCCAGAGTGCAGCATATGGAACTAGACTTGAGAATCTGCTCCTCGTTTGTCTGCTTGTTACACGTTCTCTCAGGGATTTCTTCAGTGGCAGAATGGAACATGTTGTAGGACAAAGCTCTAGAGAGTATTTTTTGCTCTGCAGGGATCTCCTGCTAGCATCTTGTCTTGTAGATAATTGATCACAGAATATTAGTGCTGCAAATTACTTTTAAACTCTGCAGACCAGTTCCTTCCCTTCCTTTTTTTTTCAAGTTAAAATGCAGAGCGGTTAAGTGAGGCATATAGAAGGCATGTGAATAACACACCTCTGCTTTCTCAAGTAGAAACAAGCTCGGGGAAGCCAGCTAACACGGTTGCTTCAGTTTGAGAAAAGCTGTAGTGCTAATGAGAACCCTTCGCTCCCTGGACATTGCATGCCAGACTAGTTCTGCTTGATGGAGCTTGGGAGGGGCGGGGCTGTGTTGTTCAGTGACTGTGTGACTAAAGCTAAGTGTACTGACTTTGAAATAACCTGCTTTGTTTGGCAGGAAGCAATGCAGAATCAGGTGAACACTAACCACGAGAGAGCCAACCCAGTGGCTAACCCTGTGACTGTGACTGCTCCGTTCATCTTCACCTCTGGAGAGGTCATTAACCTCGCTAGCTTTGTCTCTTCAGCCAACACCAAAGCAACCTCAGGTAGGGTTCTGATAATGAGGCCTCCGTTTTAGGCTTAAAAATGAGCAGAGTCCTAGTTTCCTAGACATAAATAGATATTCTGTCTGATACTCACTCATAAACAATATTCCTCAAAAGTTCTGGGATTAAGCTGTGAGATAGAACCCTGGTTGCGTGTACGAGGCCATAGAGCACATCTCTAATCCCACAGGAAGGGAAGGGAAGCAGCGCAAGCTCTTGCTCTTCGTGCTTTCTAATGAGCCTGGGCCTCCCACGCCTGAGCTGTGCTCACAGCCCTCCTTTCTCTGTGTGCTGTTCCTTTGTTTATTAAGACAGGCTCTCACTGTATTGCAGGAGGGCCTTGGACTAATTCTGTAGTTAATGCTGGCCTTGAACTTGTAGCAGTCTTCCTGCCTCAGCCTCTTAATTGCTGGTGTTACAGCTATGAACCACCATAGACAAATTTATAATAACTTTAAAAGCAAAGACATTTTTCTTTCTTAAAAAAAAAAAAGGAAGATTGTGGGGAATTATAATCGTGGGAGTAAAAATGAACACTGTTAAAAATAAAATATTCTACATATTTATCTGTCAGAAAGTTGTGCCTCCAAAGAAATTTTTTTTTTAATAATGAAAAGGTTATACCTTGCCAGGCTTGGTGCCACATGCCTGTAATCCCAGCAGTCCAGGAGGTGAATGTAGGAAGGTCAGGAATTTAAGGCCAGCATCTACTACCTTAAATCTCCCTGAAATCTGTGACTTGCTGCACTCCTCTAATCTTGGCACTCAGGAAGCAGAGGCAGGTGGATCTCTCAGTTCCAGGCCAGCAGCATCCACATAATAAATCAGCAATTGAACAAACAACAACTGAAAAGGCAAGCTTTGGGCTCAGATGTAGCCTAGTTATGAAAGTGCTTGCCCAGCATGTACAAAGGCCTGAGATCACTACCCATTACTACATGAACAGCTTGAGAGCACAGACATGTAATCCTAGCACAAAGAAGGTAGGAGCTGGAAAATCCGAAGTTTAAGGTAAACCTCAGAGGTTCAAGGTTAATTTAAGGGGAAAAAAGGCTATACCTGACCCTAAAATGAAAATATAACAGCATCTAAGTGTGGTACTGCCGAGGGAAATAATTAAATATTCTTAGTTGAAAACAGTAACAAAATCAAAATAAGATAAAAATTAGTAGCTGTTGAAATATTAATATAAAGGAGGTACATGCGATTATTTAAGTAGAGTAAACTTAATTTGTAAGCCAGGTCGTGGTGTCTCATCCCTTTGATCCCAGCACTTGGGAGGCAGAGGCAGTCACACAGAGTGAGAAACCTGTATTGAAACAAACAAGCATCCAAAACCCCAACTCCATTTTTTCAGGAGCATATATGCTGCTCTCGAGAGTGTGTGTGTGTGTGTGTGTGTCTGTGTGTGTGTGTGTGTGTGTGTGTGTGTGTGTGTGTGTGTGTGTGTGATTTTTGTTTGATTTTTATCTCATGTGGTTTAAACTGGCCTACTTTAGCCCTCATCACTGAGATTGCTGGGTTTGGAATAAATGTTGTATGTATGTACTTTATTATAATTATTCAAAGCAGAGAAAGTACTTAGTATCAGTTGATTGACACCTGCATGTTTCCTTGTGGGGTAGGTAGATGGAGTAGTGCTGAGACAAGGTCTTGTGGCCTAGGATGGCCTTGAATTTGTAGAATTTGGGAAGGCTTCTACCTTCCCAGTCCTAGGATTACAAGTGTGTGCCACACACCTAGCCTGACACTTGTATGCTTTAAACTCTAAAAAGGAGCAAGTGAGTTTATTTTTATCGTTTTCTTTCACATATATGTGTTCTTTGATGGGAGAACTTGCATCCTCAAATAAATTCCTAACTCTTGGCTTATTTTTCTGTTTCTGACTTTGAAAGATTAAAGACTAGGCTGGGTGTGATGGTGTGGGGGCTCACACTGTAATCAGAGCTCTGTGAGTGTGAGGCCAGCCTAGTCTACACAGTAGGTTCCAGAGCTCTGTGAGGATAAGGCCAGCCTGGTCTACATAACAAGTTTCAGGCCCACCAGAGCTTCTTAGTGAGACCCTATTGCAAACTAAACAAAATACAAAAACAAAACAAAGTAAATAAATAGTAAAGCATGTGGTATTATATTTCGGTACTCCCAGCATTCAGAAAACTACCAGAAGTTCCAAGCCAGCCTGAACTATGTAATGAAAGCCTGTTTCCATTAAATAAATAGAAAATGTATAAAAGCAAATGAGTAAAAATAAATAACTGAGCTGTGAATGTAGCTCACTCTTAGAGCACTTGCCTACCATGCACAAGACACTGGATTCAGTCCTAGTACCTAAGGGAAAAGGAGAATAACTACATTCCCAGGCAAGTTGTATGTCAAAGGAAAGATCTTAAATGCATTACTTTTGAGAGGCAGAATAGCAAATGAGAGCATAGACATAAACACAGACAGAATTCGGAGGTCAGGGCTATACAAGGAGGCTGAAGAGATTGCTCAGGGCTTAAGAGCACTGACTGCTCTGGCAGAGGATCTGGGTTTTGGTCCCAGCACCCTTCATGTGGTTCTCAACTGCCTGTAACTAGTTCCAGGTGATCCAGTGCTCTCTTTTGATCTCTGTAGATACCTGCTGGTACAGGATGCACATAAACCCATGTAGGCAGCCATGCACACACACATATACACATAAATAAAAATAAATATAGTCTTGTAAAAAGAAAAATCCACAGGACTGGAGAGATAGCTCAGCCATTAAAGGGTAGCTCACAACCACAGCATCAAGAAGAACACATGGAACAGAAAGAGACTGTTTACAGCTAGGAGCTGACTGACTGACGAGCAGCTTACCTTTGGAAAAGTCTTCTTCTAAGTCTTGTGTACTGATCTCAAACATGGGAATTTAACAGCTTGTTTTATGAGGTGGTTGAATTGGGTTTTTTTGGTTTTGTTTTGTTTCGTTGTTTTGATTTTTTGTTTGTTTGTTTAGTCAGTCTAGGCCTGAAGCTTTCTGTGCAGCCCAGACTGGCCTCAAAGTCTTGAGCACTTGATGTCCCTGCTTCTCCTTCCCAAGTGGTAGGATTGTACCTGTACACCACCATCACAGGCTTGAGGACTTTATCCCAGTGTCCAGTTGATTCAGGACTTCAGAAGTAACTCTTAAATGATGAGAGGGCTGGAGTGGCAGTCCTGAAGCAGGAAACCACTTCATGAGCTAGAGGCCAGGGGCGAAGGGCAAGGAGAGGTGACAGTGTCACATCCCCCAGAAGGCAACAGTGAGCTTCATTGTATACGCTCATAAGTTTTCTCATTTTGTTTGTTGTTGTTATTGAGACAGGGTTTCGTTGTGGACATCCCTGGCTGTTCTGGAACTCAGGGATCCTTCCCTGCCTCTACCTCCCAAACACGGTAAAGATGTGCGCCACTCCCACCTCCACTTTGCCCCACCCCCCTACCTCCAGCTAACACTTCATTTTTTTTCAGTTCACTTTTGACCTTTTTTTTTTTTTTCCAGACAGGATCTCTATGTAGCCCTGGTTCTCCTGGAACTTGTTAGGAAGATCAGGATGTCCTCAAACTAAAAAGATCAGCACATGCCTTTAATCCCAGCACTTGAGAGGCAGAGGCAAGCAGATCTCTGAGTAGACCAGCCTGGTCTACAGAGTGAGTTCCAGGACAACCAAGTGTACACAGAGAAAGCCTGTCTCCAAAACCAAAAACAATAAAAGGAGGCCAGCTTAGTCTAATCAGGGTACCCCAGAGCCTATTTCAGGAGGACAGATTGGCCACTTCCTGGGTAACAGCATCAGAGGCTGACCTCTGCCTTCCATGTGAGCATACACTACCTCAAAAGAGTTACCAACAGGCTGCAGGCTGTACTCTGGGTACTCCGGCCCACTGCCCTCTTGGAATGTATTCAACAAACTGTTCGTCTCCCAAAATATAGTTATACATGTATTTGTATGCATATTTATGTTCCTTTTTCCTTTTAAAATAGTCTCATTTAGCCTGGGCTCACCTGTAACTTGTATAGCCAAAGATGACCTTGAATTTTTGACCCTCCAGCCTCTGTTCTGAATGCTAGGTTTACAGGCTCATGCCCCTCCCTGCTGGGAATAGAAACCAGGGCTTCAAATGTTCTAGGGAGGCAAACACGATACCAACAGAGCTACATTCCCCAGCCCTGGCAGCTGCAACTTTTATATTGACTTAATTCCTTGCCAGCTGACAAGAAGTCTCAATTATGAGGTCCAGGTCCATTGTCACAAGACGGGGCAAATAAGGCTGGATTTGGAGGGAGAGATAAGTTGATGCTTGCCATAATCTCTGAAGTTACAATGAAAGACTGGGGGAAATGAAATTCATAACATAAAAAGTATACTTCTGCAGAAGTGTTGAGTTACTTCATAAAGGTAGACTCGTTCATCATCAGCGCTAATTCACTAACCTAGATGTTTGCTGTGAGAGCAGCATTCAGATACACGAGTAAAACACTACAGTTTTTTTTAAAGCACATCACGTTGTAGTTAAAGTAGAAAATAGTGGTTTTCAAAGCATTAACCCATTGTGCCTTGCTGAGTGTTTGGAACTGGAAACTTGAGGCTTGTATTAGCTATGAAAGCGCATGGTTACAGCCCAACACTTGGAAGGTGGCAGCCAAAGAGTCAGAGTTCAAAGTCATACATGGCTACGTAGCAACTGTGTTGGCAGTCTATGCTACACAAGACCCTGTTTCCAAAAGCAAAAATAAATCAATAAAATGTGAAGTTTGGGGAATATTTGTTTACTTGAGACACCTTTTCACTGTGTAGTTTAAGCTGGTCTTAGACTTGTACTGAGCCATTTCCCTGGCTCAGCTCTGTTGTGCTGGGACCATAGACATTGTCAATCATTTATCCAGCTTCAAACCCTGAGGCTGTTAAGCATGTGTGCTCTGTAAGGCTGTCCTGTTCTGTCATTATCTGCGGATGCACAGCCCAGGAGGAGCATTGTCCCCTCACCATGCTCAGTTTGTGAGGAGCCATGCTCTGTAAGCCTGCTGCCAAGGAGGGCTGCACAGAGGCCTCGGGAGTGGGTGACATCACGTTCTGCTAGGCACTAGCAATGGAAGAAAACAAATAAGTAAGGGAAATGTAGTCGACTGTGCCAAGCACATTGAATTAATCTACTGTTGTCAATGGAACATTTACTTTGTGGAGGGAGTGGAACATGCTGAAGCACACGTGGAGTCAGAAGACAGGTCGCAGGAGTGGCTTCCTCCTCCCACCATGTGGCTTCTGGGGATCAAGCTTGGCAGCAAGCACCTTTACTGCTGAGCCATCTCAGCCTTAAAAGAATTTTAACCACACAGTTGGCTGAAGTCCATTTGGATTAGGGAACACAGTAAGGATGGGGCGAGGCTGAGGGAGGATTTATCTCCTTCCCACTGGTCCTCATTTTCCCTTTCTAATGGATTCGGTGACCCCATGCCTCGGCATCACAGTCAGATCCCATCACCCCAGGACTGGCCACACTTGCAGCCCTCACTTGGTGTCAGCCCCCTCTCCAGCTCTCTCAGAGCCTCAGCTTGGTGGCCCATCTGCTAAGTGAATTACGATTTCTTTTGTTTTTTATTCTCCAGCACTTTTAAATTACATATAAAATATCAAAGAACTGTGCCAAGCATGGTGGCACATATTTTAAATCCCAGTAATTGGGAGGCAGAGGCAGTCAGATCTCGATGAGTTTAAGGACAGCCTGATCTACATACAGAAAGTGTTCCAGAACAGCTCTGGTTACACAGAGAAACCCATATCCAAAAAAAAAAAGAAAAGAAAAGAAAAGAAAGGGAAAGAAAGAAAGAAGAAAAGGAGAAAGGAAGAGAGAAAAGGAGAGAGGAAAGAAGAAGAAAGGAAAAAAAAAGAAAAAGTAAAATATTGAAATCCACAATCTGGTTCCTCCCACCTTTCATGGTTACACCATGTGTGCTTAAGTTTGGCTGGGAACATAGTTCTGGCGTTTCCAGTGGAGTTGGGCATATGTGTTGCAGAACGCCCTTCTGATAACTACAACAGTAAGCTTTCAGGGGCCAGCGATATGGCTCAGCAGGTGAGTGCTCCCACCAGGCCCAGCAACCTAGGAACTCACATGGCAGATAGAGAACCAACTCCCACACATCATTATGGCCTCTGGGTGCACTACACAGTCATAAAGTAAAAAAAGAAATGAAAATTAAGTATCAAGTTACATAGCAGTGAAGAAGTTACAGTTTGTGAAGAAAAAAATCTTAGGAATTCATATAGCTAGGGGCAGATAATTGGAGGAGGTACTCTCCTACAAACCCTGGAAGGGTCTGGTTGCCTGCTCTTTCATTAATGATAGCCAACTGTTGTGATATATTGGCTTTTTTTTTTTTTTTTTTTTTTTTTTTTTACTATATAACTGTGTTTTTATACAACTGCCTCCCTTCCAACCCTTATCACATCCTAATCCCTTCCAATTCCCAACACTAGGTAGGAGAGAAAGAAGTTAGAGGGAAAAGGGGACATAGATCTCTTTTGACTACTTCCTGAGGTTAGGAATCATTGGGATCCTTGGGGGCAAGTCCAGTCTTCATCGTAAGGGTATCTCCAGCTCTTTGTCATCAAACCACAGCCATGGGGACTGGAAGCAGCCACTGCCATAGACCTTCTCCGAGTTCTCTCATTATCCAGTCCCCAGAGTTAAACTATCTGCAGCTGGCAAAAATTACACCACGGCTAGTGCACGAGACAAATCATAATCATCTGTGAAGCAACCTCTTACCCAACTCCTGGGGTTAAAACAAACACACATCCACAGGACGTAAAACTGGGGTTAAAACAAACGCCTCCACAGAACATAACTGGGTTTTTAAAGAAACCAAAATTTGCCTTATACTGATGTCGTTCTTGCATTGACATTTGGGAGATGAGAATCCTCCCTCACCACCAGTCATTTTTCTTAAGTTTCATACACATGAGTGTTTGTCTGTCTGTCTGTGTGCCTACGACCTATGTGTGGCCAAGGAGGCCAGAAGAGGTGCAGATCCTTTGCAACTGGAGTGAACAGCGGTTATGAGCAGCCACCATGTGGGTAGTGAGAACTGAACCCAACCAGTCCTTTCTAAGAGCAGCCAGGGCTCTTAGTCACTGAGCAGTCTCTCCAGCCCCGCTAGCCATTTTTCTTACCAGTACTAATTCTAAAGGTTGTAGTGACAGTTTTAAGAATTCTGGAATTTTGGTTTCTTTAAAAACATGGGGGTTGGGGGGGGAATACTACAAGATTGTGCTTTCACTTAATCCTAGGTGTGGAGTGGGGCTGCTTAGGGCTGCGCAAAGCAGCTGACCATGGTTGATGCCTCATGCTCTTCTCAGGGGTATAAATGCTAGGGCTCTGCGAGGTGGGTTGCTGGGTGTTGGTTGTTAGGGAGGTTGTTTGCAGGTTGGTAGTAGCTGTAGTCAAAGAAGAAACAAAGGGAAAGAAGTTCAGCACTCAGGAGGCAGAGGCAGGCGGATCTCTGAGTTCGAGGCCAGCCTGGTCTACAGAGTGAGTTCCAGGACAGCCAGGGCTACACAGAGAAACCCTGTCTCAGAAAAAAAAAAAAAAAAAAGAGGGGGGGGGAGGGAGGGAGGGAGGGAGGGAGAGAGAGAGAGAGAGAGAGAGAGAGAGAGAGAGAGAGAGAAAGAAATACTGTGGTAAGCTTAGCCTTACTATTTTGGTTTGCCCCCTGGTTTGGGGTAAATCATTTCTGTTCTCCAGGTTGTTAGTGTCCTCATCTGGTGTGGAGGTGGTTCTAGATTTCCACCATAACATTCAACAATGGGATCGTTTGATTGTTTTGCTGTTTCTGAATTAGGGTCTCATAACTCTCAACTCCTGATTCCCTTGCCTTTACCTCTCACGTACAGCTCTAGGTGCACACCACCACACACGTGAGGTGCAAGTCGCTTGTTTTCATTGAGTGTCCTTGCTGTGTCTCCTATGGATGGACCAGTACCACTTACTCAAAGTTCTCTGTGACTTTCCCACTGTGACTCCTGTTATAGAAGCGGTCAGGAGAGGCAGACATTGCTTGCCCTAGCAGTGCATGGCCTATGTATGGGTTGTTGACCAACCAATGTCCACTGTGCACTCACATCTATAAAACTCTCAGGAATGTACCTGGGACTCAGTGAACACTCTGGTCTATGATTGTGTCTCAGGGGGGCAAAGCCACCTTCCATGTAGCCTCTCTGTTAAACTTTAACCCTTTGATTATTTGCTATAATGTTTTATTAGTTCACTATTAAATGTCCCACATTCTTAAATTATCTACACTTAGGTTTTTTTCAAGTTTTATAGATTTATTTAGACTTTGAAGGTATTACCTAAAAAAGGATTCTAAGTTCTTGGGGAAGTACAGCCTATCATGCTATAGGACAATCCCATGCTCATTACCCTGTTAAAGCTGATGATGCTGGCCCCAAACAAGAAATCTGACACAGACACAATCTAGGACGTAGCTCACATGAGTGTGTACCTAGCTTCCACAAGGTCTTGAGCTTCTTCACCAGGACCATGTAAATCAGGTCTGGTGGCTCACATCTGTAATTCCAGCACTTGGGAGATGGAGGCAGGAGGATAGTCCTTAACTCTGTAGTGACTTTGAGGCCAACCTGGACTACATGGGACCCTGTCTCCACTGCTCCTAAAAAGTATATGTATAGCTTAATTTTCTTTGAGACAAGGTCTTGTGTAGCCTAGGCTGACCTCAAACCTGATATGTAACTTGGAATTTGAGATCCCCTGCCTTTGTCTTCTAAATAAGAGGATTATAGTTATACCTGGCAAGTTCAAGTGTATTTGAACTAACATTTAAAAATCTATTTATGCATAGAATCTCTCTCTCTTTTTTTTATTTGAGAGTTTGTTTCTTGGACCAGAATCTCACTACATAGCCCAGGCTAGCCTAGAACTCATGGTGATTCTCCTACCTCAGCCTCTGGGAGTTAGGATTACAGGGTATGCTGCCACATTGGGAGCCCTAGAACCTATCTTTATTGAGCACTAGTAACATCTTAGGACATGTTTAAAAAAATACTGTTCTATGACTTCCCTATGCTCTTTCCCCTGACTTAGTTCTATAATCCTAGCACTTGGGGGGGTGGGGTTGCTAAGGTGGCCTGGGCACAGTTAGGCTCTACCTTAAAAACTCAACCAATTTTTTGTTTTTGTTTTTGTTTTTGTTTTTCGAGACAGGGTTTCTCTGTGTAGCTCTGGCTGTCCTGGAACTCACTTTGTAGACCAGGCTGACCTTGAACTCAGAAATCCGCCTGCCTCTTCCTCCCAAATGCTGGGATTAAAGGTGGGCGCCACCATGCCCAGCTTTTTTTTTTTTTTTTTTTAATAAGCTTGACGTTTTTGAATTCTTAGCTCATTTAGAAGAAATGGAAGAAGGAAATTCTCTTGACTCCTCGACCCAGCAAGTGGTGGGGAGTGGAGGCCAGAGGGTCATCACCATCGTGACTGATGGAGTCCCTCTGGGTAACATCCAAACATCACTCCCTGCTGGAGGCATTGGCCAGCCATTTATTGTAACTATGCAAGATGGACAGCAAGGTGAGTTATACCCGGTAGACAATTGCTTAGAGAGATTTTAGATCTACCATAGTTCCCTGAAATGAGGCATTAAGACCGATTGCAGGAGTGGGGGAAAGCCCGGAGAGGAGAGAACAGAGGAGCTCTGAGAAGGGGCAGTCAGCAGGCTCCCAGACTACGTTAGCTTCCCTAGGAGCCACGTGTGTGCATGCCTGTGGGATCAGCACAGAGAAGGGTGGACCACCTGGGGCTACACAGACAGACATCTCAAAAACCAGATCAGAAGACACAGTAGACACTGGGCAGTCAGGTACTCAGAACCAGGGAGGCAGAGGGAGAAGTATGGCTGCAAGCTCTAAGCTAGCCTGATCTACATAGTGAGTTCAGGGCCAACCAGGGCTGCAGAGTAAAAGAGCGTCTCACAAAACAGACTGCAGATGCACTCAGTTTGTAGAGTGCTGTGTACCCTGTAAGAGAGCACCCCCACAAGTCAGGAGAGGAGCTTCAGAAGGAACTAAGTCCTCCCACACCTTGATCTCCAACTCCCAGCCGAGAAAATGGATTCTGTAAGGAAAATGGGCTTCTGTGACCTACCGTAGGCACTGTCATGTTCTGTAATGACAGTTCCAGCTGGTGACTAAAGGATGGTACCTACTGGCTGTGCTATGTATTTGTACAGGGAAGATGATGTAGGTCTAGAGGTCACTCCTGTGCTCCGTGTAATCTAACTTAAGCCCCAGCACCTGTTCCCTTTGGGATCTTTGAATCCTTTTGAAGCCAGATATCTGCAATTCAGAGTTTTCTATGCTACTACTGTCAGACTCTATGTAAGCAGGTACGGTGGCTTATGCTATGCCTTCAGATTCCCTCCTGCCTAGGCCACCTTTCTGATTTCTCTGTGGCCCTGCATCTCACCTGTTGACTTCAAGCTCGTGCACCTTTGTTTTGGGTCTTTATTGGTAGCCCTGCTGTAGACTAGACTGAGCTTGAGTTGAGAGACGTGCCTGCATCTGCCCCTGAGCACTGGGACACTCCATACGTTAAAGAGATATCACAGACAGTGTACTAGGAAATGCGGTGTGATTGGAGACTGCAAACACTAAAGAGAGATCATAGAAAACATGTCAGGGGAAATGGGGTGTGGCTTGGTGGTAGAACACTTGCCTGCCCATAAAAGAATCCATACCCAATGTATAATATTAAATTCACTTTTCTCTACTTAAAATCAAACAAGCCTCCTTTGTATATTGTGTGCTCATTTTCTCCCATTGATGTGCTTTGGCTTGTAGTTCTAACTGTGCCTGCTGGTCAGGTTGCAGAGGAGACAATAATTGAAGATGAAGAAGAGGAAGAAGAGAAATTGCCATTGGTGAAGAGACCAAGGATGGCAGAGATGACAAACAGGGTTGAGGAAATGAAGGTAATGAATGCTTACCAGTGAGCAGAGGAGGAGGAAGGCATGGACACCATGGTGAGCAGAGGAGGAGGAGGGCATGGACACCATGGTGGTTAGGGCTGACGCCCTCTTCATTTTTCCGTCTTCATCTGGGAAGTTCATACTCGGGATTCTTACTGTGTTGCCGCTGATTGCTTTACAGGAAGGCAGTGAAAGAGAGCTACTGCAGCAACAGCTCCAGGAGGCCAACCGAAGAGCCCAGGAGTACAGACACCAGCTCCTCAAGAAAGAGCAGGAGGCCGAGCAGTATCGGCTCAGGCTGGAGGCTATGGCTCAGCAGCAGACCAACGGAGTTGAAGTTGATGTCACCGTAGTTGAGGAAGTAGCTGAAGTGGATGCTGTAGTGGTGACAGAAGGGGACGAGGTAGAAAGAGCAACACAAGTCATGAAGTCAGGAAGGACCACGGAGCCTCACACTAACGTTTCCATAGAAACTATTTCATCCTAACACCAACGGCTACAACTTGTGCTCACTCATCATATTCTTTGTAAGAAGAAAGTATAGACTGCAGGTACTGCATACAAATTAGAATGTCCTTAAGAGGGTAACAATAGCCGGGCTCAAGGCCTGAGCCTAGGAAGGCTGTGTGTGCAGCTGGAAAACTCAGAGCCACTTTAGGGGCATCTGAGGGACCAAAGGACCAGGACCAAATCTCTCAGCTCATATCGTTGCTTTAAACAGAGTACTGGGCATTGTAGGTTGAATTTCTTTTTTAATAGTTAGCTTTATATCGAAAGATTTTAAGATAGTACTTGTAATACATATACACCAAGAGCCTTTAATAGTTACACCTGAAATTTTTCAAGTGGCCTGAAAATATGCCTTAGATTTATGAGATTGATGCAGTTGTAGGAAGCCTCCTCTTGAGGAAAAGTAAAGGATAGCATACAGTTGTAAAGAGCAGGCACACAAGTTCTCCCTAGTTAACCTACTGAAAAGAAGTCCCTAAGCCAGGCGTGGTAGTACACACCTGTGATGTCAGCACTCAGGAAGCTGCAACAGGAAGTTATTTGAGGTCAGCCTGAGCTAAAGAGAGTCCTTCAATAAAAGAGGGCCAGATGTGGTGACACATGCCTTGAGTTCCAGCACTCGGGAAGTAGACACAGGCAGATCTCTGTTGAGTTCAAGGCCATGTGGTCTACGTACCAAGTTCCAGGCCAGGCAAGGCTACACAGTGGGACCCTGTCTTCACATATAGCAGAGCACAGCTGGGGTGGAGAAGTGGTGCTTGCTCTTCCAGAGAACCTGGGTTCCATTCCTAGCACCCGAGTCAAGCTGCTCACAATTACATGTCCATCCAGCTCCCAGGGATCATGCCCTTTTCTGGCATGTGTGTATATCCACACACATACATTTATATATACATATCAATGAAAGAGTTTTAAATTAATAACAAAAAAATTAAACTAGTTGAATGCAGTGGTTCACACTTTGGGAACCTGAAACAGAAAGATTACGAGTTTAAAGCCAGCTTGAACTCCATTGTGAGTTACAGGTCAGCCTAGGCTACAGTGTGGGATCTTAGTGCAAGAGAAAAATCAAGTGTCATGGTGTGCACCTCTAATTGTAGCACTCAGGAGGTAGAGGCAGGAGGATCTCTAAGTTTGAGGCCAGCCTAGTCTACAAAGAGTTCTGGTATAGCCAGGGCTATACAGAGACACTGCCTCAAAAATAGAGAAAAATTAGCAAAGAAGGGCTGACTTAGGAATACCTGATAAATTGTGTCCATTGCTTAGATACAGTATAAAAAAAAAAATAGGCATAGTGGCACAGCCTATAATCCCAGCACTTGGGAGGTGAGACGGAAGACCACTGTAAGTTAAAGATCAGCTTTGGCTTCAGTGAGATCTTTCTCAAAATAACAGCAAAAACCCGGAAATGACCAGATGGAGCAGTGACGGGCTCTCATCCCTGCACTTGGGGAGCAGAGGCAAGCAGGTCCTTGGGATTCTAACTAGCCTGGCCCACAGGGTCAGTTCCAGCCTAGCAGGATTACTCAGACCCTAACAAGGACTCCCTGAGGACATAGTTCAGTGGTAGAACGTGGTGCTTAGCTTGCAAGGAAGCCCTGGGTTCGTCCTTTGACACTGTATGTACACAGCGAGAGGAGGGCAGAAGTGCAGGGAAGAAAACCGTTGACAGCAGACTTAAACTCAGGAGAGAAGCTGTGCTGCTGATGGGTAGAAGCTATGTGCAGAGCAGCACCCTCCAGGCTGTGCTTCCAGAGAGAGGCTTCTGGGCTCTGAGTCTCTGGTCTTGAGATGGAAACTATATATTGGCTGGACTTTATAAACCTGCAAGCAGGAGGATCACTTTCAAAAGTTTTTAAATTAATTTTTATTTGTCATTGTAACAACATCTTTCATCCAAACATCTATTTATATAAAGTCAAGCCTAAAACTCTTTAAATTATATAAAATTTGGCCAAATTTTCTGTGTCATGTGGGACACTGGTGCTTTCTGTAGCACTGAGCACTCTGTCAAACACAAAGCAGTGTGGCAGACTGACCAGGCTGGGGAGGTTTGCCCCTGTTGATTTAGTGTGAGTGCATTGCTGCTTCTGTTAGTGTGGCCATGGAGTCTGTGCCCTGTAGTGCTCAGGTGACAAAGGGAGCAGGTATCACTGCCACAGCAAGGAGCCACCCCAGGCCCATTGCTGACCTCCCCTCTCCCTTACTCCACATTCCCCTTGCTCAGACACTTGAAACATTTTCAGTGCTAGGCTTTTGAGGAAGGGTTGGGGCAGGTCTCTCTAGCATGAAGTGTGTGTTTGTGTTTGTATAGCTGGGCACGGTACTCATGCCTGTTAGCAGTCAAGAGCTATAGGAGGAGGGTTGACATGAGTGCAAGGCCAGCCTGAACTACATTGTGTGAACCTGTCTCAAAAACCACAAAAATTAGACACCTGAGCATTGTGCCTCGTGCCTGTAATCCCCACTCAGAGGATCACTGGGGGTCTCAGATGAGACTTCTAGGCAATACAGTGAGATGTACTCTAGGGCAACATGGACCACAGAGACTATATAGTCCAGGATGTCTTGTACTGTAGTCCCTTGTATGTCTTTTTATGAGGTCCTGGGTTCAATCCCCAGGACTGCAAAAAACAATATTTAAACGTCTTATAGACAGGATGTGATAGTACATGTCTACAGTCCCAGAACTGGGCGAGGGAGGCAAGAGGTCAGACGGCGAGAGTCATCCTTGGCAATTTCTCAAGTTTGAGGCCTGCTTACACCAAAGTGGGAGAGGAATAAGCACTCAGAGAGGGATTGGGGTAGGTGATGGGTAACGTAGAATTGCTTGCCTTATTGTACAGGTGCCAAGTACACTTTTGAATAACTGTTGAGAATAGGTTTCCTGATTAGTGATCATGAAGAAAACATGCATTTTTAACCTGGAAAGAGCTTGGCAGTTAACATGGTTCTGGTTACCTTGATTAGTGGGATAATTTGTTGCAGTGTTTCAGAGGTATAGAATCATTTTTGGCTCAAAATAGACTGAAAACATAATTCTCCAAATCACATTTAACAAAATTGAATATTAGAGGTTTATAGGCAAAAATAACCATTTTGAAGTTAACCTTGACTGCTAGCACTGTCTGCTCCAGGGATCTGAGCATCAGGGATGATCTAGTGTGTAGAGAGTGTTGTGGGAGCACAGGGAGGAGGCGTGTGAGGTTGAGGATCCGTCTGCTGTGGATTCTTCTGTTTGCAGCGCTCTTCTGAGACACCCAGGAAATGGGGTGCTAGCAGTAAGCTATTGTGAGTGGCATTTCAGAGCCTTGGTAACTAGAGGGAGCAGGTTTCTTTGTAGGTGGCTTTTGTTTACATCCTTAGAGCACATGTTGAGTTTAATTTCCTTCCTTCTTTTAAAGGAATAGATGCTAACTGCAGAGGATAACTGTACCTAACCACCTCGTTATCTCAAGTAGTATCTGTGGGGATGGGATCTGTCCATCTAGTCCTCCCTTCTGAGCAGGGCTTCTTTCCACCTTTAAGGAGGACCAAGTTTCATTGTTCCAAGTCACTTTTGAGCATGAGGTCTCTGAGTTAGAAAAGGAGAGACAGACAGTGTCTGACAGGAAAGAGGTTCTCTTTTATTTACTTTAATAGATGCCTATCATCTCAAAAAGGAAGTAGGCTTTCCTTTCGATTAGACTGCAGTGAGTGGGAGAGGGTGATTTCAGTTAGTTAGAGATTATTATTGAATAGTCAAGCACAGGGCAACGTGAGAAATCCCAGCACTTGGGATTCAGAGTTAGAGGCCATCCCGGGCTACACGAAGGCAGTATCTTAGAAACAAAAGATGCGGCTGGAGAAATGGCTCAATGGATAGGCAAAAAGAGGGTCCAGTGACCCTCCAAGTGGGGATTACAGCATGAGGCACAATGATCAGCTGTCTTGTTGCTATATACAAATTTGAAGGTCCAAATTCAGATCTTAGCACCCACTCTAACAAACCATGCATGGTCTCAGGTGCACCTGTATCCCTAGTCCTCTAGAAGGATGAGGCAGGAGGATCACTGGGGCTTGCTGGCTGCCAGCCTTGCCACAAAGGTGAATTTCAGGTTCAGGGAGAGACGCTGTCTCAAGTGAACAGGCAGAAAGTAATGGAGGACCCGATGTTCTCTTCTACCCTGAACCTAGACACACATGCATGTACACCACACTCACATATAGACAGCACACACAAACGCCCAAATAAGTAGAAATTAAATATTGAATACATTAATATCATTTTATGACTTCACATAACCTTCCAAGTCAGCTTTTTTTGTTTGTAGCTCTTCTAAAAACTGGGCTCTACTCTGTAGCTCAGACTTGCCTCAGACTCAGGGCAATCTTTCTGCCTTGGCCTCTTGAGTGCTAGGACTGTAGGAGTGAACCGCCTCATCTGGCTTGGGTTGGTGGAGAAGATGACTCTTAGATCTTCTGAGTTAAGACATGTTAGCGGATTAGTGGAGCTGGGTTAGTGGGAATCACGTAGCAGAGGAAGTGTTCAGAGCTGGGCCTCCAGCAGGGAGAAGGCCAGGCTTAGGCCTCTACAGTAAAGCTGCTTTCAGGAATACAGTGTTAAGTCAGGGCTGTAGATTAATACAGGGAATTATAGACCCTACATTTGCATTTTGGTTATAAGAGAAAGAACTGTAGCTGGGCAGTGTTAGCGCACGCCTTTAATCCCAGCACTTGGGAGGCAGAGGCAGGCAGATTTCTGAGTTCGAGGCCAGCCTGGTCTACAGAGTGAGTTCCAGGACAGCCAAGGCTACACAGAGAAACCCTGTCTCAAAAAAAAAAAAGAGAGAGAGAGAGAGATGTGTTACAATATCTGTTCTTCCTGGCTTTGGGAAATTGTGCCTTCCCTCCATGTTCCTGCCTCTGGGGGGGTCTCATTATTGCAAGGTCAGAGCAGAGACCACATGGCTGACATAGGAGAAAGCAGCTTTATGGGGTTTTGCTCTGAACTCTGTGCCTTAAAAGACACCTTTCTGTCAGATGTATATTTACTTTTCTGTTTTGTTTCCAAACAGTCTTACTATGTAGCTCTGGCTGCCTGGAACTTGCTGTGTAGACCAGGCTGGCTCAAATGTTTAGAGACCCCCCTGCTTCTGCCTCCACCTCCCAAGTGCTGGAATTAAAGGCACCTGGCAACAGACAGTTTTTATATCCCTTTGCTGCGTGCACATTAGTGTATTTGTATGTAAATAAATACATAATGGATCTTCCTCCGTTTTCTCTTTAAGATTCAGCTCTAAATTATCTGGGATAACCTGGAAGCTTTATTAAGTTACATAGGGTTTCTTTGAATTCCCTTAATCCAAGTGTGGGGGGCGGGGTATACATGCGTTGCTGTGGGTGGGGGAAGGCTGTAGAGGGAGCATTAAGGAAGTTGAGGCCCGAGGAGATGGTCCATGTTCGTGGGGAAGCAAGAAAATAAATGCAAAGGCTCCTTGTCAGTGCACAGTGATAGGGACCAAAGTGAGCCACCATCATGGCTGGCTGCCTTTATACCTGTTGAAGAAAACCCCTCAGAGCCAGGCGTGGGGCACACACCTTTAATATTGCACTCAGGAGGCAGAGACAGGTGGATCTCTGAGTTCCAGGCAGCCTAGGGCTGTACAGTGAGACCCTGGCTGGGTAGGAAATGAAAAACCCTTTAGCTTCCAGACAGGAAAGCCCAGATGAGGGGCTGTGGATGGACAGATGGCCTAGGCTCTGCATTCCCAGCTCAGAATCTCATGTTGAGAGAGAACTCATTCTAAGAATGCCAAGGTGGACATCCCCTAACATCAGCCACTTCCAATGCTGTAAGAACTGAGGCACGTGGTGAACTCTGGTCACTTTCTGTCCTGATGTTTCAGAGAGTAGCTTGCAGTTCTCTACTTGAGCAGATGAATTTACACCAAGGCTGCCAGCATGCACTTTAAGCTCTTACCTCTATTTTGTTTTTTGTTTTTCTTTGAATTGGGGTCTCACTCTAGCCCCGACTAGCCCAGGACTCACAGCAATCCTTATGCCTTCATCTCCCATGTACTAAGATTACAGACTGAGCCACCATGCCAGATCGGCTCTAGCTCCATTTACCGAAGTGCCTCTACCCTTTTTGGAGTTTGTGCTCCATTTCTTGTGACTATCCTTACCAGGAGACCAAAAGCAAGAAGGATGTGAATTAGAATTAAATAGCTTTGAGCCTCTGGTGCTGCCCTTTCAAAGGTTTTAACCTCTCTAGGGTTAGGGGAAGGAAGATAATTCCTAAACTCTACACAAGTAATTAGGCTTGTTAATAGCAGGAAATTGTGATCCTCTCTGTCTTCCCTGTTTCCAATCCCCTACTGTTTCTGCCATCCCATGGCTCTTGTCTTTGGAAGGCTTTGCCAGGCACTGGAACATAATTAGTTGGTCATCTCTAGTCTGTGGGACTCACCTTTCCTTTCTCTCTTTTCTCCTTCCCAACCACATATTTTGTTCTGATGTGATTTGTTTCTGAGAATTAAGTAGGTTATACTCTATATTTCCACTTAGTTTCTGACATCTTGCTATGTCAACTGTTACAGTAGCAACTCTGCTCCCTGGCCTTGCTCAATGTGTCCTTCTGCCAAGGCCATGTAGGGGTGGGTAGCCCAGGATTCTTTTCACAGTGTCCTCTTGTTTTTCAAGTTGTCTGGCAGCTTTATGTACAATAAACGTTCAGGAAAACAAAAGTTTCTTTTTTAGGATAAAATAGTTCAATTCTGATGAGCAAGCTTATATGTACATGTGTGTGGATATGCATTTGTGTATATATACCTATACAGATCTATATTATATATACAATTTTGTACTATCATTTAAAATAAAGACATTTCTTAATAAAATGTCAGTATTGTTGAATTCTTTACAGCATGGTTAAAAAAATGTTTTTACTGTGTGCTACAGTTTCTACTGAGCCAGTCCAACTGGGTGTGTGGTGTGTGCCTGCAAGTCCCAGTGCCCTAACTCTTGCCTTGGTTTTTTTTTTTTTTTTTTTCTTTTGAGACAGGGTTTCTCTGTGTAGCTCTAGTTGTTCTGGAACTCACTCTACAGACCACACTGGCCTTGAACTCAGAGATTCACCTACCTCTGCAGGGACTCAATGCACACACTACCATCCCCCCTCACTCAGTTTTGTTCACATGTGAGGAACACCACACTGAAGGAGCTAAGTATTAACAGGACTGAACAGAATTGCCACCATCTTGGGGCAATCAGCTATGCCCCTTTGCTGCCCAAGATCATTCCAACTGGGCATATTGACAGCTTGACTGTCCTGCACACACACATACACACACACACACACACACACACACACACACACACACACACACACACAGAGGGGTGGGGCGGGGAGAGAGAGAGAGGGTCTCACCTGATGTCTCTGGCTCCTTACCACCTATTGTAGCTAAGTAAGCAGCCTGAACATGGGGCTGTGAGATAAAGGCTTTCCAGGTGCCACCCCTTTTAAGTGCCCCTCATTTAGGATCTGTAAGGACAGCAGTAAACTCCTTGGTTCCTGCCTCAGTTTGCCGTTGGGACCTGAGAAGGAATTTTAACACTACCCCCAGAGAAACAGCTCAGAGTTATAATCTCAGTGGAGCCAGGACAATCCCAGCAAACCTGAGGGCCTCCTAATCTGGCATACAAAGTGGCAAACAGGAAACCCACACTTGAGCTGTGGCACACATGCACCCATACTCACATTCAAACACAAGCACAATAATACAAAATAAATACTTTTAATGAAAAGACTCAGGCTGGAGAGGTCACTCAGTGGGTAAGAGCACATGCCGCTCTACAGAGGCCCAGATTTGGCTCCAAACACCATGTTAGACAGCTCACAACTGCTTGTAACCCCAGCAGCAGGGGAGTCCTCTAGCCTGTAGGCACCTGCTCTCACATGCACATACACAGCAAATTAGTGAATCTCTTCAAAGATGTTTAACTCCTGATGGGCCTGGCCATGTAGCTCAGCTGGTAAGAGTATTTGTCTACTGTGCACAAGGCCCTGTGCTTGAGCCTCATGGTGTCATAAAATGAGCATGATGGTGCATGCCTATAAGCCCAGCATTTGAAGTGGAAGCAGGATAAACTCAGGTCTTCCTTGGTCATATGGGCTATATATGACTTGGTCTCAAAAACGGAGGAGGGGAGCTAAGGATATACACTTGCGTAGCATATGTGAGACCCTGGGCTCAATCTCAGTAGGGGGAAGGGAGGAAGATGACACTAAAGCCAAAACCATAAACTAAGTACCTGCATTCAACAGCTAGCTTCTTAGCTGGCATGGTAGCTCAACCTAGCAGTCAGAGGCAGAGGCAAGAGGGGGCTGAGGCCAACTCCTACATCAGCAGGCAAGTCAGTAATTAAAAAACCAAACACTCCCACGAACTAGGCTTAGTGTCAGTAAATTTCTCTTTGGCAAATGTGTATGGCCTGTAAATACCACATGATAACCTTGAGGTTACTGAAGCATCATAGATAGGATCACCACTTGGCTGAAGGGAAAAGTGGGAGCTTGAGGGGCCTTGAGAAACACAAGAACAGAGTCTGTTGAATGAAAAGCCTAGTGAGAGAAATCACAAGGAGGATGGGGAGGTTGGGTGGACTAGAGATAGGAGTTCCTTGCACTTGACCTTAGCCAAAAGGCAAGGAACACTGGACAGCTAAAATGAAAGCCACCGGATGATTGCTGTGCCTACAAACGTTTTGTGCAAGACGTCTAACAGATTCCAGAATACATTAAGATCGTGGGTAGCTCCTGAGCAAAAGCATGGGGGCTACTCAGTGCCTATAACCAGACCTAAAGTAGAAGAGCATTGTGAGAAGCCCCGTGTGGTAGCTTTAAGCCCAGCACTCAGGAGCCAGGGTATGTGGATTGCTGTGAGTTTGAGGGCAATCTGATTTACATAGCAAGTTCCAGTCTAGCCACAGCTACTCAGAACACTGCCTGCTCTTCCAGAGGACCCACATTTGATTTCTAGCACCCACCTTGGTCAGTTTACAACCACCTACAACTCCAGTTCCAGGAGAGATAGATACAAACAAAAGAAGTCTAAATGAGTTTTTAAAACGTTTTATCTTGATTTTTTTTTATGTGAATGGGGTGAGTTTTGCCTTGCATGCGTGTCTGTGTTCCACATGAATGTGCATGCAGTACCCATGGAGACAAGAAGAAGGTGTCAGATCCCCTGGGACTGGAGTTACAGACCCATCCGGGTCCTCTGGAAGAACAGGCAGAGCTCTTAACTGCTGTGCAGTTTCGCCAGCCTCTTTAAGAAATGAAAATTTTAGGGAGAGTTATAGAGAAGCAAGGGGATGTTGGAGAGAAGGCCACCAGTACTGTGACGGTTGGTACTGACAGTTAACTTGACAGGACTTAGAATCACACAAGACACACGCTTATGAGGCATGCCTGTGAGGGAGCTTCTGGATTGGGTTATCTGAGGTAGAAAGACCCACGCTAAATGTGGGTGGCATCATTCCATGGGCTAAGGTCCCAGACTGAATAAAAAGACTTGGTGGCAAGCGCCTTTATTGGCTGAGCCAACTAGTTGGACTGCTTTAGACATCCAAATTCATCTCAGATTGCATTTAAGAAACTAGAGGTGGGGCTTGAGAGGTGGTTCAGCAGTTAAGAGCATATTTATTGCTCTTGCAGAGACCCTGGGTTTGATTCCCAGCACTCACATGATTGACCATAACTATGTTAACTCCAGTTGCAGAAGGTCCAGGATGTGACATCTTCTTCTGCCCTCTGCAGGCACCCGGTATACACATAGTACACAGATGCATGCAAGCAAAACACTCATATATCTAAAATAAAAATAAATCTTTAAAAAATGGTTTAAAATCAGAAACAGGCCAGGGAGATTGTTCAGTGGTTAAGAGCACCGACTGTTCTTCCAGAGGACCCAGGTTCAATTCCCACCACCCACATGGCAGCTCATAACCACATGTAACTAGTTCCAGGGGATCTGATGCCCTTTTCTGGTCTCTGTAGGCACCAGGCACACATGTGGTACACAGATATACAAGCACACAGAACACAACTATACATAAAAGCAAGTAACATTTTTAAAAACTCAAAAACAACCATAACAGACTGAAATACGTGGATCAGTGTATAAGTATATGATTTCCCAGGTTCCTACCTCCAGCTTCCATACCAATTACTCTCAATCTCTGTCTCTCTCTGTCTCTCTCTGTGTCTCTCTCTGTCTCTCTCTGTCTCTCTCTCTCTGTCTCTCTCTCTGTCTCTCTCGTCTCACTATACTCCAGTCTGTCCTCTAAATCATGGCAATCCTACTACCTCAGCCTCCTGAGTAGCTGGATCACACATCTATGCCACTAAATCTGGTTTTGTGTATATAACCTGCTTCTTTGTTTCTCTCTCTTTCTCTCTTTCTTTCCTTCTCTCTCTCTTTCTTTCTTCCTTTCTTCCTTTCTTCCTTCCTTTCTTTCTTTCTTTCTTCCTTCCTTCCTTCCTTTCTCCCTCCCTCCCTTCCTTTCTTCCTTTTCTTCTTTCTTTTCTTTTCTTTTCTTTTCTTTTCCTTTCCTTTCCTTTCCTTTCCTTTCCTTTCCTTTCCTTTCTTTTCTTTTCTTTTCTTTTCTTTTCTTTTCTTTTCTTTTCTATCTTTTCTTTACTGAGACAGGGTCTCATGTTTCCCAGGCTAGCCTCAAATTCAATGCCCAGCATTATCTTGAACTTCTGACCCAGTGCTAGGGACCAAACGCAGAGCCTCAGGCATGTTAGCAAGCAGTCTGTCTGAGCTCCACCCTGCCTGCATAACCTTAAATGTAAGGAGTCAACAGCTCTAAAGGGTCATCTGCTGGGTCGAATGGCAGTGACTCATACCTGTGTGCTCCAAAGCTTGGGGTGGCAGCCGTAAGACGCAACAAACTTGAGTAATAAATCGTTCAGGCCCTTGTGACTTTGCCCCTAAAGAACCAAGATGCCGAGCAGCTTTTGGAGCTCTCTTGATTGTGGAACCCTTTGAGTCTCAGGTCCCCAAAGCCTTAGACACCTGATGGCTTCAGCCTGCTGAGGCCCTGCTTTCCCCATAATCTCCTAGGATGCCTGAGAAATTAGCTCGGAGGTCCCTGAGGAGGAGGCTCCCGCCACATCCTGCTTTTCCTACTAACAAAGCAAGTGGGCTGATAGTGTGGTCTATTAGAAGTGGAGACACACACCTGTAATCCCAGCTCTTAGGAGACACAGGCAGGAGAGTGAGAAGTTCACTGCCAGCCTGGGATACATGAGAACCTGAAAAAAGCAGAAACAAAACTCTGCCGAGCAGATTTTTTTTAATTGAACTTAAAAAGGATGTTTGTTTGTCTTTCCACTTTTAGCAATAATGTCTGCAACTATCCCTTAATTTACTATCCACTATTATAATCTGCCAGTAGAAAGTTATCATGAGTAATAGGGGATTGCCTCTTTGGTGGTGGCCTATATTATTTTGAGCAAATAACCACGTCCTACAGAACACTTAATTGTGGGGCTTTTGGGAGATGGTGAAAGGAAGCTATGCTGTCCAGGCTTGCCCTGGATTCAGTGTTCCTGACACAGACTCCAAGGGAGTGAGATAACAATGGCCCACCACACACCTACCTAACCTGCTAGATTTAAGCCTATGTATTTCATGCCTTACAAGTCTCTGTTAGCCTATGTTCTTTCCATTTCTTAGAAAAGAAATTGAGTTCCAGGCATAGTGGCGCACACTTTTGATCCCAGCTCTTGGGAAGTAGAGGCAGGCAGATCTGAGTTGGAGGCCAGGCTGGTCTACAGAGTGAGTTCCAGGACAGCCAAAGCTACAGAGAGAAAGGTTATGTGTATGGGGTGGGGTGGGGGAGGGCAGCCGCTTGGAGAGCTTTAGTTAAAGAACAAAAGGTTTCAAGGAAGGGCCCAAGGACTTGCTCTTACTGCAACACAGTTGCTTTCACTTGTTCTGGGTTCCCAGCTGGAGAAGTGAACATTCTCTTAAAAGCACAGATAAAGGAATAAGCAGGACATTGAACTTTAACTGCTGCTGCCCACGAAGAATCCCAAGACTAAAGCTGAGCTGCAGCTCCATGATGGAATCTGCCTGCATCTGTGAGGCCTGGGTTTGTGGGGGAAAACTGTATGTGTACTGAACAGAGATACTGCTCATCATTATTTCCTAAATTGATGGTAGAACGTATATTCACACTGGGAAGCTCCTATCTGTCATCCCAGAACTTGTGAGTCTATGGCTGCTGGAGGATCTGTTCAAGAATAGATCTAGGGCTGGTGAGATGGCTCAGTTGGTAAGAGTACCCGACTGCTCTTCCGAAGGTCCGGAGTTCAAATCCCAGCAACCACATGGTGGTTCACAACCATCTGTAATGAGATCTGACTCCCTCTTCTGGAATGTCTGAAGACAGCTACAGTGTACTTACATATAATAAATAAATAAATCTTTAAAAAAAAAAAAGAATAGATCTACTGCATATTGGAGGACAACATTGTTTCAAAAAAACAAAAACAAAATGATGCCATTTATGTTGCATTAGGCATTGTTTTTTGTTTTTGGCTTTTTGTTGTTTTTTTTGTTTGGTTTGGTTTGGGTTGGATTTTTTCCAGACAGGGTTTCTCTGTAAAGCCCTGGCTGTCCTGGAACTCACTCTGTAGACCAGGCTGGCCTCCAACTCAGAAATCTGCCTGCCTCTGCCTCCCAAGTGCTGGGGTTAAACACGTGCATCACCACTGCCTGGCGTATTAGGCATTGTTAAGTAGCCTAGGAATGATTTAAGGTATACCACAGACTGGGCATGGGTCATATGCAAATACTATGTTCTTTAAAACGAGAGACTTGAATTTCCAGAGTTATTTTAGATGTGGTCACTGTCCTAGCATCAATCCCATATAGACATTGGGGGATAACTGCACGTCTATTTTAGTTTTTGCAACTGGATATCTCTGCTGCCCTGGCTGGCCGGCACTCACTTATGTACACCAGAGCTGTGCCTCTCAAGTGCCATAGTCAGCTTAGTTCTTTACAAATCTGCTTTTATTTTGGGGTTGATTTTGGGTCTCAGAGTTTAGGCCAGTCTCAAATCTGCTATTTGAGTGACCATTTCTCCCTTTCTGCCTTTTCCTTCCTTCTTTCCTGATACCACCTTACATCATAGCCCAAGCTACCCTCCGACTCACGGACCTCCTGCCTCTTTCCAGAGTGCTGGAATTATAGGTGTGTGCCACCTCTCCATGTCTTGCGGTGCTTGGATTAAAACCAAGAGTTGTCAGTACATGCTCGCCATGCTTTCTACCAATAGAGCTGTATCCCAGGCCCTCTCTCATCTCTTCAGGATTTGTGAGAGAGATTGGGGGAGGGGAGCTGCTCTCAATGGCACACATGTGGAAGGAAGTGGGATGATAATTTTAGAGAGTTCTCTTTCTACCATGAGCTTCTGGTAACTAAACTAGGCAGACAAGCACTTTCCCTGCTGAACCATCTTGTTCTCTCTCTTCATCTTTTGAGAGAGACTAGCGAGAGTACAGAATTCAACATCCTTATGCTCCATTTACAGATGTACCCTGCCCTAGCTATCATGTTTTGAAAAGGTTAATCAGCCAGGTGACTGAAAGAGACACCCCTCGTAACTCAGCACTGTTGAGGATACAAGCAACCGCCCATCATAGTTTAAGGTCCCCAAGGAGGAATAAACTGAACCTGACAAGAAAAAAAAAAGAAAAAAAAAAGAAAAAAGAAAAAAAGCTCCAAGCTGAGAGATGTTAAATTCTGAAGGATCCTTAGCCAATTTGCTTAAGCTTAACTGAACTGCGTTAAGAGACATTCGAAGGGTTAAAAACCTTGGCGGATGGGGGGGGGGAATCTCTAAGTCGAACTCATAATACAAAGGGAAACTGTTTAGTAAAAGCTGACCACAAAGGTTGGTGTACACAGCCTAAACTACGGGAGGCACCACCATCTCAGGATTTCTCTTTCACAAAGCATTTGCACATTATAGTACTTGAGCCTCTCGATCCTATTATTTCAGATGAGAAAGGAAGCTTAAGGCAGTTACCATCCCAAAGGTAAAGGTGAAGAGGTAAACAATACATTTGGAACTATTGGCCAAATTGTTCTCAGAACTCTCAAGCAACAGAGAACTGGCGGCATGTTCAGCTGCAGGATTTGGTCGGACCTCTAGGAGGCGCCAACGGGAAGTGGCTGGAGCAGGGCAGATAGTGTCGACACGCGCCTGCCAAATTCCCTCAAATCCTCCAGCGCTGCCAGCACCCACCAGAGGCTTTAAGTGGTCCTAGCGCCAGGGTGGTGGGTGGGACAAGAGTTCCGGGTCACCCTCCCTTTGATACCCAGGATACTCTGCAGCCAGAGTCATGGCGCACCGCGATGGACACACTTTAGTCGCTCTAGCCCTGGGCTAGCAAGCAACTGGAACTGCCCCTTAGGGAACCAACTGCTGGGGCAAACCCTCACCTGATACAGGGCTCATCTTCTGCTGGCTTTTGTTGTTCTGCTTTGCAGCCTACCGCTCACGCACCCCAAATTCTTCTAAGCCAAGTTCTCTCTCTAGGACAAGACTTGCTGATGTGAAATTCAAATCACGCAGCAGCTTCGTTTTATTTCTCCAAAAGTTCCCTCTCCCACCCCAGAGTGTAGGCCGTGGAAAGGTGCCTGACCTCTATCCAGAAACGTGCTGAGCGCCTTCCCCGGCACCCCCAATCAGTACCCACTGCTCTCCTGGGCCCCGGCTCAGCCCACACACACCAGGTCTTTGATTGCCTCCTTCAGGAAACCTTTCCTGATTAACCCCGGTGGGACACCCGCCAAGCCAATTGCTCCGGAGAGACTTGGGGGCCGAGCTGCAGTGGAGGCCGACTTTCAGGAGCACGGTTACCCAGAGGGCCGGGCGCCGCGCCCTCCTTCCCCTCCCGCACCGCGAGGAAAGTCAGGCAGCGGCTTGGGGACACGGCTGTATTGGGAAGCAGGGGGCTCCTACACAGTAGGAGGAGGCACGTCCCGGCCCCGGGAGGCCCGAGGACTCTACACAGCGCGCGGCTCCAGCCCCGGCCGGCCCGCCCGGGGCTCAGTCCGCGGGAGTCCGGAGCGGCGACTTAAGGCAGCGTGGCTGGAAGGGAGCGGGGAGTGGGAGTCGGCCAGGTCCCCTGAAATGCTGGCGCTCCGAGGGGCGAGTTCCTCGCCAAAGGACAGGGGAAAGACAAGTCAATAAATAAACCGAGGCGAGAGGGGGGGCCCCGGGAGAGTCTCGGAGTCCGGGAAGGCCAGCGGCCTCCAGCGCCTCGACGGGCGGGCGCGAGCAGCTTCCGTCAGAAGTTGAAATGACCACCGTGCGGGGCGGGCTGCGGCGGGGAGGCGAGGGGCGGCTTGGGCGACAGCGGAGACTTCACGTCCACCCTCTTCAGGGAGCGGCCGCGATGGCCTTCGGGCCGGCCCAGGTACAGGAGGTGCCTCCCGGGCCCCCCGGAGTACCTGGCCGGGCCTCCCGAGGGCACTCGCGTGAGCAGGCCCGGGGGCGCCCGGTGTGTGGGAAAGGGCAATCGGCGGCTGCCGCCGACACCCAGGCGCGGGGCTGGGGCCGAGAGAGCAGGCCGCCCGCTCGGGGCAGCGCGCTTGCCTTCGGGTGGCACGTCGAGCCTGAGCGGCGGAACGCCATCCCGCGGCATCGGGCTGGAGTCCACGAACAGCGAGGCGCCGGGCTCCGAGGCGGGCGGCCGGGAGGTGAACGGGGCGGAGGCGAGAGGTTCGCTACCCTTCCTGGGCGGCTGAGGGCCGTGCAGGTAGCGCAGCAGTTCCTCCAGCGTGGTCACCTCTACCGCCTGCCCGGGGCAGCCAGGGGGCGGTGGCCTCACCAGCACTCGCGGTGCGGGCCCGCCCGCCCCGCTGCAGCCCCGTGGTGGGCGGCCTGGGCCCTCCGAGGCGTTGTTCCCATTCTGGTTCCATTCCCAGGGGCCCCCGGAGGCACGGAGGTGCTTCACGGGCAGCTCGGGCGTCGTCTCCGGCGTGGGTAGGCAGGCCAGCTCCGGTGGGGATCCGCCGTCGGGCGGAGGCAGGAAGGTAGTGTAGAGCTGGGGCGTTTGCGCTGCATCTCCATCCTTGGGCGGAGGCGGGGGCTCAGGACCGCCACCGTGCAGCCGGGCCAGGCTGCGAAGGGAGAGGGGGCGCGGCAGCCCCGGGGTCTCGATGTCCTTGCTCCGACGGCGGTTCGCGCGACGACAAGCACAGGACACCAAGAGACCGGAGACTGAGGCGCCCAAAGCGAAGGCCGCGGCCACACAGGCCAGGAGGAGTGGGATGGGAATGGATCGGGAGGCTGAGGCTGGGGAAAGGTCCCTGCGCACGCCTGCTGACCAAGAAGGAGGGAGGAGTCTCAGCTTTAGGGTAGGTGATGCACAGAACGGGCACAGGTGGGGCCAACAGCAAGTTTTCATTCTGCCTCTCAGCTTCACTCCACACAGTCTCAGGATCCCTAAACACACGGGCTAGAGCACTGGTCGGGGGTATTCCCCGTACCAGTTGTAGCCCCTGTAGCCATGCCAAGAATAACTGCAAACTGCCTGTGCAGGACACTGGCTGGGAAGTCCAGCTGTGGTGAAGGGAGGTTCCAAACAGGTGTTAGTGGGCATCAAACACCAATCAGTACCGGGCTTAGAACTCTGAGACTCAGCAGTTCCACACTACAATACTGTCCCTCCCAGATGACCCCCTTACCCTGTGTGTGAGCTCCAAGAGTGGAAGACTGGGGCCCTTGTTGGGCATCACTGGGGGAACTGGGGGTCTCAGGGGAAGGGCCAGGACCCAGAAGCACTGGTAACAGAGACCAGGTCAGAGCCAGTGAGACGTATGCTCTCCACCAAGAGCCCCCCCACCCCCTTTGGAACCCAGGAGTCCACAATTCCAGAGTCTCATCTGACTGTTCAAGGTCTGCTTATAGCCCAAATGGATTTGGTTGTGTAGGCCAAGAAAGGGAACAGGACACTGAGGCCAGAACTCACCATAAGCAGAATCTCCAGGGCCAGACTGACTCCCGGTCGCTCCATCTATGTGAGGGAGGGTGAGAATGAGGGAAAAGGGAAGCTTCATGAGGAATGAAGGAGGTAACTGGTACAGATGCTGAGAAAGACAAATGTCCAAGCCTGGGATGTTGTCAGTAGCCATCACAGTCATATGTAACTTTGGCTGCAGCTGCCGCCGTCCCTTGTGTTTACCTTGGCAGTCACCGTGCTCTGTGGATTCCTGGTTCCCAGTCAGATCGACATCAGTCCTAGAAGGAAGAGGAGGTAGCACACTATGGCCCTACACTTGGCTGTGCACTCTCCTCAGGAGGCCCAGGGGCTTCTCACTTACCCACCAGGTCCCCTGATACTCATGCAGCCTCTGGATCGATGCCATCCACAGTATGGGTCCAGAGAAGCCAGGCAGCTCCTAGGGGAAACTGAGCTGTGTGAGGCTGCTACCCCTCCACTCACCGTTACCCTCTATTTACCCTAGCTTATGAGAGAGAGCCTCCCCCGTCCCCCAGTATTTCCATCCCATCCACTTCAATCTGCTCCAGACCCTCGTGGCTGCCTACTTCAGACTACCCAAGGTGCCCACCCTCTCCTCCATTTCCTTGCTACCCTCAAGACTTGGGGATTTTTCTGAGCTCCTACTAACCCCGAAAGTGTAGCCAGGCAGCATGGAACTTAGGCTCCTCTCACCTCTGACATGCTCCATGCCGGGCACACCGGCTGAGAGAGAGGTAGACGATACATCCAGGAAAGGCCACAAAAAGCCTGTGACCCTCAGTGTCCAGCTCCAGCCCTATGATCCGCCGCGCAGCTCGGGGTGACCGCTTCCCACTGCACCTAATTTGATGCCATAAGCAATGAGAATGGGGACAGCGAGACTGCCTGACCCCATTCGAGTCACTGGCAAGAAAGATGTGATAGGTGGAGAAGATGCACAGAACCACTGAGCACAACCCATGGAACCACCCTGCCCAACAGTGGAGCTTCTCACCAAGTCCCTTTCCCTACCTCAAGCCCCTAATTCTGCCAGCCAACACTAGAGTACCCAACCTATTCCCCCATCGCCATCACCCTCCTGCCCCCATGAAGCACTCACCGGGCATGGCTGTAGGCATCAATCTCTTCCAAGACGATAGGCTCAGAGCCCAAAGACTGACCCCCTGGAGGTAGCACCTTCAGCACTGTCCCATCGTTGGAGCCAAGAAACAGGACAGTAGTATTTCTGTGGGGACCAGCCATTCCGTCCACAGCTACCTGGGTCAGCAGGGCCCTGGAGCGACAGGCTTCAGGTGAGGACAGCTTGTCTAATGAAGCTTGAGCACTCCCAGGAGCACCGAGATGCCCTGCCTCCCATCCTACTGCTTCATAGGCCCTCACCCCAGTGGGATTCGCCTCATGGACCACACAAGAAAAAGAAGGGCTTGGCGAGGGCAGGAGGCGTGATTACCTGCTAGTCAGAGTGAGGAGCGGTTGATGGGTGGCGGGTGGCACAGCAGGATCCAGCAGCGGGTGTGCCTTGATGAAGAGCAGGACATCATCAGGTAGGTCTTGAGAGGAGGAGAACGAGGCAGCTGCACCCACACCTGCACAGGACCCTGGCCTGGTGGGCACATGGGAAGGGGCAGCCTTAGGGCAGAGAACTGATGTTAAGCCATGTGCCCCGCCCCCTGCCCCCCACGCCACCTCCAAGCTCTCAAACATGGCTGGCTACCTTTACTTCCCTGCAAGCAGGCACACTTGCACCATTTCTTCCCTCCCCTGTTGCAGCCTCTTAGTCCAGCCCATGCTTGTCCTTGGCCACAGTGACCTCCTTACAACCCAACATTAAGAGCAGGAATTGCTTCTGCCCCCAAAAGCCACTCCATACTGGGTACCTGGGTGAGGGGACCTTGTCCTCAGACACAGGAGTCCAGGCCCCATCCAGACTCCTCTGCTCCTTGAACTTGCCCTCAAAGCCACGTTCAATATCATCTAGGTAGAAGGCGCAGACTGCAGACCCAGGAATGCTGAGGGAGCCAGAAAAGATGCAAGGTAGATGTTGACAGGGACTGCACAGCTCCTGCCAGGTAAGAAGTGATAGCTGCCCTCTGTGCACCACATTAGAGGGGCAGCCTCGGGGGGGGGGGGGTGGCCAGGGCAGCAAACTGGCCTTGCTTGAAGCTTCCTCAGTAGGCATGAAAAGGGAGTGTGGATGCTGGGTACCAACCTATTGGTCTGAGTAGTGAAGACCCCAAAGAGAGCGGAGCGGCCATGCAGGTTCACAGGCCCAGTTAAGGACTGTAAGACGTCAAAGTAGAAGGTAGAGTCCCCAGGGACAGAGCAGTTGAGCCTCAGCTTAAGGAAGGATGTCCAGTGGCGATCCAAGGCCCGAGGTGAGCCACCCATGTCACGTTTACATACCCGGGCTACCCTGGAAAACTGCACCTGAGAGAAGACAGTGAGAGCCACACGTCAGCTGGTTGAAATGCACAGTGAGATTTAAGAGCTCCAAGGGACAAATATCAGGGTCACAGCAAAGAAAAATGATATAGCAGGTCCCTCTGGGCCGAGATAAGAGCTGCAGATGCAGAGGTGTGTGGGGAGGAGTCAAGATTCCAAGGAATTTGTTTTCAAGATTAGGGCCGGCCAAGAACGTTCCTCAGGAGCCAGGAGAACTGTCCAGCATCCATCCCTGGTGCCCAGCTCCTTACCCTCCCTAAGCGGGCATCCTCCACAGAGACTTCTCGGAAGAAGAAGTAGACGTGCTCTCCATGCTCCAACGCATAGACAAAGTGTGGCTCTGAGGCAAAGTGACAGGAAAGGGTATCCATACCTGCTCAGAGACTCAGCCCCACACAGTCCTGGTGTGCCCCAGGCAGCCCAGCCCCCAAGCATGACTGACCTCGAAGCCACTTGGAGTCATACTTTGCAGAACGGAGTGGAGGCTGAGGTCCAAGACTTCTGTAAACTACAGCATCACTGGCCTGGAAATCTGCTGCTGTGGCTGAGTACAAACTGCCCTCTGGAGAGATGAGGGGAGTGGGGTCACAGAAAGCTCAGAATCTGCAGCTTGTCTCCTACTGGTGTACACAGATATCTACCTAGGCCTGGTCCCAGCCCCTACCTCAACCCTCCACTCAAGGACATTGGGGAGAGATCAAGGTGGGAGAGGAACTCCCTCCAGCCACATGCCTGCCTCTTACATGCCCAGGAGCACACCTGCAAAGATGGCCACAGTGGACTGGGTGGCATCAAAGGGGCATCGAGCCTGCCCACTCAGCTCCTCACCCTCCTGTTGCAGAGATGTTATCTGGGAACAGGAAGCAGATTCCTGTAACCTTGGGGTCTTAGAGTCTGGCCGTACAGTGCACACCCACCCATCTCCTTCTCCAGCTCCTCTGCACTCTTGCACCCCACGAATGCCCACTCCCATTCCCAGATGCCCATCTCTTCCCATCAAACTGAAAGCTTATTTTAGATTCTCCTCCCAGTCCTCTTCCCTCTGTACCCCATAGCTGCGGCACATAGGGCTGAAGGAATTTGTTCCACAGGCAAGAAGTGTCTGCGAGTTCCAGGGAACAAGAACACGGATGTAGTTGTAGCATTCGTCCTAGAGAACCCAAAATTCTAGGTCAGTGACAGGCCTGGAACTGAAGTTAGGGGTCACAGAAAGTAACACTACTACTTTTGAGCCAGTCAGAGCAATGTGGCTAAGTCTCAAGCTATTAACTAGCCCTCAGCCTCCAGCAAGCTCTCTGGCCTCTCCGAACCTCCCTTTTCTTTTCCTGGGATATATAAAGGGAACTAAAAAGGATGAATTCTCTTCCCTTTGGGCTGGGATAGATAGAAAAGGAGTAAGAAGTAGTCATGGCGGCGCACTACCTGAAGGCAGTCCTCGCCTTCCCTCCAATTACACTCCACTCCTCACCGTCAGCTTTCCCCGGACTGCACAGTTCTCCATATCTTGACTCCTCCATGTCAGAAACTGCAGGAAGAAGAGAGGCCGTGTGGCACCTGGACCCCTCCTCGCATCACGGCTCCTCTTTAGGTGTCTTTTTCAGCCCCCGGGACCCCGTTACACCTTTCCCAGCTTTGACTCCCTGCCTGCACCTCCTCGAATACAGCCCCTCACCTTGTTGGGCACCAGCCCCTCCCCTTCTTCTTGGGCTTGAAGATCGAAGGAGAAAACGTGATCCCTGAAGGGTAGGTAAGGAGGGGTCAGGGCTGAGCAGAGGCACCCTGCCTGAGCTGCTTAGCCCCTCCTTACCCATATTCACCAGCTCAGGGCCAAGCCACACAAAGTTCCTGATCCCTAGCCTCCCCCTCACTCCATGCCTTGGCATATGTTCTCTGGGTCCAAGCATGTCCATGTCCCATGGCTTGTGCACCTGCATGTGTCCCCTGCAAGATGCTGCAGTGGCCATGCAGGTCCCATGTCTGCCCAGGATCATGCATGTCTGCCCCACAACGGTGCCTCGGCCATTTTACCGGGCAGCCACAAGCAAGGTCCGGTTCAAGGTCAGGAATCTCTGAAAGTCCAGCCCAAGTTCCGCAGCCACAGCATCGTCCTCCAGGCCCCGGAACCAGGATGATGGAGAGGCACCTGGAGGGTACGGTGGTATACTGAGCATGGCAGCTGAGATGATACGTACTTCCTACCAGATGGAACTCAGCCACGAAGAGAGGCCCAAAACCTACTACTAAAAACAGTACCCGAAGCTAGGCATAGTGTTGCACACCAGCACTAGGGGAGGCTGAGGCAGGAGGACTGCCAAGAGTTTAAGGCCAGACTTGGTTACATAGCAAGTACAAGGCAAGATGCTATGTCAAAAGGAAGAGGCCGGGCGTGGTGGCGCACACCTTTAATCCCAGCACTCGGGAGGCAGAGGCAGGCGGATTCTGAGTTTGAGGCCAGCCTAGTCTACAAAGTGAGTTCCAGGACAGTCAGGGCTATACAGAGAAACCCTGTCTCAAAAACAAAAACAAAAAAAAGAAACAGGATGTTGAAATGGCTCTGAGGTTAGAGATACTTGGATACTTGCAGCCAAGCCTGATTACAAAGTTCACATAGTGGAGGCAGAGAACCAATTCCCAAGTTGCCTTTTAGTCTTCACTCATCCACTATGGCATGTACACTCCCCCCAAATAAAAACTGTTAAACAAACAACAACAAAAACACCATAACAGCATTTCACTTTCATCAGATACTGTGAGTCATTTGAATGACTTACCTTCCTTCATAACCTTATAGGTGGGAGTTCACCTTGGCCCCATTGCAAGGCTTAGTGCACTGAGGGATTTACATGACTGCCATGTAGGCGGCAGGGCCTGCTCCAGAGTTGAGCCAAGTTCCTTCTTAGGACCGACCACCTTTGTGTTAGAAAGTTCCTTTCAAGGGGCTGGAGATGGCTTAGTGATTAAGGGCATGCACTGCGCTTCCAGGGCCAGAGTTTGATTCCCAGCTCCCACATCAGGTGGCTCACAACCACCTCTAGCTCCAACTCCAAGCAACCTACCTCCTCTGTTCTCCTTGAGATTAAAACATCCATTCTGCTGGCCAGCTCCATACGCAGGGAGGTAAATAACAAAACAGCTTCAAGAACTCCCTGAAACTGACCAGATTCAGTTGGCCCTTTCCCTGTCAGAGTTAATAAAAGCTAGGGTCCCCCTCAGAGGACATGAAGCTGAGCTGCAGAGAAGAGACTGCCTGGAAGAGGCCAACTGAGATACCTGAAAAGGACTCTCCAATAGGTGAGCTGCCTGCAGGCTGTGTACTGTGCTCCCAATTCCAGCTTACAAGCTAGTGCCCATACTGGAGTGGGCTTTGGTGGTACAGCTGTCTCTGAGTCATTTCTGCTCCTGTAAGTAACCCCTCACCCATATTTCTGTAAGTACCCCCAGTAAAACTTCTCAGTTCACCAAGTTTGACTTTGGTGGTATCCATATTTGGCCTCCCTATCTGGGTTCAGTAGACGTGTTCCATCTCCCCAGGAAAAGTTTTGTCATACAACAGCTCCTACACACACACACACACACACACACACACACACACACACACACACACTCATACATAATTAAAGCACCTGCTTCTCCTACCCCTCTTCGAATCCCCCTCAAGACTTTCAACACTTCGCCATTGTGACCAACTCCATTGTCTACCTGTTCTGGGCATAAAAGCTTCAGGTATTGGTGTTGATGAGGGAACCCAGGGTTCACAGATGATTTAACAGAGAGAGTGCTGGGATCTGCGTCAGATGTAGTATTTGCTAGTCTTATCTGTCCCCCAACAGTCACCCCTAGTAGCCCAACTGAAATAAATATAAATCCAACATCTAGAGCACAGGTGAAGGATTTTTCTCTGAAAGGGTAGATTTATGGTTTCTGTCATAGTGAGACCTAGGCTCTCTGGTAGGCAGAGGAGAAGTAAGGGTTTTGGGAACCACTGGCCTGGCACAGGACTCCACTTTGTAGCTAAGAATAACACACAAACATAAAGTGCTTAATCTGGACCAGACAGTGTTCTCAGGACTGTGCCTCATTTGCGTTACATCTGTCACCTCACTTAATCTCTGAGTAACACCACGAGATATAACACTATGGTTATCTTCCTTTTATTGATGTGGAAACTGAGGCTAAGAAAGGTTAGATAACACGAATCTAGCGAGCAGATGAGCAGGGTTTCATACCTGCCGTGGTTTGGTGTGGCTAAGACCTTGCACTCCTTATGTCTGTCTATTGAGACAGGCTCTTGCTATGTTATGCCAACTGGCCTGGAACTCACTACAGAGCTCAAGCTGTCTTCAGAGTTGTAGCAGTCTTCCTCCCTCAGACTCCCAAGTGCTGGGATTGTGAGCATGCAACCATCACGTTCAGCTAGAGGTCACATCTTTAGCCGCCTAGCAACACTACCTCTGAGTGAAGAAATGCCCAGGGATGAGAAGCGTGAGGTTCCAGCTCATCCCACCTGTTTGTTCCCCTTTGCTTGGCCATTCTCTTAGCTTCCCTAAGACTGGGAACATCCTCACTCCTTGCCTCTCTCTCATTCTCTACTTGCACCCCCCCCCCCCAAGTGGGCAAAGTGGGTGGAGCACTCACCTTGAAGGTCAGAGGTCAACAGAGGGGTGGGGTCCTGGGGAAAGGCAGCCTGGGCTTGGGGGAGCGATGACAGCAACAGCAGCAGGAGCAGCAGGGGCATGGAGTGGGGGGCACGGGGCATCCTGTGCGGGGCAGCTCACGCCCCAGGGGGTACCCCCTCACCCATGTGCCGGCCCTGGAGTAAGGAGACAGAAAGGGGGGGAAGGGACTAAGTTCTCTCTACCCTTGTTGCAGGCAGACTCCTCCCCAGGTCTATCCCCAGAAGACCCTATGGGGTGGGGCAAAGAGCCATCTCTGCCTCACTCCCAGCCAGCTGTCACTGTCTGTCACTCAAGGCCCTTCCCTCTCCAACTGGCCCAAACTGGTTGGTGTGCTGCCTGCTGGTGTGACCCCAGGTAAGGACAGCACAAATCCTCTGCCCCTCCCAGCCTTTCTTCCTCTCTCCTGCCTAGGTCTGGGACACTCAGTAGGTGACACCTCCTGGCCCCCCTTGTGCTAACCCCTTCTCAGCTATAATTAGACACTTAAGCCTTAAAATTATAAATAGTGACTCCTTGGCACTTGGAGAAGGAAGAGGGCACCAAGTCTGTTTCCCCTCCCCTCACAGACCCCCACAGCACCCTGGGAGTGCTGTAGGCACTGCGCCCAGGCAAAGGCAGCTGTGCGGCAGCCATGGTCCTGTCTAAGGCTGAGAAAGAACAGAAGGAGAGGGACAGACAGCCTGGGGGTCACTGACCCAGCCGAAGCTCATACTTCAGGGGCCGTTCCCATGGCTGAGGAAGAAGCTGGGCAGGGAGGGATGGGGTGTGCATGGAGGGGCTGTCTTAGCCAAAAATGAATCTGCATCAAAGCCAGATCAGAGGCTAAATTTAGCTCTGGCTGCAGCTGTCTCCTCGACCACTGGGCCCCCTCCCAGCCCGGAGCCCCCTGTTGCCTCCCTGGCTCCTAAGAACCAATGCATGCTCTCATCGTGGGGAGAAGAGCAGACCCACCCCCTATGCTGAACGAAGGATAGAAAGGACGGGTGAGAAGAAATGGCTGAACGTGCCCCGCTCTCCCCTTCTTCCCTCATCAGGCTGCCTCTGAAATTGAAATATAAATAATTCAATGACAGGCAATTGTAGCCCAAAGTCCAAGAAAAGATGGATATGGTGAAAGGGACGGTGAGACATGTCTCCTTCCCACCCAGCAGCCTCCCCCAGCCAGCTGACCCTGACTAGACCCACTGCAGGAGGTGCGTACCAGCTTCCTGCCTTCCCTTGGGATTGAAGTGAGGTGCTGAAAAGACTCCATTAATCAGGTCAGGGAGCTAGGAGTCCTTTCTTTTGTGATAGATCACAACAAGCCTTAGTTGTCCATTCCAAGTCTTCTAGAGTAGACTCTGGGCCTACAAGGCAAGCCCTCGTCCATCTCTCCAATAATTTCACTCTGGAAGCCAGGACCCAAGTGTCCACCCAAGCCCAATCTAGCGTCACTGGTGGGAAGGTTGACGTCAGGTGGAGCCCCAAGAGAGCTGGAGGAAGGGGCAGGGTAGAAACACCTAATGATGACCCCCCCCCTTCCCCAGAGGCAGAGCCCTTAGCTACCTAAGGACCCCTCCCTTGAAAGGCCAAGTCTTTCTCCCTCTCCCAACCTATGTTTCCGGGTGTTGGTACTCCCAGAAGAGAAAGGGACACAGCTTGCCTCCTATGCTCTCCTACCAGCCCTCAAGTTGCCCTGGGCAACTGCTCTCTTCACCCTGGAAACAACTTTGGTCTCTGGCAAGTGGGGAGAACAGCGGGACCCTCTTCCTGGCCTCTGGCAGAGCCTGCCTCTATCCCCTGTGCTTAGGAGTTGTAGCCTTTCCTTACCTGGGGTGGTGGGTCCTGTGGGGATGAAGAGGGATAGGAGCCCTCTGATCTAAGGGAGGAAGGGACAAAAGAAGAAGGGAAAAGACTAAATCACATCTCCCTCACCACATCCTTTAAAAGTCAATGTGCAAATCCTGGGAAAAGCTGTTGAAGCCAGTGTTGGGGAGATGCTAAGGGGAGTGCATTTTGTTTGGTTACAAAATGAGGGCAGCTTCGCACCGGAAGATATGAGGGTAGCTTTTGGCCTTTAGCCAGAAACTCCTGGAACTGCAGGACTAGTGTTGGGGAAAGGGTTGTCTGGGAGTTGTGGGGCCTGATGACCACTCCCATGTTAAAACCTTCAGACTCCAACAGCCTCCTGCAAAAGCTCCCTAGCTAGGGACAATAGAGGCTAATTTGCATCTAATTTGCATGCTCTTCATTTCCAAGCAAATGCTCTGATAGCAAGTACCCTCACCCCCTTATTTCCTCAGAGAGCAAACAGTGCTTCCCTCCTACCTAATCTCTCACACTAAGGACCCCCCAACACATGCTCACTTTCAGCGGGGTTAGACCAGCCTCTAAAAACACTCGGTTGGCCTTTTCCTTGGCCCACTAGACTCGAGTATGATACATCTTTAAGAGGGCTTCCCATAAGCTGTTTGGGGGAGCAACATCTGGGTGGCTCCCATCCAATCCCTGGCCTGGGGACAGGCATGCTGTGACCTGGAGAAATCCCAAGGAGAGACCTGGCCATTCTTTCTCCTTTTAGGTCCTCCCCTTGATAGAAAGATGAAACAGCCAGCCCCCCTTCTTTCCTCTTAGCCAGACAGCCACCTCTGGGGAGTGGCCGAGGTCATAGTCGGTGTCTAGAGGAGCAGGGGAAGGAATAGGGAGGCAGGCCGGGGACAATAGCAGGAAGTCATAGACATGGTTGCCCACCCCTGCCCACCTTCCTCAGGAGGCTCAGGAGGTGCACCGAGCCTCAAAATCCTTTTACCCTAACCTTCTCTCTCCGTCCCAGGCTTTGTACTTATCCTCCCTCCCACCCACCCCCAACGTGGATAAACCAGGTGTCTGGAGCTTCCCGTGCGCCTAGCTTGAGACGGGCCTGGGGCCAGGGGCTCGACGTGTCTCCCCTTCACTGGATCCGGGGCTCCGAGGAGGGGCGGGTAGCAGCGTCTGGGCCGGGACCGGGTCCCAGAGCCACGTTAGCGGGAGGAGGGGCTGGAGGGGCCTGCAGGCGCAGATCAAGTGGGAATGAGATCTGGGTTTGGGGGACGGAGGCGGGTCTCCCAGACTAGGGAAACAGGACTAGAGGCTGGAATAGCCGAGGGCGGGCCCTAGGCCCGCGCGGAGTGGGTAGGTGAACTAGGATGCTGTCGCCAGGCCCGCTCTCCTCCGTGGGAGACCAGTCTAACAAAGCCCAGGGCGGAATGAGGTGAAGCGTGGAGGTGAGCGCGGGGAACGATGCTTCTCCCTGGCCCGGCTCCTGGACTCTTCGCCCAAGCCGACCCCTCCCCCTAGGAGTGCTCAGACTCCAGCCTGCACAAGGACAGGGAAGCAACCCCGACACCGATGTCCAGAAGGACTTGTCCCCCTCCCAGTCCCCGCAGGGGTGTAGAGGTCTACTTCTCCATAGGTCTTGGAGCCTCAGTTTCCCGAGGGAGAGGCAAGGTGCTGGGCTTCCCACCCTCTGCATTGTGCGCGCCTCAAAAAAAAAAAAAAAAAAAAGCCCACCCCTTCCTTCCATGACCCCCAATCTTACGGGACGCGACTACGACCAGTCGGAAAAGAAGCCTACACCCTACGCCCATCAGTGCAGCTGGGCTCGGCCACGGTCCCCTCCTCCTCCACGCACCCTAACTCTGCCAGGCACAGGACGCGCTGGACCCACTCGAGTCCCTGTGACACTTAGGAGCTTGACCCTCTCTTGTAGCGCTCCTTTCCCTCCCTATAGCTACATCCCTACCCCAAGGTACTTGCTCCGAGATCCGGGTCAGCAAGGTCCAGGGAGCAGCAGGCGGCCCCTAGCTCCGCGCCTCGCAGAGTTCGCAATCCGTGGTTGGGGCTTCGGCAAGATGTGACGAACGTCCGTGCTTAGATTTAGACTCCAGGGCACTGTCGGGTTACAAGAGCCTCGGGTCCGAGTACGAGCCCCTATTCCCGCCGCAGATCGGCGGAGGAAAACAATGCGACCGCCCGGGGCTCTGGGCTCGGCCCCAGCCGCCCCGCCCGCCTCCCAGCCGGGCCCGCCTCCGGTCCGCCTCTCGGGCCCGCCGCCCAATGGAATACTAAGCGGCGGGATAGACACTGCCTCCTTGCCACCTCTTCACCAATAATACTACAAGAAGGAGGGGCGCCGAGCGCACGGTCCACCCAGAGCTAAACGGAGAGGGTGAGCCTGAGACCAGAGTCAGGCACGAGATGGAAAGACCCACGGACAATCTCTGAGACGAGGACATAAGACACACGCACACAGACAGGCTGGTAGAAAAGAAGTCCCGACAGACAGAAGTGTCACAATCAGGAAGGAAGACAACACGAGAAGAGAGACAGGAAACCAGGGGGCCTCGGCTGGGCTGGGCTGTCAGAGCCTGCGCGATCCTCCCTCACTTCCATCAACGACTTAGGCGACCCTGCTCTCATGGGAGTCTCCTGCCTTGTCCCTCCGCATTCTCCTTCCTAAGCTTCTGTCTGTGTCTCTTCTGCATCTCCGTGTGATTTCTCTGGTTCATATTCATCCTGACCCCAATAAGAAGGCCTGCATGTAGTTTAGGAGGCCTAAGAAGCGAAAGTATCCTCCGACTTATCTTGTGCCCATCATCTCCCCACCGACCTCCACAGTCTGAACAGGTCAGCCCTGAGCCACCATGCCAGAAACTAAGTCTGAAAGCTAGACGCTGGCTGTCAGGAGACAGATGGTTGACAAAAGAGGACAGGTAGGAGGGCTAAAGCTCAAAGCCAGGTGGAGACCAAGACCAATTGATTCAGAAAAATACAGAGACATCAAAGAGAGAGAGTGAACAGCTACCCTGACCCTACAGATGCGCGAGATTAGTGTGTCCCACTTCCTCAAAAGGCTCTTGAACATCCTTCCAAATGGCAAAACCTGCTCCTTGTCCCCAAGACCGAGGGACCCCAATAAAGGGCCTTTCTTTTGAGGAATGTCAGTGAAGAGGAAGAAGGAGGCTACTTTAGACAATTCTGCTTGGCTTTCACCTTGGTGTTGCCTGCTAAGATTTTTCCTTGCGTGGGGCTGGCACAAAGGATATTTTCAAAATTCCCTGGAATGTGGGTGGCCTGGGAGACACTGACATTCTAAGATAGTGTTGTCTGAGTGGGTACTTCTACCCACAGCTTGGTCTCTGGACTAAAGGGAAAAACTGTTGAGTTACCAATTTCTACAGCAGCCTTAATTGAGTGTGTGTGTGTGTGTGGGGGGTCCTGAATAGAATAAATAAATGGGCAAACAAACTGTCCTGCAATAAGATTCACACACAGACATGACAGTGAGAAACAAGACAGACTCCTAGACTTAAGGTCAAAGGAAGCCATGAGATAAACAGAATGGGAAAGGAATAATAGCTACAACACGGTTAACTGCTGAGGGATCCTGGAGCCAAAGTGGTTTAACAGACAGTAAAATTATGGAACATAGACCAGCAAAGAAAAATGGCTTAATGAGTAAAAGCACTTGTTTCAAAGCCTATGGGCTTAAGATTGGAACCCAGAGGGGCTGGAGAGATGGCTCAACAGTTAAGGGTACTGACTGCTCTTTCAAAGGTCCTGAGTTCAATTCCCAGCAACCACATGATGGCTCACAACCATCTGTAATGAGATCCGATGCCCTCTTCTGGTGTGTCTGAGGACAGCTACAGTGTACTCATATAAATAAAATAAATCTTAAAAAAAAAATGATCGATACCCAGAAACCATGGTGGAAGGATAGAACCAAATCTCAAACATTATCTCCGACCTCCACACATACTGTAGCATTTACACACACAGAAACAACAATGACAATAAATAAAAGCTGTCTTGTTTTTGTTTTCGAGACAGGGTTTCTCTGTGTAGCCCTGGCTGTCCTGGAACTCACTCTTTAGACCAGGCTGGCCTTGAACTCAGAAATCCACCTGCCCCTGCCTCCCAAGTGCTGGAATTAAAGGTGTGCACCACCACCACCCGGCCTGAGAAACCCTGTCTTGAGAGAGAGTTAGAGACTGTTCTAAAGGTTTTAAAGAATTTTTAGGAGAAAGATACATAACATGTGGAGGTTTAAATGTTTCCTATCTTTTAGCATGGGACTTAGATATTCATTAAAATATGAACTTACTGAATAGGTTAGTATATATGGATTAAAACATAATTCTAAGAATTTAAGAAAGATCAAACCTTAATTCAGCACAATACATATTAAACAACTCAAGCACAATTTACTGTGGCTTATTATCCCACATTGAGAAATATGACTTTCAGGCTGAAGAGATGATTCAGCGGTTAAGAGCACTTACTGCTCTTCCAGAGGTCCTGAGTTCAATTCACAGCAACCACACAGTGGCTCACAACCATCTGTAATGAGATCTGATGCCCTCTTCTGGTGTGTCTGAAGACAGCTACAGTGTACTTATATATAATAAATAAATAAATCTTAAAAAAATATATGACTTCGGTGGGTTGGAGAGACAACGGCTCAGTGGGTAAAGGCATCTGCTGCCGAGCCTTACAACCCTGAGCTCAATCCCTGAGGTCCACATAGTGAAAGAAAAGAATCAGCTCTCACAGGATGAGCTCTACTGACACAATGTGCTACATCTCTCTCTCTCTCTCTCTCTCTCTCTCTCTCTCTCTCTCTCTCACACACACACACACACACACACTCTCTAAAACTATTTTTGTGTGCAGGAAGAGTTGAGACAGGATTCCTCTGTGTAGATCTGGCTGTCCGAGAACTCATTCTGTTATGTACACATAACATTTTTAAAAATCTAAATAAATTACAAAAAAAAAGTTTCCCAAAGCAATAACAATAGCTAGTGTTGAACCCAGAGATCCCCCTGTCTCTACTTTCAGAGTGCTGGGATTAAAGGTAGATGCCACCATGCCCAGCTGTGGTAAAACATTCTACAAGAAAGATAGCGACCACTATGGTTGGGGAATGTGGCTCTGTTGGTAGGGTGCATGCACAAAGCCCTGGATTCAATCCCCGATACCTGTAACCCGGGTGTTGGTGTCTACCTATACTGTATCCCAGCAGTCGTGAAGTAGAGGCAGGAAGATCAGAGGCTCAAGAGTATCTGTCATTATCCGAGTTAAAACAAGACCTACGGTTTACTAAGGATTAAAGAGCAAGGCCAGGGCTGCAGAGAGGCTAAGTGTTTGCTCTTTCAGAGGACCCAGGTTCAGGTCCTGGCATCCATAGGATGGTTCGTAACCATCCATAACACCAGTTGCAGGGGAGTCAACGGCTTCTTCTGATCTCTTTGGGTACCAGTCACACTTGCAGGCAAAACACTTTACATGGAGAGTGTAGTAACACACACCCTGAATCCCAACACTGGGAGGCAGAGGCAGGAGAATCTCTGTGAGTTTAAGGGCAGCCTGGTATACATGAGGCCCAGAAGCAAGGATTACATAGAGAGGTGATGAAGCCCATTTCAAAACAAGTGAATAAGGCCCAACAAATCAAAATAAAAACACATTTTAAAAAATCTAAACAAAGCCGGGCAGTGGTGGCGCATGCCTTTAATCCCAGCACTCGGGAGGCAGAGGCAGGCAGATTTCTGAGTTTGGGGCCAGCTTGGTCTACAAAGTGAGTTCCAGGACAGCCAGGGCTACACAGAGAAACCCTGTCTCGAAAAAGGAAAATCTAAATAATATTTCAAAATATTTTCAAAAGAAACACCCCAAAAGCTAATTATGACAAAACTATTTGGAATTTGGGTTCTGTAGGTGGGGGCCAGAGGAGGGGTTCAAGGCCAGCTTGTGCAGTCTTGGTGTTTCCAAGAGAAGATAATGGATACATTTTAATTACTCTTTTTTTTTTCAGTGCTGAAAAAAGAAACCCAAGACCTTGATGATATGCTAAGTAAACATTCTAACAGTGACTTTTATTTCTAGCCTGCTACAGATAGTTTATCTTGAGGGTCAGGGAATTTTGATGGGAGTATGCCTGAAGATAGGAGAAAATGTTCCTAAAAGAGGACAATGTTTAAATAAAAGCTTTTACGTGGTAAGCATGACGCCTGAATCGTGAACAGCAAAAGGTCCCATGAGGCTCGTGTGTGCAAAAGACACTGGTTCTGAGTAGGGGAAAGGAAAGGGGAACCTGGCTCCAGAAGGCCTGGAGCACCAAGCTGGTCTGGGTCAAACTATTTGGAAGCAGTGAACTCTGTTTTAAGTTCTTTAGTAAGGGAATGACTTGTCAAGGTGTCTTGTTCTTTCTTGATGTTAGGAAAGAAGACAGTGAGGCTGGTGAGATGGCTGTGATTAAGAGCACTGACTGCTCTTCCAGAGGTCCTGGGTTCAATTCCCAGCACCCACACGGTTATTCACAACCATCTGTAATGGGTACTAACTTTCAGACAGACATGCAGACAGAGCATTGCTATGAGTAAATAAATCTAAGAGAAAGAAAGAATGAGAGAGAGAGAGAGAGAGAGAGAGAGAGAGAGAGAGAGAGAGAGCATGCAACCAGGCAGTGAGGAAACACTGGGATGAGAGAGTTGGTTGGTGGCTAAGAGCACTGGTTGCTCTTGCAGAGGACTGGACTGGAATTCCATTTCCAGCAGCTCATAACATCTGTAATTCTAGTTCCAGAGGAGCTGCCTTCCTCTGACATCTGTGGGTACTGGGCATGCAAAGAGTTGCACATACATTGAAGATAAAACATTCATCCACATAAAATAAAATGCATACTTTTATTTTGAAACGGGGGTTTTGCCGGGCGATGGTGGTGCATGCCTTTAATCCCAGCACTTGGGAGGCAGAGGCAGGCAGATTTCTGAGTTAGAGGCCAGCCTGGTCTACAAAGTGAGTTCCAGGACAACCAGGGCTATACAGAGAAACTCTGTCTCAAAAAAAACAAAATAAAAAAAATAAATAAAAGGGCTGGTGAGATGGTGCAGTGGTTAAGAGCACCAACTGCTCTTCCGAAGGTCCCGAGTTCAAAAATCCCAGCAACCACATGGTGGCTCACAACCATCTGTAATGAGATCTGATGCCCTCTTCTGGAGTATCTGAGGACAGCTACAGTGTACTTACATATAATAAATAAATAAATCTTTAAAAAAAATAATAATAATAAATAAATAAATCTAAAAAAAAAAAGAAAGAAAAAAGAAAAGAAACGGGGGTTTTTCTGTGTAGCTTTGGCTGTCCTAGAATTCACTATGTGGACCAGGCTGGCTTCAATCTCAGAGAGATCTGCCTGTAGGGTCCATGTGAAGGTAAGAAGACAATGTCTACAAGTCGGTTCTCTCCCTCCACCATCCTGAGGCAAGGTCTCTCTTGTTTCTGCTGCTGTGCTGTGAGGCCCAGGCTGGCTTATAAGCTTACAAGGGTTCTCCTGTCTCCAACCCTCAGCTGCCTTGGGAGTGTGAACTCCAGGTTGAGTGGCTCTGCATCCTGCTTTTTACCGGAGCCTTGGGAAGCTTAGATTGTCAGGATCGTGTGGCTAGGCCATCTTCTCAGACACACATTTATTTTCACTTGAAATGGAGCCTCACATACCCCTCCCCTCTCCCACTGATGACCTTGGACACCCCCCCCCCCCAGCCCTTCTGCCTCCACCTACCGTGCCAGGCTAGTAGGGTTTAATTGTTAATACATTCATTGAATAAATTTGTACTTTTTCTTTCTACTTAGAAACATAATTCTACATCTTCAAATCTATCTTCTTTTATTTATTTATTTATTTATTTATTTATTTTGGTTTTTCGAGACAGGGTTTCTCTGTGTAGCCCTGGCTGTCCTGGAAATCACTTTGTAGACCAGGCTAGCCTCAAACTCAGAAATCCACCTGCCCCTGCCTCCCGAGTGCTGGAATTAAAGGTGTGCACCACCACGCCCGGCCATCTTCTTTTATTTAATTGAGACTCACCACGCCCGGCCATCTTCTTTTATTTAATTGAGACTGAGTCTCAAGTTGCTGCCCAAGGTGACGACAAATTTCTAGGCTGTTCAAACAATCTTCCTGCCTCGTTCACCAGGTCGGCCAGGACTCCAGGGGCCATCGTACAGCATCCATCCTTTGACAATTGTTTTAGTCACTGTAATTACGATGTTGCTGGTGGGGTACTGACAGAGGTCCTTGCTCTGTAGCCTTGAGTGGCCTGCTGCTCTCTATGTAGACGAGGCTAGCCTCAAGCCTCAGCAATCTTCCTGTCTCAGCCTTCTGAGTGCTGGGGTTATACGTGTGCAGTGCCAAGTCTAACACTGATAATCATTACTGTAAGAGAGACTCTGGCCCAGAACTTGTGATCTTCCTGTTACCACCTGTAAAGTACTGGATTATAGACTAATGCCACCATCTGAGCCATATATATATTGTATGTTTTGCCTGCATGCGTCCATGTGTAGTAGATGCATGCAATGTCTGTGGAGGTCAGAAGGGGGCGCTGGATCCCATGAAACTGAAGATATAGATGGGTGGGGTGTGGATGATGGGGACTGAACCAAACTTTTCGACAAAAGCAGCCAGTGAAAGACAGCCCATTCTTTCCTTTATTTTTAATACTTTCTTTTTATTTTTATTTGCTCATCTGTTTGGTTGTTGTTTTGTTAAGACAGGTCTCACTATATACCCCTGACTGTGCTAGAGTTCACTATGTAGACCAGGCTAGTCTTGAACTCAGAGAGATTTGCCTGCTTCTGTCCCCCAAGTGCTGAGATTAAAAGCATACACCACAATACCTGGCTTTTCATTTCTACACTGATATCTTTCCTTCTCTCTCTCTCTCTCTCTCTCTCTCTCTCTCTGTGTGTGTGTGTGTGTGTGTGTGTGTGTGTGTGTGTGTGCGCACACACACACCAGAAGATGGCATTAGATCCCATTACAGATGGTTGTGAGCCACCATGTGATTGCTGGGAATTGAACTCAGGACCTATGGAAGAGCAAGCAGCCAGTGCTCTTAATAGCTAAGCCATCTCTCCAGCCCTCTAGCCTGTCTTTTTTTTTTTTTTTTTTTTTAATGGTTTTTCAAGACAGGGTTTCTCTGTATAGCTGTGGCTGTCCTGGAACTCACTCTGTAGACCAGGCTGGCCTCGAACTCAGAAATCTGCCTGCCTCTGCCTCCCAAGTGCTGGGATTAAAGGCGTGTGCCACCATTGCCCGGCTCTGTCTTTTATCTTTGTTTTTGACTCTTTGAGACAGGTCTCTTTGTGGTCCAGCTTGGCCTTGATCACAGTCCTCCTGCCTTGCCATCTGCTGTGTAACTGTTTCCTCTGAGGATTGAAACATCCCATCTGGTATGAAGCTCCTTAAGCACACAACTCAAAGAAGCTTCAGGAACTCCCTGAAATTGACCAGATTCACTTGTCAGTCTTGCTGCCCTAGAGAGCAATGAAAGGATGGTTCTCAAACAAAAGGAAGCCTAGCTGCAAAGAGCTCTGAGCAGGCAGAGGTTTAGCCCAGCTAAGGCACCCAGAACAACAGTCTCCAACCTGCCGAGCCACCTGCAGTGTGCTCCAGGCTCTCAGCTTTTGTGAGCTGTTATCCATGCTGGAGTGGGCTTGGAGATGCTGTTGTCTTTGAGTCATTTCTGCTCCTGTAAGTAACTCCTCACCCATATTCCTGTAAATAACCCTAGTAAAACTCATTGGTCCACCAAGTTGGACTTTGGGGTGAATAGATGTGTATTCTGTGTCCCCAGGAAAAGTTTTGTCACACACCACCACCATTGCATGGCTTAGCTATGTTGGTATTTTAGCTTCCTCCAGTATGCACCTTAGGGTCTTCCTCATGCTGCCTCCTCCTCCACGCTGTCTTCACACTCTGTTTCCTCTGTCTGGAACTTTCTTCAACCTCCAGTCTGTACCTCTTTCCTGCCCCATGAATTCCTACTCATATTTTAGGGTTCAGATAAAAGTCTTAGATTTCTTGTTTCTGAGTAGCCCTGGTTGCCTGGAACTCTGTGTAGACCAGCTGGCCTCACACTTCAGTGATCCTCCTGCCTCTGCCTTCCCAGTGAATTCTGGGATTACAGGTGTGTGCTACTACACCAGGCTGAAGTTCCTATCCTTGGGCTATCTTCTGTGTTACAGTCTCCAGTGCTGCACACCTCCCTGCTTGTGTGTGTGCCAGCAAGTATGGAGGCCAGAGCAAGGCTAGGTGTCCTCCTGTGGTGCTTTCTTCCTTACTTTTTGAGACTGGGTCTTCTACTGAAGCTGGGATTCAACTTTTTTGCTAGACTTGCTGGCCAATGAGCCCCTGAGATTCTCTGAATACACAACACACATTCCACCAAGACAGGTGACTTCTGGTGGGAGCTGGGGATCCAAATTCATTCAAATCTCCACGTCTGAGCACCAGGCACTTTACCCACCAAGCTGTCTCCCCAGACCCACACCTCCCCTATTGTAGCATGTGATATCATCATCACCACCAGTTCTTTTTTTGTTTGTTTCTTTAGGACAAGTTTTCCCTGTAGTCCTGGCTGTCCTGAAACTCATTCTGTAAACTAGGCTGGCCTCAAACTCAGAAACCCATCAGCCTCTACCTCCTGAGTGCTGGCTGTGTGTGGCTTTATTAACTAGTAAACTATGAACCCATAGACCGCCATGCTTTATCCTGCTCAGTGAATGCTTCCTGAAAGACTAAGTTCAATATGCAAAGGATATAAGTGCTGTTGGTAAAGTCAGCTTAGTAAACTGCTTGCCAGGTAAACTGAGTTCAATCCCCAGAACCAATATTTAAAACAAACAAACAAAAAACCTAGGGAATGGATGGTGGTGGCACACACCTTTAGTCCCTGCAGTCAGGAAGCAGAGGCAGGCAGCTTTCTATGAATTTGAGGCTAGCCTGGTCTATAGAGTAAGTTCCAGGACAGCCAGGACTAAACAGAGAAACCCTGTTTTGAAAAACAAAACAAAATGGCCATCTAGAATACACTTAGATGCCACAGCACTGGCGAAGCAAAGAGAGTAGATACCTGGGGCTCACTGGCTAGACAGACTTGCTCGCATGGTTAGCTCCAGGACAATGGGCGATCCTGTCTTAAATAAATACAAATACAGGTAATCTAGGCATGCATGCAGACAAAACACCATACACAAAAAATACATAAAACTAATTTTTAAAAAAGCGAAACAATTAACAATGAGCGTTAATGTAGGAAGACTAGGAAGACAAAAATGTAGACAATTGAAAACTAATGTTTTAGCTGGGTAATGGTGGCTTGTGCCTTTAATCCCAGCACTCAGGAGGCAAGGGTAGGCAGACGTCTGAGTGTGAGTCCAGACTTGTCTACAGAGGGAGTCAGGAGCAGAAAGAAACCCTATCGAAGAGGAGAGGAAAAGAGAGGAGAGGAGAAGAGAGGGGAGAGGAGAGGGGAGGGGAGGGGAGTGGAGGGGGAGGGGAGGGGAGGGGAGTGGAGGGGGAGGGGAGGGGAGGGGAGGGGAGAGGAGAGGAGAGGAGAGGAGAGGAGAGGAGAGGAGAGGAGAGGAGAGGAGAGGAGAGGAGAGGAGAGGAGAGGAGAGGAGAGGAGAGGAGAGGAGAGGAGAGAAACGTTTTGACCATGTACAAGAGGAGCAAATGGTATTAATTACAGATATTCTAGGCTTTGGGGTCCTTCCTGCGTTCCTGGGTGATTTTATGCTACCTCCAGTAAATTAAAGAAAAATGGTGACACAAGCCTGTGCTGCCAGCATTTTGGCAGTAGAGAAAGGAAGCTTAGCTGCTGTCTTAGCTACTTAGTGTGTTCCAGATAGCTTGGACTACATGGCACCCTGCTTCAAAGAAAAAAAAAAGTTGAAGCCTTGTGGTTCAGTTTATGTCTGTAATGCCAGCATCCCAGCTTTCACAGTGGCTCATGCCTGCAATGCCAGCACTCAGGAGACTGAGGCAGGAGAATTGCTGAGAGAGATCAACCAGGGCTATGTATGTAGTGAAACTCTCTCAAAAACTAAATTCACACATGAGCATGCATACAAAGATGTTTTTAAAAGCTGAATGAGCTGGGTGGTGATGGCACATGCTTTTAATCCCAGCACTTGGGAGGCAGAAGCAGGTGGATTTCTGAGTTCGAGGCCAGCCTGGTCTACATAGTGAGTTCCAGGACAGCCAGGGCTACACAGAGAAACCCTGTCTCGATAAAAAAGAAAGAAAGAAAGAAAGAAAGAAAGAAAGAAAGAAAGAAAGAAAGAAAGAAAGAAAGAAAGAAAGAAAGAAAGAAAGAAAGGCTGGTGAGATGGCTCAGTGGGTAAGAGCACCCGACTGCTCTTCCGAAGGTCCAGAGTTCAAATCCCAGCAACCACATGGTGGCTCACAACCATCTGTAACGAGATCTGACGCCCTCTTCTGGTGTGTCTGAAGACAGCTACAGTGTACTTACATGTAATAAATAAATTAATCTAAAAAAAAAAAAGAAAGAAAGAGAGAAAGAAAAGCTGAATAATTGTTTGGTGTGATAGCTCATACCTTTAATCCCTGAATTCCAGAGGTAGAGGAGTTTACAACTATCCTGGTCTGCTAGGAGAGTTCAAGGCCAACCAGGGCTATATAGTGAGATCCAGTCTCAAAAACAAAACAATGTTAAATTACAATATTCTTTTGGTATTATTATTATTATTATTAGTTTTGTCAAGACAGGGTTTCTCAGTAGCCCTGGCCTTGCAGACCAGACTCACCTCAAACTCACAGAGATCCATTTGCCTCTGTCTTCCAAGGCCTGGGATTAAAGGCATGTGCCACCACTGCCCAGCTCACTTGTTTTTAAAATTTTAAAGTAAAGGAGTTTATTAAATGTGCTGCAAGAGGACAGCAGGTGGAACAATAAGTAGAACCCATCATTTGGTTTTTGTTCGTTTGTATGTTGCTCAGGCTAGCCTTAAACTCACGGCTAAAGACTGAACTCAGAGCTCACCATGTCCTGAATATGGCGTCCATCACTGGCTTGTCTGTAGCCTAGCTGAGGTCATTCTCTCATCAGTCATGAGGGAACTCGGCTTGACAGAGCTGGAGCCAGCGCCCAGCTTTTAATCTACCCCACCCCACTATGTCCCTTTTAATCTTTGATGCATTTACTTATCCTCTGCCTATTGCTTGCCAGACATTATAACCCAGTGCTAGGGATAAAGAAGACAGGAGATGGCTTCCTGCTGGGAGTGGTGGTGCACAAATGTATGGTTAGCATGCTGAATGCTGGGGGAGGGTTGCTCTGAATAGAAGATCAGTGTGGCTACATAGAGACAAATGGTATGATGAGTTCCAGGCCAGCAGGACTAAAGAGTGAGGCTGTTTTGTTGTTGTTGTTGTATTTTTTAACCAAACTTCCTGTTTTTATTCATTTATTACATTTCTTTAAAAAAAAGTTTATTAGCCTTTTGGATTAAATTTATTTGCCGGAAACAACTCGTCATATTTCTGTTGGAACCAGCACACAGCCTCTTTGCTGGTTCTGTGTTTGGTTCCAGTGAAACTTGTCCTGCACTCTGGCCTGTGTTGCTGAAACCTGGCATATGCAGCACCACACAGGAGCCCTGGCCCTGGCTCCCAATGCTTGGACTGTTTTGATGTCTAGTGTGTTCATGGCCTCCAAGCCTGAAGTTTCCAGCCCCTGATAATTTTGTCGTTTCCTAACTCGGCTCCTTCAGAGCTTTCTCCAGGATTTCATCTGCCCTAGACCCTCCGTGCAGTCAACAAGGTCTTTTCATTTATCCTGATGCCAAAGGCCTTGCTGGTGGCTTTAGCTTTGGTGTCTGGCTGTGGCTGCACAGGCCAGCCTGTCTCTGTCTTCCCACACTGACTTTGAGGCTGTGCTTGTGGATTTGAAGTCCCTGGACAGGTTCTCCTTTTCAACCTGGTCCTGTACCATGATGGAGAACAGGAAGGGCAAATTTCCTGTTTTCATTTAGTTAGGTGTTTTGAGACAGTCTCATTATGTAGCCTTGGCTGGCCTGGAACGTACTATATAGACCAGGCTGTCTTTGAACTCGTAGAGATCCACTTGCCTCTGCCTTCTGAGTGCTGGGAGCAAAGGTGTGTAGTGGTGAATACATACCAAAAGTAAAATGGAAATACCCAACAAATCATGATCTATGTGGGGCTCAAGCTTAGCAGAAAGACCTCAGTGGGACACTTGGATTCTTGGTGAGTACCACGCAGTCATTGTAACTGGGGTGGGGATTATCTCAGTTGAAAAGAATGCATAGCAAAAGGGGGTGCCTGAAGATGTAACCTTAGAGACCACCCACACTTAGTAGAGGTTGGGGAAGCCATTCACAGATTTGAGAAATATTTATTAAGCCACTTGTCTCTGTCATGAGAAAAAGAACCCTTGGAGGTTACAGAGGAGAATACTTCCAGGAAGGAAAGAGAGGTCAGAGGGGTCAAATGCCATGAAGGGGACAAAGGGATAAAGGCTTAAGAGCTAATGTGACCAGGGGGTCACTGGCAGTCCTGATGACAACAATCTCTAGGGACTGGTGGATGCAAAAAAGAAATATGACTCGGGGGTTGGAGAGATGGCTCAGCGGTTGGTAAGAGCACTGACAGCTCTTCCACAGGTCCTGAGTTCAATTCCCAGCAAACACGTGGTGGCTCACAACCATCTGTAATGGGATCCAATGCCCTCTTCTGGTGTGTATGAAGACAGCTACAGTGTACTTATATCTTTAATCATACACCAGGCACACTAATAAATAATTAAGAGACAAAAAAAGACAAGAGTCAGGGCTGCAGAGGTGAATAGAGTTGGCAGCTTGATCATGAAGTTAAGAACTTTTTAGGTCAGGATGTAAGGAGAACAAATTAATTAATTAATTAATTAATTAATTAATTAATTAACAGGGGGAGGGGAAGAACTTTAAACTGACTGAGTGGTGGTGGCAGGTGCCTTTAATCCCAGCACTCAGCACCTCAGCACGGAAGAGGCAGAGGCAGGTGGATCTCTGTGAGTTCCAGGCCAGCCTGATCTACAGAGAGAGTTCCAAGACAGCAAGGACTACACAGAGACCTTATCTTGAAAACAAAACAAAACACAAACCACCTTCTCCAAGAAATGTTTACTGTATTTTCATTCCCCCACCCCTTTCTTTTTCCATCTGGCAACACTGGGAATAAACATCCCTAAGGCCTGGAAAGCACCAGACAACTTGAGCTCCACCACTCAGTTACATTCCTGAGCTTCGTTTCCCAGCTGGAAGTATCACTAAAATGCCATACAAACTCTAATTCATATTGCACTTCAGGTAGGCCTTGAACTTGTCACCCTCTGGTCTGCCTTCCCTTCCTGAGAAGCTGGGATTACTAGCCTGTGTAGTTTTCGACCTTAGGAGCACTGGGCAGGAGAATGTGAGAGATGCCTGCCTGGATTACAGTGAGAGCTGTAGTCAAAACACCAGGGAGATGGCTCACTTGGTGAAGCACTTGCTGCTTAAGCATGAAGACTTGAGTTTGGATGCCCATCACCACAGGCAAGCCAGGTATGGTGGCAGCAACTTGGTGCTAGGGATGCAGACCCAGGAGAGTTCTGGGATTGGCTGACCAGACAGTCTGGATACTCCGTGAGCTCTGTGTTCAGTGAGGCATCCTATTTCAAAAACTAAGGTGGAGGGGCTGGAGATGGATCAGCTGTTAAGAGCACTTCCTCCAAGCTGGGTGGTGGTGGCACACAATATAATCCCAGCACTTCGGAGGTAGAGGCAGGAAGATATTTGTGAGTTCAAGATCAGCCTGGTCTTCAGAGTGAGTTCTAGGATAGCCAGGGCTACACAGAGGAACCCTGTCTAGACAACCAAAACCAACCAATCCCTGAGATGACTTGCTCCAGTCAGCCCCCCTTGCCCAAACATTTATTTAATTTAGTACACTGTAGCTGTCTTTAGACAGCACCAAAAGAAAGTGACAGATCTCATTACAGATGGTTGTGAGTCACCATGTGGTTGCTGGGATTTGAATTCGGGACCTTCAGAAGAGGAGTAAGTGCTCTTAAGCACTAAGCCATCTCTCTAGACTCCCCCTCCTTCCTCTTTGCACACTTTCACCCTCTTAACACTAGATAGAAGAGAATAAAGGATGGAGAGGAAAGGGGGCAGTCTAAGGACTAGTCCTTAGACTAGTCCTGCCAAGAGGTGTCAAGTGCCTTGGGGCAAATTTGACCTTTGCTTCAGGATATCTAAATTCTAGTTGTTTCTTCTTTGCACAAGACTACTTAACACATCTTGACTTACAGCAAACAGCCAACAACTCAGCACCCCTTTCAGGGCCCTAGCATTTATATACCTGCTAAAAAGTCCCCAGAATTCCAAAAAAGCACATCCTTGCTAGAGTACAAGGCAAATCACAGTCAGCTGCTGCAGTCTGAAGCAGCTCCATATCCCATACTTAGGATTAAACAAAACTTATATTTGTTTTTTAAAGAAACCAAAATTCCAAAAAGGTCACTACAACTGTGTGTGTGTGCATACGTGTGAGTGGATGTCTTCCTCCACCTTATATCTTTTAAAATTATCGTTGTTACTATTATTATTATTATTATTATTATTATTATTATTATACTTATTCACCTTACATCCTGCTCACTGCCCGTCTCCTGGTCAACCCCTCCCATAGTCCCTCCCTCCACTTTTATGTTTTTCTGAGATCTCTCCTTGAATCTGGAGCGAATCTATTTTTTCTAGACTGGCTGGCCAGCAAATGTGACCCTCTGGTCTTTACCTCCTGCACTGGTCTTACGGTGTGTCCTGCCTTGCCTGCCTGGTGTTTTAGCTAGGTGTGATGGGTCCCATAGATGGTAGACATCTTATAGGGTAAGTGCTGAGTTCTCTCTTTTTTTTGGGGGGAGGTGGAAACTGCTTTCTCTTTATTTAGACCTTAGGAGGAAAAAATGAACTTTGGTCACATAGTACCTTTTAAAAAATCCAGTTTTACATATTTCTAAATACACAGGACTAAATGAGCAGAGAAATAATTTCTTCTGTAAAAACTGGCCAAATTTTATCAAAAACTTTACCATACAGTAAAATCAACTTATATAAAGACATTTTGGGTTTGCAACCTTTGAATGATGTGACAGGGCACGTCCACACATAAGTGTCCTGTGCTTGCTCTGGTCCACGAGCAAAGACTAAACAAGCATGGACTGTCAGTGATGGTCTGCAGCAGGGCTGGTGGCAGCCAACTCCATGATGGACAGGTCTACTTTAACAAAGTATAACCAAGGAAACACGTCACAGTATCAGATGAATTATGTAAGAGCAAAGTAGGAACAAACCAAAAGATGAAGATGAAGGAGCTGCCACAAACAAACAAGTGTCCCCCATAATGCACCTACAGAGGCAAACGGCGGGGAGAGGGCAGATGATGCTAATATGAAGGGAAGCTGAGTACAGCATTTATTTCTCATTTTATACAACTCGGACTCTTTACAAAAATGGTTATAGTCATGCCTGGAGAAATGTAACCCACGGCATTTGAAAGCAAACACTCTTTGTAGTTATTTAAAAGGGCCTTTTTAAAAAAATTATAATACAGAGGTCTGTGCTCTATAAGCAGTCCTCCACTGTGCATTATAACAATAAGGTTTACTTTTAATACAAAGACTAGGTGTTTGGTAGTTAGGAGCCACTGGACTTGACAAACATCATCTTATAATTGCTCTTCGCATCTTTTTTGCTCTTCGGGTCTTCTGTGTCGTCAGGATGCTCAGCAGCATGAAGCTCTTCTGCAGACTCCTCCTTCTCAGACTCAGAGTCACTGTCCGAGTCATCTGGACTCTCAGCATCAGGGGAGTCGTCTTCATCGTCATCTCTAGCCACATCATCTTCTCCATAATGATCTTCTACCTCACTGAAGCCGAGTCCGCAGTGCCGCCGATACCGTCAGTTTGCTGTCGATGCTCTGCTGGTACTGAGACTCCAGCTCTTCATTAATTTTCTTGTCTTCTTCCCCTGTTCAGAAGTGAGATGTTGATTTGTGATCTCCTATAACAAGACGACCAGTGTGTTCTTTCTTTCCTGCACCCATAAGTCTCAAGAACTTTTGTTTTCTTTCTTCATTGCCTAAGTCTGCTGCCTCCCAATTGCTAGATCCAAGATCATCGTCAGGGGAGGCTAAACGTATCACCCCATGTGGGTGAGACTCCCGGGCAGCACTCATCGTAGCTGGGATCCCGACGGGGATATGCCAAACACACTCGCAGTTCTCCTCAAACGTGACACCAGCAGCCCTCACCCAGCCACCGGACCAAGCAGTGCCACTCCAGAACGCAGAGCCCCCTCCGAGTTCTCATTTCCATGGACTTTTAAGAAAAAAAGTTTAGCAGGAAGATGATGGCACACACCTTTAATCCTAGCACTCAGGAGGCAGAGGCTAGCTTGGTCTACAGAGCGAGTTCCAGGAGATAGGTTCTCTCAATGGCTCATTACTTACTAAGTACTAAAACTGACCTTGAATTCACAGAGACCTGCCTTCCTCTACCTCCCCAATGCTGGGTCTAAAAGTGTGCACCCCCACATACAGGTGCGGTGCTTTATTTTATTTTGGTTGATGGCTAATATGGGAGGGACCAGATCACTGTGGGCACGTGGGCTGGTGGTCCTGGGTGCCATATGAAAAGAAGCTGAGAAAGTAATGTGATAAACATTGTCTTCTATGACCTTTGCACCAATTCCTGCCCTGACTTCCTTCAATGATGGATTATAATACGGAAGTGTAAGCAAAATAAACCCTTTCCTCCCCAAGAATGGTGGTTCATCATGGCAATAGAAACTCTGAGACAGGCCAGTGAAACTATGCCTCAAAGAAAGTGAACCAGACCAGGTTCCTGAAGATGACATCAGAAATTGTTCTCTGAAGCCCGGCGTGGTGGCACACACCTTTAATCCCAGCCCTTGGGAGGCAGAGGCAGGCAGATTTCTGAGTTTGAGGCCAGCCTAGTCTACAGAGTGAGTTCCAGGACAGTAGGACAGTCAGGGCTATACAGAGAAACCCTGTCTCAAAAAACCGAAAGAAAGAAAGAAAGAAAGAGAGAGAGAAATAAATAAATAAATAAATTGTTCTCTGGTCTACACACATGCACACACTAAATATGTTTTTAAAGACTTTTATTGTTTGTATGTATGTGTATTCTACATGTGTGTAGGTATCCAAGGAGACCAGAAGGTATTAGATCCACTGGAACTAACTAGTGGTTATGAACCACCAGATATAGGTGCTGGGAATAAAAGTCAGAACATCTGGAAGATCAGTGAGTCACTGAGCCATGGAGTCGCTGACTCCAGTCTCTGGAAGCCCCCAAATCAGTTTTTAAATCCCTGAATCCTAAGGCCTTTTTTTGGGTTCTCAATCTGTGCTGAAGAAAGCTATATAATTCACTCCTTTAAAGATTTGTGTGTCTGTGTGTGCCCAAGTGTATGTTCATGTACTGATTTATTCAGGTGACTCTGGAGGCCAGAAGAGAACACTGGAATTCCTGGAGCTGGAGTTGTGGGTGGTTTTTCCAAGACAAGAATTTTACTATGCAGCCCTGGCTGGCCTGGAGCTCACTCTGTAGACCAGGCTGGCCTTGAACTCAAAGATTGGATTGTCTCTGCCTCCAGAATGCTGGGATTAAAGGTGTAGTTTTGCCTCATTGGAGTCTACCCTCATTTATCAGGCCCTTTAAAGCTATTAAGCTCTGTACTCCAGCGTTTTGGCTCGATGCTGACACCTGCTGGTCACGCATGGCTCAGCAGCCCTAACCTTGGCACCTACCTCCTGCCTGCTCTGGCTGGGGCAGTCTGTGCCAATCTTACCTTCTAGGGCCTGAAGATGCTTGTATAATGCTGTTCTACTACACCACTCGATGATCTTTCAGTACTTCCCTCACTGTCTCTCACATTAAAATCTGGACTCTGCACGGTTTTCAGTACCACAAAAATATTAGGCAGCAAGAAAGAAGCAGACCTTTTATTAGGTGGAGGTGTGTAAATCCGTCCTTGCCACTTCAGAGTTGGTGCTTCCTACAGAATTCCATTCCTTTTGACCTTTGTCTTATTTCTAGGTGGCTCTTGGGACACTGGACTTCTTGGTGACAGTGATGATGAACCGGAGGTGGAGAGTAGATAGGCGGGGCCTGGGGTGGGGCTAGACCAAAGGGCCTCTTAGGAGCTTCTCCATTCTGTGAGCTCTCAGAAACATCCAAGGCCAGACTGGCACCCAGCACACGGCAGGTGAGAGTCTGGCAATGACAGAGGGTGGGTTTCGGGGTGACACTGACAGGATATCCTGACCCTTTCACCTTCACCTTTCTTTCTGTCTTGTGAAACTCTCGCTTGTAGAATTCTTGGGTCTCCCCCTCTCTCCCCAGAACCATTTTAGTGTATTTAGTGGATGGGGCAAGGCTGTCTGAGAGTGAGACCTGGCTTGGGATGGTGGCTGAGTCTAGAGCTGAGGGACAGAGATGCACATGGGGTAACGACTAGAGATTTAGAGATCTACAGTATCTTCGGACATGGAAGTACAGTGACGCAAAGTGAAAGAAACCTTTGCTAGGCTAGAGATTCATGAGGGTCACGTAGAGGCTGGGACAAAAAGAGCGAGTGACATAGCTACCCTGGGAGGACTGGGGACCTAGTTGGAGATGGCAAAGGGAGCAATAGAGAGCTGGGTAAGAGGAGGGCAGGTAGGGAAGGAAAGCGGGCCCCTATAGAAAAATCATCTCCAGTGTGAAAGATCCACAGGGCAAGGCAGAAACAAATCAAGATGGCAGGTTCCCATTGGAGTGATTCGGCTGCCGGAGAGAGCCCCCTGGCTGTCCTCCCTCTGAGAGGACTCCTATTTTCATTTGAGGGAGAGGGTGAGGTTGCTCCTTCATTGCGGTCACAGCCACATCCTGCAGAGCCGGGGAGGGGGAAGTAAGAAGCAAAACAACCAGAAGAAGCACAGTCAAGGCCCATGGTGAGAAGACCCTGTCCGTAGGCACAGGATATACCACCAAGAAGGCCTCGCTCTGCTCAGCCTAGCCAGCCTGAGACCACTACCTGCTGCCGCAGCCACCCTTCAAAAGAGCGCCCTCCTTGTTGGAGGGCGAATGTGGAGGGGTTATTTGACTTGTAGCCTATTTTTTCTCATAATTTGTGTCTGTTATTTATTATGTATATGTGTGAGTAGAGGCCAGAGGTGTTGGGTCTCCCTGGAGCTAAAGTTATAGGTGACTGTGAGCATCTGTTGTCTGAGAGTGTTGTCCCACTCCTTGAAGCCTGTTTTCATACTTACTAGGCCAAGTTGCTTAAGATCTCTTAGCTTTGCCCAGAGGTGGTGGCACATGCCTTTAATCCCATCACTTAGGAGGCAGAGGCAGGCAGATCTCAGTTCAAGGCCACCCTGGTCTACAGAGCGAGTTCTAGGACAGCCAGGGTTATACAGAGAAACTTTTGTCTTGAAAAAACAAAAACAACAAAAAAGAGTCCTTCAGTCTGAGATTTCTCTCTGTAAAACAGGGCTTGTCACCCATATGAAGTTGGTAAACCAAGACAGTTAATATCAAACACTTGGCACACAGTAGGTTCTTTAAAAAAAAAAAAGCCAAGTGTTCTATTTAAGATTCTGGAGACCCTATATCTCTCACTTCTTTTAAGACTTTATGGTACCCCCACTGACATGAGCTTTGGATCTCAAGCCTGGAAACAGAGGGGCGCTGTGCAAATTCCCTGTCGGTCGGCCGCCGCATAGCCCACTGCCCTGACTCCAGCCATGCCCACACTCCTCCAGCCAGGCTCTCCCTGCTCCTCGCGGCTGTTTTGGAGACACAAATGTCTTGTTTACAGCACGGAAGGGAAAAAGCAGAAGCAAAGCCTACAGGATGGAGGGGCCCAGGGGAGTGGGAAGACAAAGCAGGCAGAGCGGTGAAGATGAGGAAAAGCCATTTCTCTCCTTTTCTCTCATTTAGCCGGTTGCCTCTTCCAGTGACTGATCACACACCGACCGCAAGCACCATGGAGTCCTTCAGCTCAAAGAGTCTGGCACTACAAGCGGAGAAGAAGCTGCTGAGTAAAATGGCTGGTCGGTCCGTGGCGCATCTCTTTATCGACGAGACCAGCAGCGAGGTGCTAGACGAGCTTTACCGCGTGTCCAAAGAATACACGCACAGCCGGCCCAAGGCACAGCGGGTGATCAAAGACCTCATCAAGGTAGCGGTTAAAGTGGCTGTGCTGCACCGCAGTGGCTGCTTTGGCCCTGGGGAGCTGGCTCTGGCTACACGATTTCGTCAGAAGCTACGGCAGGGCGCCATGACCGCACTTAGCTTCGGTGAGGTGGACTTCACCTTTGAGGCTGCCGTGCTAGCAGGTCTGCTCGTCGAGTGCCGGGACATTCTGCTGGAGCTGGTGGAGCACCACCTCACACCCAAGTCACATGACCGCATCAGGCACGTGTTTGATCACTACTCTGACCCCGACCTGCTGGCTGCCCTCTATGGGCCTGACTTCACTCAGCACCTTGGCAAGATCTGTGATGGGCTCCGGAAGCTGCTGGACGAGGGCAAGCTCTGAAGCTCCGGAGCTCAGCACACTGGACTTTGGCAAAATGACTGACTGGGAAATGACACATCGGGCTCTCTAACCCTGCACCAATGCTTCTCGATCCCCTGGCTTCACTCTCTCCCAAGAGTGCTATAGACACTGAGGCCACCCCCACCCCCAAACTACTGCTGGGGCAAAGCAAGGCTGAACTGAGTGAGGCGGCTCTCGCTCCCATCCAGTTCCAGTAAAGGAAACAGCTGACTGAAGAAGAAGTGAAACTCAGGTCCGCTTCTCCCGGGAGGGCTGCCCAGAACCAGGGGATCCTCCTCCTCCACAAACCCGAGGAAGGGGACACTAAAGGCCACACGCAGGAAGGTGGTCATTAGAGACCTCCTGGATCTAGAGTTGGAGGCAGCACTAGGACACATACAGACGCTGTGTTCCAGAGCTTCTAGAAGGAGCTGGGGGAAGGGAGGCACAGGGGAAATAAAACCACTAAAGCATGCACAGGGCTCACGGTTTAATCTCTCGAGCTCCATACTCAGGCTAAACATAGAGGAGAGGTCTAGAAACAACACTTATTCCCACTCCTGAACCGGAGACAGACTCCCAGGACTACTGTGCCGCCATGCCTATTTCATCACTTAAGGAACAAAAGACAAATTGTACTGCAGATCAGATACAGATTACAGATACATATGAAGTGGGGGCAAGGCAAAGGTAGGCTAGGGTGCGTAACAAAGACACTTCTGTAACTGTTCTCCTTGAACCCCAAAGCATCTTCCATTCCTTAGCCCCACCACGCGCTGGGGAGAGGAGAGGAGCTGGAAGAAGGATGCTTAGTCAGTATCCACCACGCTGCCTTCTCTCAGAGCCAAGGCGTGGGAAAGGTTGTAGGGAGTTCTTAGTTACAACTGAGTCCCACCCTTTACCTTGGGAGTGGGGAAAACTCAGCGCAGTCTGCCATTCTATGGTGAGCATCACCAACTCCCAGGCCTCAGCAACAAGCTTCGCTAGGAAAGTGGGACAGGCGAGCAGCCAGCCGCCTCCACTTACAGTTCTGGGTTTCCCTATCTTCAGTGATATGGAAATTCCCCCCTCTTTTCCCAGTTAAGAGGAGAAAGGAGTTAGATATAGCAAATAAATATTACTTCAATATAGCACCAAATAAATTAGGTAAGATCATTGGAGATGGGGAGGGGTCTCTGCTTCCCTGCTCTAAGGCCAGGGAATGCTCAACGGGACAGCGAGGGCATAGAAGAGCCTTTGAATCTAAAGGCTAACTCTAGATTCAGCCCAAGAACTGGGAAGAGGTCTGCTCCCACTCGCTACGCTTGCCACTAAGTGTCCCCAGCTGAAGAAATCTTGGCAAAGATGGCTGGAGAGGAGTGAGGCAGGCTGGGAAGCTCTGTTCTTCAGCCTCACCTCAGACTCCTCTCCCCCTCGGGCTGGTCCTTCAACATCCTGCCTTGCTCATCAGTTCTGGGGACATCAGAGTTTGAAGATTTCATCTTCCTGGTCCCGCAGTGTCTGGGTCCGAGACGTCCGGGTGAGTGGCACAGGGCCTAGGACTGCTCGCTGCTGCATCCGAGGGGAGCTAGGGTAGAGACCCGTGTCCTCCTCAGGTACCCTGCCGATGAGGGAAGGGAGAAAGAGCAACAAATCAAGGCAAGGACCTGAGAATGGAGCGGTGAGTGGGGAGGTGGGGGAGGGGAGGCTGCCTCCCTTTGTTTCACAAGTTGGATGGAGTCTTGCGACCCTCTGAAGAACTTGCTCCTAAGGCTTCATCCCAGCACACTGGCGTAAGACCCCACAGACCCTGCCTCCCACGCGCTACCACTGGCGTAAGACCCCACAGACCCTGCTTCCCACCCACTACCCCATTCCAGATGCCACTGGCTCTTTCATGATTTGGGGACCACATGGGGAGAAAGGCATCCACTTGCCTGTCCTCGGGTACTTTGGTTACTTCTTAGTTTGTGACCAGCTAAAAGAAGAGGGTCTCTGCAGGGAGCTAGAAGGAGCGGCCAGAGACTCACCCACTCTCCCCTTTCCTCAGCTTCTGGGCAGCAGCCTTCTTTGACAGGCTGATCTGTGAGTCAAGCTTCTTAAGGAAATCAGAGGCAGAAAGGTCATGGCTGGGGGTGGAGGTTTCCTGGTGAGGCGGGAGGCCTGTGCCATTGGGCCGACCCGACCCTGACCCTCGATTCTTCCTCCTCCCCGAAGATGATCCGATCTCATCCTTACTCGGGCGCACCTCTTCCTCTCCATCATTTTCCTCCTCAGAATCCAAACCATTAAACAAGTCTCTGGGCTCTGATAGGATGGGGATGTAGAGCGTTTTCTTCAGGAAGATGGAGTCGTTAGTATAAAGGCGGTTTGTACGCTTAATCTGTTCCATCTTCAAACAAAAGCAACGAAATTAATGTCTGACAGTAAAATCCACCAACCTCATAAAACATAGCAAGCTCTTTTTCTTCCTTTTCACTAAGTAGAGCAGATGTTCTCAAACATTTCTGGCTTAGTATTCCAAACTTATTGGTGTGTGTGGTTGAAAACAGTGTACTTGGGGGTAGAGCCTGGAGGCTGCTATAGGGTTTACTATGTGTGTGTGGCAAGCACTTTTATTAACTGAGTTACCAAATGAGCCATCTTCCTAGGCCACCAATTCAAAGTTTTTAAGTAATCGTACAACATTATTTGACACCATAAAAAACTAGCTAAAATATAAAGAGCTGATATTAATCTTGTTTTATAATTTTCATACTTTTTAGTCTTAGGATACCTTCACATTTTTAAAAATTATTGAGGTGAGGCTGGAGAGATGGCTCAGACATTAAGAGCACTGACTGTTCTTTCAGAGATCCTGAGTTCAATTCCCAGCAACCACATGGTGGCTCACAACCATCTGTAATGAGATCCAATGTCCCCTTCTGGTGTGTCTGAAGACAACTGCAGTCTGTAACTTCAGATCCAGGTGATCTTCTGACCTCTATAGGCACCAGGCACCCCATAGCAAATGGCCATACATGCATGTGTAGCCCTATATGTCCTTGAACTCACTCTATAGACCAGGTTCACCTCAAATTCAGAGATCCACCTGCCTATTCCCCCACCAACCCACCCTGTGCTAGGATTAAAGGCATGTGCTACCACTCCAAGCTAATAGTGCAATTCTCTAATCCCAGCACTTGGAAAGCAGAGGCAGGCAGGTCTATGAGTGTGAAGCCAACTAAACTACATATTGAGACCTTGACTAATAATAAAATAAGTAAATAAGTCTTGGTGTCTAGAGTTGTAGCTCCATGGTAAAGAGCTTGCCTAGTGTGTGCAGTCCTAGACTGGACCCCTGGCAGACCTCAGATATTAAGTAAATAAACACCTCACATGTGTTCTCTCATACTTGCGCCCACCACGGCCACACGTGACTGTTCTTCCTCTTTCATGCCCACATCTTTCTCTTGATATCTAGAAAAAGCTATTAACCCTCTTGCTGGCATAGCAACTTCCTATGGCTCTTCATTGAATGAGGATTCAAAAAGGATTCAAGGACTGTGTATATTTAGCCCCCACAGGAAGTGTCTAGCCTTGTCTCTCTTCTGCATTCTACCACTGAATTACACTTTCAACTCCAGTACCCTGGTTTTGTTATATGTGGAGCTGGCCTAGAACTCTGCATCCCTTTGACTTAGGCTCCTGAGGGCTAACATCAGAAGTTTGGCATGGACCACCAAGTCTGGCTTTCAGACTTTTTTTTAGACCTGGCTGTCCTGAAACTCACTCTATAGACCAGGCTGGCCTCCAACTCAGAAATCCGTCTGCCTCTGCTTCCCAAGTGCTCGGATTAAAGGGGTACACTGCCATGCCTGGCAGCTTTCAATCATCTTTTAAACTCCCACATGACTGAGACTATGCCAGGGTTTAGAGGCACAATGTTGAAAGGAACTGATTTCAGCTCTTAAAAAGCTTGTGGGCTGCTGGAAGACAAGGATACAAACAACTGGGTTGAACAGATTTGTAGGTGGGAACAGAGGGGAAAGTTTCTAGGTCTTCAAGGCCCGTGGTGACGGTACTCCTAAGCCTGCACCTCAGAGTGTGGTTGTCACACTCCTAATCTCAGCAGTCATGATGCAAGAACACCGGAAGTTCCAGGCCACACTGTCTAGAAAATCCACCCCCCACACACACACACACACAAAACCCCACATCAAATACTATCCACTCCCACTTCCGAGCAAGACTCAATAGTTCTGGATCTCCGACCCCTTGTGGATATTCCTTACAGCATTTCTTGTTTCTTCTCTGCTCCTCATGAGAATTTAAATTCCATGAGCACATCGACAAACGTATGCTGTGTCTCCAGAAAGGCTTACCTTATGCTTTAAGTAGAGTGGCACAGGAATTTATCTAAACCCAACATTTGTTTGTATGTGGTAAAACAGGATATAGACAGGAAGGCTGCAACTTTAATGCAAGATATTTTTTATGCCCATCAAACCTCTCCTAAAGATGACCTGAAACACTTGAAGTATGTAGAGGGGACTTGTTTTGTGCCTCTGCACAAAGAAAACAGAGCCTTGGGGTGGAAATAAGAACTACAAATGGGCACCTTCAGAGTGCTAGTAAAAGTCAGCTCTTCCTTACCAGTCTCTACATCCCCACCCCCACCCCTACCCCACCCCCGCATGGCTAATAGTACCGGCTTTAGAGTCAGACAGAAACCTTACTCTGACACTTAAGTGATTCGACCTTGATCAAACTGGTTTATCAGTCTTAAGTTGATAGGGACACAAGTCCAGTTAATGGCTGTAAGCCCCGCCCCCACTCACCCACCTCCCTCACCATCTACAGGAGTTGCTCCTCCCACTGGGATAGTTGGGCAGATCTGTCCCAACAGTGCTCTGCTGAGATGTGAAAGCAAAATAAGGAAGAAAAAAAACAGACCATAATAGAATTTAAATAATGTGAGAGGGGGCATCTTAGCGGGCCACCCACTTTCTCGGGACTATCTCAATTCTGGAAGACTCACCGTTACCCCGTATTTGAGTGCTAATCCAGCCAGGGTGTCTCCAGGCTCCAATTGATGCTCCAGGCGTCTTTCCCTCACTGGGGAGCAGGATGATTGTACCAGGCTTCCATAAGAACGAGCACGGCTCCCATGCAGCAGCCCTGACCCCCCGAGGGGAGGCTGTCTAGAGGGAGAAGCCATCTCCTCACTGTCAAGACCTAGGGTCACAACTGAGGGAAGCCCAGCTAAGTAACAGTGACGGCCGAACCCAAGGAATGGATATTCAGATAATTCGTTTTCTCTTCTCTCGTCTCTCTACAGTCTCCCGACTCTCGAGAGACTACATTCGTCGTCCTCCTCTTGCTGCTTCTTGCCGTGCCTGGAGTTACTGTCCGTCTCTTAAGAAGTCTGCCAGGCCGGTTACATTTCTCTTTCCACGAGCTCCTTACCCATAAGTATCTTCCCTGAGCTGTCAGTCGCTGACCCGGTTGACTTTCGACGCCCCCTCCCCAACTCCTCGCAAGCCTGATCTCTGACCTTTGAACCCTAGACACCCTCATCAACACTCTTCCCTCAGTGTATCCCCACATCCAACAGTCGGGATGCCGGGTGCTCCCACATCCTCTCTGTTCCAAATAAGGCCCACCCCAGGTAGGTTGTGGCTGAGGAGTACGAGCCTGAGGACAGCAAGAGTTTGTAGTATATAGTCCACTGAGATCCCTGACGCCTCGCTCCACATCAGGAAGGTCCCACCCTGAAATTCCGGCTCCACATACAGGATCTTGAGTCTCCGAACACCTGGATCCTTCGAGATGTGAGGTCCTGTGTCCAGGTGAGCAGTGTGCTCTTCAAAAAAATAAAAAAATAAAATAAATAACCAAAAGACTTCATTTCCCAAAAGGCACAGCGTCTCAAAGTATTGTAGGAAATGCAGGCCCCCTCAGGGCGCTGGAGGCGGGTCTTCCGGTTCGCGCGACGCAAGCGTGGAACATCATCCCCGGAAGTACAGATTCAACAAGAAAGAAACCGGAAGCAGAGAAGGCGATAGTGTACTCTTTCTACGGTGGCCTAAAGGAGCAGCGAAGTAGGCGTAGGGGAATTTATCGTAGTCTCACAGTCGCTATGTCTTTTAAGAGGGAAGGGGACGACTGGAGTCAACTCAATGTGCTCAAAGTAAGCCTTAGTGAGAGTCTGATCACCTTCAGCCGCCCTGTTGTTTTGTTTTGTTGCTCTGGCGACATCTAGGGGAGGGCTTAGGGGACCAGAACTGAGTGGTGACCCCTACTACCCTATGATCTGCATAGCCCCGTGTGCCATTTGACTCCTTATCCATACTATTTCATTTCCATCCGTCCCTCTTACTCATTTCTCCTATCCTGCTCCCTGCAGAAACGGAGAGTTGGGGACCTGCTGGCTAGTTACATCCCTGAGGACGAGGCACTGATGCTGCGGGATGGACGGTGAGAGCGAAGAGTGGATCAAGCCTGGGGATTCGGGGATCAAAGGCTCAACAAACTTTTGTCACTAAGGAGTTCAGGAGTATAATAGGACTCTTTGGCTGGAAGTGAAGTGTAAGGGGTGGAGATCGGGAAACCTGGGAGTTGGTGGTGGAGTACTCTGACAGAAGTAGGACCTACTCACCATAGCAAGAACACCCCGACTGCAGGCTCTCGAACACACAACATACACACCACACACCACACACATCATTCACTTCTCGTTTCCCTAGCTTTGCTTGTGCCATCTGCCCCCATCGACCAGTACTAGACACGCTGGCCATGTTGACAGCCCACCGTGCAGGCAAGAAGCATTTGTCCAGTAAGTATCAGAGAAGTGGGGAGGGCGGGAGATGGAGAGCAAGCCACCAGGCATTGTGCTTTTCATTCCTCCTTGCTTTTGTTCTCAGGTCTGAAGCTTTTCTATGGCAAAAAGCAAACAGGCAAGGGAACAGAGCAAAATCCAAGACAGCAGAACGAATTGAAGACAGAAAGCAAAACTGAGGTGAGAGGGCATCAGGTGTGGTTTAGACAGGGCTATACTTCACACAACAGGCTTGAGGGAACGTTTGCTCCTAACAGCTCTAACTCTGTCTCTTCATCACCAGGCTCCTTTGCTAACCCAGACTCGAATCATCACCCAGAATGCTCTACACAGAGCTCCCCACTATAACAGTTGCTGCCGGAGGAAGCACAGGTCCGTGGAATGGGAAAGCCAGGAGTGGAAAAGGGTAGAAGGAAATAGATGACTTTAAAGTTATTGCTCTCCAGATTGTATTCTGAGAAATAATAATCTTGTGGAAATATTTTTTTTAAATGATGGTAGGGGCTGGACAGATGGCTCAGCAGTTAAGAGCACTGACTGCTCTTCCAGAGGTCCTGAGTTCAATTCCCAGCAACCACATGATGGTTCACAACCATCCATAATGAGATCTGGCGCCCTCTTCTGGGGTGTCTGAAGACAGCTACAGTGTACTCATATATATAAAAGAAATCGTAAACCATCATTTTTTCAGGTTTTTTGTTTTTTGGGTTTTTTGTTTGTTTGTTTTTTGAGACAGGGTTTCTCTGTGTAGCCCTGGCTGTCCTGGAACTCACTCTGTAGACCAGGCTAGCCTCAGAAATCTGCTTACCTCTGCCTCCCAAGTGCTGGGATTAAAGGCGTGCACCACCACTGCCCGGTGGTTTATGATTTTAAAATAAATTTTTTAGCAAGTGGAAAATTGTAGAATAATCATACTTATTAGGAACATTAGGGCTTGGTGAGATGCCTCAGTGGTTAGGAACGCAGGGGGCTCTTCCAGAAGTCCTGAGTTCAATTCTTAGCAACCACATGGTGGCTCACAACCATCCAAAAGGGATCTCTTCTGGCATGTAGGTACACATGCAGACAGAGCACTCCTATATTTTAAAAAGTGCAATAAATAAATACATTCAAAAAGAGAGAATTGTAACATTAGTAGAGCACGGTGGTGTACTTTTTGTTTGTTTGTAGCCCTGGCTGTCCTGAAACCCTGCTATTTAGACCAAGGTGACCTCATATTCACAAAGATCTGCCTGCTTCTATCCCTCAAGTGTTGGGATTAAAGGTGAGCACTCCATGCCTGGCCTTGGAAAATCTTAAGACAAAAACTTAGAACCAGCCGGGCAGTGGTGGCGACGCCTTTAATCCCAGCACTTGGGAGGCAGAGGTAAGCAGACTTCTGAGTTTGAGGCCAGCCTGGTCTACAGAGTGAGCTCCAGGACAGCCAGGACTACACAGAGAAACCCTGTCTCGAAAAACCAAACCAAACCAACCAACCAACCAAACAAACAAACAAAAAACTCTTAGAACTATGTATTAGAGCATAAGGAATATGGAAAGTTACAAAACTTATGGAATATCTGTCTATATTGAGGTAATTTATTGTAATGACTTACAGTTTGTAGTCATGTTGTTGGGTTACAACAATGGGCAGCTGTGAATGAGAAGTCTAAGAATCTAATAGTTGCTCAGTCCCACAAGGCTGGTTGTTTCAGCTGGTCTTGTATAAATAGGTTCTAAAGATGTGCTTGGCAAGTAAGTGCAAGCAGTGGAAGAAGAGTGAGTCTTCCTTCTTCCAGTGGTCTTATGTAGGCCTCCAGCAGAAGGTGTGGCCTACATTAAGGCGTGTACACCACACCTGGATCTGGGACTTGCTTTGTCCCAGGCTGACTTTGAATCAGAGTTCTCCTTGCCTCCTGGGATTAAAGGCATGTTATACCTTGCCTGGACCTAAGCTTTTCACAGCCACTGTGCCTCAAGATCTCCATGCCAAGATCCAGATCAGAAGCCTGAGTCTTCCAGCCTCAAGATCTGGATCACAGGTGTGCCCCCCAATTCTGGAATTTAGTTCATTCCAGACATAGTTGACAACTAGGAATAGCCATTACAAACTATTAAGCTAGTTTTTCCTCAAATTCCTTTTTTTCTCCTTTATTTTTTATTTTATGTGCATTGGTGTTTTTCCTGCATATATGTCCGTGAGGGTGTGAGAGGTGGAGTTACAGATATTTGTGAGCTGGCATGTGGGTGCTGGAAATTGAACCCAGATCCTCTGGAAAAACAGCCAGTGGTCTTAAACACTGAGCCATCTCTCCAGCCCCAGCTTTTCTCAAGTTCCTAATTCCAAGGTCTTTCTTTTTTTTTTTTTTTTTTAAAGATTTATTTATTTATTTATTTATTTATTATATGTAAGTACACTGTAGCTGTCTTCAGACACTCTAGAAGAGGGAGTCAGATGGTTGTGAGCCACCATGTGGTTGCTGGGATTTGAACTCCGGACCTTTGGAAGAGCAGTCGGGTGCTTTTACCCACTGAGCCATCTCACCAGCCCTCCAAGGTCTTTCATATGTAGAATATTTAAGATCTTAAGGAACTGGAGCCAGGCAGTGGTGATGCATACCTTTAGTTCTAACACTTAGAAAGCAGAGGCAGGTGGATCTCTGAGTTTGAGGCCAGCCTGACCTACCGGAGTGAGTTCCCGTCAGCCAGGACTTCACAGAGAAACCCTGTCTCAAATATCAAACAAACCAAAGTCTGAAAGAAATCAGTTTCAAGCGCTGCTCTTCTGGCTTGGGGGCCATGGGGAAGTTGCTGCTTTCCTGTACTTAGTTTTACACACTTTGGTTCTTCACTGCCCAGACCAGAAGCCCCTGCTCCCTCTGTCTCCAGTCCTCCTTTGCCAACTGCAGAGGTCCAACTCCAGAGTGCAGAGATCAGTAAGGAACCTGAGCCTAGGGAGAGATCAGATGCCAAAGAGTCAGCAGCTCTCTTGGCCTCTGCACCCATGAGCCCCACCAAACGATGAGTCCTGAACCATTACCTTACCCTCCGAAGGTGAGTGAGTGCTGGATTGCGGTCCTTGGGTTTCCTTCTATTTCCCCGGGACCTGCCTGTTTTCAGACCAATCCAACTGCTTTTTTCTTATCACCAGTAACCTTTTAAAAAATTGTATTTGCTTATTTATCTTTATAGGGGCACACTTCTGTAAGTCTGAGGGCAGCTTACAGGGGTTGGTTCTTCCTTCCTATGCTGTAGGTTCCTGGGATGCAACGCAGCACAGGAAGCCTTTCATAAATCTCCTCCCTGACCAGTTCTCTTTCTCTCCTGCTCGCAGCTCTGGATGGGTCCCAGATGGACGAGGTCGATGGATAAAGGATGAAAATGTTGAGTTTGACTCTGATGAGGAAGAGCCCCCCGATCTCCCCTTGGACTAACATTAATAACCCCTTTCCCCATTTGTCCTACAAATAAACTGCAGTGGGTCCTGGGAGCACACTGATCCTGGAGTCCGGTTCCTTGTTCAGTCTCAGGATTTCAAGTCTGCTCCTTCGCAGGCTGGCCACTCCTTCCCTACAAGGTACATGGCTCCCCATACTTCTGGCCCCTCCTCCACTTTCTCTCAAAACCTTGCCAAGCGTCAGCTGCTTTCAGCCCGGTGCCCTATTAATAAGTCTGTCAGAAAGAGGTCGCTGCCCTTCATGGAGTCTGACTCCTTCCCCGCCTCCAGTGAGTCCTTTTCTCACAGATCACACTGTGGCTAGGCACTAAGGGGCTCTGGCCACCTCTGTCTACAGCTTTGTCACAGAGGACTGAGGCCAAGTACCCTGCTGAGAGACTAAAGCCTTTGGCAGATTTATGGGGAACACAACGGACAGAGCTCCCCCTCTCCTGGTAACCTGAACCCCTGCCTGCTGATCCCCAGAGTATAAATAATCTCTTGATGAACTGGCAGTAACCCTTGGAGGGTAGCGCCAAGATTCCCACCCCAATCCAGGCAAGGAGACAGGCGGCGTGAACAAAAGGGATTTTATTTACAGGAAAGGAGAGAGAGATGAGGATCTGTGCGTCCCAGGCTCTCATCTCTTGTTGGTAAAAGGAAGGGTGATGTTATCTCTTCTTTTGCTGACGACCTGGAAAGGAAGAGCCGTAAACAGAGCTCCATTTGTTGTTTTGGCAAGGGTGCGTTTCTTTCCTTTCCTTGGGCAGACTCATAAGGTGCTGCCTCGTGCCATCTGATGGGCCCGTTTCATGTTGAAAAAACAAAGTCAAGAATACACACCTGAAAATAAAGGGACTCTAGGGGTACAATCATGCCAAGCTCCCCACCCCTACCTTCTCTATAGGTGTGTATCTGGGGAAGGACTTGTCTGTCTCCCTGTTATTCAGCTCCACTCATGTTTGCCACCACCCAAGCATTTGCTACCGAGTGTGTCTTTCGAACCTGCCTTCTCTGCACGGGGTCTAGTTACTCACGCAGCTCATTGTTCCGGGTCATGGCGTGGGCTGCCCGAGCTCGTGGTCCTTGTTGTGTAAAGTGGTACCCGAAGCGGACAATAGACGGACACTGCTCTAGCACAGTGGCCATCTCCATCTCTACCGCATCACCAGGCCACTGGCGCTGGAGGATGGATGGAGAGGTGAAAGCCATCAGATATGAATGGCAGTTCACCACCCCGGCCCATGGGTCTCTGGGAAGTTAAGAGGCTTGAAGAGAGTGCAGGCTCCCTTCCCTCAGAAAATAAGCTTCCCAGGGAGAAACTCAATGGGTGCTAGCTGAATGTCAGCCAGGGGAAGGGAATGCTAACCTGGTTATCTACACGGAGCTCAGTGAGAGTAGCATTTTCCCGAACTGCCTTTAGCACAGCCATGAGCCCTGTGCTGCTGATGAAGTTAGACTCAATGTTCAGGCTCTGGAGACTGCGGTTCTCACGCAACATGTCAGCCACCGCCTGGGTGGTAGGGACTTGTGTTAGGGTTAGGGGAAGGGGCCAGTTCCACAGGTGACTGTGGAGAGACAGAATGGGAGCAGGAGGAAATTGCTTGAGGAACTGAGTAAGTTGCCGGTGGGATGGAGCGCATTAGAGAAGCTTAGTGTGTGTGTGTGTGTGTGTGACGGGCGCGGGGGGGTGGGAATGACCTCGGGCCTGCAGAATTGTGAGCCAGGAGTAAGGGTAGGGGGATTTTGAGGTCTGCCATAAGAAAACATGATGGGGATAGCACCCCCCCACGTGACCCTTAAGACAGCCCTTGCCAGGGGGTGCATGCCAGGGTATGGGAAGAGGACTGGGGATGTCAGCTAGCCTTACATTGGCGATTGGGTCACCACTCTTTGTGGCCACCAGACTGAAGCTCCGGACATAGGTATTGGTTTTCATTGCTTCACACAAGTCACTTAGCACAGGTATTGGGATGTCCTGAGGGGGCACAAGGGATGGTGAACTGCGAACCCTCGTTGGTCAGTAGCTATTCCTGTTTCTATGGGGATGGGAGTCTGATACCTGGATATTATTGAGGTTCACCTCCTCCAGCTCTTTGTCATTACTCCGTACCCTCTTTAGCATCTCCTCAATGTTTGTGGGATTTGGAGGTTCATCTGGTACTGGCTTATACTTGTCAGGCTGTACCACACCTGATGAGGAACAGAGCAGAAAGGGAACCCCAACATATCCCCCACCATACCTCCCCACTAGCCCTCTAAACGTTCATGCACCATGTCTCACATTTGCAACCTCTCAGCTGCCCGTGGCAGCTCGGGGGTGAGGGCGGCCATGCTTCCTAGTACACTCACTGCTAATGCCTTCTGTGTTGCAGATCTCTCCACTGCAGATGGCATCATAATATTGCTTGTTGCTCATCAGTGTATACATGCCCAGGATGGCTGGTGAGGGGAAGCAGAGGGACACAGGAGGTGAGGTACCTGCACAGCCCTGCCTCCTGCCTCTCTTTGCTAAAGCAGTTTTAGAGCCTGGTCTTCCACTCATGCGGAGTTTCTCACCCTCCCTCAGCTCCAGGAGTCTCTTCCATAAACCTGCCAAGGCAGTGACTTCTAACACATGAGAGGGCCCAGGAGGCCCTTAAGGAGCTTCGAGAGGAGAGGGTGAACCATCTACAGAGAAGGAAGATCCTCAGCCAGTTTCAGGCAGAACAGCTCCACTTTGATCTGCCTTCCCAGCCCCTGTAAGGCTGCTCTTGAATGAGCCAATGTACAAGGGAATAAGAAAAGTTAAAAACCAAGCTGGGCGTGGTGGCACATGCCTTTAATCCCAGCACTCGGGAGGCAGAGGCAGGTGGATTTCTGAGTTCGAGGCCAGCCTGGTCTACAAAGTGAGTTCCAGGACAGCCAGGGCTACACAGAGAAACCCTGTCTCCAAAAAAAAAAAAAAAAAAAAAAAAAAAAAAAAAAGAAAAGAAAAGAAAAGAAAGAAAAAGAAAAAGAAAAGAAATGTGCCTGGGCCAGGTAGTGATAGTGAATGCCTTTAATCCTAGCACTCAGAAGGCAGAGCAGGCAGATTTCTGTGAGCTCGAGGCCAGCCTAATCTACAGAGTGAGTTCTAGTACAGCCAGGACTACATAGAGAATCCACTGCTAGAAGGTTTCTGAGACATCGTGTTCTGGCTCAGGCCTTTCCTAGTCCTATGTCAAGATGCCACAAGCCCCATCCCCAACCTTCAAGGACCGGCGGCTGCCCACCTGCAATGTCACACATTTCAGCATCTGTAGCATGGGACAGCGCTTCCTCCAGCTCAGGCTCCAGCGTAATCTGTTCCTGTGCTGGGATTTCTCTCTTAGGCTGAATAAAGGGTTTTCCTGATAGAGAGATGAAGGACTGTTCAGGCAGAGGTGGTTTCTTCCAAGATGGTGGCTCCACCTTCTCTATCTTTTCCATATGGGGTCAGACTGGATCACTAGTGACATCAGAAAGCCTGAATGTTGTACAGGGACTCTCTGGTCCTCTCATTCCCTCCTAAGGATTGAAGAGGACAGGCTGGTGTGCTGGCAGATGTCTGTGATCTCAGCATTTGGCAAGCTAGAGTAGTAGGACTGCTAGTTCAGGGCCAACCCGGGCTGCACAAGGAGATCCTATCTCAAAAATCAAAAAACTGAAGAGAACAAATTAGCATGTAGTCATCAAGACTGAGTCTCTGACAGATCGCTACTGGAGACAGGGAGAATAGCTAGCAGGGAGGCACAAGAGACAGCCATTTGGCTCCTGGGAGGCATAGATGTTAGGGTGCCCATACCCTTCTTCTCGCCAGTGTAGGGCACCAAGTCATCACGCTCTTTGACTTCTAGCGCCTGTTGCTCCAGGTACTGCAATAGGGCATCTCTGTCCAGTGGCCCTGTTGGACTCTTCTTTGTCTGGTCACGTTGTCTCAGGCCAGCTGGCAAGAGCATGTTCTTAGGGATGAATTTTGGGGAACAAATTAAGCACTCTCCAGACAGATATTCCCTGGTCCTTTTGGGATTTCATGTCTTGTTCTCAGCTACCTAGAATCACTCCTTCCCACATACAAAGGGATGCCCTGGCCTGTGCTCCTACCTCAGGATCCATTTCTTGTAGCTCACAGTCCAGCTGTTCTAGCTCTTCAGGGCTCAGGGTCCTTAGGATCTCATCTTCGTCGATGTCTCTGTATTTCTCCAGTTCCTTCTGATAGGATGACATGGTGGCCCCTACCCCTTCCCCACGGTGTGACACTCACAGCCTGGGGGACATGAGAAAAGTTGTTGGATGTGGACACTGAGGGCACAAGAAGTCCAGCCATAGTTAGGACACTGACCTTAGAGACTAGAGTCTGCCAGGGATGGGAAAATCAGATAGTTCACTGTTAGTTTCCCTCCTAGTCCCTGCACTTTCTAGCCATTCTAGATGGGGATTCTAGTCTCCAGGCTGGGTCTATCCACCCACCGTGCGATGGAGAAATCCTGGTAGCACCCTCCCCTACAACCTTACCCGGCAACGTCTCTTGCCCTGACACAGCTGCTGGAGGCCCTGCCAGCACAGCTGGCTCCACGCCCAGTTCCTATTGAAAGGTGGGAGGGGGAGGCAGAGAGCTCCAGGAAAATTCCTCCTTTCTTCCCCATTACCCAGGCCTGTTGGAAACTGGTAAGCAAGGAGGCTTGACTGGGTTAGAGTGGTTGCCTCTAATGACACCCTCACTCCCTCCTTCATTGTCAAGGACCAAGACCTCACTTTCTGTGTTTGCTAAAAGTCTAAATCAGAAGGGAAAGTAAGGCTTAGAAGCTGGGGCACTTCCAGATTGGGGGAAGGGCAGTGTGGCCTCAGAAGGCATTCGGTTCCCATAATCTGTCACCAGAAAGGTGACACTGGAACCCTGGGTAAAAGAAGAAGAAGAAGAAAAAAAAGTCTTCTAAATGAGGAGGTGGGATGATAAACTTGCACCACCTTTCAGTGGGAAAAACAGTCAAGCTCTAAATACATACCACACTCAACATGGAAGGTGATACTGAGCGTGAGGCACTGACAAGGCAGCTACAGAGTCAAGACAGAAACATCGGCGGCAGGACACAGCAGAGACATGCCAACTCTCTTCCCCTAGGCCCACTCTGCCATCTCCCACCAGGCTCTCACCCGTAAGACCCCTTGTTCCCACCTACCAGTCCCAATGGTCACCTCTCACCTCCCCTTGTCAGTTGGTCCGTCTGTTCTACTGGGACACTGTCCGGTCAGCAGGAGGAGTCTGGTGCCGGGGGAGAGCGTGGGGGAACAGTGAGCTCAGCATTTTATTATTTTAGCTCTGGCCAGGTGGGGAGTGGTGGGAGATCACATATACACAGACCCCATACCTTGCCCAGCCCTGAGAGCCTCTAGTGGCCAGTATCAGCCATGACATGTCCTCTTTCCCTGCAAGCAGAGTCCTCCAGTGGAGAATCAGATGACTCCTACGGTAGGGTACCAGTTCTGCTCAAAGCACTGAATAGAAGATGATGTATCAATGTAACAGCCATTGTGCCTCACACCTGAATTCCCTTGACAGGGGACACTAAGATAGGACTGCTACAAGACGGAGAGCAGCATGAACTTCATGGTGAGCTCAAAGCCTTGTAGTAATTTTTTTTTCCTTTTTAACTTTTTTAAAAGGGAGAGGGGGCACATGCCTTTAATCGTAGCACTTGGGAGGCAGAGACAGGCAGATTTCTGAGTTCAAGGTCCAACCTGGTCTACAGAACAAGTTCCAGGACAGCCAGGGCTAGAGAAACCATGTCCTGAAAAAACGAGAGAGAGAGAGGTCTCAGGTGGTTAAGACTGCTGCACAATTGTGAGGTCCCCGCACCTACATAACAGCATAACAGGGTGGCAGACACAGGAACATTGGGGGCTTGCTGGCTCCTGATAGCCTAGAGAACAGGAGCCCAGGTTCAGAAAGAGAGCCTGTCTCAAAGGATAGGTGGAATTACAGATGACCCTGCCTGGCCTCTGCATAGGTGCACCACCCGACACGTGGTTGTATACATAGACACATACAGAGACACACACACTCAGTGTAAGGATTTTGTTCTGGTATTTAAGAGACTATGTACTGGCTGGTTTTATGTGTCAATTTGACACAGGCTGGAGTTATCATGGAGAAAGGAGCTTCAGTTGAAGAAATGCCTCCATGAGATCCAGCTGTAAGGCATTTTCTCAATTAGTGAACAAGGGGGAAAGGCCCCTTGTGGGTGGGACCATCTCTGGGCTGGTAGTCTTGGGTTCTGTAAGAGAGCAAACTGAGCAAGCCAGTAACATCCCTCCATGGCCTCTGCATCAGCTCCTGCTCCCTGACCTGCTTGACTTCCTTTGGTGATTAACAGCAATGTGGAAAGTATAAGCTGAATAAACCTTTTCCTCCTCAACTTGCTTATTGGTCATGATGTTTGTGCAGGAATAGGAACCCTGACTAAGACAGACTAAGAGAGTTAAATATGGATAACCCAGGTAAGTGTAATAAAAATGATAGACATGAGTGCAGGCATCTTTATGACACCCACTACTTAGTAAATACATGCTACTTAAAAGGACAGAGCAGGAACAGTGATTTACCCCTCTAGGCCCAGCGCTTGGAAGGTTGACATGGGAGGCTTGCTTGAGCCCAGGAGTCTGAAATTAGTCTGGATAAATTAGCAAGAACTTGTGGTTTATTTATTTATTTATTTGTTTTTTTTTTTTTCCAAGACAGGATTTGTCTGTTTAGCCCTGGCTGTCCTGGAACTCACTCTGTAGACCAGGTTGGCCTCGAACTCAGAAATCCCCCTGCCTCTGCCCCAACCTTACACATCAGACAAAAAGGATTTTACCATTTTATTAGATTAAAAAAATGAAGAGCACAAGTAAATGAAATGAACTAGGGAGGAACTGAGGGAAACAAGGGCGAAGGTTGGCAGAAGGGAGGGCGGAGTGGAGAGCCAGGTCAGGAGAGGGACTGTCTAGGGGTCAGGTGTCTCTATTTGATGACAATCTTCTGACGCAAGGCTCGAGGCCCAGAGCCAGGTAGTGGCTCGGGGGGTGGGGGCCCGGGGCCCAGCGCCGAGGCGGTGGGTGGAAGTCCGTGGGCAGTGATGTACTTCTTGTACGCCTCACGGATGATCTTGAAGGCTCTAGCAGTGGCATAGGGTATGTCTGTAACAGGGTCCCGGTACAAAGCTGGACGGTGGGTCACTGGGCAGACCTCCCGCACCGGGACCTTCGGGGGTCGCCCCTGGGGGAACCACTCTTCAAACGTTGCATCATCACTGAACGTGATGAAGGTGCGAGAGCAGTGAGCAGGAGGGGTGGCAGCGGCAGCTCCAGTCCCGGTCCCAGCATGTGGAGCCAGTGCAGAGGCTGTAGGAGCAGGATCAAGGCTGAGGGCAAGAGAAAAGTCACAAAATGCTGCGGAGACAGACAAAGGAAGGTGGTAGGCTAGGTTTGCTGGCTGTGACCTCAGTATTTACCAGGCCATGGGGCTGGAAAGATGGCTCAGCAGTTAAGAGCTGGGCTACTCTCCCAGGATAGAGGTTTGAGGCCTAGCACTCAAACAGTGGCTCACAACCGTCTGTAACTTCAGTTACACGGAATATGTCACCCTCTTCTGGCTTCAATGGGTACCAGGCCAGACAAAGCAGGCAAAACACTGATATACATTAAAATAAAATAAATAAATAAGCAAACAAACAAATAATAAAATAAAATAAAAAGTTGGGCATGATGCTTCACATTTGTGACCCCAATACTAAGGAGAAAGAGGCGGGTAGATCATGAATACTAGCCTGGGCTATATAAGGAGTTCCAGGCCAGCCAGAGCTACAGAGTAAGACCAACTCAAAACAAAACAACAGGAAGTGTCAGAGCCATTTGTCTGCTTCTCAAGTAGAGTAAAAGTCTGCCCGCCAGGCAGAGTCAAGGCAGGTCAGGGTCTGCTGCCAGATTTCCTGGCCTGCTGACATAAAACGTTAGGAAGAGATACACGTAAGGCTTGAGAGGAAGAGGTAAACATTCTGTTAACCTCGGAGGAAGGAACAGGGAGGCCTCAGGATGAGATCAGATACCCTATATACATGGCAGCAATTGTTTCTGCTAGCTTGTTAGTTTTATATCCTGAGACACTGCGGTATCAGAAGGCTACACGCATTACACTTGGGCTACTACAGTACTCACTGACAGACCCCTCTCTTGTCCTGTGTCTGCTGTCTTCTCTTTGATCATCCTCACTCCCCGCTCAGAGACTACTTACCTGGTGCTGGCAGCCAGCAGAGGGAAGGAATGAGCTGAGGTCTGAATGTGTGCAGTGAGAAAAGTAAACTCCTAGAGAAGCCGGGGGCACGGGGTTCACTCACCCTTCCACGTCCACATTTTCCTCCTTGGGGCCGGGCTCCCCAACAAGCGGCACCGTCACTGAGTGGTAGGTGATTATTGGCCCAGGGCACTTCCGCTTCTTGTGAACCTGCTTCTTTTTGTCAGCCTCCAGCCTTTCATAGGTCTCTGCAGGATCGAAGGGAGAAACGACAGAATGGTCAGCTTTCCTTTCCCACACTCTGGCCTGTCATCTACTTAAATTACACATATGTATTTTCAAGAGTGTATGTACATGAACACATGTGTGGAGAGGTCAGATGACAATGTGCTAGGGTCAGTTCTCGGCTTCCATCGTGTGGATTCCAAGAATTAAACTCAGGCTGTCACCAACTGCTTTACCTGCTGAGCTATCACAGCTCTCTGGGCTCTGTCCTGTGATTTTGTTTCTTTGTTTCTTTTTTGGCTTTTTGAGACAGGGTTTCTCTGTGTGGCTTTGGCTCTCCCGGAACTCAGAGATCTGCCTGACTCTGCCTCCCAGGTGCTGAGATTAAAAGTGTGTGTGCGGGGCTGGTGAGGTGGCTCAGTGGGTAAGAGCACCCGACTGCTCTTCCGAAGGTCCGGAGTTCAAATCCCAGCAACCACATGGTGGCTAACAACCATCCGTAACAAGATCTGACTCCCTCTTCTGGTGTGTCTGAAGACAGCTACAGTGTTCTTACATATAATAATAAATAAATCTTTAAAAAAAAAAAAAAAAGTGTGTGTGCAACCATTGCCAGCTGAGTCTGTATTTCTCTCTCTCTCTCTCTCTCTTTCTCTCTCTCTTTTTTTGAGACAGGGTTTCTCTGTGTTTCCCTGGCTGTCCTGGAACTCACTTTGTAGACCAGGCTGGCCTTGAACTCAGAAATCCACCTGCCTCTGCCTCCCCAGTGCTGGGATTAAAGGCATGTGCCACCACTACCTGACCTTTTTTTTTTTTTTTTTTTTTTTTTTTTAAGATTTATTTATTATGTATACAGCATTCTGCCTGCCTGCATGCCTGCAGGCCAGGACTCCAGATCTCATTATAGATGGTTGTAAGCCACCATGTGGTTGGCTCTGAACTCAGAGGACCTCTGGAAGGAACTCTGAGCCATGTTTCCAGCCCAAGTTTGCATTCTCAAGGGACAAAAAGCTAAACTAAGTGACTCTTCTTTTCAGGCATTTCTATGTAACCCCTCAGTTCCCATGGCTGGCTCCACTGTGTCCCTTGCTAGGTCCTGTGGCACACTATCAGTTCACTATCAGTTATAGCTGTTGCATCATGAAGGGCAGTAGTAACTCACATTAGCTACACATTATCAGGACCATGAAAGATTCAACATGTCTGTTTCAGGGACTCAATACGTATCTGTTAGTGAGTAAACAGATCACAGTACTCTGATCCTTTATCTCTAAATGAACCACAGATCTGTGCTGTTCCTCCACGTGGACACGGTCCTCTCAAGCCTGGTCAGAGCCCGCCTAGAAATCTCTCCCTGACTTAGACATTTCCCGTTAGAGTCAAGGCTCATACAATCCAGAAAGGCCTTGAATGCCTGATTCTGCTGTCTCTGTCTGCCATAGACTGAGATCACAGATCTCCACCACTATGTCTGGCCTGTTTTGACTAGGCGATATTGCTTTCTCTCAAAACAGGAAAAACCAACCAAGCAATTGTTATTTTACACTAACTGGAACTCAGTCACGCTGACACCCCTCCCCATACATACAACCCCACCAAGACTCCAGATAAAGATTTCTCTGTGTAGCTCTGGCTGTCCTGAACCCATAGACCTGCCCGTCTCTGCCTCCTGAGCACAGGGATTAAAAGTATGAGCACCATGCCTGGCTACTTCAGACACTCTTAACTGCCTGATCCCTCTCCTATTACACAGCCTCATTTCTTCTTTTTGTGTGTTTTTCGTGTTTCAAGACAAAGCCCCTTCTACAGAGTCTTGGCGAGGCGAGAACTGGTGAAGCAGGCCAAGCTGGCTTGCACTCCCCAGTGCTGGGGATAGTAAGTATGAACTTTCTAATTATTCTGCTACAAGTTTCCAGTTCTCTGGTCCTCTAGGTCTCAGCTTTTCTCATGCACCTATTTTCCCCAAACCAGACTGACCGAGTGAACGTAAGTTGAGCTCTTCAGTGATCTTGGCCTCCCTGAGCAGCTCTTCCTGGGTTAGTGGTCGCTCACAGTGGGGACCCTTCCGCCTCCGGGACTGTCCTTGCCTCTCTTGAACCCGAAGGAACGTTTGTCGTGTGTGCTCAGCTGTAGACTGACGCATAGACTTGCGGCCTGCAGATAGTGAGATGGGAAGAAAGCTCTGAATTCATTTCTACTTTTTTTTTTTTAAAAAAATGTATGTTCTGACTGTGCAGCTCTGGCTGTCCTGGAATTCACTGTAGGCCAGTCTGACCTGGAACCCAGAGCTCCTCGGGCCTCTGCCTCTGGAGGGCTGGAATCAGAGCTGCACCACCATAGCCGGCACATTTCTAGCTTCATTTTCTTTTCTTTTTTGGGGGTGGAAGGGGTTAAAGTCACACATGCACACACATGCACACACACACACACACACACACACACACACACACACACACACACACAGAGGATTCTCGTTAGAATCAACAATTATCAACCTCAGGGTCTGCAGACGTAAACTCACTGTCAGAGCCATCGTCCTGGAGCTCCAGTGGCAGCAGCGTCTTCTCCTCTCTGGCCTTCTGGGAGCTGCTTGCTGGGGTGCTGACCTTGCGAGGCCTCAAGCTCTTTAGAGGCTCCTGGGGACAAGTTAGAAACAGACACCGGAAAATAAGAGGTGAGGATTGTATCCGAGAAAATTAGCACCCAGCATGAGGAGGAGAACACACCTAAGCCAGGCAGAGCTGGGGCTTAAACCCCAAGACATGGTGGGCAGAGGCAGGCTGGACTCCTTTCCTTTGAGGCAGCCTGTTCTACATAGCAAGACATTGTTTCAGACAAACAACCCCCACCTCCAGCCCACCCTGTAAGAAAAAATTAAACAAGACCAAGGAAACCATGTCCTCTTACCTTATAGGCTTTGGTGACGACTCTGCGCTTCCTCCTTGGCTCTTCCGCTTCTCCATCACTGGATGGTTCATCCCCTTCATCAATGTCAAAGTCAGAGTCTACCTCATCCTCCGTATCAGACTGGTCTCCTTGATACTCATCATCTCCAGATTCCTGAGGATACAGGGAGATGAGAGCTGGCCGGCCATGGCTCCGTTAATGTTCCTTGAGGAGGAAGTGGATCAATTCACTCCCCTGATAAGGCCCATCCAATTCTTTCTTATTTGGCTCTTCACACCCCACAGACAAAGTCTTCCCAGTTGACGGTTCTTAGCTTAGTACCACTGTTTCCTGGTGTTACTGGAGATTGACCTCTATAAAACTCCACGTCAATTACTAGGGATCTAAAGGCTCTGAATGTGGTTTGCCCTCATTTACTGACCAATAGGACACTGCAATGAAAAGAAGTTGTAGCTGGACCATGAGTCATGATGATTCATGACTATAATACAGCACTCAGGAGGCCTAGCAAGAGGATTGCAGTAAATTTGAGGGCAGCCCAGGTTACACAGTGAGGTCTAGGACAGCATAAGCTACAATGAGACTCTATATGGAAAAGAAAGAAAAAAAAATCAACCAAATAAGTTGTGACACAGGGAAATAGATATAAAATTCCTTGGTTAACAGAGGGTATAAGAGATGCTGGTCCCAAAAACCTAAATAAGGGCTGAGGATATAGCTCAGTTGGAACAATGTTTATCTAGCACGAAAGAGGCCCTGGGTTCAACCTCCAACACTGAATTAAGTGGGTGCAATGTTGTAAAACTGCAATCTCAGTGCTAAGGCAGTGGGAGCAGGAGGGTCACAAGTTCAAAGTCACTGGGGCTAGAGATGGCTCTGGGGTTAAGACCACTAGCTGTTCTTCCAGAGGACCCAGGTTTGGACACACTCACACAGACATACACCAATGCACATAAAATAAAAATAAACAATACACTAAAAACAACAATAAAAAAGAAGTTCAAAGTCATCTTTGGTGATGTTGCCAGTTTGAGGCCAGTCTGCAGAACATGAAACCCTGTAACAAAAACACAAAAACTGAGGCTAGAGAGATGGCACTGCAATTTGGGAAGCCCCGGGCTCAGTTCTAGGCATCTACATGGCTGCTGACAACCAGTTATAACTCCAGTTCCACGGGATCATACCCTTCTTTGATATCCATAAGCAACGCATGCACTTGGTGCACCATAAGTAAAACATCCATATACATAAAGGAAAACTAAATCCTTTTTTAAAAACCCACATAAATAAAAACAAAGACAAATAAATGGGGTGGCACATTCCAGGAAGAATCATGAGTCTGAGGCTACACTCTTGGCTGGAGCTATAGCTCTACAGTAGAGTAGACCTTGGGTTCAATCTCTATCAGTGTTTAAAAAAAAAAAGTTACAAGCTGGAAATGGTGGTAGGTACCTTTAATCCCAGCACTAGGGAGGCAGAGGAGGGGGATTTCTGTAAAGTCAGCCTGGTCCACATAGTAAGTTCCAGGCCAGCCTGGGCTATGTATGCAGAGAGACCTGTCTCAAAAACAATAGAAAAAAAAAAAAAAGAAAGAAAAAAGAAAGCAAATCAGAATAGTCTGGTTGGGTAACAGGTCTAAGCTTTAAGGCATTACTTCTTTATAAAAAAGCCAAAGGAGGGGCTGGAGAGATGGCTCAGTGGTTAAAAGCACCGATTGCTCTTCTGAAGGTCCTGAGTTCAAATCCCAGCAACCACATGATGGCTCGCAACCATCCGTAATGAGATCTGACGCCCTCTTCTGGTGTATCTAAAAGACAGCTAGTGTACTTAGATATAATAATAAATAAATCTTAAAAAAAAAAAAAAAAAAAAAGCCAAAGGAACAGAAACTCTTTTCTTTAGAATTTTTATTTTACTTATATGTACGTGCATGCATGCATGTGCTTATGTGTGTGTGTGTGTGTGTGTGTGCGCGCGGGCACATGCAAGTGTGCACACGTGCTAAGTGTAGATCCCTCTGGAGTTCAGAAGAGAGCATCAGCTCCCAACACTGGAATTAAAGGCTATTGTGAGCTAACTGACATGGGGACTGGGGACTGAACTCAGGTCCTCTGAAAGAGAGTACATGCTCTTAACCATTGAGCCATGTCTCTAGCCCCTTGTTTTGTTTTAATAAAAACAGATTTTACCCAAGCTATCTTCAAACTCTATGGAGCCCAGGATGACCTTGATCTCTTGATCCTCATGTGTCTCTTTCCCAAGGGCTGGGATTATAGGCCTGCTACCATACCCAGCAGGGAAACTATATACTGCTCTATTAACACAGGTAGTGGGCCGGATCTAAACAAAGTGCAGCTTGCTGAACCTGCTGCATCACTCTGAGGGACAAAAAGGAGAAAAGCCTTGATTTAATACACACGTATTGTTCAAAACAGCCAAGACGGAAGAGTGAATTACAGGTAGGTGAAAAGGCAGACAGGTACGCACAGCACATTCATAGAATAAGGATTTAGACACAAGCAGAGAGCTTGTTCCTGCCAAGAAGCCATGTTAGGGCCAGTGAGACAGCTCAGCATGTAAAGAAACTTGACACCTGATTCCAGGGCCCGCCTGGGAGAGAGAACACCTCCTTCAAGTTGTCCCTTGACTTTTACATGTAGGTGTGGCACATAAACCCTCCGCTGTAAAAAGATGGCAAACATTTAAAAGACGCCTGCTAGCTGACTGCTCTAGCTCCGTCACAGCCTCCTTCTAACAGTGGATGCTTCTCTAGGCCTGTAAGAGTCAAAAGGAGGCGCACACCTTTTTCTTTCTTTTTTTTTTTTTTTTTTCCGAGACAGGGTTTCTCTGTGTAGCCCTGGCTGTCCTGGAACTCACTCTGTAGACCAGGCTGGCCTCGAACTCAGAAATCCACCTGCCTCTGAGATTAAAGGCATGTGCCACCACGCCCAGCTGCACACCTTTTTCAATGGAGAAACACATTTTTTGGTATGTGGATGAGTGTTCTGACTGCATGTATGTATGTGCATGTGTGGGTGTGTGCTCAAGGAGGACAGAAGAGGGGATCAGATCCTTTAGAATGAAGAGTGATGGATGGTTGTTTAGCATCATGTGGGTGCTAGGAGCCAAGCCCAAGTCCTTGACAAGAACAGCAAGTGTTCTTTTAGCAGCTGAGCCACCTCTCTACTCCAGGCTTTCTACACAGAAATCTAAATGGCAAAGCCAAAAAACTTATGACCTAATCTGTAGGCCAAGAGGCTCAGTTACCTCATCTGCCTTGTCTCACTGTTGACCATCACTCTGAAGGTACAGCTGCCGAGAGAATGTATCCTCCTTCATGAGCACTGGGAAAGAAAAATATTGGAATACTTCTATGGATAATGGGATCCACTGAAATTTGGGGTATGTCCATGGAATACTGCAGAAAGCTATGGGAATTAAGAGTTAGAAAGGCCTGATGTGCAACCTGAGAGTTAAAGTTTCAATGGCAGCTACCCTGGGAGGAGGTGTCACTGGACGAAGGGGAAGTCAACAGGCTTGGGCAGAATCTCAAGCATATGCTCTGTCTTCAAGCAGGGACACAACCAATGGATTGGGTACACATGCTGTCAAAGCAAGCAAATAACAAATGGCTGAAATTCTAAGCTAGCCAGCACAAACGACCACTACGCTTCCTAACTACTGTTTGTGAAAGAGACTCAGAACACATGAACTCTCTCAGCTCTACTCTTGTATTAAGGCACATCACCAGAGGGGAGATCAAGTTCCTACTATGTTACTGCTTAGTCTTAGTGTTTTCAGGGCACTATGGATTTACTGTTATAGCACTGGGTCCTTTAATACACAGCAAGAGAATGTTCTCTATCAAGCCCCTGATTACTTTAGTTGTACCTCATATAATAAGAAATTCTCCCTGGAATTTAATGCTAAATAAATTTGACTTTTTTTTTTAAATCCTTAAAAAAAAAAAAGATTTATTTATATGAGTACACTGTAGCTGTCTTCAGACATACCCAAAGAGGGCATCAGATCCCATTACAGATGATTATGAGGAGTCACCATGTGGTTTCTGGGAATTGAACTCAGGATCTCTGGAAGAACAGTCAGTACTCTTTTAACTTTGAGCCATCTCTCCAGCCCAATTTGTCTTTCTTGAATATACTGTATACTTCAGTCATAACAAATTTAGTTTGACTGCTAGGAAACTCACAGCCATCAAATGCTATTTCCATTTTAACATGGATTCTCGGCAAAATTACTTCTGATTTAAAAATATGTACATAATTTTACTCATTATTTAAAAATTTCACACATTAATAAAATACATTTTGTTCGGCACCTTTTCTACTTTTACTATTCCTAATTTTTGTTTCCATTGTAAGCCTTTTTATATATCCTTTCTGGAAGCATGAGGTGCATGTATTAAATAGCGACTCATAAAACGACAGGAATAGGAAATGAACCTTGGAGGAAGGATGAGAGAGATCTATTTTAAACTAGTTTATTAAAGCTGTGTACATAGTGGCTCCCAGTTAGTCATAAAGTCCTGTCCACTCTTTTTCAAAAACTTCCCTTCAACCCTACTTAACACTGTCCCATACCCACCTCCATTCCGTAGTGCTGGGAGCTGGAACCTCCAGCTAAGCTAAGCAAATTACCCCGGAATAGCAGTGTCCTCCCCAGTCCAGCCCTTGTCCGTATTTCTTTTCTGCCCTTGCCCTCTTTAGGCTTTACTCATTAGGGTTTGTTTGTCTGTAAGGCTGAGTCAAGATGGAACTGGAAACACAGTCAAGATGGCCTGGAACCAGAGATCATCTTCCTGTGCTACCTCCCCAAGACTACCAGCACTAGAGAAATCTTTTTAACCAAAAAGTTAATGATGGAACTTTGATGCCTCATTTCAGACCTTTAAATGAGAAGTCAAACTGCTTACTATTGCTTCACTATGGCTTACAAAATCTGACTGGGAGGTGAAAGGGGGAATACAAGGGTGGTGACAAATACCTACAGTTCCAGGACTCAGGAGTGTGAGGCAGAAGGGCTACCTAGGCTTTGAGACTATATGTAACTGGGCAGTGGTGGCGCACACCTTTAATCCCAGCACTTGGGAGGCAGAGGCAGGCGGATTTCTGAGTTCGAGGCCATCCTGGTCTACAGAGTGAGTTCCAGGACAGCCAGGGCTACACAGAGAAACCCTGTCTCGAAAAAAATCAAAACAAAAAAACAAAACAAACAAACAAAAAAATAAATAAAAACTGTATAAGGAGGGCTGGCCAGACTGCTCAATGGATAAGAACACTGTCTATTCTTCCAGAGGACTGGTTCAAAATCCCAGCACCCACATGGCAGCTCACCAGTGTTTGTAACTCTAGACCCAGAGGCTCTGGCACCCTCACACAGACAGACATGCAGCCAACAACAACATACATAAAAAATAAACAAATCTAAAATATAAAAAATAAATTAAAAATAAAAGCAAGTGAACAAACAAAATCTATATAAGGCCAGGAGTAGAGTCCCTTGGGAGGCAAAGAAGCTGAGCGTGGTGGCCTAAAGCAAGTTGACCTCTGTGAGGCCAGACTGACCTAGTTCCAAGTGAGTTTCAAGACAGTCAGAGCTATGTAGAGAAACCCTATCTCATAGAACAAAACCAAATCCAGCTCAGGCCTATATCCTCCATAGCAATCTACAAAACCATATCTATAGGTTTCACACCAGGACCTCAGTGCCTTTCCAACTGAGCCCTCCTTTTCCTCCCTGACTCTTCAGCCAGCCAAGGTCTGCTCTTTATAAATGTCCTCATTTTAAATGTTATTTCCCCAGCACTGCCTGTCTTTAACAACTCTGGGACCTTCAGGGTGGCTCTGTGGGCAAAGGAGCTTGCTGTATAACCCTGACCACCTGAGTTTGCTTCCTTGGGCTCCTATGATGAAAAGAGAGACTGAACTCCTACAAGTTGCCTCTGGTCTCCATATGCAGACACACAAACATAATACAATTTAAAAAACAAAACACAAACCTCTCACCTGTTATCTTGAACTTAAGTCTTTATCGTACAGTATCTAAGCTGACTAGGATCCCAGACAGTTGCCCTGCAAGGTAGGGCTTGTTTTTATTTACTGCCAGGGGCCAGTAATCCAGGATCTAGGACTCATTTTCTAGGCTAGTGATATACTACTGAGCTACAAACTATATTTCCATCCTCAGGGAAGTTTTTAATGTTTCCAAGGAATCCACCACAACCATTTAATTACATATAGTATGCTGATCTGGTTGTACAACATATATTCAATCACTGAACAGCTTCTATTAACAAAAATTTAGCCAAATGTCAGCCTTGTTTGTAAAAAAAAGACCGAATTCTGTTACAGACCTTAAAACCAACCAGAAAATGAGACATAAACCAAATCTAACTGTAAACTGAAATTTTGTTTCTATGATGGAAATAAATGGGGATTCTCTTAGTCGATAAAGGGTCACCTAAGAAAACAGTAAGCTATGATTTGAAAGCTGAAAACGAGAGTGTGCTAACTTTTTTGTTTTTTTTTTTTTTTTTTTGGTTTTTTTTTTTTTTGGTTTTTCGAGACAGGGTTTCTCTGTATAGCCCTGGCTGTCCTGGAACTCACTTTGTAGACCAGGCTGGCCTCGAACTCAGAAATCCGCCTGCCTCTGCCTCCCGAGTGCTGGGATTAAAGGCGTGCGCCACCACGCCCGGCGGAGAGTGTGCTAATTAAGTTTGTTTCTGGACAGGTTCCTTTTGGTAAATAACTCGGCAGCGGGACGAGAAAACTTCAAAGCCGACAAAGACACAGACACTGATACGCACACACACTCCTCCAGACTCCGCCATCCAGCCAGGAGCGTACAAGAAAATTGTAAAGCCGATAAACACACACACACACACACACACACACACACACACACTCCGAAGAAAATTGCAAAGCCGACAAAGACACAGACACAAACACACATGCGCGCACACACACACGCACACAGAGGCACATACACACGCGCGCGCACACACACACAAAGTCCCCTCCACTCCGCCGTCCAGCCCGGAGCGCCTTTCCGAGCCTTTCTCAATCCCCGCCCCCTTCCTCTTTGTCCAGGGTTTTCCCTTCTCCTCGCCTCTCTCTTTCCCTCTTCCTGGGCCCGGCTCTTGCCTCGGTGAAACCCCCGTAAGTTGTCTGGTAGAACTCATCTTCCTCCTCTGCTTCCAGGAGCCCAGAAAGCCGGTTCCCAGCGGTTTTCCGTGGGGCCCGGCCCCCAGCCAAACTCATACCGCCTACAGCGACTGCGCTGCCGCCTTCAGCCCCTGGCCCAGCTCGGGGTTCTCGCAGATCGGCACTCGACACTATTACCTGCGGGCGACCGTCAATGACGGAAGTTCAGCGTCTGCAAGCAAAAGCAGCCGAGCGTCGAGAGGTCCTAGTTATTTTCACCTTAAGTCTCTTTGTGGCTGGTGGCTGCTGTGGCCACTCATAGGCAGCGCCTAGGGCACAGTACCAGGGTTCCTCCTCCTTACCTAGATATTTTGTTTGTTTTTCTACAGACAGGATCACACTTTACAGTCCTGGCTGGCCTGGAGCTACCTGTGTAAAGCAAGCTGCCCTCGAACTCAGAGATCTTCCTGCCTCTGCCTCCCGGTGATGGAATTAAAGGTGTGCGCCAAGTAGGCCTGCCTCATAGCAAACTCCTTTCCCTTCTCCGCTCCTACTTTTTTTTTTTTTTTAAGATTTATTTATGCTAGGCAGTGGTGGCGCACGCCTTTAATCCCAGCTCTTGGGAGGCAGAGGCAGGTGGATTTCTGAGCTCAAGGCCAGCCTGGTCTACAGAGTGAGTTCCAGGACGGCCAGGGCTATACAGAGAAAAGCTGTCTCAAAAAAAAAAAGTATGTATGTATGTATGTACTTATTTATTTATTTAATATGAGTACACTATTGTTGTCTTCAGACACACTGGGAGAGGGCACCGACAGCTCTTTCAGAGATCCTGAGTGAATTCAATTTCCAGCAACCACATGGTGGCTCACAACCATCTGTAATGGGATCTGATGTCCTCTTCTGGTGTTTCTGAAGACAGCTACAGTGTACTCATATACATAAAATAAATAAATAAATCTTTTTAAAAATTGTATGACTTTTTTTTTTAACTATGTGTTTGTGTTCATGTGTGTGAGCATGTACCACTGCACTGGTGTGGAGGTCAGAAGACAAATGTGCAGGAACTGGCTCTCCACGTTTACTGTGTGGAATCTGGGGTCAAAGTCAGGTCACCAGGCTTGATGGCAGGCTCCTCTATCTGCTGAGTTTTGGTTTTGGAGACTGGTTCTCTATGTACTCCAAGCTTGCCAGTCTCATAGACTGGTCTGCTATGGTCTTCTCCGTGTTTCATGCTACTAGGTTAAGGGAAGAGTTTGTTTTTGTTTTTGTTTTGGAGTGTGTGTGTGTGTGTGTGTGTGTGTGTTTCCCCCTCTTTGCTGGGAATGGAACCCAAGGTCTCAGGAACTCTAGAAAAGCATTCTACTACAAAGGTACATCCCAAGTGAGGCCAAGGATTGTATCTGTCTATACTACGAATGTGAATGCCTGCAATAGGCTAGGTTTAGGTAAACAATGAAAGACTAAATGAAGAAGGTATTCATTCTTTTACTGTTTTTTGGTTTTATTTTTGTTTCTGTTTTTTTTTTCTAATGCCAAGGATTAAATTCAGAGTAGTGTATAAGATAGGTAAGTTCTCTAATTCTGAACTACACCCCTATCCCCAAAAGGTGCTTTGATAAAGCACACTTACATGCACTGACAACCGAATGGGTGGCCCTTCTTTGAGGTCACCAGATTGCCTCCCTTCTGAAAGTATGTATTGGTGAACTCCCTTTGCCATTTCCTCAGGAGCACCAAGCCACAGCGTTCTTCTCTGCCCCAGCTCCCACACCTTGCCCAGTCACCCCAGTTCTGCTATGCTAGGAATGTCACTAGGGAAGAGTAACCCTGTGACTCAGAGGACACCTTGGGACTGAGTAAGAGCTGGGGCAGAGAGACAGAGGGGTAGGATACCTGCTTCCTAAACATTCCAAGCCCTCCTTTCGGTTACATTTACCCCTGAGATAAAGGTATGCTATATTTTGCCTATCGTCCAGGCTCTTTTGGAAATCAAGATTTGGGGGCGGGGGAGAAAAAGGGAAGAAAACTCAAGGGAAGAAAACTCAAGGGAACAAGTTAAGGGATCTTAGCTATCTGTGGAGCTGGAACCTCAGGCGTGTGCTACCATGCTCAGATGTTTAAAGATAGTGTGCCACCATGCCCAGATGTTTAAAGATACTGTGCCACCATGCCCAGATGTTTAAAGATAGTGTATTATTATTATTTATTATTTTGTTTTTTTTGAGACTGGGTTTCTCTGTGTATATCCCTGGCTGTCCTGGAACTCACTCTGTAGACCAGGCTGGCCTGGAACTCAGAAATCCACCTGCCTCTGCCTCCCAAGTGCTGGGATTAAAGACATGCACCACCACCGCCTGGCAATAGTCTACATTCTTGAACTGTAAAAATGAAAAGCCATCATCTTTGCTCTAAAAAGTATCATCTTATGAGGGAGTTACACACATAAGCGGATAACACAAGGTGGGGCTGTGACAGTGGCCATTTCCTGGGCGATGTAGAGACAAAGGCCCCTAGGAAGCTTAAGATGTTTTTTTTTTTTAATTTTTCTTTCAGAACTGAAATACAAACTATAGGGAGATAATTCTGTTTTTAACTGCCTTATGCATTTAGGTCCTTTTTGCCTACTTACAATTTCAGAGTCTGAAATAGCTTTAATCTCTACCTCAATTGATTTTTAGAGCACCTTAGGAAATAGAATCAACTGAGTTTACACTTAACTCAAGTGTTTGTTAACTTGTGCAAGAGGAGGGCAGAGGAAAACTTGAATGGATCAATTCTCTTATCCCATCTCATGGACCTAGGCATAGTTTGGTGCCTTTATCTGATGAGTGGTCTTAACAGTTCCCAGGTGACTGAATGCCTTTTCTGGAAATATAGACAATTTATTCAACAGTATTTACTAAGTATCTGTGAGACACAACTTCACCTGTGAGTGAATAGCACTGTCTGACACCAGTAACAGCAGGGCGAAGGTTTCAGGTACAGTACAACATACAATACTTCAGTGCTACCGAGTCAAAATGCTGTTGAATTAGTGATGCTAATTCTATCAAATGAAGTTTGTCAATCTTTAGTACCCAAGGGAGCACAAAGAATCCAGCAGATGGCAGTAAGGAAACAAATATTTTAGGTCTTGAAGGCAGAGGAAGAAATCTGAGGTTAAGGAATGGGAGATATTTGATGGATACTCTGGCCCTGGGTTCCCTTTGGAGGAACATCTGGATAGGTGTCCAGGCCACTTTAGAACCAATAAGCTGGAGGTTTTTTCCCATGCCTTTTATTTATTCATTTCACAAATAATTATTGAGTGATTACCTTGTACAAAAATGTGACAGGAGGTGGACATAGAACTTTAGCACACAGTCTTTGCTTTTCAGAAGCGCTTGTTCAAAAAGGCCTTCCCTAGGCTTCCCATAATATTCACAGCTGCTAGGGTTCTTTGTAAAAACTGGGCAGAGGGCTGGTGAGATGGCTCAGTGGGTAAGAGCACCCGACTGCTCTTCCGAAGATCCAGAGTTCAAATCCCAGCAACCACATGGTGGCTCACAACCATCCCTAATGAAATCTGATGCCCTCTTCTGGAGTGTCTGAAGACAGCTACAGTGTACTTACATATAATCAATAAATAAATCTTTAAAAAAAAAAAAAAAAAACTGGGCAGAGTTCATATGACAACTAGGCTAGAGTAGAATCCCTCTGTATTTCTATGCCCTTTGGAGTATAGATAATTAGCAACTGAATGCTAAGGAGGACTTTGGATAGGGGGAGGTTATTTGATAGTCTGTAGTCTTTTTTTTATCAGGTCTTTTAAACTTTGTTTTTATGTATTTTTCTTACTTTTCTTCTTATATTGTTGACAAATCCTCATTGCCTTATTTATCAAATATTTACATTTAATGAACTCTGTCGCTGTGTCTAGCACTGTTTGAAGTAAACAAAACATCTATTTTTATGTCTTTAGAAGGAAGATCCCACAAGCCGACACCTTAAACAGTAAAGGCTGGAAGAATTCTTGATGGTTGTGATGTTTTGTAGTGCACAAGAGCTTAACATTTCGGACTTGACACAGAGCTGCGTTCCGAATTCTTTCCAGGACTGTCATTTGAGGAGCTCAGTCCATCTCGGTCCAGCTGATTCTTAACAAGAGTTCTTAGCAACCCGATCAAAGATACGAACCTATATTGGCCTACTGAGCCACCGTAGACTCACGGTCTACGGTCGGTGGATTCCTTGGGGTGTGGCATCATCTGTCACGTGATCCGAAGTCCCCTCTGATTGGCTTCTCTTTTCTCCGGCTAGATAGACGAACGCCGAGAAGCTGTGGCGCATGCGCAATACCGGGGTTTCCTTGGCCGCCCACCCTGAGCCGAGCGGTGGAGTTGGGGATAAACAGGCAGTGGCTGGGGAGGTGAGGGAGGGGGGGCATTCGCTTTTGGGGGCACCTCAGGTGCCTAGGTTTTCCTTTAGGTTTGTTCTATCCGAGACGCGGGACTCCCGGGGCCCGGCTCAAGTGTTCCTGTCTGGTAAGAGAAGGTAGCTTTGGCGGAGAGCAGTTCAAGTTGCTAGGAAGGTGCGAGACTGCAGCTCTCCCCCATGCCGGGCAAGTGGTGCGGTCCTGAGCTTGTCCTGGAGCCTGAACAACGCCTGTGAGAAGCCCGCCGAACGCGGGTTCTGTGAAGAGACGTGGGGAAGATTCGATTCCGAGAAAAGGAAAAGCCGGATTGAAAGGGAGCGAAGCCGCTGAGGGGGAGGGGGCTGCCAAGATGGCGTCCGCCTCCTCAGGGCCAGCGGCGGCCGGGTTTTCATCCCTTGATGCCGGGGCCCCTGCTGGTACCGCAGGTGAGTCGGGTGGGACGCGGGCAGCCGACTGAGGAGGACTGTGAGATGGGAACAAGACCGAGTCCTGGGAGGGGACCTGTGGTTGAGGATGTCCGAGGGGTTGCCCCTAAGGGAGGACAGGACCGGACTTTGAAGTAGACAATTCTATTACTAGAGGAGTCTGGGGGAAAGGATGGATGTCGCTGAGAAAAAGGGAAGCTGACGAAAACTCACACAGTGTCTCAGAGGCGACTGCGTTGAGAACTTTGAGGAGGAAGGATGGAGACTGAAGGTTGGGGGTTAAGAGAGAAACGACAACAGGAGTGGAGAAACGAATCAGTGGAGACTGAGGATACAGCTTAGTAGTGGAGATCTCGTCTAGCATGCATCAGGATCTGGGCTTAATAAGACAAAATAACGTAAACGGAGTATTGGTAGATAAAGGTGTAAGGTAGATACCAAAGTGATTGTGAAATTAATAGATCAAAATGTTGAGGGGATTATGGAACTTAAAAGTAATGGAGAGTCATGGGAATTGTGGATTTTATTGGGAGTAAGTTCCTGGAGTGGCTTTCCGCTCAGACTCCCTCCCCCACCCCCCGCCCGCCCCCCTCCCAGTGCGTCATTCCTCCTCTCATCTCTTGTCAGCAGCAGCCAGCCACATGCTTACTTTCTCACATTAACTCTTTAGGGGATTCCTATCTTTAGGTTGTACAACTGTGGAAAGGAATGAGGAGTTGTGTTGTTTTGTATTTTGATACAGGCACTTCTTATGCCTTCCTGACTGGCCTTAGTGCTGGGATCATGGGAGCTTACTATAGTCAGCACAGAGGGAAACATTGGAAACATCTAAAGGATGAGGAGGGAGGTCAAGGTCAAAACACCCTAAAAGAAGGAGGGTAAATGAAATGAAGCCTTGACTTGTAGAAGAGTCGGGGTTAGGCCTGTGGTTAGGCTTCATAAAGATGGGGAGGGGTGTGTGCGACTTGAGAGCTATGGGAGGATGTTGCATAATAGGATAGGGACTGGAGGAATGCCTAGGATGATGTATGAAGAAATCGTAAGGAACTGGGCAATATGGAGAGGTCAGAGTAGTTAGAGATTAGTAGGGATTGAGGGCTGGAAAGGCCCGCAAAGAAAAGCCACAGCAGATTGTCTGTGGGAGGGGAAATGTGTATGGGGGTGAATCAGAAGCTGCTCCAGAGGAATGTTGGGTGTTCCTCAGTAACTGTTGCCTGAGAAGCTGCTGGGTATGAGGTGGGTTTTTTTTTTCCTTTTTTCTGTGATTTTTGTCCTTGCCATTTATTTTATTTTATTTTATTTTATTTTATTTTGAGACTGGGTTTCTCTGTGTAGTCCTGGCTGTCCTGGAACTCACTCTGTAGAGGCTGGCCTCGAACTCAGAAATCTGCCTGCCTCTGCCTCCCAAATGCTGGGATTAAAGGCGTGGGCCACCATGCCCGGCTGTCCTTGCCATTTTGAGTTGACTTGAGTTTCCCCTTAAACATAGTCATAGATACCTTCTTCATAAGCTGCAATTTTAGTTTATGTGCCTCTATTTTTAGTTTCTTGAGGAGGTGACTTTGCCTTTCCTTTAAAAGCATTTGAGATCTGTAACAACCCTTGTTTCTTTCTAAATGTGAAAAAGGATAGTGTTTATAAAAGTGACAGGTTTTTGTTTTGTTTTTGAAATTTTACTTATTGAATTATTTTTATTGTGTGAGTGCATAATTAGAAGAGTATGTGTCAGAGTCTGGTTTCCTCCTTCCCACCTTTATGAGAGTGCTGGTTATTAAATTTTGGTCATCAGGCTTAGATAGCAAACACCAAGCTGAACCATCCCTCCCACACAGGTGACTTTTCTCTTTTTCTTTTTTTTTTTTTTTTTGTTTTTTTTGTTTTTCGAGACAGGGTTTCTCTGTGTAGTCCTGGCTGTCCTGGAACTCACTCTGTAGACCAGGCTGGCCTCGAACTCAGAAATCCGCCTGCCTCTGCCTCCCGAGTGCTGGGATTAAAGGCATGCGCCACCACACCCGGCTTTTTCTCTTTTTCTTTTTTTCTTTTTTTGTTTTTTTCAAGACAGGGTTTCTCTGTATATCCCTGGCTGTCCTGGAACTCACTCTGTAGACCAGGCTAGCCTCAAACTCAGAAATGCACCTCTGCTTCCTAAGTGCTGGGATTAAAGACATGCACCACCACTGCGAGGCTCTTTTTCTTTCTTTTTTTAAAAATAATTTTTTTAAAAAGACGATTTCTTATTTGAAATCTTCTAGTATTAGCCAAGCATCCTCCCACCCCCACCCCAAGGGTTTCTTTGTGCAGCCCTGACTGTCCTGGAACTTGATCTGAAGACCAGGCTGGCCTGAAACTCAGAGATCTGACTGTCTGCTTCCTGAGTGCCGGGGCTAAAGGTATTTGCCACAATGCTTGGCCTCCAATCACTCTTGTGAGTGTTATTTAAGCAAGCCTCCACCTATAATGTCAGGTAGTATCTCTGCTAGAAAACAAGTTAAAAAAATATTTTTCTTCCCCTCCTTTTTTTTTTTAAAGATTTATTTATTTATTATATGTAAGTACACTGTAGCTGTCTTTAGACACTCCAGAAAAGGGCGTCAGATCTTGTTACAGATGGTTGTGAGCCACCATGTGGTTGCTAGGATTTGAACTCCGGACCTTCGGAAGAGCAGTCGGGTGCTCTTACCCACTGAGCCATCTCACCAGCCCCCTTCCTTCCCCCTCCTTTTTAAAAACGATTTTTTTTTAAATGGCATGTGCCTTTAAACATAGCATACGGATGACAGGGGTAGGAGAGTCTCGAGTCTGCGGCCACCCTAGTCTATGTTGCAAGCTCCAGAATAGCCAGGAGTACGGAAAAGGATCTTGTCTCAAAAACAGCAACAACAATTTTTAGCTCTGTGATCTCTCTGTGTTTAGAGGCCAGAAGAGAGGCTTTGCCTCCCCTGGAATTGGAGTCCATACAGTGTGAGCCACCTGACAAAGATCCTTTAGAAAAGAACAAACACTCTTTTTGCTTTTATTTTGAGTCAGGGTCTCATATGTAGCCCTGGCTATCCTGGAAGATTCTCTGTAGATCAGGCTGGTTTCGAACTCAGAGATCTACCTGCTTCTACCTCACGAGTGCTGGTATCAAAAGCGTGCCTCAAAAACTGCATATAGTAGATAACCTTGAGCTCTCTAGCTTTCTGTTTATCTTGTAAGTACTAGGATTGTAGGCCTATTCCACCGTAACTTGCTTAGATTCCTTTTAACATTTTTTTCTTTTTTTTTTTTTTCCTTTTCCTTTTTCGTTTTCTTTCCTTTTCTTTTCTTTTTTTGTTTGTTTTTGTTTTCTTTTTTTCGAGACAGGGTTTCTCTGTGTAGCCCTGGCTGTCCTGAAACTCACTCTGTAGACCAGGCTGACCTCGAACTCAGAAATTCACCTGCCTCTGCCTCCCAAGGGCTGGGATTAAAGGCATGTGCCACCACACCCGGCTTCCCCCCATCTCTCTCTCTCTCTCTTTCTTTCTTTCTTTCTTTCTTTCTTTCTTTCTTTCTTTCTTTCTTTCTTTCTTTCTTTGTTGTTTTTGAGACAGGGTCTCTTAATATAGTTCTGACTGTGTAGAGCAGGCTGGCTGCAAACTCATGAGATCCTCCTGCCTCTGCCTCTCAAGTGCTGGGATCACAGGTGTGCCTCACTACACTTGGGAAACCATAAGTTCAAGAGGAGACTGGGTTTCTCTGTGTAGCCTTGGCTGTCCTGGAACTCACTCTGTAGACCAAGCTGGTCTTTAACTCAGAGATCCCACTGCCTCTGCTTCACTAGTGCTAGGATTAAAGGCGTGCGCCATTATGGTCTATCCAAATCATAAGCTCTTAAGTGATATTTTCCTTTAGAGAAGTTACCAAGTTTGAATCTGAAGGAGGCAGTTAAAATGAATTAATCATCTTACAGAGGTTTGTGCTTGTTCATATGATTTGGTTAATTAAAGGTGATGTAGTTTGACACCTGGGTTCTGCTGTTTGCTGTATAAAGAAAATGTAGTCCTTTTTTGTTATTTTTCATCTTCTTTATTTGGACAGTGGTACCACCTCATAAAATCAGGTCTGATGAGGTATGTTGTCAGTGACCATTTGTTTAGGGTTCAGAGACCCTGGCTTCCTGTTCTTGACAATCAAGTAACTAAGTTGATTTTTTTTACTGGAAATGAGAGCCAAGAGTTTGTGTTTTTGAGTGTATGTTTGTTATTTTGAGGCAGGGTCTGACAATGCTGTCTTGGTTGGCCTAGAAGTATTTCTGTGTAGACCATGCTATTCTGGAACTCAGAGGTCCATCTACTGCCTAAGTGCTAGGACTAAAGGTGGATGTCATCACACCCAGGTGTTTGGAGTCTTGATTTGAAATTAGAGCAAAGATTAGAAAGAGAGTTGAATGCCAAGAAATAAGAACTGTGTGATTAAAATCACATTTGAGTCCCCAAAGGAAAAGCACCTGAAACCTTAGATGCCCCTGCACTCTGGTTGCTTCTGCTCCTCCCAAGAACAGTTTGAAGTAGTCACTCCTCATCTCTTGGGTTGTATCAGAACCACAGATGACTTGGGAACAACCTTCTAGCTAGTGTACTGACCCTCTACCTACCTAGCTGTCTCTTTGTTGTTCCTTTTTGTTTGTTTTTGAATCAGGGTTTCTCTGTATAACCCTGGCTGTCTTGGAACTCACAGTGTGGATCAGCCTGGCCTCAAACTCAAAACCTGCCTGCCTCTGTCTTCCAAATGGTGAGCTTAAAGGTGTGTGTCACCACTGCAGGGAACCTATCTGTTTTTTGAGAGGTTTGCAGTGTAGCTCTAGCTTGTCTGGTCTTACAGTTTGGGTTCTCCTGGTTCTTTGTTTGCTTTGTTTTGTTTTTGTCTTCTTAAACCATCATGGGCTGCCATATGTGGTTCATCAGACCTCCTCCTGTCCTTCTGTTTTTTGTTTTGTTTTGTTTGTTTGTTTGTTTGTTTTTCAAAACAGGATTTCTCTGTGTATCCCTGGCTGTCCTGGAACTCACTCTGTGGACAATGCTGATCTTGAACTCAGAGATTTGCCTGCCTCTGAGTGTTGGGATTAAAAGTATGTGCTACCACCTCCTGGCCTTCCTTCTGCTTTAAAAATTATATTTAAAAAAACTTTGAGAGTATATGAATATACACCTGTGCATGTATATGCCTGTAAGTGGAAGCAAGAGGACACCTTACAGGCATTAGTTTTTTTTCTTCCATCTTGTGGGTCCTCAGACTTCCTGTGTTAATTAGTGGCAAACGCTTTTATCCACCGAGCTGCCTGCCAGCCTAATCCCCCACCTCTTTCTAAACCACAACAAAGAACATCAGGTCTTCCTGAGCTGCTCCTGGACTCCTAAGACTTCAGTGCTTTACCTTAGACTACAGTAGTAGCTGTGCACTACTGTATGTGCACTAGACACATACCATACTTGACTTTTCATACTGTCAATGTTTTTGAAATATTTATTTCTGCTGTGGCTGTTTAAGCCCAGTGTCATGTATAATTATAGTTTATTTTATAAGTGTCTAGTATCTGAGATTAGTTGGTATGTATACTTAAAAGTTAGCTTTGTCAAAATAGTATGTTTTACTTGTGGACTCCTGGGTTGATATTAACTCTTCTGATTAATACCTTTGCTGAAATATGTGCTACCTAAAAGCTATTAAATATTTTATTAGCTTGTTTTTCTTTGATAATATAATGGAGACTGTGGACCTATAGTATGAACAGTGATATCTGACAACCAGAGCTGGATATGGGGGAGAGGGGAGAGGGTGTCTTTTTTTGCTTGCTTGCTTGCTTTTTTATGAGCCAGATTTCATTGATATTTCATTGATGTGATCCTTTTGCGTTAGCCTTTCAGGAGATGAGATCCTGGAGTGAGCAACCAACTCGGGCTTTTTTTTTTTTTTCTTTTGAGATAGAGCCTTCCTGCATTACCCAGGCTGGTTTCTTTATAATTTTCCTGCTTCAGCCTTCTGAGCTTAGAGTACAGGTCAATGCCACTATGCCTAGTGTGGTTTTTATCCTTTAAAGTTCAACCGTTTTCTCCTTTTGAGACGGAGTCTCACTGTGTAGCCATTGATGGTTTGTAACTTGCTATGTAGACCAGGGCTTCCTTCTAGTAAATAAGTAAATCAGGCTGCCTCTGCCTTCAAATAGCTTGGGATTTTTGAGTATCCTTACTTTATATGGCATGAAGAAGATAACAAGGCTGTGTGTGTGTGTGTGTGTGTGTGTGTGTGTGTGTGTGTGTGTGTGTCTGTGCACGCGTGTGCGTGCAAAGTGAACAAATGAATAAATGAAGGCAGCAAGGCCAGGTGTGGGGTATAGGTCTGTAATCCTAGTACTTTTGACAGTGAGAGGAGGAGGATCTGGAGTTCAAGGCCAACATGGGTAACATGAGAAGTTCCTTTTTCTGTCTTTTCTTTCTTAGTGTGGGGTTGGGAAGGGGATAAAAAGTACTCTTTTTCTATAGCAGTTGCCGGAATCAATCAATCAATCAATCAATCGCTCTCTCTCTCTTTTTTTTACTTTATTGGATATTTTCTTTATTTACATTTCAAATGTTATCCCCTTTCCTGGTTTCCCTGGAAAACCGGCTCCCCGCTCCCACTGCTCACCCACCCACCCACTCCTGCTTCCTGGCCCTGGCATTTCCCTACACGTGGGCATAGAGCCTTCTCAGGACCAAGGGCCTCTTTTCCCATTGATGTTGGACTAGGCCATCCTCTGCTACATATGCAGAAAAATATGGAACTCTTCATGAATTTGAGTGTGATCTTTGCACAGGGGCCATGCTAATCTTCTCTATATTGTTCCAGTTTTAGTATATGTGCTGCTGGAGCGAGTATGGGAATCTCTTTTATATTCCAAACTAAGCCCAACATTGTGTCTCAGAGATGGTATTTGGATAGATGAAGTATCCAAGGGGAGTTCTGAGGGAAAGGACGAGGTCTCTTTTAGAATATATAATTACTTAGAGAGTATCAGCTCATCTACACAGTGTAGGTAAACGAGCTTGCTGAAGTACAAGTTCTCACGGACAAGAACGTGTATAAAAGCAGCCATAGTTTCGTCTATTTATTTGAAGTTCAGAGACCATTTTGTTAGAGTTTGAGGGAAAACAATAAAGCAGCCAAGCTGAAGGTTGTAGTAGATGCTATAGTGGATGGAGAGAGTCAGGGTTCTATTTGTGTGCCTGTGTCAAGGCTTGCCACATGTGTGCAGGTGCCAGTAGAGTAGAAGACAGCAATAGATTCTTGGAGCAGAAGTTATAGGTGGTAATGAACAGTCAGTGCTGGTGCTAGGAACTGAACTGTCCTCTGGAAGAATAGCCAGTAACTATTGAGTCCCCAAAGTCATGCCTTTGAAGTTAGGCATGGAGGTCAGAAAAATGGAGAAATTCCAGTGTCTCAGAGAAAGCATTAACTCAGCCTTGAGCCAGTATCTGGGGGGGAAAAGGAAGAAGGAAAAGGCAGGCATTTTAAATTCTGACTCAGGCTGTGTGGAGAAAGCTCCATAAGCAACTGCCTATGTTTTTATTTTGCTGGTGGAGGGAAGTGCTGTTCAGGGAGTTGATGCTTGTTTTGCTGTCATAAAAGCTATGGGGTTTTTTTTTGTCTATTTGTTTTTTGTTTTGCTTTGTTTTTGCTGAAATATGCATGCATTTTGTTAATATACATCTCTTTCTTCTAAGTGCCCAAGATCAAATGCAAGCATAAGCTAATTAAACTCATAACTGAGTGATATTTCAACCCTGGAGTATGTGTATATTAATCCAGATAGCTAGAAACAGGGTGGAGTGTGATGGCATTTGCCTGAATTCATAGGATTCCCAGGACTCAGGTAGAAGCAGGAGTATTGCTACAAGCTTTGAGGCCTCTCTGATCTACATAGTTTCATGCCAGTTAGGGCTGTAGAGCAAGAGAGGCTCTCTGCCACAAAAAGAAAGTCCAATTTTGGACATAGAATTGGGGAAGTGCATTGTCAATCATCTTAAATGCTTCTGGACTATGGCTGGCTAATTCAGGATGCCCAGGTATTTTAAGAAAAGATTTGGCTGGTTATCATGGCACAAACCATTAATACCAGCATTCCTTGTAGACAGAGGTAGGCTGATTTCTTTGAGACCAGGCTAGTCTGGTCTACATAGTGAGCTCCAGGACAATAAGAACTACATAGTGAGACCCTGTCTTGGGGAAAGAAAAGAAAGGAAGGAAGGAAGGAAGAACAGAAAAGAAAACCTTAGGGTTTTGAGCAAAATATTGGTGTCAAGGGATACAGTGAAATTTGTCCTTGTGGTACTGGAGGTAAAGGTACATTAGAAGAAAATAGTTTTTTTTGGTTTTTTAAAGGTTTATTTACTTATTTTATGTACATGAGTACACTGTAACGGTACAGACAGTTGTGAGCCTTCATCTGGTTGTTGGGAATTGAATTTAGGACCTCTGCTTGTTCTGGTAGGCCTTGCTCGCTCAGTCCCTGCAAGCTCTGGCCCAAAGATTTATTTATGATTATAAATAAGTACACTGTAGCTGTCTTCTAGCTGTACTAGAAGAGGGTGTCAGATCTCATTACTGGTGGCTGTGAGCCACCATGTGATTGCTGGGATTTGAACTCAGGATCTTCAGAAGAGCAGTCATTGCTCTTACCTGCTTAGCCATCTCACCAGCCCCCAGAAATAGTTATTTTAATTGCACCTTCTCATTTCCTAAATTGGGCAGCTGAGGTTTAGACAGCCTTACTAGCACAAGGGTGTTCTGGAGAGGCTGAGTGGTATTAAAGGATCTTGGTAAACCTGTAGCTCATTCCTTGGTATTCCTGGCAATATGTTGACTCTTAGGTGACAAGACTGGTAGATCAAACGGAAACAAATGTTTTTACATTTATTTTGTGTATATGTGGTAGTGGGGCATGCCTGGGTGCGCATGTATAGAGGTCAGAAGACAAGGTGTGCTCACGCTCCTCCTAGAACTCTAACATCATCTCTCATCGATCTTCAACTGCTGCCTCCACTCCCCATGGACTCCCAGCTGCTCCTGTGCTTCAGATGGATCCTGCTCCGGCTCCTGCAAATGCACCTCCTGCAAGAAAAGCTGCTGCTCCTGCTCTCAGGGCTGCATCTGCAAAGACGCTTCGGACAAGTGCAGCTGCTGCGCCTGAAGTGGGGGCATCCTCTCAACTGTGTAAATAGAATATGTAGAAACCTAGCCTTTTTGTACAACCCTGACCTTTTGTACAACACCTTTTTCTATAAAGCATGTAACTGACAATAAAAAAAAGTTGACTTGATTTAAAAAAAAAAAAAAGGCAGCTTGTAGAGGAGTTGGTCCTCTCCTTCCTCCATGCGAGTTCTGGGGATTGAACTTAAAAGTCATTGGGCTTGGTGGTAAGTACCTTTACCCAATGAGCCATCTACCTGTCCCAATTCAAACTACTTTTTTTTGCTTGTTTGGGTTTTTTGTTTTTTGTTTTTGTTTTTTGAGACAGGGTTTCTCTGTATAGCCCTGGCTGTCCTGGAACTCACTTTGTAGACCAGGTTGCCTGCCTCTGCGTCCCGGGTGCTGGGATTAAAGGCGTGCGCCACCACGCCCGGCTTCAAACTACTTTTTAAGTTTTTACTTTTAGACCCTTTCTTGACTTTTCTGACATTCTCAGAGAAAAATTGATACCTGCTGGAAAACAAAATTGAGCTTTTCTTTGCAGTGTGCTTTGGTTTTAATTGCCTTGATTCAGTTGCTGCCAATGAGTTAGTTGTGGTCCAGTTTTTTTCCACTTCTTTTTTTGGGGGGGGGGGGGTTCGAGACAGGGTTTTTTTTTGTAAAGCCCTGGCTGTCCTGGAACTCACTTTGTAGACCAGGTTGGCCTCGAACTCAGAAATCCACCTGCCTCTGCCTGGGATTAAAGGCGTGCACCACCACACCTGGCTACTTTTCCCCTTCTTTTGAGAGAGAGTATGATATATACATATATATATATATGTATATATCATACACACAAGCTGGCCTTAGATTCACTTTGTAACTAAGGCAGATCTTGAACCCATTGTCCCCTGGCTGCTACTTCTTGGATATAAGAATTAAAAGTGCATACTATGCCTGTCCAGTTTTAGTTGTGGTGGGTGTTTTGTTTCTTTGTTGGGAGGGCGGTGGTGGTTTCTGTTTATAGCCCTGGCTGTCCTGGAACTTGTCCTGTAGACTAGGCTGGCCTCAAACTCAGAGATCTACCTGCCTCTGCCTCCTAAGTTGTGTTTAATTATTACTGTTTAACCTCTTGAAACACAGTCTTCCTTTGTAGCTTTTTCTGGCTTTGAGCTTGAAATCCTCTTTTCTTAGTTTTCTGAGTACTCAGTTACTGGCATGTGCCACCAGCCCTGGGCAGTGTCATTCTTTTTCTATCTCTTTTTCACAATGTCACTTAGAACTGTGTGTTCCTCAGTACTTCTTAGCATGCTCATATTGTTGAGTTTTTTTGTTTGAAGGACATACTGTGCCTCCCACCTGAAAGGGGCATAGTTAGAATGATTTTCAGTATTCCAAATTAGAAGAACAATGAGGTGTTCAGCAAACAAACTAGCTTGGGTTTTTGTTGTTGTTTGTTGTAGAGAGTTTAGCTTTTGACTTTGCTGGATTTTTATTTGTTTTTTAACCTTTGGCTTTCATCCTTACCAAACTAGTTCCTAAGAGCATTTTTACCTTGTGAAACATTTAAGTTGTACTGTTGGTAAACACTGGATTGAGTCTTTGTGATACCTTGTCTATGACTTGTTCAGGCAAAACTAGTCAGAGGAATGTATGTCCGGTTAGCCTCTAGCATCCACAAATTATATGTGTACTTGAGACACTGCAGTCAGTCACACAGTGTCTTTTGGTTTCTTGTCTGCTGAATGATGTCATCTCATCTCCAAAGGAAATGCTGCTTTTCTGAAAGAGTTGGGAGAGGCTTTGACATTGAGGCCAAAGCTGATTGTTCCACATACTAGGGAGGCCCAACTCACTTCAGAGTTCTCTACTCTCTGAACATATTTTCATTTAAATTGTCACCTTTATTTTTGAAGATTTGCTTTTATTAAGTTTATATGTATCTGTGTGTATCATGTCAGTGAATGCTATTTGTGTGCCAGTGTCTGCCAAGGCAAGAAGAGGACATTGGATCCCTTGGAGCTTGACTTACAGGCATCTGTGAGCCTCCTGTTGTGTGTGCTAAGAACTGAACTTAACATTTCTCAGAATTATGTTGATAATTTTTGTTTCTTTTTGACATTTTCTTTTTTCAATTTAATATTATTTTTACTACTGTAGGTGTAAAATTTTGTGAGCCCACCAACTTTTTGAGTTGTCTGGTATTACCAAGCAGATTTGCAGAGATTAACAGTGGTGTTTTGCAGAGTAACTAGAAACCAGTCCTTCCAGTATCTTTTTCTCTGTAAACATAAGATAGGGTGCTGCAAAGGACCAAACTGGAATGCTTCCCTAACTGGTACAGGGTTGCTCAGATGTTTTTTCAATGGCTAGGTGTGGTGGTGCATATCTGTAATCGTAGCAGCTTGAAAGACTGAGGTAAGAGGACTACCATGTGTTCAAAACCAAATTGGGGTCTGGAGAAATGGCTCAGCAGTTGAGAGCACTGACTGCTCTTCCAGAGATCCTGAGTTCAATTCCAAGCACCCACATAGTGGGTGATTCACAACCATCTGTAATAAGATCCGATATCCTCTTTTGGTGTGCCTAAAGAGAGTGTACTCACATACATTAAAAAACAACAATAAGGGGGAGTGGGTGGGCAGGGGAGTGGGGGTGGGTGGATATGGGGGACTTTTGGTATAGCATTGGAAATGTAAATGAGTTAAATACCTAATAAAAAATGGAAAAAAAAAAAAAAAACAACAATAATAACAAAAACCAGATTGGGGTACATAGTGATTTCCAAACTACTAGGGTGACCCTGTTTTTGTTGTTGGTTTGAGTTTAAAAGGGGCAGGAAAGGTGGCTCAGCAGTTAAAAGTATTGGCTGCTCTGGGTTCAGTTTCCAGCACCCATAATGATAGGTCACAACTGCCTGTAATTCCAGTTCCAGGGGATCTGAAACCCTTTTCTGGCTTTCACAGATACAGGACGTATACATGGTGCATAGACATACAGATAAGCAAAACAACCATACACATATACATTTAAAATAAATAAATCTAAGAGAAAGAGACAGCAAGAGAGACAGAATTATATTGTGGGTTGTAAATGTAACCCTACCACTTGGGAGGCAGAGGCAGGAGGAGTTTGAGGCCAGACTCAGCTATCTAAACAGATCTTGGTCAAAAAACTGCAAAGGTAGGGATATGGAGCAAGAGTACTTTAATATTTGATATGGCTACTTCATTTCTGGTTTTTTTGTTTTTTGTTTTTTGTTTTTTTTTTTGTTTTTTCGAGACAGGGTTTCTCTGTATAGCCCTGGCTGTCCTGGAACTCACTTTGTAGACCAGGCTGGCCTTGAACTCAAAAATCCACCTGCCTCTGCCTCCCATGTGCTGGGATTAAAGGCACGTGCCACCATGCCTGACCTGCTTCATTTCTGAAGTCATTTTAATAATGATTCTCAGCTTATTTTTATATTTAAAAGCATATCTGGTTTGGGTTTTTGGTATGGGAAATAGTACTGGCCTTGAGTGTGTTGTATAGCCCAAGCTGGCTTTACTCTGATTCTTTTTTTGGGGGAGGGGGGGTGGTTTTTTTTTCCCAGACAGGGTTTCTCTGTGTAGCCCTGACTGTCCTGGAACTCACTCTGTAGACCAGGCTGGCCTCCAACTGAACTCAGAAATCTGCCTCCCAAGTGCTGGGATTAAAGGCAACCTCTGATACTTTTGTTTCCAGTTTATATGCTGGGATTATTGGAGTGTGCCACCATACTCTTCCAGAGCCTGGTTTTGTTTTCAAAGATATTTCTCAAATTGTAACATCTATGAGATATAGAAATATGGAATGTCACTGGGCAGTGGTGGTACCTTTAATCTCAGCACTTGGGAGGCAGAGGCAGGTGAATGTCTGATCTCAAGGCCAGCCTGATCTACAGAGTTCCAGGATGGCCAGGGCTATACAGAGAAACCTAATTAATTAATTAATTTGAAAGATGGGGTTGTCTTTTTTTATTTTTACTTTGTGTATGTGTGTATGAGTGTGTGTGCTTGGTGTAGGGTGTATGTGGAGTTCAGAAAACAACTTTGGGAGTAGCTTTTAGCCTCCTTACTTTTCTGAGACAGGGTTTCTCTGTGCAGCCCTGGCTGTCCTGAAACTCTGTAGACCAAGCTGGCCTCGAACGCAGAAATACATCTGCCTCTGCCCCCCAAGTGCTGTTAACAACTGCCCAGCCTTTAGCTTCCTTACTTATCTGACTTTTTATGTGGGTTCTAGAGGTTGGACTCAGGTTGTCAGGCCTGTACAAACAAACAGCCTGAGTTTTTACCTTCGCAGCTTCTCCAAACCCTCATGGTTCCCTTTCTCAGAGAATAGTCTCTAATATATATTATATAGGTTTAAGATTATAGAGTATCAACACCCATGGAAGGAGTTACAGAGACAAAGTTTGGAGCTGAGATGAAAGGATGGACCATGTAGAGACTGCCATATCCAGGGATCCACCCCATAATCAGCATCCAAACGCTGACACCATTGCATACCCTAGCAAGATTTTATTGAAAGGACCCAGATGTAGCTATCTCTTGTGAGACTATGCCGGGGCCTAGCAAACACAGAAGTGGATGCTCACAGTCAGCTAATGGATGGATCACAGGGCTCCCAATGGAGGAGCTAGAGAAAGAACCCAAGGAGCTAAAGGGATCTGCAACCCTATAGTGGAACAACATTATGAACTAACCAGTACCCCGGAGCTCTTGACTCTAGCTGCATATGTAACAAAAGATGGCCTGATCGGCCATCACTGGAAAGAGAGGCCCATTGGACACGTCAACTTTGTATGCCCCAGTACAGGGGAACGCCAGGGCCAAAAAGGGGGAGTGGGTGGGTAGGGGAGTGGCGGTGGGTGGGTAGGGGGGACTTTTGGTATAGCATTGGAAATGTAAATGAGCTAAATACCTAATAAAAAATGGAAAAAAAAAGATTATAGAGTATCCTGAAGTAAATGTCTTTAAGAAAGGTTATTTGATATATGGAGATGGCACTTACTTTTACATTGTTTTCTAGGTAGCAATGGCAGCTGCTACTACTGTTGCTTCTCTTCCTCTTCCTAAAGATTTCTTAAAAGTTACTTATTTTTGTTTCATATGTATTGGTGCTTTGCCTGCATATATATTTGTGTGAGGGTGCCATGGCCCCTGGAGTTATAGACAGTTGTGAGCTGAGTTGTGAGTTGTGGGTATTGGGAAGTGGACCCTGATTCTCTGGAAGAATACCCAGTTCCTAACCACTGAGCTATTTTTTCCAGCCCCATAGATTCTTACTTATTTTAAATTATGTGCGTATGTGTCAGTGTGGGGGCGTGTTCATGTGAATGCAGGTACCCTCAGATGCCTGAGGAATCTGATCCTCTGGAACTGCATTAGCCAACTCTCCAGCCTTGTCCTGTGTATTATTAATTCTTTTATACTTCTCTTGTATGTGTATCAGAGGGGGATGTCAAAGAATAATGTGTAGGAAGTCATTTGTCTTCTTTCTCCACTGTGATGGTCTTAAGGATTGAACTCGGGCACCTTTATTAACTGCTCCTCTAGGCATTTCTTTTCACTTTTTATCCTAACTTATTTTTGTAGCATAGAGAAGTGATTTTGTTACAAACTTGCATTGATGTGTGTTTGGGTGGTTTGTTGGGTGGTTGGTGGTTTGTTGGGTGGTTGTTAAGCACTGGAATTCTGCAAACTAAAGGTAATGTTAAGAGAGAGGGAGACAGACAGACAGACAGACAGACAGAATATGACCCTGAAACTTTCTGTGTGTGTCTCTTTAATTTGCAATATACAGATTATACTACTTGTGCGGGAGTGATGGCTCAGCAGTTAAGAGAACTGGCTGTTTTTCCAGAGGACTCAGGTTCAGGTTCAATTCCTAGCACCCACATAGGGGTTCATCACTGTCTATAATTCTAGTTTTAGGAAATTCAATACCTTCATCTGGCCTCCATGGGCACAAGGCATACACATGGTATACAAACATACATTCCAGTCAAAACACCCATATATATATATATGTATATATATATATATATATAAATAAATAACATAAAAATAAGTCAATCTTAAGCTGGGTGATAGTGGTGTAAAATACCTACTTTTAATCCCAGCATTTTGGAGGCAGTCAGGCCACTCTCTGTATCTGAGGCCAGAGGGAGTTCTAGGACAGCCAGGGTTACACAGAGAAACCCTGTCTGAGAAAATCAACAGCAACAACAACAAAAATCAATCTTTAAAAAACAAAAATATGGGGGGCTGGTGAGATGGCTCAGTGGGTAAGAGTACCCGACTGCTCTTCCAAAGGTCCAGTGTTCAAGTCCCAGCAACCACATGGTGGCTTACAACCATCCGTAACAAGATCTGACGCCCTCTTCTGGTGTGTCTGAAGACAGCTACAGTGTACTTACATATAATAAATAAATAAATCTTTAAAAAAACCAAAAAAAAAAAAAAAAAACCAAAAATATGGTCTCAGTGATGTGTTTCCAATAGATCCTTCTGACCCTCCACTGTGGACTCAAAACAGGGAGATGAAGAGGACAGTGACTGAGAGACCGAGAAAAAAAAACAAAAAAACCCCAAAAATATGGGGCTGGAAAGATGGTTCAGCAGTTAAGGGCACTAATTGCTCAGGCCCTGGGTTCAAATCCCAGTATCCACATGGCAGCTTGTAACTGTAAAGCCAAGATCTGACACTCTTACATAGATATATATGCAAACAAAACATCAGTGTATATAAAAAAAAGTAAGGGGCTGGTGAGATGGCTCAGTGGGTAAGAGCACCCGACTGCTCTTCCGAAGGTCCGAAGTTCAAATCCTAGCAACCACATGGTGGCTCACAACCACCCGTAATGAGATCTGATGCCCTCTTCTGGAGTGTCTGAAGACAGCTACAGTGTACTTAATTATAATAAATAAATAAATCTTAAAAAAAAAAAAAAAAGTAAAATTTTAAAAGATTTAAAAATAATTAAAATAAAAACCATGAGACTTATAAAAAGTTTGTGCTTCAGGAAAAACAGAAACTAATCGAGTCAACCTGATATCAGCAAATATACATGATTATTTTTGAGGCTCTTTTATATATATAAATAAGTAAATTTATAATTGCTTAAGTATATCATACTTTTTCATTTTATTTTTATGTATATGGGTCTTTTGCCTGCATGCATGTCTGTGCCAAATATATACAATGCCTACAGAGGTCAAATGAGGTTATTAATCTCATGGGACTAGAGTTGCAGACAGTTGTGAGGTGCCCTATGGGTACTGGGAATCAGACCGAAGGTCCCTGAAAGAGCCATCTCTTTAGCCCTTACACGTTTTTTGTTTTTGTTTTTGTTTTTAAAAAAACAACCTGTTTTTCTATTCAGTAATTTACTGTGGAGCTGGGTGTAGTGGGTCACATCTGTAATCTCATATTTTGAAAAGCTGAGGCATAATGTTCTCAAATTCAAGACTGGTCTGGACTAAAAGACTGTCTGAATTTTTTTTGTTGTTGTTTTTGGTTTTTCGAGACAGGGTTTCTCTGTGTAGCCCTGGCTGTCCTGGAACTCACTCTGTAGACCAGGCTGGCCTCGAACTCAGAAACCCGCCTGCCTCTGCCCCCCAAGTGTTGGGATTAAAGGCATGCGCCACTACTGCCCGGCTTTGGAGTAAAAGTTTTGTAACTGTTGGGGTTGTTGTTGATGTTTTGTTTGGGGAGAACAGTGTTTCTCTGTAAAGGCCTGGCTATCCCACACCTCACTCTGTAGACCAGGTTAGCCTTGAACTCAGAGTTCCACCTGTGTTAGCCTCTTAAATGCTGGGATGCCATGAGCACTGTCTGGCAGCTACTGGAAATTTTGTGCTAGAGCTACATATCTTGGGTAGGAGGAATTTCACAGTGTGATGCTGTACTTAGAATTTTATTAATTAATGAGACTATGTTTAGTCTACTGTAAGCAAGTAGAATTCCAAAAGTAAGCGATAACCTTGTTTTCCCTTACTAGGTCTCAGCTGTCTGTGCTGTGGGGTCCACCGTAAGAGAGGTAGATCTGTGTGTGTGTGTGCTGGAGATGCATGAGCTCCGCGCAATGACGAGCAGCCCAGCCGCTCTTCTCGGAACAGCTGTAGACTATGCCTGGTGCCTTTGTCAGGACAATGCTGTACTGGCTTAGCATGGACCTGTGCCCCTTCTCAGCTTTGTTTCAGTAAACTAGTACCAGCTTTTTATTTTCTTTTGATTTTTATTTTTTTAATTTAACTCTCTCTCTTTTTTTCCTTTTCATTTATGTTGTACTTCTTATTTCTCTTGACTTTTTCCCATTCTGTAGGTAGGGGTATAAGGTGTATTATTATACCTGAGTATGGTGTCTCATACCTTTAATCCCAGTGTTCAGAAAGGGAAGTCAGAAAAATTGCCTTAAGTTCAGAACCAGCCTGAGCATAAGTGAGTTATAGGTGGAGCTGAACTACAGAGTAAGATCTTGACTTAAAAAACAACAACAAAAAGCCAAAGAAGTAGTTTTAGTAATTCACAATGATAATTGATAGTGTTCTACACTAGAAGAGTTCTAGAAGAGTTACTACAAGTCCTGTGTGTCTTAATTCTTAAAACAACTTTGTGGAGATATGTGACACAATTTCTGTGATTTCTTTTTTTGCTGGTGGCAGGGTTTGCAGGAGATTCATCCAAGACCTTATAGATTTGAATACACATGAAAAATAGTTTTCATCATTATCTCCAGACTCTTCCTATATTTTATAGAGGAAGTAATGGTCTAGAGCAGATGAATCAAACAGATGTTGAATTCAGTGTTGAGACCTAGCAGATCTAGATGGCTAATTATAAAACCCATGTTCTTTTCTCTCTGTTCTTTTTTTTTTTTTCCCTTCCTGAGCACATATTCTTACTGTGTTGTTACTGCCCCCGCTAGTCTATTTTTTCTGGTACTGAGGATCAAACCTAGTGCCTTGAACACCTAAGAGGACCAGCTAAATTCTCTGCTCTCTCCTTGCTAATCTTAAAGTTGCTGTGTGAACTAACTTGGCTGTAAACTAGATATTTCTTGCTGAATGTATTCTCTCTGAGCCAGAAGTCCTTGATAGAGGAGAAAATAGCACAGAAAGGAACTTAATCATTCTGATTTCCTTCAAAAGCATCAAAATTCTGAGCTCTTGCAATCATAGTATGTGAATTTTTATTCGTTCAGAAACTAGTTTAGAAGTTAACATGCAATTTAAAAGAATGATCTACTTATTTTTTATTTTATGTGCATGGTGTTTTCTTGCATGTATTTCTGTGCACCACCTGTGTGCTTGGTGCCCGTGGAGGCCAGAAGAGGGTATAGAATCCCTTGGAGCTGTAGGTTCAGATAGTTATAAGCCACTATGTGGATGCTGAGAATTGAATCAGGTCTGGAAGAAGAGTCAGGGCTTAACTGCTAACCCATCTCTCTAGCTCTGATAACATACATTTTTGCCAAGAATTAATAACTAAATCTTATAGATAAGTACAATATGTCTAAAAGAAATTTGTTGAAAGACTTCTCTTGGTCTGATATAAACACAGCAGTGAAAAGCTATACTTTTTTGTTTAAAAATTTAATTTATTAAACTTTATTGTGTGAGTGAGAGAGCTTACTGATGGGCTCTAATGTTCTATTTTGTTACAAAAGGTTCTCACTGTGTAGCTAAATGTGACCTTTGATCTTATTTCCTGCCTCAGCTTCTCAGGTCCTGGGATCATGGGCATGTGCTGTTATCTCAGAGGCTTTTTCTGAATGATTTTTTTTTTAAATAAAATATTAATCCAGACTGTGGTGGTGCATGCCTTTAGTCCCAGCACTTGGGAGATAGGCAAGCAGATCTCTGAGTTCAAGGCCAACCTGGTCTACAGAGTGAGTTATGGGACAGCCAAAGCTATACAGAGAAACCCTGTCTCGAAAAAACAGTAGTTATTGGTTTGCTGGCTTGAAAATGGACAGATAGCTTTCATTTGTGATGAAAGGGAAGGTAAGTCCTGACAGTCTACATAAATAATTAAGTCCTTTTTATGTTATTTCATTTCTTTGGTTTTTGAGATATGATCTCTCTATGTGGCCCTGTTTGTCCTAGATCTCTCTATGTAGACTAGGCTGGCCTTGAGGTCACAGAAATCCACCTGGTTTTGCCTGCTGAGTGCTGAAATCAAAGACACGAACCACCAAGCTGGACTTTTTTGTTTTGTTTTGTTTTGTTTTGTTTTGTTCTTTTTTTCGAGACAGGGCTTCTCTGTATAGCCCTGGCTGTCCTGGAACTCACTTTGTAGACCAGGCTGGCCTCGAACTCAGAACTCAGAAATCTGCCTGTCTCTGCCTCCCAAGTGCTGGGACTAAAGGCCACCACCGCCTGGCTAAGCTGGACTTTTTATTTTTATGTGAAACTCTTGCTATTTAGTCCTTTCACTGGCCTTGAACTATGTATCCCAAGCTGACCTGGACTTCACTGCACTCCTCCTCCTTCAGAAGCCTTTCAAGTGCTGGAAATTATTGGTGTGTACAGCAGGCCTGATTTTTTGTTGCTGACGTTTCGCTTTTTTGAGATAGTGTCTTTCTATTTAGTTTTGCCTCCCCCACACCCTTTCTTTCTTTCTTTTTTTTTTAGATAGGGTCTCACTGTGTAAGTCTGTCTGTCTTGGAATTTGCTGTTTGGCTCAGGCTTCTCTTAAACTCGCAGAGATCGACTTGTCCCCTCCCCCTCCCTCTAACCATGCTAGGATCAAAGTCATGGGCCACTAAGCCCAGCTTTATTTTATGTGAAGTGTGTGTGTGTGTGTGTGTGTGTGTGCGCGCGCGCGCGCGCTTTCATAGTGGGCTCTCTAGGTGCCTTAAAAATCCTATGTAACATGAATTAGAGCCTCTGCTTCTCAGGATGGTGGTACCACACAGCTTTCTTCTCTCTCTCTCTTCCTTTCCCTCCCTTTTCGTTTTCTTCCCCAACTTTTAGTTCTTCCCATTGGCTTCTTGCTTTTGCTTTGCTCTTTTTCCATCCCCCCTCTAGCCCCCAAATCTCTCTCCTGTGTATCCTGGAATGTCTTAAATAGGTTCAGTTCTCCTACAATTTCACTGACCAACACTTGAGGACGTATTTCTGCAGACCTGGGTGTGGTGGTGCGAGCCTGCAGTTCGACCTTGTGGGAGGTAGATAGAAGAGGTCACGGTCATCCTTGCCTGCTTAGTGAATGGGAGGGAGGCCATTGTAGACTTCAGAAGACATTGCCTCAAAAACAAGAAAGGGGGGAAAGTATTTCTAGAGATAAGTAGTCTTTACTGTTTGGGGGTAGAGGGTTGTAACATAATCACAGTATCATTGTTATAGCTACAGACAACAATAATTGTTACTAGAGGGCTGGTGAGATGGCTCAGTGGGTAAGAGCATCCCACTGCTCTTCTGAAGGTCTGGAGTTCAAATCCCAGCAACCACATGGTGGCTCACAACCATCTGTAACAAGATCTGACTCCCTCTTCTGGAGTGTCTGAAGACAGCTACAGTGTACTTACATATAATAAATAAATAAATCTTTAAAAAAAATAGTTACTAGAAATGCAATTCACTGGTAGAAATTTTATTGTGTCTGCATTTGTGTGAGGGTATGACAAGAGTCAGTTCCTTCTTATGGGGGTTTCGGAGTTGAATTCAGATCATTGAATTCAGAGGGCTTTGGCAAGTGCCCTCTAAGCAGTCTTCCCAGCCCTGAAGCCTTGAATTTGTTCTCCTGTACTGTGAAAAAACAACCCAAAAAACAGCAACAAAAAACAAACAACAAACAAACAAAAAAAGAATTTATATTTAAATTTTTCTTAAGGCTTCTATCTACATATAAAACTTCTTAATGCATTTATCTTTGTGGGAGAGGGTGTTGTCTGCCATAGCACACTTCTAGGTCAAAGGAAAACATGGAGGTGTCCTCTCCACCCACCATATGTGTCCTGGGATCACTTAGGTGGCAAGCACCTTCACCTATTGTCCATTTGCTGGCTCTGTTAGCATCTAAACAAGTTTAGCCTTAGTAAATGTAGTTAGGAAAATGTCTCTTAATCTTAATTTAAATAGCCCCTATTCCTTGTAGTAAAAGCCAGGTGAGTTTCTTTGTACATTTTGAAAGCTTCATAGAAATAGACAGGTGTTGTGGTAGGTACTTGTGTAGACCCAGTCAGTATGCAGGACGTGGAGGCAAAATGATAGGATGATCAGGTGTTAGAGGCCAGCTTGGGCTTTGTGAGGCCCTGTCTCTGTCTGTTTCTCTTTCTCTGCCCCTCTCTCATTTTAAAAACAGGTGTTCTCTGTATAGCCTTGGCTGTCCTGGAACTCACTTTGTAGACTAGGCTAGCCTTGAATTCATTAGATCCACCTTCCTCTACCTCCAGAGTACTATGACTAAAAACATATGCCACCTAGCCTGGCCTGAGACCCTCTCTTAAAATCATAAACTTAAAAATAATATTATACAGCTAGCTATAAGTGTGTTGTTCATAGGGATAAATAGTTTTTCTAAAATTGTTAGAGTTAATGCTAAAGAGGTAGTGGTTGATGCCTGAGTGAAGGAGAAGAAAGTGGAAGTAATTCAGCATTTATCTGGGCTTGCGAATTGTAGCTCTGTCAGAATATCTGGTTAATATGCACAAGGCCTGGCTTTACTGTCCAGTGCTTAGTTTGTTTTTTTAAGTCAGTGAAGACTTACTTTATAGCATTTATAGGCAAGCTGTCAGCCTATATACCATACACATGCGATCAGGTGATGATGTATCCTCATCTGGGGTAGCATCTACTTTTCCAAGTATGGGCCGTGATAGTGTGAATATTTAATTAAAGAGGCTTCAGAGTTTATCTTAGATGGGGAGGTAAGGTTCCGAAATCCTGAGAAAAAAACATTTCTCTATAAGTAGGAGAGTTAATTCTAGTGTCAGAACTCATCTGACTTGTATTTAACTTCTCCACCCATTAAGAAATGTATGGATTATGAACATGAATTATAAGATAATATACGTTAAAGATGTTTGTTTTGTTTATTTTTCAAGGAATGGTTTCTCTGTGTAGTTCCTGGCTATTACGGAACTTACTTTGTAGACAAGGCTGGGCTTGAACAGGAACTTGCTTGCCTTTGCTTCTGCCTGCCCCTGCCTTCCAATTGCTGGGGTTAAAGGTGTGTGCCACCACTGCATAGCTACTGAAGATATTTTCAACAAATGCCAGGAAAGATTTCTGAGCAGCAGTAGTCTTTTATTTGTATGAGACAGTGTTATATGGCTCAGGCTCTCCTTGAATTCACTCTGTAACTTAACATGACCTTACTCCATTTTCCAAGCACTGGGATTACAAGTGAGTACTGCCAGTCCCCCAGGTCTGCTCCCACCAAGTCCTGGGAAACAAATCTAGATCTTATGTATTCTAGCAAGTATTCTCTCCCAGCCGATGCTCTAATTTTATTTGTGGAGGTAAATCTTATTATTGTTTTGTTTGAGCCTATATTTACTGTGTAGTATACTCTGACCTTGAACTAGCAACGCTTTGATAATCTTCCTACCCCAGCCTCTGATGTGCTAGAACTGTAGGTGTATGCTGCCACACTGAGCTCCTTGGATATCTGTTTGTCTCTTGGGCTCTTTCTCTTTCTGCCATGGTGTCACTGAGATTTTTCGTGATAGTTAAATATATTAACAGTTGCCAGTCATGGTGGCACATGACTTTAATTCCAGCACTCAGGAGGCAGAAGCAGGTAGATCTCTGAGTTCTTGGCCAGTCTGGTCTACAGAGTGACGTCCAGGATAGCCAGGGCTACACAAGAGAAACCCTGCCTTGAAAACAAACAAACAACAACAAAGATATTAACACTGGTCTGGTGAGATGGCTCAGTGGATGAAGCACTTACTGCATAAGCTTAATAACCTGAGCTTGATCTGTAGAATCCACATAAGGTGGAAGAAGAGAATTCACACCACAAAGTTACCCTCTGACTACCACATGTATGCTACGATTCACATGACAGACATACCAAACGTAATAATAAATTACAAAAAGAGAATATGACCAAATGAGTTAGGTGATTAGAGTAAGAATGGAATATGCAGAAGGCCCTTGTACGTATAGAACAGGAAGAAAGAACATTTAAAAAGAGCTGTTGGAGGTTTAGCTCAGTGGTAGAGCGCTTGCCTAGCAAGTGCAAGGCCCTGGGTTCAAGTGCTGTAGAAAAGGATTTGGTATTAGTGCCATTAGTTCATGACCATGTTTAAGTTGATGTAAGCTTTAGTCCTTACAGTATGAACTCAGTAAAGATTTTGTGATTGTGTTTACATATGGCTAAGATTTTTCTTTTTTTTTTTTTTTTAAGCAGCAGCATCTGGAATCAAGAGAGCCACAGTATCTGAGGTAAGTTCCATATTGATTCACTGCTTGCTAAAAGTGTAATTCTGACATCACAGTCCATTGCTGTCATCTACAAAGATCATACTTGAGAACCATGCAATTAATTGGGTTACAAAAGAAAGAAAATATCTCATGGTATTTTAAGTAACGTAATGGTTTTGTACTGGGCCATATTCAAAGTTATCTTGGGCCATATTCAGGCTATGGGGTTAGACATGGCTATCTCTTTATGTCTTAAAAAGTAGAGAGAGAGAGAGAGAGAGAGAGAGTGTGTGTGTGTGAGAGAGAGGGGATGGGGAGGGAGGGAGGAGGGGGAGAGAGGTTTATTTGACATTTTCAAAGAAAAATATGTACAACTGCTTCAAAAGAACAATACTCTTTTTTTGTTTGTTTGTTTTTTGAGACAGGGTTTCTCTGTATCGCAACTCAGAAATCCGCATGTCTCTGCCTTCCAAGTGCTGGGATTAAAGGCGTGTGCCACCATGCCTGGCTAGAATAATACTCTTTTTTTTTTTTTTTTTTTTTCTTTCTCGAGACCACCTCCCAGCTGAGGTTTTTGTTTTGTTGTTGTTTTGACACATGGTTTTTCAGTGCAACAGATCTAGCTGTCCTGGAATTCCAGGCTGGCCTGGAACTCTTAGTGATCCACCTGCCTCTGCCTCTAGAGTGTTGGGACTAAAGGTCTGTGCTGCCACACCTGTTTTATTTTGTTTTATTTTGTTTTGTTTTGTTTTGTTTTGTTTTTAGTGTGTATGGTATATATGATGTGTGTGCATGTGTGGGAGCTCTGCATGTGTAGAGAGATGGGAGGTTGGTGTCAGGTGATGCACACACAGTATAGATGATCCTCTGCCTAATACCTTGAGGCAGAGTCTGTTGCTAAGACTGAAACTGAGTAATTGGGCTAGTCAAGCTAACCAACCAGCTTGATTTGGGGATCTTTTTCTTTTTAAAATTTATTTATTATTATACATAAGTACACTGTGGGTGTCTTCAGACACACCAGAAGAGGGTGTCAGATCTCATTATGGATGGTTGTGGGACACCATATGGTTGCTGGGATTTGAACTCAGGACAGTCAGTGCTCTTACCCTCTGAGCCATCCCGCCAGCCTCCTAAGTGCTGGAACTACACTGATGCTACATCTACCAAACTTTTACATGGGATCCAAACACTGATCTTCATGCTGAGCTATCTGAGATACAGTAATATCATATATTCACTTTTTGGTTTTTGAGATAGGGTTTGTTTGTTTGTTTCCATAGCTCTGGCTGTCTTGGAAGTCAGTTTAGACTAGGCTGCCTTCACTCACAGAGATATCTACCTCTGCCTCCAGATTTCTGGGCTTAAAGATGTACTATTACAGCTGGCTGCAATATCTTATAATGATTATTTCTTTTGTGTTTTGAGTTTTATCTATTTACTTTTGAGGCAGGGTCTCATTTAACCAAGGCTGGCCTCCTAGTGTGCTTTGTTTAAGGCCTCTGAGGTTGGCCTTAAACTCCAGGTCCTCTGCTCCCCCCTCTTAAAGGTCAGTATTCCAGGCAATCACCACCACGCCAGGCTTATTCCAAGGTTCAGATGGGAGTCAGATCTCTCGCAGGCTGAGCAGACACTCTCCCACCTGAGCTATTTGCCTGATCCTTGTTTGGTTTTGGAGACAGAATCTCACTCTGTACTCAGGTTAGCCTGGTATTTACTGTATAGCATAAGGTAACTTGGAACTTTGGGCAGTCTTCTTGCCTTGGCCTCCCAGATAGTGGGCTAGCAGGTGTGTGCACCTCTTTCCTCTGAAGATTATCTTCAGTTTGCTATGCCTTTCCCACATCAGGTTTTCCTGGCCCTGCTCATGGTTCTGCTTCACTCCTGTAGGTGTTTTGGGGTGCTCAGGAAGTTGACATACCGCTTTCTTCTGAGATGTCAGTCTTTTAGAATATCTTTCAAGATATTTGTTGTTTTGTTATTATGTTAAACCTCATGTAGCTCAAACTTAGTATATAACCAAGATTGGACTTGAACTGCTGGTCATGCTACCTCCAGCCTCCCAAGTAATGACCGGGTGTATAATTGTGACAACCACTTTCACTTGTTAGTCCTGTCCTCTGCCTTCTAACCTGATGGATAATGACATGAAGAGTGGTGTCGTGTTTGTTACACAGCAACATTGACTCCTGGCACTATCTAATTAGATTTTGCTCTGATGATTTTATTCCTCTCATATTTCTGGTGCTGTTATGTGGGTGGAATACAAAGTCATATCATGTACCTGGGAATCTCTTCAAGCCTGGTGAGATGACTCCTCCTGTAAAGACAGTTTGGGTTTTTTGTTTCTTTGTTTTTGTTTTTTCAAGATATGATTTCTCTGTGTAGTCCTGGCTGTCCTAAAACTTGCTCTGCTGACCAGGCTGGCCTCGAACTCATGGAGATATACTTACCTCTGCCTCCTGAGTGCTGGATTAAAGAAAGGCTTGGGCCATCACCACTTGGCCAGTTTTGGTTTTTTTGAGACATGGACTCTCTTGTGTCTCTGAATGACCTGTAATGCTTAGATTTGGTTGCCTTTTTTTCCCATATGCTGGGAGTAAGGTGTGTGGTCTACACCTGGCAAGAGAGTAGAGGAGGTTTCTGCCAAGCCTGAAGTCCTGAGTTCAATCCCTGGAATCCACATCATGGAAGAAGAGAGCAACTCCTGAAAAATTTCCTCTGACCCTTCACTCCAACAAATAATGTAATGAGACATGGTTTTTAAAGCCTTTTTGGGGGCTCAGCACCCACATGTCAGCTCTAGCTGTCCATCCAGTTCCAGGGCCCGCAGCACTCTCGCAGGCAAAATACCAGTGCACGTAAAATAAAAATAAAAAAGTCTCTTTAAAGTACTCAAGTTTCTGACTCAGAGAAGCCATTTTATTGTCTTAGCCTTTTGTTTTTGTTTTTTTTAAGATTTACTTATTTTATGCATATGAGTACACTGTAGCTGTCTTCAGACACACCAGAAGAGGGCATTGGATCCCTTTACTGATGATTGTGAGCCACCATGTGTGTGTGTGCTGGGAATTGAACTCAGGACCTCTGGAAGAGCAGTCGGTGCTCTTAACAATTGAGCCATCTCTCCAGCCCATTGCCTATGCTTCATTTATAGAATTCCTCATATTGCTGATGGCTAGATCAGTTGTAGATCAATTTATCAGGGGTAAATTCATTTTGAATAGAATTTTGCTTGAGTTGAGGGTTAGATTTCTCAGTGGAACTTAATAGAAAATAAGGATAAGCCTTTAAAAGTTGTTACTACTGTTACTATTATTGCTATTATTACTGTTATTAGAGACAGGGTCTCACTATGTAGCTCAGACTGGCCTAGAACTCACACTGCTTCTTCCCCAGCTTCTGTCTCCTGAGTGCTGGGTTTAAAGGTGTGCTGCTGCACATGTTCTACAGGAGACAGGCAGAGGAATCTCCTGAATTCTACTTCAAGGATACCTAATGAGATTTTGTCTTTAAAAACAAAACAAAACAAAACAAAACAAAAAACCATAAAAGATATATATGTCAAATACCTAAGAATAATCATCATGTTAGATTCCCAAGTGCTGGGATTGTAGATTCTTGATACTTTTTTTTTTCTTTTATAGATGATGTTTAACCTTTTTTCTCTGAATGTCTATTTCTGCTTTTTCTTTTTTTCTTTCTTTTTTTGTTTTTGTTTGTTTGTTTGGTTTTTTGTTTTTGTTTTTTCGAGACAGGGTTTCTCTGTATAGCTCTGGCTGTCCTGGAACTCAGTCTGTAGACCAGGCTGGCCTCGAACTCAGAAATCCGTTTGCCTCTGCCTCCCGGGTGCTGGGATTAAAGGCGTGCGCCACCACACCCGGCTTTTCTTTTCTTTTTTGATTTTAAGGCAGGGTTTCTCTTTGTAGTCCAGCTGTCTTAAAACTTGACTTAGTTCTACTTTTTAAATTTTTTTAGACTTACAGATTTTATTTCATGTGTATGGATGTTTTGCCTGTACTGCATGCATGTGCACCACATGTGTGCTTGGTTCCCATGGAGTTCCCTGGGACTGGAGTTACAGATGCTTATGAACTGCTCAGTTGGTGCTGGGACTTAAACTCCCCCCCGCCCAAAAAAAAAAAGAGCAGCTAATATTCTTAATCATTGAGCCATCTCCCCACTGCCTGGTTTGTTTTTGGGTGGTGGGGGTTGTTTATTTTACTTGTATAAATGTTTGGCCTGCATGTACTGTGTGCATGCGTGCCTGGTGCCCAAAGAGGACTTCAGATGCCCGGGGATAGGAGTTATGGATGCTGCTTGTAAGCTTGGTTTCTTTGCAAGAGCAACAAGTGTTCTTAACTACTGAGCCATCTTTCTAGCCTTCTCAGTTATTTTTATGTACTATCACTATAGCAATTTATCATATAATGTGGGAATAAGAATACTATCTTTTTGAGCTTTTGAGACTGTCTCAAGTATGTACCACGGAGTAACATCTGGCTTCCTTTGCCGCCTAAGTTAGTTAGCCTTGTATCAACAATCCTTTTAACTCATCCTCTCAAATGCTGGGGTTATAGATGTGTACCACTACCTGGCCATATATTAATCTTAATTTTTTTCTTTTAGGGACCTTCCGCCTCTGTCATGCCTGTTAAAAAAATAGGCCATCGAAGTGTTGATTCCTCTGGAGAGACTACATACAAGAAGGTGAGTCTGGACGGCCTGTGTGGATCACCTTACTTAGGGAACATGTGACGGGCATCACTGTTACTATATTGGGTTTTTTGTTTGCTTATTTTGAGATAGTTTCTCATTTTATCACAGGCTGGCCTAGAACTCTTTGTAGTCTTTCTTCCTCAGCCTTCCAAGTGCTGAGATTATATGGATGAATCACCATGCCTGGCAAATCTTTTTGATACTGTTCTCCATAAATAGTGTTTTTTCTTGTTTTGTTTCTTTGAGCCATGGTCTCTCTATGCCTTGGCAGTCCTGGAACTCACAATGTAGTCCATGCTGTCTCAGACCCACAGATCTGTAATGGGTCTTATTACTTTGTGGGTTCTTCTTTTTTCACCCTTTATTCCCCCCACCCCACCCCCATTTCATCCCCTATCACTAGACAGAGAAAGAAGGGTAGAAGGAAGAGAAAGAGATCCCTGTTTGAGTTTTTTCCTTTTGTTCCGTCTTTGACTCTGACTACTAGTAAACTGTAAACCAGCCACCAGCCCCACCTCTTGGAGCCCTAGCATTTATATACTCTCTGAAAAGTTCCCAGAATTCCGAGTGTCAGACAGTTGCAAAAACGATCTACAGCTGGCAAAACTGTGCCTCTGCTAGAGCACAAGGCAAATCATGTTCAGTTGCTACAGAGTCCAAAGCAGCTCCACGCCTCCACACCTGGGAGTAAAATGAAAGTACATACTTAGAATAGTTCTGTGTTTTTAAAGAGACCAAAATTACAAAATTTTCACTCCAGAGATCTGCCTGTCTCTGCCTCCCGAGTACTAGAATTAAAAGCTACACCACCACACCCACCCTTTTGTTGATAATAGGCAATAAACATAATGTAACTTGTGTTTTAAAATTTAATTTACAAGGAATGAATTATTTTCTTTTTATATGTGCATTTAAAGGAGACTTATAATGGAAAATCTAGTATTGGTTGATACTTTTTTTTTAAACATTTATTTATTCATTTATTATATGTAAGTATACTGTAGCACCAGATGAGGGCATTAGATCTCATTACAGATGGTTGTGAGCCACCATGTGGTTGCTGGGATTTGAACTCAGGACCTTGGGAAGAACAGTCGGTGCTCTTAACCACTGAGCCATCTCTCCAGTCATGATACTTTTTTTTTTAAAGACAGGGTCACTCTCCATAGCCCTCATTGTCCTCAAACTTACTATGTAGACCAGGCCAGCTCTAACAGAGATCCACCTGTGTTTGCATCCCAAATACTGGGCTTAAAGGTATGCACTACTGGGGACTGGAGAGATGGCTCAGAGGTTAAGAGCACTGGCTAGTGCTGGGTGTGGTAGCGCACTCCTTTAATCCCAGCACTCGGGAGGCAGAGGCAGGCGGATTTCTGAGCTCGAGGTCAGCCTGGTCTACAAAGTAAGTTCCAGGACAGCCACAAACCCTGTCTCAGGAAAACCAAAAAAAAAAAAAAAAAAAGAGCACTGGCTATTTTTCCAGAGAGCCCAAGTTTAATTCCTAGCAGCCACATGGTGCTACCATCTATACGGTGATCTGATACCCTCTCTGGCATGTAGGCATACGTGTAGGCAAAGTTTTCTCTCTCTCCCCTTTTTTCTTTTCTTTTGAGAGGAAGAAAAAAAAATGCCTCAGATTGATCTCAGACTCACTGTGTTGTAGAATTTGGCTTTGACTTCCTGTTCCCCTTGCCTCCATATCCTGAGTTTTCTAAGATTAACAGCATGGACCATCTTGGAACCCTGTTTCTCTATTGCTGCTGCTGCTGCTGTTGTTGCTCCTTATTTATTTTGAAAGACAGGGTCTCATAAGGTAGTCCAGGCTAGCCTTGAACTTGCTATGTAACATTAGATCCCTCTGAGCTTGAGTTACACTGTCTGCTGTGAGTGAGCATGTTGTAGCTGCTAGGAACTGAACTAAGGGCCTCTGGAAGGAAGAGCCAGTGCTCTTAATTCTTGAGTCATCCCTTGGGACCCAGTCATTACCTCTACTACAGTTTCCCTCTCAGAATTAGGGTAATTTTTCTCTCCTTTTCCTTCTCTTCCTCCTCCTCTTCCTCTTCTTCTTCCTCTTTCCTTCTTTCCTTCCTCTTCTTCCTCTTCCTGTTGCTCTTGCTTTTCCTCTTTTTCTTTTCTTTCTTTCTTCCTTCCTCCTCCTCCCCCCTTTTTCCCCTTCTTCCTCCTCCTCCCTTCCCCCCTCCCCCCTCCTCCATTCTTCCTTCTCCTCCTTCTTCTTCTTCTTCTTTTTTTTTTTTTTTTTGGTTTTTCGAGACAGGGTTTCTCTGTGTAGCCCTGGCTGTTCTGGAACTCACTCTGTAGACCAGGCTGGCCTCAAACTCAAAAGTCCGTCTGCCTCCTGAGTGCTGGAATTAAAGGTGTGCACCACCACTCCTTCTTTTTGATTTTTTTTTTTTTTTTGTATTTTGGTTTTATAAGACAGGGTTTCTTTGTATAGCCCTGGCTGTCCTAGAACTTGGTCTGTAGACCAGAGCTGTTAGAGGCTGGCCTCTAACTCAAAGATTTGCCTGCATCTGCCTCCTGACTGCTGGACTAAAGGTGTGTGCCACCACTGCCCACTGACAGGTTTTTTTGTTTGGTTGGTTGTTGTTTGTTTTTGCAATCTAGTATTTATTATTATAGGTGTTTTGTCTCGTCAGTGTCTCTGCACCACATATGAGCCTAGTGCTCGAAGAGTCCAGAGAGGGTGTTACACTCCCTCAAACTGGAGTTGCAGACACTTGTGAGTCCACTGTATGGTGGCTAAGCCCTCTGAAAGAGCAGCCATTTCTTTGAACAGCTGAGCTGTCCTTATCCCTCTATTGCCCCCTCTTTCTTTCTTTCTTTCTTTTTTTTTTTTTTTTTAAGTTTTTTGGTTCTTCTTAATTTAAAATTTTAGTTTCAAGTTGCCTGGTATTGCCAAACAAATTTTTAGATATTAACAGTGGTGTTTTGTGGAGTGACTTGAAACCAGTCCTTCCAGTATTTTTTCCTCTACCAACACAAGATAGGGTGTTGCAAAGGACCAAACTGGAATGCATCTCTATGTGGTACAGAGTTGCTCTGTGTGTGTGTGTGTGTGTGTGTGTGTGTGTGTGTCTGTGTATTCAGCACCATTTCTGACCATGTTTTGTTTTTCAATAAAGAGGTTGTTGGGTTTTTTGTTTTTTTTAACTACTTTCATGTTCTTAGAAGAAACAGTTGCCCTTCTTTTAAAGGACCAAAGCTTCTATAACTATACAGTCAAATCAGACTCTGAATTTTTGTTTTATATATATATATTTGTTGTTGTTGTTTGTTTTTCAAAACAGGGTTTCTCTGTGTAGTCCTGGCTGTCCTGGAACTCACTCTGTAGACCAGGCTGGCCTCGAACTCAGAAATCCGCCTGCCTCTGCCTCCCAAGTGCTGGGATTAAAGGCGTGCACCACCACTGCCCAGGTAGTTATATTCTTTATCAGATGATTAAACGTTTGAAGGGGCCCAGCTCCCCACAGCACGTAGTAATACAAAGCTCTTCCCTAACAGGAGTCCACATACGGTCCTCTGTGCTGCTCTCAATTGTCCCTGTTTTCTACATTGTTCCTAGGTTTAATTGCAGTGTGTAGTCTCCATTCTATCCAACCTATTAGAAGGGCATTTGGTTCTAGTGCTGCTTCTGCAGTTTTCCTCGTCAATTGTGTGCCTTGGGTGACTTGGTTTAGTTTTCTAAGATCAGGTGTAGCCCAAGATGACCTAAATTTGTAAACTTCTTGTTTAACCACTTACTTGGTGAGATTCCAAGTGTGTGCCACATTTTGTTTGTTTGGGTTAAGGGTTGGGAAGTTGAAATAGAGACAGGGTCTCTGTCTGGCCTTCAGTGTAAGGCAGTCTTCCTGCTTCTGCACTCTGGAATTATAGGCATGTGCTGCTGTGCCCAGACTTTGGTTAGACTTGATACCAGAACATTTTTGTAATTTCTTTCCTGTTTCTTAGACAACTTCATCAGCCTTGAAAGGTGCCATCCAGTTAGGCATCACTCACACTGTGGGCAGCCTGAGCACCAAACCAGAGCGTGATGTCCTCATGCAAGACTTCTACGTGGTGGAGAGCATCTTTTTCCCCAGGTACAGAGATCAATGTCTCTGAGAATGTCCTAGACAACTTGACTTTGCTCAGCCTCAGGACACTTTCAAGGGTTCTCATCATCCCTTAACCTTGTTGTATATTTAGATAATGGGATTAGAGAATTTCTACAGCAGGCTTTGCCGAATGCTTCTGGACAGTGGAGTATCTTACAGTACAAACAAACAAACAGCTCATTAAGGCTAGTGAGCTGGCTCCAGCAGCTAAGATAGAGCCTAGCAACCTGCGTTTGAGCCCCAGCACCCACATGGTGGATGGTTGAGGCCTGCAAGTTTTCTTCTGACTTCAGCACATGTACCAAGGCTTCTATGCCTGGGCTTACACATACACACACTCGTGAGTTTGTGTACGCATTGAAAAAATGTAATTAGGGCTGGAGAGATGGCTCAGTGATTAAGAGCTCTGACTGCTCTTCTGAAGGTCATGAATTCAAAACCCAGCAACCACATGATGGTTCACAACCATCCATAATGAGATCTTCTGATGCTCTCTTGTGGTGTGTCTGGAGACAGCTACAGTGTACTTACATATAATAAATAAATAAATCTTTTTTAAAAAAGAAAAAATGTAATTTTTCAAGAATAAGAATATTTTCAAAAAGAAAAGAAAAAAATGGGCTGGAGAGATGGCTCAGTGGTTAAGAGCACTGACTGCTCTTCTAGAGGTCCTGAGTTCAATTCCCAGTAACCACACGGTGGCTCACAACCACCTGTAATGCGATCTGATGCCCTCTTCTGGTGTGTCTAAAGAGAACAATGGTGTACTCATATAGATAAATAAATGTATCTTTTTTAAAAATGAAGAATGTTTTCAGTGCTGGATGGATAGCTCAGTGGTTTAGAGCACTTATGGCTCTTTCAAAAGACCTGAGTTCATTTCCTGGCACCCACACAGCTCACAACCACTTGTAAGTCCAGTTCAAAGGATTGAACACTTTCTTCTGGCTTCCAAAAGCACCAGGCATCCCAGGTGCATACCTAGGACAGCCAGAGGTGTTAAACAGAAAACCTGTCGAGAGAGAGAGAGAGAGAGAGAAGAGAAGAAGAGAGGAGAGAGATAGACAAAAAAAAGTAGTACCAGTTATGTATATGGTGCATAGATAAGCATGCAAAACACTCACACACAGAATAAAAATTAGGTGAGTTTGGTGATACCTTTAATCCCAGCATTTGTGAGGCAGAAGCAGGCTAATTTCTGGGAATTTAAGGCCAGCCAGGGGTACATAGTAAGACCTTATCTCATACAAAAATCAACTTTTGATTGACTTACTGCATTGGCTAGGAGGTAGTATGAGTCTTGTGTCTTACTTGCTTATGTTGTGCCTTCAACCCACACATTGGCTCTTTGATCCCCACACATCACTCAGGTGTGGTAGGCCACCCTTTTGTCATCTGTCCAGGGTGGATTTCATGGGGACTGGTACATTAAGGTTTCTTTATGTTTAACCACTTAGTGAAGGCAGCAACCTGACACCGGCTCACCATTACAATGACTTTCGATTCAAGACCTATGCGCCTGTTGCCTTCCGTTACTTCAGAGAGCTCTTTGGCATCCGGCCTGATGATTACTTGGTAAGTTTCTAATTGCAGAGCCTGATTCTAAGATCAGAGGAGTATTCCAAAAGGAATTTCCTTCTTCCACCATCTTGCTTTAGTCTGTAAAATGGATGTGATTCTCCCTACATTTTTTTTTTTTTTTTTTTTTTTTTTGGTTTTTTGAGACAGGGTTTCTCTGTGTAGCCCTGGCTGTCCTGAAACTCACTCTGTAGACCAGGCTGGCCTCGAACTCAGAAATCCGCCTGCCTCTGCCTCCCGAGTGCTGGGATTAAAGGCGTGCGCCACCACGCCCGGCTTCTCCCTACATTTTGCAAGTGATGCAGGCCCTGGCATGTTTGACTCTGTTTGACTCTTAATGTCTTCTCTCATTTTCAGTACTCCCTTTGCAGTGAGCCATTGATTGAACTCTCCAATTCTGGAGCTAGTGGTTCCCTCTTCTATGTGTCCAGTGATGATGAATTCATCATTAAGACCGTCCAGCATAAAGAAGCAGAATTTCTGCAGAAGTTGCTTCCAGGATACTACATGGTGAGTGAAGAATACTGGCAGAGGGAGCAGTCCTCAGCAGAGCCAGTGATAGTGCGTCCCCCCTCCCCCCAAGACAGGTCTCTCTCTGTAGCCCTGTGCTGCCACCTGGCTCCAGTGATTGGGAGTTTGCTCTTACTTAGAGGTTAAAGTCAAGACAGGATTTTTGTTGCTGGTTTTGGATTTTGACACAGTGTCTGCAGTGCTGGCCTTGGACTACTGATCATTGAGTTTCTGCCTCCCAAGTGCTGGGTTTACAATTGTGTGCCAGCACACTGGATTTAAGTGCTGATGGCATTGAACCCTAAGCTTTGTGAAGGCTAAGTTGGCACTCTATGTTTTGAGACTGGGTCTTCCTGCATAGCTCAAAGCCTTTTCCTTTTTTTTTTCCCGAGACAGGGTTTCTCTGTATAGCCCTGGCTGTCCTGGAACTCACTTTGTAGACGAGGCTGGCCTCAAACTCAGAAATATGCCTGCCTCTGCCTCCCAAGTGTGGGGATTAAAGGCGTGTGCCACCACCGCCCGGCTCAAAGCCATTTCTTAAAGAAAGGTTGTGAACTGCCATGTGGTTGGTGGGAATTGAACTCAGGACCTCTGGAAGACCAGCATGTTCTTTTAACCTCTGAGCTATAATCTCTCCAGCCCTCAATGCCATTTTTTAATTCCTGGCTCTCTTGCCTTTGCCTCTATGGTATCAAGATTTTATCTGGCTTAATGCTGTTTTCTTTGTAAATTCCCTTAGACACCTTGAAAGATTTTGAACAAATATATAGGTCAACACATTTTACCCAACCCCATGGGAACAGTGGGTAGCAACTTTTGCCTTGAGTTTCACTGAAAATCAGTTAACCTGCCTACTACTTTTTCCTTTTATGCTTTAGAATCTTAACCAAAACCCTCGTACTTTGCTGCCCAAATTTTATGGATTGTACTGTGTGCAAGCAGGCGGCAAGAACATACGAATTGTGGTGATGAACAATCTCTTGCCTCGGTCAGTCAAAATGCATATGAAATATGACCTGAAGGGTTCAACTTACAAGCGGCGGGCTTCTCAGAAAGAACGAGAGAAAACTCTCCCCACCTTTAAAGACCTGGACTTCCTACAAGATATCCCTGACGGCCTATTTTTGGATGCTGACATGTACAGTGCTCTGTGTAAGACTCTACAGCGTGACTGTTTGGTGAGTTGCTATATTTTCCTCTATTTCAGACACAGAAATCACTTTCATCAGAAAGCCTTATAATTCTCTGGCATTGTGTCTATGGGAGCTGGAACTCAGACCTTTAGCTCCCTGTGTCCTGGGCTGAAATTGTTTGTTTGTTTGTTTGTGGGATTGTGTGTATGGGGGGGACGACACAATTGCACTTTGCTGTGTATAGCACAGCTGAGCACAGGTGCTATCACCTGTGTACAAGTGTATGCTTGCCTGTGTGTGGACGTGTAGAGGCCAGATCAGTATTAGGTGTCTTCCTTGATGGCACTCCATTTTACTTTCTGAGACAGTGTCTCACTAAACCTCACATTCTCATTCTTTGGTGACCCTCAACCATAAAATTTTTGTTGCTACTTCGTAACTGTTAAATTTGCTACTGTTACGAATCATAATGTAAATATCTGTGTTGTTCAGCTGTTACCCCTGCGAAAGGATTGTTTGACTCCCTAAAAGGGTCAAGACTGAAGTTGAGAATTGCTGGTCTAGACCATCAGCATTACCAGTTCCATTTCCTGTTCTTCCAGCAGGCATTTCAGTGCCTCTGACCTGCAGAAGGTCCTCTATTTAGAGATTACAAGTAAAAGCCATTGTGCCCAGCTTTCTAAACCAGTCAAACAGACTGTAGACCAGAGTAGCCTCAAACTCAGAGATTCAGAGATCTGCTGACTTCTGCTTTCCCGTGCTGGGATTAAAAGTATACACACCACTCTTAAACACCAAGTTGTGCCACCCCCACCCCGTTTCTCGGGAAATACCTGGACCCTCCATCCTGTCCGCCTCTCTGTGTTGCCCCATGTTACCCTTATTTGTTCACTCTGTGCTGCTTCCTCAATGATGCCCTCTGTCAGTCTCCTGTTTGTCTCTCTGTCTGTGTTTAAAAGGCTAGACAACCACTTAACTAAATGAGCCAAGGGTTGTTTTAAGTTACACTCAGTCAGTTGTGGCCAGCTGTTCCTCGGCCTTTCTTCTGCATGCCTGTAATGACACCCTTGGCTAAACTGCACTGTCCTGTGCGCCATGGGAGCTGAAGTGAGTGGACCCCTCTTCACCCTGTGCTAGGGAGCAAAACAGGCTGGGTGTCAGGTGCTCTCATGTCCTTGGTGTTGATACACCTTGCCATTACCATTGTCCTGCCCTTCCCAGCCTCTTTGATTGGCCGCATCTGCCCTGTGCATTTCTTTCATATCAGCATTATGGAGCCTGATGTGTGTTACTTTCTCTAGCGTTTTGCAATGGTCCTTTCTCACTTTATTTACCTGGTCTTACTTTTTATTTCTAGTTTGTTGTTTGTGAGCCTATTTCAGTGATCTTTTTTAGCCTTCTCTATGGTCTTTTATATAAATATTTGTTCTGTTTTACTGTACTGTATTGCAGTTATTTTTACATTTGTATTCAGTAAGTGTTGAACTAAATTGAAACTGATTATAGAAAGTCGTACCACACATCTTTTCTGACCCAGATCTGTCACAGTCTACTCCCTTCCCCCCCCTTTTGAGATTGGGACTCAGGTAACCGAAGCTATCCCTCTTCTCCCTATGTAGCTAAGAATGACCTTGATTCTTGCTCCTTCCTTCATCTTATGTCACCATGCTCAGTTTATGTAGTGCTGGGAATGGAGCTTGGATTTCCAACCATCCAGGCAACCACTCCACTGTCTGAGTTACATCTCCAACCTGTTGTTACAGATGTTTGCCACAGTTTGGGTATATAGTCCGTGTACCTTGAAAAAGACAGTGTTCTGTTCATTTTTATCTTTTTTTTTAACATTTATTTATTTATTTAATATATATGAGCACACTATAGCTGTCTTCAGACACACCAGAAGAGGGCATCAGATCCCATTACAGATGGTTGTGAAGCACCACATGGTTGCTGGGAATTGAACTCAGGATCTCTTGAATAGCAGTCACTACTCCTAACCACCGAGCCATCGCTCCAGCCCCTTAGTGTTCTTTTCATAAGTGACAAAATGAACTCTAAAAAATAAGTTGCAACTGAGCATGGTGGCACATGCCTTTAATCCCAGCACTCGGGAGGCAGAGGCAGGCGGATTTCTGAGTTCGAGGCCAGCCTGGTCTACAAAGTGAGTTCCAGGACAGCCAGGGCTATACAGAGAAACCCTGTCTCAAAAAACAAACAAAAAAGTCGCATTACCTACTCTGGTAGCTTGGGCCTATAATTCCAATTACTTGGAGGCTTAGGCAAAAGAACCACAAGTTTAAGGATACCATGGGGAACTTGGTGAGACATTATTATTATTATTATCATCATCATCTATTATTCAAATGGGAGAAAGGTAAGGAAAGGACTATAAATAAAGACCTACCAGAGTAAAAAGAGAGATGAAGTCAGTGAAAACCTGAAGAAGTCTGACAGCTCCCAAATGTTGACAGTGTCCTTTCTCCCCATTAGGTGCTGCAGAGCTTCAAGATAATGGACTACAGCCTGTTGATGTCCATCCACAACATGGACCATGCACAGAGGGAGCCCACGAGCAATGACACACAGTACTCGGCTGACACGCGCAGACCAGCCCCACAGAAGGCGCTCTATTCCACAGCTATGGAATCCATCCAGGGCGAGGCTCGACGGGGCGGCACTGTGGAGACTGAGGACCAGTGAGTGGGCTTGGAAGCAGCAGCTGCTCACAGCACTGATGCTCATGGAGCCATTGACTTTAAAAGAATAGAAGAGGGAAAAAAAGTGTCCAAGTTTGTAGTGCACTGGGGAGAGCTCTCTAGGATGAAAAGATTGAGAGTGTTGTTTAGATCTAGAAGCTTAGGTGCGCACTATACATCTCATTCAGTTGTATTACGGCATATCACAGGCTTTCCTGCCAAAGGCCTCTCTCTCACTGTCTTGGGTTTGTCCAGTGGTTACAGTTACTAAAAGTTTCAGATGGTTTCATGTTTTAGATGTCTTACAACATGACTGCCAAGGAAAGTGTCTTAATGGGGACAAATTAAGATACCCAAGTAACAGCATGTTTGCTTTTATAGGGGGACTGCTCCAAAATTGCTGTGTAGTGGTGATTTTAGTCTTGATGGAGCTCTGTGGGAGAAGTACAGGAGGTTCTATGCATGCTCAGAGGGGCATAGTCTGGGGGATGAGGCAGCTGTTTAGTTCTTAGCTCCATGTCCAGATTCGGCTGACGTTAGAAGTCTCTCCCTGTAGTAAACACATTTTTCTAACTCTTTTCCTTTGCTTCTCCAGCATGGGTGGCATCCCTGCCCGGAATAACAAAGGAGAAAGGCTCCTGCTTTATATTGGCATCATTGATATTCTTCAGTCCTACAGGTGAGGGCATGTGGGTCACAGATTAGGACAGAGAGGACATGGCTAGCCACTCACGGCTTTTCCTTTTATTGATTTATTTATTTTTTTCATTTTGGGAATATGTTTTGCATTTTGCCTATATATATATATATATATATATATATATATATATATATATATATATATATATGTGTGTGTGTGTGTATGTATGTATGTATATATATATATATATGTACCACTCTAATGTCTGGTGCTTGTGGCGTGTAGAGAAAGGTGTTGAATCCCCTAGGACTGGAGTAAAGGTGGCTGTGAGCTACCTGTGGGTGCTGGGAACTGACCTAGATCCTCTCTCTTCAAGAGCAGCAAGTGCTCTTAACTGCTGAGCCACCTCTCCAGTCCTGGTACTCACTCTGTAGACCAGGCTGGCCTTGAACTCAGAAATCGCCTGCCTCTGCCTCCCAAGTGCTGGGATCAAAGGCATGCGCCACCACACCCAGCTCCCCACGTACTTCTTTATAAAGTTCCTCATGATGCAAGAACCCTGAGTCACGGTCTGGTGACCCATGGATTTTAGGTGGGTTTATTCCTCTTCGGCATGACGTGTCCTCTGTGGAATGCTTGGTCTGTCCTCAGGAGCACAGGGTGGAGCACTCCCTCTGCCTTGACTTTCGGGAGAAACCTTTGGGCTGAGTCATGCTCCACATAAGGAGATAGCTAGAGGCACATTCTCGTTTCCACAGGAAAATGAGATCTGTGTTATGTGAAAACCGCCTGTGGAAGATAGCGGCTGTGACGTGCTGGGAGGAGGAGCTGGAAATGCTAGGCTCTGTTCTATTCCGAACACATTTTCAGTACTGACGCAGACCGAATCTTTAATATTTAATTTACTGATTATTATCTAACTAAAACTTTTTTTTACATTTATTTGCTTATTGTATATGTTTGTGAACATTTATACTATAGCCAGCACGTGGAGGTCAGAGGACAGCTGTGGGGATTGGTTCAGGTCATCAGACTTGGTGGCAAGCGCCTTTACCCACTGAGCCATCTCACCAGACCTCTTACGCAAGTGTGGCTATACTTTCCCAGCTTTTTCCGCCTGTTCCTCCAGCTGCCTTTTCTCTCTTGGTTTGTGGTTTGTCCTGGTTTTGTTTTTGTTTTTTAGACAAGGTCTCCCATTGTAGCTCTGGCAGAGCTGGAGCTCATGGTGTGCTTGGTGACAGGCGTGTGTCCCTGTGCTTACTCAGCCTTCTCTAGCAGTTGAACCCAGGGCCTCAGACATTTGCTAGTTTTCCCTGACTCGTCAGGGAATTAGAAGCTGCCCTTCCCCCTGGCAGAATCATTGACTTAGCTAGAAGCAGCATTGGTCTCTGTGGACTAAGTACTACCTTGCCAGTTCTCTTGAAAGCCTATATATACAGTGGATGTGTTTATCTGTTGAAGGTTTTCTGTTATCATGGTCTTTTTAAGGTCTCTAAAATAAATAATTATTATAGTCTTTCACATAAAAAACCAGTGTGTGATACACATTTTTCTTGGCAGGTTTGTTAAGAAGTTGGAGCACTCTTGGAAAGCACTGGTCCATGATGGGGTGAGTGTAATGTCAGCTGAAGGCCTTCTTCCCACTTCTCCATTTTTTGCCATTTGTCCCCTCAGCAGTTTCTTCCTTTTTTTTTTTTTTTTTTTTTCATTTATGGGTTTTACCCCTCTGGTAGGGTTTCAATCTAAGAGAACAAGCTTTTTAACAACACAGCCTTCTGCTGGGCCTCTTTTTCTCTGTAGTTGTGTCTCCTATTCAAAAGACATGGCCTCTTTCCTGCTGGGCCTCTATTTAACCCTGTAGCCGTATCTTTGCTGGGCCTCTGTTAAGCCTGTAGCTATGTCTCCTCTTCAACAGGATACGGTGTCAGTGCATCGTCCAGGCTTCTATGCTGAGCGGTTCCAGCGTTTCATGTGCAACACAGTGTTCAAGAAGATTCCCTGTAAGTGGCTTCTACCAGATGATCCCCCAGTGGCTCCCTTCCCCCAAGACATGGGGGGCAAGACACCTCTGTCAGGGAGCTGCCAAGGCCAGAGGCCTCTCCTGCTCTGCCTACATCCTGTGAGCGCTGCTTCTCGTCCTTGTGTCAGTCACTGTCTGTCCCAGTGTTTCCGCGTTGCTGCTCCCCCCTGGCTCTCCCTACATGTATCGTCGAGGTGAGGGCTATTTCTGGGAAATTGGTGGGACTGGAAAAAATGGTGTAGTTGTGGATGTAGACTATGTGTGACGCAGGATCAGATGCCTAGAAGTAGACTTTTATGTAGGAAGGACTGGCAAGGATGTTAGCCATAATTTTCTTCCACGTCCAGGTGTCAGGCGTTTTCAGATTAGTCCAAGTGGTTGAAGCCTCGCTGATGACTGTTGAAGGAGTTTTTTAGTCATTCCTGCAACTTTCTCGATCCAGAAGTGCCGCAGTGTTCCGTTTTCAGACTTCCTGTTAGTGACACTGGCAGATTCCAGGCGCTGCTCCTGTGCTCTCACCATAGGCAGGAGTTGTTCCGTAGTGATGTGAAGAAGACCTAGACATTGCAGACAGGCTACAAGGTGCAGAAAGCTGTCTTCAAAGTGAAGCAGCAGTGGACATTTCAGTGCTGCATGCTAGGAAGGGGTAGACATGGTCGCCATAGGGTTGACTGGGTGATGCTGATGAAGAACAAGAGCATTCCATCAGTGAGAGCCGAGCAGAGAGCACTGTGTGTGTGTCACTTTCATCTTTGCAAAGTGAGGTGACTCGACCCTCTTCTCTGGGTAGTACTTTGTAAGCCTTCTTTCTACACTAACCCTTTTTCTACCTTTGCTCCAGAACAACTTTGGGTACGTGTTGGTGTCTGTCTTGGTGACGGTTTCTGAGGCAGGTGCTAAGTAGGCTCTCTCTCTCCCTTTTGAAGTGAAGCCTTCTCCTACCAAAAAGTTTCGGTCTGGCCCGTCTTTCTCTCGGCGATCAGGCCCCAGCGGCAACTCCTGCACCTCCCAGCTGATGGCCTCTGGGGAACACAGAGCACAAGTGACCACCAAGGCGGAAGTGGAGCCAGGTCAGCTCAGGGCTGGGTCCCCTCACACTGGACACTCTCCTGCCTCTGAGCCCTGGGTTCTCACCCTAGGACCTCTATACCCCATTTCTATGCAGTAAAAAACGTACTCGCCGTGTTGGTTTGTTTGGTTTAGTTTGGTTTGGTTTTTTTTGTTTTTTTGGAGACAGGGTTTCTCTGTGTAGCCCTGGCTGTTCTGAAACTCACTCTGTAGACCAGGCTGGCCTGGAACTCAGAAATCTGCCTGTCTCTGCAGCCTGAGTGCTGGGATTAAAGGCGTGCGCCACTACTGCCCAGCTATTCTTTGTTCTCAGTGAGACAGGGTCTTACTGTAGCCTAGGCTCTCCTGGAATTCACCATGTATATAGCCAAGCTGACCACAGCCTCATGGCCCTCTTTCCTCAGCCTCCCAGGTCCTGGGTTTACCGAGTGAGTCACCATGTCCCTGAGTCACTATACATCTTTCCCTGTTTTTTTCTGACCATAAAGTCTTTGATTTATTGATTCATTCTTTATTCATTGATTGCTTTTCTTTTCCTTTTTCTATAGATGTACACCTTGGGCGTCCTGATGTCTTACCTCAGACTCCACCTTTGGAGGAAATAAGTGAGGGTTCACCTGTTCCTGGCCCCAGTTTCTCACCTGTAGTTGGACAACCTTTGCAAATACTAAATTTGAGGTTGGTTTCTTGACCTGTTACTCCAGATAGTCTATTTTCAGGTAGTCAGGAATCTTCTGGTTTTTGGTTTTTTGGTTTTTTTTTTTGGGGGGGGGGTTATTTTTTGGGCGGTTAAGAGCGCCAGCTGCTCTTCTGAAGGTCCTGAGTTCAAATCCCAGCATCCACATGGTGGCTCACAACCATCTGTAATGAGATCTGACGCCCTCTTCTGGTGTGTCTGACAGCTACATATACTCACATACATAAAATGAATTGAATTTTTTTTAAAAAAGAAAATATTTTTTTAAAAATCCCTATGCCATAGTTTCTTAGGTTAGGAGTCCAGATTTAGCTTGTGTAGGTCCTTTTGGCTAAGATTTCTCATGAGATGGTAATGAAGCTGTTGCTCAGGAGTAGGATCATGTGCTCAAATGGGAGAATGTCCCTCTAAGCTCATTGGTGTGGTTATTGCTGTTACTTGGCTCCTTGCTGGTACATGGCTGAGGATACCCATCTGTTTGATGCATGGACTGACCTCTTCACTAGGTAACTCTGAACATCGCTGCTAACTTGTGTGTGTGTGTGTGTGTGTGTGTGTGAGAGAGAGAGAGAGAGAGAGAGAGGTGTCTAAATAGAAACTATAGAATTCATAGACCCTAATCTTAGAAGTGACAGAATGCTATTAGCCGTGCTGTGTTTTCATTAGTGACAAGGATCTGAGTGCTGACAGCAGGGGCCTCGGGAGCCGTATTGGTTGGCTTTGAAAGGCATGCCTGCCTCTGCAAGCTCAGCCCAGCCTTCCCAGCCCCAGCATTACAGGTGAGGTGCTGCACATGGCTGAAGGAGGGTTCAGTTTGTCCTCAGGCATGGCAGACAAGCACTATTGCCTCTGTGCTAGGTTTCCATTAGAGGCTTTGTTAGGGTAACAAAGAAGAATTTGTACTCATTATTACATAATGCTACTTCAGAATTTAGCAGTTAGAAATAACAAACACTGTTGACTTGTTTCCTGTGGGTCAGGAGTCTAGGTAACTTAGCTGGATGCCTTTGGCTCAGGTGCTCTCCACTGTTTACAGTGAACCTCGGGCAGGGCATCTGTATTTTGTTTTGTTTTGTTTTTTTTTTTTTTCTTTTTTGGTTTTTCAAGACAGGGTTTCTCTGTGTAGCCCTGGCTGTCCTGGAACTCACTCTGTAGACCAGGCTGGCCTCCAACTCAGAAATTCACCTGCCTCTGCCTCCCAAGGGCTGGGATTAAAGGTGTGCGCCACCATGCCCAGCTTGTTTTGTTTTTTTCAAGACCAGGTTTCTCTGTGTAGCCCTGGCTATCCTGAAACTCACCCTGTAGACCAGGCTGGCCTCAAACTCAGAAATTTGCCTGCCTCTGCCTCCCATGTGCTGAGATTAAAGGTGTGTGCCACCATGCCCAGCTTCAGGACATCTGTAGTGACTGAGCCTTTACCTGGGTTCTGGGGCATTAAGTGTAGCCGGGTTAAACTTACACTTGAGATCCTCTGCTCATTGCCAGCACCACATAAAAGAAGAAAGTTTGAGCCAAACATGGTAGCACTCATGACGCAGCATTTGGGAGGCAGAGGCAGGAAGACTGCCATGAGGCCAGCCTTACTCCATGGAGTTAAAGACCACCAAGGAAACCCTGCCTCAAAACAAAAATTTGGAAGGAGCTAGGGAAGAGTAGCAAGGATCACTTTTCAGCTCAGTTACATGGCATAGCCTTGAAGGAGGAGTCATGGCAACAGCCATGTATGTGAGCCTGGAAGGTGTAGCCAGGCTCAGTGGCGCACGCCTGTACTTGTGGCACATGAGAAAAGGAAGCAGAAGAATCTGAGATTTTACTTGAGATTCTGTCTGGAAAAAAACGACTTATTTAAACAGTGCTGCTTCTAAATCTATTAGCTTCAGATCATTGAGATGGCTTAGCCTTTAAAGGTATTTGCCATTAATTCCAATGATCTGAGTTTGATCTTCAAAACCTATATGGTGTAGAGAGAGCTTATTCCGTGGTTTGTCCTCTGACCCCAATTTCATGCTGTGGCATGTGTGCAGGAACACACAAACCAAATGAAAACCCTTTTTTTTTTCTTTTTAAAGATTATATATTTATTATAAGTAAGTACACTGTAGCTGTCTTCAGACACCCAGAAGAGGACATCAGATCTCGTTTCGGATGGTTATGAGCCACCATGTGGTTGCTGGGATTTGAACTCAAGACCTTCAGAAGTGCAGTCAGTGCTCTTAACCACTGAGCCATCTCTCCAGCCCTGAAAACACTTTTAAATCTAGTAGTGTCTTCTGTTACTGTGAGCTTTTTTTGTTTGGGGTTTGGTTTGGTTTTGGTTTTGGTTTTTTTGATACAGGGTGTCTTGTCTCTGTGTAGCCTTGGCTGTCCTGGAACTCACTCTGTAGATCAGGTTAGCCTCTAACTCAGAGACCTGCCTGCCTCTGCCTCCCAATGCTGGGGGATTAAAGGTGTGCACCACTACTGTCTAGCATTGTTGTTTTATAGTTCTGGAGATTGAATTTAGAGCCTGTTTCACTAAGCACTCTACCACTATATTACACCTCTGGTCCTCTTGGTCTGTTTGTTAGACATGGCTAGAAAGTAAAGACTCAACCTGCCTCACCGTCCTCTGCCTCCTTTGTACTGTGGTTAAAGGTGTGTCCCGCCACACCTGGGCCTTTGACTTTGTATTTTGAAGTGGTGTCTCCTAAGGTTGCACAGAATAACCTTGAAGGCACTTTCTAGACACACAGATGTTGATCTAGGAATCCTCCTCCTTAGCCTCCACATAAATGGGAGTACAGGCATGCACCACTGTGTCTGTTTTAAATTTAATAGTTTCTTGGGTTTTCTTTTCTGTACTGTTGGACTCTTCATACTTGGTGTGAGTTTCAGAGCTCAAACTCAGGGTGCCAGGCTTGTGCAGCAAGCACCTTTTACCCACTGAGCCATCTCTTCAGCACCATTTCCTTTTCTGGATCTAAATAAAATGTGAGGAGGTATAATTGACCTTGGACATGCTAGGGATGGAAGCCAGGACTATTGGTGCTGTGTGAGTGTTCTGCTTCAAACTATACCTGAAGCCCCCTTTGTCTCTAATTCTCTGCATTTCATTTCCTTCTTTTAGTTCAACCTTGGAAAAGCTTGATGTTGCAGAGTCAGAGTTCACCCACGTAAGTATCTTGAATCCAGGAGAGCTTGAAAGGTATCAAGTGGGTCACTGACAGAATGGAGCAAAATGTTCATTGAGAAATATCGTGTACTCTTGAACCTTGCTTCTAAAGAGTTGTATGGTCAGGCATAGTGGCATACTCCATTAATTCCAGTACTTGGGAGGCAGAATTTGAGGCCAGCCTGATCTTTCCAGGCCTGCCAAGACTACATAGTGAGATCCTGTCTCCAAAAAATAGAAGGTTTGTGGTTTTAAAACTTAATACTTCAAAGCTGAAGCTAAAAAGAAAGAGAAAAAAAGTCAAATTTGCTAGGTAGGATGAAACAGTCTTCAATTCTGCTCTTGCTTCCTTGTCTCCTCTTCATTGTTAACTTTATATTCTTTCTGTCTGGTGAGCAGTGAGCAGTGAGCCTCAGAAGACCTGAAACAAGACTCTGCTGTCGCTTTGATCCCAAGATGTCAGCCCTTGCCCCAGGAATGCTGAATCGTCTTCTTGGTCATCAACAGAGGAGAGAATGTGGAGCTAGCAGGGCTCTGACACTGTCTCCCCTTCCTCTGGGCAGTAGTGCCTTTGACAGTTGAGGACAGCATCGTCCCCACCACTCCAGAAGTGGGTGGCGTGAATTTTCCACTGCCTGCCATGGCTTCTATAGCTGAATATTTTTCAAACCCCCATTCTTTGTGCTGACATGGGGTTGCTGGACTGGTGGTTTCCTCCTGTTTACCTTTCTCCTGGAGCTGGACTCTTCATTTCCTCAGGACGGACTGGCTGGACATTGTTCCTGCCTTGGCTCTCCCGCTGGTCTTTGGAGACTCCCAATGATTTGTATAAAGGTGTTTGGGGGAAAGTAAGGATCATCCTTACTCCCAACCTTCTTTTCCTTAAAAAAGGAAAAAAAAAAAAAAAAAAAACACAAAGAGCACACAATGTAAATTTGAGCCAGTCTCAGATAAAAGTTCTCTAAGTGTTGTAGAAGAGCCCTAGTGTTTGTGAAGCAGAAAGGCTGGGGCTGCCCCACCAGCAGCTGCTCTCTGACTCCCTCACTTAGGGTTGAGGGAATAGAGAGGGCCTGGCCCTTTTTTAAGACAAAGGGGCAGCCATGTTAGGAGAGTGGACCTTAGCAGGACCCTACTCACTGCCAGGTCTTCGGTTATTACTATTCTGCAATTTGGAATGTATCCTCATAGTTTTTTCTAGATATAAAGAATTATCAAATGATTTTAGACCATTCTCCAAAGGAGATTTCTTTGTTCTTCCTATATTTTCCAACAGTATTCTGCTCTTTGTGGAGCTACGGTGGAGGGAGATGTTTGTGTCTGTTTAACAGGCAGTCTGTATCTATGAGGCTAGAGAATATTTTCTTAAACTCCTAGGGAGCCACAGACTTCCCTCTGTACGGTTGTCGCCATGTCACCTGGCCTGCCCTTACTCTGCAGAGAAGCTGGAAATGGGGCCACGGAGCCCTCTCCTTCCTCTCAGTTGTGGCCCATCTGGTCCTGGCTGGTGGGGCAGTGCATGGTGTTTCAGGCTGGCTGTTGAAATCCCACATTAGTTCCTTCCCTGTCCCGTCCCACCTTGATAGCAGGTTAGCCAACCCCCACGTAACTGTCTATATTAGACACCCCCAGCCACCTTCTGGCTGCCTGTCTTTGCTGCCATGTTCTTTTTTACAAGAAGGAAACAAACAATTTCTTGCTATTTTTTTTTCATAATTTACTATTTATGATGTATTTAAGTGTTTTATTCAGGACAGGGTTCTGTAAGGGGTGGGAGGGAGTATTTGAGGGAGGGCTGGGACTTAGGGAAAGGACATGGGATTCAACATTTTTATGGAGTGTTACTATTTGCCTCTACTTTGTATTGTTGAAAAATGACAGATGCAATATAAAAGTAATAAATATCTGGTTTTAATGTATTAAAGTTCTAGCAATCATTTAGACCTATTTTTAAATGCTTTTATTAGTGTAGTAGTCATAATTGCATTGCGTTTTCATACATGCACATAATGTACGGGATCACCCTCACCTGGTTGCCCTTTCTTTGAACTTGTTTGTTGTCCTGGAGTTAGTTGTGGAAGCCTTGAACTTCTGCCTGACTGCTGAGCCTCCCCCAGCCATGTTAGAGCTTTTCCATGTTGCCTCTGCTCCAGCCTCCTCCTCGCTCCCTCCCTCCCAGACTGTGTGTTAGCGGGGACTAAATCTCCTGCACTCGAGCCGAGAGCAGTGGCTTCCGCTCCAGCTGTTCAGCCCTGCAGCATCAGAGCAGCTTGTGGATTGTGACTCAGTCTTCTGAGAAGGATCTGCGCATCCAAAGCTCAGAGGAGGCCTGAGGGCAGCTGGCCCTAGAATTCCTTCCCACCTAACCTAGTGCGCTTCTTTGGGGAAGTCAAGAAGGCTCCCTTCCCTTTCCTTTCCTTTCCTTTCCTTTCCTTTCCTTTCCTTTCCTTTCCTTTCTTTTTTGTCTTTTCTTTTTATTTTAAATCAGTGTTTCACAATTCATACTACACAATAGAGTGGGGTTTTTTGTTTTTGTTGTTTTAAGATGTATTTATCTCATTTGAGTACACTGTAGTTGTCTTCAGACAGAACGTAAGAAGGGCTTCGGATCCAATTACAGATGGATGTGAGCCACCATGTGGTTGCTGAGAATTAAGCTCTGGACCTTCGGAAGAGCAGTTAGTTCTCTTACCAGCTGAGCCATCTCTCCAGCCTGAAGGCTCCCTTATTAAATAAAGCTCTGTCTTAGTCAGGGTTTCTATTCCTGCACAAACATCATGACTAAGAAGCAAGTTGGGGAGGAAAGGGTTTATTTGGCTTACACTTCCATACTGCTGTTCATCACCAAAGGAAGTCAGGACTGGAACTCAAACAGGTCAGGGAAGCAGGAGCTGATGCAGAGGCCATGGAGGGATGTTCTTTACTAGCTTGCCTCTCCTGGCTTGCTCAGCCTGCTCTCTTATAGAACCAAGACTACCAGCCCAGAGATGGTCCCACCCACAAGGGACCTTTCCCCCTTGATCACTAATTGAGAAAATGCCTTACAGCTGGATCTCATGGAGGCATTTCCCCAACTGAAGCTCCTTTCTCTGTGGTAACTCCAGCTGTGTCAAGTTGACACAAAAATAGCCAGTACAAGCTCCTTTTGCAGGGCTGGAGAGCAGACTGGTTAGGAGGACTTGCTGGATTGGTTCCTAACACAAGCAACCTCACCACCCTCTGTAACTCCAGTCCCAGAGATCTGACACACTCTTCTGGCTCTATAGATACCAGGCATGTGTGTGATGCACACATACACATGCAGGCAAACACATGAAAACATTTTTATATTTTTTTTTGTTTTTATTTTTCAAGACAACTTTTCTCTTTGTACACCTGGCTATCTTGGAACTCAGTAGACCAGGCTGGCCTCGAACTCAAGAGATTGCCTGCCTTTGCCTACCTGATTAAAAGCGTACCCCACCACCATCAAGCATTATTTAACCTATATGTATATTACAAACAGACTTAAGTGTATTTTTGTTTTGGGGTTGATTTCTTTTAAAGGTAATAGTGAATAATATGGTTTGTATGATTTTATCAGATACCCTGACTGTGTGTTTATTATCTTCCCTCCTGTGTTTCTCTCCCTTTTCCTCATTTCTCTGCTCAGATCGCTTCTACGTGCCTTGCTATTCCCTTCTGTTGCTCCCCGGATTCTCACCCACGCAGTGGTCCCTTCTTTCTTCCTGCTCTCTGAAGTTCCTCCAGGATACGTAGTCGCAGCTGAAGGTTTGGAGGTAGAAGCTTACAGTGCAACCTTTGTCTCTGTGTCTGGGTTACCTCACGCAAAAGTGACATTTTTTTAGTTCCATCTGTTTACCTGCAAAGTTGGTGATTTCACTTCACAACTAGATAGTGTTCCATAGTGCGCATGCACCACATCTTTACTGCACAGTCATCGGCTGAAGGACACTTAGGCTGTGTCCGTTTCCTAGCTGTTGTGCATAGAGCAGCATTGAACTTGGCTGCACAAGTGTCTGTGAAGTGATAGGTCTTTTGGGCGAATGCCAAGGATGCGTGTGGCTGGCCTGGTAACTGAGCAGCTGTGGAGTCTCCATTTTTTTTTTATTATTTTCTTTATATACATTTCAAATGCTGTCCTGAAAGTTCCCTATACCCTCCCCCTAAGAGCGTATCAGATCCCCTGGGACTGGAGTTATAGACAGTTGTGAGCCACCACATGGGGGCTGGGACTTGAACCCAGGTCCTCTGGAAGAGCAGTCAGTGCTCTTAACCACTGAGCCATCTCTCCAGCTCCTTCCATTTTTAAAAAAATAGTTGACAGATTTTTTTGTTTTTTTTTTTTTTTTTTTTTTTTGGGTTTTTATCGAGACAGGGTTTCTCTGTGTAGCCCTGGCTGTCCTGGAACTCACTCTGTAGACCAGGCTGGCCTCAAACTCAGAAATCCGCCTGCCTCTGCCTCCCAAGTGCTGGGATAAAAGGCATGCGCCACCACACCGATCAACAGATTTTTTTTCTCCATTTACATGGGCTCTCAGTTTATTAGTTTTGTGAGTATAAAGTTGCAGAACTGTTGGTCTGAATATTTTGATACCTAAGTTTTTTTTAAAGATTTATTTAAGGTATATAAGTACACTAGCTGTACAGATGGTTGTGAGCCTTCATTTGGTTGTTGGGAATTGAATTTAGGACTTCTGCTCACACCAGTCGGCCCTGCTCGCTCATGCCCATGGATTTATTATTTTACTTTAGTGCACTGTAGCTGTCTTAAGATGCACCAGAAGAGGGCATCAGATCTCAGTACAGATGGGTGTGAGCCACCATGTGGTTGCAGGGATTTGAACTCGGGACCTTTGGAAGAGCAGTCGGTGCTCTTAACCCACTGAGCCAACTCTCCAGGCTGATCCTTAAGATCTTAACAAATAGTTCAGTAATTGTACAAAATGCTTTGACTCAGAAGACTGAGAAGAACTCATATTAATTCCACTCTCACTTAAGGGTGCAAACCTTTTTAGTGGGAGGCCTGAGGTTTCTGAACCCCTAATTTCTATTTAAAGAAAACCCTTCTCTGAGAATTGTGTTCCCCACATTTTTTGCATGAGTTGAGGGGTCCCTCGGGTATTACAGCCAGCAGTGAAATGATCGGTGAAGAGGTGAGATTAAATACTTGATTCCGTTTGACTTCATTAAATTGGATGAAACTTCTAAAAAGTCTGATGTCAGGGGATTTATTGCCAGCATACTTAAAACAGTACAATTGGGAAAAAAGTTCCCTGATGTAACCCAGGCCCCAGGGCATAATTACTCAAAGGCAACTCAGGGTGTGTGGCTTTTCTTCCAAGAAGATAAGGTCTGGAGATAGGCTGCCTGTGCTGGTTTAGGAGGGCCTAAGGAAGGATGTGGCCTGGTCTCAGTTGTACAGATAGTGTAGAGGTCGTTTAGATTACTAGCTACCTCCAGTCCTGTTTGTAGGAGCTTGATATGGCTTGGCCGAGAGCTAACACAGATCACGGGGGTGTTAGTCATCTCTTTCCAGCCTGATGGGCAGAAAGAGATTTTACTTCTTTTCCACTGAAAAAACAACTCGGGAGCTGGGTGTGGTGGCACCTGATTTTAATCCCAGCACTCAGGAGGCAGGTGCAGGTAGATCTCTGCTTTTGAGGCCAGGCTAGTCTACAGAGCAAGATCCAGGACAATCAGAGAATAACAGAGAAACCTTGTCTCAAAGAAAGAAAACAGTCCCATGTGCTTAACATTCCTGGTTTTCCCTGGAGCTCTGTGCTCCCAACAGAGCAGCATTCCACAGCGTGCGCCCAATACTCTGGTCAGCCATTCATCTGCTGCAGGGTATTTACATTGCTTCCATTCCCCAGCTCTGGTGGGTAGAGCAGCCACGAGCAGGTCTCAGCAAGGATCTATGACGTAGGATGTCAGCGAGGCCTTTGGGCGTGTGCCAAGGGGTGATACAGCTGGGGCATATGGTGCATTTATTTTTATCTTTTTGAGAATTTTCCCTATGATTTCCATAGTGGCTGCACCAGTTTTCAATTCCACTAAAAGTGAATGAGTTCCCCTTTCCCCACACCCCCTCCAGCATTTGTTGTCTGTTGTCGTTTATTGTCTTGTTGGTCTTTGCCATTCTGATTAGAATGAAGTCTCAAACTTATTTGCTTTGCTTTTTTTTTTTTTTTTTTTTTTTTTCCTTTTGAGAACTCCATTCAGGTTCCAGGGTCATTTATTATTTTCACTCTTGGCTTTTTGAATTTTTGTATATTCTATGCATTATTCGTCTATTAAATGTATTAAATGTATACCTGACAAAGATTCTCTTCAGTTCTGTGGGATTCCTCATCACTGATTGTTTAATTAGCTATGCAGAGCTTTGTAGTTTGAGGTCCCACTTGTCAGTTGTTGATCTTAATTACTGTACATAAGGAGTTCTATTCAGAAAGCCTTTCCCTACACCTAGACCGTGCAGGGTGCTGTGTTTCCTCCCAGTAGTTTCAGTGTTTCACTGTCCACATTTAGGTCTTTGAACCACAAGGTGGTTTGAATTGAATAGAGCTGTAAATACTACCTGCCACTCACCACTAGAGGGACCCTGTGGTCAGAAGAGGTTACCCACCCATAGGATGCCTGTGGATGTTGGCCAGTTTTCCCTTCACCACTTGTTGAAGATGCTTCCCCCACCCCCCCGCAAGCATATGTCTTGCTGCCTTTGTCAAATATTAAGTGGCTGAAGCTATATGTACTCATGTTTGGGTCTTCAGTTTTGTTCCGTTGGTCTCCAAGTCTCTATTTGTGCTGATACCATGATTTTTTGGCTTGGTTTTGTTTTCCTATAGCTTTGTAATATATCTTAAGGTCTGAAATGGCAATCCCTCCAGGATTGTTCTTTTTGCTCCAGATTGTTTTGGCTATCCAGGATTTCTTGTGGTTCCATATACATTTTTTTGTTTCTTCTTTTTTTTTTTTTATTCCATATACATTTTAGGGTAGTTTTTTCCCCCCATTTCTGTGAAGAATGAGGTGGGGAGTTTGATTGGAATTGCACTGAATCTGTAATAGCTTTAGGTAGAATGGTCATTTTCACCATGCTAAAAGTTTACCACTCCGTGAGCATGGGATGCCTTTCCGTTTTCTAGTGTCTTTCTCCATCTCTTTCTGGCTTTAACTCCAAGTTTGCCTTTGAGATGGATAAAGGAAAAACCATATCCACTAGTGTATTGGATGTAGTCTAGGTATGATGATATTTCTGCTGAACCTCTGATTATAGGGTCCCTCTAGTGGTGAGTGGTGGGTAGTGCTTATAGCTCTAGTCAATATATTGCTGCAAAACAAATCTTGGGTCTGGTTCTGTTTGTTTTTAAGCATTATCCATACTGGGATGCCCTAGAACTAGGTATGTAGACCAGGCTGGCCTCAAATGTCTATGAAGTTACAGATATCTGTTTCTGCTTCTTGAGTGCCAGAATTAAAGACATGTGCTACCACACCCAGCCTGTTTTTCTCTCTCTTAAAGATTTATATGAGCTGGAGAGATGGCTCAGAGGTTGACAGCACTCACTGCTCTTTGAGAGGTCCTGAGCTCAAATCCCAGCAACCATGTGGTGACTCACAACCATCTTCAATGAGATCTGGTGCCCTCTTTTGATTTGCAGTCAGAATCTTTAACAAAAATTATACATTTTTTTTTTTTTTTTTTTGTTTTTCGAGACAGGGTTTCTCTGTATAGCCCTGGCTGCCCTGGAACTCACTTTGTAGACCAGGCTGGCCTTGAACTCAGAGATCCGCCTGCCTCTGCCTCCCGAGTGCTGGGATTAAAGATTTATTTATTATATATAAGTACACTGTAGCTGTCTTCAGACACACCAGAAGAGGGCATCGGTTTCCATTACAGATGTTGTGAGCTACCATGTGGTTGCTGGGAATTGAACTCAGGACCTCTGGAACAGTAATCAGTGCTCTTAACCACTGAGCCATCTCACCAGCCCCAAAATTTCTATTTTTAATTATGTGTATGTTCCAATGTTTGGTAGGGCTGTGAATGTGAGTTGGCTGTTCGCCCAGGTCAGAGATGCCAGATCCCCTGAATCTGGAGCTGCAGGAAGTTGTGAACTTCTTCTACTCAAGCTCATTGTGGGTGCTGGATACCAAGCTTGCTGGGTTGGTCCGCACTCCATCACTGAGTCTATAGCCCAGGCTGGCTTTGACTGAACAGCACAGCACAGCACATTTTCCTTAGCTTCACAGGTGCTAGGGTTGTAGGATCTAATAGTTTTGTTCGTTTTACAAGATGTATCATAGTTATGGTTACTGTGATGAAACACCACGGGCAAAAGCAAGCTAGGGAGGACAGGGTTTATTTCACTCACACTTACACGTCACTGTTTATCATCAAAGGACATCAGGAGAGAGATTCAAAAGAGGCAGCAACATAGAGGCAGGGCAGAGACCATGGAGGAGAGCTGCTTCCTGGCTCGCTGCACATGGCTTGCTCAGCCTTTTAGAACCAAGGACCACCGGGCGTGGTGGCACACGCCTTTAATCCCAGCACTCGGGAGGCAGAGGCAGGCGGATTTCTGAGTTCGAGACCAGCCTGGTCTACAAAGTGAGTTCCAGGACAGCCAGGGCTACATAGAGAAACCATGTCTCGAAAAAAAAAAAAAAAAACCAGGACCACCAGAGCTGGCCCAGCACTCCCTAGATAAGAAAGCATCCCACAGGCTTGCTCCCAGTCTGATTATTATGGAGGCGTTTTCTTAATTAAGGCTCCCTCCTCTCTGCTGACACTAGCTTGTGTAGAGTTGACATCAAACTAGCCAGGACGGTTTTTCTTCTTTAAAAAGTATGTATTTTTATTATTTTAAATTATGTGTGTGTGTGTGTGTGTGTGTGTGTGTGTGTGTGTGTGTGTGATCTGTGGGTGTGTGCACATGAGCACACGTGCCCACAGAGGCCAGAAGCATCCGATCTCCCTCGATCTGGAACTACAGCAGCTTGTGAGTGCTGATGTGGGTGCTTGAAACTGAGCTCAGGTCCTCTGAGGCAGCAGTACCCACCCCTAACCATCTGTCTTAGCCAGTGTACTGTTGCTGGGAGGAGACCACATAACTTTGCAACTGTTAGAAAGACTCTAATTGGGTCTGGCTTACAGCATCAGAGGTTTAGTCCATTGTCATTGTGCTGGGGAGCAGAGCGGCATGCAGGTACTCCATCATGGCACTGGAGAGGTATCTGAGAGTTCAGTGTTTGAACCCACAGGCAGCAGGGAGAGAGAGCCACTGGGCTTGGGTTTTTGAAAACCTTAAAGGCCACACTAATCTTTTCAGATAGCACCACTCCCTGATGACTGAGTATTCAAATCTATGAGAAAGGGGGCGGGGGGGGGGTAATTCTCATTCAAACCACCATACCATCTCTCCAGCCCCCCCCCCCCCACACACACACTTTTTTGTTTTGTTTTGTTTTGTTTTTTTGTTTTTTTGAGACAGGGTTTCTCTGTGTAGCCCTGGCTGTCCTGGAGCTAACTCTGTAGACCAGGCTGGCCTCGAACTCAGAAACCCACCTGCCTCTGCCTCACAAGTGCTGGGATTAAAGACAGCACCACCACTCTTAACTTTCACAAAGCCTTGTTTTGTGGCAGCTTTGCCTGTGCTGTCACATTCCTTAATAGATGACCCATGGTCTTGGCACCTCCAAGATTCTGAAGTCTCCACTGTAGCTCAGGCTTCACTTTCATAGCTTCATGGACTTGAAGAGACCCCCAACCCTGTCATGGGTTGCCTGACCTCAGAGACTCTGTGTGTGTGTGTGTGTGTGTGTCTGTGTGTGTGTGTGTGTGTGTGTCTGTGTGTGTGTGTGTCTGTGTCTGTGTGTGTGTGTCTGTGTCTGTGTGTGTGTGTGTGTGTGTGTGTCTGTGTGTGGTCTGTGTCTGTGTGTCTGTGTGTGTCTGTGTCTGTGTGTGTGTGTGTGTGTGTGTGTGTGTGTGTGTGTGTCTGTGTCTGTGTCTGTGTCTGTGTCTGTGTGTGTAGCACTTGAGTGGATGTCGGGACACAGCTTAGGAGAGTCATTTTATCCTTTTACCTTGTGGGTCCCAGGGATTGAATTTACTTAGGTCGTTGGGCTTGACAGCATATACTTTTACCTGCTAAACTATTTTGCCAGCCCAATTTTACATCCTTCATCCCTTCCAAAACAGCATCAGAAAAGCCAGGTGTGCTGGTACACACCTTCAATCCCAGCATTGGGGAAGCAGACCCTTTCCTAATGTCCTAGGGCAGGCAGGAGGCTTCCCCTTAGTAACTGCAGCGTTCTTTCCAGCACTAGCTTTGCCTGCATGTTTGAGCAGTCGCCCTGTCACGGATTGAACGTCTTTCCGCTGTGAACTGTCATTCTGGTAGAATCTAGAGTCACAGGGAGGTGGGCTGTTCCAGTCGGGGTTTCTATTGTTATGATGAAATACCATGACCAGAGCAGTTTGAGGAGAAACGGGTTTATATTTGGCTTATACTTCCACCCCACTGTTCATCATTGAAGGAAGTTAGGACAGGAACCTGGAGGCAGGAGCTGACGCAGAAGCCATGGAGGGGTGTTGCTTACTGGCTTGCTCCTCATGGCTTTCTCAGTGTCCTTTTTTATAGACCCCAGGACCATCAGCCCGGGATGGCACCACCCATAAAGAGCTGGGGCTCTCTCCCATCAATCACTAATTAAGAAAATACCCTATAGTGGGAACGTATGGAAACATTTTCTTAATTAAGCTTTCCTCCTTTCAGAGGACTCTGGCTTGTGTCGAGGTGACATAGCCTCTAAGCATGCCTGGAGGGGAGGGTGTGTGTGTAGAGGTCAGAGGAGTTGGGAGTAGCTTGTCTCCTAAGACCTTATTTTGAGGCATGGTTCTTCTTGCTGGTCCTGCTACACTGTGCACTCAGGCTAGCTGGCCCACAGATTTCCATGCGATTCTTCTCTTAGTCTGCCATTTCACCATGGAAGTGCTGGGTTACAGATGCATGCTGGGATTATAGATGCAGGATCTGGGAGTCAATTCAACCCATCTGGTCTACAGAGTAAGTTCAGGACAGCCAGAGCTACATAGTGAGACCCTGTCTGGAAGCATCGACAATGGCTAACACGAACCCTTCAGTGAGTTGCTTCTGTATTTTAGCACAGCAACAAGGAAGAAACTAAGACACCTGCCAGGACATCTCCACCAAACTCAATAGTTTAAAACTTAGTCAAAAACAAAAACAAAAACAAAAAAACAAACAAACAAAAAAAACCCTTAGTCTCAGTCCCTCTCTCAGGACACAGCAGAATGCAGCTAGATTAAATCACATAATTACATAGATTACACAGCAGAAACCCAACCTAAATAGCCCTGCTTTCCTATGTACCTGCTTGAGCCAGCCCTCCACAGTCCACACTTCTCTCAGCCTTCTGATGTTCCCAGTCTCCTGCCAGAGCGTCTCAGTAAGCTCTGCTTCCAGCATCAAAAGGTTTCCCTAGCCCAGCATTCCAAAGTCTTCTGCAGTTTTTCCAAAAAGCAGCTCTGTGGTAAACCTGACCATGTGGTAAATGTATGGCTAAGAGCATAAATGGACCATTCATTCTTTGGGGGAATTTGGAAGATAAGAAAGCAGATAGAAACAGATAGTGCATTCCTTTAATCCCAACACTTGGAGGCAGAGGCATACAGATTTCTGAGTTCCAGGACAGCCAGGGCTACACAGAGAAACCCTGTCTTGAACCCCCCCCACCCAAAAAAAAAAAAAAAGAAAAGAAAAGAAAAGAGATAGTGCATTCCAGGCTATGAAGTTGCAAAGGTTTAGGAACAGGGATAGGACCATTCCTGTGGTGTTTTGGCCGCAGTCTGGCTTCATTCTGCCTGTGTTGTGATAAACTGAAGGTGGATGGGAAGATGTGACTGGTTTGTGTGGCATGGGAGGTTTCAGGGCAGGAGAGGGTTCACGCTGGTGCTGAGGAAGTAGGTCTCACCTGCTGCCTCAGGATCCTGGGAAGCCTTCTGAAGACCAAACCCAACTCATGAGAGACCCCATCTGTGGGTCCTTCCTAATGTATTTAAAGGAAGGATCTTGGGTCTGGAGGTGATTAGTGGGTGAGAGCACTTGCTTTCTTATGGAGGACCTGAGTTTTGTTCTCAGTACACACACCCACTTGTAATTCCAACTCTTCTGACCCTGGAGGCACCTGCACACATGTGACATGCATACACATAAATAAAAATAAATCTTCAAAATCTGGAGCTGAATGGGATTCATTGCCTCTTGACAGCAAATGCATAAGGAAGTGTTTCCCAAGGTCCGCATCCTGCTGTAATTCAGGGGCAGGCACAAGGGCTGACTTCAGCATGGGTGATGTCATCTGCTTGGTACTGACTGGTTCACAAGGGAGAGCTTAGGTGGACATAAAGAGCAGTCCAGGTGGAATCACTGCAGAGAGGCTCTGAGGGGCCGTTATGTCGTCCTGTGAGGAGGGCAAAGCTCCAGGTGTAAGGGGAACCCCAGCATACTGGAAATGGCCATGTGTGATGTCTGTCAAGGAGGGCTGGAGCTCTGCAGTGAAACAGTCTAAAGAGAAGCTGCGTTGATGCAGGTGGAGAGGTGGAAAGATGGGGCTGCCAAGCCTCTGGAGCCCAGCTGATGACATCACAAGCTCCAGATGCCTCCCTTTTGGGGCTGTAGCATTTGGTGTTTTTCCTGTTGGAATTATGAGATGTGAGCCTTTTTGTTGTTTCAAAACAGGGTGTTTGTTTGTTTGTTTGTTTTGAGACAGGATCTCTCTACATAGCCCTGGCTGTTGGGGAATTCACTGTGTAGATCAGGCCAGTCTTGAACTTACGGAAATCCACCTTCCTCTGCCTCTCAAGTGATGGGATTCACCTGGCCTGAGACAAGGTCTTTTTATGTACCCCTGGCTGGCTGGATCATATTATGTATCCCTGGCTGGCCTGGTTTTAAACTCACGAGATCCACCTTCCTTTGCATTAGAGACATGTACTACCATGTCTGGCCTGAGACTTTTAACTTTTTTACTTTTTGAGACAGGGTTTTCTGTGTAGCCCTGACTGTCCTGAAACTCACTCTATACACAAGGCTGGCCTCTAAGTGCTGGGATCAAAGGCATGCACTACTACTTTTGCTGAGATTTAACTTTTTTTTTTTTAGATTTATTTATTATTATATCCAAGTACACTGTAGCTGTCTTCAGATACACCATAAGAGGGAATCAGATCTCATTACAGTTGGTTGTGAGCCACCATGTGTTTTCTGGGATTTGAACTCAGGACCTTTGGAAGAGCAGTCAATGCTCTTAACTACTGAGTCACCTCTCCAGCCCAAGACTTAACTTTTAAAGTGTTGAAATTGTTAATGACAATGGGAACTTTTAAAGTTGGACCAAGTGTTTTTTGTTTTTGTTTTTGTTTTTTTTTTAGTTTTTCCAGACAGGGTTTTTCTGTGTATCGCTAGCTGTCCTGGAACTTACTTTGTAGACAAGGCTGGCCTTAAACTCAGAAATCCACCTGCCTCTTCCTTCCAAGTGCTGGGATCAAAGGCGTGCGCCACCACCGGCCCCGCCCAAGTGTCTTTTTAATGATAAGGTGACCACGAGCTTTCGGAGACAAAAAGATATGGTTTTACTTAATGTACTTTTATGTGTCAGGCTGACAATGAGTGGAGTTGTGATGTGTGGGGAGCCAGATGGATTTAGAACCTTCCCGGAGGCCCTGATGAAAGGACAAAGGACTCTACTTCGGTGTCCTTGTCCAGGAACTGACTTGGCAAGTACAGTTTAGGGCTGGAGTCAGTGTCTCATAGGAGTCAAGGTTGTGGTTTCTGGAGACAAGGAGAGAAGCCAATGTTCTCCTTGGGCTGGGATTATCAGCTCGGGCAGCTGTGTCGGAGGTATCCTGTGTTATTTTCCAACTTTGTTGCAATTTGTTCTCTGCTGACCTTGGTTGTTTCCCCTCCCCACCCTGTTCCCCTCAACCAATTTATGATGCTCATTCTTTGTTCTTCTTTATAGGATCTCACTGTGTAGCTCTGGCTGTCCTGGAACTCACTCTGTAGACCAGGCTGGCCTCGAACTCAGAAATCCGCCTGCTTCTGCTTCCTGGTGAGGCTGTGCTTCTTAGTAAACTTGCTTCCCATCAGCCCTCAGTGTGCGTGGGCAAGACCTCCTGGTCCCAGCCACTGCTTTGTTGTCTTTACTTGTCGTACTTCTCATCCTGACCTCCCACTCCACACCTCACCATTTGGGACCCTTATTCCTTTAATGATCCTCTTGGGATCCTTTTAATTGTCAACTTGACATAGCCTAGAACTCCGTGGGAGAAGGATCTCTGAAAATGTCTGAGTGTGAGGAATTATCTTTTTTTTTCTGTTTGTTTTGTTTTTCAAGACAGGGTTTCTATGTATAGCCATGGCTCTCCTGGAACTTGCTCTGTAGACCAGGCTGGTCTCGAACTCAGAGATTCACCTGCATCTGCACCCCCCAAGTGCTAGGATTAAATGTGGAGTCACCACTATACAGCAAGGGATTGTTTTAATTACATGGATCGATGATGGGGGCAGACTTACTGCTCTTTTCACTTGACTGTGATGGATTTGGCATAACTAGCTGCTTCAAGCTCCTATTACCTTAATGGACTGTAACCTAGAACTGTGAGTCAAATAAACCCTTCTCCATTAAGGTCCTTCTGTCAGGGTATTTTATCACAGAAAAAGGAAAGGAAACTAAGACAAAGCACCAATCTAATCATTGCAACATTACTGGAAGGCTAGCATGAGAGCTCAGGAGGTGAAGCCACTTGCCACCACAATTGAAACCTGGTGGAAGGGAAGAACTGGTTCACACAAGTTGTCTTTTGGGGGCTGGAGAGAGGGCTCGGTGGTTAAGAGCACTGACTGCTCTTCCAGAGGTCCTGAGTTCAATTCCCAGCAACCACATGGTGGCTCATATCTATCTGTAATGGGATCTGATGCACTATTCTGGGGTGTCTGAAGACAGCTATGTACTCACATAAAATAAATAAATAAATCTTCAAAAAACAAAAAAGGTTGTCTTTTGACCTCCACAACATATGTACTTGGACAGCTGCATGGATATGGTACACACATATATACCCAACCGCATGTGTGCGCACGTGTATACACACACACACACACACACACACACACACACACACACACACACACACACAAAATACATCTTCACAAATAAATAGGGGCTGGACAAATGGCTCCATGGTTCAGAGTACTTGCTGCTCACGTAGAAGACCCAGGTTTGCTTCCCAGCACTCTATGGAACCTTAGAAGCACCTGTAACTCCAGCTCCAAGGGAACTGACACCTGGTGTCTGAGGGTGCCTGGACCCACATGTTCATACTCTCACACAGCCAATACAGATAATTAAAGAAAATTAAAAGTTATTAAGGGCTGGGGAGATGGCTTACTGGTTAGGAACACTGACTGCTCTTCTGAAGGTCCTGAGTTCAGATCCCAGCAATCACATGGTGGCTCACAACTATCCATAACAGGATCTGATGCCCTCTTCTGGTCTGAGGAATAAATAAATATTTCTTTTTTTTTCCATTTTTTATTAGGAATTTAGCTCATTTACATTTCCAATGCTATACCAAAAGTCCCCCATACCCACCCCCATAAATATTTCTTGAGAATTGGCTCAAGATTAAGAGCACCTGTTGCTCTTGCAGAGAACCCAGGTTCTGTCCCAGCATCCATGTGGCTGTTCACAAGGGTCTGTAACTCCAGTCTCAGAGACTCTGATTCCCTCTGGACCTCTGCAGACACTGCATGCATGTGGTACACGTACATACAAGAAGGAAAATACACATACATGTAAAATTATAAAATAAGCAAAGCCTTTAAAGACAGAAAAACTGTACTCCTAAAAGCAGAACAAATAAGTAAGTTTAGCTAAAGCATACTTTATTAAAATCTATAAAGCATTTGCAAGAACTAGAAACCAGGACCAGGATTTCCTATTGTATTTCCTGGGTTGTGGGGTACTAATTAATCAAAGCATTTTGAATTTTGTGGTTGTTGTCTTGGTTTTGGAGACAGGGTTTTTCTGTGTAGCCTTGGCTGTCTTGGACTCACTCTGTAGACCAGGCTGGCAGCAAATTCAGAGATCGGCCTGCCTCTGCCTCTGAGTACTGGGATTAAAGGCCTTCACCACCATTGCCTGGCAGAACTTTGTGGGGTTTTTTTTGGTAGTGTTGGGGTTTGTTTATTTTTACTAAGGGTTGAAATTGGGGCCTTGGCTGTGCTCAGCAAGCACTGACCACTGAGGCCCTCCTCAGGTACTCGTTCATTTTTAAGTTCTTATTTTTTAAGGTGTCTGTGTGTATTGTGTATGTTCTCTCTGTGTGTATATATGTTTCTCTCTCTCTTTCTCGCTGTGTGTATGTGTAGGTGTGTGTAGGTGTGTGTGTGTGTGTGTGTGTGTGTGTGTGTGTGTGTGTGTTTACTTGAATAACCACAGAGGCCGGAAGGAGTCATCAAGTCCCCTGGGGCTGGAATTGTAAGCAGCTGTTAGCCACCCCATATGGATGGTGGGAACAGAATGCTACTCCTCTACTAAAACAGGATGGACTCTTAACTATGAGACATCTTTTAAGCCCTTCTCCCTTTTTATTTTTGAGAATTCTCTCACTAAATTTCCAAGATGACCATGAATTTGTAATCATTCCATTATATAGGTGGGATCGCAGGCAAGTGCCAACAGGTCTTCTTTTCTTTGACCCCCAGAAAAGGTCTTATTGTGTATAACCCTGGCTGCCCTGGAACTCATTATATAGATCAGGCTGGTCTAAAACCCACAGATGCCTGCCTCTGCTTCCCAAGGGTTGGTGTTAAAGGTTAATTAACAAACCAAAATAACTTGCTGGCTATCCTTCGTTCCTTGGGTGATTACATGGTGTTTACTGCGGGCTGGGGAAATGACTCAGTGCTTATGAGAGAGCGCTTACTGCTCTTCCTAGAGGACCAGAGTTCGGTTCCCAGAACTCAAGACAGGCAGCTCACAGCTGCCTGGAACTCCAGTTCCGGATTTGATATTCTCTTCCAGCCTCTGCAGGGCCTGAATACACACACAAACGCTTAAAAATTTTTTTTGGTTTGTTTTTTTTTTTTTAATTGGTCAAAACTTTTCTGGATTCCTTCATCCTGTCAGACTCAATACTGGAGTTAGGAATTGCATAGATTTTTTTTTTTTTTTTTTTTGGTAGGCAGTAGATAGGTAAATCGAATTTGAGGATACAAGTGTTTGTAGCAGTTGCATAAACACAGTGCAATGGGAAACAGGAAGTTAAAATGTGGTTAACGATGCTGACACACTTTTTAAGTGATTATGCTTGGACTGACATATCCACAGTAGTGTATGCACTCATGAGTGTCTGTTATGTGTTCGAGGCAGTGTCACTACGTAGTAGCTATGTTGCCCACGTTGGCCTGGAAATTGCAGTTCAGATCTTAGCATGAGTGTGCCCCTTGTAAACAGCACTGGGAGGTGAAGCAATAGAGTTTATTAGCCTGAGCTCCACAGCGAATTGCTGTCATCCTTTTTCAAACCGTAACAACAAAAACAAATCAAAAACCCAAATATACAAAAGAAAGAGAGCAGAAGAGGGGGTAAATTACAGCTCTCCTGCCTCACACTGGAGTGTTGCTGCCAGGCGAGTGCAGAGAGCTTACAGCTGTTCCGGAAGCTGCTGCGAAGGTAGCCAACTCTATTGGATAACCAACCTTTCCATTTCTGTGGCGCCTACAAGTCCCAGAACACACCGCGGGGCGCGGAGGCGGGGCAGCATGAAGACTGAGTTCTTTGATTGGTGATGAGCACCAGGCCAATCGGAGGTGCTGTTGTTTGTCAGTCCCGGAGCCGGTCCGCAGAGGGAAGGAGGCAAGATGGTGTTGGAGAGCACTATGGTTTGGTGAGGAGCTTCGGACGTGGCTGGGGGGCGCGTCTGGGTTGTTGGTGCGCGTGGCGCCGAAACCCGAGGGCCTGGGCTGGGGACTGGGTCGCCGGGCGAGATGTGGCTTCGGGGCCCGCGGGACTCTGGCAGACGACTCCCTGAGTCATCCCGGCCCAGGAACGCAGGCCCGGGAACTCCTGTTCCCTTCCCTGAATTTCAGGTCTCCCATAAAGCAGAGGCCAACTGCCCCCTCCACTCGCCTCCAAGTTTTTCTTTTCTCTGTACTTTATCGCATGTAAACCTCACAACCGCATTCTTGGAAAATAGTCCTTGTCTCATAATGAGTCGGAAGGACTTTAGGGGATCCGCTGTAGTCACACAGCAAATTAAGAGGCCGTGATAAGCAGGATGAACTAGGTTTTATCAGGTTTATACTTGGGATGAGTACCTATTAAGAGTTAGATTAGAAACTGAGGACAAGAAAATAAATAGAAAGCTGAGAACATATTTTTTTTCAGGGCTACAAGAGGACTTTGTTTTGTGTTTTCTGGGAATTGAATCCAGAGCATTGTGAACGCTGGGAACGTGCTCTACCAATGAGCCTCATCACACACCTGGATTGCATTTATTATTTGTCATCATTATTGTTTTAGATGGAGCTTTGACACTGTAGCTCAGACTGGCTTTGAAGTCGCTATTTGAGAAGATGCACAGGTTGGCCTTGAACTTGGAATGAGTATGTAGGATTAAAAACTTGAGTCACTAGGCCCATGTTTTCATTTGGAGATTGGCTAGCACTGCCACCTAAATGCAGGATGGCTTAAGCTTGGTTTCCTGCACTTGGAGGATGAGACAGGGAGTTTTCATGATCAGGACTACCTAGCAAGGTTCTGTCTCAAAATAAGACTACCAGAATGCCCAGTTAAATTTGAATTTCAAGCAAATCATGAGTGATTTTTTAGTATGAAAGGGAATTTTAAGTCCAACCCAAATATTGCTCTTACAAGTTACTTGTTGGGGCCGGGCAGTAGTGGCACACACCTTTAATCCCAGCACTTGGGCAGCAGAGGCAGGTGGATCTCTTAGGGGTTGAGGCCAGCCTGGTCTATAGAGCAAGTTCTAGGACATGCAGAGAAGCCCTGTCTCAAAAGGTGGTAAAATAAAACAAAAACAACAACAAAATAGTTACTTGTTGAGGGTGGTGAGATGGTTGGGTGGGTAAGAGCACAGAGTTTGGTTCCAAGCACCCATGTTGTTTGCTGCTGCCTTCTTTTTTTTTTTTTTTTTTTTTGGTTTTTCGAGACAGGGTTTCTCTGTGTAGCCCTGGCTGTCCTGGAGCTCACTTTGTAGACCAGGCTGGCCTCGAACTCAGAAATCCGCCTGCCTCTGCCTCCCGAGCGCTGGGATTAAAGGTGTGCGCCACCACGCCCCTCGCTGCTGCCTTCTTGACAGGACCAGAAGATCAGTGCCTTTGATCTCTGTAGGTGCCCGCACACACACCTAAAAACAATAAATATAAATCTCGAAAGTTACTCATTATTCATCTGAAATTAAAATTTAACTTTTAAGTCCTATATTTTTGTTTTTTTTTTTTTTAATTTTTTTTTTTTTTTTTAGATTTATTTATTTATTATATGTAAATACACTGTAGCTGTCTTCAGACACACCAGAAGAGGGAGTCAGATCTTGTTACGGATGGTTGTGAGCCACCATGTGGTTGCTGGGATTTGAACTCTGGACCTTCGGAAGAGCAGTCGGGTGCTCTTACCCACTGAGCCATCTCACCAGCCCTATTTTTGTTTTCTAAGTTTGCTTTCACTTCTGGGATAGAGTATGTTAAAATAGAAGATGGATTTAGAATCCAAACAGTTCCCTGGCTCTCACTTACATTTTGCATATTGTTGGAGAATTGTAGTAACTTCTCTGTGTCTCATAGTACAAGCAGGTAAGCCATATGTGATGGTGCTCTGTAAAGTATAGAGCTCTGTAGCGGCATGGTGTTTGGGGAATCCTCAGAATTTAAGAGCTGTAAAAAGACATGTTGAGGAGAGGTCATTACAAAGTTGCTGAAGTAAGAGTCCCGTGTTTGGGAAATAGACCAGAGTGAACCTTAACATAGATTGTTGTAAGGTGGGAGGAGTCACTGTAGAAAGAAATGACTGAAGAGCTTGAACTCTGTTCTATACCCCAGTGAGAAGATTCTGAGGGTGATGGAGTCAGACCTTTGTACAGACTGACACTGATTTAAGAATATTGATCTGGCCAGATGTGGTACACACCTGTTGAGAACACTGGATGGTTGAGACAGAAGGATCATGAGTTCAAGGCCAACTTGGAATGCATATTGAGGTCCTGTTTAAAAAAAACAAAAAACAAAAAAAAGCCAGGCATGGTGGCACACACCTTTAATCCCAGCACTCGGGAGGCAGAGGCAGGTGGATTTCTGAGTTGAGGCCAGCCTGGTCTACAGAGTGAGTTCCAGGACAGCCAGGGCTATACAGAGAAACCCTGCCTCGAAAAAACCAAAAACAACAACAACAAAAAAGCAAAAAACAAAAAAATTAGATTTATACATAAAAGGAAAGAATAGAACCTGAGACCTTAGCCGTCAGTGTAATTGCCACAGAATGAGACCCTCTTGTTTTCTATGAGGTGTCTTGGATTTCCAGGCAACAGAGTTTTCTGTAGGGGTCTATTCTAAAATGCAAGTGTTTTGACTTTAGCTTTAATCTGCTGAGCCAGATTCTCTTGTTAGTTTTTAATGCATGGCATTACATTTGGCCAGTAGGTAGGGAGTTCTAGAACTCGAACTCCGTTGTATTGATTGTTATAAAGAGATGTTAGCTAGCGTCTGATGTGCTGGTCCACACCTGTAATCACAGCACTGAAGAGGTCCACTCAGGAAGATCAGCTCAGTGTCGTCTTCAGTTACAGAAAGCAGTCTCTTTTCTTTTTTGGTTTTTTGGTCTTTCTTTCTTTCTTTCTTTCTTTCTTTCTTTCTTTCTTTCTTTCTTTCTTTCGACAGGGTTTCTCCTGCCTCTGCCTCCCAAGTGCTGGGATTAAAGGCGTGCACCACCACACCCGGCTTAGAAAGCTGTTTCTAAGGGAGACTGAGTTTGAGGGAGAGGTTGGGAGGGGACAGAGTGACAGGATCTCAGTTTGTTGCCCCCAGATTCTGGATTCAAGAAATCCTCTTTTGACTTCCCAAGTAGCTGAGCCACAGGTATGCTCTGTTGCCTGTCCTGTGTTGATGGATTAATTGATTTTGCAATATTGAGGATCAAGCGCAGGGCCTTGTTCATGCTAGAAGCACCCCAGCACAGGACTTCATCCCAGCAGTATTCAGTGTTAAAATTATGATGTCATGGAAAGCTTGGGTAATACCTTAAGCTCAAAAGTTTATGATTTGGGGAATGAAAGAGCGAATCCCATGGTGCTGAGGGAAAGCAGTTCTAAGAAATGCAGGTAACATTACCCCATTCATACCAAGCTGGAAACAGGGAAAGCTGGCCAGTGTGGTGTTTTGTTTGAAACAGGATCTTGCTATGTAGCCCTGCCAGGAATTTCCTGTAATCCTCCTGCCTCTGGAATAGGAGGATTAACATTGACAATGTGGCTTTTTAAGGAACACATGCACCTGTGGTTTTTCTACCAGTAACCACTCTCCTTCCCAATGATGGCGAGGGCAACACAGCCTCAGTGCTCATTGTCAGTTCCCTTTCCCTCCTACCCCCCACCCCCTTCACCTTTCCTATTCTGACTGCTTTCCCCATCTTTATTTATTCGTTGTCCTTGTGTACAGTCCTTGCACTTAGTAGCTGTTCCATCCAAACTGTGCTTGAAGCCTCTGGTTTTATATATGGACCCGCAGCTTTATTTGAAGTTTGAGAGGCTGCCACACCTCTCCTGGAAGAGAAGTTGGATCTGTTTCAGGAAAGCGGAGCTTAGAGACATGGCCAGTGGATCAGCTGCATCTTCACATAGTTTGTTTACAGATGTGTGTTTGGGTCACCACTAAACTACTCTCCTGGAATGCTTCCTGTTTTGTTGTATGATCAAATCCAGGATATCATACATGTAATCTGTGTTCACCTTTGCTAAGTATTAGGTACTATGCTCAGTGCTTTATATGCATGTAATTCTCAAAGCAACTCCGTGTAGAGAATACAAGAAAAACTACACAGAATTTGGCAAGATAGCTCAGCTGCTAAAAGTGCTTGCCTTGTAAGTCTGATGACCTGTTCAGTTTCTGGAACCCTGGGAGGAGAGACCCAGTTCCCAAAAGCTGTCCTCTGACTTCTATATGCAAGTGGCAGCAGCATGTGCCCATATTTGTTCTGAGTTCCCAAGTGTAATAGAATAAAAAAGTGACCTTAGAGAAACATGCAATTTTCTTAGAATTAAAAAATTAACCAGGGGCTGGAAAGTGATGTTCAATGGCTGCTCTTACAGAGGGCACGGCTCTAATTCCCAGCATCTACGAGTTGTTTCAAATTGTCTGTAACTTCAGTCCCAGCGAATCCAACACCGGCTTCTGCCTTCCATAGGCAGTAGGTGAGCACATGGCACCATACATACAAGCAGACAGAACAGCCATACACACAAATGGATAGATTTAAAAGTAGGTGCAGACTCAGGAGGCAGAGGCAGGCGGATCTCGTGAGTTTGAGGCCAACCTGGTCTACAGAGTGAGTTCCAGGACAGCCAGGGCTACACAGAGAAAAACCCTGTCTCGGAAAAAAAAAAAAAAGTAGGTGCAGAATGAGAACCTGAGCTTGGACCTCTGATTGACACCCCACTCCTGATAATCCTGTTTCTGCTTTTTGAGTACATTACCCTTCCTTACCATTTTTTGATTCTATTTATTACTAGATAAAACTTTATAAGGTGGAAAGAAGTTACCTCTGAGCTAGATTTTCTTTGGAGTAGAATAAAGTATCTTGTTCTGGGCACTGCTCTCTTTCCTTAGCACAAGTAGTGCCACTGGCTGCAAGAACTCTCCTAGACCTCATGGGTCACCAAGAGTTGGTCTTGAACCAGGAATGTGGCTCAATGGTAGATGGTAGGTTGTGTGACCAAAAAAGGTGGGAAACCGAGAAGCTGGAGTTTATGTTTCATATTATGTAGAGTTTGGTTGGGGTTGGTTTTGTTGTTGTTGTTGTTTTCTTTGAGATAGGGTCTCACATAGCCCAGGCTGGCCTCAAACTTACAATGTATTTGAGGCTGTCCATGAATTCCAGATCCTCCTAGCTATATACACGGAGTTCCAGTATTACAGCTGTATGCTACCTCACCTGTTTAAGATGGAAAGAATTCCTGGCTGGAGAGATGGCTCAGCAGTTAGGAACACTGACTGCTTTTTCAGAGGTTCTGAGTTCAATTCCCAGCAACCACATGGTTCGCTCACAACCATCTGTAATGGGATCTGATGCCCTCTTCTGGTGTGTCTGAAGAGAGCAATAGTGTACTCACATATATAAAATAAATCTTTTTTTGTTTTGTTTTTTGGTTTTTTTTTTTTTTTTTTCGAGACAGTTTCTCTGTTTAGCCCTGGCTGTCCTGGAATTCATTCTGTAGACCAGGCTGGCCTTGGAACTCAGAAATCCATCTGTCTCTGCCTCCCAAGTGCTGGGATTAAAGGCATGTGCCACCACTGTGTTCCAAGAAGCCTGAGAGCCACCGCTGTACCACGTGTGTCTGGCAGGAGGTGTAGAAGGGGTCCTCCATTATAGAGGATGTTTCAGGGCATCCTCCAGTGTCCTTTTCTCCTTATCTGACAGTGTGGACAACAGTGAGTACATGCGGAACGGAGACTTCCTTCCCACCCGGCTGCAGGCCCAGCAGGATGCCGTCAACATTGTATGTCACTCAAAGACCCGAAGCAACCCTGAGAATAACGTGGGCCTGATCACACTGGCCAAGTACGTGGGACACAGTGGGGCTGTGAAGGTGGGTGGTGCTCCCATGTTGGGTTGCAGGTGACTGCCCTTTGGTTGATAGCACAGGCTATGCTCATCCAGTCCTGTGTTCCACCTCCTTCAGGAGTAGGACAGCTTGCTGCGCTGGGGGAGGGTGTCTTGATTTTGACTTGTTTTCCACACCGGGTTTTCATGTAGTCCTGGCTAACTTCAAACTTGATATGTACCTTTTTTTTTGCCTTGTTTTTTAAGACTTACTTTGTATTTTATGTATATAAATGTTTTGCCTACATGTATTATGTTTATGCACCATGGTCATGCATAATGCCCACAAAGGTCAGAAAAGGGGTTCACATCCCCTGGGACTGGAGTTAGAGCTGATTGTGAGTGCTGGGTGAGTGCTCTTAACCACTGAACCATGTCTTCAGAAAAAAAGATAAAAGTTGCTTTTAAGGTCTCTAAACAAAAGATGGCACACACCTTTAGTCTCAGCACTCGGGAGGCAGAGACAATTGGATTTCTGAGTTTGAGGCCAGCCTGGTCTACATAGTGAATTTCAGGACAGCCAGGGCTACACAGAGAAACCCTGTCTCTGAGGGAAAAAAGAAAGGAGAAGATGAATGGGCATGGTTAGGAGGCACTTGTGTGGTCTGAACTCACTAAAATTCTTTGCTCACATTTAGTGACTGTGAGGTGCTGACCACACTCACCCCGGACACTGGCCGTATCCTCTCCAAGCTCCACACTGTCCAACCCAAAGGCAAGATCACCTTCTGCACTGGCATCCGCGTGGCCCACGTGAGTCCTGTTGGCTCCCTGCTATGAGGGTCTGTGATCCTTTCTGTCCAGAGCTGTGATCTAGTGCTGAATAGAGCAAGACGAGAGGACCTGGACCAGTGCTTCTCAGCCTTCAATACAGTTCCTCGTGCTGTGATGACCCCAGCCGTAAAATTGTTTTGGTGCTACTCATAACTACGATTTTGCCTATTGTTATGAATGATAAGGTTAATTTCTAATATGCTACCCTGTGAAACGGTCATCCAACCCCTCCAAGGTGGGAGCCACTGATCTAGAGGGTGCTTACTCAGTATAGAAAGGATGGGGCAGGATGAGACTTGGTCTTACACTCTGGTCCACTTGAGGCACAACAGAAAGAGGAGGCATGTACCGAGTGAGCATTATGGTAGACTTGAGGTTCATAGGTACTGTAAGGAGCAGGAAATGCAGACTGACTCAGGGACATGTGCTGCTGGGATTCACGGGAACTTCTTTTCCCTTCCAAGTTGGCTCTGAAGCACCGGCAGGGCAAGAATCACAAGATGCGCATCATCGCCTTTGTCGGTAGCCCTGTGGAGGACAACGAGAAGGATGTGAGTCCACAGACAGCCTGCCAGGCAGGCCTCCATTTGGAAGTGGCTTGCAGTACTTAGAACTGGGCAGAGGTGTTAGGCATGTCATCTGGGGAAAGGTGGATGTGTGATGTCAGTGTTGGGGCCAGACCTTTGGTAGGATGCTGAATTTCTGTATGCGTCTGTGAGGCAAATTCAGTCCTCACTACAGAGAATCAATTTCTTGATTTTTCTCCCTTTCTTCATAGCTGGTGAAACTAGCTAAACGCCTTAAGAAAGAAAAAGTGAATGTTGACATCATTAATTTTGGGGAAGAGGTAAGTCAGGGTTGCAGAGCATAGGATCCGATCCCACGTTATGAACACGGCCATCCTTTCATAGAGTTGAGCTCCCTCGGGGACTCTGGAGATGGCTGCAGCCGTAGACTGAGAAGCAGTAAGTGAAGGAGGTGTCTGTCTTGTGCTCTCTGCTCTACAGGAGGTGAACACAGAGAAGCTGACAGCCTTTGTGAACACACTGAATGGCAAGGATGGAACTGGGTCCCATCTAGTGACAGTGCCTCCTGGACCTAGCTTGGCTGATGCTCTCATCAGTTCTCCTATTCTGGCTGGTGAAGGCGGTGCCATGCTGGGTCTTGGTGCCAGTGACTTTGAGTTTGGAGTAGATCCCAGTGCTGATCCTGAATTGGCCCTGGTAAGCAAATGTTGACCCTGGGGTTCTGTTCTCTGTACAGATCCCCAGCTGATGGGACGAGACAGTCCTGAACACTTCCGTACCACCGTTCTCTAAGACCCTTTTCACTTCCTTGAAGGGCACCAATGCAAGACTCTAGTGTCTTCATTTTTCCCAATTAAACACAGACTCTGCCTTGCTTCTTCCATTTTCTACTAGGGCTTGTCAGTGTTACAGCTTCTTTCCCATGCGGCAAGCCAGAGGAGGTGTCATCCTGTGTAGGATACCACAGCATCGACTGTGGTGGTCTCCAGGAGTTGATCTTGTCTTGCTCTCTCTTTTTTTTTTTTTAAAGATGTATTTATTCATTATATATTCATTATATGTAAGTATGCTGTAGCTCTCTTCAGACACCCCAGAAGAGGGCATCAGATCTCATTACAGATGGTTTTGAGCTACCATGTGGTTGCTGGGATTTGAACTCAGGACCTTCAGAAGAGCAGCTGGCGCTCTTAACCGCTGAGCCATCTCTCCAGCCCCCTTGTCTTGCTCTTTACCAGGCCCTTCGAGTCTCTATGGAAGAGCAGCGGCAGCGGCAGGAGGAAGAGGCACGGCGGGCCGCTGCGGCCTCTGCAGCTGAGGCTGGAATTGCTACACCTGGGACTGAAGGTGAAAGAGGTGGATTCTGAACTCCTGGGCCTGAGGGTGCTAGCCATTTCACGATGCAGTGGGGAGGGCAGGGCTGGGCTGGGCTTGGGGAGCAGTGTGGCCAGCCCTGTGGAATATCTACTAGGTCTACCCTGGCCTTCTGTCCTTGCCCAGACTCGGATGACGCCCTACTGAAGATGACCATCAACCAGCAGGAGTTTGGCCGTCCTGGGCTTCCAGACCTAAGCAGCATGACTGAGGAAGAGCAGATCGCCTACGCCATGCAGATGTCCCTGCAGGGAACAGGTGGGCCATGGCTTGGGTGGCAGGGCCTGGACAGAGTCTGGGGTGAGGAGCTAGCACTGAGCGGGCTGCTGCTCTCCTTTCCTCAGAGTTTAGCCAAGAATCGGCTGACATGGATGCCAGCTCAGCCATGGACACATCTGATCCAGTCAAGGTGAGGGCCAGCAGTGAGGCTCTGACCCAGCCAAGTCTGACATCCCCTGCATTCAGATCTTTATCCTTTTGGGACCAGGGCCTTTCCTCTCTGGCATTTCATAAGAAAGGTCTTGGAGCAACAGAAGGAAACACTTAGGTGTTTTTATTTCCGTTGTCCTGGAATTTTCTAGTGGGAGTGGCCTGTCATCTCCATCCCTAACAGTTCTGTGGGGCTCCTCCCAAGAGGGCCTGGGGGAAAGGAGTGCTGGTTCCCCCCCCCCCCCAAGAAAGCTGCTGTGGTGGCATCTGGTTTCCTCTCTGAGCTCCGTTAGCAGAGGTCTCCGGCTTCTGTGCTTTGGGGAATGCACACCATTCATGGACATCATGGGTCTTGTTGGCTTGCCCCTCTCATTCCCTTAGCTGCACACAGGAGTGGGCAGCAACATGTTGCTGTCCCTTACAACATGTTGTTGCCCCCTGTCACCGCACTCCGCTGCTCCGTGTGCCTTTTTTCAGGAGGAGGATGACTATGACGTCATGCAGGACCCGGAGTTCCTTCAGAGCGTCCTAGAGAACCTTCCAGGTGTGGATCCCAACAATGCAGCCATTCGAAGTGTCATGGGGGCTCTGGCCTCCCAGGCCACCAAGGATGGCAAGAATGACAAGAAAGAGGAAGAGAAGAAGTGAGACCGGAGGGAGGGGTAGCTGTGTCTGCCCGGGGACTGTAAAGACGGGGTTGGATAGAGGCTTAGATGTGCTCTGCTGCCTTTATGATGGAATAAAGCTTGGCAAGTTTTCCCCTTTTGCTTCAAATAGTGATAGCTTTGCACACAGTGGAGGAGTGGGCCTGAAGGAATGTCCTTACCTTCTGCTCTGCAGATGGCTGCTGCCTGTCATCTCCATCTTTGACAGTCCCTTGGGCTTTTTCTTTTTCATTAAGAGAATCTTTACACCGGGCAGTGGTGGCGCACGCCTTTAATCCCAGCACTTGGGAGGCAGAGGCTCGCGGATTTCTGAGTTTGAGGCCAGCCTGGTCTACAGAGTGAGTTCCAGGACAGCCAGGGCTATACAGAGAAACCCTGTCTCGGAAAAAAAAAAGAGAGAGAGAGGAGAGAAGCTTTGCTGAGGACCCACTCTTTTTTTTTTTTTTTTTTTTTAAAGATTTATTTATTTATTACATGTAATGTACACTGTAGCTATCCTCAGATACTCCAGAAGAGGGAGTCAGATCTCATTGGTTGTAAGCCACCATGTGGTTGCTGGGATTTGAACTTCGGACCTTCGGAAGAGCAGTCGGGTGCTCTTACCCACTGAGCCATCTCACCAGCCCGAGGACCCACTCTTAAATCCTAAGGCCACTGAGATGAATCGAGGACAGCACCAGGGTCATGGTCTAGGGACAAGAACAGCCCATGTCTGATTCAAAGAATATGTATGTACGTATGTGTGGGTGTGTATGTATGTATGTATGTGTGTATGTATGTATGTATGTATTTTTGAGACAGGGTCTCACTATGTAGCCTAGACTGATCTATAATTATTATGTATACTAAATTGACCTCAAACTTACAGAGACCCATTAGCCTCTGCCTCTGTATTGCTGGGAGTATGAACCACCATGCTGGCTCAAAAGAGAATTATGAGGGATCTGGCAAGATGGCTCAGTGGAAAAAGGCACTTATCATGAAAAATCCTAAGAATATTTTAGAAATTTTTATGGTGGTACACTCCTTTAATCCCAGCACTTGGGAGGTAGAGGCAGGTGGGTCTCTGTCTGGGTCAAGGCAAGCTTGGTCTACAGAGCAAGTTCAGTACAGCCAGGGTTATACAGAGAAACCCTGTCTTGGACATTTAAAAAAAAATTAAAAGTTTTTTATATAGGTCTGCATGTATGTCTGTGTTTTATGTGTGCCTGGCATCCACGGAGGCCAGAAGAAGGCACTGGATCCCCAGAACTGGAGTTGCAGACAGTTGTGAGCGGCCATGTGCGTGCTGAGACTCAAACCTAGATCCTCTGGAAGAACAGCCAGCTGAGCTGTCTTTCCAGTGTGTAGTGATAAGAATTTGATTCCCAGAGTCCACACAAAGCTGTAAGGAGGAGATGCCAGACTTGTCCTCTGGTCTCCACTTTAAATGCCATGGTGCACATGTGTCCCCCACCCCAGTCATAAATAGAATATCAAGTAAAAGTGAACTGTGAACCAGTTACTACAGGACAGGCGAAAAATAGAGACTCTGGTGACCTCAAAGTAGGTTCCTGAGGGACACAAGTTCTCTGAAAAAGTAAGGAAGAAATGGGTGTGTGCAGGCAGATGGAGACACATTTAAGACCTGGGCAGCTCTTAGGCTGGTGTTTAGAGTGGCCCAGGACACCAAGGACATGATTATATAGACCTAGTTTCCTATGAAGACAGAAAAGGTGAGTTATGGAATAGAATGCAGATTGCACACTACTTTCTCTTGAATTTTTGAGACGTGGTCTGTATACCCCAGGTTGGTCTCACACTAGTGATGAGTCCCCTGCCTCAGCCGCCCCAGCGCTGGGACTGCATTGCTGCCACATATGGTTTCCTTTGTCTCATGAAAGTATGACTAGTGCCTGACAGGCAGCATGGAACCTGTATTTGCCCCAAATACAACAAAACAAGCACATGACGCTGCTTCGGGAGGAGCCGGAGTTCTCCAGCACCTTGTGCACCGGGCGAGTTAGTTTTTACTTCTCTCTCTGGCTTTTCTTCAGGTGCTTGCAGTCTAGTCCAAGCTGAGCTATGTGTAAAACTCATGGCAGTCCTGCAATAGCCTCCCAAGAACTAGGACTATAAGCTGGGTCCCCGGCGTCAGTATTTGTGTGTGCTTTCTCTTCTATTTTTCTTTGTGAGCCTGTCCTTTAATGGCTGAGCCATCACTGCAGCCTCCCTCCCCCCATTGTCTTGCTATGTAACTCAGGAACTCACTATGTGGACCAGCTGGACTCAAATTCAGAGATCTGCTTGCCTCTGCCTCTCAAGTGCTGGGATTAAAAGGCGTGGGCCACTCTGCCTGACTTTATGTGTGCCTTTCTCAATTCAGAAAAACGACAGCCTGGCTTGGGTGGTGTGTCTGTGTCTATACAGCAACACAAACTTAAATGGTAGGAGAACTTATGAGACTATGTTCCCTCTTCCTACCTTGTGAGTTTTAGGGATTGAATTTAGGGTTGTCACAGCATTAAGTTCTTTTGCCCACTGAGTCATCTTGCCGAGCCTTTTATTTACTTAATAGTTTGTTTTTATGGCAGTGGGTGCTTTGCTTCATGTCTGACATTTGTGTGTCTGATGCGTGTGGAAGCCAGAAGAGGGCACCAGATTCCCTGAGACTGAGATGGTTGTGGGGTACCACGTGGGTTCTGGGGACTGAACCCAGGTTCTCTATAAAAACAGTCAGTGCTCTTAACCACTTAGCCCTTTCTGCAGCCCAAAGGTTGGTTGTTTTTTGTTGTTTTTTTTTGTTGTTGTTGTTGTTTTTTCTTTTCCAAGAGGTATGTATATGTTTGACCTGCATGTAAGTGTGCACCATTTGCTTGCCTGATGCCTTGGGAAGCCAGAGAAGACAGCACATTCCCTAGAACTGGCATTACATGTGGGCCTAGCAATACTGGGAGCCAAACCCAGGTTCTCTGCAAAAGCAGCTAAGTGTTCTGAAACACTGTTGCTGTCTTCTACCTCTTACCAGCCCCCTTGTTTTGAACCAGTTTTCTCATTCATGTCTTAAATAGTACCTACTATTATACTAGGTATTAGACTATTGAAATTCCATGTTAGAATTGTTTGATTGCTCTGTATGTTTGTGTGCATGTTCACATTCACAGCCCACATATGCTTATATGATGGCAAGGGTGGGCCCTTCCTCAATCCCTTCTCCCCTTATCTTTTTTTTTTTTTTAAGATTTATTTATTTATTATATGTAAGTACACTGTAGCTGTCTTCAGACACTCCAGAAGAGGGCGCCAGATCTCATTACAGATGGTTGTGAGCCACCATGTGGTTGTTGGGATTTGAACTCAGGACCTCAGGAAGAGCAGTCAGTGCTCTTAAACGCTGAGCCATCTCTCCAGCTCCCCTTCTCCCCTTATCTTTTGAGATGAGTGTATCTCATGGGATCTGGACCTAGGCGTGATGTCCTATCTTGCTATTACATGGATGTTAGGGTCAAACTCAGGTCCTCATGGTTATGTGACAAGCACTTCAACAACCTGACTCCTGCTAGAGCATCTCGTGCTGGGCTGTGTCTCCAGCCGTGCTTGGTCCATTTCCAGATGGGTTTCCTTCAGAACCCTTGCCGTCTCACATTTGTGCAGAACAGGCTGGCCTCCAGCTTAAAGGAATATTGCCCGTGCCTCTAACAAGTGCTGGATTAATGATTTTTCTTTCCACATAATAGGAAATGCTTATTAAGAGAGGACCTCTAAGAAAACACAGATTAAGCTATAAAACCAGTGTCAAGTTCAGTGCAACTTTTGGAATCATCTTTGTGTTTGTGTGTATGTGTGTGTGTGTGTGTGTGTGTGTTCGTTCGTGTGTGCATGCATGCATGTGTGTATGGCAGTGGTGCAAATGTGGGTGGAGCTCAGTAGTGATTTGTGAGTGTTGGTTTCCTCCTACCTTGTGGGTCCCAGGAAAGGAACACAGGATGTTGTACTTGTTGGCAGGTGCCTTTATCAGCTGAGTCATTTCAACACTCTGCCCTGCAAAGATTAATTCTTACCTGAGTTTAGTCACTTTATAGCTGGATTGTTTGTTTGAGATTGGGTCTCTGTGGATCCGGCTGGCCTTGAACTCTTTTAACCTTCCAAGTGTATGAATCATCTGACTCTTGAAATCCCAAAAGTAACCTTTTTATGTACCTAGGAGCTATGAGAGAGACATAACCTCAGCCTGAGAGAACAAACTCAGTGTAGAATAAGGAAATGATTATAATTGGAAACACAGTAATACAGGATACATTTTATATTTATATATTGTGTTTGTGTGTGTGTGTGTGTGTGTGTATATATGTTTTGTTTTTTGAGACAGGGTTTCACTGTGTGTGGTCTTGGCTATCTGGTAACTCACTCTATAGACTAGCCTGGCCTTGAACTCACAGAGACATCAGGTCAGGGTAATGAGCATGGTCCAAAAATTTCATAAAGTCAGGGCAAGGAACTTACAAAGCCCTACTCGTTGTTGACCATCTATAGTATGGATTCTGTTAGCTGGGATCAGGAAGACATTTTCTTTAGTAATCACTGGTAAGGTGCTGTGTTCCTAGAAATAACTTTGTACTGTACTCAAATGTTCCTGTAAGCAACCCTGATGAGATTCACTGAGGCACAACTTATACACGGAAAAAAGGGAGAAAAGGCATGAGTAAGATGGAGCTTAATTGGGAAGAAGAAATGGATAATATTGTGTGTACAAAAACATAGTGATCCCGGGGGGCTTGAAGAAGGGGTGCAGTGATCGATTGGGGTGTGAGGTGAACGCAAAAGTGAAAGATCAGCTGACAGGAAGAGTCTGTGAGAGTGAGACGGCAACAGCCAAGAGGGTGAAGGGAAGCTTACTGATACAAGACAGCAGGAAACGAGGACTGGCCAGATGGCTGTGCAGGCACATGGGTGTCAGCAACAGCTGTGCCATGCACATGTTCTGTGTCAGCTGCTACCCACCAATAGGATGGTGGGAGGGACTTTAGGACTGAGTGAGGAAACACTTTGGGGGGAATAGTGGTACACAACTTTAATTCCAGAACTTGGAGGCAGAAATGGTTGAATCTCTGAGTTTGTGGCCAGCCTGGTCTACAGAGCGAGTTCCAGAATAGCCAGGACTTCACAGAGATACCCTGTCCTGAAAAAAAAACAAGAAACAACCAACCAACCAAAGTGAACACTGCCACACTGCTGCAATGAATGCAGGGGTGGAGCCAGAGATGCACAGAAGTGCAGCTCCCAACTGGAACTCCAATAAAATGCCACTCCCAAAGCCCTTAAAAGGAGGCCCCCTAGCCAGAGCACATGCCTTTAATTCTGGCACCTGTGTGGGTAGAGAGACCTGCAAGAACATCAAGTGCTCTAATCAGCTGAGCCATCTGCAGCCTTTTGGTGGCTCACTTTCCCATTACATGGCAACCATCGACAATAAATCCCGGGGGGTCTGGTGGTTTTTTGTTAGCGTCGTCTCACCTGCTTTATAGCAGGGAGGCTCCTAGTACACCATGTTTAAGCTCTGGACAGAAATAGATGCCACACATAGTATCAGGGTCCAGATGATACGCTGTAAATGCCTAGATAACTTACTAGTCAGCATTCATGCATTTTAGGGAGAAGAATTTCATCAAATTTAGAGCTAATAGGCCAGGTGCCCTGGGGCTTGCCTTTAATCTCAGCACACAGGAGGCAGTGGCAGGTGGATTTCAATTAGTCTGAGGATAGTCTGGTCTACACAGACCCTGTTTCAAAAAGAAAAGAAAGGGGTGGGGGAGAGGGAGTAAGCTTGACCATGTGCTTACAAAGTTATTGGATCTGCAGTAGGAAAGGATGCTCTGAATAGGAGAAGGTTGTTCTCGAAGTGAGTTGGAGACCGGAGGCTACCAGGGGACAACTCTGTAGCCATTCAACAAATGGTGGAAATGCACTTTGGTCTCTAAGCTCATATGGTATATGAACATTAATCCATAATAGCTCATAAACATAAACATGAGAAGATAACCAAGGCCTAGAGGAAAAAAAAACTTTCTAACTTTACATGGGACACAGTGCCAGTCTGTGATCCCAGCACCCAGTGTCTTGAGTTCTAAGATACATAGTGAGATCCTGTCTTGAAAACTAAAACAATAATAACAAAATAACATAGCATCTTTGTATTGGCCAGGTGTGGTGGTGCCTCCAAGTGGGAGGCAGAAGCAGGCAGGTTTCTGTAAGTTTGAGGCCAGCCTGGTCAACATACATAGTGAGACTCTGTCGCAAAATAAATAAATAAATCCAAACCTTTGAGCTTCTTGGATAAACCTTGAAAACATTTTATTTGTATGTACACTAAAGAAGTCAGACAAAGGCTGGAGAGTGGAGAGATGGCTCAGTGTTTAAGAGCACTGGCTGTTCTTCCAGAGTTCCTGAGTTCAAATCCCACCAACCACATGGTGGCTCACAAACACCTATAATGGGATCTGATGCCCTTATCTGTCATGCAGACTTACATGCAAATAGAGCATCATATGTATGTATTAAAAAAAAAAAAAGAAACCAAAACATACACGAGATCTGAGCTAGGTCCCCTGCATGTACCTTCTGACATGATGTACTGGGAGTGGGCATGACTCGGACTCTTTTGCCTGCTCCTGGAATCCTTTGCCTCCTACTGAGTTGTCACATGCAGGTTTCATGAAGATTTGTGCCTAGTCTTATTGTATCTTGTTAGGCCATATTCAGTGGATATCCCAGGAAGGCCTGCTCTTTTTTAAGGGGAAGCAGAGATCTGGGTGAGAGGGGAGGAAAGGGGGGAAATTGCAATTGGGATGTAATAAACGAGAGAACAAAAGAAACAAAGGTCTGAAGTGGAAACTTAAGGGCTCTTTGGAAAGTCGGTTGGATGGTGTTTTTGCTGGGGCAAGCACATGAGGGAACATTTCATCAAAGCAGACACAGGTGAAAGGCTAAGGCAGATTGGTGAAGGAACGGTTCGCTGAAGCAGGAGAGAGGATGTTCTGCTAAAGCAGGCACGTGAACAAACACATGATGAAGGATTCTTTGCTAATGACATGCATGTATTGGTCCACCTTACATTGCATAGTTGAGCTGTATTTGCCAGGAAGCCATAGAGAGAAATGTAGGGCAATGGGCTATGCACAGACAGCCTGGTCTCCAGTTGAGCTGAGGTCTTGAACCCCGGTGGGACTGGATGGGTGGTAATTTCCACCTACATGGGATGGAAGGCGTTCCCTCATGTCTCCTGGACCCCTGGCTTCTGTCGAAGTTACTGCTCCCACAGCCCCCATAGGAGAGGCGTGTGACTATCAGTCATGTAGACAATGTCCCAAGCTTCTGGCCTTCTGGCAAGACTCCTCCCCACAGTTACCTAGCAACAGCAAGATAACACAGCCCACTATAAGAGGGGCTGTTTGGCCCCTCCTGATCTCTTAAGCTTTCACCTTTCTTACCCTCTAGTTCTTTTTCTCTCTTCCCTTACCCCCTCTCTCCACATGGCCATGGCCAGTCTCTCTCTCCCTCTTTTACCTTCTCTCTTTCCCCGTCTTTCTACAACAAAGCTCTAAAACCACAGACTGTCTCTGATCATAAAGGCCCGGACTAAGGACTCTCACCTGCGTGGGAACCACCCAGCGCCCCTCTTTCCCAGTGCCCTCTCTTCCCATATCTCCCATGCCACACCAGGGGCCCTATTCTGTTCTCAGCTCCTCCGTATCCAGCCTGGGATGCTGGAGACTGAGAACCTGGTACCGGGGCCTGCCCCTTGTCCACCACCTGCTGTGTGGGGTCAGTGGCTTCACACAGCCAGATACCTACCTGGGACTGCGTGGAAAGCGTCCAGCAGTCCTCCCGTGTCTGCCGGCTCAGAGCACTGGAACTCTGGCAGGACTCAGGCTCTCTCCCTCCCTCCTCTTTCCCACCCACCCACGGTCCGGCAGAGAAACACACCAAGAAACTTCTGGTGGTGTGCCGAGCTTCTTGTCGTTTCCAAGGACTCAAGCTGATTGGATGCACGTGCTGAGACAAGAGCCATCCAGAGGCAAGGCACGTGGAGGAAACGGGATGTTTGGAGGGTATAAATAGGACTCCATGGGGTGAAGGAGACAAGTGACAGCTTGGCTTGTTGGTACAGCTAGCTGTGCAACACTTTTGTCTTGATCTTCACTTCCGTGAGAGAGGCACAGCCTCTCCTGGTGTTCCTCCTGGTCTCTCCTGCTAACTCATGGCAAGGCTGAAGCCTGGCTGTCTCTGCTAGGTCGTGTCACTGCTGTTGCTATCCTGACTGGACTGAACTGGACTGCTGGTGTATCTGTGAGGTGTTTGCGAATGGATTGAGCTGCCACTGCCTGCTGACCTGTGAACTCAACTGCTGATTTCCAGACAACACAGACAGGAGTTGTTGCAAAGAGCCTTTATAGACAGGCCCGCGCCCCCTTCCCCGCTCCTGTATCATTTCTTTTCCATTACCTCTGGTGGGTGGTGGGTTACAAGAGAGGTTAAAGCATTTAGGAACCATCATTAAAAACAGGGTTTGACATGGTGGCGCATGCCTTTAATCCCAGCACTCAGGAGGCAGAGGCAGGCGGATTTCTGAGTTCTGAGTTTGAGGCCAGCCTGGTCTACAAAGTGAGCTCCAGGACAGCCAGAGCTATAAAGAGAAACCCTGTCTTGAAAAAAAAAAAAACAAAAAACAGGGTTTGAAAAAATTAAAGTTACAAAGGTCAGGCACAGGAGACCACATAATGTATGACTCCAAAAAAATGTAACAGGCAACTCTCAGATGAAAAACAACTGATTGCCAGCTGCCTTTGATATGATTTCCTTTAGGGGTGATGAAAATGTTTTAGGGAGCTGGAGAGATGGCTCAGCGGTTAAGAGCACTGACTGCTCTTCCAGAGGTCCTGAGTTCAAATTCCAGCAACCACATGGTGGCTCACAACCATGAGACCTGACACCCTCTTCTGGTGCATCTGAAAACAGCTACAGTGTACTTATAATAATAAATAAATCTTAAAAAAATATTTTAGAACTGGTAGGATGTAGTGTTTACATACAGTGTGAATATACTGAACATCACCCAATCATTTGCTTTATTATTTACTTATTTAAAGTAAGGTGTTTATTGTTTGAGTCTGACTTATATGTAGCCTAGGATGGCCTCGAACTTACTACATAGTTTAGGGTCAACTTGAATTCCTGCTCCTCCTGCCTCTCTTCCCAAGTGCTGGAATTACCAGCATGGTCTATTTATTCATTTATTTATTTATTTAGGATCTCAGATAGACCAGGGTGGCCTCAGATTTGCTATGTAGATCATGCTGCCTCCACTTCCTCAAGGCTGGAATTGCAGGCATGTGCCACAGCACCTGGCTCTTACAGTAAGGCACAGAGTGACAGAGTAGGGCATTCGACACCCTCTTCTGATGTGCACACAGCTGCATACACTTGCACATCCACGATCACTTACGCTGCACATAACACACACACACATAATGACCAAAAAATTCCCCTAAAATAGTTGGAAGGCAATGCACACAGGTTGAAAGAAGGCATCTTTAACTACTACACTTTACAAAGGACTTTTATTCAGAATACATTGTTTAAAACTGCTGGTGTGGAAGCACATCTGGTGAGGCAAAAACGTGAGGTATTCAAGGCTAATCTTTTCTATATATGGGAACCTGTCTGAAAACGAAACCCAAACCAAACCACCCATAACTAGTAAGAAAACAACAATAAAATAATGGGGGAAATGACTTGAAAAACACTTTGGAAAAGAAATTTAAACGGCCTACATAAAAATCCAGGCATAGTGGTGCACGCCTTTAATCCAGCACTCAGGAGGCAGAGGCAGGCAGGATCTCTGAGTTCAGGGCCTCTAATTAATTAATTAATTAAAATAAAGGAAAAAGAACAATGAAAAGATGATTCACAAAACCTTAAAAATGTACATTTATTGATTTGTGTGGGTGTTTTAGTGACACATGTGAGGTCAGAAGATAACCTGGGGGGGGGGCAGTTCTCTCCCTAGTAAGTTCCATGGATCAAACTGAGGCTCTTAGGCTTGGCAGCAAGCCTCTTTACTGCTGAGCCATCTTTCTGGCCATTAACATAAGTTTTTAATCAAGAAAATGTAACTGGAATCACAATGAGATCTCCAAGATCTAAAGCTCAGAGCCTGGGTGAAGACACCCAGCGTTGGGTGGATCCTGGAAGGCATGGAGGACAACAGCGGAGGGAGTGTATGGTGTGCTGAGGCTGAAGTGTTTACCTGCTATGACTTAGTTCTCTACCCAGAGAAAACCAATGTGTTTCTATCACCTGGCAGTGGTGGTGGTGCCTGCCTTTAATCCCAGCACTCGGGAGGCAGAGGCAGGCAGATTTCTGAGTTCGAGGCCAACCTGGTCTACAAAGTGAGTTCCAGGACAGTCAGGGCTACACAGAGAAACCCTGTCTCAAAAAACCAAAAACCAAACCAAACCAAACAAAAAAAGGTATCCAATGTTGCTTACTCATAAAATTAAAGCATCTCAGCATTAACAAATGACAAGTCCTTGTCAAGGGATTATGAGCTCTCACAAACAAAATGGCATAAGAGGTTATGATTCTTTATATAAAGCTCAAAATGGCAAACCAAACAGTGGTAACACAATAGTGCTAACTACTGCCCGAGAGAAGAAACACACACACACACACACACACACACACACACACACTTGCACACACATGCATGCAGGCCTGTGCACATGGGGGAACAGCAGGCATACATGTCTACATGTGGATTTCTAGTTCTTCTTCCTTGTCTTTGTGATGCTTGGTTTCAAACCCTAAGCAAGCACTCTACCACTGACTGTATCCCAACCCTGGTTTGTTCAACCACTGAGAGAGTGAAAGCAGGGAGAGAAGACACAGTGTCCTTACCACACTCCTGTTGCTGGGCACGGATTTCTGAACTAGACCCAGTCTTCACTTTTTCCCCATCCTTTTTTTTAAAGGACAGGATCTTTTGTTTGTTTTGTTTTTGATACAACATCTCTCTAAGTAGCCCTAGCTGAACTAGAACTTACTCTGCAGACCAGTCTGATCTTAAACTCACACAGATCCATCTGTTTCTGTGTCATGAGGACCTGGCTTTCCCAGGACCTTTTGAAAATCATCTTTCTGAGCCAGGTGGTGGTGGTGCATGCCACTGATCTCAGCTCTGGGAAGACAAGGCAGGTGGATTGCTGTGAGCTTGAGGCCAGCCTGATCTACACAACAGTACAGTAGGAGAGTACAGCCAGGGCTACATGGAGAAACCGTCTTGAAAAAGTCAAAACCAAACCAAACCAAACCACAACAAAACCAAATCATCTTTTTTTTCTGCCATCTCAGTCTTCCCTCTAAAGGATAGTGTACTAACAACATACTTTTTTTTTTAAGATTTATTTATTTTTATTATATATAATTACACTGTAGCTATCTTCAGACACTCCAGAAGAGGGAGTCAGATCTCATTACGGATGGTTGTGAGCCACCATGTGGTTGCTGGGATTTGAACTTCGGACCTTCGGAAGAGCAGTCGGGTGCTCTTACCCACTGAGCCATCTCACCAGCCCCTACAACATACTTTATTAACATTCTCTTATTTTATTGGTGTTTGAGACAGGGCCTGATGTAGATAGATGGCCTCACATTTCCTGTGTAATTGAGCATGACTTTATCTTCTGCTCCTCTTCTCTACACCTTTGAAGACCTGGGTAAAGCCCCAGCTTTTAGAGTTTTCTGAGGCGCAAACCCAGGGTTTCATGAATGCTAGGCAAGCATTCTTCCTACCAAGTGAGCCACAATCCCAGTTTCAATTTTTTCATCTTAGAGGTCCTTTTCTCCGAGGTACAGTGGTGCATATCTGTCTATAATTTCTGCATTTGGGAGGTAGAGACAGGAAGGATCAAGTACAAGGGCAGTTTGGGCTTCATGGGGAAAGATCCTGCCTCAAACAAACAAACAAGCAAACACACACACCACCAAACTAGGGTCTGGAGAGATGACTCAGCAGTTAAGAGCACTGGCTGCTCTTCCAAAGGACCTGGGTTTTATTCCCATCACCTTGTGGCCCACAACCATCAGTAACTCCAGTCCCAGGGGATGGGATGCCTTTCCCTGGCCTCCAGTGGCACATGTAGCACAGACATGCAGTACAAATCGATCATTCAGGCAAAACACCCATATATAAAAATATTAGAACAATTACACAAAACAAAATAAAAACATCTTTTTTGTTTGTTTTCTGGTGCTGGAGAGATGGCCCAGCAGTTGCATTGTTTACCACTTTCCCAGAGGACCTGAGTTTGGTTCCCAGCATCCATCTCACAACTGTCTGTAACTCTATCTCTGTGGAATCCGACACTCTCTTCTGACCTAGGAGGGCACTTTTATACACAGTACACATAAACAACTTTTTAAAGTTATATTTTGAGCTAAGGATATAGCTCAGTGGTAAAGTGCTTTTCTAATCTGTGAGGCTATGTTCAATCTCCAGCAATGCAAACAATCCCATCCCCTCCAAAGCTGCTTCCTCATTGCACTCTTATTGGTACCCACTCTCTCCTTTGACTAGTCAATGTTCTCATTTGCTTTCTTCCTCCTCCATTCTTAAAAAAATGTGTGTGTGTGTGTGTGTGTGTGTGTGTGTAAGCACCCATGTGTCCCACAGAACAGTGTGGTCAGAGAACTCTCGGTTGATTATCTCCTGCCACCTTGTGGGATTGTGGAATCCATCAGAGACAGGGTCTCATTATGTAGCCCTGGCTGACAGTCCTGGATCTCACTCCATGTATCAGTGTGGCTCTGCCTCACAAATGCTAGGTGAAAGGGTTACACTACCATACCTGGCATCTCTTCTCCAATCTTACGAACTCGTTCTATAAAAGCTTTTGCCCCATCAATGCACCATGTGTGTTCTCATCAAGACTCTTGATGAGCTCTGTTTTCTTTACTCCACAAGGTCACTTCTCCCATTACGAATGTGGGTGGAACCTGTCAGCGCATCATTCTCCTTCCCTCCTAAAAATAGGAAATTTGGTTACTGTAAGGTTTCAGAATTCTGCTTCGCTCCTAGAATTCTCTTCTTGCCACCTTGAACACTTGGACTTGCCCTGGATGATGCCCAGACTTTTCCCTCCTCCAATCTTCGCACACACCCTAGATCCTCTTCATAACTGCCTTCATCTTTGGGGACAAGGTCTTTCTGGAACTCACTTCTGATTCTGCTGCAGCCTATTCCATGTACTGGGAATACAGGGATCTGTGACTTTTCTCTGCTCTCATTTCTTCTTGTGGTGTAGAATTGGAGCTCGGGTCTTAGACCTGTTTAGGAAGGCTTCGTCACTGAGCTATGGCCCCAAATCAATCTGTCTCTGGGAAGACTCTTTTTAGAAATTTATTATTTTTGCGGTTTTTATCTGAATGTATGTATGCATACTGTGTGTGTGTGTGGTAAGAGAAGGGCAGAAGAGAGTGCTGGATCACTTGGAAAACTGGAGTTATAGTCAGTTGTAAACTGCCATGTAGGTGCTGGGAATCAAACCTGGGTCCTCTACAAAGCAGCAAGTGACCTTAACAACAGATCCATCTTTCCAGCTGTTTTTCTTAAACTTAGAGACAGCCTCTCTCTCGCTGGATAGCCCAAGTTGGACTAAAACTTGTGGTCTTTTGGCCTTAGCCTTCCAGTGCTGGGTTTACAGGCACATGCCACCACATCCATCTTTCCTTCTTCTCCTTTTATTTATCTACTTACTTACTTATTTATTTTTGTGTAGCTCTGGCTGTCTTGGAAACCAGGCTGCCTGTCTCCTGAGTGCACCACCACATCCGGTAGGCATGAAAGACTTTTAGAACAGCCTTCAGCTCACCCATGAGCTGACTTACCCCTCCTATCTGCTAACCCCTGTTTCACACTTCCATCTAAGAACCCTCTGTACCTCCTTCCTGGAATGTTCTTGACCCAGATAGCTGGGAAATCAGGCAGCTCTTCAGGGACCACTTACTAGCAATCTTATCAGAAAAGTCTTATTCACCCATCCTATGTACAGCTACAACCCTCACATGCTTCTTCTTGTCCTTCCCTGCTTTGAAATTTAGTTTTTGAATTTAAAAATGTCCCTGGTTTGAAATTTTTCCCAGCCAAAAATAGTGCTTAAATCACAGATGGTGCTTATTAAATATTACCTGAATTAAAATATTTTTCCTCACACTCCCCTCATTTGGTCAGGGTGTCTCACTTGCATAGGCTGGTCTGTGTGGTGGTTTGAATGAATTATCCCCCATAGCCTTAGGCACTTGAATCCAACTGATGGAAATGTTTAGGAGGCTAAGGAAGTGTGTTCTTGCTAGATGACGTATGTCACCAGGGTAGGCTTTGAGGTTTAAAGACTCACACCTTTCCCAGTTTCCTCCCTGCTTTTTGCTTTCAGTTCAAGATGTGAGCTCTCTGGGCTGGCGAGATGGCTCAGTGGTTAAGAGCACTGACTACTTTCCGAAGGTCCTGAGTTCAAATCCCAGCAACCACATGGTAGCTCACAACCACCCATAACGAGACCTGATGCCCTCTTCAGGTGTGTCAGAAGACAGCTACAGTCTACTTATATATAATAATAAATCTTTGGGCCGGAGCGAGCAGGGACTGAGCAAGCGGAGTTGACCGGAGCGAGCAGAAGTCCTAAAATTCAATTCCCAACAACCACATGAAGGCTCACAACCATTTGTACAGCTATAGTGTACCCATATACATAAAATAAATAAATCAATCTTAAAAAAAATGTAGAAGCCTGCCACCCACTGGAACTGTAAGCCCAAGTAAACCCTCTCTAAGTTGCCACAGTCATGGTGTTTTTACCACAGCAATAGAAAAGTAACTAGTACAGTTTGGAACTTGCTATGTACCTGAGACTGGCCTTGAACTCTTGCTCCTTCTGCCTCCACCTCCCAGGTGTTAGGATTACAAGATTTCTTCCACTACATCTAGTTTGAAAAATATTTCTTAAACAAATGACTAGTACATCTAATTGAAGAACAAATTTCTATACAGAATTCTCTTGGCAAGGGAATCTGTAATTCACCACTTACTCTTTTGAATTCTCAAAATTTTAACTTCATTGCTTCTGACTTTGTGTAAATCAGTTAATCTAGCCTGCCTGTGCTTGTTTCCTTCTCTATAAAATGACCATACTAATACTTTCCTCTAGAGTTGTAAGGATTAATGAGAACATAAAGCTCTAATCACAATACATGTATATGAATAGTAATTATTAAACCTATAGAAAGACCCAGAGGAAAATATGGGAATGGAATATATTCAGTAGGGTTTTTTCTCCCTTGTTGGACTCAAGAGTTTCATGTATTCCGGGTGGAAATCAGACTCCCTATGGAGCCAAAAGTAGCTTTGAACTTGGTACTCCTGCCGCCACCTTCCAAGTGCTGGGATTATGAGCATAAAACCCGAACCCAAGTTTGTAAAATATAATCTACCAACGGAGCCACAGCCTCAGCTCTCCAGTAAAGAACTCTCGTTATTCAGAAAGAGTTCTGTGAGCTGCAGCACCTCTGAGAAATATGGCAGATGAGGCAAAGGTAGGGGCTGCATTTATCCCGTTGTTTGCTATCGCTATATAAATAGCACTCTGCCTTCTAAGCTTTTCATGCTCACAAAAATAATCTTGGCAGGTGGATATTATAGTTACCATTTTATTCATGAGACAATAGGTTTAGGGAGGTAGAACGATTTGTCTGATGTCATCATGTGGAATGTAGTGGTTCCAAGATTCCTCCCATACATAAGCCTGAATTTTTTGGATCCACTGCTATGGGAGTCCAAGGGGAGGTAACAGAGCCTTCTTTTAAAAGCTTTACCCAAACCTGGGCCTGATGGCGCAACAGTGTAGCCCTAGTTACTAGGCAGGCAGGACAACTTAGTGGAAACCCTGTCCCAAAAAGTGATAGGGTATAGAGTAGCTTCAGTGTTACGAGTGCACCTGCCAAGCGTGTGCGACTCCCAACGTCCAATAATCAGTATCGCCAAAACAAAACAAAAACACTCGCCAAGCTGCTATGTCGGTGGGCTGCTTGCTTGGACTGGGTGAAGCACTAGGTTCCACTCCGAACACTGCAAAAAGTGAAAATAAAACAGAAATTTAAAAACCCTTGTCATTTGAAACGGCTGCGGTCGCGGTGGGCGGCGGCGGCGCGGGGCCAGGGTAGAGAGCGCGCCAGGTGGCACACTGGGCCTGCAGATGGATCCAGCAAAAACCTGAGCCAGCGCAGGTGGGTGAGTGTCAAGGCAATTCGTCTCCCTGGCGACTCCGCCCCTTTTCCCACCTCCAAGGGGCGGGGCAGCAAAGCGCGGGAAAGCTCAACGGGAACAGTAATGCCAGCTCCCGTCAGGGGCGGAGAAAAGGGAGCTCTCTTAAATGGGAAATAGATCTGGGCTCCCTCCTTCTCTCGCGTAAGAAGCCTATCAGCATACTACCTTAAGCTCTCCTTGGTTGTGGCCCAGGCCACGCCAGCACTTCCCAACGTCACCTCCCCCACTTCCGGTCGCAGCGTGTCCCAGGTCTCAGGTCTCGGTGGTTCCGGTTTCTTTTACACTCGGAATCCCAAAGTCTGTCCAGCTCTCCCGCAGAGGGAGGGGCCGTGCGTGGTGCGTACGCCCAGAGGCAGGCGGACGCCAGAACCGCATCCATCCGGATTATAAAGCAGTTTAGACTGCGAGGAACCCCAGGCAATGGTCACCCCGATGACGTAATGTTTGGGGGTGGCACCTCATTTTGTGACCCCCAGCACCGCATCCGTTCGAGCGCGGCTTAGCCTGAGGAAACGGCACGAACACTTAAAACACCCAGGTTCCACACGGAGCCGACGAGGTTCCCCTAGACGCGCCGCCATACAGCTAGAGTTCCTAAGTTTGTAGATGTGAGGCACAGTGTCCAGCTTCGAGCGACCAATGGAGAGAGGATGGCTACGCTTCTGAGCTAGCTAGTCACCCCTCGCAACCCAAAGCGAAGACTAAGGCTGGCTTCTTGCTAAGCGACAGCGGCGGCGGCCAATGGCTTTCGGGCTGCTCAGACAGGGCAGGTGGACTCCGGAGCAGCCAATGGGGAGAACCTTCTCCACAGGGCCCAGGCCCTTTGTCCAATAGTGATGAGAAGACTATGAGGGGCCAGTTCCGAGCGGGGTATGGAGGGCCAATCCCATACGGGACTGGGTGGGGCTCACAGTTGAATGACAGGTCCATTAGCCAATGGCGAGTATGAAAGCGGGCAGCCCGGACTAGGAGCACGGAGGGAGCTGAGGGAGAGGGGAGGCCGAAGCGGAGAGAAGCAGGAAGTAGCGGCGGCCGCGGGGAGGGCGGCGGCGGCGGTAGCGGCGGTGGCGGCTGGAACCGGGAGGAGGCCGTAGGGTCTCAGCCCGCACCAGGATCGGAACAAGTAAGCACGCTCGCGGCAAATACCCGCCCCTGGCTCCGCCCCCCGGGGGGGCGGGTAAATACCCCTGCCCCTCCCCCACTTGGTCAACTACCCCCTTCTCCGTGCCGCCGCCCCCTGGGGCGGCTGCTGGCCTGGCCGGGTCGCCGCCTTCTTCTTCGAGGACCACCGGTGGGAACTCCAGTTTGCTGGAAGCACGGCCCCCTAGCCTGGTAACGTGGGAGGGGGTTCCTGGACCCCTAAGTCCTGGCGCTCTTAGACTGAGAGGCAGTCAGAGTGCGGCCGGGGGACTCGAGGCTGCGGGATGTCGCGACCTAAAATGGTGTCCGTGCCGGGCGGTGGGGGCGGGGGAATTGGGCCCAGCAGGAGAGGAGCCTGCATCCCGACCGGGTGCTGGTCAGCGTCCGGACCCAGGCAGGACTCAGGCTAGCGCCTCGATCCTGGCGAGCTCCTTGCAGTCACTCGGGTCTGGGGAGAGCCTCTGGGGGTCAGAGACAGGGCAAGCTGCCCGGCGCGCAGAGATGAAGGGGACCAGGTTCGAGTCTGGACTGACCTGGCTGCAGAGCTTAGAATCACGCAGGGACCGCCCCCTCTTGTGTCTCCACTCCCCTCGCGCCACTCCCCACTGCCGGGGAGTCCTGGCCCCCAATGTGCAGCGCCGCAGATCCTAAGGGCCTGGCCTCACCGAGGCCCTCCCTTGAGTTCTTAGCCGGTGAAAGTGAAAGAAGCACCACTCGCCTCAGTTTACCCTTTAGTTTTTAAATGTACTTCTTGTCCCCTACCCGAAACCCCGGACTTACTTTCCGCGCCAGTCCCTGGCAGATGGCAGGGACTTAAATGCCGCCCGCTGCCCAGCTTGGCCGCAACCTAATCGCCCCTGGCCGTGCTCTGGCCCCTTCCTTTTGCTCTGCGCTGTAGGCCTTGGGCAAAGGGCAATGGAGCCCCCACCCTACCGGTGTCTGTTCACCCTTTTCTTGTTAAGCCCCCTTTGCTTTTGAAGAACAGAGGGGGAAAGTAGGTAGGGAGATGGCAGCTCCACAGGCCTGGCGGCTGAGTGGAGGATCTTCATTGGCCTTAAGCCTCTGTGTTTGGCCCACTGTCTGCTCCAGGTGGCTATCGGATGACCTCCAAGTCACTTGCACGCCAGAGGGAGGTGGTTGGGAGAGGTAGGTTCGCAGGTGTTTTCTTAGTCCCCATTGGTTTGTACTCCACCGACCCACCCTGCTGGGAGCTTGAGTGGGAAGGTAGCCCAGGCTTCCCGACCCGGGAGAGCTGAATTGAAGAGGGACCTAGCGATTCATCTGGGTTAAAACTAAGGGCTTTGTTCAAACCCAGAATGTGCAGAATTAAATAGAGGGGTAATGTACAAGGAGGACTACCCTTTCTTCCTCTAGTTGGTACCCTTGTCCCCCACCCCCACCTTGGTCCGGGCAATGCCAGCCGCCACCTGCTGGGACTATCTCCAGTTACAGTCTGAAGGCTGGAAAGAGGTGAGAGAATTGGCCCTGGGAAATGGCTTGCATCCTGGGCAGGGAATGTATAAAGGGGAGCGAATTTGTCCCTATGTTGAGTCTTCCTAGATACAGAATTACTTATGGTTAAGAACAGATAGAGGATAGAGTTTGGGTCTCCTACAGTCTCTGAGCTGGCCTCCTTGTTGCTTTAGTGACACATAAGTCTTTTGGGAATACCCCTCCCCAATCCTCCCTGGGCCAGATTAAGGTTGGGGGAGACTTCTAGGCTACTGTTACCCAAGAAGGTGGAGTTTGAGTTGGAGGGTAGACTGTGTGAGGAGCTTAGAGCAGAAATGTCAGTGGAAAGGAGGAGCTTTCTCCCAGTGTGGAAGCTATGTTGGACCAGCTTGTGCCCTGGAGTCTTAACCCTGAGAGAGCAAGGTGGAGGAGGGAGGACACTCTGGGGAAGGTGAGCAAGCCGCAGGTGTTTGTGACAGGAGAGGACTCAGCCAGGGCCCTTGTGACTATGCCCCCCTCCACCTCTTTCTGTGTCTTAATTCTTTCTACCTTGAATGTTTCTCCTTGCTCACCGTGCTAGGGCTTTGGGTGCCAGGCTCCAGATCTTTCACATATGGCTTTAGCTGACCTCTGACTCTTAGCTCTGGCCCTAGCCCTAGGTGGCCCTAGGTGGCCTCCTTCCCAGTGCAGCCCGCTCCTGCTTGACCTCATGTCCTAATTTGGCCTGCATTAGTACATTGTATTCTGTGTTTACACTCACACATATGATTTCATGTTTGTGGAAGAACTTTGATAAATGGGTTACTTGTCCACTCTTTGAACCAGCAAAAGTAAGGCAATGAAGTAACTTGCTTGAAGGACGGTGATAACGCTAAAGGCAGAGCAAGTTAAGTTTTAGCCGTAATCACTGCTCTTGTGTGTAAATGGCCTTTCAGATCTCTGTGGACCCCCAATTCATATTTCATGAATAATACTGATCCCATGCTGACGCAAGCCCTGAAACCCAGAGCAGTATGTCTGCCATCCTCCTTGATATTCTGTTGGTTAATTGGTTCTGTGTGAGACACAGGAACAGTTAGTTTATCTGGTTTCAACGGAGATGATCTCTGAGAACCTTCAGCTTCTCTTTTCTTTGTATTTCTAAGAATCTCTTTCTAGTTTTCTCTGGCAGTACCTAGTGTTTTCCCACTAACCTGATTTTAGGGTTTGGCACACTGAATACTTCAAGCAGCTCTCTAGGATTCACAATATGGTGGAGATGTACCAAGTTGGAGGGATAAATACAGAGGGATAAATGCAGAGTATTGAGAAGGGGGTGTTCAGGGTCTAGATATGGGGATCCCAATTTCTCTTTACTCTTACTGTTTTCATTAGGTCTGGGACCTGTCACTATGGGGGACATGAAGACCCCTGATTTCGATGACCTCCTTGCTGCTTTTGACATCCCTGACATTGATGCAAATGAAGCCATTCACTCTGGGCCAGAAGAAAATGAGGGACCAGGAGGCCAAGGGAAGCCAGAACCCAGTGTAGGAGGAGATTCTAAAGACAGAGAAGAAGCAGCAGCCGCTGAGAATGACCCTGAGAGTCCAGCTGAGGCCTCTGATCATGGCCTTCCACAACCACCGGATACTTCTACAGTCAGCGTCATTGTCAAGAACACAGTGTGTCCAGAGCAGTCCGAGAGCCTGACTGGGGATTCAGGAGAGGAAGAGACCAAGGCTGGGGGTATAACTAAGGAAGGACCTGTGGGGTCTTGTCTGATGCAGAATGGGTTTGGGGGTCCTGAGCCCTCTCTCTCAGAAAACCCCCATTCTTCAGCACATGCCAGTGGGAATGCCTGGAAAGACAAAGCTGTGGAAGGCAAAACATGCTTGGACCTCTTTGCTCATTTTGGGTCTGAACCAGGAGACCACCCAGATCCCCTACCTCCAGAACCTTCCCAACCTCGGGGTGGTGACATGGCCCCACCTCCTTTCTCCACTCCTTTTGAACTGGCCCCAGAAAATGGCTCAACCCTGCTTCCTCCTGCTTCACTCTTGCCTCAAGGGGCCTTGAAACAGGAAAGCTGCAGCCCTCACCATTCCCAGGGCCTAACCCAGAGAGGCCCAGGCTCCAGCCCCGAGACAGCAGGCATCCCTGCCAGTGTCTCTCCCCCGCAGGTGGCTGGGGTGTCCTTCAAGCAGTCTCCAGGACACCAGAGTCCTCCTGCTTCCCCTGTCAAGGCACCCAGCTGTAAACCCCTGAAGGAAGAAGATGAGGGAACAGTGGACAAGTCTCCCCCAAGAAGTCCCCAGAGTCCCTCTAGTGGAGCTGAGGCTGCAGATGAGGACAGCAATGATTCCCCTACCTCCTCCAGCTCTTCTAGGCCCCTCAAGGTGCGGATCAAGACTATTAAAACATCCTGTGGGAATATCACAAGAACTGTAACCCGGGTCCCCTCAGAACCCGATCCTCCTGCCCCTTTGGCCGAGGGGGCTTTCCTGGCCGAGACTAGCTTCCTGAAACTGTCCCCTGTAACTCCAACCCCCGAAGGTCCAAAGGTGGTGAGTGTCCAATTGGGTGATGGCACGAGGCTGAAAGGTACAGTGCTGCCTGTGGCCACCATCCAGAATGCCAGCACTGCCATGCTCATGGCAGCCAGTGTAGCCCGCAAAGCTGTGGTTCTACCAGGGGGGAATGCCACCAGCCCCAAAACTATGACTAAGAGTGTGTTAGGTCTGGTGCCCCAAACTCTGCCCAAGGCTGAGGTACGGACAGGGTTTAGCCTTGGGGGGCAGAAGGTAAATGGTGCCTCAGTGGTGATGGTACAGCCTTCCAAGTCTGCTACTGGGCCAGGCACAGCAGGTGGCTCGGTGATCTCCCGAACCCAGTCCAGTCTGGTAGAGGCCTTCAACAAGATCCTCAACAGCAAGAACCTGCTGCCTGCTTATAGACCAAACCTGAGTCCGCCAGCTGAGGCTGGTCTGGCCCTGCCTCCAACAGGCTACCGCTGCCTTGAGTGTGGAGATGCCTTCTCTCTGGAGAAGAGCCTGGCACGGCACTATGATCGAAGGAGCATGCGTATAGAGGTCACCTGTAACCACTGTGCCCGTCGCCTGGTTTTCTTCAACAAGTGTAGCCTGCTTCTGCATGCCCGTGAGCACAAGGACAAGGGGCTTGTCATGCAGTGCTCACATTTGGTCATGAGGCCTGTAGCCCTTGACCAGATGGTGGGGCAGCCAGACATCACACCCTTGCTGCCTGTGGCTGTCCCACCTGTTCCTGGACCTTTGGCCTTGCCTGTTTTGGGCAAGGGGGAGGGGGCTGTCACTTCCTCTACCATCACTACAGTTGCCACTGAAGCTCCTGTGCTGCCACTCCCAACAGAGCCCCCTGCTCCCCCTACTGCCTCTGTTTACACGTGCTTTCGCTGTCTGGAGTGCAAAGAGCAGTGCCGGGACAAGGCTGGCATGGCAGCCCATTTCCAGCAGCTGGGCCCTCCTGCACTCGGGTCTACCAGCAATGTGAGTTGTTTTTCATTTTTCTTCTCTTGGGGAAGGGACAGCCAGATTCTATGGAGGTGAAAATTCAAAGTAATAGGTACAGGGCACCCCTCATTAATTGACCTTGTTTAACCTCTTGACAGGTGTGTCCGTCCTGCCCCATGATGCTCCCCAATCGCTGCAGCTTCAGTGCCCACCAGCGCACACATAAGAATCGAGCCCCCCATGTGTGTCCCGAGTGTGGGGGTAACTTCCTACAAGCTAATTTTCAGACCCATCTTCGAGAGGCCTGTCTGCATTTCTCTCGCCGTGTAGGATACAGGTGCCTCATGCTCAACTCCTCATTAGAGCTTTAGGATCTGTTTGTTAGCAGTAATTTATTTTAAAGATTTATTTATTTATTTAATGTGAGTACACTGTAGTTGTCTTTAGACACAGCAGAAGAAGGCATCAGATCTCATTACAGATGGTTGTGAGCCGCCACGTGATTGCTGGGGACCTCCAGAAGAGCAGTCAGTGCTCTTGACCACTAAGCCATCTTTCCAACCCAGCAGTAATCTTTTTAGATGGCTTCTCAAGGAGAACCATCATTTTTCCTATTGTGTTGACACACCCTACCCCTCCTGCTATCAAGTATGCATTATGGGAACAGTGGAGAGCAGGGTCCCAGGTGGAATCCCAGCTCTGCCTTCTCAGACCTCTCTTGGGGACTGAGCCTCCTTCCTTCCTCTGTCTTGCTCATGCTCCTTTGTTGATTTCCTTTTGAAATTTTCCTTGTCTTCAAGAACAAGAGTGGTGCTTGAGATGCCCCTACCTCACTGTCGTATCTCCCACTTCCTCTCCAAGGTGCCCTAGCTGTGCAGTGGTGTTTGGGGGTGTGAACTCCATCAAGTCCCACATCCAGGCATCACACTGCGAAGTTTTCCACAAGTGCCCCATCTGCCCCATGGCCTTCAAGTCTGCACCCAGCGCCCATGCCCACCTCTACTCCCAGCATCCAAGCTTCCTCACCCAGCAAGCCAAGTGAGACCTGGGGAGGGAGCATGGTGGTGAGGTAGATTGGTGAAGAGGTGGAGGGTGGTGGACTGCTATCACCCATGTTTATACTGACCCTTCTGCCCCCACAGGCTGATCTATAAGTGTGCCATGTGTGATACGGTCTTCACTCACAAACCCCTCCTCTCCTCACACTTTGACCAGCACTTACTGCCCCAGCGTGTCAGTGTCTTTAAGTGCCCGTCTTGTCCTCTGCTTTTTGCCCAAAAAAGAACCATGCTGGAGCATCTCAAGGTACAGGAGGAACAAAGGCTAGGGAATGGCTACTGGCTAGCTGTGCTGACCTGACCTGGGGTCAGAGAACCCTCTGGCAGTGGGGAGCAGGGGTGAAGTGAGGACTTTGGCAAAGCCAGGCTCTCTTCCACCTAGCCATCTTCCTTGTCTTCTTATAGAACACTCACCAGTCTGGACGTGTGGGGGAAGAGGCAGTTGGGAAAGGGGCTGGAGGTGCCCTTTTGACCCCCAAGACTGAGCCTGAGGAGCTGGCTGTGTCTCAGGCAGAGGCAGCCCCTGCTACTGAGGAGTCTTCCTCATCTTCTGAAGAGGAGCTGCCTAGCTCCCCTGAGCCACCCCGACCAACCAAAAGAGCCCGACGAGGAGAACTGGGAAACAAAGGCATCAAAGGTGGGGGTGGGGGGCCTGGGGGCTGGACTTGTGGCCTTTGTCACTCCTGGTGTCCTGAGCGTGACGAGTATGTGACTCACATGAAGAAGGAACATGGTAAGGTGAGCTGGGTTTTACTCTGGGAAAGGTGGGACTGGAAAGTAGCCTTGGGGTTGACCTGAGTGACTGAAAGTTTCCACCCTTTGCTTTCTAGTCAGTGAAAAAGTTCCCCTGTCGCCTGTGTGAGCGCTCCTTTTGCTCTGCCCCAAGCCTGAGGCGCCATGTCAGGGTCAACCATGAGGGAATCAAGCGAGTTTACCCATGCAGGTAACCCTTACTCATTCCCTCGCAGAGTACCTGGCTACCTGTCTCTTTGAGGGATCTGAAGCTTGAGGCCACCTTCTGCTGTGGTAGCCTTCCTTCTCTCAAGAGCTATGGGTCTTGGTCTTTGCATGTGCCTCTGGTGCCATCTTGCCCACTTTACCTCTGCTAGGTATTGTACAGAGGGAAAGCGCACCTTCAGTAGTCGCCTGATCCTGGAGAAGCATGTTCAGGTCCGGCACGGCTTGCCTCTTGGGACCCAGTCTTCTGGCCGAGGAGGCTCCCTGGCTCGAGGCTCTGGTGGCAGAGCCCAGGTAAGAAAAGGCCTTCCTTATGTCATGGGATTGAGAAACTAGTGAGACCTTGGTCTCAGGAAACCAGGGTGATGGTGAGGCCCGGTGTCTTCCACTTTTCTCCAGGGGCCAGGACGGAAACGCCGCCAGTCTTCTGACTCATGCAGTGAGGAGCCTGACAGTACAACACCACCAGCCAAGTCCCTGAGGGGTGGCCCTGGGTCAGGAGGCCACGGTCCTCTGCGCTATAGAAGCAGTGGCTCAGCAGAACAGAGCCTTGTGGGGTTGAGGGTGGATGGTGGCACTCAGCAGTGCCTTGACTGTGGCTTGTGCTTTGCTTCCCCTGGTTCCCTGAGCCGCCACCGGTTCATTAGCCACAAGAAGAGACGGGCCGGGGGTAAGGCCAGTGTCCTGGGGCTGGGGGATGGGGAAGAAGCAGCTCCTCCTTTACGCTCTGACCCAGAGGGTGGAGACTCACCTTTGCCTGCTCCTGGAGACCCTCTGACTTGTAAGGTCTGTGGCAAGAGCTGTGACAGCCCTCTAAACCTCAAGACCCATTTCCGCACGCATGGCATGGCATTCATCAGGGCCCGGCAGGGAGGCAGTGGGGACAACTAGGTCCCCAGCCTCAGACTGACCAGGCCTCTTCCCTGGGACTTGGGTTTCACTGCTGCTGTCACCTCCCTGGGCTGGGAGTTTAACATTTACTTCTTTCTCTATCCCTGAGGGACAGGCTTTTGAGGATTCTAGTGACTTGCACCCCCTTCCCTCTAGGGTTTGGCCCCTAGGTTCTACTTAAGTGGGCCTTCTTTTTCCTTTCTGAATCCAACACTAATGCTCCTGCTGCAGACTCCCAGTAACTGTGGGGGGAGGGGGGAGGGGACCTTGGCAAGCCTGCTAGACAGGCATAGGGATGGACTGAAGGATGTACAGGGTCTAGCTTCTACCCCTCTACTAGAGTTCTTCAGGCACAGACCAGTATTTCTTCTTCTGGGCTGGGTTCTGTCCTAGTATCCCCTCCTCCAACACTCATTGGCACTAACACCCCCACCCCAATCCCTGCAGTGCCTTCCATTTGTCTTTTCCCCCAGAAATTTAGGGGTGGGGGGTTGGTGGGGATGAGTCCTGTCAAGTAGGTTCCAGGGAGAGGAGAGGACAGGCTCTCAGGAATCCTTTATTCTTGTAGTAGTAGTAATACTAACAGTGGGAGAAACAGGAGGGAGAAAACCAGACCATTAAAACTGCTTGTGGTTTAATCCCCATTCAGGCTTTTCTTTTTATGTGAGTTGGATAATGTGTACTCATAGGGAGGGGCGAGTCAGAACTGGGGAAGCCCTTCTCAGGGAAGAGGCAGTATTGACGAAGACAGATGGAAAAAGCAATCTTCCTTCATCTTGTGTGTTTGGTGCCTTTTGTATGCTGGACTTAACCCTTTCCAAGCACTCCTCCCCCAGAAGCAACAAGACAGATGGCTAACTAAGGATTTTATTTCAAACAAAAATTAAAAAAAAAAAAAAAAAAAAAAAAAAGCTGTTTCCCTGGATGTGAGGAAAGGATCAGGGTAAGAAATTTCCCCATGGCTAAGCCAGTACCCTCAATACATCAGAGGGTTTTGTCAGTTCTCCCTTCCTTACCCCCATGATGGGGACCTCAGCAAGTGCAGGACCCACTTGTCGGGAATGTGGGCCAGGGGTCAGCCCCCAGGAGGGGACTGAGTTAGGCAGCAGCATGGCCAAACATAGGATTAAGTCCTAAGTACCAAGAACCTACTCCTCCCAGTTTACTGGGACCCAGGGAAAATAAAAGATGGTTTGTAGAAAACCTCTGAGACCCCTGAGGGGAAGAAGACTCCAGTCCTCCTCATGTTCATCACCTCTGTTCTCTGGAGGGCAGTGAGTCCTGGGATCTGTCAGGTGGTAATACTGACACAGCAAGAGGTGGGGAAGCCCCAGCAAGTCTGGACCCCAAGGTTGGCTCTCCTACCCTCTGGCAAGCTCTCATGGTTACCACATGATCCTTTGTATTTCTTGCCTTCCATTTCCCTTGGGTAGGTGGTTAGGTAGGTGGGGTTTTGTGATTTGGGTTTTCTTAGGCAAGGGTCCTTCTAAGGAGGATGCCTTCAGTCCCACCACTTCTAGGCCTGAAAATGGTGTCACATGATGCCATTGGTGAGGTACTGGAAGCCATCGTAGAGTTTGGTGGTGATGGACCTCATGCTGCCGTCCACCATCTGCTCCACCAGCAGCTGCAGCTGCTCCTCAGTCATGCTCATGTGGAACCTCTCTTTGAGGTTGCGAATGGTGCTGGAGCCATGGAAGCAAGGAAGCTGAGAACCTGGGGGGAAGCAGTGGAAATTAAGGGTCATAGACAATTAGGAAGGCAGCCCAGTAGTTAGTGGCCACAAGGAAAAGAGCTAGAGTACCCCTTCCCTCCCCACCACTGGGATCCTTGATGGTACAGAGCAATTTTGCTTGTGCAGAGAAAAGCAATCAGGAAGCCTTGTTTTTAGTCCGTCCTCAGTCCTCATCCCATACTCCTTAGTTTCTCTGTAGGAAGAGTATGTGGGCATGATAGGAAAAGGCAAGCCAGCCCACAACTTCCCCCAGTAAGCATTGGAGAGATGTCTTTGGGCCCAGAGGGAAGGCTGGGAAGAGCCTCTGGGAATGGGCCCTGCACTTATCTGGTTGCAGGCCTCTGCCTATGCTAGATCAGACACTCACAGATGACCTGGGCCACCGTCACCACGGGGCCAGACAGAGATGCTCCCGAGCAACGACGGCAACCTGTGGGGTAGGGGCAAGGATGGGGAGGAGGAGACTGGCAGCTTAGGTAGGGTAAATATCTGGGGTGGGGGGGATAGAAGGGTCCCAGAGGAACTGGAAGAGGAGGGAGTCCTGTGCAAAAAAACTGAGGGACCAAGGAAGAGGCAAAGTGAAAGAAAAGAGAGGCAGGAAAAATGAGAGCAGCAGAGGTTAGTAGGAAGTGGTAGTGGCCGAGGTCAGGTCAGTCAGGCCAAGTGTGATGGGAGAGAAGTGAGTAGAAGTAGCAGAGAAGGAAGAAGACTGAGAAATACAATTGAATGGGAGAATGGGAAAGCCAGGAGGCTGAAAGTGGCTGTTTCCCCATGAGGATACCTAAGAGCTTTCTGCTGTTCCTTTTCTCCTGCCCCACCCCCAAAACCAGTTCTGCCAGGGTGAAGAATGTTTTAAAGGGGAAATGGAGACCCCCTGAGAAATGTTCCCCCACCTAAGTCTTGAGGTGGAGTTCAACTTCCTAAAAGTTCTAAGTGCAGGCAACCCAACCTGAGTCCCCCAGGCCAGGGCCCTCCTGAGCCACACCTTGCTGCATGATCTCCACAATCTGTACCACCTTGTCCATGTGCTTCCGAGCAGCAATCAGCCCTTGCAGCATGAGCATCTTGTAGTAGTTGAACATATCACCGTTCAGGCCACCCATTACCTGGAAGCAAGGAGAGTGTCTGTGTGCACAGAGAAATTCTGGTGGGTCCTTTCTGTAGGCCTCAGAGCTTCCTCTCTTAAGGTAATCATGGTAAATTTCCTTATCACTATCTCCACATTTTCTTTCATAAGCTCCCAGGCAATCCTGCCTCGTCTTGACTTATTGCCATTTCTGTTCTGTTCCTAATTTGGGGGAGTCCATCAGCTCCTCTCAGAGGAAGAACACAGTTACCCTTGGAAGCACCTCTCTTTTTTGACTCACATCCACAAATTCTGTGGTCAGCTTAAAGGCTGATGTCTCGAAGCCCAGGTTTCGGGGTGAGCTGGAAAGGATGAAGCCAAAGTCGATGTGGATGATGTGACCTTCTGCGTCCAGAAGGATGTTCCCGTTGTGCCTGAGGAAGAGGCAACAGTAAGTGTGGCTTAGGCTGGATCTCAAGCTACAACACTGGCCTCTTCATACCGAACAGGGGAGGCCCCAGCCATGTTTCCTGTTGCTTACAAGTCTGGGTCAATTTCCTAGGATCTAAAACTAGTAACAAAAGGAAGTTAGGAAACTATGAAGAATGACTGGGGTATGAAATTCAGTTATTACCAGCTTAATAAAAATAGTTTTAAGATTATCAAAAGGCTGAGGACGGTAGAGTGGTTGCCTATAACGCTCTTTTCTAGCTTTGTTCCCTAACACAACATAAACTGAGTGTGAATAACGTCACATGCCTATAACTCTAGCACCTGGGAAGCAGAGGCTAGAAGATCCTAAACTAAGGGTCAGTCTCAAATACAGAGGCCAGACTGACGCATGCTATTTTCTCCCGAATTGTACTTCTAGTACTCAGACTTGACTCTGACTTTAAGTAGTAAGCACACAGATAAGAAGAAAAGGTCTCTGAGGCTCCAGCAGCTAGCTGTCTGAATGAGGGAAGGCCCTCATTCAGACTCAGTTTAAGATAGATAGGGTCTCACTATGCAGCCTCAAATGGTCTGATACTCATATATAGTACCAAATTGACCTCAAACTCAGTCACCTGCCTCTACCTCCTGTGTGCTGGGATTATTTTAATTCTTAATCAGTCCATGGCAGAACCAAAGTCCCATCAGTAGAGAGCAACAAATAGTTTATGTGGGTCAACACAGGTGTATTTGTATGTGAAGGCCAGAGGTCAATGTAAGGCATTGTTCCTGGTAGCTTTTTTTTTTTTTTTTTTTTTTTTTTTTTTTAAACTTGGGATCCCTAGGGCAGCTTGCACAGGAAATCCTTTGGTTTCTGCTTCCCCATCTGGTATTAAAGTGTGCCATCACACCAGGATTTTTTGTTTTGTTTTCTGAAACAGGGTTTCTCTGTATAGCCCTGGCTGTCTTGGAACTCATTCTGTAGAGCAGGCTGGCCTCAAACTCAGAAATCCGCCTGCCTCTGCCTCCCAAGTGCCAGGATTAAAGGCATGCACCACCATGCCTGGCCACACCAGGATTTTTATGCGGGTTCTGGGGATTGAACTCAGGTACTCATGATTTTATGTATGGTAATAACTTTATGGACTCAAGTTATTTATTTAGCCTCTCCACTCCCCTAAAGATATGCTGTACCCTAGCCCAAGTCTGCCTCTGTCTCCCAAGTGCTAAAATCATATGAATGAGCCATCAGGTTGCTGATAAAAACTTTAAAACTGTGAGGGCAAATGACTTACATAAAAAAGCCTTAGGAATGGTATACTACAGGCCAGCTGTAGGGAAAACGAGTTAGTGGACGATACCTCAGGTCTTTGTGATTCCCACATTAATGTCAGTAGGAAGAACAATTAGCATGCTAAGCATGTGAGGCCTGGCCTATTCTGCATGACCAGTCTTTTTGCTATCAATAGAAGCTTTGTTAGGCCAAGCATTCATGCCCCAGCTGAAGGCTACCTCTAAGTTGGTCAGACTGGCTGAAAGAGGAGAGGTAGAAAGAGAGAGCTCAAGACCCACCTGAGTTGTGGGGAAGCACTAACAATGTAGCAGCGCCCACACAATCCTAGATGTCTAGACGCAGAGAGAACAGGTGACTCCACCCCCACCCCAAAGTTTCAAAGCCGGTGAGAGGCAGTTTCTGTCCTGTTAACTACCTGGCCAGGCCTAGCTTCTACCTCGTAAGCTGCCTTGGGACTCCTTTTGACATGAGGGTTTTGTTTTGGTTTGGTTTTTCGAGACAGGGTTTCTCTGTATAGCCCTGGCTGTCTTGGAACTCACTTTGTAGACCAGGCTGGCCTCGGAACTCAGAAATCCACCTGCTTCTGCCTCCTGAGTGCTGGGATTAAAGGCGTGGGCCACCACTGCCTGGCTTGTTTTGTTTTTAATTGTCCTAATTTACTGTTTTCTGATTTGTCTTAACAGTGACATTTTGGATAAGTTTTTAAAAATGTATTTATATTTCACCTTTTAAAACTCAGAACATAACAAATTCCACTTACTGGACATTCATACTATTAGAAATCCCTGAAGTACGTTTAATAAAAAGAGGTAAGTCTCTTGGTCAAACAGTGGACATGCTCTTTTCAGTTCCCCCAAGTGACAGTTGTATCAAATTTTGCTCCAGACTTCTATTAAGATCTTATTGCCAGGATACCACCAGAGTGAACATTTTCCAGAAATAAGAGCGAGTGAAGAACTGAATCTTAACACTGTATCCATCCAAGTGATAATACATAAAAATTATTTTGGCCCAAACGGGTCCTACCTTTGTTGAGCTAACTTTTCCTTGATAGGCAGAGAGACCCACAACAGTGCAGTACCTCTTTGTAGCCTCAGCTATGGATGAAAGAAACTTATATTCTCAAACTAGATGTGACATACAAAACAAATCCATATGCGTGTGCTGAGGTTTTGTTATTGGTATGTTTAATTTTTTAAAATTTTTGAGACAGTCTCACATACCCCAAGCTGTCCTGGAACATGACCTTGAACTTGTGGTTTGTCTCCCAAGTGTGTGCCACTGTGCGTGGTTTTCTGGAGTACTGGAGATTGAACCCTGGGCTTTGTGTATTCTAGGTGAACTCCCTACCAACCCTTCCCATACCACCCCTTTTGAAAAGCAGTTTTGGGGAGATGGCTGAACAGTAAAGAGCACTGGCTGTCCTTCCATAGAACCAAGGTTTGGTTGCCAGCACCCACATGGTGGCTCACTGTGACTCCAGTTCCAGGGCAGCTGACACTCTTTTGGCCTTTGTGGGAATGAGGCATACACATAGTCTATAAACATACATGCAGGCAAAATACTCACATAATATTAAAATGCAGTAAAAAAGAAGCTCTGGGAAATTCTATTAAAGAAAAAATTTGAATGGTTTACTTTTTCTGAGCCTGTTTTATCAGGTTTGTATTAATGTTAAAACCACCTGATGGGGGCTAGAGAGATGGCTCAGTGGTTAAGAGTACTGACTGTTCTTCTAAGAGAACCCAGGTTCAATTTCCAGCACCCATATGGCAGCTCACAACTTTAACTCCAAATCCAGTGGACCTGAGCACCAATGCACGTAAAAAAATTTAAGCCTGGCGTGGTGGCACACGCCTTTAATACCAGCACTCGGGAGGCAGAGGCAGGCGGATTTCTGAGTTCGAGGCCAGCCTGGTCTACAAAGTGAGTTCCAGAACAGCCAGGACTATACAGAGAAACCCTGTCTCGAAAAAACAAAACAAACAAACAAATTTAAAAAGTCATCAGATTAACGCCAGTGCACACTCTAGTGTATTCTACACTCTATGCCTAATTTGGTATTATTGCTACTATAATGATAGGCAACAGTTTTGGCCAGTATGGCACACTCCTCTATTTCAGGCTTACTTAATTTAATTAAAGTAGGACAGTTATGATGAGGATAGCTGATTTTGCTTTGTGTAATCATGTTGAATGTGTGATTTTTATAGCAAGTTGAAGCGTAGACCTAGTTGATCAACACCAACAACTTTCTTTTATTTGATGGTTTTCAGTTACTTTATTTATTTATTTTTTGAGATAGAAGCTCATGTGGTCCAGGCCTCAAATTCCCCACATAGCTAGGATGATCTGGAACTCCCTGCAGCTACCACCCAGTGAGAGCCTACAGGCTGTCATGCCTGTTTATGTGGTAACGGGGATCAAATTCAGAACACGGTGCATTCTAAAGCAAAGCACTCTTCAAACTTGACCTACATCACCAATTCAAATCTATTAAGTTATTAGGAATAGTGAGTTTATCAGGGGCTGGAGAAATGGTTCAGTGGTTAAGAGCACTGATTATTCTTCTAGAGAAAGAGGACCTGGGTTCAATTCCCAGCATCCACACAGTGGCTAACAACTATCTGTAACTCTACTCTAAAGGGATCCGATGATCTCTGGCTCTACTGGGCACTTTATGCTGGCTGTGCACAGACATACATGCTGGTAAAACATTCATACATTTAAAAAAAATACAAAAATGGTTATCAGCTCTCTGCCTTGCCAAAGGAACAGAATTTCATCTTCCAAACATTTTTTTTTTTTTTTTTGGTTTTTCGAGACAGGGTTTCTGTCCTGGAACTCACTTTGTAGACCAGGCTGGCCTCGAACTCAGAAATCCGCCTGCCTCTGCCTCCCGAGTGCTGGGATTAAAGGCGTGCGCCACCACGCCCAGCTTCTAAACATTTTCTTTTTTGGTGGTTTTATTTACATACCAGTTTCTGAACTGAAATTGCTGAGGTCTATAACTAACGCCAGCTTTCCTGTAACACAAGTTCTAGAGCATCCAGTGCCCTTTCTGGCCTCCACTGGCAATAGGTATGCACAGATATATATGCAGGGAAAATATCCAAACACACACACACACACACAAATTTTAGGAAATTATGGAGTGAGGAGAAATGAGAGTGCATGACTGGGAATTTCAAGCTTATCTCTACGGAATCCCTCATCCATTTCCTTTTTCGCTTTTGGTCACTGACAGTATTACCAGGGTCTATTATCTCTTGCTTTCTTGCTAAGGACCCAGTCACACCAACCCTCTTCCCCAGCACCGTATGGCATCTGCATAGACCAGAACACATCATTCCTATCCTGCAAAATAAAATTCTCCCTGAGTGTGGTGGCAAAGGCCTTTAATCCCAACACTCAGGAGGCAGAGGCAGGAAGAACTCTCTGAATTCAAAACCACCCTGGTCTACATATCAAGGTCTAGGACAGCCAGGGTCACATAGAAAGACCCTGCCTCCCAGACTCTTCAGCCTCATGTCACTGCCTGCTATCCAAATTTTGTTCCTAATGGAACATTTCCTTGTCTTTGCCTCACAACTTCATCTGTCCTCATTCTCCTTTATCCTTTCTGCCCTACTTACTCAAATGGTCACTCCTCTAAATCCTCAGTTTCCTTCCTCACTTCCTCTAGCATTTGTCCAGCACAGTTTTCCTCTTTGGCTTAATGTCACACAAACAAAATCTTCTCTAAAAATATGTTGTTCACCAGCTAAGAACTGTATGTAAAGGGATAGAGAAGAGCCCTCTGAAAGATTAGGATGAAGGGCACAAGTCACTTACCTGTCCTTGACTTGCAATAGGTAGCAGACCAAGCAGTAGCCAGCACAGCTTTGCACAAAATTGCGCTGGGCACTGAGGAATGCCTCAGTGGTATAACTGCCATGTTCCTGTAGGAAGTAATCGAGCAAGGAGAGCTGTGACTGTTTCTTCACCTGGTGGATGGACACAGCGTTGACTACTGGTTCAATCATGCCACTGTCAGCTGAAATCACAAGAATCTTATATGGCTTGATCCAAAGAGGCACTCGCTCCTGTTCCCAAATGGACTGTGAAGAGACACAAAGGTATTGAGAGTGGCTCATCTTTCTCCAAACTAGAGAATAAAATTTTCTTCTCAACCTCTCTCCCTTAGTGTCGTGGATTGAAGGACATTAAATAAGACTTACTG